>NC_062270.1:32164167-34564167 GCF_916048215.2 Malus sylvestris | reverse complement strand
ATGGTATTCGGGCACAAATAGAACGAGAAACGGTGTTGGCATCATCGTGGACAAGACCTTGACACAAGATGTTGTAGATGTCAAGAGGGTAGGAGATAGAATCATGGCAATCAAGATTGTAATAGGACAAGAACTTATCAATGTGATTAGTGCGTACGCACCTCAAGTAGGGTTGGATACGAGTTCGAAGGAGAAATTTTGGGAAGACCTTGGAGACTTGGTGCAAGGAATTGCTCAGACGGAGAAGGTATTTATAGGAGGAGATTTAAATGGACACGTGGGCAGGGAGACAGGCAACTATGGAGGTTTTCATGGTGGCCATGGTTTTGGGGAGAGAAACGAGGATGGGGAAGCTATCTTGGATTTTGCAATGGCATATGATCTCTTCTTAGCCAACACCTTCTTTAAGAAGAGAGAAGAACATGTGATCACCTACAAGAGTGGGTCGTCAAAAACACAAATAGATTTTCTTCTAATGAGGAAAGGGGATCGTATAACTTGTAAGGATTGCAAAGTTATACCAGGAGAGAGCGTGGCTAATCAACATCGCTTGTTGGTGATGGATGTACATATCAAAAGAGTGAGAAAAAAGAACAAGACTTGGAAATGCCCAAGGACTAGATGGTGGAATCTAAAAGAAGAAAAACAAGTCATTTTCAAAGAGAAAGTAATCACCCAGTGTGTGTGGGATAGAGAGGGGGAAGCTAACCAAATGTGGGATTCCATGGCTAGTTGTATCCGAAAAGTAGCAAAAGAGGTATTAGGAGAGTCCAAGGGCTTTGCCCCACACCAAAAGGAATCTTGGTGGTGGAATGAGGAGGTACAAGCAAAGGTGAAGGCTAAGAAGGAATGTTGTAAAGCCTTGTACAAGGATAGGACCGATGAAAATGGTGAAAGGTATAGAAAAGCGAAGCAAGAGGCGAAGAAAGCTGTGAGAGAAGCTAAGTTAGCGGCTTATGACGATATGTATAAGCGACTAGATACCAAAGAAGGAGAGTTGGATATCTATAAACTAGCTAGAGCAAGGGACAAGAAGACAAGGGACCTAAACCAAGTGAGGTGCATCAAGGATGAGGATGGAAATGTTCTTGCTACAGAGAACGCGGTTAAAGACAGATGGAAAGGTTATTTTCATAATCTTTTCAATGAAGGACATGAAAGGAGTGCTTCTTTAGGGGAGTTGAGTAACTCAGAAGAGTGTAGAAACTACTATTTTTATCGTAGAATCCGGAAGAAAGAAGTGGGTGTAGCTTTGAAGAAGATGAAGCATAGAAAAGCAGTAGGCCCAGACGATATACCAATCGAAGTGTGGAAAGTTTTGGGAGAGACAGGTATAACATGGCTCACTAACCTTTTCAATAGGATTTTGAAAATGAAGAAGATGCCGAATGAGTGGCGAATGAGCACTTTGGTGCCTATCTACAAGAATAAGGGCGATGTACAAAATTGCATGAACTATAGGGGTATTAAGCTAATGAGTCATACAATGAAGCTCTGGGAGAGAGTCATTGAGCATAGATTGAGGCAAGAGACACGGGTTTCGGACAACCAATTCGGGTTCATGCCAGGGCGCTCAACCATGGAGGCAATCTATCTCTTACGAAGATTGATGGAAAGATATAGAGATGGGAAAAAGGATTTACACATGGTCTTTATAGATTTGGAAAAAGCGTATGATAGGGTCCCAAGAGACATTCTTTGGAGGATTTTAGAGAAGAAAGGAGTACGAGTAGCATATATCCAAGCTATACAGGATATGTATGAAGGAGCAAAGACTGCCGTAAGAACTCATGAAGGACAAACCGAAAGCTTTCCCATAACTGTAGGATTACATCAAGGCTCATCCTTAAGTCCTTACCTTTTTGCGTTGGTAATGGATGAGTTAACAGGACATATTCAAGGTGATATTCCTTGGTGTATGCTTTTCGCAGACGATATAGTGTTGATAGATGAAACTCAGGAAGGGGTAAATGCAAAGCTTAACCTTTGGAGAGAAGTGTTGGAATCTAAAGGTCTTCGCCTAAGCCGATCAAAGACAGAATATATGGAGTGCAAGTTCAGTGCAAATGGAGGCCAAAACGAGTTAGGGGTGAGGATCGGAGATCAAGAAATACCAAAGAGCGACCGTTTTCGTTACCTAGGATCTATCTTGCAAAAGAACGGAGAATTAGATGGAGATCTCAACCATAGAATACAAGCTGGATGGATGAAGTGGAAGAGTGCATCCGGCATGTTGTGTGACCGCCGTATGCCACTGAAGCTCAAGGGAAAATTTTATAGGACGGCAATAAGGCCGGCGATGCTGTATGGCACAGAATGTTGGGCGGTGAAGCATCAACACGTACACAAAATGGGTGTAGCGGAGATGAGGATGCTTCGTTGGATGTGTGGGCACACGAGAAAGGATAAGATTAGGAATGAGGATATCCGGGGTAAAGTAGGAGTAGCCGAAATTGAAGGAAAGATGAGAGAAAATCGGTTACGGTGGTTTGGACATGTGCAAAGAAGGCCTACTGACGCTCCGATTAGAAGATGCGACTATGGGACAGAGGTTCAGGGCCGAAGGGGCAGAGGAAGACCTAGGAAAACTTTGGAAAAGACCCTAAGAAAAGACTTAGAGTACTTGGATCTAACGGAGGACATGACACAGGACAGAACACAATGGCGTTCTAAGATTCATATAGCCGATCCCACTCAGTGACTTGGATTTTCCAAGTCTCCAACCGAGAAGTTTTCCTTACTCGGGAAATTAAGGGAACACTACCTCAACCTATATGCTCCACTCACAAAGCTTCAACATACAAGCTTCAACAAAAGAAAATTCAAAGAACTTAGCGAAGAAGGCTTTGGTGTATTTAACACAATACGTTGAAATGAAGGAAAGCTTATTTATTGATATCCCCGGTTACAAATATGTACATATACTGGAGTCAAATTAAACAAACAAGAGGGAGCCTTCACAAAGGTTACTTAGGAGAAGTCTCAGCAGTCGGTAGAGCCCCAGAAAGAGAAGGCACCGGAGGGGGATCATTCGGAGCCTCAGTACTGGACAAAACCCTAGAAGGAGGAGGCATCAGAGGTTGATCATTTGGAGCTTCATTACGCGGTACAGCCCCAGAAGACGAAGGCAATAAATGCCTTTGGAACAAACCCACAAATCTCTGATGATCAAGTAAAACCTGACCATCAGATTCCTTCATCTGGTCAAGCTTCCTCTTCATGTTTGTAGCATAGTCATGTGCGAGCCGGTGCAACTGTTTATTCTCATGCTTGAGCCCTCTAATCTCATGTTTGAGACTCATCACTTCAGCCGCCAATGATTCAACTTGGCGGGTTCGAGCAAATAGGCGTTGGGCCATATTAGACACAGAACCTGCACACTGAACACTGAGAGCCAGAGAATCCTTAACAGCCAACTCATCAGACCGTTTGGAAAGTAGTCTGTTATCTTTGGGAGTGAGAAGGTTCCTGGCCACTACCGCAGCGGTCATATCATTCTTCATCACGGAATCCCCAACGGTAAGAAGACCAGTAGGGGAGACGAAGGATGGGCGCCATATGTTGTCTGGAGAAGGCGGTGCTGCCTCTTCAACAAGGTTCAAGTCAAAACGACGGTCGGAGGGGCCAGACATTTTCAAAGGTGTTGAAGAGAGAAGAGGTCGAACAAATCAAGATCTTAGAAGTGTAAGAATGGAGCTTCTACTGATGGATATTCAAGTGTGCTTTGGAACTTAATGTCAGCCCCTATAAAAATCTGCACTCGACGAAGCTTCAGAAATCGAAGAGGTGCCTGCTCAGAAATCGAAGAGGCGTTTGCTTTCTCAAAAGCTGGGCTGCTCAGAGACCACGAGGGTCGATCTCAGAAATCGAAGAGGCGTTTGCTTTCTCAAAAGCTGGGCTGCTCAAAGACCACAAAGGCCAATCTCAGAAATCGAAGAGGCTTGCTTTCTCAAAAGCTGGGCTGCTCAGAGACCACGAGGGCCGATCTCAGAAATCGAAGAGGCACCTACTTTCCCAGCCTTGTCAGCACCTGTCACACGCACACTCAGCTTTACGGAAATTATGGGCATTCTGTCGAAGATTTCTGACGAAGTAGAAAGCACATGAATCGTACTGTTCAATCACCCACTTCCCACACGCAACAGTAGCTCATGGGTACCACAGATAACTTTGCCAAAGTTCTCTGACAAAGTTGAGACACGTGAAGCTTGCAGCTCCCACTACATCGCTCTGACCAAGAAGGGTAAAAGAATTGCAAAGAAACAACACTAACAAAGTTTAAACACATAAATTTTGAAGGTCTAGCTACCATATTATTACCCACAAGGGTAAAGGAACAGTACCACTGCTGGATAATTGGAAAGTCCCGGTGTGTCAACCTCTGTGCTTCGTGGCAAGGTAGACTAGCAAACATGTCCAACCTGTACTCACATTCGAGAAAACACTCCCAACAAGATTGCTTGCTCCAAAATCGAAGAGGCACCGCCCTCCGAATCTCGAGAGCCAGACTCCCAACATGATTACTTTCTCAAAAATCGAAGAGAGGGTAAAGGAACAATACCACTGCTGGATAATTGGAAAGTCCCTGTGTGTCAACCTTTGTGCTTCGTGGCAAGGTAGACTAGCAAATATGCCCAACCTTTACTCACATTCGAGAAAACACTCCCAACAAGATTGCTTGCTCCAAAATCGAAGAGGCACCGCCCTCCGAATCTCGAGAGCCAGACTCCCAACATGATTACTTTCTCAAAAATCGAAGAGAGGGTAAAGGAACAGTACCACTGCTGGATAATTGGAAAGTCCCTGTGTGTCAACCTCTGCTTCGTGGCAAGGTAGACTAGCAAACACGCCCAACCTTTACTCACATTCGAGAAAACACTCCCAACAAGATTGCTTGCTCCAAAATCGAAGAGGCACCGCAGAGACACCGCTCTCCGAATCTCGAGAGCCAGACCCCCAGCAGGATTGCTTTCTCAAAAATCGAAGAGGCATCGTTCTCCGAATCTCGAGAGCCAGATCCTCGACAGGATTGCTTGTTCAAAAATCGAAGAGGCACCACTTTCCCAACTTCAAGAGCTGGATCTCCTTGGATAAAGCTTGTCTGTAATCTTCACACGCAACATCAGCTTTCCAGATACTACAGACCACTTTTTCAAAGTGATCTGACAGAGTTAAAACATGTGAAGCTGGCAGCTCCCACTACCGTGCTATAACAAAGCAGGGTAAAGGAATAGCATTATTACTTGATGTTAGGGAGACTCCTATATATGTCGACCTCCATCCCTAACAGACAGGCAGACCTGCAAAAATGCTCAACCCCTTCTCTTATCTGAGAGGGCACTCCCAACGAAGCCTTTCGAAATATTCAGCTTTCTTTCCCCCCGATAATACCTCTGTAAACAAGCTATACTAGAGCAAGAATATCTCATATCATCAGGGTTAAAAGCAAGAGTATCCCATATCATGCTTTTTCCCTGTCTTTTCCTTTGGCCTTGTTCTTACCTGCAAGACAAGGAGAAAGAGAGCAATCAGTCAGCACTTGGAATCAAGCTTCCAGCTAGGAACTGACTGCCTGGAACCCCTTACCTGATTACTTACCTGGCATTGCTCTCGAGTACTCATCTTCAACATCTTATGCTTCCAGGGAAGATACCGCATCTGCCTGAGGAACAGATAGGGCAAGTGAGAAGGATACAAGGAAGCATGTGGAGACAAGCGTAACAGCACACGTGCCGATACATCCATTACTCTGTCAAAAGCAAAAGTATCCCATATCAGCAGGGTCGAACGTACTCTAGATTTGATGGACTTGTTTTGACCCTCAAATTCTTCAGTCAGCCTTATACTCTGGAGGAAACCAGAAAACCCTCCAGCCCAGTTCAAGAATAAGCCTGTGGAAAGTTACTTCTTCAAAAGCAAAAGTATCACATATCATCTCTCCTCATTTTTCTTCTATTTATCCTTCATGCTGCCTGCAAGATAGGGAGAATGTGAACAATCAGCCGGAGCTCTGATTGCTTACCTTGTCTCACCTCTTTCAGCAGATCCCCTAGCTCGGCGACTTGGGGGACTCCTACTACATGGTTTGTATCGCGCTTGACCAAGCATGAAACTACAAGTAAGCTTCAAGTGAAATTGATACATTACCTTGTGCATCTCCACCAGTTACAGATACCACCCCTGGATGGAGGAAGAGTACTTCCAGAGAAGATGTCACATCTACCTATGAGACAGATAAGGCAAGTCAAGATGATACCACACTCCGGTACTTAGAAGTTTCGTGGCTACGAGATCATTCTCTCACAATATTTCCTAATGTCATTTGTACTAAATCATTCACTTGTACTCACTAAAGGAGAGCTTGAACCTATGTACTTGTGTAAACCCTTCACAATTAATGAGAACTCCTCTATTCCGTTGACGTAGCCAACCTGGGTGAACCACGTACATCTTGTGTTTGCTTTTGTGTAAACCCTTCACAATTAATGAGAACTCCTCTATTCCGTGGACGTAGCCAATCTGGGTGAACCACGTACATCTTGTGTTTGCTTTCCTATCTCTATCCATTTATATACTTATCCACACTAATGACCGGAGCAATCTAGCGGAGATCACAAAAAGTGACCGTTTTCGCTACCTAGGATCTATCTTGCAAGAGAACGAAGAATTAGATGGAGATCTCAACCATAGAATACAAGCTGGATGGATGAAGTGTAAGAGTGCATCTGGCGTGTTGTGTGACCGTCGTAGGCCACTGAAGCTCAAGGGAAAATTTTATAGGACGGCAATAAGGCCAGCGATGTTGTATGGCACAGAATGTTGGGCGGTGAAGCATCAACGTACACAACATGGGTGTAGCGGAGATGAGGATGCTTCGTGGGATGTATGGGCACACGAGAAAGGATAAGATTGGGAATGAGGTTATCCGAGGTAAAGTAGGAGTAGCCAAAATTGAAGGAAATATGAGAGAAAATCGGTTCCGGTGGTTTGGACATGTGCAAAGAAGGTCTACTGACGCTCCGGTTCGAAAATGTGACTACGGGACAGAGGTTCAGGGCCGAAGGGGTAGAGGAAGACCTAGGAAAACTTTGGAAGAGACCCTAAGAAAAGACTTGAGTACTTGGATCTAACGGAGGACATGACACAAAACCGAGCGCAATGGCGTTCTAGGATTCATATAGCCGACCCCACTTAGTGGGAAAAGGCTTTGTTGTTGTTGTTGTTGTTGTTGTTGTCAATATTCTACAAGATTTGAAAAGAATTTCAGCTAACAGTGGTTCTGAAACTGTCACAACAGAAGAAGAAAAGGAACGGGCTTTTACAAGGAGGTTCATTACGTTCTGTTTGTCCAAGGTATCTAAGGAAACTGCACAATATATAGATTCTGTCAACAGATGTGACCCTTCTAAAGTTGCTGCTCAACTGGAGGCCGTGCTGTTTGAAAACTGGGGTTTCAATGATCAAACGCTGGAATCGACTAAAAAGTATTCTACTCTATTTTCTTTCCTCCATACTCCTGCGATCAAAGATTTCCGCAGACAAGTTCTTCTCGGCCAGATCTCCCCAGAACAGTTGGTCAACATGTCTACAGATGAACTGCATCGGAAGTACCCGCTGGACGACCTTTGCGAGAATTGCTGCAAATTTACTATGAAGCCGCTGGGGACTAAGCTTCTCATGCAGAAGGAGCACCTTCCACTTGGGTTGGAACCTTGTGGTACTTCAGTATTGGAAGTTTTACCCCGAGGTGTCTCTCTCTCTCTCATTTTATTTATTTATTTATTTGAATGTTAGATACGTTTTCTATTTTCGTATCTACAACAGCTCCGTCTACAGCAACAACAATAATAATGAAAAGTAGTATTTTGTTTTTAAAATTATAAAGTTATCAACGAATTATCTAAATTAATAATTAAATTTGAATATCTTTTATTGTGTGAGCTTGTTCATAATTTACATGCTAAAATATATACCTTTGTTAATCACTAAGACTAAGTTCCATGTTGTTTGCAGTTGAATTATAATATGGTATTTCTTTTTTGCAACTTAGTTCATGTTTATAGTAATTTTTTTCTTCTTTGAGTCAATGTTCTACTGTGAATCCTCGGTTACCAGGTGACCAAGAGAAAGAGACACTCATATTTTGAAACACGTTGTAGTCAGTCACACATAACAAGTTGCTAATAGCAAGGGAGTACTTGCTAGAGCTTTTTAGTGGACGGGTTGGAAATTAAAAGGATGATCACAAACGCTATATTGTCTGCTACTTACTAGCGCTTTTTTATTTGCTAAGTCAAAGTTTAATATGCTGTGCAACATATTTCTCTGTTGTTGAATCCTTCTGAAAATAAAATCAAATTAAGATTTGAAGAATTTCAGCTAACACTGGTTCTGAAACTCTCACGACAGAAGAAGAAAAGGAACGGTCTTTTGCAAGGAGGTTCATTACGTTCTGTTTGTCCAAGGTATCTAAGGAAACTGATGAAAAATATATGGATTCTGTCAATGCATGTGACCCTTCTAAAGTTGCTGCTCAACTGGAGGCCGTGCTGTTTGAAAACTGGGGTTTCAATGATCAGACGCTGCTATCGACCAGAAAGTATTCAGCTGTGTTTTCTTGCCTCCATCGTTCTGCGATCAAAGACTTCCGTAGGCAAGTTCTTCTGGGAGAGATCTCCCCAAAACAGTTGGTCAGCATGTCTCCAGATGAGGTTTATGAGATGTGCAAGCCGCGTAGTGATGATACTCAGATATGCATTACTCGTTTCCATTGATTTCAAGCTCTGGCCATTTTGTAGTTGGATCGGTTGACAAGCGAACGAAAAAGAGTCTGTTTTTCTTTCATGGTTGCTGCTCGCACTTTTGTTGCCAAATGTTTTGTGTTAGAGTATTTATGGTCATCTCTAGAATATTTCTCTATTAGTCTATTATGCTCAAGTGTTCTTCCACTCTTTGTAAAACGATATTACATATGTGTGAAATTTGGTAAATGGGACTTGTTAGTTAGATTGAGATTTTGCCACCGATTTCAAAACTAGTCTCAGTTTTTTGAATTTTACAGAAGGCATCGATTCTTGTCTTGCTCTCCTGATCTTGCGGACTTTCTTGTCTTACAAGTAACATAAAGCTTATAAGTATTTGATCTCCAAATCGTATTGGGGTTCTACTTTTGTTAACGTAGGGTCCTTTTAGACCCATTAAAATAATATATAGTTGTCTTTGGGCCTAGTATATGGGCCTAAATAGAGAGCCTAGTAAAGGATGAGAAAATCAGGACATTGTGCCTACAAGTCAGCCCAAGGAATTCATATGACAGAGCACTATAAGAACGAAAAAGACGATCTCTCACATTACTGGATAGTCTACCGACAAGAAAAAACAGATGCATAAGTTATAGTACTTTTTGACCACTCAAGACAGTTGGTAAGCCTGGCAAATTTTTGGCACGAGCTCCAAGGAGAGGACTACTCAGACGTCAACTCCGGACCACGCGTTGGCCATCGACAGAAACAAAAGTCTTTGAAGGGATGTAAACGTTGCCAGGCATAGCGCTCCGCTTTCAAACCACTCTTGGACGAGTGTTGTGCTCGATGGTGTCAATCTAGGAAACCATGCAAATAGGCTTGTGTGAATGTCACTCATATGCCATGTGTTGAATGGGCAGTGGGAGAAGTAGCTTATAGGTCCTGGCTACATGTTTGGTCAATTTAATGGTGGGGCGGTGATAGAATTAAGAGCCCAAGACTTTTAAAGCTCATTGAAGGCTTATAAAAGGTGCCAAGTACCTTCCATAAGCGATCAAATCCTTATGAGTAAAACTACACTATCTTGTTTAGAGAGCTATTGTAATCCACATGAAATATATATGAGACCACTACAGTGGACGTAGCCCATATTTAAGGGTGAACCACTTAAATTACACTACATTTTTTGCAACGCTGAACTCTTTTTTATTTATTTATTATTTATTTATAATTTAATCTTATTATTATTTCCCTTATCCAAACATGATGTAATGAAACCTCGGTTCCTAAGCTTTAGGTATCGCCACATTGTGGTCGCACTATTAAGGAATTGGTATCTGAATGTAACAAGAACACCAAATTCGGTGAACTTGTTGACCCAAACAACCTCTCGATTAGCATCTGACGCAGAATCGTGTCACATCCATTCTCATCTCATGTTTGTTGATTCATGTTTAACTGTGCAAACAAAAAAGTCTCTGAACTCACCGGTTCTAACCCCGCCAGAGCAGGTTGAGGCGACGGCTGCTTGATGCATGGCACCCGTCCATAAGGATACGACGGTTAGTTTTCCCTTTTCCAAACAATTTACAACTGCAAATGCCCAACAAGCAGTGAGGGATGATGGCCGGAGTCAGCCCGAAAGCACTAAAAATCGGCTGTTTTCGAACCCAATCGGATCAGTGTATCATAATTGCCAGGAACAGAGAGAAAACTGCTATACATGGAAACTACTACTCAAATATACAGCAAAATCCACACATAAAATCTCCAAATGTCCCTAAATTCAAACCACCCCAACCCTCAGCCATCTCCTCAGTACAACAGAGTACCCAAAACCAAAAATGAAAAAACGGGTACCATAAATTCCAGCTCACCACCACGACTGCCTGCATCACCAACACATTGTTTTACGGTGTTAGACATTTCCCCTGCGTGAGAAGACAGTACTAAAGACAGGGCAAAGAAGAAATGCAAATTCCAGAATTGCCAACTGGTAGACGTTAAGCTCTCGTGTGAAATTTGAATGCTAGTATGTTAAACACCTACCGCTGAATACATTTTTCACAACACAAATGGTTTCTTACGAAAATTGAATCGATTTTCCTGTTTTGGCTAACATTTTTTTCAAAGGAATAACACCCCGGTTTTATGATTAGCTCAGTGTGCCAACTTCACTAGACACGGCAGCTTTCAATTTTTTATTTTATCTCGCAATGTCATTATGTTTGTCCTTTTCGCTTTGACTTTGTTTAGCACATTAAAACAAAAGAAACGAAGGAAATTCACATATGCACAGAAATTGGATAATGCAGAGACACATACCAGGATTTTTAAAAGTCTCCGATGTTGGTAGTGCAGGCAATGACATCTCTGCAAACAAAGTAGTAGCCATGAGATCATGGACTTCAATAAAAAAGGAAAACATGCAAATCAAAGTAGTAGATATTATGAGGGAAAAGGGCAACAAAAGTTATTCTTTGATCGATCAGTTACCAGGCGCACAAAAGGACAACGATGAAACTGAGGAAGATGAAGGCCATGGTGCTGCAATGTTGTCACTCAAATCACATGTAAAGCTGAAACCTGTTGAATTGTCAAATATCCCATCTGCAGGCAAATTTCGAAGTAAACAACCTGCATTTGAGCAAAAATGAAAATTATCAATCTTACGAGAATAATGCTTAGGGAATTACTTGATCTCCGCCAAGTACATACGAGGGAACATGAATTCGACATCACACTCTACAACACCTAGGAAATGTACATTGTGGATACCATGGCTTAAAAACCCTGCATATGCTAATTTGACATCAACTTCAGTTACACTATTAGCATTGCAACTAACATTTTTAAAAAGCACCCACAACACTGTGCAAAGAATATTCCCACTGCTAAAGCATAAAATTGGATATCAAACTTTCAGAATGAAAATAATCAATCAATAAAGAAACAGGACAAAGATTGAAAATGTCATACCTTGTTGCATGTATTCAGCTGCAGTGCCCACAGGGATCCAGGGATAAAAAAGTAAAATATCAGATATAATGAAAGAAAAGAGGAAGAAAATTAAACGAATGGTGTGGCAGGACAAGCACCTTGAACGCTAAAGTCTTTCAAGTCAATATCACAAAGCTCATAAACATTTTCCAACACCCCGCCTTTTCTCAACATGGACCCAAACACTGAAGCACAGATTATGGCTTGTCTATTTGTAATTAACATTTGCTTTTGTATTCCCAACATGTAAGTGTTTAATGAGCTACAACAGGAAGGACTTGGGGCAGCAACATTGCGACATGCTTTAACTACTTCTGAAGGCTGCTTAAATTCCAGAGGGCAGACTGCACAAGTGAAAATCATTTTCATGAGAAAAGATGGTATGGTACAGAACAAATCCAAATATACACAGCACATAAAGATGTAACCATCAAGCAACTAAAACCAAAGTAAAACGCAAATCGTTCACTAAAAAGTTAAGCAAGCAAAATCTCAAACTTAAAATCCACAGAGCAAATGTGGTAAACAAACGAAAAGGTTTATCATTTTTCTGCTCACAAAGCCAGTGCAAAAGTGGGCAAACATAATTTGGATGCTTCACTCATTTCATGGCTGAATTTGGTAATTAGTAAATCAATATGCCTCCTAATTCAGCGTCTGTCCTTATGTTACCCAACACAAGGTTCTGAAACCGTTTTGCACTGTTGATGATTAAAGACAACCAACTTCTAGAATTTTATGAGTGAACACTAATTACTGCAGATATACGTATTAATTAAATAGGATAAATAAATATTGGTGAAGAAGAACCAATGATTAAGTTACCCTAAAAGATAGTGAAAATAAAATTAACTTGAACACTTCCTCCTATAAAGATAGTGAAAATAAAATTAACTTGAACACTTCCTCCTATAAAGAACCAATTAAAAATGGTAATACTAGAGATGCGAATCCTTCATGGGCCAGGAAAGGTTACACATGAGATGAACAGTATGATTCATGAAATGAAACGAAAGTAAAAAAATGCTAATCTTTCAAGTTTACTTTTTCTTATCGACTCAAACAAATTGTTTTTCATATTTCATAAATGGAGGAACCTTCTTACTGCATTCATTGTTTTTTTCTGAACTTCAGGCAAGACAAACAACTTAACAATAGATTAGATGCTCAAACCACAGTTTCTAAAGTCTAAATAAATTAGTCTTATGTATACTTTAAAACTTTGTAGGCAGATACCTTTGTTAACTTTGCAGGCAGATAATATCCGAAATGCAGTATTGGCAGCATCTGACGAGAGTTTCCTTGAAAGATATGAAAAAACCACGTCTTTACAATCACTTAGAGTATCAGTATAATTAAGCCCACCAGCTAAATTTTTGTTCTCATTCATCATCAATTGTTTTCCTGAGATCCCCAGTGCAGCATCCGTGATTGCATGCTGGCAAATTGGTCTGCAGCACTCTTTGAGAGGGTCAACAGTTGTGCAGGCCTCCAGTAATCTACTTGTATTTACTGTTTTCTCAAAGGTATTAATGTCCTTCACTGGACAGGACCCACCCGTAAGATTCGACGAATTTATGGAGCAAAGTGTAGGTACTGAACTGTTTGCACCTCTACTGGCTAAGATACTAATGATATCCTTAAAACAATCATTCGCAACTGAATTTTGCAAAACCAACTTATCAGAGTTGAAGCTATAGAGACCCTGGAAGATGCGGATCAAACTACTAAACTGCGGGCAACATATTACATTTCCTACTATTGCCGCCAAAGGTTGAAAGCAATCAGTAGCTGTCTTATCCATTAAACTTGATATAGTAGAAAAATTCACAGGACACTTCCCGGTTAAAACAGGCTCATATCTTGTCGGAAAATTCGGGTACAATGGTTGCGAAGGTTCATCTGCAGGATTTGGGTAATTAGGAATAACAGCCGGTGATATTTCAATGGGATCAAAGAACTCAGTAGTAGGTGGATTAGCTAGGCCTAGCTCTGCCACGGAAGAAGCATGACTTTGGTCAAATACTGTCTGCACTGCCATGACATCTTGGAAACTGGATAACCAGATAAAGAATAATAATAACTGGCAGCACAAAGAACCTGCAGTGATATATAAGCCTGTCTTCAGAATAAGTAGCAATGACATATTAATGCTTGACCAAAAATTAACTATACAAAGTATACATAGCAAGTTTAGATTTACTTGCAATAAAAATAAGGCTACCAACATAATCAATTTCAGTGATAGCTTACAGATACTTATCTTGTGATCATACAAACCCTACGCTAAGGGACGAGACCTTAATATTTCACCGCACATTAAGCAATATCGTAACCATCTTTTTCTCTGTCCTGCTCCTACCAAAGAATCCCAAAACAAGCTATTTAGAATAAATATAAACTTACCTTTATGGCGAATAACAGCCTTTAAACAATCCATAACTCCCAAAGCCCTCGAGTACCATTGAGATTTACATTAGTAAGTGGTACTTTAGTTCGTGACAGGCCCAAAAATAGCTCACATCAATGCAGCAATACCTATGCCACCTTCAAACATCAACAAAAACCCGGAAGGGAAACTCATTAACTCCTCTTGAGTGCAGATAAAAGGACATAAATATGCTCCAAAAATACGTTCTTTTAGATTAATAATATGCTTACAATATACACAAGTATAATGCATAATCCACCTGCTATAACACACAATCACAACCCTAAATAGATGCAAGCTTGCACTCGCAACTAGGACGAATATCGGTGTCTCTAGTGTGAGCATTCAAGGTGAATTCTTTCACTCTTCAGAACTCAAAGCACGCAAACAATTTACCTAAATTTTCTTTCTTTGGACCAAGAACCCGATGAGAAATAATCAAATGGAAATTTATGAAGCTAGAAAAAACTGAAAATCCAAGCACAACAGAAGATTGAAATAACTCATAAATTGATAAATCTGGAGATACCACTGACAAAGTGTTGCAAATCTTAAAATTCCCAACTTTTTAATCCAAAAATAAACTAAAAACTTCAACTAACATTAATAAAGTTGCATCGTTTTCCCTGTATTTCCCAGACTTTCTCGGCCATCAAACAGCAGATAATTACAGATATTCCAGCAAAACAGAAACAGAAAAGTACCTGAGGACATTGAAGCCATTGAACATAGTTTTGGTGAGAAATTGAAAGGTTTTCCGGGTTCGGGATCGTGAAGCTTAGCAAGCAAGCATGGCTTGCGGGTCGATGGGGTCGGAAAACGGGTCGATTTGGATACCCGGAATCTGAGCTGAGGTGAGCTGAAATGGTGGTGGAGCGGTCAGTCGCGCCGGGGGGGTGTGTGTTCAGTAAAAGTGCTTTTGTGCTTTTGTGCTTTTGGGGAGGTGGATATAGTGGACGACATCGGTCTAACCTTTGCCTCTTTATTTGACTTCTACGGTTTTTCACAGTCCAATTACCAACCCACCTGAATAATACAGAAAATTTAATTTAATTTAATTAATTACTAAATAACAATAGCATCTTTTACAACAAGGAAAATTATGGGTTTTTGGGATTAGATTTGGTTGATTTATAGTGTAGTCTACCTAACTCTTGAATCTAGATCTAGAGAGATGTTTTCTGGTCTCGTCGATTGTGCATATTTTATGTCTATTATTTCATTAGTTTTCGATTGGAAGAGTCACGCTACGCGTCAATAATTTATAAGAAATTGAACAAATATCAAATAAGAAAGATAACGGCAGATTTCTCTAAAAAAAGTAGAGTAGTTCCGGTTCTTAAAATTTTACTATCTTACAGTATCGTGGCCCATAATGACACGTGACATTCACCTAATAGAAGTATGAAAGTGCCCAATAATTCTCACCTTGGGCATAAGATTGGGATGAAAAAAACTTGATATATAAAAGTTTGAAAATAACAATACTTCAGGGTAGTAAAGTAAAATTTTACTTTAATTTTTTTACGGGTCATAATTTTGTTTTGATTTTGGTTGTTGATTGTTATGAACCACAAGTTATCCTCTCTCGTGGAAGAAGTGAACATGTACAAAGCTTTGTATTAGTTTTGGACATTGATTGCTATTGTCCACAAGTAATCTTCATCCATCTCTTACATGACATGAACATGATTATGGACAATTCGAACTATTTTTTTGTGTGTGTTGGTTTCGAGTTGGATTGTCAAGTTGTAAACAAGGCACGTAACAATTTACTCGATAAGAAGTTACAATTGATTACAACATAATTCATATAAAACTTCTTTCTTTAAGTTACTAAAAGTGATTACTGCATTCTCTTTTTAGAATGAATCAAAGAGTGGAGATAGGTATTGTTTGGTAGGTGGAACGGGACGGAACGGAGTGGGACGAGACATTCTATCCCACATTTAGTGCACCTAAAACTGATGGAAAGTATTGTTCCACGAGACGAATTTTAGGTGAATTTTCATTCCACCTCACCCCCTGGAACGACTCGTTCCACATTCGTGGAACACAAAATTATAACATCTTCCTCCTTGTTTCCATCTGAGATATCTTTACTCCTTTTCTATTCCATCCCGTCTCGTCATGTCCCGTCTAGATATCAAACGATACCATAGAGAATGAGAGTATGAAATGACTCTTTGCTTACGGGCACATTGAAAGTTGCAACCTTATCCCTTATTAGATATGGGCTGGGCCCATCAAGCTATTTCAAGGCCCAGGGCAATGAAAAAGCCGGATTTTGTGAGCACATAGCATCCGAGGGTTTTGGGGTTTACGTATTTCCAGAGCATCTTCAACACTGTGCGTCTCGCTTCCGATCAGGGCAGTGCGCCACGAAATGATTTAGTTTAGATTTAGGGTTTTTCCAATGAATTGAATCCTGCAACTTCAGGGTATTTCCTTTCGCTCTTCTGACATTTTTGAACACGCGCGTGTACATATTTTGTACTTTGTATTTCGATTTCTTCTGTTTGGCTGCTGAGAAAGTGTTAATACATATAAATTTTTTGAATTTTATCCAATTTCTCATTTCACAAGAACTGCAATTTAATTTATATGTTTGTGTGTTTCTGCTGTTGGTTGGTATTCGAAAATGGAATTATTGGCTGTGGCTCATATAAACAGAAATTTTGGATATAAATTTTTAAATTAAAGTTGGGGATTTGTTTTTTTTTTTTTTTTATATATTCTTTCCCCAATCTGCATCAACTAATTTGAGCGGCTTTTGAGGCAGTATTCGATTGCTGTTTTGGTTTAGGAGTTATGAACTTTTAGATAGTAAAGTTCCCAATTTGTTCTTGTATATGAATGTACCTTGTCTTTTCAGTGCTAGGTTATACTGCTTTGTTTGATCTTTGGGAATTTGGATTCATTGGTTGTAAACCAAACAGCGAATGTCTTTCAGATAAATGTATTTCAATTTTCTTTAAGCAAAGATGGAAACTTTCTTTTAACTTACAGTAGCAACTTTTAAGATAACATTGCGGTTGCTCTTTCTTTCTGGAATTCTTTCTCCGCCGTAACGTCAGTACTTTGGGTTATGGATTCGTAAAGTGTCTATATTTGATCTCTGTGTTTGTGTGACTGTGTAGTGTTACAGTATATGCACTGAGCTGTATTGATTTATGGGGTTACATCAGGTGACATGTGGATCCTTAAGAAATTTCTTTTCTCTTTTTGGTGAGTTTAGGATATTCAGCAAAATACTGCAGCAATGCAGAATCTGCACCGCGTTATATCCCGTCTTTCCTCAACTTCAATTGGCACAAGCACAACAAAGTTTCTGAGAGAGAAAAGCAAACCGACTTTGGGAAGCAATGGTGTGCTTCCGTTGAAGAATGATATCGTATCTTGTCAGTTGATCACTTCCCGATTCCTTTCTTTCAGCTCTGGAGGTGACGGTGAAAATGATGGTAAAGATGAGTGGGATAAACCCCCGTCTGGGACATTTAGCAATAATGCATCAGATGATTTGGGGTGGGATAAACCTTCATCTGGAACATTTAGCAATAATGTATCAGATAATTTGGGGTGGGATACTGCATCAGCATGGTCGACTGGACTGACTAAGGAGCATTTTGATGGGGACGTGGTAGGCCGACGGACAAGTGGGCTTGAGCCATCTCAATCTTCGGTGGTATCTGGTTTGCAAGAAATTGAGGATAGAATAAGGGAACTGGAAGAAGAGAACAAGAAAAGTAAAGTGTTTGTGGATGGGTGGGGAGAGAGATTGCGGGAGATCAGTGTGCTTCTGAAGCAAGTGCGTGAGCCTGGTGCGAGAGGGTCTTATCTCAAGGACTCGGAGAAGGCTGAGATGTATAAGAAGCACAAGGAAAACCCTGAGGTTTATACTGTTGAGCGGCTGGCAAAGGATTATAGGATCATGAGGCAGAGAGTGCATGCTATTCTTTGGCTCAAAGAGCTTGAGGAGGAAGAGGAGAAAAAACTCGGTCGTCCTTTAGATGATTCTGTTGAGCTCCTTCTTGACACCTGCCCAGAGTAAGATACCAATTCACAAGCATTACTTCAAATATATACAAAGGGTTCTGTAGTTCCAATAATTTTGTAATGATATCAATCATTCTGTGCATACTTCTTACGGATGGTATAGGTTTCCTGCTGCGTTAATTTTAATCGCAAAATTATAGGTGTAGTGGTGCGTAGCTGATGTAATAGCCAGATTGTATTTCTCATAGTGCATAACTCCTTTCCTCTTGTCAGATTTTTTAATTCTCATGACCGCGAATTCCACGTGGCATCCCTTCCCTACAAACCTGATTTCAAGGTTATGCCAGAGGGTTGGGATGGGACCACCAGAGATTTGGATGAAGTTCATTATGAAATCTCGAAGAAAGAAGATGAAATGCTCTATCAAGAGTTTGTCCAGAGAATGAACTTCAACAAAATGAAAGTAAGTTCCATAATCCTGACTTTGCCATGAGAAGAGAAAGGAATCTAACATTTATAATATCAAGGAAAAAAGCATACATCTGTACTACAAAGTATTAGTGCTATGGTCGGTGTTACTGTTAGCTTTTCTCTCTCTTTGTTCATATTTTTATCTTCAAGGATGAATCGTTGGGAATTATACAAAGTTTTTGCATCATTCTTTTCTTTTTCCCACTAAATTGGCTTCAATAGATTACAATATTCCTCCCCTACAGGCCTCTTTACACAAATAATTGATGGACTTTATGGTGGACAAGCAAACTGGTTAGGAGTCTTAAGTGCGTCTCTATAAGACAGGGTGACAGATTAGGCGAGTCTTAATAAGTAAACGTGGGCTGATAAATTTGGTGACTGAAATTAAGTGCCATATCCAATTGTGGTGTATGTAGATTTTGATTGTTTTCACCATGAATTTGTTTATGGTTCCAATTTCTGGTTCTTAAAGCTTAGCAGTTGAAATTTTGTGGGATATCCATGATCAAGTCAGCATGATGGGATTGGTAGGGCAATAAGATGGGAATTTTCGGGCACTCGAATTGTATTGACTTGTCGGGTAAAGAGGTTTGTCTTCCATGCTCCAATGATATAGAGAGGGAAATACTTTCATTGAAAAGTAAAAGACGGTTTCTTTGTTATTAGAGAATGACGATGACGACTATGTATAGGGTGATTCGAGGCACTATTGCACTATAGATTGACTATTCAGTATTTTGATAATACCATTCGTATTATCTGTGAATGCTTTTGTTATCCCTTCAAGTGATGGTTTCACTTGTGTACAGATGAAAGGAGAGGTTTTCTGCCACAAGCATAGTCGTCGCCGGACTTCAAACGGGTGGAACTTCACCGTGGAAAAACTAGGACCAAGGGGAAAGCGTGGAGGTGGCGGCGGCTGGAAGTTTGTCAGCCAGCCAGATGGTTCAAGCCGACCGCTGAATGAAACGGAGAAAATGTACGTGAAGCGAGAAACACCCCGCCGCCGGCGTAAGATCCTTCCGTGATGATGAAGTTCTTTTTGTTATTGAGTCGGGTGTTGTTTTCAAGTATATTTTGTAGTTGGTGAAAATTTTGTGTGGGTCTCTAGCTTAGGTGGTGATAAATTGATAAGAGTGGCATCTTGTTTTTCCACCATTGTTAATCAATCAATACCTTTTCTGTCAGACGTTTGACATTTGTATCACTTTGCTGCATTTGTATCTTCACCAACCCTCTTTAGTCAATTTTGCAAGTTTATGTATACAACCCTAATAAATTAAATTTCATCCATTGTTGCGTACGTGGATGAGAAAACGATACGAGAAAATGAGGCCTCGTTTGGTGTTCAAGACTGGATTCAAATTGTGTCGGAGAAAATAAATAAATGTCAAATTGCAAATGTTATTTAGTTTTTTTAGTACATTGGTCGTATTGGAAAATTCTCTCATTAATCTTTGAAAAAATAGTATGAGTGTGTGACACACCCGGACGGAGGTCAAGGCATGCTGGCCGTCACGTGAGAGTGACATAACCATATGCACAATGTGGAAGCGATAAAGATAGCAATTATACGAATAATTAAAATATCAGATTACTAGAGTGCACGACTAAACGAAAGTGATAAGAGTTAGTTACAACTGTGAACACTCCTAATCAGAGCATAAAGTTTAGGTGCAGTCCAGTAGGACAATTACTAGTTATACAGTACCAGGAATGTCCTACTATAATATAGAATAGTCATAATAGCCAACGTCCTCGAGCCACCAACAACAACTTACTTCAAACCTAGAGGGACGCAAAACAGAAAACGTGAGTGGGCAAAAACAAATGTTTTATAAAATCATTTCATTTATCAATATATTAACCCCTCACTGTAAAACATGTATGATTTTCCCATAATCAAGATATAAGCATATACATATATATATCTGAAATCATATCAATTCAGTTCATGCTTCACATAATCATATTCATAGGTATATATGCCATGCCAAGATATGATAGAGTGAACAATTCAAGTAAGAATAATTTCATAAAATTGTGATATGTTAGTCCGAACTCCTGTGGTAGTCTGTACGGCTGAATTCAGAGCTCAAACTCAATCTAGCCGGAGTCACTACTATGACCTATACGACAATAAACTGCACATAAGTCGGAACCATAGAAAAGGGTCTGTACGACAAGATTGGGTGAAATATAATTATACTCAATTCTATTCTCTCATAATAGCCGGACGATAAATCGCTAGTCACCTACGAGTCGGAACCATAAATAAGCTTCACCTATATGCGAATTAACTATAAAAACGTTATTTTAAAAGCATATAGGCAATACTAGCTAATAACTTCTCATACATTGCTCAAAATGAGTATATGAATATACCACAATGATCTACACAATCCCAGGATCATCCCCATAGTTTTAGAATTATTTTTGGACCTCCCACGCCCCGCCACGCATCGGCAAGGGCACGGCAAAACGCACCACCACGCGCTGCCCAAACCTGACGGATTCCCTAACCATCATTAGGGAATATTCTAGGGAATATTCCATTAAACCTAACAAATTCCGTTATTTTTTACTGACGACGTGAGAATATTCCATCAGACTTGACGGAATATTCTTCCATCTCCCACCTCCAGCTCCGGCAAACTGGGCAAAACTTTAAAACTCTTGTTCTCACTCATTTCTTCACCAAAACTTATGAAATTTAAACCAAAATGAAGCTAAGGACAAGTAGAAACACGATATAACAATTTGGGTCCTTGAAATTCACGAGAACACGTCGGAAATTACCTTGACTTTCCGACCAAATTAAAAACGTGTCACTTTCTGACGTCCAAAATCCTCAAACGAACTATCCCTATAAGCTTTTGCATGAACAGTACCTCATTCAGGGTTAGGGGTTTCACGTGAAAACGAAGCAATCCTTACCTGAAAATGGTATGGATGTGTTCGTCTGAGCTTCACAAACACAATGGTGCCATTTTCCACTTCGATTCGTCGCGTTTGCAAAGGTTTTGGTGTTGTCCGTACACAATGCCGAGAGAGAGAGTGAAACTGAAAGAGAGGAGAGAGCACGGGGGATTGAGAGAGAGAGAGAAATGAATGGATGTGTGTGGTCCAAACATGCATACCAATCACAATTCTTTAATCTTTTAATTCTAATTGGGTCCAATTAGTTAGGAATAGAATCAAATGACCTAATTTCTTAATCCAAAATACCAACACACATCCAACGCTCAAGTGTAAATCCGTCTTTTCACAACCACGATAATAAATTCTCGGGATGGGCTGTGACAGTGTGAGGGATAAATTTTTTCATAATGAATTATCTTTTGCATTAAACTTTGACGATATTTGGAAATTGATATTCAGTTCTTTTCTAAACAGATTAAACCTATTCAGTTATTTCGAATTGATATTAAACACCAAAATGAGGTTTTAACAGAAAATCAGATCCAACCCCACAAGAACACCATTAATTCTAAAAGAAATCAAATTAGATGGTACGAGTTTCGTCTGTTAAAAATCAACTAAACCTTTGATTTAATATTATTTTTTATTTTCGAAAGTAGAAAAGTTTCCATATGTTATATTATCCTAAGGAAATTATATAGGTTATTAAATTATCACTTCACTTGCCTAGGCCACTTCACAATATTCTTTAATAATTTACCTAATAATTTATTAAATTATCACTTGAAGATCATTTCTGTAAAATTCCATTGTAACCCGAAGCGGTTGAATCAAATGCCATACATAATATTTTGAAAGATAATATGTTTGATAAAAAAAAAATAGACTTTTTATCTAAAATGTTTCCTGAGATTAATATAACTTTTCACGTTAGTTTCTTGCTAATGAATATTGATATAAGTGATTCCGTAGGAAGTTACGTTCAAGTGATAATATTGATAGATTTTTCACAAAACACCAAATGTTATTTACGATGAACAAACTCGAAGAACACTTGTCAGGGATTCAAGTAAGCAGTTATATTAATCTTAAAACCATTATTATAGTACAGCACAGCACGCAGAAAAATAAAGGGTAAAAAAGGTTTAGAGACTTCTTTGTCTTGTATTTTTGCATTTTTTTTTTGTTATTTTCCTACCTGTTCTTCTGTGGAGAGAGACAGAGAGGCGACAAAAACAAGCACCGAAAAAAACAAGAGGAAGAAAACAGCATGGTCGTTGTAGAGCTACAGCCATGAACAAGAAGAGCAATCAGAGCTCCGACAGAGAAGAAAACCACTCCAGGAAAGAAAGCGCCATCTCAACCCCAGATTCCAGATTCAACCAAACCCTCAGAAATGTTCAAGGGTAATTTTTTTTTCGTATTTTAATTAATTTCTTGATGATTTTTGCTTGTGATTTTCCTCAGATTTGAATACCCATTTGCAGAAAGCTTCGTCTTTGAAGATTAAATATTGAATTGTAATAATTAGGAGGCAATTTTTCACTCGTTAATGACTCTAATACATTGCGTTGGGGATTGGAATTGGTCCCAACCTGTCAAAAGCATAGCTTTTGAATTTTGATTTCTCAAATTCTGAGAGTTGGTTGAAAAAATGAATGTGGGTTTTGTTCATTTCGATGTGTTCGATGCGAAATCAGTGAGAAAATTAGTGTGATTTGGAGATCTCTGTGCTTAGATTGGAAAATGTTGGAAAACAGAAGTGACGTTTTGAATTTTGAGTGAATATGTGATTCACATTTTATATCTGTTTCTTACCTTTCTTTTGCGTAGTTCATTTGGCTGGCGATTTGTTATGTGTTAACCTCCAGTTAATGTCATTTAGCTGAAAATTGGTGACGCTAGATTTGGTTTTTACCGGATGTTTTCGAAAGACTAGCAAGCATGTTCTCTAGGCTACTTAGATTGAACCAATACTGCCATGGTTCAGTGTGGAAGATAGTCTGATTCGTGATGATGACAGTTCTTACGTATTATTCATTAACCCTGTCCCAGTCTTGCACTGTCCCAATCTTGATAAGATCCACTTTGCGTTAGATTGTCTGAGCTTTCTGACAAAACGACTCCTTTCCGTCATTACACTATATAATGTTCTATCAGATATCTCCATTGTTTGGAGTTCAATGTTCGTGTCAACAGTTATGACAAAACGACTCCTTTCAGTTCAATGTTCGTGTCAACAGTTATGATAAATACTGGGTTATGTGTAGTTTAAGGTCGCAAACTGAAGTAACCTATGTCTCTTCTGGTAGCTTGTCCACAATTCTTTAGATTCTGTTGTGTACTTCAGTTACTAAATGTTGATCTAAGGGGTGGTTTGGGAGTGAGGTGATTAAAATAAAAGCACCCATGAAAATAAGCTGTGAGGGTTTTAGGTGTTTGGTAAACTGAAAAAAAAGGCTTATTTTGGAAGCTGCCGTGTGAATAAGCTGAAATCAAAGGAAAAAGCCAAAGCTGCTATTTGCAGCTTTGGAAAACTGGCTTTTTTTCAAAGCACATGGAGCGACATTGCTCCTTTAATGAAAAGACCCACTATCAGATTGCTTTTTTTTCCAAAAGCACTTTTACAAAAAAAGTTTACCAAACACTCTGCTGATTTATTTCACAGCCGCTTATTCTCACAGCACAGCCGCTTATTCTCACAACAGTTTTTTTTCAAAGCACAGCAATACCAAACCAGCCCTAAATAAGATCTATTGTTTATAATATAAGTTCAACATCTGATTATTTTTGCTTTGATCATATTGTCCTGATATCTAGGCTGCTCAAAGGTCGTAGTATTCCCGGTAAAGTCTTACTGACTAGGAGGTCAAACCTGCTGGATCCTTCAAAGTTGCAAGTGCCCTCCCCAAATTACGGAAGGAGCTTATCATTCAATGATGCTGAAACAAGTGATCGCAGAGCCTTGGAGGTTTCTTTTTATCTCCTTTTTGTCTAATCAGCTTGAAAAGTAAACAAATAAATCCATTTGCAATAATTGGTTAACTGAACTGTAACTAGCGGTACTTTTACTTCTAAAATAGGAAGACGGTGAGGGTCTAGGCAAGCCCAGCAATAATGCAAATTCAAATAAGTTAACATCATCAACCTCGAACGTTGAGAATATTTCCAAAGGAGCTCAGAAATCCACCATGGGAGCTAGAGCTACGGATTCTGCAAGAGTTATGAAGTTCACAAAGGTTCTTTCAGGGACAACAGTGATATTAGGTACTTAAGGTCTTTGTTTCTCTTTAAATTCCCCTCCCCCGCTTTTCTTCTCCCCATCCTCTATATTCATCAAAGTGTGATTATGTAAAGCAAAAATGTTTCTTTTCTGAGTATGTTCTGGGTGGTGCTCAGATTACTTGTTAGAATCTGTTATTCTAATTAAATTTAATCTTTTTATTATGAAAAACAAAAGTGTTTTCTGATACGATTTAAGCACAGAAAGAAACATAGTGACAAGCTATCAACCTGAAAATTGAAGTGATCTATACAGACTCTAAAATAGCTCCTAGGAACTCATGCAATGTCATATAGCATCTCAAATTGATATTGCAAAACATTTAAATGAAGCAGAGACTTAAGAAACAGCTGCATGCCAAAGAGATTCCGGGAGGGAGATATAAGACTTATTGGCAATTGGTACTATGAGAGTTGGGCAGTCCATACAGATATGGAAAATGTGCACACAAAGGAGATTCCCCTCTATCGACCAGTGCTCCCAAAACCTAATCTGTTCCCTGTTCTTCACAACTATCATAAGGAGAGAAATAAACATTACCCTGGGGTATTGTTTTTTGCTTTTTAGCTTCAAAATTTTGTGTACTCCTTTCATCATTTAGTGGGCATCCTTGTGATTTGAAATCTAAACTTTCACACGTATTATTGTTACTGCTATGATCAAGCATTTCATTCTTGTAGCCTAAGTCACTCTGCGATAAATCTGTTACCACCCCAAGTTTCTCTTTTGCACTAATTGAATTTTGGATCTTTCATTTCTTTTCATTTCCTTTCAAATTGAATCTTGAATTGTTATGTAGAGAAGTTGCGTGAGTTGGCTTGGAGTGGCATACCACCATATATGCGGCCTGACATATGGAGGCTTCTTTTGGTAAGCTCTATGTTTCAATTCTTCTTCTAAAAGCACTATGACATTTTTTGGATTTGTTATCCAATGCACTAATAATTAACCACATATTTAACCATGTTTTTTTGTTTTAGAATAAGATATTTAACCATGTTAGTTGCTGCAAATATAGAATTATTGCCTGTGTACCTATTAGAGGAAGGAGAAGTTTTGGGTGGGGTTAGTCCAGTACTGTGTACAGTACTTTGGCTTAAATTTTGTATAATAGGCTTGTGAAAGAGGCCTGATTGAAATTGCTTCCAAAGCTGCCTAAAGTGGAATCAGACAGAAGCCATTGGTTTTGTGCTGACCTTGTGAGAGGGAAGCGGCTAGGTTCTCTCCATATGTCCCTGTAGATTATTTACTGTCTTTCTTTTTGTATTCTACACGTTTTGTTCACCTCAATTTTAAAACCATTGCTGCCTTTAGCTGGTCATGGGTGCCTAGTGGTGTCCATGGTGTCCAATGTGCATCCCAGGCTTGGTACCTAAGGTTGTATGCATGTGTTAATGTGTTATTAAGCTTATCAATCCACTTTTTTCCTTGTGAGTTATGGTGTTTGTTTTCTGTAATTAGAGTGGAAGTCCTAAAGCATGCATTTGAAGATACCATCACCTTAGAAAAGGGTCTTGTTTTATTTGCTATTTTGATAACCTGGATTGCATTTATCTTGTAAATGTTGTGGCTTGTTTGAAATTAAAATATGAACTGACAACAGGGATATGCACCATCTAATTCAGATAGAAGGGAGGGAGTTCTAAGAAGGAAGCGCCTTGAGTATCTTGACTGTGTTTCTCAGTACTATGATATTCTGGATACTGATCGTTCAGATGATGAGATAAACATGCTTCGTCAGGTGTTTTATATGTTAAACAATTGCCAACTTTCTTATTGCTAATACCTTGTTCTTGGATTTGACAATTATATTTTTTGACCATATTAGATTGCTGTTGATTGCCCAAGAACTGTGCCGGATGTATCTTTTTTTCAGCAGGAGCAAGTCCAGAAATCCTTGGAGCGCATCCTTTATACCTGGTTAAATACTATATCTTAAATTACTAGTCATTGTTGGCTTGTTTTTTGCATCAAATGCTCTCATGCAAACTCTTACTGGTTGTTCTAAGTTGCATCTACTGGACCTGCTGGTTCCTAAAAACAAAAGTGTAAAATTTAATTTTGTTTATCGATCTAGGAATTCCAGAGCAATTGTCTTAGTTGTAGGGTTCATAAAAAAGGCTTTGGTTCATTAGACCCTTGCTGATTATGTTGTAGCTCACAATATGGAACAGTGAGATATGATTTTGTCTCTAAATTATCGTGCTGTTTAGTGCTGTGCATCAGTATCAAAAACCAGCCCATGTCCATACCAATAATGCTTTAACAGCTCTAAGTTTAGAGGCTTTTATTACCAGTCAGACTTGAAAACATTTGTGATTGCCCTATTGGTTTTACCAAAGTAGTTATAGCTCTAAACTGTATGGGATAGTGATGTCAAGTGATAGCGACTTGTTTAAGTTCATATGTATAAGTTCTCTGCAATAACCTGGTAGGTTTGGTGTTCTTAACATTTGTGCATTAAGAGGGCTGGCATGGGCATGAATCTCAAATTGTTATTGTCACTTAGCTATACATACTTAGCTACACCTTCACTGTTATTTAGTAATATTGATCAGAATGATTCAAGTGTCCATGTTCATTTCATGGTATTTTGATGGTAGGTCTCTACTGAGATTTGGACCTTGCAGGGATAAATAGTGAGTAGTGATAAAGCTCTTCTATACCGTTGTTTATGTGAAACTTGTTTTCCAGTTGTTTCCTCTAACTGAGAAGTTTAGAGTATGTGAAACTTGTGTCCTCTATGGTAAGTCCCTACTGCGATTAGGGCTCATTTATGTGAAACATGTTTCCTGTTGTTTCCTCTAACTGAGAAGTTTAGACTATCAAATGCAGACAACAATTCATGGTATATTGGTTAAGTGAATTGTTTCTATTAATTTTCTGAGCTGTTGTTGGATTCCAACAGTTTAGATTTAAAAAGAGGGAAAAATCATGTAGATATGGAGTATGATATCAAGATGCCATCATTTTATTTTAATTTTTAATTATGTAATTTGTATGGTTATTAGTTATATCTTCTTAAGGTACTTCTCCTTGTGTCTTTCAGGGCCATTCGACATCCTGCAAGTGGATATGTTCAGGGAATAAATGATCTTGTTACTCCTTTTCTAGTTGTTTTCTTGTCAGAATACTTGGAGGGGAGTGTGGATAATTGGTCGATCTCTGATCTGTCTCCTGATAAAATATCTAATATAGAGGCTGACTGCTATTGGTGCCTATCAAATTTACTTGAAGGTATGCAAGATCATTACACTTTTGCTCAGCCGGGAATCCAGAGGCTTGTGTTTAAACTAAAGGAAGTGGTCAGGCGGATTGATGGTAACCCCCACTTTTTTGCTTCTGTTTTCTGATTCTTACACGCTTTTCCCTGGATGAACTGAATCAAATATGTGCAGTGTGCTTAAACTGATTTAAATTTTGCTAGACCCATTTTAATATATTCTTCTCTGGCATAATTTTCAATATGGAAGTCTCTTTGCTTTTCTTTATGCATATTTGGACTTGCATATAGCAACCTAGAGATGCTTACTGGTTGACATATGGAGTCTTTATGTATAATTGGACTTCCTATATATTATAATTCCATGAAGAAAGTGGTGTGTATTGAATTTCAGTTCTTTTAAATCTCCATTTGATGCAATAAAATGGTGTTGCACATTTGCACATCATATTGTAGTGAAAGGTTGTTAAATGTGAGTCGTTGAAAGAATATATTTTATGTGGTTGGTTTTGTTGAAGGAAAGACCAACTTTTGCTTGCATAGTTTTTGCTTGTATACTTTACAAACTTCCATGTAATATCTTCAGAAAATGGCATATGCCTATGCTCTGGGATGCAAGAAACATGTCAAAGTTCTGCTATCCTTCATGTGTATATTCCTTTTTTTTTCAAACGTTATGTGTATATTCATTAGTTTTCTTTCTTCTGCATTAGAACCTGTGTCTAGACATGTGGAGGAGCAAGGGCTCGAATTTCTTCAATTTGCTTTTCGGTGGTTCAACTGTCTTCTAATACGCGAGGTTTGCTTCTACAGATCTCTTCTATGTACTTGATGTGTGTTTCCTTTGTTTTTTTGCACAGGACAATGCGAACCTACTGTAATTTATTGCATAGCTAATGGAATTTTTTTGTCCTTTCTCCTTTTAGATTCCTTTCAATCTTATTTCCCGTCTGTGGGATACATACCTAGCCGAAGGAGATGCATTGCCAGATTTCCTTGTGTATATCTTTGCCAGTTTTCTTCTAACGGTAAGATAGAATCTGTTTCCTTGGTTACGTGTTTGGATGTAGTAGCTGTGAGCCTGTGATAAGGAAATGTTCGTATTGATTAATTTGTCGTTAACAATATCTCTGTCTGTTTGGTAAATGTTGGGGGGTCGGAAGGCTACCATGTTTGATACCTCTACTTATGGAAACAAATCACCGTTTGTGATAACCTTGACTCTTTATATAAGGGTAAAGACCTTTTTCATGCAGCATGTTCAACACTGAAGAAATAGACTTTCGATTGCTTTTCCTTTAACACATAATAAACATAAATGCATTCTTGCAGCCTTGCTTGCTGTTTAAGTTTAAATGTCGATTACTTTGCATGGAAGGTGCCTTCCATTGTGTTTGTCATCGCCAACTGGCCGTGGTGGTTTTTCTTTTTTACTTTTTAAATTGTTTTTTGGAGTTTGAAAAGGGTAAAAAGATTTGATTGGCGATAAAAATTCCGTGTCATTAAAAACCTTAAGAAAGAAAACTTTGGCAGGTGTATTTAATAAATTGGGATTCAAATTAAATGCGCTATTTGTTACATTGTTTACTATGTTCTTGTGCTTGAGTAAGTTTGACAGCAGATAATCAGAAAGACTATTTTCTGTGTTCGTTGGTTATATTTTCAGCTTAAATTGTTCTAGGTTTTCTTCCGTAACGGGGTTGAAGTCAGTAACTGAAATGCTCTATGATTTGATATACAGTGGTCAGAAGAGCTTCAGAAGCTTGATTTCCAAGAGTTGGTAATGTTTCTTCAACACCTTCCGACGCATAACTGGACTCACCAAGAACTCGAGATGGTGCTTTCAAGAGCTTTCATGTGGTACAGTATGTTCAAAAGCTCTCCTAGACATTTGGCCAGCTAAACACAAATGTAATATTCAACCATCTATCGACGACTCTGGATTTTTCTCTTATCGTAGTTTTCCGTTTCTTTGTTCTTAATGTGGGTTTCTACAGTTGTTTTCTCCTATGGTGTCGGCCGTCGCTCGTATTATGTATCAGGTGTCTGTAGATTTTGCCTTTGAGCAGTGGAGGAAAAAGGATGAATCACTTTGTATGATTTTATTTTATTGGATGGAGCTGAGGGAAATATTGGTAATCCATGATAATTGTTCATAAATGTTCGTTTCCAAATTCCCTTGAACCCTCCCTGCAGACTGGTTATGTGGTGGTTCTTTGCTACCTGAGCTCCGAAGGTACTCAGGGCTCGTTTGGGAGTGATTATGGAAGGGTTAGAATCACTTTTGAGGGGAAGCACCTGACCCCAAAAGTGATGCTAACTGTGTTAGAATCACTTTCCAAACGAGCCCTCATAAATCTTAAAGGGCTTGAAGTCTCTAGACCTCGTGGTGCTGCCATGGATGCTTATGCCTTAGCAAGCTTTACGTGTTTACAGTAAATCATACTCTTTTGAGGTAATTAACAAAATTGCATCTAACTCACTTCCAACTCTACACTAATTTTCTTTTTCTTTGTCATTTGCTTTGTGTGTGTGCACCGTTTGGAGGTTAGGGATGCTAATTTAAACAAAAATGTTAAGTACGCAACACATTTACCCTTATTTCTATTTTTACACAAATATTGAATTACCACCTCACCCTTGACACTTGTAGCTTTTTATATTTGATAGATTCCAAATTGAAAAATTGGAGGAAATTAGGGAAAGTTTCAACCTCCGGGATACAATTTAAGGAAACATATGGTTGTCAAAATATATTTATTTATATCCATATTCGAATTTTGTACACATCGATACCTATATAAAACGAGTAATAATGGTTCACCAAAAAGTAAAAATGAGTAATAATGTTTTCATTGTCATCGGTCTATCATGTTACATTGCTAGATCGTGGATTCGCAATTAAGAATTCACTTAATTAGATTGCCAATTTGACATTGGAACCGTCTGTATTTTTAGGGTTTTTAAAGGAAAGCATTTAGTCACTTGCGTAGCAAATTACAAATCAAATTACAGTAATCCTCATCAGTCACCACCCTTGGGCCTAGACAACTTATTACAAATTAAATCCCCCCCAAATAAAACCGTTAAGTCGGTAGGATTATGCCACGCGTAAACCAAATAAGGGAGAAAAATCAACGGCAGCCAACACGTTGAACGTACGTAGCCATATCATATTGCCACGCATAAAGAGCTTTGCTCCTGCAGCGGTAATATAATCCCTCATTTGCCCTTATAAGCATGCCACTTTTTATCTAACTCATCCCCTCACCAGCTTCAGCTTCCATCCTCTCTCCTCTCTCTCTCTCTCTCTCTCTCTCTCTCTCTCTATAGAACGTCTCTGCCTTTTTTCTTCGTAAATTGCAGATCATCTTTGGTGTTTGTGCATCTCGATTTCCATCGCTTTCGATCCCTATATATTTGGCAAAAAAAAAAATACATATATGTAGTCACAGTTTATATTGTTACTGTTTGATCCGTGCCTTTTGTTTTGTTTTGTTTTGATCTTGTTGATCAATTCTTAATTTCTCTCATGGAGTTTGGGAGATTTGTTTGGCTTCAAATCTTGTTGGTGTTCTTTTGCTTGTGTTTTTCATCCATAGAAGGATACAAATTCTATGTTGGTGGGAAAGATGGGTGGGTTGTGAACCCTTCTCAGAGCTACAGCCTCTGGGCTGAGAAAAACAGGTTCAATATCAATGACACTCTACGTAAGATCTCTCTCTCTCTCTCTCTCTCTCTAAATATTTTCACTTGTGATTTGTGTATCTTTTAGTTTGGATCATTGCTGATGTTTTTGTTTTAAGAAAAATAATTTCCACACGCATTTTTCTTATACATAACACTGTTTATTTTCGTCATCTAGATTGAGAATCCCAACAATGGAATAGAATTGTACAAAAGTTATTTCGCGTTTCTAATCATCTATATCTTAAAGAACGAGCAAGTTTTAGTTGTGACGAGTAGGCGAGTGATACATCATGTGTTATCATGTTTGAAATTTTATTTTTTAAGTTATTAAATTTTTAATATACATATCTCATCATTTATATAACGATACATAATGTACCATTTCGTATGACGATCACATTAAAAAATCTAATTACTTTGGTTTCACAACTGCAACACATAAAACATGAAAAATCTTCGGTTATACATCAATTTTTTCGAGTTAGCTGATTAAATTAAATAAATGGATTATTCACAAACAAACAAAAAGATTTAAATAAAAGAGAAGAATATATTATCCAACAGATCCTAAATTGCAGTTTTTATTTTCCTCTTTTTTATCCACCTATATTTGAGGTCGGTATTGTTCCTAACTTTTGTTTCGGCATACCACGTGTACACATAACAGATTTCAAATACAAGAAAGGGTCAGACTCGGTGCTCGTCGTGAACAAAGACGACTACTTCAGCTGCAACACCCAAAACCCTATTCAGAAACTCGACGGTGGCGACTCCGACTTCACCGTCGATAGGTCTGGGCCTTTCTACTTTATCAGTGGCCAAAATGGTAATTGTCAAAAGGGTCAGAAGCTTCTTGTTATTGTCTTGGCCCCGAGGCAGCCCAAGCCACCAGTCCTCCCTCCTCCTCCTACTAGCCCTACCGCTCCTGGCCCTGGCCCTACCACTCCTACTAGCCCTACCGCTCCTCAGAAGCCCTACCACCCTCCTGCGGCGTCCCCACCACAAGGGCCCGGGCTACCCCCAGCTGGGGGCCCGGTCTCTCCATCTCCATCACCAGTGATTACAACTCCTCCATCTGCTTCACCAGGGCCAGGGTCATCACAACCGTCGCCGTCGCCGTCAACTTCTATGGTGCCATCTCCGGCGTCAGGCTATACTCCAACTACTTCTCCACCCGCACCGCCTCCGGAGGGGCTCGCACCTACTCCTTCTGGCGTGCCTGGGGGGCCCATACTTGCTCCATCTGGCGGGCCTGCGGGCCCCACACAGTCGGGAACTGTTACTTCTCCACCCGCACCGCCTCCGGAGGGGCTCGCACCTACACATGCTCCATCCGGCCAACCTGCGGGTGCTACACCTGCTCCATCCGGCCAGCCTGCGGGCCCCACATCGCCGGGAACTGCTTCTCCGCCACCAGGGTCCCAGGAGTCGACGGCCCCGTCAAATAATGGAGCGTTACATGGAGTAGCGGCTCCTTCGATTGTGTTGGTGTCTTTGGCTGTTGTTCTGGTTAGTGTGGCGCTCTCATGAAGTGGATTTGTGCAGGGTTGAAATTATGGGGGAATAAATAAATAAAGTTAGTGTGAGGGGTTTATTTAATTTGGTGATTTATTGGGGGTTGTTTTGTTAATTAGTTAATTTTATATCATTTTTCATTTTATACCTTAGAACTCGATAGAGAATTTGTTTCGATCGGGTTAATTCGTATTTATTCTAGTTTAATAATATGATTTATCATAGAATTATCGCTATGATTTTGGTTTTTTTTTAACCCTTCAAAGTAAAACTTGATCAATTAAGTTTCCGCCTAACCATTTTGTTAATTTCCATATTCAATATTTTCTTTGACTCCTGCGATGCAATGACTTGGTGATTTAAATTTGAAAAGGACCATTTACGTATCTTCACGGTAAAAATTTCATTATTAGAATCATTTAATTGTAATTTACATATCTTCAAGATAAAAGTTTTACTATCAGAACAATTTAATTTCTTAATCTTCATTTGAGAATCATTTTTACAAAAATTATTTGAATCAGAGATCATTTAGTTATTCAAATGTATTAAATAAAATAACGGTTCATCATGAATATGTTATTTGGTACTCACATCGTAGATTTATTTGATACATTTAGATGACTATCATCTCTGATGTGAATAATTTTCATAATGATGATCTTCAAATAAAGATTATAAAATTAAAGAATTCCGATTATGAAATTATACGGTGAAGATTCGTTATTTGTGAATAGAGAAACAAGTTAATTTCTCCAAAAGGAATGCAAGTATTATTCTTTGTTTTATTCTTAGTGATGTTGTAACTGAAATTTAACTACAATACTTGCATTATATTATTCAATATAATTATCATCTCCACTGTTAGATGATAATTTGTTTTTTTTTAAGTTCAAAAAAAGGAATAATTGGTAACAAGTCATAGTTATCTATTTTTTCTGAGTTTGGAGAAAATACGAAGAATATTACCCTACCTTAGCCACAAGCAGATGATGATTTGCTAAATACATACTAATGCTAGCCAATCACGTTTGTAATTTTGGTTTTCGATTAGATTTAAGTCGGTGGGTAGAGCTGCATGAATACTCGCGAGTCGCTACACGCATTTTAAGTGGTAAATTTGTAATTATCTACTAAAGTCATTCAACCTTCCGCGCCACATGCATAAATAGTAGTGCTAATTGAAGAAAATAAATAAAATGGATCACGATTTTTTTTTAAAAACAAAAAGTGGATCACGATTTTTTTTTTTAAAAACAAAAGGTGGATCACGATTTTGACCATACACATTGACCGACTACACGTGTACAGCACTTGAGATACTAATCTTCACAATAATGCATAAGTCGGTCAAGAATTGACCAAAAACAAAAATCAAAAGTTGGTTTGGTTGATTTTTCAACTTTGTTTCTTAATTATATACTAGTTTTCTAAATATTAAGAGTCACAATTGCTTGAACTAGGGTTTAGGGTTTATATCTCTTAGTTTTCTCTTCATTTCTTTTTGCTAGGTATTATGTTTAATTTCTTATAATGCTTCGGAGTATTTGATACTTTGAACTTTTTAATTATGAATTTTTTTGTTAAAATCACAATAAAAAATCAAATATTTAATAGTTAAAAAGTTCAGAATTTCTATATTGAAACAAAATAAAATATTTGTTATGTGTCTATCTGCAATTAATTAACCCTCAGACGAATAGCCTCAGTACTCATTTCATATTTGATTTTCGTCCCTACAATTGTTTGTGAGGGCATTCAAATTAATATGTGTGGCTCTGGATGTTGGGACGACTACTGAACCTCAACCATTGACTGGGAGCTAATTTGTTAAGTCGCTATTCGAGTATTATATTATAAATTGATTTAAAGCAATGAGTGGGTGGGACTTGGATTGTCTGCCCTCCCATTTCCGAAATGAGAAGGTAGACAATCCAAGTCCGAGTGAGTGACCCTTCGTTCGTGGAAAATCAATAAATGGAACTGCACAAATGGACGTGTATAATGGAAGTTTGACACCCTTCTTTCTACGATATAACGTTTGAAAGGATAATAGTGAATTCAATCCGACGGAGTTAATAAAAGTCCACAAAAAATTCGGATATATTTAATCATGAATTCAAATGAGTCTACAAAAGTTTAGGAATATGTGGTCGTAATTTGATTTCATAGGATATACAATTCAAAGTCTATATGAATTTATAACTCCATAAAAATTCTTTACAATCGGATTGAATACACTATTTATATAAAACATGATATTATTGTAAGAAACTTGTAGTTTGTGTGATTTAGATTCATTACCTGACCCTTCATATCCATCATTTTGCAATATTTTTCGATAAATATTTAAGCGTGTTATATACATGGTCTCATTAAGCTAACAAAAAGCTAGTTTATCCATATTTTTCATACCATATTTGTATTACTCTCTCTAGAAGAAATGGAATCCACCTGTGTCAATGAGTCCTGCTTCCATTAGGATGATGATACAAATATAATATTAAAAAGAGAAAATTAGAATTAGATGCCTCATTTTAGACTTTTGTAGACTAAACATTTATGCTTTTTGAGTTTTTGATTAAACTTTTGAAACATTTGATTAAGATACTCAGACTTGAACTACTTCAGATTAATTGAAATTAATTTACATTTAAATATCTGCTATATATTTTAAATAATTTAAACTATATTTAAGTCTAAAAATGTAAACTTTTCAAATCTAAATGTACATCCACGCCAAATGGAAACGTACCAATATTAAATGAAAATGTACCAACATCAAACGAAAACGTACCAACCCCGAATTAAAATGTACCCAATTATAAACTATCTTAAAATGAATATTCATTTTTTGGAATGTTTAAAAATATGTTTGATTCATACACAATGCTCTAGATAGTCTTGTTTTTTTGGTATATAAGTTTTTGGAACAACTTTTAGTTGATTAGAGATAAATCATTATTATTGTAGATAATGCTAAATAATAACGATAAATCATATAATTTTGAATTAACAAAAAGGTTATTATCCGTTGATTAATGACCCTTTCTAGAAAAAAAAATTAATTAAAGTAATTTAAACTTTTACATTGTTAACGACTATTTCTATAAAAAAAATAATTAATTAAAGTAATTCCTCATTATTAGGACAAAAAGTAATAAAACTTATGCTTTGAAAACAAACATACCAAAAATTCAAATGTACCCAAAACTAAATGTACCAAAAATTTAAATGTACTAAGAAGCCAAATGGACCAAAAATTCAAATGTACCAAGTAACTAAATGTACCATTATAATCAAACGTACCTAACAACGAGTTTTGTTACATTCTATTTAATTTACTAAAATAAATATTTTAATAAAAATTAAAAAATAAATCTTAAATCATCATAATAAGAGATGCATAAAAATAGGAGGAAAAAAGGGAATGCTAACATGAATAGACTTCTAATGAAATAAAATTAAAGTACCAAAATTGTAGGGAAAATGTTTAATCAAATTTGGAAAATGAATAGATGTTTAGTCTATGATATTTAAAAATGAGGCGTCTAATTCAAAACGTCTCTATTAAAAAATACAAAAGTGTAGCATTACTCTGAAACTAAATCGCTAATCAGAAAAAAGAAAAAAAAAATGAAAATCTTATATATTATGTAATTTAAATCAATAATTTAGAAAAATAAGCCTTCAAGATTATCCTTCTGCTTGAGGCCTTATAACATAGATTATCCTAACTAAGGCTTTCATTTTCATGGAATAGAGAGGTGATGAATCTGCGGACAAGTGTGATCGATTCGCTCTTGCAATGTGTCGGTAAGAAAAATACAAGAAAGATGTGATGGGGAAGAAATTTTTTGGTATGACCGGTGCACAGGATGATACATCACGTGTCATTAAACAAATTGTGAGATATGTGTGCTAAAAATTTAATAACTTAAAAAATAAAATTTCTCACAGTTCTTATAAAAACACGTAGTGTACCATTTGTGTTCTCATTACAATTAAAAATTTCTCGTGACGGGGAAGACGAGTGCTACAACATATGTAAAGAGGCTAGTCCATCTGTGGAGATGGCAACCGACGGCATGTTCCTCAATGCGTATGACACCTGGGAGGATAGGACTAACTTTATCAATTAAGTGATGTGAAATGTTTCTTCCAACCAATATTGATAAAGCTTCAAAATTGTGTATTTGAGAGAATCCATTTGTCCTTTCGTGAAATTGGATTAGTAAAAGACCTTATTAGGTCTCGTTTGATGCTTAGTATTGAATTAAATTTAAATATTTCACTAGGTTAATGTGTGTCGAAATTTCACGTGGATAAGATTAGTCGAGCGGTCTATTTCGAGCATAATAATTCATCATGGAAGAAGAGAGTTTAGTTGTCCTTTTGTTGAAATTAGATTGGTATTAGGAACTTAATGTTAATGTGAACTTTTGCCCGAAGAGAGGATGTTACAAGAGATTTAGGCCTGATTTGGTAGTTAGGTGATTCTAAAAAAAGCTGGTATAAAAAAAAATTGAGAATTTTTTTTGTGTTTAGTAAACATTCAGCTTCAGTTTTTTTTTCACAGTTTTGAGTGAAAAAATGCCAAAAACAAGAAGTTGCAAAACCCAGCTTTGAAAAATCGATTTTTTTTCATATATGTTTTACATAAAAGTTTACCAAACACTATAATACTGTTTTTTTTCTTTTCAAAAACATTTTTACAAAAAAATTTACCAAACACTCTACAACTTTATTTCACAGTTGCTTATTCTCACAGCACAACAGAAGTAGTTTTTTTTCAAAGCATAACAATACTAAACCAGCCCTTAGACTAATTACGAGCATACAACTATGACGCATAACTCCTTAAATTTGTATTCAAACCCACATATTAATGGAATTGGATCCTCGCCGGATCTAATTCATGGGGATCCTAGGGATCAACCCATATGGGCCGTTGATAAAAAATCGTGAGGTTACAATTTTTTTTCTTTTTTATATTTTTCACGCAAAATGAGACTGTTTTACTTTTAAAACATTTAATTGTGATCGTATGATTTTTTATCAACGATCCACGTGAGTTGATCCTAGGATCCCAAGATCCGGCGAGGATCCAATTCCCATATTAATGGTCAATCTGTGTGGAATTTTCTTGTCATTAGGAGATGGGACTGACTGGATAGTCATGTCCACTATTTTACATGTCCGAGTTAGAAAATTTATCCTCGGTGTTAACATAGCCCATGCAAATGAAATGGAAACTTCTGATTTAGATAATTTCTTTCACTACATATGATGTCTGACCAATATAATTTGATCAGACCCTTGATATAGCAACCCTTTCCTGACGTTTGAGCTTTTGATTGTCTAACGTAGTATCATGGCCTCTTTTGCGCGATGTCCTGAGTTTTGATCTCCATCTCCCATGTCTCTGTATATGTTTGACTCTCTCACTCGTCGGTGTGCCTCTTCAATGCATAATGGATCGGAAAATCAGCATGGAGGGCGTAAGCTTGATATATATTATCGACAAGTCCCCTAACAACTTAAGTTTCTGATATAAATATTCTCAATAACAATATAAAAAGGGATGTAATATCCACATACCATTTTTTACTTCTCTCACATCCTTTTAATTTTCGGCCGTCGGATCAGATGAATTGAAGAAGATCAAAGGACAAAAATTAAGAAGGGGTGTGGAAGAAGTAAAAAATGATGTGTGGATAGCACACCCTTATAAAAATGACCAATTTATTTATTATTTTCTTCACTGGTTAGCTACATGGTGGCAAATAGCATTGTCAAATCAAATTTGGCCTTGATGGAGTCTGCCGACATATTCTTTTTAAAGGAAAGGGATACTCTTCGGATTCCTTCCTCTTAATCCACCAAGTTCGAGAACCCGAGTTATTGAAATTTAATCCAACGTTTAAAATTATTATAACTTTTAAAGTGAATTTCTGTTTGTAACCGTTAAATCAAATTTTAATAGCCCAAATCTTCGGACTTGATGGATTAGGAGGAAGAGATCGGAATACCATCCCTTTCCCTTTGTGAACGCCTTGACAAAATGTTAGGACAGAACTTGATGTGTTTGAGTTGCCTATATTTTAAGCAATACAAGTCACGACGTCTAATGCACACGACACGTCGACACATAGACTTGTTCTGCTCTTGACAATTACGGGAGGAGGGGAAGACCGACTAAAAACGAGAAACCGTTGAATCGTGCGTGTCTTGTCCGTCCAGTCTTGCATAATAGACCGCCACTGCAATTTCGTATCAATGACACAAAAATTATGTGGATGAAGACTTACGAGTATTATGTCATTGAGACGAAACATCACAGTATACCCGTATATGAAAGTTGATTTCCCACATGAACGAGAAAATTCTTGCATACGGAGTACGGACAACCATATGCAGTCGCTCTCAAACAAGATGTGAACCCGCATGGTGGGAAGTTCATGCAGAAGGCCCACTTTTTGTTTGAGAGACGTCCGCTACAACAGGCTCACTCTCATAATTGGTCTGTTGTTTCCGTTTATTCAAAATACGATGGAAGATTAAGAATTAAACATTGTCAATCACCTTTTGGCCGAAGTGACACTCAATCTCCGAGGAGGTCTCGAGTTCAATCTCATGGACAATAGGAAAAGAAAAAAAAAACTGAACTTTTGCTCCTCGTAGATAGCCATTTTCTCCTCATTTACATCGATTGATGAACCAATAGGCTCAAAAATTGAAGAGATTAAGCAGCTGTGTTATAAGGGGAAGTAAACTAATATAGAAGAAGGCAGTGTAGCCACAAAATCATACATAACGAAAAGAACAAGCGGCGATCTGTGGTGCTTTCTGGGTACAAAAATGGCTGAAAGTATCGTCAGAAGAACCACCATCTCCGTTGTCGGGTCCTCTGCAAGGCATGAGACTGAGTTATAGCATTGTGGATTACATAAATGTACACATCAGCATAAGGTGAAACCTCAATTTTCAAAACTAATAAAGCAAAGATTTTCATAGATCAGATCCAATGCAGCATGAAAACAGTGTGTTGAAAGTGAAACATGTGGTCCTAAGGTTCACCACCCGTGAACTAAGGTTGACAAAAGCTGGAAGCACTTTCTTGAATTTGTATGGAAACCCAAGTAGGACTCAAAAAATATCTTAGAACTTTCATTTTACAGTTGGGATACCAACGGACTTGATAGTAAAGGGTACCGGTACTGTGATTAGTTGAGGCAAAATAGCTTTTCACCCGTATTTAAACAGCCGAACCATAAAGTACTAAATGAAGCTCTCTAATGGACGTTCAATAATGAAGAGAAGCCTAATGGACATTCAATAGTGGAGATCGTCCAAATAACACAAAGTTTGGACATGCAAGACTGTTAAGCTTAGTATGCAATTCCAGCACTACATGTTTAACACTTCTATTACAATCTAGTCTAACTTGATGTTTATTTGAGAGTCAGATTGTAGCTAAGTGGAATGGAAAGGGAAATATAAGGCATGCCTCGTTGGAGACCAAATATCTTAAAGATGACGAGTCGATACTGAGATAGCACGAAGTTGAGCACCATAAGTTGATGACAAATAGGGAAAGTGGAAATATACTGGAAAGAATATCTGAGTAGTAGGACATTATGATTCTTTCTCCTTTCTTGATTGGGTAATAGGATACTAGGATTCATCAAATAAGCACTTCTGTAATTTACACTCAGATTCAATGCTCGCCAAGAGCTAATAAAAGAGTGAAAAGGGAAAAGTGGTAAAACCTTCTGATTCTGATCTTGTGATTGTAATATAATAGGCTGGGAAAGGGTCCCACTGTCAATACTCTGCATGTATGGCCGTACCTTCTCCTCCAACATCTCATTCAACTGACCATCAAAATGGATATATTATGTCATTGCACTGAAAACAATGGTTCATGGCTAAAACTAAAAGCGATCACAGGAAAAGATGGCCTTCATAGTTGTGTGCCTCATATAAAATTTAAGTCTATGAGATTGTTATATTCATATATTCTATGTGCTCCATTTCCTATAGATTTACTAAACTCATTAAGAAATAGAAAGGGCAAAGCAGACTTCATTTTTAGCTACATAACATTATTAAGTTACTAACCCTTTCTTGTCGCCATCTAGTCTCCCACTGCGCATCCAAAATTTTGTCAGCTAATTCTCTTTGAGCATTTAGAAGAACAGTCATTTCATAGAACTTTTCAGGATTTTTGAGGTCGTCCTTGCTCCAAGAAGATGCATTCAGTGGAAGGTCCAGTTCCTGCCAATGCTCTACTGTTAGTTCATAACTATCCGAAGCATGATGAGCATCTTCCCTTTTCTGCCTGGTACCATTCAATACTTAAACTACTATATTGATTGAGATAGATTGCTTACACCCCAATTTTGCGGCCTTGGTGGAGGATCAAGTTTCATGACTTCTGTTTCAAGGGCCTTTTTCGCTTTATAGTAAGGGATATTTTTCACAATAACAGGATCTTCCTTGGCTCGAGCAGGATCTATGGAGATCAAGGCCTATCAATGATGAGCAAATTCATATCAAATATCTTTCTCAAGAAACAAATTACAGAAAATTGCAGAAACAATGCACTCTTAAAATGTACAAGAGTTCAATTATCAACATATGAATCCATCTTTGAACAAATGGAAATGGTATGAAGCAGATGGAACTACGATGTTCCCTCAGTAAGAACAAAATTTACAATAGACTAATCACTGTTATACGACATTAAGAGCTGAAGCTTCATTACGATTTTTTTCTTCTTCTAAAAATAAGAAAAGAAGAGTTGTTAAAGGGAGACCAAAAGGCCAATAGAAGAATCCTAAAATTGTTTCCTATAAATTTTTCAAGAGATGTTGTTTTGTCAACAAACAATATAGATACAAAAAAACCAAGCCCATTAACCGAACTGGTTATATGCACAAATTTTCTTACTTCCTGCAACTGCTCCCAGCCAGGTTTTCGCTTGGCCACCACATCACGAAGTTGATCATACCGCATAGATTCCTAAACCAAAAAGAACCAGGAAACAAGGAAATAGATGAATAGATAATTATAGTAAGGTACTGCTGCAGTCTTTCTTAATAAAGTATTGTAAATAATAAATGTTAATGAAAAGTGGTATATTGCGCAATAAGGTAACAAGGATGTGTAGGAATTTTTTTTTTTAAGAAAAAAGTCGCATCTTTCACAAAAACAAAGGTAAAGCTCACATTTTTCTTATACTGGTCTAATATCTTTAAACTACAATACATGGGAATGTTGCCATCACAATATGATAAGAAACAACATAAAAGTAAGGATGTGTATAACTTTTGATACAGTATTTATAAATTGTAAACCTTGTATTGCCACCAAATTTTTTTCTTGATATCATCATCGAAGTCGAAACCCCCCGCAACCTGAGGCAAGGTAAACAGCCAAAATGCAGCGATGCTGGGATCTTTCATGCCGTGAACTATATGCTGAAACAATTAACAAGATTGTTAATAGAAAATCAGATAAAAACTAGTATCTAAACTTTCCTTAGTTTGTGGATTTATGTATATATAATGAGCAGAACGAAGCCTTTAGCAGCTGACCTAATAACAAAAATGAATACTATATCTGAATACTAAACATGCTTGATAATATGGAGCTCTAATTCCTTGATAGTTCCTTGACCACGAAATCATTATATTCAAAAGTAAAAAGATCCAATATGAGATTGACTATCTTCAGACATAAAGTATCTTCTCTAGCAAGGCTAAGCCCACAACAGTCACCAAATTCGACTCCTTCGCAGATTAAACTATAAGTGAAACTTTTATTGCTGCAGCCAGAGAGCCTGTACTTGAAATAAGTTTACTATATTTACTGTATTCAGATTCAAGAAGATATTCCTAAAATTGTTTGGCAACCAAAATGAATTCAGAGAGACTGTTCTTTAATAATCAAACTTTATCTTCAATGTTGAAAATAAATAAGTTCATTCTGTGTTCATCAGGGGCCTCTTCTGTTGAATTAGGGAGGACTGCAGAAGGGAAAGGCCCCCTCGTGTTTCACGTGGTCTAACTGTCGGTATTTCAGAGAGTTAGGGAGTGGTGGGAGAAAAATTGCTTCATGGTGTCATAAACTTAGATGGGAGCTTGTTATAAATTACTCTTGCTAAGTAATTATACTTGTCAAAATAAAAATATTCCCACTAAAAGTAATAGCATGTGGCATAGGACAAAAATTGATACTAGCCTCATAGGGGTAGTCCATCTTCCTCAAAACATTGTAGGCTTTCCATGGAGGCTCCATGATCTGTGAGGAAAAAAAAACATGAACCTATGAGGATGGAAGCATCATTAAGATAATGAATCCATGAAATATGAGAACGTGATTATATAATACCACAATTTCTTTAAACTCAACTTTGAGAAGATAAAACAAAATAAAAGTAACATGACTATTGACTAGAGCTTTTTTATTCTTAACCAGTTGAATGGGTATGGACTGTATGATTTGTATCATTGTAGTCAAACAATTCCTTTTGAATGATTGACACAGTTTGCTTGAAATAACACACTGCCCTTCTGAAACATATTAAACCAATTTCAAATATTCCAACAGTAAATCAACTAATGTACTGAGAACTCTACAAGTAATTGGAACTATCAATTGCTAAGTTCTAGTATTAGGAAACAAGAGGCAAGTTCACAAATTAGTGTTGAATTATGCATCGCAGAAAGTGAAGATCAAGTTGGAACATTAAGAGTCTCAGATCAATGTAACCAAAAATAGCTTACATCATCTGCAGAGATTCTGACTTGTAATTTGTCCTTGCACTCAGGACAGCCCATCACACCCTGAAATAAAGTAAATATTTCGTGTCAAGTTTATGACTTCAGATCTTCAGTTTTGTGAGAAGGTAACCAGCATGCTTTGGATATAAATACTGATTATGAGTTTGATACAGTGGGAAATATATGTAATTAAGTCAAATTATGTGGGACTAAAAGGTTTACTGTGCCATCACAGGTTGGGCACTCTTTAGATGGCAAGGGCACATCGAGATTTATGGCGGATGGAAGGTGAACCAACTCAGCCCGATTATCAGCAATGGCATCTGCAACACATTCAGCTGTTGCCTTCTCTCCACTGCATAAAGATTCATATGAGAAATAAAATTCATGAAGATAATATCATATCGGTATGGTTGGATAAAGAACTCACTGCATGATAATATTTATAAACTATAACCATAAAGTAGACAAAACATACTGCAAACCAAAGATAAATAGAATATTTTCAACTAATCCAGCATTAACTACCAATCTTGATTGTCTGAAAGTTGAAACTACGGTAACAAGGAGAAACAGTACAGCAGAGCTATATTTAGTTTCAGAAGAAATCATATTGCAAGAATTTTGTTTCTGACATGCTAGTAACATCTCAAATATTTGCCTAGAAATATAAGAACCTGTTTGATATCCTATTTGAAATTTTTTATCATTTCTCAAAATATTTTGTAAGAATATTTCTTGAAAACAATTCTTTTTAAGACTCAAAAACTTGATTGGTTTGTAATTTAAAATTTTTAAATCTTACGACTTAAACTAGACAAAAAATCTAAAAAGAGGGGTTGCAGGAGAGGGAGAAAGAGGAGAGATGAGGAAAAAAAAGCAAGAGATGATTAAAGGAAAGAGAAAAAAGAGAGAGGATCAGACGAGATAGAGAGGACGAGGAGTGAGAGAAATAACTGAGAGAATGAAGAGAGCGGATTGGAGGAGAGACGAAAAAGGAAAAAAAAAAGAGGAGAGAGAAATAAGAAAAGAGAGAGAGATAGATTTGGAGTGAGAGGGGAGGATGGAGAGAAAATAAAGGAGTGAGTTTAAATTTAAAAACTCTAAAAACTCACTTTTTATGTTTTTAGAAAATAGACTATATTTTTGAGTTAGTCTTGAGTTCAGTTTTTCAAAAATAATCATACCAAACAAGTTTTTAAGGCCTAACACTTGAAAATTGTTTTTGAGTTTAAAAAGTTGGATTCAAGTAGAGTACCAAACAGGCCCTAATAAATTCCAGCAATCCAATGGACTCCCATTTTTTAGAATGATAGACATAGTTTGGTTTTGAAGGACTATACTAGGAGACCCATAAGAAGCTCTTAACAGAGTCAATTTTTCTAATCAAGTTCATATTCCCAGTACAGATTTTGGCAAGACTGAAGATTTTCTAGCCCAGTTGTGGGACTTACTAGGCATATGCTATTCAAACATTATAGCACTACTTAGAATTTTTTCCACCATAATTGGCTAGTTAAAACTTCAAGAAAATGGTTGTCAAATCATGTATCCTACATATTTGGTAAATCTCCCTCCATTTTTGCTAAAAGTCTTTCCACTTTGTGGCAAATGAGAGCACATTATAACCCAAAGAGTTACCATGTTTTCCAGACATAGGGACCAAAATCTAAATGGATGGAACTCTACCTTCTCAAGGTGTAATTCTTCACTTGGTATTGCACCCTCCCTGATCCTCTGCACATGGTACACCGCAATGCCTGCCAACCATTGCAGGTTCCACAGTTCCTGCACTTCAAGACTGCAGTTAAGAAATCATCCAAGTTCAATAAACTATAAACCTATTAACATCATCAAGTTCACCAAGGAGATTCACAGCCAAATCCTTTTACACCAAATTTGGCAGCTTAGAGAGCAACCATGAATACTATCATGGTTTTGAAATTTTCACATAACATGTTCTAAATTGTTGTGTACGAATTGCTTCTCAATGATAGAGAATGGTGACTAGTACAATAAAAGTAGTACACTATAAAATGATAGAAAGGAAGATGCATAATAATTTTCATTTTCTTTACACACACACACACACACACACACAGAGATATATATATGCATATGTACATGTATATATATAGTGAAACTATAAACTATAAAAGTGCTAGGCATATGCATATGTACATGTATATATATAGTGAAACTATAAACTATAAAAGTGCTAGGCACTACAATACCACACACACACACACACATATATATGCACATGTACATGTATATATATACTTATATAGTGAAACTATAAACTATAAAAGTGCTAGGCACTACAATATCAAGCATAGAAAATAAAGATAAGTAACGATAAGGACTGCCAGGAAAATTGAACGGATAATGAAAATTACCTTTGACATATCACCTTCTTTCCCATCTCTAATGCTATGTCATAAGTTCCTAAAGTAGCAACTGCCTGAAACGTAAAGGAAACCAAAACAGAACAAAACCATTCAGTATTATGCAAGTTCCCAAGAGTAGCAGCATCACCTCACAACCTATTTGACTAAACTACAAATGTAATTCAACTTTCCCTTCAAATTATACATTCACCAATTGATTCTACATTCTTCGCCACAAAAATCCACACAAACCCCAATAACAATTGAACAAAAACCCATCGACCCAATTCCCAAATGACACAAACCTCCCAAAACAACTGTTAATTCTACCAAAATCCAGTCTTTATATCCCCTGAACTCAGAAAACACCATTAACCCATTTGCAGATACCTAGTAACAGCGAAAACTCCCACTGAAAAGTAAAAAAAGCAGCTAAATTCTCAAACTTTGCAGAGACAGAAAAATTCCCAAGTGATAAAATTTCATGAATTGCAAGAACTCACAAAGATTGACATGTAAGATAGCTTGGACACCAACTCGGGAACGCCAAACCCACGTTGAGCAGAGCCGGCAATGTCGAAAGCAAGAGTGAAAGGAGAAAGGACAAGCTTGATAGGGAACTCGAAAATGTCAGTGAGCTGATGGCCATATTTATCCGTGAAGATTTTGTAATGAAAGTCAGCGAACTTCTTGAGGCTCTTCAGCATACGGTCTCTGCCTGACATGGTTGGATGAGGGGAGGGACGGAGGGACTTTTGGCTTTGTAATTTGGAGAGGTGATTTTTTGGTTGGAATTGGATAATGTACTGTATACTAGGAACAAAGAATGGGATGTTATCCGGGATAGGAGTAAGCACTGCGGCTAATGTCCTCAACCAAACGCCCCACTATTACTTTTTGATATATCAAAAAATAATAAATACATAAACAAGGGTTAAGTCACACATTTAGGGAGTAATAATATCTACTAATTAATAAAATCCTCTTTGTCAACCAAAAGATGATGAAAAGACAAATTAGATAACACAAAAAACTGATGGGCAATAATGTAATTTCATAGGTTTAAATTTTACTGTTTTTTATTGAAACCTCACTTACATGTGATGTTAAAATGCCTCCAATATTTATATAAAAAAAACAAAAAACAAAAACCTTCCACTCACCAATGTTCTCTCCCTCTCTCCCTCCCTCCTTCTCATTTTCTAAAAAAATGGGTTCATACACACAAAGTGGGTAGGCAAATGCTAGTTTAGTTTTAGGGTAAATTACATAGTAGTCCCTCAGGTTTGAGATTTATTACAACCTCATACAACATCTTTAAAACATTTCACTTTCATACCTCATGTACTATTTTATTTCAAAATAACATGTTCGTTAGATTTTCCATCCATTAGTCTGTTAAATGCTGACGTGGCTGCCACATTTGTGCTGATGTGGCTGCCACGTGGCAATTTTTTTTTTAAAAAAAAAAACCTAAATCTTCAAAAAAAAATAAAAATAAAAAAAGCATAAAAACCCTAACCCAGATCCCCTTTCTTCCCCCTCTCCGCTCTGCAATCCTTACCCACTATCTCTCACCCACCCCCCCAACGACCTCCCCTCAATCAACCCACATCCCTATCCCTAACCTAGAACCTAAAAACCTGCAACAACAAGAAGAAGAAGAAGAGGAGGGAGGAAAAGAAAAAAAAAACCCCCAGTTCATCCCCCCAAAACCTGCAACAAGAAGAAGAAGAAGAGGGAGAAAAAAAAAAAATAAAAAAAAAGCCCAGTTCGCGGGAAAGTCGTCAGAAGGTCCGGGGGGGAAGGGAAGTGGGTCGCGGCGGAGTGGGGGGAAGCGAGGTGGGTCGTGGGTCGCGGCAGGGCCGGGGGGTTTTCTCTCTCGAATCTCTCACTCTTTCACTCTCTATCTCTCTATCGGACTTTCTCCCCGACAGTACACCCACGCACGCACCCATCTACACAACCACGCACGCACCGACGACACACCACCACCACTGAGCTTCAAAATCCCAGGCGGGAAATCCGACTTGAAGTCGTTGTGGCTGATGTCGAGGATCCTGAGGTTGTAGAGCTCGAAAATGGCGGGCTGGAGAAGGCCGTGGAAGGTGTTGCCGCTCAAATTGAGGTGGATTAGTGAAGAAAGGTGGCAGATTTGTGGTGGGATTTGGCTGGAGAGGTTGCAGCGGGAGAGGTCGAGGGAAACAGAGGGAAGGAGGAGGAAGAAAGAGAAGGTACATTCATGGTTTTGGGGGTGTGGGGAAGGTGTTGGGTGAGAGTGAGAGTGAGAAGGAGATTGTGTTGGGAAATTTAAGGGAATGGGGGTCTTGATGGCTGCTTATGGGTTTTCTAAAGGGATAGGGTTTCGGCGGCCGCCGGGGGGGGGGGGGGGGGGGGAGTGGTGGGATCTGGGTTTTCTAAGGTTTTTTTTTTTTTTTTTTTTGAAGATTTAGGTTTTTCTAAAAAAATTAAAAAAAAAATTTTTGCCGCGTGGCAACCACATCAGCACAAATGTGGCAGCCACATCAGCATTTAACAGACTAATGGATGGAAAATCTAATGGAGGTGTTATTTTGAAATAAAATAGTACATGAGGTATGAAAGTGAAATGTTTTAAAGATGTTGTATGAGGTTATAATAAACCTCAAACCTGAGGGGCTACTATGTAATTTACCCTTAGTTTTAAACTTGTTAATGCATAAAGGTTGAACCAAAGACATATTATTTACACTGAGGAAGTAAGAAATTAGGTTAAGTCGAATAATGTGTTAACCGTAGTAATTGATTTTGAATTAGTCATTTACAAGAATCGCGCTAAAGATCTCTTAATTTTGAATACAACAATATTGTAAATATTATATAATAATGATACCTTATATAGGAATAACCTTCATCTAGTCATTATAAGTTTTGGACCCAACTTTGACTAGTTATTTATAATTTTTTTAGGTCTCGTCGTTCACATAGTAATAATTGTCAACAAGTCCAAAAAATATGTTGTCACAAATTAAAATTTAGGGGTGTGTCCACACATCCTCTTTTACTCTTCACACGTCCCTTGTTAATTTTTGTTCTTTGATTTTCTTCAATTTATCCAATCTAATAGCCGAAAATTAAAATGGTGTGTGAGAAGTAGTAACGGTGTGTGGATATCACACCCTAAAATTTGAGATGAAATGAAATATTTATCTAAAGTGGTATGAGACAGTGGTTTATTCCTTGGAGTTGATACCACGTCCTTGAGCTTGTAAGTTGATACCACGTGTATAGTTTATTGGCATGAAACTTGACGCATTAAAGAGAACAGTACATACATGTAATTAACTACTTTAGAGACTAGGTTCTCTCTTTTGCGAATGTCTACGTCTTGAAAATTGACATACTTCACACTGAGTCAAAAAAAAAAAAAAGTTTCATTATCCTTTATTAAGTAATAACCTCCTTACAATTATAAATTGGTTTGCTCCTAATAATATGACTATACAATCTACTTAGTATAACAATCTAGTGATATTTCTTTTGATTTGTATATTATTACGTTAAAGGGATGTGAAATTGAATTTTTTTTAACAAATGATATATTATCTACACTAAGAGAGAGAGGGGGTGCTTAGTCTCATAATGGACTACCAATAATATGGTTCAAACTCGCATTTGATGATAATCGAACCCAAAATCTCTCATTTACAAGTGAAATTGAACTAAATCAAACAATGAACTTATGATAATAATTTAGTATTAGCTCATCTTAAGTTGCCTTGTAATTCATAGCAGCCACTGTAGGCATGTGGTGATGTGGAAAGATGGAATGAGTCATGCCTATTTTAATTCTCCTTTATAAATTGAAGTAGAATTTTTAATAAGGCAAAGTGCCGATTTTGTTCTTGAATTATTACTTCAGTGAAAATTAGATTTTTGAATTATTTTTTTGGTAAAATAAGTCCCTAAATTCATTAAGAATTGCTAATTTCATCTGTACTATTTTATTCAATGCTATTTTATCCAATTTTTGTCAACTTAAGTCAATTGACACACTTTAGAATGTAATATCATCATTTTCTCGCCTATAAGCCCTTAACATTTCATATAGGTTTTGAATCTAACGTTTAATTTACCCTCCAAAGTTAACTCCATACACTATGTCTTTATGAAAATTACCAAATACTCTCCAATGTGTATTGCATGGAAGTAACGTGACTTAAATTAGCGGAAAATTGAATATAGTATATTCAAATATAATATTAGACATGTAATTGGCGGATTTTTCTAATTCAATGACTGATTTTTCTGAAAAATAGTTTAAGGACCTAATTTTCACTCTGGTAATAATTCGGGGACTAAATTGTTAGTTCACTATTTCTAATAAGGTATAATAAAGTAATTTTATACAAAAAGAAGGAAAATTTGCACAAATGGCCCTTCAATTTTTCCAGTTTTGTGCACTATTTAATAATTTAAGATTCAAACTTTAAACAATGCTCCCTATTTCTTTAGTATATATACTATTGTTTGTTCAAAAACTTCAAACAATGTTACCATTTGCCATTTGTGCTCATTTTTATCTACATACTAAGGAGATTCTCTTAAAACGAGACTCTCTATGAACTCTTCACTACCTCATCTTTTTGATACATTATTTTATAATGTTAACACGAGAACTATGATATAAAAATTAATTGAAAGAAAATACACAAAAAGTCTCACATTTGAGAAAATTTCTTTAGCATTTCTCTTCCATAAAATAGCAATACGTAACAAATTAACTTCGAAAAGAAAATGTATTTATTTTACTCCTACTAAAACGAAAGCAAAGGTATCCAGCTTTGATGAGTTATAAGTTCACACGGATACAAAAGCGGAGGTTCACAGTTTATTTTAGCCCAAGTATTGAAGCACGCCAATCACAGGTTCACAGTTTCTTTCTCTAGACCAGCAATGGCATCAGTGGCAGTGAACGGACTGAAACTCGGTACGACGTCGCAGGCCTACTTGGAAGGCAAAGCGGTGAGCGACACCAAGGTTCTGATATCCGACCTCTGCCGCCAGTTCTACAATCTCGGATGGGTCTCAGGGACCGGCGGCAGCATCACAATCAAAGTGCACGACGACTCTATTCCTAAGCCCGAGCAGCTCGTAGTCATGTCTCCATCTGGTATCTCTCTCTCTCTCTCTCTCTCTCTCTCTCTCTCTCTCTCTCTCTCTTTCTCTCTCTTTCCTCTCTCTGTAATCGTTTAGTTTCATTTTTGAGTTTTTGGGGTTTCTGGGTATTCATGGATTTTGCTCAATTTCCTAAAGTTTGTGTTTTGTGTTGTTCTTTTGGTTGTTTGCTTTCTGGGTTTATGTAATTTCTGCTAAATGTTGAATCTTTTGGCTCTTCTGTGTTGCATGGTATATAAATTAATTGTGGGGTTTGTTTTGTGTTGATTAGTTACTGTGTTTTTTTAGTATGAGCTCGACAGGTTGGCTGTTTGATTAGTGAGATTTCATTTTGAGAAATTGGCGGAAATAATGACATATCAAACATTAACGACGTATAGATCATTTACTGAAAGTCATCATTTCAGCAATTGGGATTAGTAAATTCACCATTTCATCCAATTTCTTTTCATATTTATCATGGTTCGTTTTGTGTTTGTTAATATTTGGTTGTTTGTAGATATGCATCTTTCAAGCTTAAAGGCAAAATATGTTTGCTATGTAGTTTTTTTTTTTTTTAAATGCTAAACAGGTTAGTTTATTCATTGTAACTTTAGGTTCATTTTCAATACGTGTTCTTCTATTTTGTTTCTGGCTCACTACTTCATGTGTTTTCAATGTGTAGGCGTTCAGAAGGAGAGAATGGTACCAGAGGACATGTATGTGTTATCTCCGAATGGGTCTGTCTTGTGTACTCCATCTCCTAAACCCTACCCACATAAGCCTCCCAAGTGTTCTGATTGTGGTCCACTTTTTATGAAGGTATCAGTTCTTGTGCTTTTTATAAATACTATAAAGTTCTTGTTCGAAAGATAGTATAAAGCAGTTCCGACTAATGTTTGATTTGGATAAGTCAGTCTGAACATTTAAAACTTTGAAATGACTCAGATCCAGTTTTGTACAATTACTGTTGATGTCTGAATATGTGTTGATGTCTGAATATGTGATGATGACATTAATGAACACTTTTGAGGTTCATTTGATATTATACACTATGTAAGCTGGGCAATAACTTTGTTGGCACAACGGGGTGGTATTTCTAAGTTATAACTCTCACAGAATACAATATGAAATCTTAGTTTTACAACCAAAATACCTTTTCCAGAGCTATTGGTTTTGGCATGCTAAAGCTGCTAAACCAGTTGGAGACTGTAGTTCCTAACTCCTCCAAATATTGAAGATGGTAAAAGAAATTTGATCCATTATCTTTTCCTACATTTCATTAGCAATCAAAATAATCACTTTTGAAGACTTTGATTGCTTATGGCTATTGGATCCCTATCAGAATGTAGCCAAGAGGCGATTGATTTTGCGAAGAGAAATGTCAAGGAATCTCAGTTACAAGGTACAATGCAGATCGATTTAAACCTTACATGATTTTGGATGTAAAGGGTCACAAAGACTCATCTGCATTTGTGTCAATTGAGATAGAAGTCTGGAATTTAGTCATTGGCCAAATTTGAAATCTTCATATCCAAAAGGGAAGAGAAGTTGTAGTTTGTTGAAATTCTGTTGCGGACATGTGAGCTACCATCTGATAAGCTGTTTCTTTTTGTTCACACTATTTATTCTTCTATCATTAACTAAAAATGTGGTCAATGCATTGTTGTGGTTTCTGTGTTCCATATTTGATGCTAGTGCTCCTTCTTGAATTAGTTTTCTTTTTGTTTGTTAGTTCGGGATACATGTTCTAACTAATATTGAGCAAGTACTATTTGTTATATTTTTAAGGTCGGTTTGCTTCTTGAAGGCACTTCAGCAGCTGTGCACGTGCAAATTTGACTAAAACATTTGTTTTAACCTTGTAATATGATCCGTTGTCCTGTATCTCTGTGTTTACTCATTCCATTTGATGACAAGTCCAATATGTGGATGTTGGGGGTTCATGAATACTCACCATTTGCTTAATTTTTGGAAAATCCAACGCCTCTCTTATGAAAAGTAATAGTTGATATTTATTTCCCTTGTTTTCTAGGCATATGAGATGCGTAATGCTGGAGCTGTTATTCATAGTCATGGGATGGAATCTTGTCTTGTAACAATGATCAATCCTAATGCAAAAGAATTTCGAGTAAGTTTTTACTCCTGGCACCCATTAGCGAGGAATATACCAAGTGCTAATTAATATATAAACACAGGGACCTTTTGTTTTTATTCATTGCTGTGATATCCTTTATTTTTTTTCCCATTTTTAATGTTTGCCTCCCCCTGCTTGAAAAGTTGGATATTTCTTCATTTAATTGACTCCATATTTGAAGATCTTTTGGAAATTAATGAACCTTGTAGCTTCTAATAGATATATGTAGCTTCAAACTTAGTATAATATTATGCAGCCAACAGATCTGAAAAAATAAAAGATATTAAAAAGTTCAGTATATTAGCTGTGTGCTAAGATTTGTCTGAAGCAACAGTGCATCTGTATCATAAGGTTTGCATGTGGTCTTTTAAAAAAGTTGGAGGAGTTTCTAGAGGGTGGAACTTCAGCTGCATATTTTCGATAAAAGTACAATAGGCTTGTTTAGTAAACTTTTTAGTAGTATCTGGTAGTTCCTTTCTGATCTCAAAAATGATCTATAAGCTTGGAAGTTTATGAATGATAATTAAAGCAAAGTATGGATTTCAGAAATTTGGGTAGTTCAGAACTTAATGTTACAGTGATTGATTGGAATATTAGTTCCAAAAAATCATGAGCAAATAATGGTACACACCTTTTAATTTTTTTACCTTTTTTGGAGTGAAAAAGAGAAAAAAGAAGAGAGGGGGGGAGGCCTGATGATGCTTCTATGTGATTATTCCTGCCTACTCTAACTGGTTGTCTCTTTTAATAGTTGGTTTTCCTGTTTCCTGTTTCTGTAAACAAATATGCAGATCACCCATATGGAGATGATCAAAGGTATCAAAGGGCACGGTTATTATGATGAGCTTGTGGTCCCTATAATAGAGAATACTGCCTATGAATATGAGCTCACAGAGTCTCTTGCCAAAGCTGTACGTTCATGTTTTAAACTTAATTTAGTTTTGGTTTGACAATTCTATCCACTTTTGATGACATAAAGCTAATATCCTGATGGACTTCATCCCAGTAACATATTGTTGTTCAGTTCATGCCGACACAAATATGTACTTAATCCTTTGTCATTTCATTTTGTTAGCTTTGCTGATGGATAAGGTTTTTTGTTTCCCAAGTAATTGCTTGATTGTTATTGAAAAAAAATCAATAATTGAACTTTGAATTTCTATGTGGATGAGTATTTTGTTTGCCTTCATGTTCAACAGATTGAAGCCTACCCGAAAACAACAGCCGTTCTTGTTCGTAACCATGGGATCTATATATGGGGAGACTCGTGGATCAATGCTAAGACTCAGGTGTGTATCTTAGGGACAATTGTTGATTTTGCAGTATGTGATGCTGATGGTTAGGCAGTCAGTGTAATTGTCAAACATAGTAAATCACTTATATCCTTCTCACATTAGGGATTGGACCTTTTTTGTGCCGTATCATACTTGATGCCAGTTGCTGAAAGTGGCAATGCTTATGTTACTGTTGATATACCAATGTCCCCTTCAAGCATGGATAAATTTTGCCAAAAGAAACAAAAGGGGGAAATAGGAATATAAAAGAGGAAGACTTGAAATCATTTAGAGTGCTGAACTTTCTAGCGAAATATATATTGATGTTTAACATATGGATTTGGAAGCATGGAGCCTTTTATCTTCTTAGTGGTCTGAAAGTTCTACACATTCAGAATTTTTTACTTTTTATTTTTCAGGCTGAATGTTATCACTATCTCTTTGAAGCTGCTATCAAACTTCATCAGTTGGGTTTGGACCCAACTACTCCAAACCATGGTCCTATAAAACAAAATGTCAAGGGAGTTTCGGGAAGTGGCATTTGCAGAAACATATCTGTGAACGCTGGGACTGCAGCTTCAGATAATAAATTTGAGCCATCACGAGTAAGTTTAAAGTGTTTATTTCTCAGGGTTCTAGACTCTTGTCTAATTCCTTTGCCTTTTAGTTTACTTGGAAACCTTGGGCCTTGAACTCAGCCTTAGTTTGGTGTTTCTTTATATATATGTTTTGGTTTGGTGCAAAAATTGCCTTTTGGTTGAGAAATTTGATAATTAGCATTTTCCTTTTTCGTGTATAAACTGTATTCTTCCTCCTATTCTTTATGGATTTTCCTCCTTTTTTATCTTTTTTATTTTTTTATTTTTGTAGCGTTGCATTGTTCTTGACATCGAGGGGACTACTACTCCCATATCGTTTGTGACTGATGTTCTCTTTCCATATGCCCGCGATAATGTTGGAAGGCACTTGTCTGCAACATATGACACTGAAGAAACTCAAGATGACATAAAGTTGTTGCGCTTCCAGGCAAGTTTTTTGTTCAAGAGTACTGTTTCGTTGACCATATACGTGTATAACCACATTAGTATGCAGCTGTTAATCATGGATCAGTAGTGCACCACATGATGTATGAATGCACCATGGTGCTTTGCCATGCCACTGATTAAAATTTCATGCTAATAGTATTGCTTTAGAATTATAGTAGTCCCCTTACTTTTCAATGTGCTATGAAAAAAATGATTTTTTTAAGTAATTATTATTTTGATATGAATGTGAATATTATTAGTTTGAAGTGAGCAAACCACAGTTTAATCTTTTAATCCCTGTTATAAGTAAAACCGGAAATTGTATAGAGCTGACTTGGATAAATGTGGGCTCAGGCTAGCAGTTTAATTATTTAGAGAGTTAAATTTAGAAGTTAACTGGAAGATCACAGAAGTAAGCTGGACGCTTTGAATTGATACTTAAAGTTCTACATTCTTATTGTAGGTTCAAGAAGACCTGGAAAAAGGTGTTGCTGGTGCTGTTCCCATCCCCTCTGATGATGCAGGGAAAGAGGAGGTTGTTCAAGCTTTGGTTGCTAATGTTGACTCGATGATAAAAGCTGATCGGAAGATCACTGCCTTGAAACAGTTGCAAGTAAGAAATTTTGGATTTTTAGAAGGAATTTGCTGGCTATGTTTGCGTATGTTTTGGGATATAGCTGACTTCTAGCTATGCAGGGTCATATCTGGAGAACTGGATTTGAAAAGAATGAATTGACAGGAGTAGTTTTCGATGATGTACCAGAAGCTCTTAAGAAATGGCATGATTCAGGCATAAAGGTGCGTGCATGGTCAAGATATAGCTTATCAAGCGTTAATGTTTCCGATGTCATTGACTCATATGCCAACCAGACAAATTGGATTTAATTCATTGGTGAAGTTGATGTTGATTCCTCGATGTCATACCTTCATTGTTGACATTTTGTACGGCAGGTCTACATATACTCCAGTGGTAGCAGGTTGGCACAGAGACTTATATTTGGTAACTCAAATTATGGGGACCTAAGAGAATATTTGTCTGGATTTTTTGACACCACAGTGGGGTAAATTAACTCAGAATCCCTTTCTACTTTTTAAAAACGCTTTCACTTAACATTAACGTGATCTGCTTCCAGCTTTCCTGATTCACTTCAAGCTAGCTAAATCTCGCTTCCTCTTGCAGAAACAAAAGAGAAAGTAGCAGTTATGCTGAAATTGTACAATCAGTTGGAGTTGATAAACCATCAGAGGTTTTATTTGTGACGGATGTCTTTCAAGAAGCTGTAGCTGCAAAGGCAGCAGGTAATGAGTTGCCCATGATTACCCCCACCCCTCTGAATAAATGTTAAATGTAACCAGGTTCAGACACCCTCTTCTCACAACAATCCGGTCACTTAACTAGCACGTGACCACTTATTTTGAGAGGATGGTGTATACACCCGGTTACATGTCGCTACACACTTTTCTACCCGTTCTAGTTCACTGTTGCTCCAACATAACAAAAGTAAAAAGTAAAGAGCGAAAGAAAGAAAAGATGAATGAATACGGTCACCTGATATTCAGATTTTTTTTTTCCGGTGTTGATGTTTTAATTTTGTTTATGTTCCAGGATTGGGAGTTACTGTATCGATCCGACCAGGGAATGGAGCTCTTCCAGAGAATCATGGTTTCATGACAATCACTTCTTTCCTGGAAATCTGAATAGATGTACTTCTCTGTAAACATGTAACATGGAATGTATAAACCATATGAATAAATACATAAATAAAATATGCAGCTTTTTCCAGATTTAAAAAAAAAAAGAAAAGTCCTCTTGTTGGATCATTGTCCCCTTTCTCAATATGCATATGCATCAATGATTCAATCTGTTTCTTGGATTTTATCTTTTTCATTCAGTTGTAGTATGTCATTGCTTGTTAAGTCCCGTAAACATAATTATACCGTTGTTGCAAGGGAATTGTAGCTCAATTGGTTAAAAATATTTATCTTCACACTCGAGATCCTGAGTTCAATTTCTCCGTTTCCAACTATTGCTTGTATAAAAAGGTAACTTTATTTTGTCAAGGTGCGGTTTGTAGCTGTCTTAGTTGTTTTAATTGGTACCAGATTTTACTTTTGTACCTAGCTTGGTTGACCAGATTACTTTGTGTACATGAATCCTTCCTTCCTACTAAATGAGAAGTAGATTGGTAATATGGCAGGCACAAAATGCAGATATGAACTAGGCATATAAGTGAGGAAATTTCAGTCAAGGTACCAATCACGCTGGCCCAACTATCCAGGTTGGATTCTCACTTTCAGTCATACTTGGGATAATAATATGGTTTTCTACCTTCTTTTTTAATTCTAAGTGCCATCTATTTTATATTTTTTTCACCTCGCTGTATATTGATTTATCATCTATATTTTAGTTATAAAGTGAGTGTAAAATTAGACAAGTGAGTGGGCATTACGATACTTTTCCCTTTTCTTTTTGACTCAATTACATTTTGTACTCGTGTAGTGCGAGTATATGAAGGTTGAGTCCCCATATTTTTCAAAATAAATGAAAACAACCCAAAGGTATCGTTTGGTATGCAGACGGGACGAGACGAGACGGATTGGAGAGGGAGCAAAGATGCCCTCGGATGGAAACAATGAGGAAGAAGGAGACGGAGATGTTATAATTTTGTGTTCCACGGATGTAGAACAAGTCGTTCCAGAGGGATGAGGCGGAACGAAAATTCATCAAAAATTCGTCCCATGGAACAATGCGTTCCACCCGTTTTACGCGCACCATACGTGGGACGGAACGCCTCGTCCCACTTCGTTATGTCCCATCCCACGTACCAAACGGTACCTAAAGTTACGGATTTTTACATTGTTCGTATCTCTATTAATCCAACTCTCAAGTCTCGAGTCCATATGTCGTTTTTGGACCAATTTTTCTCGTGACACGAACCCCAAAAAGTACTACTTAACTTGATAGGCAGTGGACGAAGGGGTCAATGATATAACAGTAGGTAACTTGAGGATTGTTTTGTTCATTTCATTTTTCTTGAGGCTGTCAAGTTTCCAAATTTCTAGCCGCCACACAAGTTTTTCTTTGATAAATATCTATCAAGATTATCCAATTTCCATGAAAATCCAAAACTTGTTCAACAATCCAAAAAAGCAATAATACTTTGTCAATCTAAAACGAGTAGACAAAAGATATTTCTTCATCCATCATCAAATTGCAAAAACAAATAAATAAATTAATAAATAAGAAACAACTTTGGCGGTCTTTCAGTTCAACGCACCAACTTGGTGGGCACACACGCGCACACAACGACAGAAATAGAGTGTCGAAAAAGGAAAAAAGAACAGGTCTTGACATTTTATCTGCAGCTTTAATTTGCAAATTCAAATTGTACTTGGTATTTTTTCTTTCTCCTTTCGTCCTCAAGTGTGATAAGGGGCAACAGAAAGAAAGCCCCACTTTTTGGTTTCTTGTTTTTCTTTCTTGCGTCCACACACATTGCGAAAGTTGTTATTCTTCCTAGTCAAATGAGTCCACATCACAAACAACCCAATACAAACTCATATATATACACTAGAAGGGAGCACAGACTTTATGTGTGTGAATAATTTCTCCTAATAAATTCATATTTTTTTAATATTACATAATTACTGTTTTGTCCTTCTTATGTAAATATTATGTATAAAAAAAATGAGGGTATAATTAGTGTTTTGTCCTTCTTATGTAATATTGTGTATCAAAAATGAAGGTAAAATTGAAAAAATAAGTATATGAATGTCATTTTATGAAAAAAGAGGGTAAAATAGGAAAAATAGGAATATGCATTGCATATATGTATTATTCATAAAATGACAATCATATCCCTATTTTTCCTATTTTAGCCTCTTTTTTCATAAACTGACAATCATATACTTATTTTTTCAATTTTGCCCTCCTTTTTGCCCTCCTTTTGTCAATAGTGTGTATCAAAAGTGAGGGCAAAATAGGAAAAAAGTTGACAATGAAGGTTCTCGTAATAGTATAGATATATATAGTACTCTTATTAGCACTTCAAAAATCTCATTCTACACTCATCATAAGTGCATTTTTCTTTCTAATTATAAAAAGTTTGGAGGGTAAAATGATATTTTTGGAGTGCCAATAACAATTATATATATATTCATGGAAAAATAAAAAACAGAGGAAGAATGTCTGAAATGTTCAACCCGCAACTTCTTTCCTTACTTGTATATGCACTGCATATATGTATTATTCGTTGTCCTTTATCTCAGCATATGGTAAAGTTGTACACAAATGGAAAAGCCTCTAACGATAAAATTCCAAATACTTTTCCTTTCACGTAAAATTGAAATGAAAGTTGCAGGGAAACTTCCCTACGACGAGGTTATTGGGACCTAAAATGACAAACACACGTCCCTTTTCTTCTCCTATACATTTATATTTGATCATATTTGTTATTTACGCTTGATTTATTCAATCTGATGGACAGAAATAAAGAAGGGTGTGAGAATCTAAATATGGTGTTAAAATCAGCCCTCTAATGAGACATAGGCTCGTGTAGCCCTTTAGTCTCACTCATTCTTTGCGTGGATTACATGATGAGATTGACTGGAAGTAAGAGACCAATATATCCTTGTTGCATGTAAGTTTTCGATAATGAAAGCTACGTTCTTCTTCATTTGTGAATACTCCCACAGAAACCCCTCCATCGGCTATTTCATATAAGGTCTTAGTAAGATAAATTGTGGATTCGTGCAATAATTCTTGAATTACAGTATTTGATAAATGGTGTTGCTGCTTCACGTTAGATAAACGTTAAGCAGACTCTCTAAAGTGAGACTCTTCATAGACTCTATGCCGCCTCATGTTTTTAACACAATGTTTTATAATGTACTTTCCATATAGAGTCTCACTTTTGTGAGAGCCTTTCCTTAGCATTTCCTTTTGAGTTATTTGTAATTTTGTACAAGTATTCAAGGCAAAACAAATAATTAAAGTCATGTAATTTGAGGATTAGTGCAGTAATTCACGAAGCGTACTGACTACTAAGCATGCATTAAATAAAAAAGGACTCATATGCGCTCAATCCTCGCACCTGAGTGATTGTAATATAATGATTGTCGTACTCCCATTTTCATCTCGTGCATTCTTTCCTCATTTTTTTCCCAAATTCTAAATAAATAAATCAAAAGAGAAATAAAGAGAAGTACAGAATGAGAAGACCTGCTACAAATGCATTATCTGAACAATTTCAAGAGCTCACAGTCACAAGTCCACATGATTAGGTGGAAGTTTCATGCATGGATGGCCTTTGAGTGAATGGGAAATGTGGTCCTCCACCTCCTCACTCCTCAATTGGGGGGACCCTAGAAGAAGAACAACCCTTCATCAAGTTCAATCCCTCTCTCAAATGTATAAGCTCCAAACTATATATCCTTAATTAAAATTTAGTTAACTTGTCAGTAAAACTTAATTAACCTGCTGACCCAGAAGTAAAAAGAAAAAAAAAAAAGGGACACTTTGGATGCGGTCCTTATCTATCAATATTCTTTGATTGAAACCTTGTTAGTTTTTAGTTTTTGATTGAGGTCCCTGATATTAATGTAATAATGTAAGTTACTATATTTTTTTAATTAAAAATTAAAAATTGAAAATTTTAATTGTTTATATTAATGAGATTTTAAATAAAACCCATAATTTATGGGATTAAAAATAATAAAATATAAATTATTCTCTCTATTATATTGTGTGTGTGTGTATATATATATACACATATGTATGGGTACATTAACCAAAATTAACAAAAAAAGTTATTGTACCAAAACATGGATACATTCTCAAATCAACGAAAAAGAATGTACCCATATAAGTTTAAACATGGATTAAAAAATTTGAATGGATTTTATATTAAAAAAGGGTACATTTTACATATAACAAATTGATATATTTGAGAATGGGTACATTTAAGATTAAAAAAATTGAAAAATTATATGAATGGGTACATTTAAGATTAAAAAATTGAGAATCTTTTTATATATAAAAAAAAACTAATAGGTACAAATTTAATTTAATTTAATTTAATTTTTTTATTATTTTGGAAATGTTTGAATTGAAAATTAATTAGAAGTTTAATAGAGGTGTGAGTATTAAACCCTAAATTAATTACTAATTTTTATATTAAAAAAATTATATAATAAACATGTAAATTCATTATCACATTAATGCTAGGGACTTGAATCAAAATTTGAGAACTAATAAGGTGTTAGTCAATGAACAGTAAAAACTAGGGACCGGATACTAATTTTTCCTTAAAACCAGTAAAACTTAACCCTAAAACTTCTTAATCTCATTCCTAATTGTCCATTCCAGCAAGCCCACACCCTCATCTTCTTAAAAGTCCTCTCCCATCCCACACACACAAGGAAAGATAAATCATTTCTGCAATTGAATGAAATGCTAAACCAATGCAAGTTGGTAAGATTAAAAATCATTATCCCATTCATATATGCTCACCCAGATTCCAACATAAAACTTACCTTCAATCTTCCTTAATTTGGTTGCGGTAGAAATTATAAAAAAACTCCAATACAAATTGCAAAATAAAAAATAAAGAAGAAGAAAAGAAGTAGAGGAGGTTGAAGAACAAAGCTCAGTTTTTTAGCATTTTTATGGAAGCGATATGAAAATTGTACAATTAAAACAAAGATCTATACCTGTCATTGAAACTCATCCAACCCATTAATCTTCACTTCTCCTGATGATCATTTTAATCAAAACCCACCCACAGTAAATAATACTTACTACACATGCCTCTCTCTCTTCTCTTTCTCTCTCCTCGTCATTTGATCAAGAAGAAGACCCAGAAACTCTCGGTGACGTGACCGGAAACAGAGGCAGAAGCCGCGGCTCTTGGTCTCTCGGAGTCGTCGTAGCTCTCGGCGACGGGTGCAAGTAAAACCCTTTCTCCGCAATCGCCCTGTCCTCCTCCGACGAAGAGTTCCCCAGTGACGGCGACGCCGCCGACTTGTCGAAGGGGTCGTCGTTCAACGGCGTCACTGGGCTGAGGGTGAGGGAAGGGAAGTCGAGCAAGCTCGGGGACAGGATCTCCTGGTGACGTGGCGAAAACCCAGAAGCCGATTGGAAGTTGGGGATGAGGGTGTTGATCATGAGGGTGTTTTTGAGATTGGTACTCCTCCGCTCGTAGAGCTTGAAGCCCTGTTTTTTTGGTGGGGCGGTTTTGATAGGTGGGATGTTGAAGTTTTTGTTGGAGGGTGGCAAAATTGTTGGATCTTGATGATGGTGGTGGTGGTGGGTGGCGGTGGTGGGTTTAGGGGAGGACTGGTGAGTGACGGTTTCCGAGGAGCCGGTGAGCATTTGGACAACATGTTTGAAGTTCGAGGAGTCAGCTTGGACAAAGGTTGTCGGGTAGGGATTGGAGTCAGATCTGGGAGTTGAGACTTTCGGAGTTGTCGGGATTTGAGCCGCCACCGCCGAGCTGCTGCTGCTGCTGCAGACGCTGGCGTTGGTGGCCGTGCCATTGTTGTTGGTTCTCGGCGAGTTTATGGGGGAATACGAATAGGGCTTCTCTCTGAATTCTTGAGGCCTTGAGCTTGTGTATTCCATTTGGATTTGGTGGGTGTTCTGTCACCGCCACCGCCACCAAAAACCGTTCTGCGTCTCAAGAAAAACAGAGAGAGCTTGCTTTAAGATGGGGTTTGGGTTGCTACTTGGAAGAAGAGTTGGGATTTGGAACTGGAAGAGTGAAAAACAAGGCTTTTGATCTTTGGTATTGGCCCTTTGAAATGGGAAAAGAAAGAAAAAGGAGAAAAAAAAAATGGTTGTTGCTTATTTGCTGTGTTTTGTTTGCTTATGCTTGTGTTGTGCTTTAATCTATGCGAACTTTAACGAAAAAGACTCGGTACTGTTTACTTTAACGAAAAATTACATTTTTACACTAAAAAGTCAATCCTAGTACTATTCACTTTACCCTTTATTTTGTCCTTATCATTAAAACTCAAAGTTTTCAAACTCTTTTTCTTTAGTTTTCCTTTAATCTCTATCTCTTTCTCTTTCCCTTTCCCTTTCTTCTTTTATAGTATATAGTAAGTATATAGTAGAAGCATTCTTCTTTATTTATAATAATATTTGTGTTAAGTACGATCCCTAACTTATTTGAAGCTTTTGATTCACTTACTCATATTTTTACCGCATAAACTTGAAAATTTTAAAATAAATAATAAATTTAAACTTAGATGTAAAAAATCGATACGCAACTCGGTTGATTGACTTAACTTACGTCTACTCTTTCTTTTTCTTGGTGGTTGAACTAAAGATGTCATTTTTTTTCTTCTCTAGCTTGTTGATTTTTCTTTTTTGGTGTTTGGAGTGGGGTTGGGATGGAAGAGGGAGGTGAATGGCTAGTGAGAAAATGTTTTCAAACAGTATTTAGGGATGTTTTCAAAATGGTGGGAGGTGATTGGCTGGATTGGGAATTTGAGGGGCACGAGCATGTGTGTGCCACCAATGGGAAACTTATCATCACATCAAAGACATGTGCAAGAGTGAGTGTGTGTGAATATTAATGGGTGATGATTTTAGAGGGAGGGCATTGACTTGAGAGCCTGACTGCAGATTGCAGACTGCAGAGAGACTCTTGGTGTTGTGTCATTTTGTGTTCTGTGCTTCTGCTCAATGTGATGGGATTGGAGAAGATGATCGAAACACTTGATCAGATCGCATACACCTCCCCCATACATTCACTACTTCGTCACGCGTCCATGGGGAGTTTGTTTTCCACACTCCTCCACTCCTATTATCAAATAGTATTTTACAAAAGTGGGTAGGATTCGAACCGCCGGTTCTATTTTTGCCTTTTTAAAACGGTCTGTGTTAGATCCGACTTGTGTAAAAACGAGTTGAAAATTGAGTTTATATTTCTCATGTGAGGGCAACCCGGCCCACACCATTTAAGAGAGCATTTTTGCTCACCAGCATAACTATGATGTATGCTTACTATACATCTAATTATTTGTTATGTCATTTCAACTAATTCTAGTTAACTTTTACATTCAATATTTTTTTTTTATTTTGAAAAAAATTAATCAAAATTAAGTAAAATGACACATGGCAAATAATTAGATGTACGGTGAACATACGCCAAAGTTTAGCATGGTGAGCAAAAATGCTCTCCCATAGTTTAAGGATTGTCTTAGCATTTGTCATTTTATTACTGGTCTACAATGAAGTCATGATCCATAATCTCATATTTATCTAACCCTATGAAGTAAAACAATGATCAAACTTATTCAAACAAATATTCATGTGAGTCCCTTCATTTCCTTCCCATAGTAAACTAAACGAAAACCCTTAGAGATTATTTTATATTGTTATACAACATATAATTGAAAATAGATTTGTTAGATCCGTAACAACCGGCCCACATCAAACGGATCCAAATGAGCCGATTTCACTAATAAAATACATAAATCTAAACAGACTCGATCCACATAAGATATCAATATAATAACTAAAAGATGTACCACAACAATATACCCGCAATGTACAATTACACTAAGCCAATTAGCTTTTAGCGTCACTCCTCTTTCTAATATTAAAAAATGTCTCAAGTTTATATCTAGCATCTCTAATATTAAAAAAGATATACTATTACGTTGAAATTGTACCAATATATTCAAAATAAAAACCTTAAATCATGAATTGTAAACTCATAAATCTTCTAAGACATGGTAAATTATTTATGTACTCTTTGCCATCATTCAGAAATTTGTTCATAAAACTTATAAGATTTCCCCACAATAAATTGGATTTGTATTTGTGCGAGACCAGCACAATGTGTTTGACACTAATTCACACATAACTCCACCAATGCATAGTGAATCTTACATGTAGAGCCATTTAAATGGAATAAAATTGAGGGAAGGGAGTGAGAGTTGAAATTTTGTAAACTACAATCAAACGTTCTTTTCTATGATTATTTTAGTCACAAACAAAACTTGGGTTTTAAGTTTGATGTAATGGCCAACTTTTAGGCTACATCAGCATGCACGAAAGTTATTTAATTAGTTACCTCATCATCTCATTTGTGATGTCAAAAGTGAAATTCCAACGAAGTTCAAATCTTTTGCAACTAAAACTCTCTATGGCTTCTGTGATTTATTTCATTTGAATGACATATGTTTTTTTGACTTAATTTATCTTTAGTTTTTAATTATTTTTATTGAAGAGATAAGTTGAAGAGTAGTACTTTTAAGTGGAGTTTAAATGAATGACTACATGTCAACAAATGAAATGGGACACAGAGAGGTACAAAAAATTTGAACTCATTTCAACATATAAAAATTCTCCATATTATATCATGTTTAATTAATGTTATTATTTCCATTAACCCAAAGATTATTAGTATTTTATATAAATCTTGGAACATGAATCAGTTCGGGTTCCACAAGAGAGTAATGGTTAGATTCTAACTTTCATTTTCCCCAATCCAATTCTTAGTGTGCTGTTCACTGCCCACATTAGCTTGTGGTTCTTATTTGGTTTGCACTTTAAAATATTGCAAAGTACTAAAAAGAAAAAGAATCAAGTTTTATTTAACGGAGTTGGGATGGGGAGAGAGCAAGAAAAGTGGAGGGAGGGACCAAAAGTCCATTGTACACAACTACAACTAAAAAATTGTAATGTGGATTAGTCTTTACTTATCTCCATTAATTAATCTTGTAAACATTGAAACTCTAAGCTTAATTAACTTGTACGATTTGTTTAGTATATATAAATAAGAAACTAACATAAGGTGCATAAATATCCCATTGCGATGTTAGAGAAGGATATGAGAAAGGTTCAAGGATGAATAGGTTCAAGCTTGTTGGAAAAGTTAATTTGTTAATTTTTTGGTTTATTATTAGCTAAGGGTATTTCAAATATTTTGTGTCGAGGATTTTCTTGTATGTTAAGAATTTGGATTTCTTGACTATTAAGATTATGGTTGGTTCTCCACAAATATGATGTTCTATATTCAATTAATGTAATTCTTTTAAAATATAGTCTCTTTGAGTTATGTAGTCATTTTGACAATTTTGTAATGTTTTTGCGTGTATACTCTAATTTTCAACTGCTATAATTAGACCGAGTTATTTAACTTTGTTTTAGAGTTTTTTATACAACGATATATTTACACTATAGGGTGCGAATAAATTTGTAATATCCCATATCGCCCAGGGGAGTGGATCCTGTAAGCCTTATATGTTTATTTCCATCTCTACTTAGCATGAGGCCTTTTGGGAGCTCACTAGCTTCGGGTTCCATCGGAACTTCGAAGTTAAGCGAGTTCGCGTGAGAGAAATCACATGATGGGTGACCCACTGGGAAGTTCTCGTGTGGGAGTGGATCCTGTAAGCCTTATATGTATATTCCCATCTCTACCTAGCACGAGACCTTTTGGGAGCTCACTGGCTTTGGGTTCCATCAGAACTACGAAGTTAAGCGAGTTCACGCGAGAGCAATCCCATGATGGGTGACCCACTGGAAAGTTCTCGTGTGAGTTTCTAGAAACCAAACTATGAGGGCGTGGTCGGGGCCCAAAGCGGACAATATTGTGCTACGACGGAGTCGAGCCAGGTATGTGGTGGGGGCCCGGGTCGGGATGTGACAAAATTGGTATGAAACTCACCATTCACGATATTCAAACCTAAAACCTCTCAATTACGAGTGAAGAGAAATACCACTAGATCGAATACTAATTAAGTGACAATTTTATTTTAAAGTTAGAGTTTTGTGGAAAAGGCCATAAACATTTTTATTCATTTTAACTCGATAAAGTCGCAAGAATTTTACAACTCTCTTGTAGTTAAGAACATTTAATTCTACTTTCAAGTTTTCCTCCCTCTATCGCTTGCATGAAAAAAATAAACTCGACCCACATTAAAATTTTGGTCACAAATTTATTTCTTTTTCTTTGATAAAGAAGGGAAAAGCATTAGCTAGTGGCATATTGATCGAGTTAATTATCAAGTAGGTCACGAAGGGATGGTTACCAATAAGCGAATACCAGCAGTGTGGAATAAGTAGTTATCTTTCACTGTACCAAAGTTATTATCGTATTACCGTGTTTTCCATTTTTCTTTATATTTTCTGGATCCAAAGAGACTTTTTATATATCCATATGTCAACAGGTTCATCAATGCAAAAAGGAATCTGAGGAGCAAAGACAAGAAAGAAGCTCACGGGTAAATGGAAGGGAGATATGGAACCCTCATATTATGGGGAGAGATTTTTTAACGTACCAAGAACATAGAGCTAGTGGTATGCTATATGTTATTATACATGTGAAAAAAATATTTTTTTAACTATTTTTTTAAGTATTTTACCACTTATATAATGACATATATAACGTATGTATCTGTGTTTCAAACACATTGAAAAATCTCTTCGTGGTAGGACATGAATCTTGTTCATTGAGATGAGGAAAGGGTTTATCCTAAATCAAGAGAGAGATTATGAGAATATTATTGAAACTTTTCTTTAAAATAGTTTAAAGAAAAATAAAATATTACAGACCAATTTTTACTTCGAGTAGTTTTAATACACTATTTTTTCATATTACAATCCTAGTTTATTTCCCGTTCTCGTATTTTAAGAAATCAAGGATGACCAATAAACATAGATAAACTAAGGTGTTTAAAAATCATTTCATATCTAAAGTTTAATTTGTTATCAATCAATTATTCCGTGCGTATGCAATTCTTAACTATTGAATAATGTGTGGTAAGTCTACTATAAAACCCACTAGATTAAACAACTGATAACACATTTTAGTAATGCTAACATATTTTTTTTTCTTTTGAAATGACGATATTGTGCTCTAATCTAATCAAAATTACGAGAAAAATTATCTGAACTTTGAGTGCATGGAGATGCATATATGCTCTAGCTAACGTGACTGCTTAGGTCTGTAACTAACACTAAACTTTGCTTAATTATTTTGACCATACCTACTTATTCAAATTCTCTATAAAAGTTCAAAATGTAGATCTGTAAAGATTAAAGTGTATAATCGTTTCAATATATATAACTTATCTTACACTTTGCAAGTGCTGATTAAAAAAACAGACAAAAGAAGTTGGTTTTTTCTTGTGGTCCTCCCACATTTTTACAACATGATTTTTTCCATGATGTGGTAGTCTTAGTGTGTGATTAACTTATACTGATGGAAACCCTAATTAAGATCACTAATCGAAACTGCAAAGTACATAGCTAGGTTCAAAACTTGTTATACAATATTAATAATATGCTTAATTTGGTCGGCCGGCTTGACCAAAGTGCTTAAACAATATGAATATTAGGTGGCATTTTTTGGTATTTCTTATGCTTCGAAAGGTGACAATTTTGTTGAAGAATCATATAGCTTGACATTGCTGACTTTGTAAGGTCCGACGATTTTGGTAATCTTCTTGTTACCTCACCGTCGAAGCCGGTGCATCTTAATGTTAGGCACATGTTTTTATTTTTATTTTTCTTAATACGAACCGGCCATTAGTTTTATTTTTAATTATCCCAAAAACAATTTTTATACACTCGAATAAAATAAAAATGAAAACAAAAATAAAAGAATTTGCATGAGGCTGTGGGTATGATATGAGATGAGTCTAATGAGATTGAGTTATACTAAGAATTTGTCCACATTGAATTGGTTCAAGTTGGAGACAATCAAAGGGAATATAATATTAGTCGTTCTTGTTTGAATTGTCGCATGCTTGCCAGATTACTTAAGCTTTTTAGTTTATTTTGGCCTTAACTTTTTGTTTCGCTGAAAATTACTTTTTGAAAATAAAAAGATGGGTTTCACAAGTAATATATATGTAGATTGCACCTCTACCGAATCACACCAATTGTAGTGATTAAAACTCAAGATACCTGATTTTCATACATATATGAACTCACTTTAATAATGTGGAAGACCTTAATACAAATATCTAGCCTTAAAAGCGTGTGTGTGTATATATAAGCCCTTTAAGGAAAGAGATTCCCATTTTATTAAAACATGAGAATCAGTTGTGGAACCCACTCCACATTGAGTTTCAATAATCCGAATCGTCTATTTTGAAAGTCTCGATTTATAGATCATCTTTGTAAAAATTCAATTCAATCCGAAACTATTTGCCTATTTAATTATCACGATAAAATTTTAATGTTTTTTTTAGAACAAAGTGTTCGTCAATTTTTTTGAACTCAATTAAATCCCTCAAATATTTCTCATTTGGCTAATAATGGATGATCTATAAAGTGTAACTTGAAAATAGACAATTTGGATTGTTAAAGTTCGATATGATGTGGGCTCCACAACTAATCCCAATTTTTTGAATAAAATAGGGATCCCTTCCCTTAGACCTACTCCAACTCTTGGAGTAAAACTCAAATTTTAGGTTCTAAACTTACCCCAACTTGCTCCAACCCTTGGGGCAAATATGAGTTTTAATCCAAAACTCATTTCTAGGGTAAATTGGGTTAGAGGGGGCTGCGCACCATATATGTGTATTTTTTTTAGTTTTTTATAATTATAAATTCATTGAATCTAACAGCTAAGATCTAATATGATCAAATCCAACGGTAAAAAAAATAGATCTAACGGTCTAAATTTAAATCAACGGCTAAAGTAATTAAAAAAAGGGAGACTTTAGATGCAGTCCTTAGCTATGAATATTCTTTGACTGAAACCTTGTTGGTTTTCAATTTTTGATCGAAGTCCTTGAAATTAATGTGATAATTTATTTCTATGTATGTTACTATATTTTTTAAATTAAAAATTGAAATGTAAAGTTGTTTATATTAATGAGATTTTAAATAAAAATCATAATTTGTGGGATTAAAAATATTAAAATATAAATATACTATTGTGTGTGTGTATATATATAAACATGGGTACATTCATCAAAATTAACCAAAAAATTATTGTACCAAAACATGGGTACAATCTTCAAAATCACAAAACAAAAAAGAAAAAGATATTAGGCTTAATAACATTTGTAAATTTCTTCGATTAAACTTGATACTCATACATTCTCAAATCAAAGAAAAAAGAATGTACCCATATAAATTTAAAAATGGATTAGAAAAAAAAATTGAATAGATTTTATATAAAAAAAAAAAGGTACATTTTACATATAACAAATTGGTATATTTAAGAATGAGTACATTTAAGATTAAAATTTTGAAAAAATTACATGAATGGGTACATATAAGATTAAAAAATTGAAAACATTTTTTAAAAAAGCTAATGGGTACAAACTTATTCTAATTTTTTAATTTATTTTGGAAATGTTTTGAATTGAAAATTAGTTAGGAGTTTAATAAAGGTGTGAGTATTAAAATTCTAAATCAATTATTATTTTTATTTTAAAAATTATGTAACTGACATGTGAATTCATTATTTGTAACATCCCACATCGCCTAGGGGAGTGATCCTTACATGTATATTCCCATCCCTACCTCACACGAGGCCTTTTGGGAGCTCACTGGCTTCGGGTTCCGTAGGAACTTCGAAGTTAAGTGAGAAGGAGGCCAGAGCAATCCCATGATGGGTGACCCACTGGGAAGTTACTTGTGAGTTCCCAGAAATAAAACCGTGAGAGAATGGTAAGCCCAAAGCGAACAATATCGTGCTACGGTGGCAGAGCGGGCTCGAGAAGTGGTCCGCCCTGGGCCGGGATGTGACAATTGGTATCAGAGCCAATCCTTGGCTGGAAGTGTGCCGACGAGGACGTTGGGCCCTTAAGGGGGGTGGATTGTAACATCCCACATCGCCTAGGGGAGTGATCCTTAAATGTATATTCCCATCCCTACCTAGCACGAGGCCTTTTGGGAGCTCACTGGCTTCGGGTTATGTAAGAACTCCGAAGTTAAGTGAGAAGAAGGCCAGAGCACTCCAAGGATGGGTGACCTATTAGGAAGTTACTCGTGAGTTCCCAAAAACAAAACCGTGAGAGAATGGTAAGCTAAAAGCAGACAATATCGTGCTACGGTGGTAGAGCGGGCCCGTGGTGGACTCGGGCCGAGATATGAAAAATGGTATCAGAGCCAATCCCTGGCCCGAAGTGAAGTTGCTATTGAGTTCCCAAAAACAAAACCGTGAGGGAATGGTAAGCCCAAAGCAGACAATATCGTGCTACGGTGGTAAAGCGGGCCCGGGATGTGGTCCGCCCCGCCCAAAAGGCCTCATGCTAGGTAAGGATGGGAGTGCTCTGGCCACCTTCTTGCTTAACTTCGAAGTTTCTACGTCCTCGTTGGCACACTTCCAACCAGGGATTATCTCTCACACAATTTGTCCCTAGCATTAATGTAATAATGTCACATCCCGACCCGGGGCAGACCACTTCCCGGGCCCGCTCCACCACCGTAGCACGATATTGTCTGCTTTAGGCCTCGACCACGCCCTTACAGTTTTGTTTCTGGGAACTCATGAGCAACTTCCTAATGGGTCACCTATCATGAGAGTGCTCTGGCCACTTTCTCGCTTAACTTTGGAGTTCCTACGGAACCCGAAGCCAGTGAGCTCCCAAAAGGCCTTGTGCTAGGTAGGGATGAGAATATACATTTAAGGATCACTCCCTTGGGCGATGTAACATCCCACATCGCCCAGGGAAGTGATCATTAAATGTATATTCCCATCCCTACCTAGCACAAGGCCTTTTGGGAGCTCACTGGCTTCGGGTTCCGTAGAAACTTCGAAGTTAAGCGAGAAGGAGGCTAAAGCAATCCTATGATGGGTGACCCACTGGGAAGTTCCTCATGAGTTCCCAGAAATAAAACCGTGAAGGAATGGTAAGCCCAAAGCGGACAATATCGTGCTACGGTGGTGGAACGGGCCCGAGAAGTGGTCCGCCTTGGGCCTGGATGTGACAATGTGGTATCAGAGCCAATCCCTGGCCGGAAGTGTGCCGACAAGGACGTCGGGCCCTTAAAGGGGGTGGATTGTAACATCCCACATCGCCAGGGGAGTGATCCTTAAATGTATATTCCCATCCCTACCTAGCACGAGGCCTTTTGGGAGCTCACTGGCTTCGGGTTATGTAAGAACTCCGAAGTTAAGCGAGAAGAAGGCCAGAGCACTCCAAGGATGGGTGACCTATTGGGAAGTTACTCGTGAGTTCCCAAAAACAAAACCGTGAGAGAATGGTAAGCTAAAAGCAGACAATATCGTGCTACGGTGGTAGAGCGGGCCCGTGGTGGACCCGGGCCGAGATATGAAAAATGGTATCAGAGCCAATCCCTGGCCCGAAGTGAAGTTGCTCGTGAGTTCCCAAAAACAAAACCGTGAGGGAATGGTAAGCCCAAAGCGAACAATATCATGCTACGGTGGTAGAGCGGGCCCGGGATGTGGTCCGCCCCGCCCAAAAGGCCTCATGCTAGGTAGGGATGGGAGTGCTCTGGCCACCTTCTTGCTTAACTTCGAAGTTTCTACGTCCTCGTCGGCACACTTCCAACCAGGGATTATCTCTCACACAATTTGTCCCTAGCATTAATGTAATAATGTCACATCCCGACCCGGGGCAGACCACTTCCCGGGCCCGCTCCACCACCGTAGCACGATATTGTCCGCTTTAGGCCTCGACCACGCCCTTACAGTTTTGTTTCTGGGAACTCATGAGCAACTTCCTAATGGGTCACCTATCATGAGAGTGCTCTGGCCACTTTCTTGCTTAACTTTGGAGTTCCTACGGAACCCGAAGCCAGTGAGCTCCCAAAAGGCCTTGTGCTAGGTAGGGATGAGAATATACATTTAAGGATCACTCCCTTGGGCGATGTAACATCCCACATCGCCCAGGGAAGTGATCATTAAATGTATATTCCCATCCCTACCTAGCACGAGGCATTTTGGGAGCTCACTGGCTTCGGGTTCCGTAGAAACTTCGAAGTTAAGCGAGAAGAAGGCCAAAGCAATCCTATGATGGGTGACCCACTGGGAAGTTCCTCATGAGTTCCCAGAAATAAAACCGTGAAGGAATGGTAAGCCCAAAGCGGACAATATCGTGCTACGGTGGTGGAACGGGCCTGAGAAGTGGTTCGCCCTGGGCCTGGATGTGACAATTTGGTATCAGAGCCAATCCCTGGTTGAAGTGTGCCGACAAGGACGTCGGGCCCTTAAGGGGGGTGGATTGTAACATCCCACATCGCCAGGGGAGTGATCCTTAAATGTATATTCCCATCCCTACCTAGCACGAGGCTTTTTGGGAGCTCACTTGCTTCGGGTTCCGTTCGAACTTCGAAGTTAAGCGAGAAGGAGGCCAGAGCAATCCCATGATGGGTGACCCACTGGGAAGTTACTCTTGAGTTCGCAGAAATAAAACCGTGAGGGAATGGTAAGCCCAAAGCGGACAATATCATACTACGGTGGTGAAGCGGGCCCGAGAAGTGGTCCGCTGCGGGCCGGGATGTGACATTATTACATTAATGCTAGGGACTTAGATCAAAATTTGAAAACTAATAAGGTTTCAATCAATGAACATTAGTAACTAGGGACCGGATACTAATTTTTCCTTAAAAAAATTTATTTTATGTGTTTCATGTTCTTTCATAGTGTTCCATGAGTTTCATGGTGTCGGTTTAGTGATTTTTCAATATTTATCGGAATATAAATATTTTTTGGTTAAAATGTTCGTAAAATTAAATTTGGATAGTCTACATTTAAAAAAAAAAGTTACTTTAAGAAAAAAATTATCCTAAATTCATTCTTTAATAATATTGGGTTAAAAATTTAACCCATAAGGGTGGGAAGAGAAAAACGATTTATGGGTTAAAATTTTTAGGTTTTAACCCAAATGTTGGAGGTGGCCTTAAAGGTCTCTTATACATATATGTATTTCATCTTAAATGAAATCATTTGTCGAGTCTCTTATTCTCATTGATTCATTAAACACATATGTGATTGCATGAATCTCATTTACATTGATATTGTTTTCAACTTGATTATCTTTAGAGGAGTCAAAATGGTTACATTAACTCAAAACTTCGGTGCAATTTAAACGAAGTTTCTCCTAATATTATCTGGGTTGTCTTCCTCCAAAATATTTCTTGCACTAACTAGAGAATCTTGGAATACAATTAATTCTAGTACAATTAAATAAAAATTCGTTTCTGGCAACAATGAGAAGGTTTCAGTTTAAACCTTCATTTTTTTTTCAGAAAAAATAAAAACAAAATAACTAATCCATATATCTCACTTTGTTTACGAAGGAACCAAAGTATCATGATTTCTTGTTACAAATATCTTTTTTGTTGGAAAATATTAGCATTTAGGTTTATTTTTAGTATTTGAGTTTTGCTTGTTAGTTTAGGATTTGGGTCTAACCCATCCGAGTTAGGGTTTTTTAGGTTTAGTTCTCTATAAATAGAGCTTGTAATTTAGTTTGAGAAATAAGTTAGTCACAATGTAGCCTCTTAGGGTTTTGTAGCCGTTTCAGCATTCTCGTTTATTAATAATATTCTTATTATTCTTGTTAGTCTTGTTCGTTGCACACTCTGATATTCAACTTGGTATCAAAGCAGGTTTGATCCTTCGGGATTTAATCTGCTTCGGGTTGGTATCTGTTTGCTTGTTTCCGTTGTTGTTCGTGTTCAAATTGTTAGTTGGTATTGATTGTTTGCAAGAAGAAAAAAATTGCTCTTTTGTTTTTTGTCCTGTGACTCTGCTTCTGCACCTTTGAACGCAGCAGCCTGCAGGAGTATTCGCAAGTCTGTATTGTTGCAAAGGAAAAAAGAGGAAAAAGTAGAATGGAATGAAAAAAGAAGGAAAAAAAGGGGAGTAAAAAAAAATGGAAGAAACAAGAAAAAATTGGTTGCTTGTTTGAGGCCCATGCGGGCAAAGGGAAAAAGAAAAAAAATTGGTTGGATTTTTTGTTTGTTTGTTCGGAAGTTGGCATCTGCATTGGTATCGGCATTGGCATCGGCATCGGCATCGGCATCGGCATCGGCACTGGAATTTGGAGTTTTGCATCCACATCTACTTTGGCAAACTCATGTCGTGTACCGCCATGAATTTGACCGGGGGGGGGGTGTTGGAAAATATTAGTATTTAGGTTTATTTTTAGTATTTGAGTTTTGCTTGTTAGTTTAGGATCTTGGCCTAGCCCATCCGAGTTAGGGTTTCTTAGGTTTAGTTCTCTATAAATAGACCTTGTAATTTAGTTTGAGAAATAAGTTAGTCACAATGTAGCCTCTTAGGGTTTTGTAGCCGTTTCGGCATTCTCGTTTATTAATAATATTCTTATTATTCTTGTTAGTCTTGTTCGTTGCGCACTCTGATATTCAACTTTTTTTTTTTTTTAAAAAATCCCCCTCTTTTTTCTTATTCCTTTTTTATTTTCTCCCTTTCCTTCTTTCCTCCTGCTGGGCCTTTTTTTAAATGCATGCAGTAACCAAGTCGAACAAAAGGAAAGGGATTGTAGCAAACAAAACAACTCCAGTGCAAAGTCAAACTGCATGACTTCATACCGGTTGCGACAGATTCAAATTGTAGAAGTCGATGCGGGTACGACCCGAGTCAAGGTGCAGATCAAGCTGTGAGATGTAGGTTCGTGAAGGGTGCAGATATTAAAATATCTTTTTAATATTTTAACTCGCAATATATTAGTAATTACAAGTTGCAATCTTACAACCAAGTGGTGTGTTGTTTAGATCCGGCAGTTTCTGACACGACACGAAAACGACACGAAAATAACGGGTTTCGGATCAACACAATAACTTATCGGGTCATTATCGGGTGACCCGTTAAGAACCCGTTAATAACGGGTTCTTAACGGGTATACACGCGGATAACACGTGAGTAACCTGTTTTGACCAGTTAAGAAAAAATTTATTTTGATAATTTTAAAGTTTAATTACTAAAAGATTTCTTATAAAATACAATAGCCATATTAATATAGACAATATATTCTATATTAAATATATAGTTTTGTATTATTATTCTATATAAGTTAAAAAAAAAAAGTTTAAGTCATTATTTATTTTTATTATGAGAGTTCCTTATTATCATTACTAGGATAAATTTTACTTAACATGTTGTTGTCCAAAATTAAAATAAACTAATATAGTATTTGTATAGGCAAGAACTAAGAAGACATACATACAAGTATGAAAAATGTGAAAGAATATATAAACACTCGTGATTTACACTTACATTATCGTTTAGATTTTTAAAATCCTCCAAACCTTCATGAATAATGTTTTTTATTTGAGGGAAAAATTAATAAAATTAATAATAATTATTGTAAAAGTGTAAAAAATGTAAAAAAAAATATACAATCACTCATTGTGACAAACTTTACAACTTTCATGATGGGGTCAACTTCAAAATCCAACACTATAATTCATAAACCTTAAATTTATATTTAACCGTCGATTGCCATTTACGCTTTATTCTTCTTACTGAATTTCATTTTTAAAATTTTCTTTTTTGAAAACATGATCATATGGCGGATGTAAGAAGATGAACGGTTCAGATCTTTGATATCACGTTTCGATATTTACGGTTAACTGAAATATGAGTCGATGTCATATAGTTAGTAGAAACTTTATAAACATCAAGCAATATTTTCACTAACCGTAAAACTCTGAATATAATATCAACGATCCAAATCGTTCATCTTCCTGCATCCTCTAAGAGATCAAGTTTTCAAAAAAGAAAATATGAAAAAATAAAATTTGTTGAGAACAATGAAGCGTAAATGTAAACAACAATCAACGGTTAAATTTTGATCTATGATTTATATGATTATAGTGGCGAATTTCGAAGTTAAGCTCTTCATGAAAGTTGTAAAGCTTGTCATTACGAGCATTTATATATTTTTTCTATATTTTTTTACACTTCTACATTAATTAAAAAACTATTAAACACTTTAGGTAAGTGAAAATATACTTAAAAGAAAAATGTGTTTTATGTTTTGGATTTGACAATATGATATGTATATTATATTTTTCATTTGATTATTTATTGGTTTAAAATGTATTTTCCTTAACAGGTAACGAGTCGGGTCATATTACCTGTTAATATTATCGGGTCGATTTCGGGTTGGGTCATTTTACCCGTTTATTTTAACGGGTGTTACACGACACGACCCGTTAAGATATCGGGTATGACACAAAAATGACACGAACACGGAAAACACGACACGAATGCCAGGTCTAGTGTTGTTACATATTTTTCCCCCAATAATAGGTATCAATTTATCAAAGGATTTAACTTTGGATTGGCCAAAAGGGTTTTGCGAGAAGGCAAAGCCACCTCCTGTTATGCTCAAATAAGTGTTTTGATAAAAAGTATAAAAAATAAAAAAGATGTAAAATGAATTTCTATTTCATGTTAATTATTTTTTATCAACTAATAATATGAGTTTGTATGGATGTTATATATATCGTTCCTTTTTCATAGAATCAAGGGCAAAAGTTTCTTAATTTGATATGTCGCATAGATAGGGCAAGACAAGTCAACATGATGAATATAATAGAGGACATTGTCCAAATTAAGCAAGACCCAAACTGACCTCTTTCGGCTGGTTGTCTACTGATTTGAGGTAATAACCCACATGACCTGAGAAAAAGTAAACTTTTATTCATATAGCTATATGAAATGTACGTCCTTTGGATGCTAATTGGATGAGTAATATTATTACAATTAAGAGAAAATATTATTGCTCTTCAAAAAGGTGTTTGGTACACTATTATGTAGTCGACCAATGGTTTGATGATAATTAATTAGCTCTTAGCTTAGTATTATTTTTCTTTTTCATATTAGAAGAAATCCTTAGTCCTGATCATTTATTCCATGTTAATTGTTTGTATCATACTTGACCAATCCCGAAACTACTGAGCACCGGTCAACGTTATACCGTCAAGGACCCAGAAGAGTTTCCCTCCAACCAGGAGGCCAATCACAGCGCGACACGCGTCGACATCAGAAACCAATCATAGCGCGACACGTGTCAACATCAGAAGCCAATCACAACACGACACGTGTTAATGTCAGAATGAAACTAGAAACTAGAAACTCTCTTCTATAAATAGAGATCATTCTCTCACAATATTTCCTAATGTCATTTGTACTAAATCATTCACTAGTACTTACTAAATAAGAGCTTGAACCTATGTACTTGTGTAAACCCTTCACAATTAATGAGAACTCCTCTACTCCGTGGACGTAGCCAATCTGGGTGAACCACGTACATCTTGTGTTTGCTTCCCTATCTCTATCCATTTACATACTTATCCACACTAGTGACCGGGGCAATCTAGCGAAGGTCACAAACTTAACATTTTCTGTTGTACCAAAGTCCCCGCTGATTTTGTGCATCAACATTAATAAAAAGAAAGTAATCATAATTGCAATGTGAAAATGTGAGGACAAAATCTCATATTGGTGATGGACCAAACCATGTAAGGGCTTATAAGGAGTTGAGCTACTCATATTATTACCAATTAGTTTTATGGTGGAACCTCAACTTTCATCATGTAATTCGATATAACATAACACAACATACATCTTGCTAATCTTTTTTCTTTGGTCGCCAAAGAAATGCGAATGCAGATGACGAAATGAGCTAAGATTAGATTAAGTCAAGTGCACAATTATCTTCCATTGTATTAAACAATGTATATGTGATGTGTGCATGTAAGAGAAATCCATATCATAATCCATTTGATTTCATAGAAGATAGATACAAACAAGTCATGCATGCATCAATGTAGAGGGAGAATACGGAGGGGATAGAAACGTTGAAGAAAGCACGCAGAGAGTGTCGAGGTGGTTGAGTCTTTTGGTAGGACTTGAACATTTTGATTGTTTAAGTGAGGAGGACCTTAACCTGGAATCTTCTGTTCTTTAATTTTTATACTTATAGGGAGAGATATAACTCCGTATGCAAGCCTTTGTTTTCTGAGTCAAAATTGCAGATGTCCTACATCTCTGCTTCCTCACGTTGGAATTGCAACGATAAAAATAAGGGTGTAATATCCACATACTTCTTTTTACTACTCACACAATCTTTTAATTTTCGACTGTCGGATCAGATGAATTGAAAAAGATCAAAGGATAAAAATTAATAAGATGTGTGTTAGAAATAAAAAGGGGTGTGTGGATAGCACATTCCTAAAACTATAATAGCTCATCCCAGCCCTTATACATAAGTATTTTTTTTCTTTTAGGTACAGAAACTGAGTGTACAGTGAGTTTTTTATAATGCCGATAGTAACATCTATCAAATTTTCTAATTTTATTGTAAAATTTTAAGTGATGTATTGCTCTGGTAAAATAATGTATTTTTCTTCAACTCACAACATTATTGTGGAGCCAAAAATAATCACAAGGCGACATGTGGATTTTTGGACAAAAGAGGACAAAAATACCCTTGAGGTACAACGGGATTCCTACGCGCGAGCAGCGGGCAATCATCTTTCAACTAAATCAAAAGTGTCCAAAATAGGTAACAAATTCAAAGTTATTTCATCCATCCTCATCCTATATTTTCCACAAGGTAATTATATCATAACTTTCAAAACATCCCATATAAATTACATAACCCCCAAAATATTTATTCCAAAAATGTGTTGATTAACCAATTAATGGATTAATTGCCTAATTAATCCATTAAATCACACATTAAACCATAAGTTACACCCTATGCCTATAAATAGGCTCCCATTTTCACCAAAAGAGGATTCCCACACTCTTGCAAAACTCCAAAAACTCTCTAAACACTTTTTCTCTTTAAATTCTAACTTTGGCATCGGAGGTTCTTCGGCCAAAGTCCCCCCATTCATCGTGGGCGTATGAGGCTCTTGGCCTTGACCTTAAGGTGTTAATTATTTTGTAGGTACAATTTTGTCCAAGAAGAAGAAGGCGGAAATTTGCATCCATAAATTGGTGCTTTCATTGAGAGTTGAGATCCATACTCGTAGAAGACTCTTGCATAAAAATGTTTTTCTCTATTTTCTAGTCCATTTGAATATTTTTCATACGTTCTTATTATTAGAATTTTTTATTTGCAAAGGTTCTTTGATAAAACGTATAAAAAAAATATAATCGCTAGAAATTTAGAAAATTCCACAAGTGAAAATTCTAATACTCAAGAAATGGGACCGCGGCGATCCACGAGGCTAAATGTGGTCATAGGTGGAGTGGTACCACCACTACGAGGTTCCACCATGGCCCAAGCCATGCTATCCAAGCTTGCACGGGCTTGAGCCCAAGCCTCGCATTCGCATGCATTACGCACTGAGTAGCTTGCTTCCACCGAGCGGCTCACTCCCTTGGCCCAGCCTGCTCCCGCCGAGCAACCTGCTCTCGCAGCCCAGTCTGCTCCCTTTGAGCAGCCTGCTATTGTGGCCCAGCCTGCTCCCGACGAGCAGCCCACTCTCGTGGCCCAGCCTGCTCTCGCGGCCTAGTCTGCTTCCTTGGCTTTCCAAGCAGCCCAAGTTGGCCTAAGATTATCTCAACCATCCGGACCTACCATCTAGCCGGGGGCATTCTCACCACATTTTTCCTCGGATTTGACATTTCCCAACTCAAATCTCGCGCCCGGAGTCTACCACCCTTCCACTGCTCAAGGAGGCACATTCATTCCAAGCTCTTCCAATCTAAGTGGCGAACAACACTTGTCTCGACAAGTCATAGAGTTGACGAGCGCCCTTGCACATCAGACGACTTTGGTGAACCAGCTCTTGCAGCGTACCAAGATGCAATGTGCCCCAGACAAGGTTTCCCAAAGTAGGACAAGGGCAGACGAAGAACCTTTCCAGCAGCGTCCCGGCAAGCATCCACTCGACCAGTTACGAACCAAGTGTTTGGGAAGTGTACACTCCCGACTGGGCCCTCGAGATAACGTATACTCCCGTCTTAGTGGGCGGAGGAGCGTGCACTCTCGATTAGGCTCACGGACGAACATACATTCACGGTTGGGATCACACTCCGATAGTCAACATGAGCAACCTTCTAGGTAAATTGTTCATTCGTGGTTAAGCTCGCAAGGAGCATCATTCACCTTACATCGGAGTAGGCAGCATGACGGACGGAGAGAAGCAGTCACTCAATCCGGCTCAATTTCAACCGGCAGCCTGCGAAGAACTCGCTCGCCTGCTAGCAACGCACCGCATCTGCGGCATAAATGAGCCAAACACATGAAAGAGCAGCCTATACCAGCAAGTCATGACTAGGGGCAGTCGAGAGCTCCTCTACCCCAACAAAGGCAAATTCAGGAAGAAGTAGAGAGACTTTTGACCAAGTGATTGCTTAATTTTCGACGCAACGAGGTCACCGATGAGGTACTACGATGGAACATGACCAACATAAGCAAGTCACCTTCACGGATGAGATCGAGCACGCAGAGCCTCCACACGAGTTCAGCATCCACATTTCACATCTTTTAAAGAGGATGCAGACCCGGAGAAACACTTAAAGCACTACCGAAGCACAATGATCCTCTATTAAAACAACAACGATCTCATGTGCAAGATATTCGCCACCACTCTACAAGGCGAGGTGCAAGATTGGTTCTACACCCTGCCGCCACAATCCATTCGGAGTTTTGACGAACTTTCTTTGGTTTTCACCAAAGAATATCCATCCTATCACCAGATCAAGAAGAACCCAAAGGAGTCACTTCGCGATTATATGAAGAGGTTCAAAGTAGAGAAAGCAAAGATAATTGGATTCAACGACTCGATAGCTAGAGCAGCCTTCCAAAAAGGACTTCCAGCAGACCATACGCTATTCGAAAAATTAATCATGAAAGAAGATCTAACTCTGGCAGACTCTTTCATTATGGCAGATAAGCATGCACTTTGGGACGAGGCTCACCGATGCACATTCAAGGACTTGAAGAAGTCATCGACATCACATCCCTATTATATAAACCAGAAGCAGCGGATGACTTATTCGCATGTTTGACAGTATCTGAAGCAGCAATAAGCTCTGCCATCATACGAGAAGAGTTGGGGGCCCGACTACCTGTATTCCACAGTTCAAAAGCTCCCCTTGATGCTACCAAAAATTCAAAAGCTAACTTTGGCGATAGTTGTTGTAACCCAGAAGCTCAAGTTTTACCTTCGAACGCATGCAGTCATCCTTATGACGCACTATTTCGCCCAATCCAGACATGCGATGATAAATGAGTAAGACCTTAGCCAATGCAAAGTTTTCTGACGAACGCAACTCAGCCCAAAAGACACGCCAATAACAGACGAACACTGGAAGGACACACTTGCAAGCAAGTTTTGTCCTCGTCACTCTAAAAGATTCTACATAGGAGCAACATGTACCAGCAGTTGAGTACCACCTCCTGCTGCGCACCATACGGCCCTAGTCAACCCTTGCTCAATGATTCAACTCTAGAGTGGCCTAATACCGGTAGTTGAGCATCTCCTGCTGCGTGTGACATGGCCCCAGCTCCACGGTTCCCTACCACACATTTATGACGAGCGGCCTAACGACACCCCGGAAGTAGTCGAGCACACTCTAGACGCACTTGCTCCACCCGATGGAGACTTCTGGCATTTGCATGTCGACGACACATCCAACTACAAAGGTTTAGGAGGAGACGTGGTCCTTGTCATCCCAGGCGGTTCGATGCCCGAGCAGGCGATCATTCTAGGTTTCAAAGCATCTAACAACGAAGCAGAGTACGAAGCCCCACTAGCAGGCCTTCGAATGACAAAAGACTTGGCGTTGAAAAAGCTTTCAATTCATTCTGATTCCCAGCTAGTCACCAGCCAGACTACTAGGGGCAAATGCATGATAATCGTGGCAATCGACTACTTCACCAAATAGGTAGAAGCAGAGCCCATGACGACCACGATTCAGACGGACATAGAGCGCTTCATATGGAGGAACATCATTTGCCGATTTGGCATCCCTTAATTAATTGCCACCGACAACGGCCTGCAATTTGTGGGCAAAGATTTGGCGAAGTTCTTCCAAAAACATGGCATCAAGCAGCACATGTCTACACCAAGATATTCTTAAGGCAATAGGTGGGCCAAAGCATCCACCAAGATGATCCTCGACTGCTACAAGAAATCCCCCACCAGTAAGAAAAGAAAATGGCCAGACGAACTCCCTGGATGTCTATGGGCATATCGCACCACCAAAAGACGAGCAACCAAAATGAGATGGCCACAAGCTTAAATCTGGCAGAGGAGAAGTGCGAGTAGACTATCACCCGCATCGCAGCTTACTAGCAGCAGTTCCTCTCCAGCTACAACAAAAGGGCCAAGATTCGGCAGTTCCAGCCCGGAGATCTAGTCTTAAGAAAAGCCTTCATCACTGCCCGCACTCATCTGGGAAGGTCCGTACAAGATCAGCAGAGTAGGCGGTAAGAGTAATTACACCCTCGCCACCATGAAACGATAAAAAGATCAAAAAGTAGTGGAGCGCCTACAATATGAAGAAGTACCATGTGTGACCTCCCACTACATCAAAGCCCGAAGACTCAAGAAGCTCAATGGGCACCACCTTACAAGCCGAGGACTATCCAGTTGTTATGCAGTTCCTACCTTATAGCTAAGTTCTCGTTCGTTTCATTCATTTTTCAATGAGGAATTCAGAAGTAATCACAACTTGGCTCGGCTGCATGCTTACAACAACTGATCACTTCGACACTTCAAAAGAAGACTGCGCCATTCTTAGGGACTCATCGCAGGAATTGCACCCCCGGAGAGACCAACCATGCTTTCTAGTGTGAGAGGGTAAACTAATTGCTCTCCAATGTGAGAGGGTAAACCAATTCTCTGACACTCATATATGTCAGCTCTCCAAGACGGGAGGATAAACTTTACACTCCGAATATCCAGACGTGGATGAGCCTGGCTGCCCTAGTATAACTAGATGCACGATGGCTTACGCCGGGATTCCTAGAAGTAGCCACAATGGTTTTTTTCAAGGCTTAGCTAACAGAAGGATTTTGGGTCTCTTGGCCAATCCATGGGGAATCGGGCCCTAGAGATAGAGGGGGCACATTACATAGTACGCCTTACAGACGGCTGTTCTGGAACCCTAAAGCTGCTACTGAGTGCACTAAGATAGCCTACAGTTTCCAGAAGACTGCCTACGGCTTGCCCTTCGAGCAATAAAACCGTGCTAGACTTATACAACCGCACATTCTTGTGAAAGGTTAAACAAGCTAGCGCGCATATACGAAGTTTTATCCACTGCCGACATGCTACGTAGTCGATAAACTTCACCTCTTTCAAGCACGGAAACCTACACTAAGTCCTAAAGTGTTGTGATACTTGCTACACAACTTACGGAATTGGAGAAAGCCAAGCTTAATAGCCTAGTGGTTACGCGAACTTGTCTGCTTCTGTAAGTAAGGCATCCGGCTGCCAACCCTATGGCTAACAACTTGTCAAAGTTCTACACCAACACTTACGGCTGCATAGGCTACGCAAGCTTGTCTGCTTATAAAAAAGTAGCATGCCTGCCACTGGTCTATCAAGTCTAAAGGTTAGGGCATGAACAAAAGAAGCGAAGATGAAGAAAAGTGAAAGAAGCATGTTTATAAACAATTAGTAAAGACCGAAGGAGTTCAAGCAAAATAAGATATACAAGGAAAAACAAATAAAATCCTAAAGTCTACCTAGAAGACTACATCAGCTTGGACATCCCACGACTACTCGGTCGCCACACCTTCAGCAGTCGCGACGCTCTTAGCAGCGGCATGATCCGGCGCTTCTCCCTCGGCTGTCCCAGCCAGGGCACTAACTTCTCCAACTACTTCACCAATGGAAGCCTTAAAAGTAAAAGCAAGCAAGTCTTCCAGAGAAATAGAGAAGGTCTCGAAACCTCAAGCCCATCATTCTCACCCTTCAGCTGCTCATTCTTCTCAAGCAGACCAACACGGATGCGCTGCAGCTCATCCACTTCATTCTTCGAACTTTCATTGATTTTCAGTACACCTTGAAGTTCCAACACTTGGGGTTCAAGCCTATCAACGACCTTCTGAAGTGGATCACTTGATTATAAGCAGCAATCAACTCTTCATCCTTTGCATAAGCAGCAAAACGAAGCTCAGAAACTGCAAACTCAAGATCTTGAATCTGAGGTATGTAACATCCAATCTCCTTCTCTGCACTTTCATACTTAATTTGGATCGCGTCAAGCCTAGTCTTCAAGTCAATGATCTCTTTGCAAGCGGTCTCAAGCTGCAGAGAAGTGGGGGCAGAAATATTAGACCCTTTCAAAGCAACGAACTCATAATCCAACCTCTTGATCTCCTCAGCCGAGGAATAAGCTTCAGCTGCCATAGTCTTCGTCACCTTCTTAGCAGCCTTGCTACATCTGTATCATAGCAAGCAGACCAATGATTCTATATTGGGTCGTATGCTTCACAAAGGAACTTGGGCAAATAACATTTCTAACGCCAATAATAAACTTGGCACAAGCGTCCATGTCTTCAAGCAGATCTGGTCTTAACAGCACATGGATCTCAGCAACCTCCCCATAAGCAGGCTTAGTGGATTTCTCACAACTACCCACGCGAGCAGTCTCCTCTTTCCCAGCAGGTGAGTCAGTTTCTGCAGCAGAGGGAGTGGGCCTTAGTGCCACTTTAGCAGCAGAGTTCACCTTATTGCTCTTCATAAAAGCAAGTCTCTCCAAAGGTGTACCAGACTTAGCTCCCAACGGACGTCTTGGTACAAACTTCGGCATTGGGGGCACGATAGGACCTCTACGCTGAGCAATCCTATCAGCAATCGTACTAGCTATTCTCGATGGCAGGCACCACATGCTCAGATCTAGCAACTTCATTTTTTTTCCCATCAGAAGAAGTCATGCCAATCACAGACCTCTCGACAGTAGGCAGACCCTCACGAGCAGTAAAAGAAGTCTTCAGTTTTCTCTTAATCAGCATCTCTTGAACAGGCGGGGAATGTCTCTTCTTTCCACCTTCATTCATTGTAAGCTCTACGACAGTGATCAGATGAGCCAATGCATCCGCCTTAATCCTCTTTACCTCATCTTTCGGGGGTAGCCTACATTTCTCCCGACGAAGAGGACTAAGTAGCCAACGACATTCACGGTACTCAGCAGAAGAGCTCAACCCAGCATTCTAGCAGGCAGGAGGCCTGCATGCCTAGCATTCTAGCAACTCATGAGCTCTCACGACCTCCTCATTTCTCTCAGTCACTAGCCTGGCCCGACTCTGGTCCAAGAACCCAAAGGACATGAGCCATATGACTCACCTAGCACTGCGCCCCAGCGCCACAATCCACGACCCCGGCCGCACAAGCTGCCCTTTGCTCTAGCTAAGCCAAACAGCCCAAGCAGTGGCCCCTGCCACGACGCCTCCTCGGCCCATGCTGAGCCGACTTCTGGCCCCTGCCAGTCGACGTGCTGCACCACCCCGACGGCTGCCCCGCAATAGCACTATCCAAGAAGAAGACAAGAAAAAATTAAATTTTTCTTACATCGGTGTGGCACAGAGAAGACGAAGAAATCAACTAAAGACGGTCCTTTGCACAGGCAAGATGTAGAAGATTGCTAGAAGAGGGGGAACAAATATCCTCTAAGCTCTCTCTCTCTCTCTTGTAGAGTAGAATAAATCGCTCTCCAAAAATGATTTAATAACCCACTTATGGTGGACTTAAATTGGCTTTGAGATAAATTTATTTCCCTTTCCTAAAATGACCTAATTTCCTATTAAAGAGAGAATCTACATCAAAATAGGAAGCAATCCTATGTTTCCTAAAGCAAGATGATCTCTACACCTGCTACCCTTTCCTACGAGCAGCCTAACAGGTGTAGGGGCATTTGTGGAGCAAAAAATAATCACAAGGCGACACGTGGATTTTTTGACAAAAGATGACAAAAATACCCTTGAGGTACAACGGGATTCCTACGCGCGAGCAGCGGACAATCATCCTTCAACCAAATCAAAAGTGCCAAAAATAGGTAACAAATTCAAAGTTATTTCATCCATCCTCATCCTATATTTTCCACAAGGTAATTATATCATAACCTTCAAAACATCCCATATAAATTACATAACCCCCAAAATATTTATTCCAAAAATGTGTTGATTAACCAATTAATGGATTAATTGCCTAATTAATCCATTAAATCACACATTAAACCATAAGTTACACCCTATCCCTATAAATAGGCTCCAATTTTCACCAAAAGAGGATTCCCACACTCTTGCAAAACTCCAAAAACTCTCTAAACACTTTTTCTCTCTAAATTCTAACTTTGGCATCGGAGGTTCTTCGGCCAAAGCCCCCCCCATTCATCGTGGGTGCATGAGGCTCTTGGCCTTGACCCTAAGGTGTTAATTATTTTGTAGGTGCAATTTTGTCCAAGAAGAAGGCGGAAATTTGCATCCACAGTTATGTTCCTTATTATAGCTTAAAATAAAAGGAAAACTAATGAAAAGGGCTTGAAAACTTTGAGTTTTAATGATAAGGACAAAATAAATGGTAAAGTGAATAGTACCAGGATTGACTTTTTAGTGTAAAAATGTGGTTTTTCGTTAAAGTGAATAGTACCGGGTGCTTTTCGTTAAAGTTCCCTAAAATAAAACGATCACGAGTCTCCATATTTATAATAATTTTAAAATAAAATGATTTTTTTTTTTTTTTGTGGAGAAAAGTATTTTCGTATAGAGAAACCATTCTCAATATGATTGTATAAGTTGGTAAACAAATATATTTTATACTAAAGAATTTAGTAAATAGAATAATGAGAATTGACTTCCTTCTCATTTTAGTTCCAGACGCAGAGTGAATAAATTTATCAATATAGTGGTAATTCCAATTTCAAATTCTTTTGTAATATTCAATTTTTTCCTATTATAATTATATCTCTCTTCTTCAAGTTCGAAGACACCTTCAATGACACACGAGTTTCCAGGATGTTTATCTCTAATTTGAAAAGAAGGTTATCTGCAATTTTAAAATTAATAATTAAAAGTTGTGAAGTTATATTTGACTCTAAAATGTGGTGGTGCAAGTTATATTATGTCTAATGCATGCAAAGCCAAGTTGAACTTTTGTACATTACAGAAATAATGAGTCAAAATTTAGAGTTAAATATAACATTTTTATCTCTAAAAGTTAAATATAACTTCACATATAACTCCAAAGTCATATATATGACCTCAACTTATCCGGTGCAGAGGGATTAAATCATTTTTAAAAGTAGTCAAATATAATTCATTTAATTCTAAATTTTCCTATCCCTTAGAGATAGCCTAAAACATTGAGGGTATCAATTGCAATTCATAATATTTGTCAATGGTCATTCATGATGATGGATGAGTCCTTAAACACCATGCTAGTAATTTGACCGACCTGTTTGGTAAGAAATTATCAGTCCAACTTGGAACTTAATAGATCATCTTAGTTCTTTATGCTGATGAAACAAACGTCACTCTCATATGAACCAAGTCAAATTTGTGACCAAAATACTTTGAGATAAAAATGCAGTCCTTTTCACAAATTGTATTTTGCTGACCATAGCACGTTGTCAAGTAAATAATATCATGAATGCATATGCGATGTTAGGTGATAAATTTGAGAACATGTCGTATTATCTGAGAAGATATGAATATTCTTCTATGGAAGATTTTCTCTCCTATCTATCCTTTTACTAAGACTCAAATGTAATAAGCCACTTTGTCCAATGAAAGGTATAAACACCATAAATCATATAAAAGTTTAAGGATTAATTACACTAATACCCCATTAGGTTTATTGTGTTTTCATAAAACTCCCTCACATTTGAAACATAACATTGACTCCCCTTGAGGTTCTAATTTACTTTCACATAACCCCTTTAGGGCTGACATCACCTTAAAATATTTTCTTAAAGACAAATTTGCCCTCATTTTTAATTACTTAAAAAAAAAAACCTTTTTAAAAAAGGAAAACTAATGAAAAGGGCTTGAAAACTTTAAGTTTTAATGATAAGGACAAAATAAAGGGTAAAGTGAATAGTACTAGGATTGACTTTTTAGTGTAAAAATGTGGTTTTTCGTTAAAGTGAACAGTACCAGGTGCTTTTCGTTAAAGTTCCCTTTTAAAAATCAATATACAGTTTAGGGCCTCTCCTCTGCATTCACCACAACATAATGGAAATTCTTAACATGCTTCATATCCTCCCAAGCCGTCCTCACAAAAAGCTACTCCTTCGTCTCTGTTTTTCAATCAATCAACCTCTCCACAAGTTTGGCCTCACTCTCTGCCATAAAAAAAATATAAAAACTGCCAAATCCTAAGAATCTTCTTTAGGAAATGCAAGTTGTGGTTGGAAACCTGGAACTTTTTTATGCTGAATTCCAGAGAAGATCCAAGTCCATGATAGAGGAAGAAAGATAATGATATTTCTTTAATTTTCTTTTTATTTTTTTAATGTAAGATTTTAATTTGGATTTTAATTCTATTTATTCAAAGGATTTTTTATTTAAAAAAAATATAATTAATGATGAGGACAAATTTCTCCTAAAACCTCAAGGGGTGTTCACACTGGTAGATTCATTTAGGGACCCTTTGGAAGTCCGAAGAAACGCTTGTGATCGATCTTCAGGATCCTCCAACAAATTGGGCAGGTGCAGTGGACAAGCTTGTTGCCTCCATGGATGTGTAGGCAGCAGTGTTTATAACAAAGAAGAAGATGTTTTTAATTTTTGTTTTAAAAGACCTAGCCAAAACGATAACGTTTTTGAACCAGGTCATTATAAAAAATTTAAAAACTAAAATATCTCCGTTTTCTCTACAGAGAACCCCCGTCTTTTCAAGTATTCCCAGATTATATTTAAGAACTCCCAGCCCTAATCATCGCAACCTTCCAACATTTGCCGTTCCACAGCCTTTAGCTGCCTAATTTTATTTCTTCCAAATTCATATAAGTTTTTTAATCCTAAACTCTAGTCCCAACTCCCAATTAATAATATATATGTTACATCAACAAATTTCATCTTTGTAGAGTCACTAATTGAATTATGTTTCTGAGGAGAATTTGTTAGTTTTATTATCTTTGAGATTAATCTTGATTTATTCAATGAACCAAGTTCAATAGAAAATAGTGATATGAAACCAAATTAGTAAAATATATTTTTTTTGAACTTTTATCTTGGGACCCCCCTCCCCCCGATCTTGAAATCCTGGATCAACCACTGGGTGTTTGTGGTATGTTTCAAACTTGAAGGAGTTTTGTGAAAATACAATAAATCTAAGGGGGTATTTGTGTAATTAACCCGAAGTGTGATAAATGCAGTCCTTTTCTCAATTTGTATTTTGCTGACTACACCAAGTTGTATTTGTCTTGTACGCCTTCTACTAAGAATTTCCTTTGGCAACAAAAGTTTTTACCTGATAAAATCCTTATGATGTATTTCTTTGCTACACAAAATTAGTATGAGCATAAAAATTTCTTGTCACAATACAACATATTATGTTGTTAATTAGGTATTGTCAATCAAAATTGTTGGGTTAATAAAAGTACGATTAGATATACAGTTCTGATAGACAATATGATAACATAACATGTTAGACTATTTGAATTTTTTATATTATTCTTTGAAAGATTTATCTCCTTTCTCCTCTCCTTTAAGTGAGCAATCACTCCAACCAGCAAGAAAAGTTTTGTTATAGTAAAACTTGAGGTATGATTCTTTTTCCTTCAAATTCTCTTTTCTTTAGTCATTTTCTCTCTTATTTTCATTTTTTGACTTTATTTCTTCGTAGAGAAGTTAACACAAGACGTTAATATGACTTAATCGTGAACGATCAAATAAGAGAGGACATAGTAGAGAAAAATTTAGAAGGAAGAAAATCTTACTCAGTAAAACTTATTGTAATTTTATCTTCTCGGATCAGGTCCCTGAGATTAGGGACCATACTCCACACACACAAATTTGATATCATTGATCCTATTCATCTCCTGTGTCACGGATTCATGAATAGTTCCATTGAATTTTTCAGGGCAGATATTTATAGGGAACTTTAACAAAAAGCTCTTGGTACTGTTCATTTTAACTAAAAACCACAATTTTACACTACAAAGTTAATCCGTGTACTATTTTCTTTACCCTTTATTTTGCCCTTATCGTTAAAACTCAAAGTTTTCAAGTCATTTTTATTAGTTTTCCTATATTTATATATAACTGTGTACCCTTCAACTTTACTTTTTGGGTAAATTACATTTTAGCCCCTCAAGTTTGATGTCGATTTCAATTCCTTACAACATTTTTAAAACATTTAAATTTCATACATTTACTTATCATTTTATTTCAATTTCATACCTCCGTTAGAAAATCTGTTAAGTAAACTGTTAAGTGATGACATGGCAAATATAGGATCCCCATTTGTGCTGACGTGGCTGCCACATTTGTGCCACGTGGCTAAAAACTTAATAAAATATTTAAAATATTAAAATAATTATTTGCGTGTTGTCTTAAGGGTCAAATTGGATAATTGCTATTAATAATTAATTTTTATTTATTCATATTAGAAGTAGAAAAACACAAGAAATTCAGAAACCATCATATAACAGTCTCTGAATCATTGTGGGAGAAGAAAATGACTCTGCATGCGCCCCAACAATCGTAAATTATCATGACAGACTTTGACAGAAAAAATAAAGACTGATTTTATTCCGATCCCTTTTCAGCTTATCCCACAAAATTCATACGTGATATGAAAATTCTAATATCATAATCATTCACCGTGATAATGGTGTTCAAAGAAAAAACAACAATTGGTGAGTAGGATTAGGAGTGTGTTTGAACAGATAATTTCCAATGGCAGATAAAAGCTTATAGATAATTTCCAATGGCGGATAAAAGCTTATAGAATTGTGCTGATTAACTGACTACTTACATTTCGTTACTATCTTGCACAATTATTGCGACGAAAACAACCAAATGTTAGGAGTTATTCAACAATAAACCCTAGAGCTTGAACGCGAGGAAACCTCATATTTATTTGATGAAATTGATAAAATTCTCCCAATACAATAGAAAATAATAAAAATTCTCTGAAATATCAAAATCATGTTAATAATAAACATACAGCTCATAACTTTATGGAAAACATACGGCTTGAGCCAAGTGATAGAATTTTGAACTTTTCAATGGTAGTTGTGATGTGTTTCGATGGTGGTGGCGTCTATGGTGGCGAGACAGAGAGAGAATTAAACACCAATATCAGCTTGCTTTCCACAATAAAACCCACCACCGCGACGATGGATGCCGCTGCGATTTGTCTGCTCTGCCATCTTCTACTTGTTCATTGTTGTCAGCATCGACAAAAATAAATATTGTTGATATGTCTTTGATATTAGGTAGATATTGCATATACGTTCACATAAGTTGTCCCTAACCAAGCGCGGCAATTCCAATTGGGAACAAGATCTCAATTTGACTGTTCAATTGTGAACAAGACCCTGACTTGACCTAAGGACGAATTTTGAATGTGCGGTCTACTAAGGACGTGGTCCAACCACATGAAATGGAGTATTGAGGAAGACAATTCCACATGGAAAACTTGACAAGATATATTATACTTATAAATGAATAATTACACTACTAATATCGAGGCTTTTAGGAACCGTTAAATTAGGCAGTTGAGGTTGATCTAACGGCAGCTAATGAACCCTTTTATCTTACCTCTTACAGGAAGGCCTTTAACTCAATATAACCAAACCAATCCTTAGTGGCCTAAACTCAAATTTGAGGTTAAAACATCTTAGGCCTTTAACTTGCTTTTCAAGTTATAGGGGGTTGGCCCAACCCACTCCCCCAAGTGGGATCCATTTGAGAGCACTTCCAAGTTCCAACCCTCCCAATTGGGCAATTGGGTGATTTTATCCCCCAGAACCCACAAAGAAGCGGAGCCCAATTACTCAATCGGGCCACAATTGCCCAACCCAACGGCTGAGGCCCTGTGACTTTAGGGTGTTGTCACTCACGTTATAATTTTTTACTCCATTGCGTGCGCTCCATGCGCGCATGAGAGCGAGTCAACCGACCAAACCTGCAGCATTCGGACCCGCGCTGCAGGCGCAATCAACCCCTTAGCCGTTCGATTTGAGCAGGTTTTCTATCCTACGGTCCAGATTTTTCAAACAAACAAAATTTAAAAAAAAAAAAACACTAAAAAAAAATCACTTATTACCTTTTGGGCCCACATGGCATAATATGGGCTGTTGGATTAAAAATAAAAAAAAAGATATAATCCAAAACCAACAGTTCATATTCATTAGGTAAGAAATACAGCAACAACAAAATATTTTCCCACTAAGTAGGGTCGACTATATGAATCCTAGAACTCCATTGCGCTCGGTTCTGTGTCATGTCCTTTGTTAGATCCAAGTACTCTAAGTCTTTTCTTAGAGTCTCTTCCAAAGTTTTCCTAGGTCTTCCTCTACCCTTTCGGCCTTGGATCTCTATCCCATAGTCGCATCTTCTAACCGGAGCGTCAGTAGGCTTTCTTTGCATATGTCCAAACCACCGTAACCGATTTTCTATCATTTTTCCTTCAATTAGGTAAGAAATAAATATTAAAAATTATAAAAATAAAAATTAGAAATTACCGGCATGTACACTGCAATTTGGGAAAATCCTCAAATCGGTACAACAGTATATCACTTCACTCGTTCCCTATAGGTATCGTTTGGTATGCAAACGGGATGGGACGAAACGGAATGAGACGGGATGAGACTGGACAGAATAGGGAGGGAGCAAAGATGCCCTCGGATGGAAACAAGGAGGAAGAAGGAGACATAGAGGTTATAATTTTGTGTTCCATGGATATGGAATGAGTCGTTCCAAGGGGGATGAGGTGGAACGAAAATTCATCCAAAACTCGTCCCGTGGAACAACGCATTCCACTCGTTTTAGGTGCACCAAATGTGGGACGGAACGCCTTGTCCCACTCCGTTCCGTTCCGTCCCACGTACCAAACGGTATAGGATACAACAGTCGCAACTGAATCGTTGGGATTGTTCATGTGACTCAATGGTTTTGTTAATCAATGTCTCAGTTATATGTCCATTCGGTTCAATTTCAGTTCTTTTACGCTTTTAAATTGATGCTTCGAATAACATGGGCCTTTACACTTTGCAAAACACTAAATCCTATATAACTGCAGAACAATTTCATCACTCAGTCGATATTAAAAGTGCACAGTGACTCTATACACAAAAATGAATGCCAAATGACAACAAATGGCGTTACAGACAACACATCCGATGAGGCATTAAAAGATTAGCGACAACAAATTTTAGCCTCGGAGTGAAATTTTCAAATGTTCACTAGCAGTAAACCATGAGAGAAAACACCTATAAAACTTACATTTCTAACATCAAAGTGCGCGAGCTAGAGTTTTAAACTCATCCAAACAAGACAGGAGTGTCTTTTGGCGCTTCTGAAGCGATTGTTGCTCATTCTGCAGTACATCAATTGAGCCAGGTACGACAAACATGTCCAAAATACTAAATACCACCTATAATAAAGCTGATGCCACATTTCTCTCAATAAGAACTTCACGTATCCGCCCGAAATGCTGTGCAGCTGATAAACAGATTTCAGTATAAGCCGTGGCTGATTTTAAAGTACCATCAGCATTTCCAAACAAAAGGGAACCACCATTTTGCTGTATTCTTGCATTGTCAGGATTTCTGTCGTTTCCAGTCATTCTTGAGATCCGCTTTCTTGCTCCTATGTCAATGCCATTCCCAAGATCTTTCTTCAAACCACCATCACATGGCTGATCAGGTGATGGGGTCTCAGGAATCTGCACCTTTTGCGGGAGTTGTTTGGTGTGCGTTCTTTTCTGATCCTTCATCGTGGCATCAGATAACTCAAGTAATAATGAAGTGACTGAAGGGTGGTTAAAGTTGTAAGAAGAAGCGGTACTGGAACCAAAACTGCGTTGAAAGTCATTGCCATAACAAACCAATGAGTGTGGACTTGTAACTGAATCGAGGTGGTGCCGAACTAGTTGCTTGCGCTGTTTAGCAAGCTCCTTTATAAATCTGTTGTGTGCCTGCCTAAGAGCAGCATGGAAACCACTATACCCATCCATATTTCCAGATTTCCTCCCACCTACACAGTAAACAAGCACCCCCAAGGTTCTATTATCAGAGCTAAGTACTATTAGTCCCATAAATAAAGATTTGTATTTGAATCCTAGGTTGGAGAAATCAACAAAATGAAATCAGGGGAAAATATAAAAGAGAAGCATCAATGTAATAGGTGTTAATGCAGGAAGCCAAAAATACAGTTAACATTCAATTCCAAGGAGCATGAAATTTCTTAAATAGTTCCACATTCTACTCATTTCTTCATCTGTTAATGCACATTTCATGTAAAACATTTGATCTGGAAAAACAAAGGTGTGGGTAAGGTAGATAGCTTTTACATTCTGAATCACAGTTGCGAGTTCGTTCTATGGCAAGATCAAAAAGGTTTCTCAAAACAAATGCAAGCCGATCACATGCAGTGTCAAGAAGAGGAGCAAGCCATGAGCGTGCAATCTCTGCAGCCGCCTCCGTCACTCCTCTACCCCCACCTCGGCTAGCATGGGCAAGTAGGATATTTGCCACCTGATACAAGAAGACTTAGAACTTGCCTCTGTACAAAATATATAGAATTCCTAGCTAAATTGATCTACCAGAATATGTATTACCTTCTCCCTAGACACTGGAGGACATTCAATTGAATATGCAGCACAGTGGAATCCATGCATAACCCTTTCAAATGCAGCTCCTCCATATAGTCGAAGGGGTAGCATTGGGAGGCATTATATCTGCTGTGACGCCAGGCCATCCCCCAATACCACTTTCCGATTGCTCCTCCATAGTTGTTTTTCCCCATTGCTCAGGGGCAGGGTCTGCTGCTCCATCAATCAAAGTAGCCTTCGAAATTTACAAATAAGACGGAATTCAGTCAAGCTATACGATAGCTCTAAAACTCAAAACTACTCAATAACAGTAGCATATGAATAAGAGATGATGAAGTGTATGAACGAATGACTTGTAAATAGAATTTTGTACTACTCAAAACTACTCAAACATTGCATGAGGAAAAGTCTACAAGACAAAATTACACACTCAAACTTGCGGTCTGGAATTTTTAAAATCCGCTCCAGAATTTTGTCAAGAAAAAAAGACTTATACATCGTCAGTTATATATGCCTATGATGACTCCCCAAGGCACCACGCAACTTGTTCTCTGTACGCAGACGAGTTTGGTTCTGCCAACTCGTAGCAGTTCCTGAAAAAAGTTCTTTCTGCAAAAAGGAATTGCATCTGTATAATTGATGCAGGTAATCCTGTCAGCGGTTGCGAAGTTCTTCCTTTGGTAAAGAAAATAAATTTCTTATGTCAGTGTATACATATGGCACATAACTTGTGGTTTTATACCGGCAGATGTGTGAGGGCTTCAAAGCCATAGTGATTCGGAAACATGAATATTATGTTTTGTTTTTCAATTAGCCACGATCTTGATGCAATCTTTAATATTGAGGCTGAGCATCTACAAATATATAGAACCCAGAAGCCTTATATGACGTTGAGGATATATGCTCTGCAAGCTCATTTAATTGGTTTACAGATTGCTAGGTAGTTAAAGTTTGTTAACTCACTTAGTGACTAAGATAGCCTTGTCAAAATACAAAGAAGTTCTTGTTCACCATATGTATTCTTGAGAGAGAAAGAGAGATTTGAGAGAATAGCAATCTTAGAGAGAGAAATGAATTGTATCTTGTATGTATTGAATGAAATAAAATGTGTTACAATACCTACACATATATATAGACAAGGCTATCTTAGTCACTAAGTAAGTTAACAAACTTTAACTACCTAGCAACCTAATCTACGTACACTTGTCAATATCTGAAACACCTAATACATCTTTACATCCCCCCGCAATCTCATGCTTGATCGAACGAAGCATGAGATTGGAACAATGAGACTGAAACAAAGGTGCAGCAAGGCCCTTGGTGAGAATATCGGCAAATTGTTCCTTTGAAGACACATGACAAACATTCAAATCACCTCGAATCACCCTTTCCCGGACAAAATGGTAATCTATTTCAATGTGCTTCACCCGAGAATGAAAGACGGGATTAGAAGATAAAGCAATTGCCGAAATATTGTCACAGTAAATCATTGGTGCAGTGAAAACAGAAACATGCAGATCACACAACAATTGACGAATCCAGGCCAATTCTGCAGCGGCAATAGCTAGTGCTCTATATTCGGCCTCAGTCGAAGATCTTTGACACAGTGTGTTGTTTCTTAGAAGCCCAAGATATTGGACTGGAACCAAAGTATACAATATGACCTGAAGTTGATCGGCGATCATTGGGATCACCAGCCCAATCTGCATCACTGTATGCTTGCAGATGTAATTTCCCAGGTTTGAAGCTTAGACCATAGTCCAGTGTTCCACTAAGGTATCGAAGAAAACGCTTAACTGCAACAACATGAGAAGTCATGGGAGAATGCATAAATTGACAGCATTGATTGACAGAAAAGGCTATGTCTGGCCTTGTAAAAGTCACATACTGCAAGGCCCCAACAATGCTCCTATAGTGCTCTGGACTGTGATAAGGATCACCATCATCTTTGAGGAGTCTGTGGTATGGTAAGCAAGGGGTAGGACAGGGCTTAGAATCTTGCAAATCAACTTTGTTTAACAGATCTTTGATGTATTTGGATTGAGAGACAAACAGGCCACCAGAATGATAAGTAACCTGCAACCCCAGAAAGTAATTCAGCTGACCCAAATCCTTCATTTCAAACTCCTTTGTTAATTCCACAATAACATCATCAATCAGGAGAGATGAACTGCCGGTAAGAATAATATCATCCACATAGAGTAACAACACAACCGTACCAGCAGCATTATGTTTAACAAATAAAGAAGGATCTGCAAAGGAGGACTTAAAACCCAAACCAGGCAAATAGCTTGTAAATTTTTCATTCCAAGCTCGGGGAGCTTGCTTCAGCCCATACAATGACTTATTGAGCTTACACACATATTGAGAAGGATAAACGGCACTCTGAAATCCAGGAGGTTGAGTCATATACACTTCCTCATTTAACTCACCATGCAGAAATGCATTCTTGACATCTAATTGACGCAATGACCAATTAAATTGAGCTGCCAAAGCCAGAATCAACCGCACAGTTGTTGGTTTAACAACAGGGCTGAAAGTCTCACTATAATCAATACCTTCCTCTTGATTATATCCCTTGGCAACCAACCGGGCTTTGTACCGAGCTATAGAACCATCAGAGTGTGTTTTGATCCGATAAACCCACTTACAGCCAACCAAATTCTTCCCAGAGGGTAGAGGAACTAGACTCCAAGTTTTCTGAGCATGAAGAGCATCGATCTCTTCTTGCATAGCTGTTTGCCACTCAGGACTTTTACTTGCAGATTTGTAGGAAGTAGGTTCAATGCCTTTTGCAGAGGACTGAACAATGGCTGTGAACACTTTTCGTTTGGAGATACCACTTTTGGACCTAGTTTGCATGGGGTGCAAACTAACTGAGGGAAGGGGAAGAACAACAGGTAATTGTTCGATTTGAAAATCTGGATCAATAGGGATTGGAGACTGTGTAGAACTCTAAGAAACTGGCTCAGTGGTAGAGAAATCCAAAGATTCTGAGGCATTAGAGGGAAGGGACTCTGAGGTTGGAGGGGAAGGAGCAAGTGAAAAAGATGGTTGAGGAGGTATGACTAGGTTTTGGGAGGTGACTAAGGGTGGTAAGGACCCTGGGATATGAACAGACACCTATGACTGTGAGAAAATGTTATGAGATTGAGTGGATGAGAGCTGAGAATTGGAAAATGGAAAATCAAATTCATCAAATAACACATGTCGGGAAACCATGGTTTTGTTTGTAAGAAGATTAAGACACAAATAACCTTTGTATTGTCTTGCATATCCGATAAACACACACTGAGTTGTTTTGGGTTGCAACTTAGGGGTATTATAGGGTTTGAAAAGAGGATAGCATGCACAACCAAAGATTTTAAGATGAGAAATTTGAGGAGGTCGACCAAAAAGACATTTATATGGGGAAAACATGTGCAAGGTTTGACAGTGCATGCGATTAATAAGGTACACAGAAGCAGCACAGGCATGAAACCAATACTTAGAGGGCATGGAAGCATTTTGGAGAAGGGTGATGGCAATTTCTAAAATATGGCGATGCTTTCTTTCGGCAAGACCATTTTGCTCAGGGGTGTAAGGGCATGATTTGGTATGAACTATACCCTTAGCAAGGAGGAAATGTTTAAATTGATGACTGGAGTACTCACCCCCTCCATCACTTTGAAAAACTTTGAGAGGGGCAGAAAATTGAGTTTTCAAAAACTGATAAAACTGAGCAAAGATATTGAACACTTCACTTTTATTAATCAATGGAAAGATCCAGGTAAACCTGGTACATTCATCCACAAATGTAACATAGTATTTGTAACCTTCAACCGAAACAGTGGAAGAAGGTCCCCAAACATCACTATGTATCACCTCCAAGGGAATTACAGTTTTATTTGCAGGGAAAACAAAAGGAAGTTTGGTAAATTTGCCCTCTAAACAGGATTTACAAACAGAAGACACATGAGAAACAGGCATAGGGATATTAGACTGTTTTAACATTGCAGATGTCACAATGTTGGAAGGATGGCCGAGCCTGTGGTGCCACAACGTTATTTTGACTTATTGTCCAAGAAAACAGGATTGTGTGGTATTGAATGCAGATGGTTGATGTGCTTTATTGATGAGATGTTGAGGAAGAGAGAAGGGAATGGGATATAGGCCAGCTCTACACAGTCCCTGGAGAAGAATTCTCCCTGTGACCTTGTCCTGGATCCAGTAAGAGAACTCATCACATATAAATCGACATTTGTTATCCTTACAAAGTCTATAAATGGATAATAAATGTTGAGATATATGAGGAACATGCAGAATTTTGTGTAATTCAAATGCATATTGAGGTGTTCGTAGTGTACTAGAGCCAATATGAGATATGTGCAAACCTGAACCACTGGCCGTGGTTACGGTATCTGTACCAGAGAAGGGAGTAGCAAGATTAAGATTTGCCAAATCAGAAGTCATGTGAGATGTGGCTCCTGTATCAGCCACCCAAAACTGGTCCAAAGGCGCTGATGGTTGACAAGTTGTATGCATAGCAGATAGAGTAGAAGATGGAGCCCTTCCTTGATGTGAGAAATCGGTGCGATGATAGCACTGTAAGGCAGTATGTCCAAATTTCCAACAAATTTGACACTGTGGCCTAGAAGGTGGATTAGGAGAGGAAAAATGTCGTTGAAAGCAATCAACAGCAACGTGACCTCGTTTGTTACAGATTTGGCATGTTGGAATATCATAACCATGGTCAGGACATGTAGAAACATGTGGCTTTCCTGGACCAAGGATTCCGGCACTGGAATTGGAAAACCTCGAATTGAATCTAGGAGTTGAATTATAGTAGTTTCTGCCTCTTCCTCTGCCTCTGTAGTTGAAACTGTACCCTCCATTGTGATTAGAAGAACCACCATTATAAGAACCAGCATTCTGTGATTGAGTTTGATTAGATCCTTCTCCCAACATCAGAGCCTTTCCTTTGTCTTTGTTATCATTTGCCATCATTGCAGACACAAAAGATTCACTCACATAATTATTTTCAACAACAGCTTCTTCGGCTAATAGATGAGACCTGAAATCCTTGAGTGAAATAACATTGTCTCTCCCCCTTATAACTGTTCGGAAAGTATTATACTCAGCAGGCAAGCCCTTAAGTGCCAAGATGACAATGTCATCATCTTCAAAGATTACTCCTGCAGCAGAGAGATGATCGCGTACATCCTTGATCCTTTGAAGATATTGAGAGACAGAATCAAAGCCTTTCTTGATATTCTGCAATTCAGTTTTCAACTGAAAAATACTTGCTTTCGTGACTGTGGAGAACCGATCCTTCAAATTAGTCCATATATCATGAGAAGTAAGACACCCAATGATACAAGACATGGCTGTGGGAGATAGGGTAGCAATGATCAACTGCATGAGAGCACGATCATGCATTTTCCAAATCTGAAACTCCTCAGTTTCCACACCTTCAACATCCAAGTCATCTTTAAACCGAGTAGGACATGGACGAGTTCCAGCAACAAAGTAAAAAATACTATGACTTTCAAGAAGTAATCGAATCTGATAATTCCATACCAGATAATTTGTATCATCAAGCTTCACAGTAACAGAATTAGAGACATTCGAAATGAGATTGGTGATTGGAGACTGTACAATCTGTAATTGTGCAGCAGTCACCATAATTGCAAGAATTTGAGAATTCGTGAAAACGAGCACAAAACTATGGTTTCAGAGAGAAGAATCGGACAAAAAGATCACAAAGAATACAATAGTGGAGATATCGTGGAATTTGATATCAATGCAAACAGATCTTGTAAGAAGCAATTAATCAAACACTTGGCGTGCACAATGAGACATAGACGGCAAGAAAGCAACTGCGCAGATACACAACCTCACAGAGCTATAGAGAGGAAAATCAAGAGCAGCAATGCACACCAGAACAAAGGGATCAGGAATGCGGAAGCAAACAAAGCAGATCAGGATCGAGAAGTCGTCATCACCGGCGAGGATACCATGTCAAAATACAAAGAAGTTCTTGTTCACCATATGTATTCTTGAGAGAGAAAGAGAGATTTGAGAGAATAGCAATCTTAGAGAGAGAAATGAATTGTATCTTGTATGTATTGAATGAAATAAAATGTGTTACAATACCTACACATATATATAGACAAGGCTATCTTAGTCACTAAGTAAGTTAACAAACTTTAACTACCTAGCAACCTAATCTACGTACACTTGTCAATATCTGAAACACCTAATACATCTTTACAAAAATTACACACTCAAACTTGCGGTCTGGAATTTTTAAAATCCGCTCCAGAATTTTGTCAAGAAAAAAAGACTTATACATAGTCAGTTATATATGCCTATGATGACTCCCCAAGGCACCACGCAACTTGTTCTCTGTACGCAGACGAGTTTGGTTCTGCCAACTCGTAGCAGTTCCTGAAAAAAGTTCTTTCTGCAAAAAGGAATTGCATCTGTATAATTGATGCAGGTAATCCTGTCAGCGGTTGCGAAGTTCTTCCTTTGGTAAAGAAAATAAATTTCTTATGTCAGTGTATACATATGGCACATAACTTGTGGTTTTATACCGGCAGATGTGTGAGGGCTTCAAAGCCATAGTGATTCGGAAACATGAATATTATGTTTTGTTTCTCAATTAGCCACGATCTTGATGCAATCTTTAATATTGAGGCTGAGCATCTACAAATATATAGAACCCAGAAGCCTTATATGACGTTGAGGATATATGCTCTGCAAGCTCATTTAATTGAGTTTAACATATTTATAGAATGATAAGTACTTCCTGAAACCACTGACACTTCCAACTCCAATTCCAATCCCACTACCACTTCCACTACCGCTCCAACCTCTTCCAGAATCATTTGATTGAGAATCCAATTCCACTCCCACTTCCAAATCCACTTCCAATCCCACTACCACTACTACCACTACCGCTCCAACCTCTTCCATAATCATTTGATTGAAAATCCGATTCTATTTCGAATCATGTAAATTTCGAGTTCAATACCAATTTATTATGTTAGTCCTTAATACTATTTAGTGGTGTATACTGCATGCAAGAAAACAAAAGATACGACCCTACATGAATGCATAAAATTCCAGTAACCGGTTCAAGGTGAAAGGAGAAGATAAGTTACTTATTAAGAAAAAGAGTAAAGCGAGGGAGACCATTTATTAAATCATATTCTGTAAACAATATGACATAGTTATTGATAATTGAATTATTATTTATGTGTTGATTAACATGACCGCACATTAATATACATTTTCCAAACCCTTCAATACATCAAAGGGAGATTCCCAAACCCTTCATCACATCGAAGAGAGATTTCCTCCTAAGATTGATTTCTTCCATTCCAAACTATTGTTGGAGCATATTTATGTGACTTAGTTAGCTTGTTTTCTTGCATTTATGTTGTTAGTTCCTAGTTATTTTAGTATTTTAAGCTATTTTCGTGTGTTTGTAGGTCCAAAGGGCTAAAGTAGCAAGAAAGTGCAATTTGGAGCAGTTTTGGGCTTGGAATGGATATCACATGCTTGGAGTAAGGTGGATGGACAAATTTGAAGTTCAAAGGAGGCTAGGAATGAGCAAAGAAATGAAGGAAATAAATTCAAGACAAAAGAAATCAAGGAATTAGCAAGAAAAAGGAAACATTATCCAAACCTTAGCTTTTCCTAATTTCCAGTTGAAAGGGGGAAATCTAAATGACATTGGGAAACCTAAATCAGGCTTCTAGAAGGTCTTTTCCCTAATCTTAAAAGGGTGCCGCATCTCCCCTTCTAGAAACCCTTCCTTGCTGTGCAAGCCTTGTCCCTTTCCCTCTAGGATCTTGCCACATATCTTCTTTCTCTTTCTCCCTTGAATTCTGACATTTAATTACCCTTTTTTTTAGGATTTGGTGTACAAATCTATCTCCAAAATTAATTAGGGTTTTAGCTATCTTTCCCTTTGAATATAACATTGTGCCGCACCATTCACTACGACCCCCATCCTTCATCATACTTCACACCAATCATCCAATCCACAGAACCATTCATTCACACCCTTGTGCCGCAATTTTGCAAGGAAGGAGAGGATAGCTTGGAGCCGTGCCTGCCATTCAAGATTGTTGGATTGTTGGAACGTTTTTAGGTGTAATCCATCTTTTGTTTCCAATGTTTAATTTAAGTTATCTTTGTTTAATTGTGAACATGAGGAGCTAAAGTCGTTTTAGTTAGAGGAAAATTCAAAGCCATGAACATATTTGCAATATGAATTGATTACTTCCGGTTGTGATTTCATAAATTGTGAATGCAATTTACTTAACTGTTTGATTCATAACTTATTTTTGTTTGCTGATTAGGACGCATACTTAGTTTGCATGCATGAATTTGATGCTAGAATATAAGGGAGTTTCACCTAGTTGTTATGAACTTATATTCATAAGTAGTGGAGGTTGCTAGTCACAACCGTGTTAAGTAAATTCCAGGTAGGAGTACCATGTTGTTCATAGTTATGAATGCCTTGTCAATGTTTATGATTTTCACAAAGCTTAATGATCTTTAATTGTATCTCTATTATGCTGCTCATGTATGGAACTATTGAAGAATAATTTGGTTGCAGATGCGTTATCCATCCAATTCAATGACTTAAGGAAAATCTGAGGGTTAATTAGTGCTGTTCACTGTTAATCTGGGATGTTGAGGTTCATTATTTATTGGAAAAGCAACTGGAAATTGATTTGTATGCAAGTGTGTCATGTGTGGAGAAGGACCCTCTAGCTAGCCAATCACCCATATTTTCCCCCAATTTCGTGCCAAACTTATTTAAGTCTTTAATCTACTTGTCTTTACTTTAAATTCGTCAAAAACCCAATCCCCTTTACTTTGTTGTGTCAAATTTGTTAGAATCTGTCCAAACTTGTGTTTTTAAGTGTTTTGAGTCAAGTTAAAATTAATTTTTGTCCAAATCACCCTTTAGTGTCTAGTTTGAGTCTATTTGATTATTTTCTGCTGTTTTTAGTCTCTTTAGTTTGTTTCGAGTTCTTTGAGTCTAGTTAAGTGTTTTCAAGCCTAGTTTTGTGTTTTTGAGTTAGTTTTAAGTAGATTAGCAATCCCTCATAATCCCCGGCCTAGAACGATCCCTACTTACATCTTTACAACAATTGTTAATAAGAGGGTTTAATTGAGTGCTAGTTTATAACACATCAACTACCCAACAAACCATAGAAAGCAATGGAGCTCCTCCCGAGTCAAGGCATAAAATTTCACACAATTGTATAAAAGCAATAATGGATGGTTATTATTATTATTTTTTAATGAAAGTGATAGTGTTAGTAAGTTAGATACTCAGTTGTTAGGGAGAAACAGAATCGGTGGGGAAATTCACACCAAGGAGGCATAGTATGCTCGAGTTTATTCAAACGTTTCAATACATGGAGTTAACAAATTGAAATGAATAAATAGATAGCTTCTTTTTGTACCAACAAAAGCAAAAAGACAGTTTCTTTTCTTTCAGATTTTGTACTAATAAGGTCCTGCATTTGGTGTAATTTTCTTAGCATATATTTTTTTTTTTGCCCATTATTTTCACACTTTTTTCTCAACCCACTTGGGATTTCACAGATGATAGTTGACGTAGGACCATAATTTTCCAGGGCTGGAGTAAGGATGATTTAAATACAGTTACCTTAAAAGTTCGGTCATGATTTTCTAGAAAGCCTACTAGACTCGTTGGCATAAAGGCACACATTATAGACCTCAAAGAAGCTGTTACCCATTTCGAAGAATTGGCTGCCTGAAAGACGAAGGTGATTGATCTGACATTTGAGGAGTCATTTCAAAGCCATATCCCAAAGAAACATTCTGGAAAATCCAGGAGACTTCTTGGTCTCCACCTTGTCCAATGCTCGAGGGGAATAAGCATCATCTGAGGTGAACTGTATATATGGTGAGCAAGAATATCTGGGAAACACCCGGAAAGAAAGGAAGGCAGCTTGCAAGAAACCAAGAATAGTGGTTGTCGTCAACAAACCATTGGCGGTCACTTCTAATATACTGATGTTTCAGATCATGATTTGGAAGACGTCCACTCACCTCATAATGATGCCTTCATCATCAAGGTCCAAATCTCTAAAGCCTTGGTAAGTTGCTTCCTGGTCAATAACTGCTTAGGAGTCATCGTCCAATTCAAGGATGCAGTAAAAAAGATGGGAATTCTCGACAGCATCAATAAAAAGAAAGTAACCCTTCACTCATTCAATGGGGCATTAGTGCGATCTCTGTGAACAGTGAAACTAACGATCTAAGTAGAATGCTATAATCACCTAGTGACTTTCCACATAATGGATTGCCCAACTCCCATAACGCCATCCTTGATCGAAACTGGTTATATAAGATGAAGGTTGTTTCATCAAAGTATCACTAATTACACCACTAACTAGCTCCCGGAGGAGTAAAAGAAATAAAGGGAGATTAATCAGCGACACGTTGCTGTAATGTTGAAAGCATGAACATGATCAGGAAAAAAGAACAAAGCTCCAGAACCTTCTTGGATGAATCAGCATAGCAATCATAGTCGGGGGTCAATAGACGAGTTATAAGGAATTTGACCTGGATCTTGACCTTCAAGACGACGGTACACCGGAGTTAAAAGTCTACGAGGACACCATGTACATTAGCCTCAATCCTGACAGATTGGAATGGAAAGCCAAGATCCGTTAAAGCTGACCAATCGAGAAAAAGAACGATTCACCAACTTCTTGTGAGCTAACATTTATATCTTCGCATGGTTAGCAAATGACATGCCTGGAATCGATTCCTTTGTGATCTACCACCGTCTCTACCTAGATCCAATTGTCAGACCAATTATCCAGCATAAACAGAACCACAAAACAGAGTGCAGTAAGATTATAGAGGTAGAAATAGACAAACTTAAGGACGCCCAGTTCATCGTTGAAGTCCACCATCTGGACTGGTTGACAAACATTGTGCTAGTGCAAAAGAAGAATGGGAAGTGGAGATTATATGTGGACTTTATGGACTTGAACAAAGCTTGCCCAAATGATCCATATCCACTCCTATGGATCGATCTGTTCGTAGATTCAACCGCGAGACTCGAACTCTTGAGCTTCATAGATACTTACTCTGAATACAACCAGATAAAGATGTACGAGCCAGACATGGAAACAACATCATTTGTCATTGATCGAGGAACATACTTCTATAAAGTTATGCCCTTCGAACCAAAAAACGCGGGGGCACCATATTAACGACTTGTCAACTGAATCTTTAAGGAGAAGATCAGAGACACAATGAAGGTCTACGTGGACATTATGGTTATCAAGAGAAAAAAGAAGAATGACTACTTAACACATCTCCAAGAGTCATTTGATCTACTCCAGAAGTACAGAACGAAACTGAATCCAGAAAAATGTACCTTTGAAGTAGCGTCAGGTAAATTCTTGGGTTATATGGTTACTAAGCGGGAATTAAGGCTAACCTGAATCAGATCAAGGCCATCCTAGGAATGAGATCGCCTAGAACCATGAAATAAACACATAGCTTGACAAGAAGAGTGGCAGCTCTAAGCAGATTCCTTTCACGATTTACCGACAATTACAAACCTTTCTTTATGGCAATAAAGAAGAGCAAATGGCTACTCTGGACAGATGAATGTGAAGAGGCATTCACCAAACTGAAAGAATACCTTTCCAAACCTCTGCTGCTATCCAAACCAATTGACGGAGAAGACTTGTACTTGTACTTGGCTGTATCTAACTGTGCAGTAAGCGCAGCTGTGATTCGAGAAGACTCGGGGGAGTAGAAACCGGTATACTACATATCAAAGCAGAACACGAGGCCCTCCTGGCAGGACTCAGAGTTGCGAAAGAACTTCAGGTAAAAGAACTACTAATTCATTGTGATTTAATGCTCATAGTTAATTAGGTCATAGGGGATTGCCCCACCCATCATCTTACTATAGGGCTTTACCTAAGCAAAGTCAAAATTCTACTCGAGAAGTTTGAAAAGTAAGAAATCATATAGATCCCTATAGGAAAGAATAGTCACGTTAACACACTCGTCGGGATAACTTCAAATGTAGATTGTTCATTCGATGGACAATTCCCTTTGAATATCTAGAAGCCTTTAGTATCCATGAAATGGAGCCCGAAGTGGTATCCGTCATCGACGCTTAAGAAAATTGGATGGACGAAATCACCAACTACATAGGGGATTGGAAATTCCCAGAGGACCACAACCTGGCCAGAAAGCTAATCCAAAAGGCATCAACATATATAGTCATTCGTGAAAAGCTCTATTGGCGTTCTTACTCCATACCTCATACCTTGTGTGTCACACCAGAGGTTGACCTACAAATTCTAAATGACATTAACTCCAGAATCTGCTGCAATCATGTCGGAGGAAGATGATTGGCCCATAAAGCAATGACTATAGGCTACTGTTGGCCCATCATGTGGCAATATGCAATTAGCTGCACCCAGAGTTAAGACAAATGTCAAAGGTACGCTCCTATGACGGGTTCATAGCCTTTTATACTCTGATGGGTTCATGGCCTTTCATGCAATGGCATTGATTTAGTAGGACCCTTTAAGAATGCCTTGGGAAACAAGCAATACCTGATAATGGCAATAGACTATTTTTCGAAATGGATAGAAGTGGAACCTTTAAGAAGAATCACAGCTGCAGTTATCAAATATTTTGTTTGGAAAAACATCATCTGCCAAATTCCCCACACAATACTAATAGACAACGGGCTATAGTTCATTAGCTCTGAAGTTACAGAATGGTACAAAGAGCTTGGGATCTGTTACCTCACTTCCACTCCGAGATATCCACAAGGTAATGGACAGGCAGAAGCCTCGAACAAAACCATTTTGCAATGTTTGAAGAAAAGCCGTTATCCATGGCCTATGGAGCTAAAGTTGTCATCCCAGTTCAAATCACAACTATGCCAAATTTGCATACCAAAGAGTGGACCGTCTTAGAAAATGCGGGAATTCTGAAGACCAAACTCGATCTTATGGAGGAGAGTCAAGAATGCGCTCAAGTCTGACTAGCTGCCTACCAACAGCAAATCCGGATGTGTTACAACAAAGGCGTCAAGCTAAGAAATCTACAAGCTGGAGACTTAGTCCAGAAAGAAGTTTTCAAGAATACAACAATTCCAGGAGAAAGCAAACTTGGAGCGAATTGGGAAGGACCGTACAAAGTCTCAAGAATAGAAGGCAACATAACCTATCACTTAGAGCACATGGATGGTACCCCGATCACCAAGAAATGAAACATCGCCAAGCTCAAAATATATTATCCATAGTCGCACCACACAAACTATAAGCGGTTTGTTTCCCTTCTCGGGATATGCAGGCAGTCATCTATGGACCCAATAACAACGTCGCCCTTTGCAAGTCTATGGATAACTCATCTCCTCACGCCCTACCATAGGCTTATCGTCAAAAGTGATCCTTGGTGTAATTCTTACATCATATCATTTTTTTCTTAGAACTGCACTTGTGATTTGATTCTCTGTCTCGAAGATATGTAGGCAATCTATAAAATTATCAGAGAGACGGGCCAAGGGCCCACTTCCAACAACACCAATATTGTTCCCAACTTGGTAATTACCACCTGCACCATTTGTTAGGTGTGGGGTTTTTATCACAAAATGCCTTGGTATTAGTTGGAGTGGGGTTAGGATATTTAAACTTTTTTTTTTTTTTCACAGAGATATGGTCAATGTGAGATATTTTAACACGTCCCCTCACGTAGAACCCAATTAGTGGGTCACACAAGGGAGATCCACACATCGATAACCATGTGGAGCCAAGGGGACTCATACTACAAGCGGGGCAAGGGACCCACTATCATCACGTGGGGCTAAGGGGACGCACGTATCAATTGTTAGTACGGGCCCGCTCCCTAGTTCTGATACCATGTAGAATTATTAGAGAGACAAACTAAGGGCCCATTTCTTACAACACCGATATTGTCCCCAACTTGGTAATTACCACCTGCACAATCTATCAGGTGTGGGGGCTTTATCACAAAATGCCTCAATATTAGTTGGAGTGAGGTTAGGATATTTAAACTTTTCTTTTCACATAGATATGGTCGATGTGGGATATTTTAACCTTTTTGGATTCAATCACACCTCTTATCAATTTAATTTTTCTTTAAATCATGAATAAAGAAAAGTCGTATGTCTTGAATATCTGATGTTTCTTTTCTTTGTGATGCAAGAGAGTACCCTACTTATTCCAAACAGGACACTAACTTTGAAAAATTTCACACTAATGCAAGTCTAAAAAAGTTCAAAGTAACACAGTCAAAGGAGTTTTCCTTAGCCTAGTCTGTTTTGAACCGTTAGCAGTCTGTAAACTATATTTAGAGCCAGATTTTGTACTAATAAGGTCCCCCGTTTGGTGTAATTTTGTTGGCATACTTTTTTTTGCCATTATTTTCATACTTTTTTCTCAGCTTAATTGATATTTCACAACTGACTGTTGAGAAAGAGGTTCTTTTAATAATTGTATAGATAATACTATTGACCATGACAGTTAAGACAGTTAAGAGGTTGCTGATGTGGCAATTATGTGGCAATTAGTTAGAACTGTTATGGCAATTAGTTAGAGTTGTTAAACTACTTTCTTAGAGTGTAAGAAAGGCTCTGGGGCTCTATATAAAGTGTGTAAGGATTCATTGTAATCATCTTGAGGAATATACAATCTTTCATAAGCTTTCTTTCTCTTCTCAGCTCATATCTCTCTCTTTCTCTCTCTTCCCAGTGTTTTTGTGCAAGAATTGCTGCTACTTCAGGTTCCTGATCTTCAATTCTTACAAGTGCACACAATCTGTTTGATTAAATGTATAAGTATGAAAATGGGTATTAATCTGTCAAGAAATGAGGTCAATGCCATCTTTGATATAGTTTGTGAGGGATTTTAAGGACGATATCAATTCCTTCTTCGAAAATATTTGATGATATACTTAGAAAGGCTGATAGCCATTGAGTGATTTGTTCTCATTGTCAGTAAGGCTAATAGCAATTTAGTGATTGATCTGTTTCTTGGTTCTAAGTAGTTTGCTCATTTCAGTCACTAATTTCTTGATCGAATTTTGTATCTAGGTTATTAATATTATGGCAGACTCTTCTATTAAGATTGAGGGTTTACTAGGGATTCCTACAGTGAAGTTACATGATGAGAATTTTGTAAAATGTGCTTAAGGGTTACGATTTGTTTGACTTTTTCATTGGCGATTCATCATGTCCTCTTAAGTTTATCATCAATACAGACACTGGTGTCATGAAAGAAATTAGTGTCATATAAAGATTGGGTAAAGAAAGATTTGGCAACAAAAATTACAAGTCTAGAATTTCACCAAAATGTCAGATTTGCTCAAGGAGAGGGCACACTGCACGCAATTGTTATTACAGAATTGATAATGGTCCGACACTAGGCTTTGTTGTTTGTCAGATTTGTCAGAAAATGGGACACATAGCACTTGAGTGTTATCATAGGAACAACTTCTCATATCAAGGTAATCAATCCATCACACATCTCTCTCACTGCAATGATTGCACAAGCTCATATTAGTCCATAGAATGTTCCAGTTCATAATGATAATGAATTCTCAAATAGTGAAGCACGGATTATGGACACATGGGCCACACATCATATGTCAGCCAATGTTAATGCTTTATCCAATGTTAATCCTTACAATGGAGATGAGAAGATAATTATTGGCAATGGTGAAGGTATGACAATGAAAAATATTGGTTTTATATAATGTTTTACATGCTCAAATAAGTGTGAATCTTCTATCTATCAAGAAACTATGCAAAGATAATGGTTGTTGGTTTATGTGTAATGATGTTATACAAGACAAAGCATCAAGGGTGATTTTGTACCAAGGAATGAGTGATGGTGGGGAACTTTTCAAGATTTTAGTAAATGTGCTTGCCAATTCATTTGCTTCAAGGCTAAGTAGGTGTGCTGCATTATTGGGGAAGAAAATACATACTACTGTTTGGCATCAAAGGCTAGGACATCCATCTAAGGAGGTGTTGGCTGTAATGTTAAAGGATTTAAACATCTCGGTTAATAAAGATTCCTGTCAGCTTGTTTGTTCTTGTATTCAAGGGAAAATGACTAGGCAAGTAATTTCCTGTTAGACAAAATAGAGCTAGTTATATGTTTGAAAAGATACATTTTAATGTATGGGGACCAACTCCAAAACAATCTGTAGAAGGATATAGATATTACATAAGCTTTGTAGATGAACTCTCAAGATTCGTGTGGATATTTCTAATGGTTAATAAATTCTTTGTGAGATTCTGTGCATTTATCTTAAATCAGTTCAATGCTTCCATCAAGTATTTTCAATCTGATGGTGGAGGTGAATATAAGAGTATAAAGTTCAAAGAGTTTTTGGCAAGCAAAGGAATTATACAAATGATTTCTTACCCCTACACTCCTCAACAAAATGAAACATAGACATGTAGTGAAGATTGCAATCACATTGAAGGCATAAGCCAATTTACCTCAAATGTTTTGGCATCATGCTGGCTCTCATACTACCTTGCTAATTAACAGAATGCCATGTAAGAATTTGAGTTTCAAGTCTCCATATTAGCTAGTATTTGGAAAAATTCCTAATGTGCGTAACTTCAGTGTGTTTGGAACTGCTATATGTCCTTTTTTAAGGCCATACAATGTTAATAAATTGCAGCCAAGATCCACTCACTCTATATTTCTTGGATATGCATTAGGTACAAAGAAGCAATTTGTTATGATTTACAAAATAAAAAGTTGATATTGTCCCGACTTGTTATACATGATGAAGATGTTTTTCCATGCAAAAAATCTATTTGTCAAGAATCTAAAGTATCTTGAGTATTACACAGTACAAGACAAAGTCCAATTGTTATACGGTTGCCAATTCCTACTATCAGTTCTTATATAGAGTTATCAAATAGTTTATCACATCAGGAATCATACTCAGAATCAAAATCAAATACTCAAGCTCAGCATTAGTCACATACAAGTACAATATTAGATACATAAGTGTAGTTAAGTTCTGATAATGGTCTCAATTAATCAAATCTACAAAATTCATCTTCAACTTCAAATCCCCATCACCATCATTCTATTCTAGCAACAAATTGTTCACCTTTGATGCCTGTCCACCACAATTCGCCACTTGAGGTAATTCTTCCTCTATCACCAGAATCAAGTATCCATTATGAGATTATGTACCTATATCAGATTCAGTTTCTCAGCATACAATGATAACAAGGTTGAAAAGTGAAGCAATGGAAAAGAATAATTATGCAGCATTTCTTGCAACATTCCGTGAGCTGCAATCATTACAACTTACTGAAGATGAGCCAATCTTTGGTGGTTACTCTTATGTAACTGATATCACTGATGCTATAGAACCATCTAGCTTTAGAAAAGTTGCAAGTGTGCCACAGTGGCAAAATGTTACGCAAGAGGAAATGATTCACTTAAAGCACAAGGTACTTGGATTTTGGTTCCACCACCTAGTGACAAGTCTATTGTTTGCAATAAATGGGTGTATAAGGTGAAGAAGAATCCTGATGGTAGCATTTCAAGATACAAAGCTAGGCTAGTGGCTCATGGATTTTCTCAGGAACGTGGAGTAGGCTACTCTGATACATTTAGTCCAATGGTTAGACATAAAATAGTGAGAATGATACTTGATGTTGTTGCAATGAACCATTGGGAACTGAAACAATGGGATATTAAAAATGAATTTTTACATGGAGATTTGCATGAAGAAGTTTATATGAAGCAGCCACAAGGCTTTGTTGATCCTACATGCCTTAATCATATTTGCAAACTCATAAAGTTACTTTATAGACTTAAACAGGCACCAAGGGCTTGGAATTCAAAATTTACAAGTTATCTGTGTGCTATGGATTTAACACTTCTACGTCAAATACAAGCTTGTTTATGAAGAAAGATGACACAGATATTGTCATACTACTTATGTACGTAAATGATATCATCTTAACAGGCTCAAATCCTACAAAGGTACATCAGATTGTCAAGGACTTAGCTAAGGTATTTGACTTGAAGGATCTTGGTAAACTTACCTATTTCTTGGGACTCCAAATTTAGTATCAGTCAAATGGTGTTATTTTGGTGAATCAGTCAAAGTACAATAATGATCTTACACATAAGGCATGCATGGCGTCTTGTAAGCCTGCTTCTACACCCTGTAAGCCTCACAATTCTTTACTGAAAATAGAAGGAATACCTCTGAGTGATCCTGCATTTTACAGAAACATAATGGGTTTTTTGCAGTATTTGAGCTAGATATTACTTTTGTTGTCAACTCTATATGGCAATTTATGACATCACCAACTAACATCCATCTAAGAGCTGTAAAAAAGATACTTAGGTAGCTTAAAGGGACTTTACATTATGGCATTGTATACTCTACAGTGGCAGAACCCAACCTTAATAGGTTTTTAGATTCGGATTGGGCCGCAGACTTGAATACAAGAAGGTTTGTAACTGGATACATTGTATTTTTAGGCAGCAATCCCATTTCATGAAAGTCCAAGAAGCAATGTTCTGTTTCTCGAAGCTCTATAGAAGCCGAGTATAAGGCATTGGCTCACACTGTAGCTGATATTGCTTGGATAAGATACATTTTGAAGGACTTAGAGGTGTTTCTTCTTAATTCTCTTGTCGTTCACCGTGGTAATATGTCAGCTATAGCCATAAGTGCCAATCTAGTTTTTCACTCTCGAATTAAACATCTTGATACTAACTATCACTTTGTTCGAGAGTGATTTCAACAAAGGGATTTAAAGAGCAGTTAGCTGACATATTAACTAAAGGGCTTCATGGACCTTCATTTGTTATGCATTGCTACAATCTCAAACTTGGAAATCCAAGCTGAGATTGAGGAGGGATATTGACCAAGAAAGTTAAGATAGTTAAGAGGTTGATGATGTGGCAATTATGTGGCAATTAGTTAATGCTGAAGTGGCAATTAGTTAGAACTGTTGTGGCAATTAGTTAGAGTTGTTAAAACTACTTTCTTAGAGTGTAAGAAAGGCTCTCGGGCTCTATATAATGTGTGTAAGGATTCATAGTAATCATCTTGAGGAATATACGTACAATCTTTCATAAGCTTTCTCTCTCTTTTCAGTTCATACATCTCTCTCTCTCTCTCTCTCTCTCTCTCTCACAGTTAATCTTCTTCTTGCTTACTTTCTGCATTTCTTCAAAGCTTCTGCAATACTGTTATGAAATACAACAAATAATGTACAAAACTAAAAAAGTAAGCAAAATATAAATATGTAAACCTTTGGACGTACAAAGTAAAGCCAAACTCCGATGCAACACATGCTTGATCTTTGGAAGAAAACCTCTGGGTTTTAGGCTACCAAATGCCACCTCAAGACTTGTTTAATCCCCTGAGCAATAATATTAGATTGTTCCCCATTTCGAAAATTTACAGATAAAGAATGACCTCAACTACAAATTTCCCTTTCTTCGTAGGTTTAATTTCTCCTGTTTGAACCAATGCAAATTTGATCAGAAATGCCTGAACATAAATAGAAGAGATGGTTATGCTGATACTCAAACTCTAAAACAGATTAGGGCATATTTGGTGAGGATAATAATGTAAAATCATACATTCTATTAAATTATAGTAGTATAACTAGGAAAGCATCTCCAATCAAACGGTGGTCAATCATAACCTTTCTTATTTGGGTAGCCTTGTACCCTCTCAAACGGTGGTCAATCATAACCTTTCTTATTTGGGTAGCCTTGTACCCTCACCAGTGTCATGGAAAAATGATATGCCAGGGTATAGTTAGTGAAGAGTCCATATACTGCAGGTTGTAACATGTAATAAGGGCTGGCAACCTCGATAACAGTACATGCAGTTACAGATGACAATTTAATCCGTTAAACCCGATAACCGTGAATAACCGTCCGAATAGAGCGAATTTGGGTATATTATGGATATGGGGAAAAACCGTGATATTTAATCGGTTATGGTTTTGGATATATATATATATATATATATATATATATATATATATATATATTATTGTATTTGAGTGAAGCTATACCATCATTACCATATTCATTATTCACCGCATAATATATTTAGTATATAATATAATAGTATTTCGCTCAAAAAATATAATAGTATTTGTCACACGCCCCAAAAAGGGGCATGTAACAGTGCAACTCTATCTTTGATGTAAATTTTTTTTTATCTGAATTCCGTTGCCCTTTTAAATCTTTGAATTACCAGAATGATTTTCTGCTTCCGTATTGCTTAAAAATAAATTATTTTATTTTCCTCAAATAGCCTTACGTTCTATTAGAAATGTAGTGCTATAGTGTTGGATTTTAACACTATAGTATTGTGTTACTAATAGAGCGTGACATTGTTATGTGCCCATTTTTGGGACAATTATATTCCTTATTCATCAAACGCTATACTATATTCATTATGCATCAAACATAATGCTTATGGGAGATATCAACATATCACATCATCAATGTTTTATTCAATGCTCTTATTTTTATACTCTACAAAATTCATTTATTGTTATGTTTTATTTTATTTTATTATTAGACGTGACTATTTAATGACGAAATTAGTGTTCAATAAATTATTGTGCACCAATTGGATGAATATAAATTTTTGTTTTTAACGAAGATCGATATAACCGTTAACCAATAGGAAATCTGTTACCCGGTGGATATGGTTATGGATAATCCCATATGGTTAATTTGCGGTTATATATATGGTTAATTTTCGTAGTTATGGGAATGAATATAGCATTTCCGTCACTAAACCGAACCGTTGACATCCCTACATGCAGTTCTATACTTTTGTAACATATAAGAACGGGATACAGTTCCACATCCAAAATTACTGATATCAGGAACTGTACAAGAAGTATCAATATGTCTCATGTATGGTGTTTATACAGCTGACAAGTAATTGGATAAAAAAATAATGGAAATGAATTAATTTATCGATTAATTATAAGTTATTAATTTATCAAGGTATTCCTTATTTTCATAAGTATTGTACATTGTATTTAGTTTCTTGCTTTACAAACTAACAACTCTATGTATTTGTTTAATCAAGTAAAATTCATGAATCTATTTAATGTTCTCAAAAATAGATTGTACATTTTCAAATACTACATTATTCCATTTTATGAACATTTAATACATGGCAGTCGAATCGTTGTGTGATAAAATCAAGCCATATTTTAAACCAACAACTTCATCGTCCACTATAAAGGTACATTGTTAGAGTCTAATAAGTAATGACAAATCCAGCTACCAATTTTTCAGAATAACGAATTGAACCATCAAAGTTTAAATTCCAATTATTTGTTCATTTTGATTCTCGTATGATATTCCTGGTTAACATTCTGTATATTTCCAAAGTTCATATAAAACTACTTCACAACGTTAATTGTCATCATTATCTATAAGTATTTTTTCGGTAGATGATATCAAAAATACTACCACTCATCTTTGACGTTCCGCTTACACTGTCAAAATTTGAAGAATATATTACTATTGATGATGCTATTTGGACATACAAGTTCACATTTTCTTGATATACTCGTTAATAGAGAGACCCACATACCATGGTAGAGCTTATATGTACTATAAAAGTGTGTCAACAAGTTTGCTAATTTGTGTGTCATTGTACGATTATATATATATATATATATATATATATATATATATATATATATATATATTAAAACAAACCTTACATCATGATGAAAACAAACAAATAAAAACTGAAAGAGTCATACCATTTGGATACAAAATGAACACTCTCTAATACAGGTGCGTTCCACATACAATGGTAGCATCCACCTCTATTAGAGAGTTTGATAACAAGTGTGTTAATTTTGTGTATCCAAATAGTTTTATTAAAACTGAAAATATATAATGAAACGTACAATCTAGTCCCTAATCATTCTTTTTATCTTGGCTATGCACACTGCCATCTTCACATAGAACGAATCGTGTACTTTATCCAGGAACTGAAAATATGCATACCTCCATGTCTTCTTAAGAGCTAAAGAACCGCAAACTCCCCAAAATCCAACAATGAAACCTAAGACTGCAAAAACATAAAGCCAGTTGAATTCATTGTCCACACCTTGGTCAACGTTGTTCTTATTATCCGCATCAATTTTTCTGCACTCATTTAGTGGAGCACCACAAAGTTGAAGGTTTCCCTCAAATGCAGAAGCGTCGAAGCTCTGGAGTTGTGTACCCGTTGGTATTTGTCCTTGGAGATTATTGTATGAGACATCAAATTCTCTCAAGAAATTGAGGCTTGCTATTGAGGAGGGAATTTTTCCGGACAAATGATTCGTGGAGAGGTTCAAAACCTCTAAATACTTTAGGTTAGATATTTGATCTGGAATTTCTCCGGAGAAGTTGTTTTCTTCAAGATACAACTCACGAAGCAGCAACTGGCCGATCTCAGTAGGTATAATGCCACTAATGTTATTGACCGCTAAGTCTATTATTCCTTGATAGTAAGACACTCTACGCGGCACAAAAACTGGATTTTCGATTTTTCCGCCAATGAGGGGAAGTTCAAATTCATAACTGTCTACTTGAGATGCATTCACCATTAACATTGGTAATCTACAAAGTTGCTTTGGAAATTCACCTGAAATCTGATTGTTTGACAGTTCCACACTTAAGAGTTTTGGAAGAGTCCCCAACCAACTTGGAATTGACCCTGTGATTTGATTCATACCCAGATACAACAATTGTAGATTCTTTAAGTTTGATAACCAACCAGGTATTTGACCAGTGAGCCCAGAGTTAGCCAAACTGAAGACACGGAGATTTTGATATCCATGAAAATCAACCATGTCATCATCAGTTGGCAATGTCTCGCGATCAAACGAACCACCAAGGATGAGTGTGCGAAGACTTTTGCAACCCATTAATATCTTAATTGCCCTTGTGAGATTGGTCAACCGTAAATAACCAAGCGAGATGAAGGACAAGGATTTCAATGAAACAATCTCAGGTTGTATTTGTCCTTCTACATAAGGATTATCACTCAACCGAATTGCTTTTAGGGACCTGCATGAGTAAAGGCTTATCGGTAAGATACCAGAAAAATTATTCCTCACTAGGTCGAGTTTAGTAAGATGGTTAAGTGTGGAAAAGTTAAGCATGGAGAGATCTCCTTCCAAGTGGTTGTATCCCAAATGCAGCTCTACGAGGTTTGTGCAATTCATCAAAGATGGGGGCAACTTACCTTCTAAGTTGTTGAAATCAAAATTCATGAATTTCAACTTGGAGAGCTTCCCAAAATTGAGAGGGATCACCCCACTCAAATGATTAAAATAGAGGTCAAGCATTGTGATGTGGGTGAGGTTGGCAATTCTTTCACTAATGGCTCCACTTAGTGAATTGAGAGGTAATACAAGTTCATCAAGTTTGGTAGCGTTATAAATATCTTCCGGAAGTGATCCTGACAAATTATTGTGACCAGCATGAAGAATCTGCAGTTTGGAACACCCCCCGAGCCCACGAGGAAAGTTGCCACTAAATTCATTGGAGGAAAAATCCAATACTCTTATGGAAGGAGAGGATCGAAGACAATTAGATGAAGGGATATACCCAGAGAAGGTGTTGTTGCTAACATTGAAACTAGTCAAATTCCAAGCTCGTTGGAAGAAAGAAGATGGAATTGCACCATGGAAGTGATTACTTGACAAATCTACTGTCTGAATATTTTTGGGTGGTAGAGAAAACGGTATCTCTCCAGAAAGAAGGTTGTAACTCAAATCAAGGATCTCGAGGTGATTCAAGGACGAGAAGAATTTGGTTTCAAGTGTGCCATAAAGTGAATTGTGGGAAAGGTTCAAGTGGGTGAGATGTGTGAGATTTCCAAGTGATGAGACAAACATACCTCCTTTGAGCCCATTGGAAGGTAAGAGCAAATGGGTGATCCAACCCTCCTGATTACAAGTGATGCCATTCCAATGGCAACAATCAACAGAACTACTCCAATTTACGGGAGGGGAAGATAGGGTGCGGGCGAAGGCCATGAGAGAGGTGCGTTCAGTTTGGTTGCTTGCATGAATATTTGTTGTAGATATAATGAAAGAGAATAAGAAGATAGGGAGGAAGCCGTGAGCCATTTTTTTTTAACTTGGATATTTCTTGGAGTAGCAGGTCTGCACATATCATATATAGGAGCAACCAAAACGTATGCAGCTATGTATAATTTTTATGTGTGTGTGTGAGCATAAAAGACAGTATTTCATTGCAAACAACCATGACCACACACATTAATGTACATTTTCCAAACCCTTCAATACGTCAGAGAGATTTTCCACAATGAAAATGACCTTGTTATTTTCAGAACAGCAACTCATATATCTTCCATTCCAAACTACCCAACAAACCATAGAAAACAAGTGTCATGGAATGACTTTTGTTGTAGAGATAATGCAAGCTAATAAGAAGACGAAAAGGAAGCCATGAGCCATTTTTTTAACTTGGATATTGCTTATAGTAGTGGGTCTGCATATATAGGAGCAACAAAAAAGCGAAGATATCAGTTGTTCATGACTCATAAGAGAGGTCGCACATGAAAACAACTAAACTCAACTAAAAATTAAAATGTTGTTTTACTACTAGTATTACATTCTAATGATATTTCTTTTTACTTGTAAGTGTAATGTTTTAAATTCGACTTGTGTAAATTGCAAGTCCAATAGGATTCTATTATGTTGGCTCCATTTTAATACTATTTAGTGGCATACACAACATGCAAGAATACAAAAGATTCGTCCCTACATGAATGCATGAACATTACAGAAGATAAGTTACTCATTAAGAAAAATCATCATTTTCAATCTTGAGCACCAAATGAGCATAAAAAAATAGCATTTCAAACTCATTAAAAAAAACCATGACCGCACATTAATTTACATTTTCCAAATCCTTCAACACGTCAGAGAGAGATTTCCAAACCCCTCAATACGTCGAAGAGGGATTTGCTCTTAAGATTGTTTTCTTCCATTTCCAACTACCTAACAAGCTGTAGAAAGCAAGTGGAGCTCCTCCCGAGTCAAGCATAAAATTCCACACAATCGTATAAAAGCAATGATGAATGGTTATTAAACAAAAGGGTAATGCTAGGGTGACTAAATTTGGAGACAAAGTTTTGAAAACTTAAGAACATGGAAGGTGATGATTGGTTTATTACTTAAACGTTGATAAACGTGCTTATTCCTATTGATGACACATCATTTAGTTTACAAATTTAGTCTCTAAATTTAATCTCCCTAGCATTACTCTAAACAAAAAAGATATGAGCAAAAAGCAAAGACCTCATTTGGTCAATTTGGGGTCAGACCCTTCAACAACCACGACCGTACATTAATGAACATTTTTCCAAAGCCTTCAACATGTCAAGGAGAAATTTCCAAACCTTCAATACGTCAACAGGGGATTTCAGAACCCTTCACTACGTTAAAGAGAAATTTCAGAACCCTTTTATGACTAAACTACCTTAGTTTTAATTTATTTTTGTAGAGGCGATGTTTACTGAGTGATTTATAATATGAACAACTCTGATCATAAATATCAGTTTTATGAATCATCAATTAACAGTTTTGAGTAGGAACTCCTACTCATCCTTTGAGTAGCCAAGTATTGTTCTTTTTGTTATGAGAGTGATAGCGTTAGTATATTAGATACATAATTGTTAGGGGGGGGGGGGGAGAAAAATCGGTGGGGAAATCCGCACAAAGGTGCATTGTCATTTTTTTTCTTCAGAGAACCTCGACGGTGCGGGGGATATTTGATTGATAATAAAAAAAGTTACACCTAGTCAGGAGGGACATAAACCTTATCCCTCATAATACCAAGAAAAGGAGAAAAAGAACATAAATAAGAAGGGGGGACATAAACCTTACTAGAAACAAAAACAAAAACGATACAAGGAAAATGGGGGACATGAAACCTAACCCCTCTAAAGCCAAACCTAAAAGGTCTAAAAACCTGCAAAACAAGTCAAACAACCCACCACAAGGTTAGGAAAAAAACAACAAATGAAGACATACCTGCATGGTGAGATGCAGGCAAGCCTACATAGTCTGAAAACAAAGCAGCATGAGCCGGCGGCGGAGGGGAGTCATGCCATACCAAAGTTGGAGAAGACAAGCTCATGTTAGCAAATTTATCTGCAACAACATTTCCTTCGCGATATATGTGAGACGCGTAGAATGTCATATTCCAAGTGCGATCCAGACAAATAGACTGATAGACTCATATTATACATGTTTTTATAACCATAGAACTTGGATTATGTATAGTTTTCATCCTTTTGTAGTAGTTTACTTGTGGTTTTCTTATTTTGTAGGACTAATTGCAAAGAAAGGGATTTTAAGGCTAAGTAGAGGAGTTTTGAGGGCCTAAAAACGTCCATAAACATTCAAGGGAAGATCCCAGGATATCAAAGCGATGCCTAAAACATGGAGGTGACACAATTTGGAAAATCTGGGATATGGGAGTTTCTGTCCAGCAACTTTGATGGGCTGCCATTTATTCATCCAGAAGAACCTCATTGCATACCATATATGGATGAAAAGATATGGAAGTCTTCTTTCAAATGGAGTTGGAATCATGTCAATCCGATAATCCTGCAGTGGATTATGATCGTTTTAGTGACTGCTGTGTGGATTTCCAGGTTCGGTTAACTTTGCATTTTAAGTGATTTGGGCCAAATTTGTGTAGTTCATTTGAGTTGGAGGTTTAAAGCCCAATAAGTAAATTAGTTTGACCAGTGTGATAGAGGAATATGAGCTGCCCTTTTAGGCCCAATAATGCACTTAATCCTCATCAAAATACAAGTGGAGGGTGGAGACGAAAAGCACAAAAAAAAAAGAAAAAAAAAAGAAAAGGAATTGGTGGGTTTGAACCGTTTGGTTTCAAGCGGCTGTTGCTGCAGAGCAGAGGAATAAAAGAGAAAATTTTCACGGTACCTGGTTCTTCAGACAGCTAGCGTACCACCCAATAGACATCTGGCAGAACAGAGAGCATGCGAGCAAGATGAAGGCTATGAAGGACGAGACGATGCAGTGCCGTCGATTTTAGGCTGTTGAGGAGGGTGGGGAATTTGATGGACGATATGATCTTGTCGTTGATTTGGCGATGGAGACTCTAAAGATGGCGAAGTTAGGGGATTTTGAGAGTGCACAACCAACGAGATTTGGAATTGACAGTGAAGAAGGCGGTGGAGTTATTAAGTTCAAATCAGACTCTGAATGCCATGGTGCTAGTGGACAATTTCAATTGATAACTTAAATTTATAAGAATGGGGGGGTTGCAGACGAAGAAGATGAAGTTTCAAAATTTTTAGAATGAGTTTTGATAAAAATAATAAAGAATTAATTAATTTTCAACATAAAAAAAGAAAGAAAAAAAAAACGAATTTCAGTGAAAAAACGAAAAGCCATGTTGTAGACATGTAAATTTCGTTACATACAAATGATGCATCACAAAGCTCCACATGACATATGACTCATCACAAATAGACAAGTCATCAATGACATGTGGCACAAATCAAGTAAAGGAAGTACAAAACCTTCCCAAAACTCAGCAAAAGGGAGAAAATGTCTCTTAAAATCGGCAAGGGGATCTAAATTGCTCCCTAAACCGGAAAGAAAGCTAAAACATATTCATAAAATAAGCAAGAATTGAAGATTGCTCACAAAATAGGCAAGAAGCCCTATAATTCAGCAAGGATAAGATAGAGTGGCCAAAACAAGACATAAAACATGTCTAGATTCTCTCGTGGACGAATCAAGACACAAATCAAAGCCAAATCCATCCAAAGGCAAGATTTGAGAAGTCTATAAATACAAGGTCCCAAGACAAACAAAGGGGCGGAAATTCTTGAGATCCAGAGGAACCTCTGCAACAAATCTTTGAAGACTAATACACTGCCAAAGCTCTCTTCGAAGAAAGCACAACCAAAGCCGAAGCATTCCCTTAAAGAATTAACAAGCACTTGTGCCGATTCTTTCAAGACTTTGTTGCGAGCTCAAAACTTGTAACGACGTTCGATTCAAGATCAAGTCGCCAAGGCCCTTGAATCAACAAAATCCCACATCAACATCACCTTTGCCGCAGGTTACACACAAACCTTGAGGTAAAGACTATCCACCTGTTGTTTCAAGCTCAAAACTTGAAGCAATGGTTCAACAGTTCGTCCGAGATCAAGTCATCGCTACCCTTGAATCAACAATCTACCCCATCAACATCAAATTTGAAGATTAAATAAGCGGAAACTTGTAAACAGAGATTGTAACCCTACAAATTCATTAATACAAATCTATTTTGTACATAGTTCTTGTTTCATTTGCTACAGAATTTTCGTCTTTACAAATTTGGCACACCTGGTAGGACATCTTTGCCTTTCATCTCCGCCTTCAAATTCGCAAGAAACACAAATGGCATCAAGAAAGGATCAAGTTGTTCCCGCTACCAACTCGAAGAACAAGAACATCCTCGCCGCAAGTGGTGGCACTTTGGGCGTCATAACCCGAAGCAAGGCAAGAGCTCTCTTTTCCATGCCCTCCACCCCTACATCGAACCTGCCAAAGGAGCAAAAGTACCCAAGGCATGAACATGTGATCACCTTGGCCTTGCCAAGGGCAACTAGGCACGAAACAATGCTCGAAGAAAGCCCGATGAGGTATTCCGAGTCTTTGACCTCCGATGCCAACTCAAGCAGCAACTCATATCCTATAGCCATGCAAGTCATGACTACTGGCGCGACTTCAATCGAGGAGCACAATTGTCACAGATGAACGAAGCAATTGAACGACTAACAAGGATTGTGGAAGAAAATGACTTAAAAATTGCCACACTTGTCAACCGTTTGGAGGCGCAGCACGACGCGAATTCGTGTGTTCGTGCGTTCACTGAAAGGTAACGTCTTTGACTGGTATACCGACCTCGAGCCCGAGTCCATCAATAGCTGGGATCAACTTGAAAGGGAATTCCTTAACCGCTTCTACAGCACTCGCGGCACTGTAAGCATGCTGAAGCTGACAAGTACAAAGCAAGTGGAAGGATAAACCTGTCGCCGACTACATCATTAGATGGCACTCATTAAGTGTCTGGATTGCAAAGATCGACTTTCTGAAACCTCCGCCATTTAGATGTGTGTTCAAGGCATGCACTGGGGGTTACATTACATCCTCCAAGGCATAAAGCTAAGAACATTTGAGGAGTTAGCAACTCGATCCTATGACATGGAGCTGAGTATTGCTAATCACAGGAAAAAGAAAGCAATCACTGACTTCAAAAAGGATAAGGTGTTCGCTCCAAAGATGGACAAGACTGGAAAAAAGCTCGCCAAGAAAGCTTTTACAGTCAATACTACCCCCATCAAGACCTCATCTGAGCCCGTTAAGACCTCCTCTGAGCCCGTTAAGATCTCCTCCAAGAAGAAAACAAAGGAGATGAAGAGAGGTTAGCCTTATCGCACCCAAGACAGGTACAAAAACGCCTTGAGGGAACTGGAGCAGAAGACGTACCCTTTTCCTGACTCTGACGTAGCTGCAATGCTAGACGACTTGTTAGAGAAGAACGTAATTGAGTTACCTGAATGCAAACGACCCGAAAAGATGAATCACGTTAACTATCCCAGGTACTGCAAATACCATCGTATCGTTGGCAAATGCTTCGTCCTCAAGGAGCTCATCATGAAGCTAGCACAATAAGGGCAAATTGAACTCGACCTCGAAGACACTGTCGCAACACACACTACTATGATTGTGTTTGGATCTTTCGATCCTGTGCCTCTCCAAGTGACGCAAGACCACCCCCATCCATGCTTAAGCTGCACGACACCCTCTGCACAACCATCATTGGGGGAAACGAGCAAAATACGCATCTCGACAATGAAGAATGATGGACACTGATGACGTACAAAAAGACAAGAAAGCCAAGATCACAAGCTACACAGCCAAAGGTGGAACAATGGAGAAAACACCTCCGCCGCAACAATAGGAAGCCCAAAAAGAACATAAGAGTTGCTAAGCCAACATACATAAGGGAACTTATGGAGCAAAAAATGACACATTCCAATCTCCTTGCACGAGTACTTCCCAAATGACTTCTTCCAACAATACACTACCGCTGCCTATCACATGGTTAAAGTGGAGATAGAAGAGCGCTCAAAAGGCAAAGTTATCGCCGTCGAGGAAGAGAAAATTCTCACGCTTAAATAAAGCCTGCCGGCACACTTTAGCATCGAGGAAGCACTATAGTTGCCCAAAGAGATACGAAAAGCACTAATAGCGGTATTAACGAATCCTGACGACCACGAAGTGCAAGAAAGCAGGAATGAAGGCTTGAAGCTTCGACCACATGAATATGCCGCGTATTGTGCCACCTATGACGCAATCAACTTCACCGATGAAGACTTGGTGTTAGGATCAAAGCCTCACAACCATCCTCTCTTCTTATCTGGGTACGTGAAGGAGCACAAAGTCAACCACATGCTTATGGATGGTGGATTAGCCATAAACATCATGCTAAAGTCAACAATGACAACAATCAGCATCAAGATGGATGAATTATCCTGAAGCTGCCTTCTAATCCAAGGTTTTAACCAAGGGGGACAAAAAGCAATGAGTATGATTCGAGTCGAGATGACTATTGGCGAACTCAAATCAAGCACGTTATGCTATGTGATTGATGCAAGAACTTCCTACAGCTTGCTCTTAGGAAGGCCTTGGATCCACGAGAATGGAGTAGTGTTGTCCACCCTTCACCAATGCTTAAAATTCTACTGAGAATAAGTGAAAGTGATACAAGGAGACACCAAGCCATTCACCAAAGCCAAATCACACTTCGCGGACGGCAAGTTTTGTATGGAATAAGACATGGTACTCGAAGCTCTTCCAAAGAAGATTAAATCCACATGCAAAGCCGCGCCCAAAAAGCAGGAATGGAAAGCCATGCCCAAGAAACAGGAATGGGAAGCCGTGACATCTTCAAGAAGAGACGATGATGAGCTTGCTAAGCCCTTAACAACCAAAGGGAATGGGACGACCTCAAAAGGACCAAACACACCCGTCTTCTTATACATCCCAATGTCGAGAAGAAATAATGAGCAATCCTTGTTCAAAACTGGAACAAACAAAGTCGATACACGGCTGCACAAGGACGATGTAAAGTTACTCAAGACAAATGTAGTTTTACCTCTGACACAGTTAGGCAACGCTAGAGTTTCAAAACCACCATAAGGTTTCGTAAAACCCCTACCATAAGCTCTCTTCCAACCAAGAGGACCGAAGAAGGTTTCGACCCAAACGCTTACAAACTCATGTAAAAAAAGATTGGGTATGATTTTGCTTCCTCTTCAAGTCTTCGAAAGAAAGATTCAAACATTGTCAACAACAAAGAGCGTGACCTCATCGAGACTCAGAAGAAGTTGAAGGAGTATGGTTACAGAGTTGACAACAACAAAGCTGGGCTTGGCTTCACACCAAATACACCTGTGAAGACTTCAAGCAAAGCAAAAAACCTTAGCGCTCAACACATCAACGTGAACGTTTAACAAGATCAAGAGGAGCCTAAACCTGCCCTTCGAAAGTCAGCCTTCGATCGACTAAACTGTTCAAAACTCAGAATTTCAGCATTTGATTGCATTGATGGTCAAGACTGAACCTTTGCTTTTAAACGGCTTAACACGCCAACACCCCAAAGCTCTGTTTTTGAAAGGTTGTCAAACCTAAGAAACAAAGCAACACAACTAGCTTTCCTTCGCAACGGTCGGCCTTGGAAATACTTGAAGAAACCAAGAAGCCTTCTAGAAAGAGGAAGACAACGCTGCAGGAAGAAAAGCTCGACGGTCTAGCAGAAAAAGACGACGTTCAAAGCTTAATTCCTTCAAGGATGAAAGGCCAAGAAACCTTGGAGGTTGACATAGAAAGACAACTGAAAGTAAGGAAGCGCACCATTGTCTGCACTGGCCAATTTTCATGCCAACAAGCCCAAGAGGGCAGCACTCAAGAGAAGATCCAAAACGCCTTTCACATCAAGATCATAGAAGACAAAATCCCCTAGGAAGACGTCACTGCTACACCACTATAGCTCGAGGATGGGGGACAAGCCATGGTTGATGATCTCAATGAGCTCAACCTAGGCACAAACGAGGAGCCAAATCATATCTTTGTAAATGCACTGCTAAGTACAGACGAGGTCGAGGAGTACTACCAACTGCTAATGGAGTACAAAGACGTCTTTGCTTGGACCTACAAAGAAATGCCTGACCTTGACCCTACCATCGCCGTGCATTGTCTTGTAGTCAAACCCGGAACGCAACCGATAAAGCAAACTCAATGATGCTATCGATCTAAGCTCATCCCAAGCTAATTGAAGTAGGCTTCATTCGAGAGGTGCACTACCCTAAATGGATCTCCATCATCGTCATTGTTTTTAAGAAATCTGGACAAATACATGTTTGCGTAGATTTCTGTGACCTTAACGATGATTGCCCGAATGATAACTTTCCCTTACCAATCATCGAAATCATGGTGGACGCATCACTGGTCACGAGGCGCTATCATTCATGGACAACTCCTCTTGGTACAATCAAATCTGCATGGCTCCCGAAGACGAGGAACTAACATCATTTCGTACTCCAAAATGTATCTATTACTACAAGGTAATGCCTTTTGGCTTGAGGAACGTTGGAGCTATATATCAACGCGTAATGCTGAAGATCTTCAACGACATGCTACATAAAAACGTAGAATGTTACGTAGACGACATGGTTGTTAAGACCAAAAAAAGATCCGATCACTTGAAGGATTTACGAATGGTGTTCGACAAACTACGGCACTACAACCTCAAAACCAAGCCGTTGCAGTATGCATTAGGCGTCACTTATGGGAAATTCCTCGGCTTCATTATCAAGCACCGTGGCATTGAAGTGGACCAATCAAAGGTCAAGGCCATTCAAAGCATGCCCAAGCCAAGGAACTTGCATGAGATGAAAAGTCTACAAGGACGGTTAGCCTTTATCAGACGCTTCATCTCCAACCTCACTGGACCCTGTCAACCCTTAAGTCGACTCATGAAGAAAAATGCTCTATTCATATGGGATGAAGCCTGTCGCAATGCCATTAAGAGCATAAAAATGTAGCTGGCAAGCCCACATGTCTTAGGGGCACCCGTGCCTGGAAAGTCGCTCATCCTATAAATTGCAACACAAAAGGGTTCCATTGGAGCACTTTTGGCAAAATCAAATGAAGACCAAAAGGAAAAAACACTATACTACCTAAGTAGAACTCTTGCTGGTTCTAAACTCAATTACTCACCGATTAAGAAGATGTGCTTTACCTTAGTCTTTGCCGTCCAAAAGCTAAGACACTACATGCACGCTTACACTATCCACTTGGTTGCTAAAGCTGACCCGGTCAAGTATGTTATGTCCAAACCAGTTCTAACAGGGCGACTAGCTAAATAGGCGTTGCTTCTCTATCAATATGAGATCATCTATGTCCCAGCTAAAGCCGTCAAGAGACAAACCCTAGCAGACTTCCTTCCCGATCATCCAATCCCAGCGGATTGGAAAATCTCAGACGACTTGCCTGACGAGAAGGTGTTCTACATCAACATCTTCCCGACATGGACAATGTTCTTTGACGGATCCGCACAAACGGATAAAGCTGGGGCAGAAGTAGTATTCATGTCGCCATAAAGACAAGTATTACCATATTCATTCCGACTAAGCGAGCTATGCTGCAACAACATCATTGTAGACATGTAAATTTCGTTGCATACAAATGATGCATCGCAAAGCTCCACGTGGCATATGACTTATCACAAATGGCCAAGTCATCAAAGACATGTGGCATAAATCAAGCAAGGGAAGTATAAAACATTCCCAAAATTTGGCAAAGGGAAGAAATCTCCCTTAAATTCGGCAAAAAGATCTAGATTGGTCTTAAAATCGAAAAGAAAGTTAAGGTATCTTCATAAAACAAACAAGAATTGAAGATTGCTCACAAAATAGGCAACAAGGCCTCATAATTTCGGCAAAAGGAGTAAAGTGGCTGAAATTAAGACACAAAACATCCCTAAATTCTCCCATGGACGAATTAGGACATAAATCAAAGCCAAATCCACCCAAATGCAAGCTTTGAGAAACCTATAAATACAAGGTCCTCCCACAAGCATTGAGGTCAAAAAATCTCTACACAGAAGAACCTCTGCCAAACCTTTGAAGACCAATACGCTGCTAAAACTCTCTTTGAAGAACATTCAACCAAAGCTGAAGCACTTCTTTGAAGAATCAACAAGCGCTCATGCCGATTCCTTCAAAGACTTTGTTGCAAGCTTATAAACTTGTAACAAACGTTCATTTCAAGATCAAGTCACCAAGACCCTTGAAGCAACGAAATCCCGCATCAAACACCATCTTTGCCGCACCCTTGAGGTAAAGATCATCCACGCATTGTTTTCAAGCTCAAAACTTGAAGCAATCATTCAACCGTTCGTCGAAGATCAAGTCATTGCGACCCTTGGATAACAATCACACATCTACATCAAATTTGAAGATTGAATCAAAGGAAAAGTTGTAAATAGAGATTGTAACTTGCAAATTCAAATCAATACAAATCTACTTTGTACACGTGTTCTCGTTTCATTTGATATAGAATTTTCGTGTTTACAAATTTGGCACACCCAGGGGGACATCTCTGCCTCTCATCTTTGTCTTCAAATTCGCAAAAGCACAAATGGCACCAAGGAAGGATCAAGTTGTTCCCGCTACCGATGTGAGGAACAAGGGCATCTTTTCCGCAAGTGGTGAAACTTTGGGCATCACAGCCCAAAGCAAGGTAAGAACTCTCTCTGCCATACCTTCCACCCCTGCATCAAGTTTGTTGAATGAGCAAGAGCACCCGAGGCACGAGTATGTGATCACCTTGGCCTCATTAAGGGCGCCAAAGGAAGAAAGCTCGATGAGGTACTCCGAGTCTTTGACTTCTAACGCCAACTCAAGCAGCACGTGTCCCGTAGCCATGCAAGTCATGACTACTAGCGTAACTTCCATCGAGGGGTAGTTGGCTCAAATGAGCGAAGCAATTGCAAGGTTGACAATGACTGTAGAAGAGAATGACTTGCAAATTGCAACATTTGTCAACCGCCTGGAGGCGCATCATGACGACAAAGCTAACCCAAAGGTTGACCAGCTGAAAGAGGAAACCGATGAAAAAGAAGAACCTCTGGTGGAACAAGCCGAGGAGAAGCTGGACTAGGCAATAGAGCTTATGAGATGATCACTATCTAGTAGCCGCAACAGATGATCACTAGCACCATCAAGAAGATTAACGCCATGTTGTACTCAAAGCCCTACTCCTAGAAGATTAACGCCTTGAGGATGCCAATGGATTATCAGCCGCCAAAGTTCATGCAATTCGATGGAAAGGGCAATCTTAAACAACATATTGCCCATTTCATCGAAACCTGCAACAATGCTAGGACAGATGGAGACTACCTCGTCAAGCAGTTCGTGTGCTCGCTGAAAGGTAATGCCTTTGACTGGTACATCGACCTCGAGCCTGAATCCATCAACAATTGGGACCAGCTTCAAAGGAAATTCCTCAACCGCTTCTACAACACGCGTCATACCGTAAGCTTGCTGGAACTGACTAATACGAAGCAATGGAAGGATGAACCGGTCATTGACTACATCAACATATGGTGTTTATTAAGTTTAGATTGCAAGAATCGACTTTTTGAAACCCCCGCCATTGAGATGTGCGTTCAAGTCATGCACTAGGGGCTACACTACATCCTCTAAGGCATAAAACCGAGGACATTTAAGGAACTGGCGACTCGTTCCCACGACATGGAGTTGGGCATCGCCAACCATGGAAAAAATGAGCCAATCACTGACTTCAAGAAAGACAACGTGTTCGCTCCGAATGTAGACAAGAAGAAGCCCGCCAATGAAGCTTTTACCATCAACACCACCCCTGTCAAGACCTCTCATCTACCGTCAAGATCTATTCCAAGAACAAAACGAAGAAGATAAAAAGATGTGAGCCTTCTCGCACCCAAGATAGGTACAAAAACACCTTGAGGGAGCTGGAGCAAAAGATGTACCCTTTTCTGGACTCTGACGTGGCCGCAATAGTAGGTGATCGGACTACCCGAATGCAAGCGCCCTGAAGAGATGAATCGCGTTAATGATTCTAGGTATTGCAAATACCATCATATCTTTAGCCATCATGTTGGCAAGTGCTTCGTCCTCAAGGAGCTCATCATGAAGCTAGCACAACAAGGGCAAATTGAACTCAACCTTGAAAACACAGTCGCAACACACAGTACTGCAATTGTGTTTAGTTTGTTTGATCATGTGCCTCTCCGAGTAACACATGCTCATTCCCGTCTATGCTCAAGCCACATGGCACCTTCTGCATAACTATCACTGAGGGAAAGTGACCAAGATGCACCTACCGACGATGAAAAAGGGTGGACACTGGTGACTTACAAGAAGATAAGGAAGCCAATACCACAAGCCTCACGGCCAAAGGTGAAGCAAACGAGAAAGCACCACTGCCGTAACAATAAGAAGCCCAAGAGAGACGTAAGAGTTGCAAAGCCAACATATGCTGGGAAGCCTATGGAGCAAGAGCTGCGCATTCTTGTCTCGTTACATGAGTACTTCCTGAATGACTTTTTCCAACAGTGCACTACCGTTGCCTGTCACATGGTAGAAATAGAGATAGAAGAGCCCTCAAAAGGCAAAGCTATCACCGTTAAGGAAGAGAAACTCCTACGCCTAAAGAAAGCCTGGCGTCATACTTTAGCATCGAAGATAGGCTGCGATTGCCCAAGGAAATGCGAAGAGCACTGATAGCAGTCTTGGCGAGCCCCGACATCCATGAAGTGCAAGAAATCAAGGATGAAGGCTTGAAGCTCCAGCCATATGAATATGTCACATGTTGCGCCGCCCATAATGCAATCATCTTCACTGACGAAGACTTGCTGCTAGGGTCAAAACGTCACAATCGTCCTCTCTTCGTCTCTGGGTAGGTGAGGGAGCACAAAGTCAATTGCATGCTTGTGGATAGTGGTTTGGCCATAAACATCATGCCAAAGTCAACAATAACTTCAATCAGCATCAAGGTGGGTAAATTGACCCGAAGCAGCCTGCTAATCCAAGGTTTCAACCAAGAAGGACAAAGAGCGATGGGCATGGTCCGCGTAAAGATAACTATTGGTGAACTCAAGTCGAGCACAATATTCCATGTGATCGATGCAAGAACTTCCTACAGCTTGCTCTTAGAAAGGCCTTGAATCCATGAGAATGGTGTAGTGCCATCCACCCTCCACCAATGCTTAAAATACTATCGAGAATGAGTAAAGGTGATACAAGGCGACACATACCCGTTCACCGAAGTCGAATCACACTTTGCAGACGCCAAGTTCTACATGGATGAAGAAACGATGCTTGAAGAACTTCCAAAAAAGATCAAGTCCACAGGAAAAGCCGCACCTAAAAAGAAGAAGTGGCAAGCCGTGCCCAAAGAGTAAGAAAGGGAAGCTGTGCCATCTTTAAGCAAAAACGACGATGAGCCCGCTAAGCCTGCAATAACTAAAGGAAGTGTGACGCCCTCAAAAGGATCAAGCACACTCATTTCTAATACATCTCAATGCCGACAAGAAAGAATGGGAAATCCCCGTTCGAAACTGGAACAAACAAAGCTAACACACAGTTGCACAAGGATGATGTAAAGCTACTCAAGACAAGAAAGAATGGGCACTCCAAAATGTATCTACTGCTACAAGGTAATGCCCTTTGGTTTGAAGAACGCTAGAGCCACATATCAACGTGCCATGCAAAAGATCTTCAACGATATGCTACACAAAAACGTAGAGTGTTACATAAACAATGTAGTTGTCAAGACCAAGAAGAAATCCTATCACTTAAAGGATTTACGAATGGTGTTCGACAAACTATGACATTACAACCTCAAATGAACCTGTTGAAGTGTGCATTTTGCGTCACCTCTAGGAAGTTCCTCGGCTTCATTGTTAAGCACAACATTGAAGTAGACCAATAAAAGATTAAGGCCATTCAAAGTATGCCCGAGCCAAGGAATCTACACTAGCTGAAAAGTCTACAAGGACGACTTACCTTCATCAGACGCTTCATCTCCAACCTTGTTGGACCCTGTCAACTCTTTAGTTAACTTATGAAGAATGTCGCTCTATTCGTATGGGATGATGCCTACCGCAATGCCTTAGAAAGCATAAAAAAGGTACTTGGCAAGCCAACCTGTCTTAAAAGCTCTCATGCCTGGAAAGTCGCTCATCCTATACGTTGCTGCACAAAAAGGTTCCATTAGAGCACTCTTAGCACAAGAAAATGAAGACCAAAGGGAAAGAGCACTCTACTACCTAAGTAAAACCCTCACTGGTGCCGAGCTTAACTACACACCAATCGAGAAGATGTGCCTTGCCTTAGTCTTTGCCGTCCAAAAGCTTAGACACTACATGCATGCTTACACCATCCACTTGGTTGCTAAAGCTGACCCAGCCAAATATGCCATGTCCAACCTAATTTTGACAAGGTGATTAGCGAAATGGGCGTTGTTTCTTAATCAATATGAGATCATTTACGTTCCAGATAAAGCCATCAAGGGACAAGCACTAGCTGACTTTCTTGCCGGTCATCCAATCCTAGCCGATTGGAAATTCTCAGATGACTTGCCCGACGATGAGGTGTTCTACGTCGACATCTTCCCGACATGTACAATGTTCTTCGACGGATCTGTACGAGCAGATGAAGTGGGGGCAGGAGTAGTATTCATGTCGCCATAAAGACAAGTACTACCCTATTCCTTCCGGCTAAGCGAACTATGCTCCAACAACGTCGCTGAATACCAAGTGCTAATTATCGGACTCTGAATGGCGATCGACATGGAAATCATAACACTAGAAGTGTATGACGACTCCAAGCTCATAATCAATCAACTCTTGACTGAATATGAAGTAAGGAAAGATTATCTCGTCCCATAATTTCGGCTAGCAACTCAACTACTCCGAAAGTTTAAGGCGGTGATGCTAGAACATGTGCCAAGAAAAGAAAATCAAATGGCAGACACTCTAGCTAACTTAGCCTCAAGTATGGTGCTAAGAGAAGATGAAGCTGCAAACGTGCCAGTTTGCCAAAGATGGGTGATTACACTCATCATTGAAATGCTACTGGATGATATAAACGTCATCTCAGTACTTCCAGTCGACGCTAAAGAATGAAGACAACCACTAATCGACTACTTGGAGCATGAAAAGCTTCCAGATGATCCTAGACACTTCTCTGAAATACGTCGACGAGCACCTCGCTTCCTATACTACAAGGTAACACTCTACCGACGCTCTTTTGAATGAGTACTTCTAAGATGCCTAAGAGAGGAAGAAGCTAATCAAGCCATGAAAGAAGCACACATAGGCATCTACGGAGCACATCAGTTTAGACCAAAGCTGCACCTCCAGCTCAAAAGGATGAGCTACTACTGACCAAGCATAGTGAAGGATTGCATGGAACATGCCAAAAGATGTCAAGTCTGCCAATTCCATGCCAACTTCATACATCAACCGACTGAGCCATTACACCATACGATTGCTTCATGGCCATTTAAGGCATGGGGATTAGACGTCGTGGGACCAATCACACCAAAATCATATGCCGGAGAAGCCTACATTCTAGCAGCAATGGATTACTTCTCCAAGTGGGCTGAAGCCATACCTCTAAGGGAAGTAAAGAAGGAAAATGTCGTCCATTTCATCAATGAGCATATCATTTACCGATATGGTGTGCCTCGCTACATCATCACTGACAATGGAAAACAGTTCTCTAACCGACTCTTTGACGAGCTCTGTGAGAAATACAAGTTCAAGCAGCACAAGTCTTCCATGTATCATGCTCCAGCCAACGGTCTTGCGGAAGCATTCAACAAAACGTTGTGCAACCTCCTCAAGAGGGTAATCAACCGAACAAAGAGATACTAGCACGAAAGAATAAGCAAAACACTTTGGGCATATAGAACGACAAATAGATTCCTACCCAAGCTACACCTTATTCTTTCGTATATGGCATGAAAGCTGTTCTGCCACTCGAAAGTTAAATCCCCTCACTAAGGATGGCTATACAAGAAAGCTTGACTGAAGAGGAAAACGCAAAGTTATGACTACAAGAGTTGGAAGCACTCGACAAAATAAGGCTCGAAGCTCAACAACACTTGGAATGCTACCAAGCACGGTTGTCCAAGGCGTTCAACAAGAAGGTCCGCCTAAGATCTTTCCAAACTGGAGATCTTGTCTTAGCGTTACGAAGGCCCATCATCACAACTCACAAGACAAAAAGCAAGTTCACATCAAAGTGGGATGAACCTTACGTAATACAAGAGGTCTACACCAACGGCGCCTACCTAATCATGGCAGAAGACTACTTGAAGATCGGCCCCATCAAGGGTATATTCTTGAAGCGCTACTACCTCTGAGAGGCACAATGTTCCTCGCCTGCACGAGCCTAAACTGCAAACGACACAACGTTCCTCACATGCACGAGCCTAAACTGCAAACGGCACAACACTCCTTACATGCATGAGTCTAAACTGCAAACAGCACCAAATAACCCACAACGCTCCTTGTTCGCACAAGCTTAAAAGGCAATACCCAATGCTCCTGGCCCGCTAAAGCATAAACTGTGTACGGAAAAACAAAAACAAAAAAAAAATCACCATCAAAATCGCCAAAATCCATCACCCCCTTGAACTACGTCATGAGTTGATCCCTCCTCAACCGAGAGTACGTAGGCAACTTGAAACTTCAAAAAAAAACTAAGTACAGTCACATTATCAACAAAAACACAAACACTTTGAAGAATAAAGAGCAAATTCAAAATGTGAATATTTTATTTCTTTAAAGGAAGAATTCGGCTACAAAGCCTTATTACAAAGTGAAAAGAAAAAAAAACAAAGATGGCTTCTCCAGTAGTCGACAAGGTGCTATTCCAAGTCACAACTCCGATGTGGATACGATCACCAAGAAGCTCAAACAAAGCATGTGAATTGTTGCGAGGATGGTGCGAAGGATTCAAAACAAGAATCCTTGATGTACACACCTTCTTCTTCGGAGTTGGTTGACCAAAATCCATCACCTCCAAAGACACTTCGGAAGACCACAACTTGATGTGGATCGAGTTGTCTTTTGCAGGAAGAACAAGCGCCTTAGGGCTAGTCAAAGGTGCACAAAACTTCAACGTTGTTCCCCTATCTTGCGAATCGCCTTCCTTTGCTAGAATGGTGATGGTATTATTCTTAAAGCACTTGAAAAATATCATGGCTGCAATAAAATAAACAAAGCAACACAAAGAAAAAAACATTGCTTCACTAAACAAAAGATATACGAGACAAACCTCATAACCATCGAAGGATGAAGATGGCGAAGTCACAACAACAAGAAGAAATCAGCCACGAATCTTGATCAAGCACGGCAAAGAGGGCAGCTACAAGACATTCCTTCATGGCACACTACAGTAGCAAAGAAAACCAAAACGCCACTAATAGCACTACGCAACCCTGTATCGATTACGCAAGCAATTTTTTGCACTGCATGGTGAAGAGGGTAACCTCAGGATGGTCCTTCGAAGCACGCTATAGTAGTAAAGAAAACCAAAATGCTACGCACTACACAACCCCGCAACGATTACGCAAGCAATTTCTTGCACTGCACGGCCAACATCATCATCGAGGAAAGTTATGACCAAAGGGCATTACATAGTGTAAAAACGCTGCAGTCTTTTGCACAACCCCCCACACGGTAAAAGTGACGCACTGTAACAAGCTCCAAGCAGCGGCAAGAGGCAGGCCAACGTCACCACCAAGGAAAGTTGTGACCAAAATGCACTACATATCATAAAAACGCTGCAATCTTTTGCACAACCCCACAAGGTAAAAGTGACGCACTGCAATAAGCTCTAAAGCAGCAACTGTAGGGCACGGCAGCGGCAAGAGGCACGACTACGTCACCACCAAGGAAAATTATGATCAAAAGGCAGTACACAGCGTAAAAACTTTGTAGTCTTTTGCACAACCCCACACGGTAAAAGTGACGCACATCAACAAGTTCCAAGTAGCAACAACAGGCACGACAAACACAATAGCAAAAAACCCACGACTCCAAGCAGCTACAAAGTGCACGGCAAAAGGAGTTGTGTTGTGGAAAAAATATACACCCAATTGTCCTATATATAGGGGTCAATTGCTTCCTAATGCTATAAGGGAAATACATAGCCAAATAACAAAAGGAAAATCAAAACAAGAAAGCACATCCCCACCAAAAGAAGGAAGCAAATTCCAAGAAAAAAATGGCAAGTTTCAGCCAATCTGCGCAGGCAGGACATTTTTTGTGGTAACTGAACTTTCCGGAAGGGTTTTAATGCAAGGCCAGTTGGAGAAGGAAGCTAAGTGGCTAAGGATCATTGTGTCCAAATTTCATAATTTTTCCTAAAGCCAAACATTCTAGTTTTCAAAGTCATTCCCGTAAAAATTGCTATCTCGTCAGGAATTGCGCAGCTGTAGGAAAATGTAAAGTTGAAGGCTTTCCCGATTTTTCCTAGTTATGTACGATATATGCCTGAAAAGATAAGGGATAAAGCTACGTTTCCCATATTGTTTCAGAATTTTCGAAAAAATAAATCAACCTCAAATTGGGCGTGCAAGTCAGAGGACATGTTTCCCAAAAAAAAAAAAAAAGGAAAGTAAAATACCTCCTTGCCATGGGAAAATCAAAACAAGGAAGGAAAACTCCTTCCTTGCCATGGAATAAAAAAAAGTAAAAAAAAAAAACCCTCCTTCATTCCGTGGGAATCAAAAAAGAAGAAAGGAAAATTCCCTCCTTCATGCCATGGGAAATCAAAACAAGAAACAAATGTTTTGTTTTTCCCCCCTTGCCGGGGGAAAAAAAAAGAAAAATAGGGAAAGGAAATGCACATCCTACTCATCCAAGGACAAGCATTGAATCTTTCCAAAACTTTGAAGGAAATCACGAAAGTTTTCCGACACTTTGAAGGAAGTCACCATTGTTACCAAAATTGAAGGGGATTCCTACCGAAGGAAGGAAAAAAACACTTGTTTTCCTACAACAAACACGCCTCTACAACCCTTGAAGAAGCAAACTAATTCAAGATTAAGTGACAACGACCCTTGAGTTAGAACATTCACATTGTAGGACTTCAAAATACGTTTCCTACATGTGACAAGCACATGCCTACAACATGCCTTGAAGTGGGGGCATTTGTAAACATGTAAATTTCGTTGCATACAAATGATGCATCACAAAGCTCCACGTGGCATATGACTTATCACAAATGGACAAGTCATCAAAGACATGTGGCATAAATCAAGCAAGGGAAGTATAAAACATTCCCAAGATTTGGCAAAGGGAAGAAATCTCTCTTAAATTCGGCAAAAGGGTCTAGATTGGTCCTAAAACCGGAAAGAAAGTTAAGGTATCTTCATTAAACAAACAAGAATTGAAGATTGCTCACAAAATAGGCAACAAGGCCTTATAATTTCAGCAAAAGGAGTAAAGTGGCTGAAATTAAGACACAAAACATCCCTAAATTCTCCCATGGATGAATTAGGACATAAATTAAAGCCAAATCCACCCGAAGGCAAGCTTTGAGAAGCCTATAAATACAAGGTCCTCCCACACGCATTGAGGTCGAAAAATCTCTACACAGAAGAACCTCTGCCAAACCTTTGAAGACTAATACGCTGTTAAAGCTCTCTTCGAAGAACATTCAACCAAAGCTGAAGCTTTCTCTCGACCAAAGCCGAAGCACTTCTTTGAATAATTAACAAGCTCTCATGCTGATTCCTTCGAAGACTTTGTTGCAAGCTTATAAACTTGTAGCAAACATTCGTTTCAAGATCAAGTCGCCTAGACCCTTGAAGCAACGAAATCCTACATCAAACACCATCTTTGCCGCACCCTTGAGGTGTAGATCATCCATGCGTTGTTTTCAAGCTCAAAACTTGAATCAATCGTTCAACCGTTCGTCCAAGATTAAGTCATCGCGACCCTTGGATCAATCACGCATCTACATCAAATTTGAAGACTGAATCAGAGGAAAAGTTGTAAATAGAGATTGTAACCTACAAATTCAAATAAATACAAATCTACTTTGTACACGTGTTCTCGTTTCATTCGATACAGAATTTTCGTGTTTACAGTCACTGAGTACCAAGCACTGATCATTGGACTTCAAATGGAGATCGACATGGAAATCACAACACTATAAGTGTATGGCGACTCCAAGCTCATAATCAATCAACTCGTGACTGAATATGAAGTGAGGAAATATGATCTTGTCCTATACTCTTGGCTAGCAACTCGACTGCTACAAATGTTCGAGGCCGTGACGCTAGAACATGTGCCAAGAAAAGAAAATCAAATGGCGGACGTTCTGGCTAACCTAGCCTCAAGTATGGTGCTAGGGGAAGATGAAGTTGCAGACGTGCCAATTTGCCAAAAATGGGTGATCCCACTGGTCAATGAAATGCTACTGGATGATACAAATGTCATCTCAGTACTTCCAGTCGACACTGAAGAGTGGAGACAGCCACTGATCGATTACTTGGAGCATAGAACACCACTCTAAAATACATCGACGAGCACCTTGTTTCCTCTACTACAAATGAACACTTTACCGATGCTCTTTTGAATGAGTACTTCTAAGATGCCTAGGTGAGGAAGAAGCCAATCAAGCCGTGGAAGAAGCACACTCAGGCGTATGTGGTGCACATTAGTCCAGACCAAAGCTACACTTCCAGCTCAAGAGAATGGGTTAGTACTAGCCAAGCATGGTGAATGACTGCCTGGAATACACCAAAAATTACCAAACCTGTCAATCCAACGCCAACTTCATACATCAACCGCCTGAGCCATACCCTACGGTTGCTTCATGGTTGTTTGATGAATGGGGATTGGATGTCGTTGGATCAATCACACCGAAATCATCTGCAAGAGAAGCTTACATCCTAGTTGTAACTGACTACTTCTCTAAGTCGGCTGAAGCTGTACCCCTCAGGGAAGTCAAGAAAGAAACCGTCGTCCTTTTCATCAAAGAGCATTTCATCCACCGATATGGTGTGCCTCGCTGCGTCATCACCAATAACGAAAAATATTTCTTCAACCGACTTATGGATGAGCTCTGCAAGAAATACAAGTTCAAACAACACAAGTCTTCCATGTATCATGCTCTGGCCAATGGACTTGCGGAAGCATTCAACAAAATGTTGTGCAACTTCCTAAAGAGGTAATCAGCCGAACAAAGAGAGACTGGCACGAAAGAATAAGCAAATCCCTTTGGGCATATAGGACGACACATAGGACTCCTACCCAAGCTATGCCTTATTCTCTCGTATATGGTGTGGAAGCTGTTATACCACTCGAAAGTCAAATCCCCCACTAAGGATGGTTATACAAGAAGGTTTGATTAAAGAGGAAAATGCAAAGCTACGACTTCAAGAATTGGAAGCACTCGACGAAATAAGGCTCAAAGCTCAATAACATTTGGAATGCTACCAAGCACGACTATCCAAGGCATTCAACAAGAAGGTCCGCCCAAGGTCTTTCCAAGCTGAAAATCTTGTCTTGGCATTACGAAGGCCTATTATCACAACTCATAAGATGAAAAGCAAGTTCACATCAAAATGGAATGGACCTTACGTAATACAGGAGGTCTACACCAACGGCACCTACTTAATCATGGAAAAAGACGGCTTGAAGATCAGCCCTATCAATGGCAGGTTCTTCAAACGCTACTACCCCTAAACCAAATAAACAAAGCTCATTGGCTACATGATCCTAAACTACACACGACACAATACTCCTTGTTCGCACGAGCTTAAAAAGCGACACTCAACGCTCCTGGCCCGCAAGAGTATAAATTGCGTATGGCAAAACCATAAAAAAGAGAGACTGGCATGAAAGAATAAGCGAAGCCCTTTGGGCATATAGGACGACATATAGGACTCTTACCCAAGCTATGCCTTATTCTCTCGTATATGGTGTGGAAGCTGTTATACCACTCGAAAGTCAAATCCCCCACTAAGGATGGCTATACAAGAAGGTTTGATTAAAAAGGAAAATGCAAAGCTACGACTTCAAGAGTTGGAAGCACTCGACGAAAGAAGGCTCAAAGCTCAACAACACTTGGAATGCTACCAAGCACGACTATCCAAGACATTCAACAAGAAAGTCCACCCAAGGTCTTTCCAAGCTGAAAATCTTGTCTTGGCATTACGAAGGCCTATTATCACAACTCACAAGATGAAAAGGAAGTTCACATCAAAATGGAATGGACCTTACGTAATACAGGAGGTCTACACCAACGGCGCCTACTTAATCATGGAAGAAGACGGCTTGAAGATCAGCCCCATCAATGGCAGTTTCTTCAAACGCTACTACCCCTAAACCAAATAAACAAAGCTCCTTGCCTACATGATCCTAAACTACACACGACACAATGCTCCTTGTACGCACAAGCTTAAAATGTGATACTTAATTCTCCTTGTTCGCACGAGCTTAAAAAGCGACACTCAACGCTCCTGGCCCGCAAGAGCATACATTGCATACGGTAAAACCATAAAAAAAAAAATCCATCACTTTTTTGAACTACGTCACAACTTGAACCCTCCTCAACCGAGGGTACTTAAGCAACTTGAAACTTCAAAACTTCAAGTACAGTCACATCACCAACAAAAAAAGAAAACAAAAATTTTGAAGAATAAAGAGAAAATTCAAAATGTGAATACTTTATTTCTTTAAAGGAAGAATTCGGCTTCAAAGCCTTATTACAAAATAAGCAAAAAAAAACAAAGAAGGCTTAAAGTACAAAGAGCAGAAGACACTACTTGAAAGCTGTGTCCCTAAAACTACGACAACGATCTTCAAGCAAGCCTTCTAAAGTCTTTAAAGTCTCCATATCGGTAGGAGACAAGATGAGCAACTCCATAGCCGTGCCTTTCTCTTGCTCTAGGCATGAAATCTCTTCTTGATGCTGAGAAAGTGTAGCTTCTTGCTCCAAAAGAACACACTGAAGTTATGATGCTTCAACTTCCAACTGCTCTCGTTCTCGCACCAACTCTTCTAGACGCGTTTGGACAGAAGCTAAAGAAGTCTATGTAACTTGATAACCTTCTGAAGTAGCTTGCTGAGAAGACCAAACTTGGGCAATTGATAAGTCTATTGCCGCAAGTTGCTGAGCTCTAAGCTCTAGATTCAATTTCTTCAAAGAAATAGCATGCAAGGAAGAATACTTAGTTGAGGCAGCCATAAGTTTGGCAATCTTAACTCTCAAGGGTGAGGAATCAACACTAAGGTTATCAATCGCAGAAACAAGCTTTGATAAGTCTTCCTTGATCAATGCAAGGTCCTCCAATAGGCACTTTGAAATCCTCTTCTTAATATGGCTCTTGATATCTATAGTCGCGCGAAGGTTGATGTGATGGAGAAGATGCTCAGTGCCACTAAGGTTCGGTCCTCTAAGAGAGATCTCAGAGCTAGCTGGCAAAGGTGTTAGACGCATGACAGACTCTTGCATGCCTACATCTACATTCGGCAACCTTGGGCCACTTGGCGGATTTGGAACAAGCTCTGCACCAGGCGGATCCCCAATCTCCTCGTCCGTGGGTAGATTGCTTCAAAATAGCATCTCCGCAAAGGAATGAACTCCTGTGTTCACTAAATCAATGGAACAGGAAGGCCCAACCTAAAAAAAGACAAAGAATGATATTGGAAACAAAAGCTAAACAAATAAAAGCAAAAGAAATCACAAGAAATGAGGAAATACATACGTCTTTCTCAAGTGACACGTGACCATCAAATTAAAGAGGCCTAAACACTTTGTTCTTCTTATGACAAAAATTGACATCGCTGTCATCCCAAGCACTTTTAAGTGATCGTTTGTTCAAAGCTTGTTGACGTTGCCACAAAATAAGTTGATTTTCATGTGAGTCAGTTGCGTCATCACCCGCCTCTTTAGAAGTATCCAAACATTGAGAAGACAAGCATGGGCATTGAGGAGCTAAACCCGCAGGTCTATCTTGCAAAGGAGTTGCACTCGCACAATCGAATGGTGCTAGCTACGTAGGAATCGCAGAACAACCCTCTCTCAGCTCATCATTGCGTGAATTGGTGCCACTTGCCGTCCCCAAGTCTTCATGGTGTACCTTTGACCACCAACCTATGTAGGCACGGGTCACTGGATTACTCTTAAACTCATCATTAGCCGGCAGAGTGATAGAACCATTTGTGCATGCACGGGTACAAGACTCTCAATGCATGTACAAGGCTTGCAATGATTCCAGCCGTGCATTTTCCTTCAGCTTGCCTAGTACATGTTAGACAAAACCAAATTGCCTACTGAAACAGTGAGGACTATACGGCTAAATGATACATCAGTCTCCTTATTGTAAAGAAACATATCCGGAATGAAGACTCGTAAGGTAAGATAAGTCTGAGAAATGAATGCGAGAATCATCTACAAAGACTAGTAGTGCCGAGCGAACCCTTGGCAGATGGTCCATTCTTAAACCTTCACAGCTTCTAAACAACGATTGCGCCAGCAAATCATCAAGGCTCTTTCCAGAAAGCACGCCAAATTACTTTATCATCAAAGGCCCCAACTTGTTTGAAGTTGACGAAGAAGGCCCTGACTTGACTGAAGTTGACGAAGAAAATTAGTGCCAAAGTACTCACCCAACTAACCGTACATATAGTGGTAGGGAAGTACAGTAGCACAATCTTCAGTGTTCGTTGAGTTTGAAACAACATTTAAGCCGTCATAAATATTGGCTAAGACCAGAATAGCAAAGCTAAAAGATTCACCTACAGCCATCTTGCTAGCCACTTTAAAGACTCCAGAACAGATAAAGTTGACATCGTCTTTAGGGAAGACAAACTTACAAAGCTAACAAGCTAAAAAAATGACTAGGTAAGATTCTTTCGCATGCTCTAACACTACGCCAAGTTCGTCAAACACTTTCAACTCAGCAGGGGCAAGGCTCCCAACTGAACCAATGGCACCTGACGAATCTGAGTCTCTCTTCGGCTTGGTTGTCTTGTTGCGGCCATTTTTCTTCGAATGCTTCTTATACTTCATGGCACCCTAATACCAAAATCAGATTCATGAAGATATCTTCACACCTGACTTGCCCTGAGCCTCCTAGGAAAGCTTGTGATACGCCAAAAACAAATAGCAGCAACTCACAGGTAGTCCTCGGCTATTGCGATGAGAAAATTCCTCTATGCCAGGATCAACCTCATCATAAAACTTACCATGGATTGGTAAGCTCCTATCTTATGGAGATCCTAAAGTGAAATCGATATCTCCCATTGAGCCGTGTGAAGTGTGTTGGTCGCTGAACACCAATTCTCAAAGAATGCACGAAGGACGGAATGATGGCGATCATAATTACACAAATATGCGTATATGGCGTGATATAGGCTCACATTAGTAAGCACATCTTTGGATCGGCTCAAGACATCTTCAAGCCACTCCTAGTAAAATTCAGCAAAGACGGCTTCTACAATAGTCGACAAGATGCCATTCCAAGTCATGGCACCACCACGAATACGATCACCAAGAAGCTCAAACGAAGCCAGTGGATTGTCAAGAACATGGTGCAAATGATTCAAAATACGAACTCTCGATGTACATGCCTTCTTTTTCGTGTTCGATCGACCAAAATCTATCACCTCCCAAGATACTCCAAAAGACCACAACTTGATATGCATATAGTTGTCTTTCGCAGGAACAACAAGCGCCTTAGGGCAGTCAATGCGCACAAAGTTTCAACGTCGTTCCCCTATCTTGCGGATCGCCTTCTTTCACAAGAATAGTAATGGTATCGCTCTTAAATAAACATAATAAACAAGACAACATCAGCATAAGAATGAGATGGCAAGAAACAAAATTGCTTCACTAAAGCAAAAGACATGCGAAACAAACCTCGTGAGCATTGAAGGATGACAATGATCAAGTCACAACGACGAAAAGAAATCAGCCACAAAAAGCTTAAGCAGCACGGCAAATAGGGAAGCTACAAGGTGGTTTTTCAAAGTAAGCTATAGTAGCAAAGCTAAAGTGTTACGCAATCGCACTACACAACTACGCAAGCAGTTTCTTGCACTGCACGACAACATCACCACCAAGGGAAATTGCAACAAAAGACACTACACAGCGTAACTTCCCTGCAATCTTTTGCACAACACTAAGCAGCAACAACACACGACAAGCAGCAGCAACAAAAGGCACGGCAAGTAGTGAACGACAAGAAGGTTTTGTGACAAAAACACACACCCAATTTCCCAATAAATAAGGGTCAATTGCTTCCTCATGCTATAAGGAGAATACATACCAAATAGAAAAAGAAAAATCAAAAGAATGAGGCACATTCCAGCCAAAAAAAGGAAGCAAATTCCAAGCAAAAAAAGGCAACATGAAATCGGCAACAAGGAGAAAATAAAAGGAAACAAAGAAGTAAGGAAAAGGCTTCAAATTTTCCAAAACATTAAAGGAAAATACCTCTATTTGCTGAAATACAAGAAGAAATCCATCTAAAGCAAGGACAAGTCTTCAAGTTTCCTAAACCAAAAGGGAAAACACCGACATGGCCGGGAAAAAAAAAGGAGGAGAGAAAAAATGCAAATCCTACTTACCCAAGGACAAGCATTAAAGCTTTACAACACCTTGAAGGAAATCACCCTCATTACCAAAATTGAAGGAGATTCCTACTTAAGGAAGGAAAAGCATTTTTACTACACCCACAAGGAAAAAAAATCCAAGTCTCAAAATACACCAAGAGTATTTTGCCAAAGATTATGGAAAATCAAATACGCACGATAAATATGTGCCAATTTGTCCATTTTCAAAATTTTCATTACATTCAAGATCAAGCCTCTCCGGCCCTTGAAGAAAATTTACATTTTCATTCAAGATCGCCTCTACGGCCCTGAAGAAAATTTGCAATTCATCCAAGATCAAGCCTCAATGGTCATTGAAGAAATGTTTTGTTCAAGAAATACACCTCGAACGGCCCTTGACGAAATTCATCATTTCAATTCAAGAAATACGCCACTACGGCCCTTGAAGGAGCAAACTAATTCAAGATCAAGTCTTGACAACCCTTGAGTTAGAACATTCACATTGCAGGACTTCAAAACACATTTCCTGCATATGGCAAGCACATGCCTACAACGTATCTTGAAGTGGGGGCATTTGTAGACATGTAAATTTTGTTATAAACAAATGATGCATCACAAAACTCCACGTGGCATATGACTCATCACAAATAAACAACTCATCAATGACATGTGGCACAAATCAAGCAAAGGAAGTACAAAACCTTTCCAAAATCGGCAAAAGGGAGAAAATCTCTCTTAAAACCGGCAAGAGGATCCAAATTGCTCCCTAAACCGGAAAGAAAGCTAAAGCATCTTCATAAAATAAGCAAGAATTGAAGATTGCTCACAAAATAGGCAAGAAGCCCTATAATTCGGCAAAGATAAGAGAGAGTGGCCAAAACAAGACACAAAACATGTCTAGATTCTCTCGTGGATGAATCAAGACACAAATCAAAGCAAAATCCATCCAAAGGCAAGATTTGAGAAGTCTATAAATACAAGATCCCAAGACAAACAAAGGGGTGAAAATTCTTGAGATCCAGAGGAACCTTTGCACCAAATCTTTGAAGACTAATATGCTGCCAAAGCTCTCTTCGAAGAACACATAACCAAAGCCAAAGCTTTCATTTGACCAAAGCTGAAGCATTCCCTTGAAGAATCAACAAGCACTTATGCCAATTCCTTCAAGACTTTGTTGCGAGCTCAAAACTTGTAATGACATTCGATTCAAGAGCAAGTCACCAAGACCCTTGAATCAACAAAATCCCACATCAACATCACCTTTGTCACAGGTCACACAAACCTTGAGATAAAGACTATCCACGCATTGTTTCAAGTTCAAAACTAGAAGAAATTGTTCAACAGTTCGTCTGAGGTCAAGACACGAAGATTCTGGAATACATGAAAATCAACCATGTCATCATCAGTTGGCATTGCCTTATGGTCAAATGAACCGTTAAGGAGAAGTGTGTAAAGACTTTTGCAATGCATTAGTATCTTCATTGCCCTTGTGACATTGGTCAACCGTACATAAGAAAGCGAGAGGAAGGACAAGGGTTTCAATGAAAGAATCTCAGGTTGTATTTGTCCTTTTAGATAAGGATTATCACTCAACCGAATTACTTTTAGGAACCTGCATGAGTAAAGGCTTATCGGAAAGACACCAGTGAAGTTATTCTTAAGTAGGTCAAGTTTACTAAGGTGGTTGAGTTTGGAGAAATTAGCTGTGGTGAGGTATCCTTCCAAGTAGTTGAATATCCAATGGAGTTCTATGAGGTTTGTACAATTCATCAAAGATGGGGGCAAATTACCTTCTAAGATGTTGAAATCAAAATTCATGAATTTCAACTTCCAGAGCTTCCCAAAATTGAGGGGGATCACACCACTCAAGGATTGTGAGTTGGGTGAGGCAGACAATTATTTCACTAATGGCTCCATTTAATGAATTGAGAGGTAATACAAGTTCCTCAAGTTTGGTAATGTTATAGATATCTTTTGGAAGTGATCCTGACAAATTATTGTGACCGGTGCGAAGAATGTGCAATTTGGAACACCCACCAAACCCATGAGAAATGTTGCCACTAAATTCATTGGAGGAAAACTCCAATACTCTAATGGAAGGAGAGGATCAGAGACAAATATATGAAGGGATATACCCAAACAAGGTGTTGTTGCTAACATTGAAACTATTCAAATTCCAAGCTTGTTGGAAGAAAGAAGATCGAATTGCACCATGAAAGTGATTGCTTGACAAATATATTGTCTGGATATTTCTAGGTGATAGAGAAAATGGTATCTCTCCATAAAGAAGGTTATAGCTCAAATTAAGGATCTCGAGGCGATTCAAGGACGAGAAGAATACCTCATTTGAGACAAGCATACCTCCCTTGAGCCCTTTGGAGGGTAAGAGCAAATGAGTGACCCAACCCTCTCGATTACAAGTGATACCATTCCAATGACAACAATCAACATAACTACTCCGATTCAGAGGAGAAGATAGAATGAGGGCAAAGTCCAGGAGGGAGGTGCATTCAATTTGGTTGCATGCATGAATGTTTGTTGTAGAGATAATGTAAGAGAATAAAAAGATGAGGAGGAAGCCATGGGCCATTTTTTAACTTAGGTATTGCTTAAAGCTAGACCCGACAGTTTCTAACACAACACGAAAACGACACGAAAATAAAGGGTTTCGGGTCAACACGATAACTAATCGGGGTCATTATCGGGTGATCCGTTATTAACGAGTTCTTAACAGGTATACACGCGGGTAACACGTGGGTGACCCATTTCGACCCGTTAAGAAAAAAAAATTTTTTGATAATTTTAAAGTTTAATTACTAAAAGATTCATTATAAATCTTTTAGCATATACAATATACAATATATACAACAGCCATATTACTAAAAGATTTATTATAAATCTTTTATATCATGTTTATACAATAGCCATATTAATATATACAATATATTCTATATTAAATATATAGTTTTGTATTATTATTCTATATAAGTTCAAAAAAAAAGTTTTTGTCATTATTTACTTTTATTATGAGAGTTTCTTATTATCATTACTAGGATAAATTTTTACTTAACATGTTGTTGTCCAAAATTAAAATAAACTAGTATAGTATTTGTATGGGCAAGAACTAAGAAGACATACATACAAGTATGAAAAATGTGAAAGAATATATAAACACTTGTGATTCATCATTATTTCTCCACGAGTAGAAAATGGTTACACTTACATTATCGTTTAGATTTTTAAAATCCTCCAAACCTCATGAATAATTTTTTTTATTTGAGGGAAAAATTAATATAATTAATAATAATTATTGTAGAAGTGTAAAAAATGTAAAAAAAATATATACAATCACTCATAATGACAAACCTTACAACTTTCATGAAGGGATCAGCTTCGAAATCCAACACTATAATCCATAAACCTTAAATTTATATTTAACCATCGATTGTCATTTAAGCTTTATTCTTGTTACTGAATTTCATTTGTAAAATTTTCTTTTTTCAAAACATGATCATCTAGCAGATGTAAGAAGATGAATGGTTCAGATCTTTGATATCACATTTCGATATTTACGGTTAACTGAAATATGAGTCGATGTCATATAGTTTGTAGAAACTTTATAAACATCAAGCAATATTTTCACTAACCGTAAAACTTGAACATAATATCAACGATCCAAACCGTTCATCTTCTTGCATCCTCTAATAGATCATGTTTTCAAAAAACAAAATCTGAAAAAACAAAATTTGATGAGAAAAATGAAGCGTAAATGTAAACAACAATCAACGGTTAAATTTTGATCTATGATTTATATGATTATAGTGGCGAATTTCGAAGTTCAACTCTTCACGAAAGTTGTAAAGCTTGTCATTACGAGCGTTTATATATTTTTTTCTATATTTTTTATACTTCTACATTAATTAAAAAACTATTAAATACTTTACTTAAATAACAGTCGTCAGATAAATGAGAATAAATCTTTACCGTTAGATTCTATTTCATTTATATTATTAAAACTTTTTTGGACAAAAAGACCCCTTATATTTTCCATTATTTTCCAATTTTTTCCATCTGATTTGATCAGAAGCCAGCGCTCAGCCCTAAAATTCTAATCCCTTTCTTTCTTTCTCTCTCCCCACTCCCGTACCCTCTCTCCAGACCCGCCGCGGCGCCGTCTGTTCTTCCTAGCCTCTCTCCCGCCGTCTGTTCTTCCAAAAAGCTCTAATCTGACGGCCACGATCTTCTTGTCCTCCATTCGTACAACCACTTCTGTGTAAGTATTTTTCCCTCTTCAATGGAGGTAATCTATCTCTTACGAAGATTGATGGAAAGATATAGAGATGGGAAAAAGATTTACACATGGTTTTTATAGATTTGGAAAAAGCGTATGATAGGGTCCCAAGAGACATTCTTTGGAGAATTTTAGAGAAGAAAGGAGTACGAGTAGCATATATCCAAGCTATAAAGGATATGTATGAAGGAGCAAAGACTGTCGTAAGAACTCATGAAGGACAAACTGAAAGCTTTCCCATAACTGTAGGATTACATCAAGGCTCATCCTTAAGTCCTTACCTTTTTGCGTTGGTAATGGATGAGTTAACAGGACATATTCAAGATGATATTCCTTGGTGTATGCTTTTCGCAGACGATATAGTGTTGATAGATGAAACTCAGGAAGGGGTAAATGCAAAGCTTAACCTTTGGAGAGAAGTGTTGGAATCTAAAGGTCTTCGCCTAAGCCGATCAAAGACAGAATATATGAAGTGCAAGTTCAGTGCAAATGGAGGCCAAAACGAGTTAGGGGTGAGGATCGGAGATCAAGAAATACCAAAGAGCGACCGTTTTCGTTACCTAGGATCTATCTTGCAAAAGAACGGAGAATTAGATGGAGATCTCAACCATAGAATACAAGCTGGATGGATGAAGTGGAAGAGTGCATCCGGCGTGTTGTGTGACCGCCGTATGTCACTGAAGCTCAAGGGAAAATTCTATAGGACGGCAATAAGGCCGGCGATGTTGTATGGCACAGAATGTTGGGCGGTGAAGCATCAACACGTACACAAAATGGGTGTAGCGGAGATGAGGATGCTTCGTTGGATGTGTGGGCACACGAGAAAGGATAAGATTAGGAATGAGGATATCCGGGGTAAAGTAGGAGTAGCCGAAATTGAAGGAAATATGAGAGAAAATCGGTTACGGTGGTTTGGACATGTGCAAAGAAGGCCTACTGACGCTCCGATTAGAAGATGCGACTATGGGACAGAGGTTCAGGGTCGAAGGGGTAGAGGAAGACCTACGAAAACTTTGCAAGAGACTCTAAGAAAAGACTTAGAGTACTTGGATCTAACGAAGGACATGACACAGGACCGAGCACAATGGCGTTCTAACATCCATATAGCCGATCCCACTCAGTGACTTGGATTTTCCAAGTCTCAAACCGAGAAGTTTTCCTCACTCAGGAAATTAAGGGAACACTACCTCAACCTACATGCTCCACTCACAAAGCTTCAACAAAAGAAAATTCAAAGAACTTAGCGAAGAAGGTTTTGGTGTATTTAACACAATACATTGAAATGAAGGAAAACTTATTTATTGATATCCCCGATAAGCTACAAATATGTACATATACATGAGTCAAAATAAACAAACAAGAGGGAGCCTTCACAAAGGTTGCTTAGGAGAAGTCTCAGCAGTCGGTAGAGCCCCAGAAAGAGAAGGCACCGGAGGGGGATCATTCGGAGCCTCAGTACTGGACAGAACCCTAGACGGAGGAGGCATCAGAGGTTGATCATTTGGAGCTTCATTACGCGGTACAGCCCCAGAAAACGAAGGCAATAAATGCCTTTGGAACAAACCCACAAATCTCTGATGATCAAGTAAAACCTGACCATCAGATTCCTTCATCTGGTCAAGCTTCCTCTTCATGTTTGTAGCATAGTCATGTGCGAGCCGGTGCAACTGTTTATTCTCATGCTTGAGCCCTCTAATCTCCTGTTTGAGACTCATCACTTCAGCCGCCAATGATTCAACTTGGCGGGTTCGAGCAAATAGGCGTTGGGCCATATTAGACACAGAACCTGCACACTGAACACTGAGAGCCAGAGAATCCTTAACAGCTAACTCATCAGACCGTTTGGAAAGTAGTCTGTTATCTTTGGGAGTGAGAAGGTTCCTGGCCACCACCGCAGCGGTCATATCATTCTTCATCACGGAATCCCCAACGGTAAGAGGACCAGTAGGGGAGACGAATGATGGGCGCCATATGTTGTCTGGAGAAGGCGGGGCTACCTCTTCAACAAGGTTCAAGTCAAAACGACGGTCGGAGGGGCCAGACATTTTCAAAGGGGTTGAAAAGAGAAGAGGTCAGACAAATCAAGATCTTAGAAGTGCAAGAATGGTGCTTCTACTGGTGGAGATTCAAGTGTGCTTTGGAACTTAATGCCAGCCCCTATAAAAATTTGCACTCGACGGAGCTTCAAAAATCGAAGAGGTGCCTGCTCAGAAATCGAAGAGGCGTTTGCTTTCTCAAAAGCTGGGCTGCTTAGAGACCACGAGGGTCGATCTTAGAAATCGAAGAGGCGTTTGCTTTCTCAAAAGCTGGGCTGCTCAAAGACCACGAAGGCCGATCTCAGAAATCGAAGAGGCACCTACTTTTCCAGCCTTGACAGCACCTGTCACACACACACTCAGCTTTGCAGAAATTATGGGCATTTTGTCGAAGACTTCTGGTGAAGTAGAAAGCACATGAGTCTTACTGTTCAATCACCCACTTCCCACACGCAACAGTAGCTCATGGGTACCACAGATAACTTTGCCAAAGTTCTCTGCCAAAGTTGAGCACGTGAAGCTTGCAGCTCCCACTACATCGCTCTGACCAAGAAGGGTAAAAGAATAGCAAAGAAACAGCACTAACAAAGTTTAGACACATAAATTTTGAAGGTCTAGCTACCATATTATTACCCACAAGGGTAAAGGAACAGTACCACTGCTGGATAATTGGAAAGTCCCTGTGTGTCAACCTCTGTGCTTCGTGGCAAGGTAGACTAGCAAACATGCCCAACCTTTACTCACATTCGAGAAAAACTCCCAACAAGATTGCTTGCTTCAAAATCGAAGAGGCACCATCCTCCGAATCTCGAGAGCCAGAATCCCAACATGACTACTTTATCAAAAATCGAAGAGAGGGTAAAGGAACAGTACCATTGATGGATAATTGGAAAGTCCCTGTGTGTCAACCTCTGTGCTTCGTGGCAAGGTAGACTAGCAAACATGCCCAACCTTTACTCATTTTCGAGAAAACACTCCCAACAAGATTGCTTGCTCCAAAATCGAAGAGGCACCGCCTTCCGAATCTCGAGAGCCAGACTCCCAACATGATTACTTTCTCAAAAATCGAAGAGATCGCTCTCCGAATCTCGAGAGCCAGACCCCCAGCATGATTGCTTTCTCAAAAATCGAATAGGCATCGTTCTCCGAATCTCGAGAGCCAGATCCCCGATAGGATTGCTGGTTCGAAAACTGAAGAGGCAACACTTTCCCAACTGCAAGAGCCGGATCTCCTTGGATAAAGCTGTCTGTAATCTTCACACGCAACATCAGCTTTCCAGATACCATAGACCACTTTTTCAAAGTGCTCTGACAGAGTTAAAACATGTGAAGCTGGCAGCTCCCACTACCGTGATATGACCAAGCAGGGTAAAGGAATAGCATTACTACTTGTTGTTAAGGAGACTCCTATATATGTCGACCTCCATCCCCAACGGACAGACAGACCTGCAACAATGCTCAACCCTTCCTCATATCTGAGAGGGCACTCCCAATGAAGCCTTTCGAAATATTCAGCTTTCTTTCCCCCCGATAATACCTCTGCAAACAAGCTATACTAGAGCAAGAATATCTCATATCATCAGGGTTAAAAGCAAGAGTATCCCATATCATGCTTTTTCCCTGTCTTTTTCTTTGGCCTTGTTCTTACCTGCAAGACAAGGAGAAAGAGAGCAATCAGTTAGCACTTGGAATCAAGTTTCCAGCCAGGAACTGACTGCCTGGAACCCCTTACCTGATTACTTACCTGGCATTGCTCTCGAGTACTCATCTTCAACATCTTATGCTTCCAGGGAAGATACTGCATCTGCCTGAGGAACAGATAGGGCAAGTGAGAAGAATACAAGGAAGCATGTGGAGACAAGCGTAACAGCACACGTGCCGATACATCCATTACTCTGTCAAAGCAAAAGTATCCCATATCAACATGGTCGAACGTACTCTAGATTTGATGGACTTGTTTTGACCTTCAAATTCTTCAGTCGGCCTTATACTCTGGAGGAAACCAGAAAACCCTCCAGCTCAGTTCAAGAATAAGCCTGTGGAAAGTTACTTCTTCAAAAGCAAAAGTATCCCATATCATCTCTTCTCATTTTTCTTCTCTTTATCCTTCATGCTGCCTACAAGATAGGGAGAATGTGAACAATCAGCCGGAGCTCTGATTGCTTACCTTGTATGTCACCTCTTTCAACAGATCCCCTAGCTCGGCGACCTGGGGGACTCCTACTACATGGTTTGTATCGCGCTTGACCAAGCCTGAAACTACAAGTAAGCTTCAAGTGAAATTGATACATTACCTTGTGCATCTCCACCAGTTAAAGATACCACCCCTGGATGGAGGAAGAGTACTTCCAGAGAAGATGCCACATCTACCTATGAGACAGATAAGGCAAGTCAAGACGATACCACACTCCGATACTTAGAAGTTTCGTGATTACGAGATCATTCTCCCACAATATTTCCTAATGTCATTTGTACTAAATCATTTACCTGTACTCACTAAAGGAGAGCTTGAACCTATGTACTTGTGTAAACCCTTCACAATTAATGAGAACTCCTCTATTCCGTGGATGTAGCCAATCTGGGTGAACCACGTACATCTTGTGTTTGCTTTCCTATCTCTATCCATTTATATACTTATCCACACTAATGACCGGAGCAATCTAGCGAAGATCACAAAAAACGACCGTTTTCGCTACCTAGGATCTATCGTGCAAGAGAACGGAGAATTAGATGGAGATCTCAACCATAGAATACAAGCTGGATGGATGAAGTGTAAGAGTGCATCCGGCGTGTTGTGTGACTGTCGTAGGCCACTGAAGCTCAAGGGAAAATTTTATAGGATGGCAATAAGGCCAGTGATGTTGTATGGCACAGAATGTTGGGCGGTGAAGCATCAACACGTACACAAAATGGGTGTGGCGGAGATGAAGATGCTTCGTGGGATGTGTGGGCACACGAGAAAGGATAAGATTGGGAATGAGGAATGAGGATATCCGAGGTAAAGTAGGAGTAGCCGAAATTGAAGGAAAGATGAGAGAAAATCGGTTCCGGTGATTTGGACATGTGCAAAGAAGGCCTACTGACGCTCCGGTTCGAAGATGTGACTACGGGACAGAGGTTCAGGGCCGAAGGGGTAGAGGAAGACCTAGGAAAACTTTGGAAGAGACTCTAAGAAAAGACTTAGAGTACTTGGATCTAACGGAGGACATGACACAAAACCGAGCGCAATGGCGTTCTAGGATTCATATAGCCGACCCCGCTTAGTGGGAAAAGGCTTTGTTGTTGTTGTTGTTGTTGTAACCTTGCTCTCTCTTCACTCTTTCTACACTGATATACGTACTTGGGTATTTTTATATCACTATATATACACACTTTCTGTGTTCTTTTCATTTGTTTAATGTTGTATCTTTATAAATCTTATGTTTTTGTTTCTTCTTTTTCATTCGAAATTACGAATTTTCATTTCTTGGAAAAAAAAAACCCATGTTTTGTTGTTGTTGTTGTTGTTGTAACCTTGCTCTCTCTTCACTCTTTCTACACTGATATACGTACTTGGGTATTTTTATATCACTATATATACACACTTTCTGTGTTCTTTTCATTTGTTTAATGTTGTATCTTTATAAATCTTATGTTTTTGTTTCTTCTTTTTCATTCGAAATTACGAATTTTCATTTCTTGGAAAAAAAAACCCATGTTTTGTTTTTAAAATGTGACAATCTTTGATTAGTTCCAACATGCAATGATTTAAGTTTGGCTTATTTGACTTGTTAACTGATATAGGGATTCTGGATTTTAGCTATTGATATCAAAGCAGTATTTGAGTTTACTTTTTCTGATATGGCAATGTTTTTGTTTACTTTTTCTGATATAGGGATTCTCTGATTCTGGATTATTTGACTTGTTAACTGATATGGCAATGTTTTTGTTTACTTTTTCTGTTGAAATCTGCTCAACGGGTATTTGAGTTTCTACATTTCGTTTGCTGAGTGTGTTTACTGCTTGTTAAGTACATGAGTTTGATAGCTTTTAAAACCGTAAATTTCGAAAATTACTTGATGAGTATAGTTGCCTGTACAGTAAGTCCTCTGTTTATTTTTCTTACTCGTGAAGATTTCTCCCATCACTCTACGAATGACATAGGGCCATGGTTTCTAATGGGTAAATTTCGTATTAGCTCTTACTGTTGACATACTAGGCGGAGCCGGCCACATGTTTTTAGGATGACTATAATTAGTTGTTTTGGTTAAACATTGCAGGCGGGTGCTAGTGGCTAGTGTTTTATATTATTGTGTTAGTTGCTTTTGTAATTTGAATTGACTGGAATTCTTGTACTTTAGACAGTCATTGCTTGTTTTCACTAGCCTTGAATTTGAGTTTCTGTGTTTTTAGTACCGAAATCAGCATAACATAGCGAGATCTGGTAACACCATGTTGAGTTTCGATTGTGTAAATTGGATGAGGTGGTTCTACCAGAATCTAAAGGTTGACATGTGGAGGCCAAATGGGATTTGTGAGGACGATTGGATGCAGTTTCTATCAGGGATCATACCGCAGTTAACCCTCATATGTGAAATCCCAAAGCCGCCCTAAGTGAAAGCATGCAATATATGATACTGTGCTAAAAAACTTGAATCTCTCGCACAAGGGCCTGAGATTAAATTTTTGAATCTGACTGTTTACCACTTGAATTGCATTCAGTAGTCAGTATACCAATTGAATTGCACTCAGTGCAATGTGCACCACATCGAAAACTTGGTATTTTCTTGTCTAATGCTGAATGCTTTATTGCTTAGTAATATTCATTGTTACTGTTAGTAATATCCTACCTGTTTAAAAAAAGCTATTAATTAATTTATACCCATTTTGTTTCAGAAGCAATGGATGCTAGAGATTCAGATTTAGTAAACGATGAGGAGTCTGTGGAGATTATAATGGGAACAGAACGAGATCTTGGAAGCGAAAGTATAGACAATACAAATACGAGTTTTGCAAAGAAAAAGGCTAGAGCAATCAATTTAGGTAAGCGAAAACTTCGATCTCCTGTTTGGAACACTTTCACTAAATTGGATACTATTTTTGAAGATGGTAAAAGCTGTGCTCAATGCAAAGATTGTAAGAAAGTAGTGATAGATGATAGTCATCATGGGACAGGAAATATGAAAAGACATTTGAATACATGCCCTGCAAAGAATAATGTTGAATTGTTTATGTCGGCATCTGAATTGTGTTCCCAAAAGTTTGATCCTCTAGTATTCCGTGGCTTATTAGTAGAGGCAATCATCAAGCATAATCTTCCTTTTAATTTTGTTGAACACGAGGGAATTAAGGCTTTGTTGGCATATGTATCTCCTGATGTTAAGCTACCATGTCGAAATATTGTCAAAGCTTATGTGTTGAGGATGTTCAAAACTGAAAAACAAGCACTGCATAATTTGTTAGGCTCAGTTGAAGGTAGAATTTGTTTGACATCAGACTTATGGTCATCTCAGTGCACCGATGGGTATCTTGCACTTACTGCTCACTTTGTAGACAAGGATTGGAAATTGAATAAAAGAATCATAAGTTTTTGTCACATGCCTCCTCCGCATACTGGTGTTGCATTATGTGAGAAAATAAGTGCGTTGGTAACTGAGTGGGGGATTGAGAAGAAGTTATTTTCTATTACTTTGGATAATGCTTCTTAAAATATTTGTTTTGTTAACATTTTGAGGAATCAATTAAATATTAGAGGTCTTCTCTTGATGAATGGTGACTTCTTTCATGTGCGTTGTTGTGCTCATATTTTGAATTTGACAGTCCAAGATGGACTTAAAGAAATTGATTATTCGGTGGTAAAAAATCGTGAATGCATCAAGTATATAAAGGGTTCTGAGGCTAGGAAACTAAAGTTTCAAGAATGTGTTAGGCAAGTAGGGATATTGGATAGTAAGAGAGGTTTGAGATAAGATGTCCCTACTAGATGGAACTCAACTTATCTTATGGTAGATAGTGTCATTTTCTATCGATATGCTTTTATTAATTTAGGATTGAGTGATTCAAATTTTGAAAGTTGTCCTTCTTCTGAAGAGTGGGATATAGTGGTGAAGATTTCGAAGTTTTTGGGGTACTTTTATGATGTTACATGCTTATTCTCTGGGACAAAGTACCCCACATCAAATTTATTCTTCCCTAAAGTGTTCGTAATTCAGCTTCAAATTAAGGCAGCCATTGATGACTGTGATAGTTTCATGAATAAGATGGGGGCTTATATGCGCATGAAATTTGAGAAGTATTGGTCAGATTACAGTTTGATTATGTCAATTGCAATCATCTTAGATCCTTGTGGATTGGGCTTACACAAAGCTTCATGGCGTGAATTCTATGGAATATAAAAATGTTTATGGCACATTGACTGCTCTTTTTAATGTGTACTCGGAAATATCTGCTCATCTTAATTATTCAAATATTCCAATGAACTCGCCGTCTAATCATCAAACAGAAGGTGTAGATGCTCTCTTTGAGGTAATATAAAGTTTGTATTTTCCTTTTTATACATAGTACTTTAAAACTATTAATATTATATTTGAAATTGGGTTATGCATAATTTTTAAGGAAAACTAATGAAAAGGGTTTGAAAATTTTGAGTTTTAATGATAAGGACAAAATAAAGGGTAAAGTGAATAGTAACAAGATTGACTTTTTAGTGTAAAAATGTGGTTTTTCGTTAAAGTGAACAGTATCAGGTGCTTTTCGTTAAAGTTCCCTAATTTTTATGATGTTTCTGTTTTTTTTATTTTTATGATGTAGGATTTTGATAATAATTACAATGGTCCAAATTCAGTTGAAAAAGGTGAATTACAGAAGTATTTGGATGATAAAAGACTAGATAGAAGACATGATATAGATGTTCTTTCTTGGTGGCAAATGAAGCGTTTTCATTATCCAATACTTTCTCAGTTAGCAAGAGATGTGCTAACAATTCCTATTCCAACTGTTGCGTCAGAATCTGCTTTTAGTATTGGGGGTAAAGTGCTAGATCAATATCGTACTTCATTGTTGCCCGACACGGTTCAAGCTTTGTTGTGTACACGAGATTGGCTTTTTGGAAAATGAGGTGGTATATCGTTTATATAATATAGAACTATTTTTTATTTCTTTTCATAATTATTTTTAGTACCCATAATTTGAATGGTTTACAATGTTTGATTTTTCTATGTCTAGTTTATGTGAAAGAGAGTGCTAATGTGGAAAGCCTCAATGAAAACATCATCAATATAACTCTTGAAGACAATATATCAAGCCAAAGTTCCAATACTTTTTCCCATGATGATTGAGGAAAATTGAAGGGTTTGATTGGAAGAAAATGTGCAAGGTTCAATGTTCTAATGTTCCAACATCCTTAATTTTGCAAATCTTTTGAACATTTGATATTTTGTAATGTTCTAATGTTTTTTGTATTATGCTCTTATTTTGGGTATGTAATGTAAATATATACTTAAAAGAAAAATACGCTTTTATGTTTTCAATGTGACAATATGGTATGTATTATCTATCATTATAGACTATCAGTCTATCACAATTTGACCTGTTGGTAGAAGATCAAATTTGAGGAATGGTTTAGGGTTATTAGTTATAAGTCGGATGAGTTTCTCCGTCCACTTCCAGCCTCCAGGCAAGCCTTTGTGATTCCAAAATGGCTTTTACTATGCTGCATATGGATTATGGAGTATACTGTATAGCCTCATCACTTATGGTACCTTAATAAATGAAAAAATTAAACAGACAGAATAAAGTTACCAATTGTTTTATGAGAGACCATACCAACAAATAGTATGACTATTTGGAAGCAGGGTATGGGTGTGAATTAAATTCGTGTACACAGATTGGCTCTAATCAAATTTGATTTTTGGGACTAGAAGATTCATTTGTGTTTTGGTTCTAATCAAGCAATTGTGGGATTGAGTCGAGTCCCACTGGGCGTGCATGCAACCTTTTTTTTCACTCAAAAAAATTATCATGTTTTTTATTTGATTATTTATTAATTTAAAATATATTTTCCTTAACGGGTAACGGGTTAGGTCATATTACCCGTTAATATTTTTGGGGTCGGGTCATTTTACCCGTTTATCTTAACGGATGTTACACAACACAATCCGTTAAGATATCGAATATGACACGAAAACAACACGAACACAGGAAACACCACATGAATGCTAGGTCTATTTAAAGCGAACAAGTCTGCACACACACACATATATGTGTGGCAGCAACCAAAGGTATGCAGCTGATTTTATTTTATTTTTAATAATTTATAATTATTTAATTTTTGCTTAGAATTATCCAAACCCCTATTTACGTTTGAAGAGAATTTCATGGGCACGAAAGACACCAAAAAGTGAAGACCTCCGTGGGTCATGACTCATAAGAAGGAAAACAACTAAACAAAACTAAAGATTAAAAGGTTGTTTTGCCACTAATATTATATTCTAGTGATATTTCTTTTTACTTGTAAGTGAGACATCTTTGATTCAACTTGTGTAAATTAAGAATTGATACCAATTTATTATGTTGGTTTCATTTCAAGAAAATAAAAATACGACCCTCATAGAATGCATGCAAATTGTAGTAACCAATTGAAAGTGAAAGTAGAAGATAAGTTACTAATTAAGAAGAATCATCACTTTCAATTCCTGAGGAATGGCATGACGAAAATGAGGTAAGTTTCTTCTAATCCAACCTCTTCTAATCCCTTAAAAATGAAAAATCATTCACTGTATCTTTCATTTGAGCTTGAATCTTGTCCAATCCAATCTAATGAATCTTAAGCACCAAATGAGCATTAAAAAATATCATATTTTCATTTTTCCGAACCCTTCAATACGTGGAAGAGAGATTTCCTCTTAAGGTTGATTTCTTCCATTCCCAACTACCCAACCAAGCCATAGAAAGCAAGTGGAGCTCCTCCAAGTCAAATAAGATATAATGAAGAGAACAATGCAAGAGAATAATTTATTGCTTACAGTAACAGGTCTACATATATTATAATATACATGAGCAAAAAGCGAAGACCTTAGTATGCTGAGAAAACTGGCAAGCAACCATAACCGCACATTAGTGTAAATTTTTCCAAACCCTGAAACATGTCAAAGAGAGATTTCCAAACCCTTCCATACGTCAAAAGAGAGATTTCCAAACCCTTCAATACAAAGAGAGATTTCAGAACCCTACAACACCTTAAAAAGAGATTTTAGAACCTAACTAAATGACCTTAATTTTATTTGACTATTAGCAAAGGCGATCTTTATAGAGCGATTTATAATATCAACAGTTCTGATAAAAAATACAGTTCTATGAATCGGCAACGAATAGTTTTAAATATGAATTCCTACTCATCCTTTGAGTACCCAATATTGTTCTTTTGGTTATGAGAGTGATAGGGTTAGTGGTTAGATACTTAGTTGTTAGGGGGAAGAGGAACTGATGGGAAATTTTTCTCTTGCATTATTCTCTTCCTCCCTATATCTAATTCGACTTGGGAGGAGCTCCACTTGCTTTCTATGCCTTGGTTGGATAATTGGGAATGGAAGAAATCAATCTTAAGAGGAAATCTCTCTTCGACGTATTGAAGGGTGCGGAAAATGAACATATGATATATTTTTATGCTCATTTGGTGCTTAAGATTAATTATGTTGGTTTCATTTCAAGAAAATAAAAGATACGATCGACTCTACAAGAATGCATGCAAATTGCAGTAACTAGTTGAAAGTGAAATTAGAAGATAAGTTACTAATTAAGTTACTAATTAAGCTTCTTCTAATCCAACCTCTTCTAATCCCTTAAAACTGAAAAATCATTCACTGTATCTTTCATTTGAGCTTGAATCTTGTCCAATCCAATCTAATCAATCTTAAGCACCAAATGAGCATAAAAAAAATATCATATTTTCATTTTTCCAAACCCTCCAATACGTTGAAGAGAGATTTCATCTTAAGATTGATTTTTTTCCATTCCCAACTACCCAAGTAAGGCATAGAAAGCAAGTGGAGTTTCTCCCCAGTCAAATAAAATACAATTGTTTGGATCAAAACTTGACTTTGGGCTCAAGAGAGGAGCTGGCCCAATAGGATTCCCGAAGGGAGAGTCAGCTAGAGCCCAGCAAATTGGCCGAAGCCCAGCCAAAAACCCAGAAAAGCAGAAAAGGGCTTTTCTGACTTGGTGCAGCTCATAAAGACCACTTGCTCACCTACCCAATGGCCAAGTGGTATAGACTGACCAGCTACACAACCCATAAAGTACTTTTATGGTGGCATTACATGTAAAATAGCTGATGAGGCATAACCCTCAAACCGCATTCGGGCAAGGCTGCTACTACAGAAGACCAAACCGAGTTGTCTATATAAGAAGAAAGAGAAATCAGGAATAAGGACACTCAATCAAACAAACAAATGCAAGCACAAACTCTGCTCAAAGCCAGATTTGCCTTCAAAACGAAGTTGTAGTCAGCCCAAGCCTTCATCCCTCTCGGGACAAGCCTTCATCCCTCTCGGGATAACCTTTCCTTCAAACCCTTGTAATAGCTCTGCTACCCTGCTCAACCTTGTTGTAGTATCGATTTATCTTTTGTAACCTCCCTATCTCTCTCTCTCTCTCTCTCTAAACTTTCAGACCCTTGACAAAACTACAAAGATAGGAACCTGCAAGACGAGCAGCCTTACCTGATAAGGTTTAACCTTGCCCGACCTTCTGTGCTTTGTTTTTGTCTTTTCATTCATTAAGCCTAGCAATATGTTGTATACTTCCAGTTATATGCAAGTTATTTCTAGCAAGATGACCATTAAAAGGCTTTCTCAGTACTTGGATCCGATTTGAATATATCTTCAGTATTCAAACCAGATATAAGTCCTAAGCCCTCGGGCATGCAAATCTGATCAGTTAAAAGTCCTTGGCCTCAAGGCATAAAAAAGAACTTTATGTGGACTTAACCCATCCACAACAGTCCTTGATAAACGAGAAGTCCGAAGTTACTTGGGGCGCAAGTAATCGACCTACCTCTTAGTTTTATTTCTATTATATTATTATTATCATAGAACGCTTAAGCATGGGATGGATTCTGATAGGAAGCCTCAAGGCCTACACCTAAGGCCCCACGAAGGCACCTATTTGGGTTCATTCTGTTCTGCGGTCTAGAACGTTTGAGTATAAGAACGAACTCTAATGGGAAGCCTCAAGGCCTACACCTAAGGCCCCACAAAGGCACCTATTTGGGTTCATTCTATCTCTCGGACTCGGGTAATCAGAAGTATAATAGTTATAAGACTCCTGCAATCACGAGAACAAATATGATGTGTTCGAGCACCGATTTAGTTTGATAGGAAGCCTCAAGGCCTATACCTAAGGCCCCACAAAGACACATGTTATATCTAACACGGTTTCTCGGGTACATACATATATACAACTAAAACTCGACATCCATTTTACATCTGCCATGCTGAAGATGGTAGTGGCACGCCTAAGCACCTAAAAGTTAATCTTGATTGTGAGCCTCAAGGCCTACACCTAAGGCCCCACAAAGGCACTTTTCAAAGTTAACTCTGTCCTTCTCTTTCAGCCTTGCCCGATAAAGACTTGCCCGACAAGACTTGCCTGACAAAGCCCGACAGTGAAGCAGAAGCTCGACAGTAGCCCTCAACCGGCGCCAAAACCTCCCGGGGAGCTGTGTGCTCGTCGTCCAGGAAGCCTCCCCGACGGAAATTCCTGACGCGAACAACAATGAAAGAAAACAATGCAAGAGAATAAGATATTAAAACTCATGATTGCTTGAAAAATAACGGAACCACTGAACCAGGATATTCTTTTAGATAACATCAATGAAAAAGGGACAAAGTTGAAAATTTGAAACCACATGACGATAGCCAAATGTGTGTTTCTTCTTTCCATTGAAAGAGTAGTCAAATTCGGACTACCACAAACATTATGAGTTTTGATTCCATCCCTAAAAGGAGTGTAAAGAACATAAATAACTTAGGGGTGTAGTCAATTTGAATTTCAGAAGATTTTAATAGACTTTTTTTAAGTGACAAATTTCAAAGGATTTTAGTAGACTCTACAATTCTATATGGATTTTGACAAATTTAGATTTCTATTGTAGATTTCTATGATTTCGTATGGACTTCTTTCATTGATTTCTTAAAATTTTTTAGTTGATTTCTACAATATCAAATGAATTTCTTTCTCAGTGCACAATTTGAAAAAGAAAAAAAAATTAAACATGACATAAACATACTATATTGATATAGAAATACAAACCAAGCAAATATGCCTTTCTCTTTCTCATTTGAATTATAATTAAAAAAAATCAACTAACCAAAATAAAGATCATTGGCTCACAACCACCTACAACCAGCCACTTTAATTCACCAAAAAGTTCTAAGGTGCATAAGCTACTGCTGGATTTGGATATATTCTTTAAAATCCTCTCTAATCCTTACTTGACTACACCATGATTTTAGAATCTTTTAAAATTTTCTTTTAAAATTATAATTGACTACACCCAAATTTTGAAGTCTATTATAATGGTCTACCACATCCAGTATGAGTTTTGATGTTGAAAATAGCTTAATGCCAATCTTCATATGATAATCATGTAGAAAGGAGTTGAATAGAATGAAGAAATCGAAGGAATGAAGAACTTGCCATTTTTCGAAGTAGTCGTTAAACTTAAATCGCAACAGCTAGATTAGTTTCTAATTTTAGAAAATTGCAGTTGTTATTCCTATCTGTTTAGGATTGTACTGTGTCATCTGATCCTCTCCCAAGTGGAAGGATCGTAGCCTCCGATGGCCTGAATGGCTAGAGATGTGTCTTTACTCCCTGACAAATAGGATCTGAGCAGTTGATTGTTTAGGGTGATATAGCCTTGTATATTCCTTCTTCAATTTCAATCAATGAATATACTGAGCATTCTCTATTCTCTGTGTTCATCATTTTCTCAAAACTTTCTGCTCTAAAGTTTTCACTTTTCATATGTTAATCAACCTAAGAAGCTATGTCTAGTACCATTTAAACATGGTATCAAAGCTCTAGGTCTGATTCCAAGGGGGGCGTAAACTGTGAGTGAGGTTCTCCCTTTGAAATTCCCAAAAGGGATAAAGGTGGTTCCTTTTTTGGTTGGTTCACTGATACTCACTGAGAAATGGTGGCAGTTCAAAGGTGATAAAAAGTTCAAGCAGTTAGGGCTGAATTTGAATATTTGAGAATGACAGAAAGTGAAACCTTAGATGATTACTTGGCTAGGTTTTTTGAAATTGTGAATAACCTGAAGTCACTTGGTGAAGATGTGCCTGAAAAAAGAATTATGTAAAAATTGTTGATGAGTTTAAGTAGGAGATATAAGTCTATTGTGTCCATTATAGAGGAAACCCGAGACCTAGACACTATTAGAATTGAAGAAGTTATAGCATCTGTCAAAGTCTATGATAAAAGATAAGACTTGCATGACGAGAGGGATAGGTTGATAGGAACTAAGAGAGCCTTTAGTAGTCTCAGAGTTGGCAACAACCATGCCTCTGGAGCTTACAAAGGTTCACAAAATAAGCAAAATCAGAAGTGGCAGGGACAACATAAGAAGGGACAGAATTGGTCTCAAAGTGCGAATTGGAACAACAACAGTGGCACAAACTGGAACAACAATCCTGGAGGAAGTTGGAATAATAAGTTCAACCCTAAGAACAAGCAAAGGAGTAGTAGTCAAAGTGGTGTGAAACCAGAGTGCCAAGTCTGTGAGAAGTATCATTTTGGTGTGTGTAAATACAAAGGAAAAGCCAAGTGTGGGAAATGTAATCGATTTGGTCATGTTGCAAAGGATTATGATAATCACAAGCAAGTAGCCAACTATGCAAAGGAAGAAGAAGTAACCACAGGAACCATGTTCTATGCTTGTCATTCAACTTCAATTGCACAAGATAGATTTGTATAGTTTGTGGACAGTGCATGCAATAACTATATGACTTCTTAGAAGTCTGCTTTGATAAACATTGTTAGAACTATGACATGTAAGGTAAAAATGGGCACTGGAGACCTTGTACAAGCTACTGGGAAAGGTTCCCTAGTGGTTGAAACTCAGCATGGGAAAAGGTATATAAATGAAATGTTACTGGTTCCAGGTTTGGATGAAAACATACTAAGTGTAGGCCAAATGATGGAGCATGGATACTATGTTTTATTTGGGGGCAATATGGCAATAATCTTTCATGACAGCAACCTCAACAATGTTGTAGCAAGAGTGATAATGGCTGGAAATAAATGCATTCCCCTCTCACTAGAATGTATAACCCCTGCAGCAAGAAAATCATATGTGATTGAGGACTCTTGGTTTTAGCATAAAAGGCTGGGCCACTTGAGTTTTGGTAGTATGAATAAGATGCAGTAGAAGGAAATGGTACTTGGATTACCTAATTTGACATAAATGAAAGGTGTGTGTGAAGGTTGTGTATATGGGAAACACCACAGAGAACCATTTGACAAGGAGAAAATATGGAGAACAAGTTATCCACTTGAGTTGGTACACACAGATTTGTGTGGACCAATGCAAAATAAGTCCATTTGTGGGAATAGGTACTTCATCACATTCATTGATGATTTCTCAAGAATATATTGGGTATACTTTCTCATAAACAAATCTGATGCCTTCAATATGTTCAAGAAATTCAAAGCCCTTGTTGAATCGCAAAGTGGTTTCAGTTTAAAGAAGCTAAGGAGTGACAGAGGTGGTGAATACACTTCACATGAGTTTCTGGTCTACTGTGCAAGCATAAGAATGGAGAGGCAACTAACTATTGCTTACTCCCCTTAGCAAAATGGAGTTGCTAAGAGAAGAAACAAAACAATTGGTGAAATGGCAAGGTCCATGATGGTTGAGAAAGGAATTTCTGTTATTTTTTGGGCAGAAGTTGTGAGTACTGTTGTGTATTTGCAGAATAGATGTTTTACAACATATGTGTTGGACAAAACACCTTTTGAAGCCTTCACATGTAGAAAGCATGAGATCAAGCACTAAGATACAAGTTCGATGAGAAAACTAGAAAAGGAATTTTCATGGGATATGGAAGTTGTGAGAAGGGCTATAAGGCATATGATCTGCAGTCCAAGAAGATTGTACTCTCAAGAAGTGTGATATTCAGTGAAGATAAGTCCTAGAATTGGGAAAACAACCAAGTGGAGACTCTCTTAATACCTTTCCATCTTAAAGGAAGTGGTGCAGAAGATGAATCTAAAGATGGATCAACTGGTGTAACTCAATTTGATGATGTTGGAGGTTTTTACACAAACACAAGTGTTGATGAGCCTATTGAGAACAATAGTGGAAGCCACAATCAAAGACTCATAGCTCCACTCCAGTCAAGTCAAGACCTCTGGAAGACATATACACAAGATGCCACATGTGCATTATAGAACCAGAAAACTATCAAGAAGTAGCAAGTGATATAGCTTGGCAAGAAGCCATGAATGCAGAATTGGAAATGATTGAAATGAATAATACTTGGGAGCTTGTTGAGAGGCATGTTGATAAACAAGTTATAAGTGTGAAATTGGTGTTTAAAACTAAGCTTAACTTGGATGGAACAGTTCAAAAGCACAAAGCTAAGCATGTAGCAAAAGGTTATGGACTATAATGAAACATTTGCACCAGTGGCAAGGTTAAACACAATTCGAACCCTTATTGCTCTTGCAACACAAAAGGGTTAGAAACTATTCCAATTGGATGTCAAATCAGCATGCCTAAATGGTGTGCTTGATGAAGAAGTGTATGTTGAGCAGCTTGAAGGTTTTGTGTTGAAAAATGCAAGTCACAAGGTCTACAAGTTAAGAAATGCCCTATATGGACTTAAACAGGCACCTAGAGCCTGGTACGGTGAGATTGATGCATATATCTCCTCGTGTAAATTCAAAAGGAGCATAAGTGAAGCCACACTGTATACAAGATTTGATAATGAAAGAGGTTTGATAATTATCTCAATATATGTTGATGACATTGTCTATACTGGAAGTAGTGAGAAGATGCTTAGTGAGTTCAAAAGAGAGATGATGTAGAGATAATGTCGGATCTTGGTTTTCTACATCATTTCTTAGGCATGGGTATACTACAAACTGGTCAAGGAGTGTTCATTCACCAAAGTAAGTATGCCAAGACACTACTTGTGAAATTTGGGCTTTAAGATAGCAAACCAGTATCTATTATACTGGCCACTGGTGAAAAACTTAAAAAAAGTAGATAGGAGTGAGTTGGCTGATGAAGGGCTTTATAGGAAAATAATGGGAAGCTTACTATACTTAACAGCAATCAGGCCTGATTTAATGTATGTTGCGAGTCTGTTATCCAGGTTCATGAATAGTCCTACATAGAAGCATCTAGGAGTTGTAAGAAAAGTACTAAGATATGTGCAAATGACTCTCAACTATGGCATTGAGTAAGTGAAAGACAAGTCTACAATTCTCATTGGATTCTATGATGCAGATTGGGCAAGAAGTGAAGATGATTGCACAAGCACTTCAGGATATGCATTTAGTTTTGGCAGTGGTGTATTTTCTTGGGCATCTGTGAAACAAAACACAGTTGCACTATCAACTGTTGAGGCTGCGTATGTCTCAGCATCTGAGGCAACAACACAGTCCATTTCGTTGAGGTTTGTCCTTGATGATTTTGGATAAATGCAAACTGAGGCAACGCCTCTATTCTGTGATAATTAATGTGTCAGCTATCTCTATGGTTAAAATTACAGTCTATCACTGGATTGTTTGGTCTTGAAAGTAAAGAAAAAGTTGAACAAATGTTATCCATTGATACTATTGTCTAAAAATCAGTTTGCATTAATGTCACTCATTCTATTGAGACTTGGCATAGGAGACTTGGACATCTACATTTTGGTGGTCTAAAACAGTTGAGAGACAAAGATATGGTGCATGGTTTACCTAATTTTGAAGAACACAATGGTGTATGTGAAGGTTGCCAATATAGGAAACAACACAGAGAAGAGTTTCCAAGAGATCAAGTGCAAAGAGCTAATGCTCCACTTGAACTTATACATGTTAATCTGTGTCGACCCATGAAAATGAGTTAATTGCTGGAAATAAATATTTCATGCTCTTGATAGATGATCTCACTAGAATGACTTGGGTTTATTTCCTAAGATATAAGTCTGAAGCATTCAACTGTTTTAAAAAATTCAAAGCTATGATAGAACTACAAAGTGGATTCAAGGTTAAGTGCCTAAGAAATGATAGAGGAAGGGAGTTCAAGTCATCTAAATTCGATTTGTGATTGAAATGGAGTAGTGGAGAGAAAGAACAGAATTGTGATTGAAATGGCTAAATCCATGTTACATGAGAAGATGATGCCATACTATCTCTGGGGAGAAGCAGTCCATACATCAGTGTACATCCTAAATAGATGTCCTACAAGGGCTTTGAACAATATCACACCCTTTGAAGAATACTCTAGAAGAAAACCGGGCATTGTACATTTGAGAACATTTGGTGCACTATGATATGTGCATGTTCCAAGTGAGCACATACACAAACTCGAGCCTAAGATTTTCAAATGAGTATTTGTGGAATATGCAACCTGTGAAAAAAGGTATAGGGTGTTTGATCCAATATCTAAAGAGATAGTCTGGTCAAGAGATATTGTTTTTTATGAAGAAGCTACCTGGAATTGGGAAGAGAACTGGGATCAACTTATTCCTACTACTGGAAGTTTTGTTTATGGTGACATAAGCACAGACAGGAATGAAAGGATGGTGCAGACTCCTACATCATCAACATCACATTCACCTAGGAGAGTTCTTAGCATTGGAGACTCTACTCAATCTAAGACACCCATCTCAGGTGAATATATGAACATCTTAAATCTGAATGAAATGGACACTCAAGCATTTGACCATACACCACTGAAACAGAGAAAACTGGATGAAGTATTGGCTTAATGTAGTCTGTGTATCATGGATCCAAAGAAATATAAAGATGCCAAACAAGATAAGTCTTGGTTAAAAGCAATGGAGGATAAGCTGTTTATGATTGAAAAGAATGGTACCTGGAAGCTTGTTGACAGACCAACTGAGAAACCTGTTATAGGGGTTAAATGGGTTTACAAAACCAAGTTAAATCTTGATGGTTCAGTGTTGAAGAATAAAGCAAGGCTGGTTGCAAATGCCTATGCACAAAAGCCTGGTTTGGACTACAATAAGACCTATGCACCGGTTGCTAGGTTGGATACTATTAGAACCCTAATAACCTTGCCTGCACAAAAGAGCTGGAAATTGTACCAGTTAGATGTGAAATCGACCTTCTTGAATGGAGTTCTATAAGAAGAGGTATATGTTGAGCAGCCTGAAGGTTTTGTGGTCAAAGGCAATGAGGACAAGGTGTACAAACTTCACAAGGCCCTTTATGGTCTAAAACAGGCTCCAAGAGCCTAGTGTGGAGAAATAGACACCTACTTCTCACAGTGTGGTTTCGAGAAGAGCTTGAGTGAACCAACACTGGACATAAAGGCAAGGAGAAAAGATGTTTTGATTGTTTCGTTCTATGTGGATGATATAGTCTACACTAGCAGTTGTAAATCGATGCTAGAAGAATTCAAGGAAGACATGAAAAAGAAGTATGAGATGACAGACTTGGGACTTCTTCATCACTTCCTTGGCATGGGACTGATACAAACTGACTCGAGCATCTTCATTCACCAGAAGAAGTATGCAAGTTCCTTGTTGAGTAAGTTTGGTTTGAATGAAGCAAAGACAGTTACAACTCTTCTTGTAGCAACTGAGAAGCTAGTTAAAAATGATGGAAGTGGATCTACGAGTGAAGAAATGTACAGGAGTATTATGGGAAGTCTTCTATATCTCACTGCCACAAGGCCTGACATAATGTATGCAGCAAGTCTATTAGCTAGGTTTATGCACTGTCCTACTAATAGACATTATGGAACTGCAAAGAGAGTGCTCAAATACATCAAGGGGACTCTGGATTATGGTATGGAGTATGTGAAGGGAAGAAAAGCTTGTTTAGTTGGTTATTGTGATAGTGATTGGGGTAGTTCATTGGAGAACAACAAGAGTACATCAGGATATGCATTTTCCTTTGGGAGTGGTGTGTTCTCTTAGGCTTCAGTCAAGCAAAACTGTGTTGCACTTTCAACTGCAGAGGCTGAATACATAAGTGCATCAGAAGCCACAGCTCAAGCAATATGGCTGAGGTTTGTACTGGAGGATTTTAGAGAATTGCAAACTGAAGCAACCCCTCTTCACTGTGATAACACTTCTTCCATTGCTATTACAAAAAATTCTGTGTTGCATCAAAAGACCAAGCACATTGACAGGAGACACCATTTTATCAAAGATGCATTGCAGGAAAGCAACATTAACCTGGTTTATTGCCCCACAAAAGAGCAATTAGCAGATATCTTCACAAAGCCTCTCGCAAAGGATTGTTTTAATCTTCTCAGAAGCAAACTTGGAGTGAAATCAGCTTTAGACTTAAAGGGGAGTGTTGAATTGTAAGTCTATAGCTGATTAGGAATAAGCTTTGTATTAATGTGTGTATGCACTTGAGTTAAAATACCAAGTGAGAAGTTATATGGTTGTAAGGCAAAATAATGCCAGGTGTTGTAATCCTAACAAGAAGCTAGATGAAGGGCTGAGATTGTTTTGTAATGAGAAAGAATCCACCTTGGATTCTAACGGTTAATTAAGCACCGAATGAGTGAGTTTTGTAGAGACAGAGAAGCAATTGAATATGCTCTGCAATATTCTGCAAAGAGTAAGAAAACATTTCTGAAAATTCTTCTTTGTTCATCCTTCACTCTTTGTTCTTCGATTGCTAATCTCATAACCGGAATTTAAAATAAATCACAACATGTTATTCCTATCTGTTTAGGATTGTACTGTGTCATCCGATCCTCACCCAAGTGGAAGGATCATAGCCTCCGATGGCCTAAATGGCTGGAGGTGTGTCCTTGCTCCCTGAAAAATAGGATCTGAGCATTTGACTGTTTTGGGTGATATAGCCTTGTATATTCCTTCTTCGATTTCAATCAATGAATATACTGAGCATTCTCTATTCTCTGTGTTCATCCTTTTCTCTATGCCTGATACCATTTAAACATTTGAGTCCATCCCGCGAAAGGGTATAAAGAACATAAATAACTTAGTTTAACTAAACAGACTAGTCGTTATCACGTCTGTCAAGCAGAAAACTGTAGTTCTCGACCCTTCTCTACCCTCAGTCGGTTCCAGCTTACCTTCCTCAATGAAGATAGTAGTAACCAAGTACGAGAAACAACACAACTACTCAGCAGCAGGAGCAGCTCATAGCCAATAGTTAGTACTCGACTTTTTCCTCTTCAGGATGCCTTTCAGTAGTGCGTCTGAACCTCTAGCTTGACCTCTGTTCCTCAGAATATTATCCTTTTGTGCCAAGAGCTTCAACCTTTTCAATTATCTTTTCTGGTTTTGCAACCTCAGCAACAGGTTCTATCGGTTCCTCGGACTTGACTCTGTTGCAGATGATGACTTCTTTGCCTTATTTTCACGCTCCTGAAGCAAGTCAAATTGATAACTCGTGTCAGTTTCTAACACCAACCAGTTAACATGGATAAAGTAATAACAATAATTAAATTGAAATGAATAAATAGATAGCTTGAAACGATGCTGACAAGTGCGACAAGAGATGCTCCCCCAGAGCAAAATGTGTTTGTTCAGTTTGTGGATATGGTTGAATATTCGAAGGTTTCATACCATAGAGTTTAAAGATTATTGAAATGAATAAACAGATGGCTATTTTCGGTGCCCACAAGAGCAAAAAGATAGTTTCATTTGTTTTGTGTTGTTTTGTTAGTTGGAAAGTGTGTAAACTGTATCTAGATTCAGATTTTGTACTAATAAGGTCCTGCATTTGGTGTAATTTTCTCAGCATAATTTCTTTTTGCCCATTATTTTTCACTTTTTTTCTCAGCCAACTTGGGACTTCACAGCCGATAGTCGACAAATTAGGATCTCTTAATAATTGTATAGATTTTGTTCAAAAAAATAATTGTATAGATAATACAACAAAGAATGTACAATTCTAATTTCAAACAATTAAGGAAATGAAAAATGTACACAGTTGAACTTACAAAAGCAAGTCAAACTTCGAAGCAACGTATGATCGCTTTTTAGAAGAAAACCTCCGGCTTTGGGGCTACAAAAATGCGACCTCAAGATTCATTCAGATCCCATGAACGGAGATGTTAGATTGTTCCCCGTTTTAGAAAACTTACAGATGAAGAATGAGCTCAACTGCAAGTTTCCCCTTCTTCGTAGGGTTAATTTCTCCTATTTGAACCAATGTAAATTTGAGCATCAGACTCTTTAACAAACGTGTAATAAGTGCTTGCAACTTAACAATACAGTTCTATACTGCTCTTAACATATAAGAATGGAATACGATTCCAGATGCAATGGTTCTACTTACAAAAATACTGGAAAGGTATCGGGAACTGTACAAGAAGTACCAATGTGTCTCATGTATGGTGTTTATAGTAATTTGATAAAATAAAATAAAATAAAATAAAAAAGTATTTTTCTTAAATATGGAAACTCCCCCTTAGTCTTCCTTTTCCTCTAACCGACACAATATCACCAGCCTTGAGTGTAGCCAAGGTATTAAATATCGGTAATATCGGAAATATCGGTAGTCCGAAAACACGGAAATATCGATGGAAATATCGGGATAATATCGATATCGATAAAAATTACAGGGAAACCATGGAAATTGTAAGAAAAACTTGGAAATTTTTATTGAAACTTTGCAGGATGTTTATTTAGTCAATTATCTATTAGTTTATCACAAAAAATTGGAAGGAAATGTATTGCATGATGGATTTAACATTATCAAGTTGATTATATAGCGAGCTGACAAACATTCTGAGTGTAGAAAATATGTAGTAATTAATGAAAGAAGTCTAAACACACCATAATCATTTATATATAATAAATTAGTACAATATTTTACACTTTATACATTGCATGGTAAGATACGTGAGTGATTTAGTACCACATAGAGTTCCTATGAGATTCAAATTTTTCACTATCTTCATCATCTCTAAGTGTAGAGTGAGTGTATTGTGAAGAGTAGTTATCAAATGATAAATCCCCAAAATAGTTTTGCATGTAATTGTTAACATGCCACCCATATGGATCCGAGATTGGTTGACCTTGTCCATAAGCAAAATCATTTGAAGATTGAGTCTCGGATTGTTTCCATGAGTCGCTCGATTCCATCCCAACATGATTGGGATATGAAGGGTAGGGAAATGGTTGGTTATGAGTATAACCATAGATACTACTTCCCAATCCAACAGAGTCTGAAGTTATAGATAACGAGTCATCTTCTTGACTTGACAAAATCCCCTTGCATCTTTCTCTACGAGTGTAGTCCTTCCCTATGGCACCAATTCCTGGTCCTGCCCGCCTACTGCCATGGTCATCATCCTGTGTTGCATGCGTGAAGTTTGCCTCACCAGTGAAAGGGCTCATAAATCCGGGAGGTGGTCCAACATAGTTTCCATATCCACCACCACTACCTCCAGCTCCACTATATCCTTCATCATTCCCACATCCGGTGGTAGGTGAGTCTGCTGATTTTGTACTAGAGCTATCATTAGTATCAGCACGATGTTGTGGTTGTGTAGGATTGGAAGAAGGTGGAATTCCAGTGTTTCTTGGTCTTGGGCGCAAAAGTTCTTCCAAAGAGTCAGCGCTGCTAGATCCCACCTCCTCCTCTAATACTCTTTCTACATTTATCCCTTCATTATGTGCTTATTCAACAACTCTGGGAGCTGGGTTACCTTCATCATCATCTAAATGAAGAGGTCTAATCCATTGATAAAGTTGGTTACCCTCTGTATCATCATCTTCACCAACAATATCAAACACATCTAGTGGGTCACCACGGTCGACATGATCTATTTCTGCTTCCTTATCTCGAATTTGAAGCTTCATGTTGTAGTAGCAATAAACTAATTTTTCCAAGCTACTATGAGCCAACTTATTTCTTTGCTTTGTGTGTATGAGTGCAAATGTGCTCCAATTTCTTTCACAAGCAGATAAGGAAGTTGTTTGTGATAATACTTTGATTGCTAACTTTCTCACAGTTGGTGCATGGGTCCCATACATGATCCACCATTCAGCTACAATGAAAAACAATGTTGATAAGCCTAATAACTCCAACAAATTCTATTATAAACTTATAGTGAAATATGTTTATACTCACTAGGAGACATATTTGTTCGAGCAGCAACTAATGTTGGTTCTCCAAAAGTTCTTCTTGCATCTTTAAACCATGTTAGCTGAATTCAATAAATCGTGTTAGTTTAATCCAACAAAGTAATTATTATAATTTAAGTAATTGTGTACCTCATTTCCAAATTGGCCAACTGCTAATGATGCAGGGTCTAATTTAGAGTATACATTATGTACAGCACGTATAAGGGTACCATCATCTCCAACACCGGGTCTGTATTGGTATCGGGGATTCAAATAATATGTTGTTCAAAGAAACACATACTCTAATAAGAGAAATAATACTTATGCAACTAAAGAAATGAATTGCAAATTATGACATAATTTATACCTACTGCATGCAAATCGTGGTATAATGTTTTATACCATCGGTCTTCAATTATCTTTATGACCCACCTTGCACCATGTTTTCTTTCCAATTCATCCTTCACTACACGCATCAACTTATATACTGCCCCCATAGTATGATACACTTCTATGTCAACGATTCGTAAAACTTTGTAAAGAGGTTCAAACACTTGGCACACATGTTCTGATTGAGTCCAAAAAGCATGATCAAGCACTATACTTTCCACCATACGACCTGCATTTGAGCGGCTCAAATTGTGGTTGGCCCAATCGTCACTAGTGAATAGTTGCTTCAACCCTGCTTTCTTCTTAAGTAGGTTGTCTAATGCAATATAGTTGGTGGCGAATCGAGTGGTAGCTAGACGAATAATTTCTCCTTTGCAAAATTCACGCATCTTTACTAACAACCAATCGTGATTGTAAATATAATTTGTGATCGTTCTAGCTCTTTTTACCACAGTAGCAACATTCTCTCTCTTCCCCATTGCCTCAAACATGAGATCAATACAATGTGCTGCACATGATGTCTAAAACACATTATGATGCTTCATTAACTTTTTTCCAGCTTTGACAAATGCAGAACCGTTGTCGGTCACGACTTGGACAACATTATGCTCTCCCACCTCCATGATTACATCCCTCAATAATTTGTAAATATACTTGTAGTTATTTATATGGTCTGAAGCATCAACAGACTTCAAAAAAATTGTCTTTCCCTTGGAGTATACCATGAAGTTTATGATAGACAATATGGTCGGGCCAGTCCATCTGTCACACATGATTGTGCAACCATTAGTTTCCCACTTTGACCTCAACTTGTTAACATACTCGCAAATGTCTTTATACTCCATATCCAAATATTTGTTTCTTATCTCATAGGGAGTGGGAGGTTGTACTCCAACACCGGCCTGTTGACATCCCACTACCATATTTTTGAAATGATGTGATGATGCCTTCGTAGCAGGGACATTTTCATAGATAAAGAACTTGCTAATTAGACGCCCCATTCCCTCATTCACATTACCTCCAGTGAAATAACTCCAAACACTCTTTTGACGTGTTTTGGATGACTTATATAAACTTGGGGCTATTGGTGGTGTTGGTTGTGATTCTCTAAGACTGCCTCCCCGTCTCATTTGTGCACCACCACTTGTCCCGGAACCTTGTGCTCTATTAGGAATTTTATGAAGGTGTTCTCTTTCCCATGCTGACTGTTTGGAGGCACGTAATGCTTATTTCAAACTGCGTCGTTCTTCAGGTCCCATGTCATCATCAGATTCGTCCTCATCGTCATCATCATCACTGTCAACTGCTTGGCCAATGACTTCTCCTCGTAGCCCAGCTCGAATATTTTCCATTCCATGTGTTATCTTTTCCTTCTGCCGTTTTTTATTTTTTAATAATGTGCTGATGAATGCCTTCACTTCTGGGGGGACATTATCGCATCGTTGGACATTTTTTTCTTGATCTAATCCACTAAGATAGTACTTAAGTCGTGTCACTCCGCCATTCTTCATTACCCGACCACAATATTTGCAAATTGTGTCATGTTTGTTTCCGTCTATTGGGTCTCCATGTTCCCAAGCTGGATCACGTTTAGTAGCTCCACTGGACATCTTAAACGTACCTACATTTATTTTTCATAAAAATTAGACAAATATTTTTGGGCCAAAAAATATAATAGTGATGACGGTTATATAAGAGAACCTAAATAATAAAGTTATTCTACAGAAGAATTAAATACGAAGTAAAGAAAATGATTGTAAAAATTTAAGTAATTAAAAAAAATATGGAATAATAAAACCTAATATTAATAAATAATAATCCAATTTGATAAAAAAATAATCCTAATATAAAACATAGTGATGAATAATAATCCAATTTGATAATAATCCAATTTAATAATAATCCAATTTAATGAATAGTCCAATTTGATAATAAGCCAATTTAATGAATAATAATCCAATTTGATAATAATCTAATTTAATGAATAATAATCCAATTTGATAATAAAAAAACCTAATATTAATGAATAATAATCCAATTTGATAAAAAAATAATCCTAATATAAAACATAGTGATGAATAATAATCCAATTTGATAATAATCCAATTTAATGAATAGTCCAATTTGATAATAAGCCAATTTAATGAATAATAATCCAATTTGATAATAATCTAATTTAATGAATAATAATCCAATTTGATAATAAAAAAACCTAATATTAATGAATAATAATCCAATTTGATAAAAAAAATAATCCTAATATAAAACATAGTGATGAATAATAATCCAATTTGATAATAATCCAATTTAATAATAATCCAATTTAATGAATAGTCCAATTTGATAATAAGCCAATTTAATGAATAATCCAATTTAATGAATAATAATCCAATTTGATAATAAAAAAAACCTAATATTAATGAATAATAATCCATTTTGATAATAAAACCTAATATTAATAAAATAATAAATAACATTAAACATATTAAAATTATCCTAGGGAATAATTATACAACATTACTTAATTACTTAAAAAAATTAACATGTAATTGTTAACATTACTTAATTACTTACAAAAATTAACATGCAAGTATTAATTACTTAAAAAAATTAACATACGAGTCCATACAAATTTATTTGTTGTTGTATAAATTACAATAATATAAATATAAGTTTGTAAACTTACCTTAAATATGGAACCCTTTGTGTTCAAGCTTTGGAATGGATCTGGAATGGTTTTGAAAATGTTAAGGGAAATAAAATAATAAATAACATTAAACATATTAAAATTATCCTAGGGAATAATTATACAACATTACTTAATTACTTAAAAAAATTAACATGTAATTGTTAACATTACTTAATTACTTACAAAAATTAACATGCAAGTATTAATTACTTAAAAATATTAACATACGAGTCCATACAAATTTATTTGTTGGTGTATAAATTACAATAATATAAATATAAGTTTGTAAACTTACCTTAAATATGGAACCATTTGTGTTCAAGCTTTGGAATGGATCTGGAATGACTTTGAAAATTGTAAGGGAAGAAGAAGAAACGAAAATGCTCTGAATGCCTCTGATACTCCACCTCTGATAAGGTGAAAGAATATAAGTATATAACAGATAGTGGCACATGGTTTTGCATGTGAAAGAGGATCACAGACTCACAGTGGCATACGGTTTCATTATTAAAGCACTATTATTTGTTGTCCATGGTTTGAAATTGTAAAAAGTGATTGTAAAATCAGTCAGGTGAGTCAGATGAGATGACCCAACCACACACACACAGACATGCCATCACACACACACACAACACACGCACACAGACCTCACACGCATACGTCTCTCTCTCTCGAATCTCGATCCTTCTCTCTTCTTCTCTGAGCTCTCTTCTCCCCATTCTCCATTCTCCCACACACACAGATCTCTCACTCTTTCGATCCTTCTCCCACACACACGCATGGAGACCCAAGGTCTCTCAATCCTTCTCCCACACACACGCACAGAGACCCACATTGCCTTTTGCTCCTCAGTCCGACAATCTCGAATCCCTCTTCCTTTTCAGAAACCAGCTTTCTGGGTTAATTCCGCCTGAGCTCAGCAACATCGGAGCTCTCCAAAGCTTGGATCTTTTCGACAATCTGATTTCTGGGTGGATCCTAGAAACCTTTTCGGAGCTGAAAAACCTTAGACTCCTCAGTCTTTTCTACAACGAGATGAGCGGCGAAGTTCCCGACGGAATTGCAGAGCTTCCGTCTTTGAAGACGCTGCTTTTGTGGAACAATTTATTCTCCGGCAACCTTCCCCGGAGCTTGGGGAGGAACGCGAAGCTTAGATGGGTGGACGTCTCCATAAACAACTTCAACGGCAGCGTTCCGCCGGATATCTGTGCGAATGGTCAGCTCCTTAAGCTAATGCTGTTTTCGAACAATTTCTCCGGCGATCTCTCCACTTCTCTGTCAAACTGTTCGTCTCTGGTTCGTCTTCGACTCGAAGATAACAAGTTTTCAAGTGAGATTCCATTGAAATTCAGCACTCTTACATGCGTGAAATTTGAACCTTATATGTGACATTTAAGTTCGAAATCGTGTTTTTGCAAGGTTTTTGGGACGAAATCGGCTCGGGAATAGGCACACCATCTCCGGCGAGACCGTGGGTGGTCGACAAACTTTCCGATTGCACAGTTCAAAAAATTTCGCGATATTATCGATTGACGAAAACCATTTGGATGCCTATTTAAATATCTATTGCGTGAAACACCGATAATATCGGCGATATTTCGCCGATATTATCGGCATTTTCTTCCATGAGTGTAGCTCAATTTTTAGTAACAGGGGTCCAGTTCACACGCACATCACCATCACTGCGCAGATAAGAAATTTTTTTTGTACCGTGTTCTCAGTTTCCAAGATGCTTTAGGCTACGATAAAATTTCAGTGATGCGCATCATGTTCAATTAGGGTGCGTTTGGTACGTGGGACGGGACGGGACGGAACGGAACGAGGCGTTCCGTCCTGCATTTGGTGCGCCAAAAATGGGTGGAACGGGCTGTTCCACGGGACAGATTTTGGGTGTTTTTGCGTTCCACCTCCCCAACCTGGAACGGGTTTGTTCCACGTCTGTGGAACACAATGTTTTACCATTTGAAGACAAATATACCCCATGTCTTTTTCAAAAATTACACCTTCGTTCCGTCCCGTCCCGTCCCGTCCCGTTCCGTCCCGTCTGCGTACCAAACGCACCCAGTACGGTATTAGAAAGTAACATAGTTAAAAACAAATCTTGAGCTTGTAGATCTTTTCCTACGGTAAGGATCAAACACTTAAAAAGTGTGAGCGTTTTATTCTTGATTGATGAGTGGATACTTAATTATGAAGAAAATGAAAGAACCCGTCTACGTAAGTTGCATTTGGTGTAATTTTATCAGCATAATTTCTTTTTACCCATTATTTTTCACACTTTTTTCTCAGCCCACTTGGGATTTCACAGCCGATAGTCGACAAATTAGGATCTCTTAATAATTGAATAGAATTTGTTCAAAAAATAATTATATAGATAATACAACAAAGAATGTACAATTCTAATTTCAAACAATGTAAGGAAATGAAAAATGTACAACGTTGAACTTACAAAAGCAAGTCAAACTTCGAAGCAATGTATGCTTGCTTTTTAGAAGAAAACCTCTAGCTTTTGGGCTACAAAAATGCCACCTCAAGACTCGTTCAGATCCCATGAATGGTGATGTTAGATTGTTCCCCGTTCAGAAAATTTTCAATAAAGAATGAGCTCAACTGCAAGTTTCCCCTTCTTCGTAGGGTTAATTTCTCCTATTTGAACCAATGTAAATTTGAGCATCAGAAATGCCATGCAAATGACATATTAAGAGTTAGACATGAATATAAATACAAGAGATGGTTATACTGATACTCAAACTCTTTAACAAACGTGTAATAAGTGCTTGCAACTTAACAATACAGTTATATACTGCTCTAACATATAAGAATGGAATACGATTCCAGATCCAATTGTTCTACTTACAAAAATACTGGAAAGGTATCAGGAACTGTACAGGAATTACCAATGTGTCTCATGTATGGTGTTTATAGTAATTTGATAAAAAAATAAAATAAGTAGTTTTCTTAAATATGGAAACTCCCCCTTAGTCTTCCTTTTCCTCTAACCAACACAATATCACCAGCCTTGAGTGTAGCTCAATTTTTTGTTAAAAGCACAACACTGGCCCAAAGAGCCCAAAGACATGGGATCCAGCCTATGCATAAAGAAAAATTCATGCACATGCTAGATAATTCTTGCAAAGTTCAAGTTGGAGGAAGAGTCTAGAAGAATGGTGAGGATTCCACCAACATGCAAGATTAGTGTAGATAATTATAGCTTAGGAAGGTAGTAGAATTATCTAGATATCTCTAGCATGATGTTTCTATGCTTCTCCAAGGTTTCATCCATACCAATAAAAGGAGAAGGCATCCACACCATTTGTATCAATAATAAACGAAGAAGAAGTAGGCAATCAAGGGAGAGTGAGAAGTAAGAGTAGTCTTGTAGGAGTGTGAGTGGTCTAGAGTTTGTCTCTAGAAAGAGTGTCATAGCTTCTAAAGAGTGTTCTCGAGAGTTTGTATGTTGTAATATTTTGTATGTATAATACAAGTAATTTGTTTACTTGTGTTGTCTCTCCAACACTTGTGTTAGAGTTGTGTACTCTAATTTTTCGTCAACATTTTTAGTAACAGGGGTTCAGTTCACACGCACATCACCATCACTGCACAGATAAGAAAAAAACTTTGTACCGTGTTCACAGTTTCCAAGATGCTTTATGCTCAATAATCAATTGCCCAAAAGGAAGATATGTTCGCATCTGAAGAACTCGAGCGAGGAGTGAGAGGAAAGGTGTGTTAAGACCCAAATCTCAACTTGCTTTCGGATCAGCTTGAACAACTGCTTTCGGATCAGCTTGCATTGACTCCTTCACCACTGGAGGGGTGAGAAAATTTGTATGGAGAACCACCCTTCTCTATGATGCGGGTCTAGCCTACAACAAATGGAAAACCAAGAATGACAACTTGGAAACATCTCATCTCTTCATCTTCTTCCACGAACAAATAAGGAGAAACCTATTCGATGTGACCTTACATTCATGTGTCAGTTTTACGTGATAAATTATTTCAAATGGTCCAAAAATATGAACTTCATAATTCTCTATAAAGGGATGGGTTAAATTGAGAAAAGTTAATACAAGTTTTGAAGTACCATCTCAAGAACACGCTTTACTTCAATAAAAACTTTTGTTTGCCACTCCTTTAAGCATATCATCAAATTCTCCCTTTATAGCTTGAGCCAAATGGCATATTCAAGTTGTATCAAGGAAAGTAATCCAGTAATTACATAGCAGATCATCAGATACAAAAATAAGTTAATTTCACTCTCAAGATTTCATTTTCATTCATTCTTCATTGTTTCTTCTTCCCTCTTACCACGATTCTTCATCCCTCCTTTCCCCCGTATACTTTCCTTCATCTCAAGGACCAAAAAGTAACAAAAAAACTAAAAGCAAAATGGTTGTTGAACGGAACCAAGTTAAATAACTCTTGGCACTTCAACTACGTCTAGTTTAATCCATGTAATACATAAATAAATAAATGATTAAAACCATCACACATTCAACTTATCCAACCTTCTTCTTGTCTGTCATTTCAAGCTTATCCAATCCACAATTCAACCAAATGGGTAATCAAAATTACAAGAAACTGGGCAATGGAGATGGAAAGAAACATGATTTATGCTCAATAATCATTAATTGCCTCAAAAGAAAGATATATTCGCACCTGAAGAACTCGAGCGAGGAGTGAGAGGAAAGGTGTGTGAAGACCCAAATGTCAACCCTAACTCAACCTTAACTAGTGCACATAGAAGAAGAGGGAAGGAAGGAAGAGAGAAGAGCAGAGCTTAATATTTTTGTATTTGATTTCTTTTGCAAAAACTGATCTGATTCATTTCTGGGAGCTGGGCTCCTTTTGTACAGACTCTACACTTCTAAATGCCAGCTGGCATATTTAACAATTTCTGCAATAAAACTAAAGCATAAAACCTCAATTACATTTTGGGTTCATAACAATTTTCCCTTCTTGAAAATTAGCCTTGGCGTTGAAATCATCATTGTCCTCCCAGTTAGCCATTCCAGTTCTATCTAATCCACCGCCCCAAAATTTGAACTTCAGCAGCATTTTCCTTCCTGTACACTCTTCTTGGTAACCTGCCATAGGAGCTTCCTGCACCAATCCATCATCTGTGATGATTGGCAGATTACTAGAAGGCGTCACAGATGGTCCCCACTGCTGTTTCAAACAGCTAGCATGAAATATTGGGTGTATTTTGGTTCCTGCAGGTAACTTCCATTTGCAGGCCACCTTTCTAAACATTTCCAAAACTCCACATCTATCATCCCCAGCCAACAACCGATCATCACCAAACTCTTCACCCTTTGATTCACCATTATCATCTTCGCTACTAGCTTCCTTTTGCTCAGATTTACTAGATTTCTTAGCTATCTCAGTACCATCCATCTTTGCATTTCCCTTAACAACCGAAGTAGGTGCCTTGGTAGGTGGTGTATCCTCCATTTCAGAATTAGATTCCTCACTACACAAGAACTATCCAGTGAAGTGGACGCCCCCACTTATCCAGTTATGGAATAGCTCAAATTTATGACCAAACACAAAAATCAAACATTAACTGAGGGGATTTCTCAGCAGAAAGAACCCAAGATGTAGCAGCTTCCTCCACATTAGGGGCACCATGATCCCATATTGGCAAGGCCCACATTTCTACGAACAAAATTCAAATAATTGGGGAAGCTTAGAATGGGCGAACCCAAAATCAGAGTTGCCACTTTCATTTGCTTTCTTGCATAGACTCACAATCAGCAAGGGTGCAACCATCTGCCCAGGGACTAAATCAGGAAACTTGTCGATCATAACAATCGAGGTAAGAGTGGTGGTGCAAGCCGAGACAGCAGTCGAGTGAAAGCAATTGGTGTCCTTGCCTTTGGTGTCTGCGGGAGTAGCATTTAAGTGATTTGCCAAATTCACAACAAACTTAAGTCCTGCATATCAACAATGTTTTCCGTTTTAAGCATTGGATAAATTTTGACCAAATATTTGATTTTATTGTCAACACCATTTTTGTCCAACTCAAAGCCAAATCCCTGGCTACCAAATGGAATACCAGTACACAAAGCCCTTTTTGTTGATGAAGACTTCCTTTCTATTCTAATCAATTCAACCAAAACCATTGTATATTTGCTCCAACAACCCAGTCAAGTGAATACCAGGTCTATCATGATTCAATATAAATTTTTCAACTACAACTTCATTTTCAACTGAATTTCGAGAGCAAGTACAGTACACCATTCTTCCACCAACTTTAAGCAGCAATATACCTTCGAATACCCAAATAAAATTGAGTCATTCTCCAACAACAACAACAACAACAACAACAAAGCCTTTTCCCACTAAGTGGGGTCGGCTATATGAATCCTAGAACGCCATTGCGCTCGGTTTTGTGTCATGTCCTCCGTTAGATCCAAGTACTGAAGTCTTTTCTTAGGGTCTCTTCCAAAGTTTTCCTAGGTCTTCCTCTACCCCTTCGGCCCTGAACCTCTGTCCCGTAGTCACATTTTCGAACCGGAGCGTCAGAAGGCCTTCTTTGCACATGTCCAAACCACCGGAACCGATTTTCTCTCATATTTCCTTCAATTTTGGCTACTCCTACTTTACCTCGGATAACCTCATTCCCAATCTTATCCTTTCTCGTGTGCCCATACATCCCACGAAGCATCCTCATCTCCGCTACACCCATGTTGTGTACGTTGATGCTTCACCGCCCAACATTCTGTGCCATACAACATCGCTGGCCTTATTGCCGTCCTATAAAATTTTCCCTTGAGCTTCAGTGGCCTACGACGGTCACACAACACGCCGGATGCACTCTTACACTTCATCCATCCAGCTTGTATTCTATGGTTGAGATCTCCATCTAATTCTCCGTTCTCTTGTAAGATAGATCCTAGTAGCGAAAACGGTCACTTTTTGTGATCTTCGCTAGATTGCTCCGGTCATTAGTGTGGATAAGTATATAAATGGATAGAGATAGGAAAGCAAACACAAGATGTACGTGGTTCACCCAGATTGGCTACGTCCACGGAATAGAGGAGTTCTCATTAATTGTGAAGGGTTTACACAAAAGCAAACACAAGATGTACGTGGTTCACCCAGATTGGCTACGTCCACGGAATAGAGGAGTTCTCATTAATTGTGAAGGGTTTACACAAGTACATAGGTTCAAGCTCTCCTTTAGTGAGTACAAGTGAATGATTTAGTACAAATGACATTAGGAAATATTGTGGGAGAATGATCTCGTAGCCACGAAACTTCTAGGTACCGGAGTGTGGTATCGTCTTGACTTGCCTTATCTGTCTCATAGGTAGATGTGGCATCTTCTCTGGAAGTACTCTTCCTCCATCCAGGGGTGGTATCTGTAACTGGTGGAGATGCACAAGGTAATGTATCAATTTCACTTGAAGCATACTTGTAGTTTCATGCTTGGTCAAGCGCGATACAAACCATGTAGTAGGAGTCCCTCAAGTCGCCGAGCTAGGGGATCTGCTGAAAGAGGTGACAGACAAGGTAAGCAATCAGAGCTCCGGCTGATTGTTCACATTCTCCCTATCTTGCAGGCAGCATGAAGGATAAAGAGAAGAAAAATGAGGAGAGATGATATGGGATACTTTTGCTTTTGAAGAAGCAACTTTCCACAGGCTTATTCTTGAACTGGGCTGGAGGGTTTTCTGGTTTCCTCCAGAGTATAAGGCCGACTGAAGAATTTGAAGGTCAAAACAAGTCCATCAAATCTAGAGTACGTTCGACCCTGCTGATATGGGATACTTTTGCTTTTGACAGAGTAGTGGATGTATCGGCACGTGTGCTGTTACGCTTGTCTCCACATGCTTCATTGTATCCTTCTCACTTGCCCTATCTGTTCCTCAGGCAGATGCGGTATCTTCCCTGGAAGCATAAGATGTTGAAGATGAGTACTCGAGAGCAATGCCAGGTAAGTAATCAGGTAAGGGGTTCCAGGCAGTCAGTTCCTGGCTGGAAGCTTGATTCCAAGTGCTGACTGATTGCTCTCTTTCTCCTTGTCTTGCAGGTAAGAACAAGGCCAAAGGAAAAGACAGGGAAAAAGCATGATATGGGATACTCTTGCTTTTAACCCTGATGATATGAGATATTCTTGCTCTAGTATAGCTTGTTTACAGAGGTATTATCGGGGGGAAAGAAAGCTGAATATTTCGAAAGGCTTCGTTGGGAGTGCCCTCTCAGATAAGAGAAAGGGTTGAGCATTTTTGCAGGTCTGCCTGTCCGTTAGGGATGGAGGTCGACATATATAGGAGTCTCCCTAACATCAAGTAATAATGCTATTCCTTTACCCTGCTTGGTTATAGCACGGTAGTGGGAGCTGCCAGCTTCACATGTTTTAACTCTGTCAGAGCACTTTGAAAAAGTGGTCTGTGGTATCTGGAAAGCTGATGTTGCGTGTGAAGATTACAGACAAGCTTTATCCAAGGAGATCCAGCTCTTGAAGTTGGGAAAGTGGTGCCTCTTCGATTTTCGAACAAGCAATCCTGTCGGGGATCTGGCTCTCGAGATTCGGAGAACGATGCCTCTTCGATTTTTGAGAAAGCAATCCTGCTGGGGGTCTGGCTCTCGAGATTCGGAGAGCGGTGTCTCTTCAATTTTTGAGAAAGTAATCATGTTGGGAGTTTGGCTCTCAAGATTCGGAGGGCGGTGCCTCTTCGATTTTGGAGCAAGCAATCTTGTTGGGGGTGTTTTCTCGAATGTGAGTAAAGGTTGGGCGTGTTTGCTAGTCTACCTTGCCACGAAGCAGAGGTTAACACACAGGGACTTTCCAATTATCCAGCAGTGGTACTGTTCCTTTACCCTCTCTTCGATTTTTGAGAAAGTAATCATGTTGGGAGTCTGGCTCTCGAGATTCGGAGGGCGGTGCCTCTTCGATTTTGGAGCAAGCAATCTTGTTGGGAGTGTTTTCTCGAATGTGAGTAAAGGTTGGGCATGTTTGCTAGTCTACCTTGCCACGAAGCACAAAGGTTGACACACAGGGACTTTCCAATTATCCAGCAGTGGTACTGTTCCTTTACCCTCTCTTCGATTTTTGAGAAAGTAATCATGTTGGGAGTCTGGCTCTAGAGATTCGGAGGGCGGTGCCTCTTCGATTTTGGAGCAAGCAATCTTGTTGGGAGTGTTTTCTCGAATGTGAGTACAGGTTGGGCATGTTTGCTAGTCTACCTTGCCACGAAGCACAGAGGTTGACACACCGGGACTTTCCAATTATCCAGCAGTGGTACTGTTCCTTTACCCTTGTGGGTAATAATATGGTAGCTAGACCTTCAAAATTTATGTGTTTAAACTTTGTTAGTGTTGTTTCTTTGCAATTCTTTTACCCTTCTTGGTCAGAGCGATGTAGTGGGAGCTGCAAGCTTCACGTGTCTCAACTTTGTCAGAGAACTTTGGCAAAGTTATCTGTGGTACCCATGAGCTACTGTTGCGTGTGGGAAGTGGGTGATTGAACAGTGCGATTCATGTGCTTTCTACTTCGTCAGAAATCTTCGACAGAATGCCCATAATTTCCGCAAAGCTGAGTGTGCGTGTGACAGGTGCTGACAAGGCTGGGAAAGTAGGTGCCTCTTCGATTTCTGAGATCGGCCCTCGTGGTCTCTGAGCAGCCCAGCTTTTGAGAAAGCAAGCCTCTTCGATTTCTGAGATCGGCCTTCGTGGTCTTTGAGCAGCCCAGCTTTTGAGAAAGCAAACGCTTCTTCGATTTCTGAGATCGACCCTCGTGGTCTCTGAGCAGCCCAGCTTTTGAGAAAGCAAACGCCTCTTCGATTTCTGAGCAGGCGCCTCTTCGATTTCTGAAGCTTCGTCGAGTGCAGATTTTTATAGGGGTTGACATTAAGTTCCAAAGCACACTTGAATATCCACCAGTAGAAGCTCCATTCTTGCACTTCTAAGATCTTGATTTGTCCGACCTCTTCTCTCTTCAACACCTTTGAAAATGTCTGGCCCCTCCGACCGTCGTTTTGACTTGAACCTTGTTGAAGAGGCAGCCCCGCCTTCTCCAGACAACATATGGCGCCCATCCTTCGTCTCCCCTACTGGTCCTCTTACCGTTGGGGATTCCGTGATGAAGAATGATATGACCGCTGCGGTAGTGGCCAGGAACCTTCTAACTCCCAAAGATAACAGACTACTTTCCAAACGGTCTGATGAGTTGGCTGTTAAGGATTCTCTGGCTCTCAGTGTTCAATGTGCAGGTTCTGTGTCTAATATGGCCCAACGCCTATTTGCTCGAACCCGCCAAGTTGAATCATTGGCGGCTGAAGTGATGAGTCTCAAACAGGAGATTAGAGGGCTCAAGCATGAGAATAAACAGTTGCACCGGCTCGCACATGACTATGCTACAAACATGAAGAGGAAGCTTGACCAGATGAAGGAATCTGATGGTCAGGTTTTACTTGATCATCAGAGATTTGTGGGTTTGTTCCAAAGGCATTTATTGCCTTCGTCTTCTGGGGCTGTACCGCGTAATGAAGCTCCAAATGATCAACCTCTGATGCCTCCTCCTTCTAGGGTTTTGTCCAGTACTGAGGCTCCGAATGATCCCCCTCCGGTGCCTTCTCTTTCTGGGGCTCTACCGACTGCTGAGACTTCTCCTAAGCAACCTTTGTGAAGGCTCCCTCTTGTTTGTTGAATTTGACTCCAGTATATGTACATATTTGTAACTTATCGGGGATATCAATAAATAAGCTTTCCTTCATTTCAACGTATTGTGTTAAATACACCAAAGTCTTCTTCGCTAAGTTCTTTGAATTTTCTTTTGTTGAAGCTTGTATGTTGAAGCTTTGTGAATAGAGCATATAGGTTGAGGTAGTGTTCCCTTAATTTCCCGAGTGAGGAAAACTTCTCGGTTGGAGACTTGGAAAATCCAAGTCACTGAGTGGGATCGGCTATATGAATCTTAGAACGCCATTGTGTTCTGTCCTGTGTCATGTCCTCCGTTAGATCCAAGTACTCTAAGTCTTTTCTTAGGGTCTCTTCCAAAGTTTTCCTAGGTCTTCCTCTGCCCCTTCGGCCCTGAACCTCTGTCCCATAGTCGCATCTTCTAATCGGAGCGTCAGTAGGCCTTCTTTGCACATGTCCAAACCACCGTAACCGATTTTCTCTCATCTTTCCTTCAATTTCGGCTACTCCTACTTTACCCCGGATATCCTCATTCCTAATCTTATCCTTTCTCGTGTGCCCACACATCCAACGAAGCATCCTCATCTCCGCTACACCCATTTTGTGTACGTGTTGATGCTTCACCGCCCAACATTCTGTGCCATACAGAATCGCCGGCCTTATTGCCGTCCTATAAAATTTTCCCTTGAGCTTCAGTGGCATACGGCGGTCACACAACACGCCGGATGCACTCTTCCACTTCATCCATCCAGCTTGTATTCTATGGTTGAGATCTCCATCTAATTCTCCGTTCTTTTGCAAGATAGATCCTAGGTAACGAAAACGGTCGCTCTTTGGTATTTCTTGATCTCCGATCCTCACCCCTAACTCGTTTTGGCCTCCATTTGCACTGAACTTGCACTCCATATATTCTGTCTTTGATCGGCTTAGGCGAAGACCTTTAGATTCCAACACTTCTCTCCAAAGGTTAAGCTTTGCATTTACCCCTTCCTGAGTTTCATCTATCAACACTATATCGTCTGCGAAAAGCATACACCAAGGAATATCACCTTGAATATGTCCTGTTAACTCATCCATTACCAACGCAAAAAGGTAAGAACTTAAGGATGAGCCTTGATGTAATCCTACAGTTATGGGAAAGCTTTCGGTTTGTCCTTCATGAGTTCTTACGGCAGTCTTTGCTCCTTCATACATATCCTGTATAGCTTGGATATATGCTACTCGTACTCCTTTCTTCTCTAAAATCCTCCAAAGAATGTCTCTTGGGACCCTATCATACGCTTTTTCCAAATCTATAAAGACCATGTGTAAATCCTTTTTCCCATCTCTATATCTTTCCATCAATCTTCGTAAGAGATAGATTGCCTCCATGGTTGAGCACCCTGGCATGAACCCGAATTGGTTGTCCGAAACCCGTGTCTCTTGCCTCAATCTATGCTCAATGACTCTCTCCCAGAGCTTCATTGTATGACTCATTAGCTTAATACCCCTATAGTTCATGCAATTTTGTACATCGCCCTTATTCTTGTAGATAGGCACCAAAGTGCTCTTTCGCCACTCATTCGGCATCTTCTTCGTTTTCAAAATCCTATTGAAAAGGGTAGTGAGCCATGTTATACCTGTCTCTCCCAAAACTTTCCACACTTCGATTGGTATATCGTCTGGGCCTACTGCTTTTCTATGCTTCATCTTCTTCAAAGCAGCAGGTAACAACTTCCATTCTTCACTTACCACAGATTGAGTCATTCTTCAATTGCCTTCGAATATCCAAATAAAATTGGCTACTTGAATTGATGCTAAAAGCAGCAGGCAATAACTTTCGAAGAACCATTGCTACCTTTCGATTTAAAATAGTGAGCTCGCATACCTCATTCTCAATGGCTTCACCTATTGCACAAGCAGATTGGACTACCCTGACAATCCCTACTCCGCCATTATTTGTCATCAACAGCCCCATCAACTTAAGCAATTCACTGGCAGCTTCCATGGCTAACAAACTTATGCAATTTCGAAGAACTTCATTGCATCCTGCTCTTCTGGGCTCACTATCTTTATGAGTGATAAAATTGTCCTGCCTTGAGAAGAGAGTGCCACAATCACATCTGTATTCCCTAGTTCCGCATGTCTTAGAACGAGCCTTCCAATCTGATTGAACAGCGTGCCTCTTAGAACACTATCAATGATACATGGTCTGTATTCCGTCTCAAAGAAATTTCATCAAACAGTTTTGATGCACACAAATCCTTCATCACAAATATTCCCACAAGATACCAATTTACCCACCCAAATTTATCATTCAAGCCGACACTACAGGTGATAGCATGATGACCAGTATAGTAAGCAATTAGACTAAACAAAAGTAAACGGAATATGGCACTCTCATTTTCAGAATCATGGCTAAACGAATGAAATAGCTCAGGTCCAATTTTCGTGGTAGCAGTCGCGGAGCTGTGGGAAACTGGTAGCAGCCCCGGAACATGAATCGCTGGTTTCGAACATGAAGCGCCACTGTGGCTGCAGAAGAGTCATTCGAGTGTCGCTTGATGGCCGAAGTTGCCATCGCTTTCAACAACGTCGATGACGAGAGCAGTGGTGGAACGGAATTGGCTTGGATTGTTGACGGAATACGCTGCGATTGGACTCCTCCAGAACCGACTGGGGTCAAGGTAGCTGAAGCAGTTTAATCTCACGAGATACATGATGATCGACGGCGAGAGGGGCAGAGATGCCTTCCCCGGCGCCTTGAGATTGCAGCTCGCGACGAAACTTTCGGAATATGCTGGAAGCTTGGTCGCGAAGGCCTTGTTGATAGCCTCTTCGATGGCAGCGTTGATGAGGGAAGGTAAAGAGGCAATGTAAGCCTCCAAGGAAGCAAATACGGCTTTCCATGGCAGAGCGCGAGCGGTAGCAGATTTGCAGCCATGCATAGAAGGGGATCCCGGAATCGAAATGGGTCATACCATTGTTAAGACCAAAATCTCAACCCTAACTCAACCTTAATTGGCATATTTAAGAATTCCTAACACTAAAACTAACGAATTGATATTAGAACTTCAAAAATCACATTCTAAATTTTTCATAGGTATATTTTTCTTTATAATTGTAAAAAAATTGAAATGTAAAATAAATTTTTTGAAGTGCCAATTACAATTTCTTAAAATTAAAGCATAAAATCTCAGTTATATTTTGGGTTCATAACAAGATGATGAAGGTCCGATGGTAAGAGAGCTTGCTGCTTCTTAGAGTAAGGGGTTGAGAGAGAGCAAAAGCCATAGCTGCTCTTTGCACACACTAGAGGCAGTCATGGCCCTTGCACACCCTAGTGGTGGGCTTCATAGGAAAAATGTTTGCTTCTCCCTTTTGGTGGGCTTTTGAGTTCACAAACTTAGCCCAGTATTGCACTTGCAAAAGTTTATGTGGTTTTGTTTGTTTGTTGGTAAGAGGAATGGAGGGGATTGGTTAATGTCATTTGATTGAAATCAAACGGGTTATATGATATAATAAACAAGGGGACGCGGATTGACTCCAATGACTTGAAGGGCAATATTGGTATCCAAATCAACGCCATATTAACGCAATGTATATTGATGCGAAATATGGATGTCATATGAACAAAATCTATAAAATATGATATACTAACGAGACAAGAACGAAAAAATAAGTATTCAATTTATTTTGATTTGGATGCTAAATCATGAACGAGAGACTAAAATTTAAAGTAATAGTACTTCAAATTTGAAATAAAATTACAATGAAGGATTTCCTACAATTGTTTAAAGGCTTTAAGAAACTGTTACAGGATGATTAGCAAATCAAATACAAGTAAAACTTTATTGAAACAAGTTTATCTGCTATTACATTTGCTTCTTGATAAATATATCGTACTTGAGTAACTTGCAACTTATGTATAAGATCTATAGTATCATGAATATGTGAATTTTGACACTATAGGAAAGGTTAGGAACCTTGCAAAAGCATGACTAAAATATGAAAATTTCCTTCAACCTCAATTCATTACAGTCGAGTCATTGTGCAAAAATTAAGTTACATTTCAAACCAATAACTTCATCTTCCACTATAAAGGCATATCATTTTTTCAAAATTACGAATCTAGCTACCACTTTTTCAGAATAATGAATTGAACCATTAACATATACCAAAGTTCATACAAAAACTAGTTCACATTAGTGTTTTTTTTAATTATTATTATTATTATTAAGGAGAGAATGAGGGTTTAAAACTATTACAACAATTTGGGGAATGGGAGTTTCGAACCTAGAATATATGGATGGAAACCCAACATCATATTCACTAGGATATTGAACGACATGTTGTATCACATTGCTAATTGTCGTCATTATATATTAAGTATCTTCATGACGGATAATATACAAAATATTACCAATTAGCTTTGACATTTGGCCTACACCATGGAAAAACTTGAAGAATATATAACTATTGTTGATACTGTTTGGACATACAAAACTAGACCCGGCAGTTTCTGACACGACACCGTAACACGACACGAAAATAACGGGTTTCGGGTCAACACGATAACTTATCGGGTCATTATTGGGTGACCCGTTAATAACGGGTTCTTAACAGGTATACACGCGGGTAACACGTGGGTAACCTGTTTTGACCCGTTAAGAAAAATTTATTTTGATAATTTTAAAGTTTAATTACTAAAAGATTTCTTATAAAATACAATAGCCATATTAATATATACAATATATTCTATATTAAATATATAGTTTTGTATTATTATTCTATATAAGTTTTAAAAAAAAAAGTTTTAGTCATTATTTATTTTTATTATGAGAGTTCCTTATTATCATTACTAGGATAAATTTTACTTAACATGTTGTTGTCCAAAACTAAAATAAACTAATATAGTATTTGTATAGGCAAGAACTAAGAAGACATACATACAAGTATGAAAAATATGAAAGAATATACGAACACTCGTGATTTACACTTACATTATCGTTTAGATTTTTAAAATCCTCCAAACCTTCATGAATAATGTTTTTTATTTGAGGGAAAAATTAATAATAATTATTGTAGAAGTGTAAAAAATGTAAAAAAAAATATACAATCACTCATAGTGACAAACTTTACAACTTTCATGAAGGGGTCAACTTCGAAATCCAACACTATAATTCATAAACCTTAAATTTATATTTAACCATCGATTGCTATTTACGCTTTATTCTTTTTACTGAATTTCATTTTTAAAATTTTCTTTTTGAAAACATGATCATATGGCGGATGTAAGAAGATGAACGATTCAGATCTTGGATACCACGTTTCAATATTTACGGTTAACTGAAATATGAGTCAATGTCATATAGTTTGTAGAAACTTTATAAACATTAAGCAATATTTTCACTAACCGTAAAACTCTGAATATAATATCAACGATCCAAAACGTTCATTTTGCTGCATCCTCTAATAGATCAAGTTTTCAAAAAAGAAAATCTGAAAAAAAAAAAAACAAAATTTGATGAGAACAATGAAGTGTAAATGTAAACAACAATCAACGGTTAAATTTTGATCTATGATTTATATGATTATAGTGGCGAATTTCGAAGTTAAGCTCTTCATGAAAGTTGTAAAACTTGTCATTACGAGCATTTATATATTTTTTCTATATTTTTTTACACTTCTACATTAATTAAAAAACTACTAAAGACTTTAGGTAAGTGAAAATATACTTAAAAGAAAAATGTGTTTTATGTTTTGGATGTGACAATATGATATGTATATACTTATTTAGTATTATGTTTTTCATTTGATTATTTATTGGTTTAAATATATTTTCCTTAACGGGTAACGGGTCGGGTCATATTACCTGTTAATATTATCAGGTGATTTCGGGTTGGGTCATTTTACCCGTTTATTTTAACGGGTGTTACACGACACGATCCATTAAGATATCGGGTATGACACAAAAACGACACGAACACGGAAAACATGACATGAATGCCAAGTCTATACAAAACTGACAATTTGGTTGACACACTCTTTAATATAGGCAAGACTCATATATGATGATGGAGCTCGCATCTATTAGAAAGTGTGTCAACAAGTATGTTAATTTTATGTCCGATTAGTTTCATTGTACTATTATATATATTGGAACAAACCTTATATATATGGGAACAAACCTTACATCATAATGTAAACAAAAAAATAAAAATTGAAAGAGTCATACTATTTGGTACACAAAATTAGCACACTTGCTACACACTCTTTAATACAGATGTGGTCCATACAGGGCCGGCCCAGGCCCAGTGCAAGCAGGGCGACTGTCCGGGGCCCAAAAAAATTAGGAGCACCAAAATTATTAGGGTGGTGTGTGTGTGTGTGTGTGTGTGTGTGTATATATATATATATTTATAAGAGTATAAATTTATAAAATTTGGTTCAAAGACATAGAAATTTAACTAGAAGTGGTGGTTTGTCATTCGAAAATAATGTGGAGGTCTTGGGTTCAAAATACCATTTGTGCTTATTTACTTTCCATTTTTTACAAATTTCTTTTCATAAGAGTATACATTTATAAATTTGGTTAAAGGATCAAGAAGTTTAATTATAAACAATGATTTTTGTTGTTTAAAATTAATAGGGGTCCTAAGTTCGAAATGCTATGTGCATGTTTATTCTTTTCAATTTTTACAAATTTTTGTTTGGTTGTTAATTTATTTTTAGTTACTATCTAGTAGCTATGTGGTTGTTAGTTTTAAATATTTGTTTTAATTTAAGTCTAATCTTCAACAAAGAATAATACGTAGACCAAATTTGCAAATTATATGACGTTTCATCAAAATGTTTAATTTAGTGCCCATTCATTAATAATACATATCAATTAAAAACTCACAAACATCATTATTTTTTAGTCCCATATTGACAAGGTTAGTAAATAAGAAAAAACACCTCACGATTTATTCAAAAACACATTCAAAGTTCAGATGGAAAACAAAACTCATCATCTATCTACTTGTAAGCCCGAAGTTTTTTTGTTTCCCTCTCTCTATACAAAATAAAGTAGTCTTTCTGTGTTTCTAAATTATGGAGTTTGAAGTGTTTTTCTAAGTATAATTTTATCGATTTCTTACGTGTGAAAATAAATAATTTTCTTACATGAAGTTAGGGCACTTTTTTTGACGTTGCCCTGGACCTCAAAAATCTCTGAATCGGCCCTGGGTCTATATATAGTAGTAGGACCATCTCTATTAGAGAATGTGTCAACAAGTGTGCTAACTTTGTGCATCCAAATTGTTACACCGACCCCTAATTTAAATTGTATTTTCACTAAGTTTGAGATTATCTTGCTTTTAAATTATTTTTGGGTCTTAAATGGTGTGCCCAAGGGGCCCACCCCCTATTTTGTCCCCGGTTCCCTTCCCATTTTCCTTCATTTTCTGATTTTTATAACTCTCTCTCTCTTTCTCTCTTATCTCTCATTCTCAACAACTCTATCCACTCCTTTCCGATACACCCTCCACACCCACACTCAGTTACACACGCACACCCTAAGGCTCTCCCAAGCAAGAACTCGAACCCAGGACAGGTCCGTGGTGCACCACAGTGGCGGAGACCACTGTTCTCTTCCTCCCTAGTCGAACTCCGGCGAGTCCGACGGCTTTCGAGCCAATTTCCGGCCAAACTACGGCGAGTTGGCCTGCATGCAAGTTATCAATCTCTTTGTCTCGCTAAGTACTACAACTTTCCTTTTTGTTTCACCCAATTTCGTTGAGTATTGAAGAAGTTATACCCATTTGAATCTTACCCAGTTTCCGGCGACCTCCGTGGCTTTCAAGGCTTTTTCCAGTCAAACCATGTCGAGTTAGACGTCGTGTGAGGTACTATTCTCTTTGTCTCTTCGAGAACTAAAACTTTTGTTTCTGAATCACTCGATTCCGTTAAGCATTGACAAAGTTATTAATGTTTAAATGTTGTTTAGTTTTTCGGCCGAAATCCGGCCTTCTCCTTTGTTGGGTCCGGCGACCCATGAAACTGGTGGCCCAAAAACCGGCCCATTTAGGAAGCCCAACCCTTTAGCCTTTTGAACTCATCCCAAAACCCTTAAGAACCCAAACCCACGGGCCTTTAGGACCAACCCGGAACCAATTCAAAGCCATTAACCTAATTATTAAAACCCAATCCACTAACCTTTCAAACCTTAGGGCCTCAAGCCTTTGGGCCATTCACCTAGGGCCTTCGGCCCATTTACTTAAAACCCTAAATCCTTTGGACCTTAGACCCAAGACCCAAAACCCTAAAACCTTGGGTCCAAACTCCTTTAGGCTCAAGCCTTGTTAAGCCTAACCCATTTTAGTTAATTAATTATTTTACTTAATAGTTTTCAAAAACCCAAAAGGTCTTTGGGCCATTTCCTTTTAGGGCCTTAGGCCGTGAACTTTAAACCCTATATTCTAGGAATATTCTATTGAATTTTATGAAATTTAACTGGGACCCTTCTTAGGGTAATTCGACGTCCTGAACCCGTTTTCGATGTTCGTTTTCTCAGATTCAATTGTTTTAATAGAGTTTTATTAATTGGACCCTTTATGTGTTTAGGGGTAATTATCTATGGCGTTCCTTCTTCGATAGGTTGCGTGACTCTTCAGCAACGAAGTACTGTGAGTGGACCCCTTCTAAAATGCATGTTTTAATAATAGAAATGCATACATGGAAAATCATGATTTAACAATTATGTTCTATGAGACGCTTTGAGATAACATGCTTATTGAGGCTAGTTTGAATTATTACTATTTTTCCTATAACCCATGTTCTTATAGAATATCTAATGAATGACGATATGATATTTAGAACATGTTTCGAACACCTCTTTATAGTATAAATGATGGATGACTATATGACTATATATATATATATATATATATGTGTGTGTGTGTGTGTGTGTTCAATGGTTTTGTACTTACCTAGTGGTCATTTCCGCTACAAGACGTAGGGATAGATTCCTGGTGTACGTCAGGGGTAGTTTGGTCTTCTTATGTCAAAAATCCACGTGTCGCCTTGTGATTATTTTTTGCTCCACAACAATTGATTCAAAATGAAAATCATCAATTATTATTTTAATTTTAGAATACAATTTCTGGATTCTTATCTTGTCTAAAATACTTAAAATTAAATTTCATGTGGATGATACGAAGAAGAACTACTTTGTTCTTCATCATTGTTATTGACAAGTGTTTAGGTTCGGACTTTACTAAGGTGTGTATGAATTTCTAGGTTCTCAGATTTTAAAACCGTAATTTCTTCTTTGATTTTATTAACTTCATGTTGTAGATCTTTAATTGTGATTTCTTTCTTTTATATATATAAAAGCAAAAAGCGAAGACCTCAGTTGGTCAAGATGGGGCCAAACTGAGAAAACTGACAAACAACCATGACAGCACGTTTGTGTACATTTTTCCAAACGTTAAAGAGAGATTTCCAAACCTTTCATTATGCCAAAGAGAGATTTCAGAACCCCTCAGGGTTGGTTTGGTATTGCTGTGCTTTGAAAAAAAACTGATGTGAGAATCATCGGCTGTGCTGTGAGAATAAGCGGGTGTGCTGTGAGAATGGGTAATAAAAAAAAACGAATTTTAAACAAAAACTAAAATAATCGAAGAAAAGAGTTTTAAATACCATTTTATAAAGGCACTAGGTTTCCACAATCACCTAGCAATCCTATGAATTTCTACCAATTACTTACGATTTACACATGCCACTTCGAAGGTTAGATTTTCCTAATACATATTCTCTTCGTGATATTCAAGCAAGAACGTATATCTAACATGCAATCTGTCTGTGATATTCAGATCAAATATGAACATACAAGACTCATTAAGTTTTATGAAAACCTTTTTAAAGAACCATGCAACCCCTAAGAACGTGATATTCGTCTTAGATGAAATTACAATTATCAATCACAAGAAGCAATACTCAATCCTCCGGTGATATTCCGACCGAATTGCATCCAATTACTTGTCTAAACGTCCTAATGGTGGCCAATCATCAAGATAATTAGATAGTTTAAAACAGTGATCGATAGTTCAAAGTGTGCATGCAATCAATCATAAGCAATTAAATAAAAATTACATATTCATGCTAAGGCTCAAGGCTTCGCCCTAGCAAAAGGAATTAGTTATGCATATTCATAATCAAAATCATAGAAAATATTATTAAAAATAAAAGGAATGAAAGCACCTTAAAGTAGAAAATCTCCAGGAACCCTAGCCAAGTTCTTTGTCTCTGAAGTTGAATAATAATAAGCATCCCCAAAACTGTAGATGGCCACAACAACATGGCCAGTCTAGAGATTTTTGAGGCCTGGGGCAACGCTAAAAAATATGCCTTAACTTCACATAAGAAAATTATTTATTTTCACATAAAAGGCATCGATAAAATTATACTTAGAAAAACATTTCAAACTCAATAATTTTGAAACACAGAAAGACTAATTTATTTTGTATCAAGAGAAGGAAACCAAAAAACTCATGGCTTACTAGTAGATAAATGAGTTTGTTTTCCATTTGAACTTTTAAAGTGTTTTTGTATAAATCGTGAGATATTTTTTCTTATTTACTAACCTTGTCAATATGGGACTAAAAAAATAATAACGTTTTCGAGTCTTTAATTGATATGTATAAGTAATGAATGGGCACTAAGTTAAACCTTATGATGACACGTCATATGATTTGTAAATTTGCTTTAAAAACTTGGTCTACGCATTACTGTTTGTTGAATATTAGACTTGAATTTGAACGAATATTTAAAAATAGCAACCCATATAGCTACTAGCTAGTAACTAAAAATAAATTAACAACCAAACAAAAATTTGTTAAAATTGAAAAGAATAAACACGCACATATCATTTCAAACTTAGGACCTCTCGTTAATTTTAAACAACAAAAATCATTGCTTTTAATTAAACTTCTTGAATAGTTAACCAAATTTTATAAATTTATACTCTTATGAAAAAAAATTGTAAAAATTAGAAAGTAAATAAGCACACGTGGTGTCTTGAACCCAAGACCTTCTCATTAATTTCAAATTACAAAATCACCACTTCTAGTTAAATTCTTTTGTCATTAAACCAACTTTTTTAAATTTATACTCTTATAAAAATATATATAAATATATCACCCGAATAATTTTGGTGCCCCCAATTTTTTTGGGCCCTAGACGGTCGCCCTGCCTGCACTGGGTCTGGGCCGGCCATGCGCAACAATATATTTGCTCAGCCCTTACAAACCCTAAGACATAGGTTTCTTATTCCAACTAGGAAACTAAGAAAAATAATAAAAATATCTTAGAAAATAAAACCCTAATTAAACTAGGAGAATCTGCCAAGTACTTGTCCAGCCACGTTTTAGCCTCAGATCTCCTCCAAATCCTGCCCAAGATAGGTTGTTATAAAGATAAGGACGTTCAGAACACATCTCCAGAAGGCCATGAAACTATCCAAGGTCATCTTGGGCTCCAAAAACGCACTTTAAGCCCAGAAACCTCATTTTCCAGCACCGCGCATCGCTCTTTTATTTTATCGCCAGAAAATAACCGCTTGATGGAAAAATCCCAAATTTTGATACGACCAAGCTAAGTGACTCACGAACGTCTTTCAACTGGAATTACTTCAAAATTCGTCCATTTGACCACGTTTTTCTCTAGAGGAATTCGAAAGTCCTATATTGAAAATACAATTCAAAGTATCAAAATTCTTCCAAAATATTAACCAAAATATACTAAGAATAGGGTTAAATATATAATATAAAATTCACTTATCAAACAGCTAATGCCTAAAACAAAAGATCTTATATCTCGCGCTTTGTACATGTTTGACATTGATTATAACCGAAAGCATCAATTTTCTTAATCATAATTTAAGGATCACCTGTACAAAAGATCAATGAAATTAAAATCGTTTAATCATCAATATGTATCAAACAAATTAACGCATATACACGCAAGTACTATCTTTCTTTTTAAATTCTTTTTTCCAAGTCCATGCTATCAAAGTGGTCAATGCAGTTAGCAAGAAACAGATAAAGAAAGACCCTCTTTTGTCGTCTCTCTATAAAAACAAGGCCGTCTACTTGTCTATACTTATCCCCTTGAGTGTCCCTCTCTCTGTACACACTCAACACATGGAATTTGTTTTCTTAAAACATCATGTTCTCTTCGGCCTTGTAATTTGAGCAACACTGCTTCCGAGTCCCGGCATTTGCACAGGTTCAATTTCGGAGATTCGAACTCGGACTGCAGCATTTGGACAAGCCCCTTACCCCAACGGAGAGACCTACTTTCACGTCCCGTCCGGCCGTTTCTCCGACAGCCGTCTTGTAATCGATTTCATAGGTACTGCTTCTGCAACTTCTTTCTGTTTGCCAGCTATGATGTTATGATTAGATTCTCAATTAGGAACTTTAATCTCTCCGTTTTCCTTTGCAATAATGTTTGTTTCACTTGAGGACTATAAAATTAATGTGAAAATGTCACATGCATAGATCTCAATTGTCTCAATTAGCAACTCTAACAGACCAAACTCAAATATTTAGGTCTATTAAAAGACATAATTTAGATCTTTGGATAGTGAATGTTACCCAACCATTCAAATTTAAATTTCATGACCTAAAATGTTTTAATTACTGTAGAATGGTTTTAACCTCTCTTTTTTTTTTTTCTTTTTTTTTTTTGTAACTTTGAGTTAGCTATCGTAATTTAGTTTTACGAATGTTTTAACCTAGAAACAAAAATTAAATTCCAACAAAATTTTTAAAACCAAATAAATCACATCAACCAGCCCAACTTCAATATACATTAAAATTTTGTATTTTTTTCTTAAATTAGACTCATCTCAAAAATGACTCACAAAATTATATTCATATAAAGTTTCCCAATATTTAAAGATCCCTCGTGAAAAATGCCAGAGCGCTTCCAACCAAAACTGACAAAAGTGAGTTATAGGGAAACTAAACAAATACAAATCGACAAATTTGAAGCCAAAAGCCGATTTCAGCGAGATAAGTGATTGTCTTCTCTTTCTCTTCTTCTTTGTTTCCTCAGACAGTATGAAATCACAGTTCTCAAAACTACTAGTTGCAACTGCTATGTTAATGTTTCTATCAGTGAGCTTGGCAGCCTCATCGTCTCCATGCAAATTTCCAGCCATATTCAACTTCGGCGACTCAAACTCCGACACAGGCGGCTTGTCTGCGCTCTTCGGCCAGGCGCGTTTGCCCCACGGAGAGTCCTACTTCCATAGCCCCGCCGGCCGTTACTGCGATGGCCGTCTTGTCATTGATTTTATAGGTACTTTACTACATTTTTCATCTTCTTCCACATTGTTCTAAAACGTCCCGCTTAAACATGTCTAGACACTCGTCTAGACCTCCTAAGTTACGAGTTACACTTTGATAGAATCTAAATAACTTTTTTTGTGTGATTGTTTTTAATAAAACGTAAAAGACTTGTTGGATAACAATATGAACACTCATTAATTATATGCTTATTCTAGTGTTTTTAATATATCCGCTTAAATCTTTGCTTAGATGCCTGGATGCTAAATTTATGCCCACCACCAAACTAGCGTCTTTTACTCTCATTTTTTACCCATGAGGATCGACTCAACTATTCATTTCTTTTTTGTCGATCATTTGAATAGAAATATTCCACCGACACTTAGGTTGATGTGCGGGGCTTTTGAGTGTAACCGTCCTTTTTTTTCTTTGGGAAAGTGTGGGTGATTCGAACATAAATGGTTGATGAAGAGCTAATTTTGCCTAACCTTCTTAAAAAAAAGTGTGACGTGTAAATGTGGATAAGATAATTGAGTCAGTGTGGGAAGCTACCAAAAACGCCAACCCACCTCTGTTTTAACTTATATGAGATCACATGTTTTATGCAGGAAAAGAATCTAACCAAATCAGATTATCTGACAATTACTAATTGGACTGAATCTGTAATATTAGTACTGCGGGTCTAGTTTAGCGGTACTTGGTCGACTCACATGAACGACGTTGACATTTATAGTTGTTTTGAATTCGATATTTGATTAAAATTTTGACCATATTGTATGGTTAAGCTTAAAATTCATCGGTTTAAAGTAGAATATAATTGTATAATAAAAAGAGAATATTTTGATTGAATGCTATGTTTGCAGCCAACAGCCTTGAATTACCGTTTCTGAGCGCATATCTTGATTCTGTGGGAAGCAACTTCACTCACGGAGCTAACTTTGCCACGGCGGGCTCAACCATCAGGCCGCAGAACACAACCATTCGCCAGAGCGGGTTTAGTCCTGTATCCTTGGACGTTCAGTACAATGAGTTTTACGATTTTCAACCAAGATCCCAAACCACTCGTAGTCGAGGTCACAATTTGACATGTGCACATATACTTCTCTTTCTGTATTTTAATGACTTGCATTTGTGCGTTTAGCATACGTGGCAAACTGTGATTTGCACGTAAGGAAACCGAGCAGTGTCCTTACGCACATCTACACAGTTTATTCGGTGAGAAAACTTGTATCAATGTGGGCTAATCCAGAAGATCAGTTGCAATGCAGGTGGAGTTTTTGAACAGCTAATGCCTAAAGCAGAAGATTTCTCTCGTGCTTTATACGCATTTGATATTGGCCAGAATGATTTAACATCCGGTTTGTTCTTGAACATGTCCATTACCCAAGTCAAGGCATATGTTCCTGATGTGCTAAACCAGTTTAACAGCATTGTTAAGGTAATTAGCAATTCAAACTGTGCCTAAATTTGGATTTAATTAGTCATTAATTTGGTTGTGATGTGCTTTGTATGTGTACTCACGCAGTATGTATACAATCAAGGAGGTAGATACTTTTGGATACACAATACAGGTCCCATTGGTTGTCTTCCCTACGTATTGGACCGCTTACCAATCCCAGCCGCGCAGGTTGACAAGGCCGGATGCGCCACGCCTTACAATAAACTTGCTCGGTTTTTCAACCGGGGATTGAAACAAGCTGTGGTTCAGTTAAGAAAAGAACTACCATTGGCTGCAATCACTTATGTTGATGTTTATTCAGCCAAGTACTCCCTCATTAGCCAACCACAAAAGCATGGTGAGCCCTTCGTAGATTGAAACCACTTTTGTCAAGTTTATGATGTGGTGTTTTGTATTCTTCGACGGTTTGCTGACATGTAATACAAAATGTCGCAGGATTCAAGCAACCGATAAGAGCATGTTGTGGTCATGGTGGGAAGTACAACTTCAACAAGCACATTGGATGTGGAGGAAAGATTAGGGTTCATGGAAAAGATGTGTTAGTGGGAAAGGCATGCCAAGACCCATCACTTTGGGTGAATTGGGATGGTGTGCATTTCACTGAGGCGGCTAACAAGAGAGTCTTCGATCAGATTGTAGATGGTTCACTCTCAGACCCACCAACTCCATTGAAATTTGCTTGCCATGGAAAGCAGCAGCAAACTCATTAGAATTTAGATCTGATGCTATCTTTTTTTCTAAAATTCAAATAAAATAATGTCATCAGAATCTTTCGTTAATTTAATCTTTATTTTTGCTTGGATTAAGGACCAAGTGGTGACCTAATGTCTCTCCAAAGTCTTTAAATTCTTTTTTTTCATCCGCTTTCTCCTTCAGTCTGTGTGTGTATATATAGGGTGTGGGCGAAGGCCATGAGAGAGTTGAGTTCATTTTGGTTGCTTGCATGAATATTTGTTGTTGATATAATGAAAGAGAATAAGAAGATGAGGAGGAAGCCATGAGCCATTTAACTTGGATATTTCTTGCAGTAGCAGGCTTGCACATACCATATATATATATATATATATAGGAGCAACCAAAGGTATGCGGCTATGTATAATTTTCTTTTGTGTGTGTGAGCATAAAAGGTAGTATTTCATTGCAAACAACCATGACCACACACATTAATGTACATTTTCCAAACCCTTCAACATGTCCGAGAGATTTTCGACAGTGAAAATGACCTTGTTATTTTCAGAACAGCAACTCATATCTTCCATTCCAAACTACCCAACAAACCATAGAAAACAATGGAGCTCCTCCCGAGTCAAGGCATAAAATTCCTCACAATCGTATTAGAGCAATGAAGGATGGTTATTAAACAAAAATGGTATCCCATTAGGCTTCTAAACAGAGGAATGCAAGAGGTAAAACAAGGAGTGTAAAAATCAATCACTCCCCAAAACGAAATGGTTATCCAACCATCCCAAAGGATTGCAGATCACATTAAAACTCGGGATTGCTTGAAAAATAACGGAACCAAGATCTTCTCTAAGATAATATCCATGAAAAGGGGACAAAGTTCAAAATTTGAAATCACATAAAGAAAACCAAATATGTGTTTCTTCTTCACCATTGAAATGGGTTAGATTGCAGTAAAAGGTTTATGAGCTGCATGCCATCACCCCGCAATATTCTTGAATATATAAAAAATGAATTAATGTTGTACAATATTAATAAGTACCTGAGGGCTCGTCTGATATCTAGGAATGAGTTAGATTGTATAACTCCATTATATCAAGGAAAAAAAATTGTGTTCAATGTGAAGGTAAAATATGAATTTTTTATTAAGAAAACTCATCACTTTCAATTCCCAAAATTTTGAATGACTAAAAGAGACAAGTTTCCTTTATCTTAATTAAGAAAACTCATCCCATTCTGATCCCCTAAAAATAAAGTCATTTGCCTCTATCTTCAATTAAGCTTGAATGATATCCAATCAATCTAATGAATCTTAATAACCAAACAAGCGTAAAAGGATATTATCGTATTGCAAATTAAACAAATTGGTAAAAAACCATAACTACACATTAATGTACATTTTTCAAACCCCTTAATGCGTCGAAGAATGATTGTGTCAAAGAGAAATTTCCACAGTTCCACTTGTGAAAGCAAAGTAAAAAGGATCTTCTTGTTTTTAGATTAAAGAACATTTTGCAACCTTGTGTTTTACGGCTACGTACAATATAATCTATGTTTTACAAAACAAATTGTTATTAACACTTCAAATCCAAATTTTCTCATAGAAGTACAAATGAAATACTATACATAGTAAGGTTTATCTCATTTATAGCTGCACCTTTTTTTTTTTTTTTTAACGAAGCAAGATTCATCATGTAATTTTAACCTTACATCAAAGACGTCTATTAGATATCAAGAACACATTTATTATTTTGGTGAACTGCCAATTTAGTCTCTGAATTATCACATGAGTGAAATTAATTAGGTCCCTAAACTATATTTTCAGAAAAATAGTCATTGAATTATAAAAATTTGCCAATTACATCCCTAATATTAGATTCGAAGCTACTATATTCAATTTTTCGTCAATTTAAGTCTGTTACTTGCATGTGATACACATTAGGGTAGACTGGTAATTTTTCATAAAGAAATACATGAAGTTAACTTTGGAGGGTAAATTAGGTGTTAGATTTGCAACCTATATGAAATGTTAATGGCTTATAGGCGAGAAAATGACGGTATTACACTCCAAAGTGTGTCATGTGACTTAAGTTGACGAAAAATTGGATAAGCTTTGAATATAATAGTAGATATAAAATTAGCAATTTTTAATGAATTTAGGGACTTATTTTACCGAAAAAATAATTCTGGGACCTAATTTTCACTGAGGTAAATTAGGACTAAGTTGGCACTTCACCCTATACGCAGTTATTATATGTACAAAATGTTGCAGTTCTATTAGAATAGGATTGTGATCATGTAAATCTTATCATATCTAGGATATTCTTGTGGGATTCTACCATATCTCTTAGACTAGATATTATCCTATTAGAGTTGTAATCCTATAGGAGTAAGGAATTTACCTTCCCTACTACTATAAATAAATGCACAATGGGGTGAAATAATACCAGTGTTCTAAAAAACGGCCTAGGCGGCCGCCTAGGCGCTGGGCGCCTAGCAACCGAGGCGTTTTTGGGCAAATCGGGAGGAAAAATCGGGTTGGGCCTAGGCGGCGGCCTAGGCGGGCTAGGCGGCGCCTAGGCGGTCTAGGCGGGCTAGGCGGCTAGGCGGTCCTAGGCGGCCCTAGGCGGTCCTAGGCGGTCCTAGGAGGTTTTTTTATTTATTAATTTTTATTAATTGCGTGCTTTTTTCTTTTTTGGTTTCATGGTGGTATACTTATGGAAATGGTGTATATAATTTGCAAATGATGGATTTACTACAAGTTCATCCAATACTTATGGAAATAGTGTACCTAATTTGCATTTTATCATTATTTTATTATTCATACAAGTATAGTTTTTTTTTAGGTGTCAATATGCACTTATTTACAAGATATACAAGAAATTTACCTAAATCCGCCTAGGCCGCCTAGGCGCTAGGCGCTAGCCCGCCGCCCGACTAGCGCCTAGCATTTTTTAGAACCTTGAATAATACATACCTGACAATTACACATCTCTCTCATTCTTTCTACTGTGCCACACCCCTCTCTCTGTCTTCTATAATTGTTCAATAAATTATGCCTACAACACGTTATCAGCATGCTCTTGATGTTGCGCTAAAGAGAGTTTGATCTTGTCAATCAGGGGAGTATTATGTTTTTAATTATTCTTTTTATTATTAATTTATTATTTTATTGAATTGATTTACATGCCATTGATTCAATTTTTTTTTTGTTGAACGTGAAACAAAGCATTGGAGATACAATTTCGGCTTTCCAAGAAGGATCTTCTACAAATTTAAAGGCTCAGTTGTTTTCTTCCAATTAGCTACACTTCAAATAAAGAAAGATATTTGAAACGACCATGAAGCATGAAAACATTCTCCATGATGCATGAACCCCTTACATTTATATTTACCTATATATATGTTGTATGTTTCATATATTTGTCAATATATATGTGTTTCATGCATTACGCAATTTTGCTATGTGAAATTTGTAAGTCAAAGAATCAAAATAAAATAGAAGCAATTTTGGGTTTTTCCAAACCCTAACTGGAGAAAAAAACAAAAAACAAAAAGGGAACCGAGCAGTCCCTCTCAACTTGCTGTGCACGAGAACCAAGACCACTAGCTTGGCTTCCATTCTTTGTTGGGCTTCGATCCCTTATCCCTTTTGGGTTTTGAAAACTCTAAACATTGACATGAAAAGACAAAAAAAGCCCTGGAGTCGCGGCTTGAAGCCGCTTTCGCGCTAGCTCGCCTGCAGTCGAGCTCCGGTGACCTACGACGATTGGAAGTCGTCCTCGACCTCGAACTCTCAAGATTCACTTCAAAATCGCGACGATGTCTTGGAGATTCTCAGCGAATCTCACTAGTTTTGGACCACCACCGATGTTGAGAAAGTACTTCGTCGTGTGTTTAAGGGTTCTCGTTGAACCCCGACTCGGCCTCGTATGAGAACACCACCAAATCATGGCGACGCAGTTTGATTTTTCCGGCAATAGCATGCACCCAGCAACGCTGGGGTGCCCGAATCAAACCCATATTTTTTTTGGGCTTTGTCCAGACTCAACCCAATTGGGCTTCAGTTTTTTTTTTCCTTTTCTTCTGGGTCTGTTGCCATCTCGAAATGCAACCAGCCTGAAGTTGGGCTAATTTTTTCCTAAAAGCCCACTTGGGTTTCCTTTTGTTTTGGCTGCATGGCAGCTCGCATTGGGTTAAACAGCCAATAGCCTAATGCTGCTGGGCTGCTCATTTTTCGCGGCCCGTGACATTGCAGCAAGCATGCAGCCTGTTTTGCATGTTATTGGGCTGCTAATCGTAGCATACCCGAGCCCAATTTGGGACTTGATTTTCTTGTGTGGCCTGCAACCAACATTAAATTTATGGGCCTAGCCAATTTTTTTGCTTCCACGATCAACATCGAATGGTTCCGATATATTGAATTAATTAAAAGTGACTAGCAACCATTAATCTGACAAGAAATCTAAAATTATTGGTCTGAATATCACTTTTGGACATTAACGAGTCAATATTTTAATTCTCTTCTTTGAACCGTTGACATTCTTTCGTAATCCCAAAACACTCACACTTGAGTTCATGAAGCAACCCAAATCCACTATACTTGGTTGTATATTATATTCTTTGTTTTTACAAGCACCGACTTTTACAAACTGGAAGTTCATAACTAAACTCAAACATGTAGTTTCGAATTTAGTGCCTTTAAAACCCGAAGTTTTCATAAAAACAATACACCTATGAAAACCCGAATTTTTCGTGTAAACCGTGTCTTAGAACCCGAATGTTCTAACTTTGATGCTTATGGATATCTTATTTCCATAACACTAATCACAATCTTGTTCCCTCCATTCAGTGGATTGTCGAACCGTAACAAGTTTGATTTCACTGATTTAGACGTTTCTTGACAGAAACCACTTTATGTGGGTAGAAGACGTGAATCTCCAGCATCAAGAAGTTGAGAGACCATTGAAGCCAACAATGGCATGGAAGAGCTGAATAAGCCTCCACCATAATCTTCATTCTAAGATTTATGGCCGAAGCATTACAAACGGAAGTACCTCCCGTACGAGGATTCCATGGCTCTTTGGCTCGCTTTTACAAATTGAGTAATCATGAAAAACATTGCCTGAAGCACACTATGATTACATCCATGAATAAGTACGATTCTGAAGTTTATAAATCTGATCGAAATTTTGACTAAAGAATACTTTTCTCGTCCTTCCATGTTTCTAACTCGCTTATGAAGTAGCAGTATAGAAAGCGAAAGTTTACCAAATTCTTGAATCTGATTACTACCATAAATGTGAGAAAATGGTATAGACTCAGCTTCGGTTGGAGTGTACTAACTGATTCTACAAAGTGGTGGCGCCTTACTTCAGCAGAGGTGCACTGAAAGGTATTGCTTTAATTTAGCAAAGGCCTACCGAACATACCCCTTCAGCTTCGGCTAGAGCTTATCAAACCCAAGTCTAGGTCTGTCTTTCTAACAATCCAAATTTGAGTTTGTTTTTACAACGTATGGTAGATTCAGAGCCTGCCAAGGTGTGGCATCACATCCAAAGTGTGATCCTTGGCACCTAAGACCTGAAACTTCAAGAATATGGATAATATTCTCGAACCTCAACCTTACAAAATCTACTTTTTTATTTTTATTTATTTATTTTTCTTTTATGGAAGAGATCATTGGTTATGCACTCGCTTATGCCCCTACCAAAGTTGTTAAGAAGTACCATTCTCGTAGTCAATATGTGAGACTAATTTTGCTCCACCGAAGACCGTTGGAATAACAGAATTTGGACATGAATGGCCTTGTTGGCTGAATCCCCTTTGTAACTTTGGCTTACTTTGTGAACATTTTCGTATGTTCTTGGATTCAAGTATGGTGTTTGTTTTAGTTATGGATAATCTTATCGATATTGTCCTCGAATATGAGTTAATTGAATCATGCTTCTTAGTACATGTGACCAAATTCAATTAAACATGTGATTAGGTACAAATATGAGAAAGTTTGTTGTCTAGATGAATGTGATACCTTGTACACTAACTTTATACCTAAATCACATCTCTAGCAACGACTTCAGGTCCATCCAACTTGATTAAGAGCATTGGCATAGTCCTCTTTGTACAAATGGTACTAAATTACCATTTCAAAGACCTTATATTCTCCCCGTTCCAAAAGAACGTCGTTAAGTTTTAAGGATATTTGAGAGGACACTGATCATGAATGCAACCATTAAACAAAATAGAGTGAAATATCTTTGCACCACCTCCAGAAATGAGCCTGAAGCTTTGCTTTGGGGCTAATGGTCTGTCTCTCAACTGGGAACACGCCACATATGGCCGACTTGGAGCTTGGTGATTTAGTAGTTTACTTGTCTTGGCATGACCGTTTGTGACACTTAGGTCGAACAATGATGCCACGACGCATCTCTTTACCAGAAGAAATAATGTTGTGCTTACAAGCACACTTTGCCAAGCCTGCTTATTTGGAAAATTTGATTTTTATATCATCCCTCATAAAGATACGAAATGATCCTCTTTTCACAGTAGATTTAAGGGAATATATGTAGACTAACCCAACCAAAATGCAGACTATATAAATACTTATGGTTTTGGTTGATGAATCAACAAACTGGTCACATGTTTGTCCACACACATTGTTGCTAAACCTCTTGGCTAATTTCAAGGAATCACCACCCTAATTATCCCATAAAGTCTGGAAGACTGGATAATGCCAGAGAGTTTATATCGAAGGTTTTTTATAAGTATTGCATTTCTTTTAGGTTTATAATTGAACATCGAATTCCCATGTTCACCCTAAAACAGCTTCGCATATTGATCATAAAGTGAAATTTAATTGATCGCCCAGACCTTGGTGAACACACCAAGCTTTCTGTTTCTGCCTAGGCTATGCAATCTTGTAGGCAATTATGTTGGTCAGCCTGAATACCCATTGCCACCCAACCTATTCGATGTTATAGTTGGTTACTAAGTACGAACCCGACGTTTCGTACTTACACGTTTTGGGTGTGCATTCCATGTGCCAAGTTGCACCGCCGCAACGTACCAATATGGGTCCTCAAAGAAGGATGTGAATTTTTGTCGATTATGATTCTCCTTCACACTAGCTCTTTTAGAGCCCTTGCAAGCGATCTCTTTATCGTTCATTTTGCAGATTGTCACTTTAATGAGACAGTCTTCCCGCCGTTAGGGGGAGATAAAAATGTCAGCGTTCCTATAAAACGATGCAAATTTGCGTGGACGTTGCCCACTATCTCATCTCGATCTCTCTATCGCACAAGTGTGATAAGCAAGTGCAATGGATTCTAGCTTTCAGAATGTTGCACCAGACTCATTCCTCTGATATAGCAAAAATGACGAGACCATATACCAGTTGCAAACATGCTTGCAAGGATAGGCGTACTAACGGACATTGAGTCAACATACCTGAAGGGTGTGCCGCCCCTAAAGGACGGTTTGGGCGTCCCTGTTAGACGTTCTGGTTCCCTAGCGGATAGCCAATCAATCTGTCTCGACCTGAAGCACGACATATTACTCAGTTTATAGGATTCATTTTCCTATAATAGGAAGGTCAAGGCACAAAATGAATCTATACTCAATCACTGTCTCAATCGTATCCATCTCATAAGCTTAATCTGGATTACTCATGAGACTTAAAGCTCTTAGTCCAGTATACTACTTTGGATGAGATAATGGAATTTGAATGAGATTATCATCGATGATGTTTTCACTTATATGGTAGCTACCAATGTAAATGAAAAGCAACGATAGAATTGTGTTTCGTTGATTAGTGACAACGTAGAATTGATTGGACAACCGTTATTACAATCTAGGTTAAATTCATTACCAAGTGCGTTTGGACCTGTCGTTCCTACATTACCCAAGGTTTCTCTTAAATGCCCTGTGATTGATTGCAGTATTATAAAATGTGATTAGTGTTTTTCTATAGGGATATCAATATGGAGATTTACATATAACTTCCCAAAGAATTACATGGACTGGTTCAAATAGTTCCAAACCACGAAACACCTTCTCAACTCGTTTTAAGGCGTTCATTTACGGATTGAAGCAATCTGACGGATGTAGCATACCCATCAAAGTGATTATTTGATCAGTTTAAGAAATGAATTATGCCCTTGCGTATTAAACTATAAAGTCTTATTTTGAATTGCTAGAGTTACAATTTATGTCCATGACATGAATTTCATTAAGATTCCAGAAGAGCTTGAGAAAATTGCCTCGCACCTGAAAATGGAATTTGAAATAAAGAATCTTGGGAAAACACGTTTACGCCTTGACCTAAAGTTCAAGCATTGTTATGACGGTACTTTGGTCCACTATTCAAATTACACCCCAAAGGTGTTACCTTTGAGTATACCTATGATCTTCCATACACTATATTCAAATGAGACCCCTGAAAAGATTATGGAATCTGAAGTTCTATATCTAAGTTCAACTTTGCGCTTTGTCGTACTTAGCTCATTGCATTCGATAAGACATATCCTTCGTTGTTGATCTATTATAAAGATGCAGCACCACGCCTACACGTAGCCACTGAGTTGGTATTAAAGACGTATTTCTGTTACCCTGAAAGGTACTACAAATTTAGGCTTATCCTAACACATCCCGAGCAGACTGACCTCCTTGATCCTTGAAATAATGCTTGCCTTGTTTGTTATGCTGATACTTGTTACTTATCAAACCTGCACAGGGCACATCTCCGAATGGTTATATCTTTATCGTTAGGGATATCGCAATATCTTTAAGGTCCATGATAAGACCTTAGTTCCGAAATCTTCGACTTGTTCCAAGACTCACCTCACTTCACTACACTACATGGGAGGCATCGTTGAGAGCTCTTGTTGAGCATATTTGACGAACTTGTTGTTTTCATCCATCGTTGAATCCCAACGACGATCCATAAAGACTATGCCGCATGTATCAACCCAATCAAGACACGATACATCAACGAAGTCAATGCCAAGACATATTGCGTCTACATCACATAAGTAAAGCATCAGGAATTGAAGTCACGCAAGCCGATCCGAGACAACCTTGCTGACCTCTACACGACGTCGTTGCCGAAGTCAACCTTCCAGAAGCTTGTCCAAGGAATTGGTATGCCTAACTGTTCCTATGCAATGCTTGTAGTTCTCATTTGGAAGTTTTGTCAAACTTAGGGGGAGTATCCAGAAGTATACTCACTTGATCTTAATGTATTTTTTTCCCTACGATTTGGAGCATTTTTCCCACTAGGCTTTTGCTACCTAGTTAGCTTTAGATGAGGCACCCATCCTGGTTTGGTTATACCCTTGTGAGCTCTCTACTTGCGTCAATAAGACGTATAGTTTTGACTTAATGCAATTTCTCACTTTTTTCCTTTGTCTATGGGTTTTTATCCCACCTTGGGTTTTACCATAGCGAGGTTTTGTGAGTTTTACCTTTTATACATTCTTTTGTTGATTTAAGACTCGCATCCACTCATTGTGCCGACAACTTCATCAACTATACTTACTTCTACGCTAAAGACCCGATGCACCATTTTAGTTGAGTACTTACACACTCAAGGAGGAGTGTTGTAGTCCTATTAGATTAGAAATGTGATCGTGTAAATCCTATCGTATTTAGAATATCCTTGAGTGTAGCTCCATTTTTAGTAACAGGGGTTCGGTTTAACTAACTCAGTAAAGCTTAATGGAATTGCATATGACCAATAAACTATAATTCGAGGGAGAGTTCAGCATAAGTGGAAAGACTGTACCGAATCAGATCAACTAGTTTTGTCCGTGATAATTTAAATCCTGCGCTAGCTATAGCAACAACTCTCACTGATGCATCTATGGTTTTGAACGACTTAGTCCTGCAAAGAGAACATGATACTTAAGTTACTAATGATGCTGCATTATGCAGAATGGAAAAAGGATAACAATATGATAATTTGCAAACTTGGCAGTTCATAATCAAGAGCAATCGGTGGAATCCTAGTAAAAGACAATAAACGTGTAAGGTTAAATATTATGCTTATCTTTTCATACTAGAAAATGGAGTACCATTCTTTTCTCTTTTGTTGCTACTGTTTGATCTCCTCAACGTACATTGCAATGATCACTAAAAAATTACTGCCACAATATTTCTTTCAGATGTTTTTGAGAAATCAATTGATAATGGCCGAGATGTAACTCATTCAAATATACTAATTTTCCCCATAGATGATTTCATTCTTACCAATGGTTGTAAGGAACCAAAAGAAAAACAATGAACACAAAACCCAGAACTTTATTATTGACATTAATGTGGAAAAACAAATCACAAGAAACAAAATACTCAGACGTTAGACTACCTTGTCGAGTGATGATATAATGAAGTCAACAAGTCCTGGAACAACAATGACTTGAACTCCTCTCCCCCTAGAAGCATTACAGAAGATATAAAAATTCATAAACACTTGATCCAACCAGGCCGTATCCCTTATAAACAGGATATAAGATCAATTAGCACACTGGTATCCAACTGAAAGCTATAAGACAGTACTGTGATGTTCCATACGAAGTAACCACCAATAAGTTGAGGCAAAGATTGACGTATTTATTTATTTTAGCTCTGTTGTTATAGAAGTGGAAATTCTTATCACAGTACACATATAAAACCCAATGACCTCTCTCCTTGGAAAATTTGACCAAGAGCTAAACCCTTAACCAAAGAATACAAATGATACCAGCAAAAAATATCTGCAAGCTTCTCCCTAGCAATCCTTGTACCGAGAGTTGCGCCTAGGAAATCACCATTAGAGAAAGCTTAAGAAAGCATAAGAAATGCGCCAAGAGTTGTTTCCTGTGATACTGGAAGAACCATTAGAGAAAGCTTAAGATAAGGTTTCACTTCAATTAAAGGATGGATGCTTGGATAAATAAAAGTAGTATAGACACAATATTAATACCTCAATGCTGCAATTACATCAGGATCACTTGTCAATACTTCCGGATGTCCTACAGAAATCCAGCACCACTTAGCCTAGACAACTTGAAGCAGCAATATATTAATTAATACATGTACACTTTAATTTGCACAAGCGCGGCACAGAGCAAAAACTAGTTAGTTCAAACTGCAGGTATCCACCCTGAACTGCTTTCATATCAGGTAGCTTTTCCAATGCTAGCATTGACTCCTTCACCACTGGCGGGGTGAGAAAACTGATCTAATTCATTTCTGGGAGCTGGGCTCCTTTTGGACAGACTCTACACTTTTAAATGGCAGCCGGCATATTTAACAATTCCTAACAATAAAACTAAAGCATAAAACCTCAATTAACTTTTGGGTTCATAACAATATTCCCCTCTTGAAAATTAGCCTTGTCCTCAAGGCTTAAAAATGGAATTGTGGAAACTTGGCCTTGAAATCGTCATAGTCCTCCCAGTTAGCCATTCCGGTTCTATCTAAGCCACCGCCCCAAAATTTGAACTTAAGCAGCATTTTCCTTCCTGTACACTCTTCTTGGTAACCTGCCATAGTAGCTTCCTGCACCAATCCTTCATCTGTGATGATTGGCAGATTACTGGCAGGCGTCACAGATGGTCCCCACTGCATACTGGGAGTATTTTGGTTCCCGCAGGTAACTTCCATTTGTAGGCCACCTTTCTAATCATTTCCAAAAGTCCACTGCTATCTTCCCAAGCCAACACCTTATCATCACCAAACTCTTCACCCTTTGGTTCACCATTATCATCTTCATTACTAGCTTCCTTTTACTCAGATTTACTAGATTTCATAGCTACCTCAGTACCATCCATCTTTGCGTTTCCCTTATCAACCAAAGTAGGTGCCCTAGTAGGTGGTGTATCCTCTATTTCAAAATGAGATTCCTCACTACACAAATACTTATATCCAGTAAAGTGAACGCCCCCACTTATCTAGTTATGGAATAGCTCAAATTTCTGACCAAACACAATATCAAACGTTCTTTTTTTGTCGAAATACAATATCAAACATTAACTGAGGGGATTCTTCAGCAGAAAGAACCCAAGATGTAGCAACTTTCTCCACATTACCGGCACCCTGATCACATATTGGCAAGGCCCACAATTCTACAAACATCTTTCTTGAAGCACACAATTCAAATAATATGTGCGAACCCAAAATCAGACTTGCCACTTTCTTTTGCTTTCTTGCATAGACTCACAATCAGCAGGGGTGTAACCATCTGCCCAGGTACTAAGTCAGGAGACTTGTCAATCAGAACAATCGAGGTAAGAGTGGTGGTGCAAGCCGAGACAGTGAAAGCAATTGGTGTAAATTACATATTTGGACATCAATATCATTAGTTGTAACTTGTAAGTTGTAACCCATCCATCAGGTAGGGATCCTGGTTTTATTTATCGGTGTATAATCTCAAGCAATTGGAATGTTTTTTAATCTGACAGGGTAGCGCACATTTCAAGTACAAAATGATATGGACGTACATCAAGGAACAGTGGAGGTACCATGTGGACAACCTCCTGTCTTGTGATGTTTCCAACCTCATTTTCAAGCTTTAAGAACTCATGAAACCTCTCAAGTGTTTGGTTCTTCCTCAGTTGCATGCAAGAATAATTTGAATGCCAAGCTAAATTCAGAAAGTACCAAGGCAATGGCCTAATAGGCTGCAGTTCACCCCATTCACTCACCACAGATTGCAGAGTCTCCAACTGCCTTCGAATATCCGAACAAAATTGGCTACTTGAATTGATACTAAAAGTAGCAGGCAATGACTTTCGAAGAACCATTGCTGCCCTTCGATTCAACATAGTGAGCTCGCATACCTCACTCTCAAGGGCTTCACTTATCGCACAAGCAGATTGGATTACCCTGACAATCCCTACTCTGCCATTATTTTTCATTAACAGTCCCATCAACTTAAGCAATTCACCGGTAGCTTCCATGGCTAACAAACTTAAGCAATTTCGAAGAACTTCATTAAACGTATCCCACTCTTATGGGCTCACTATCGTTATGAGTTATAAAATTGTACCCGCCTTGAGAAGAGAGTGCCACAATCACATCTGTATTCCCTAGTTCGGCATGTCTTAGAATGAGTCTTTCAATCTGATTGAACGACGTATCTCTTAGAACACTATCCATGGCATCCAGGTTGCTACTCAATGATACATGGTCTGTATTCCGTCTCATAGAAATTTCATCAAACAATTTTGATGCACACAAATCCTTCTTCACAAATATTCCCACAAGATACCAACTTAACCACCCAAATTTATCATTCAAGCGGACACTAGGGGTGATAGCGTGATGACCAGTATAGTATGCAATTATACCAAACAAAAGTGAACGGAATATGGCACTCCAATTTTCAGAACCATGGCTAAATGAATGAAATACCTTAGGCCCAATTTTCGTTGTAGCAGTCGCGGAGCTGTGGGAAACTGGTAGCAGCAGCAGAAAATGAATCGCTGGTTTCGAACAAGGAAGCGCCACTGTGGCTGCAGAAGAGTCATTCGAGTGTGGCTTGGTGGCCGAAGTTGCTATCGCTTTCAACAACGTCTATGACGAGAGCAGTGGTGGAACATAATTGGCTTGGATTGTTGACGGAATACGCTGCGATTGGACTCCTCCAGAACCGACTGGGCTTGGGGGTAGCTGAAGCGGTTTAATCTCACGAGATACATGATGATCGACGGAGAGAGGGGCAGAGATGCCTTCCCCGGCGCCTTGAGATTGCAGCTCGCGACGAAACTTTTCGAAATATGCTGGAAGCTTGGTCGCGAAGGCCTTGTTGATAGCCTCTTCGATGGCAGCGTTGATGAGGGAAGGTAAAGAGGCAATGTAAGACTCCAAGGAAGCAAATACGGCTTTCCATGGCAGAGGCGCGAGCGGTAGCAGATTTGCAGCCATGCACAGAAGGGAATCCAGAATCGAAATGGATGATACCATTGTTAAGACCAAAATCTCAACCTTAACTATTGCACATCTGACACGCCCCGACCCTGATATTCCCCGAATACCAGGACCGACACATGCTGGCCGACACCCGGGGGTGACGAAAGCTATTAATTGATACAAAAGCTAAGAATAAGAAATAAATAAAGGTTAGAAATTTAAAATACAAGGAATTAATAATTTAGGAACGTGCTCAGAGCATACAACTAAACCTAATCACTAAGAAGAATTAAGATAAAATTGGATGAATAAGGAAGTGGGTCCTACATCGAGAGCATCCGAAGATGCTGCTGCGGAAGTGTCTTCACGCCGGGATTAGGTGCATTGATTCTAAGTCCTGAATGGGGGCGCAAAACAAAGGTGAGTGGACCAAGTTTATATATACAATAATACTAAAACAGTTATCAAGATACTAACCCCCAAAAGTTAATATAATGAAAACTACTAGCATAATAAGTGATGGATTTAATAAAAATCCTAGCATGCCAAATGTCTCAAAAATCATATATATCGGAAAATCATCGCAGAAATCAAAACAATAAACGTATCCTGAATCGTCTCGTAAACGTGATGTGCTGCTAGAAAGATCACTGAATATATATATCTCTCCCGGCCCAATGCCTGCTCCGTGGTCTCTGCGCCCGTAGCCAGAGATTACCAACTCCCGGCCCAATACCTGTTCCATGTCCCTCAGCCCGTAGCTAGGGATTATTTCTCCCGGCCTAAATGCCAACACCAGTTCCTCGCCCCAGGCGGCATAGTGTCTACTAGGTACGCACAAAATAGTTACGCCTCTCATAAATACCACTTCATAGCATAGGTTACCGAATATCGTCTACGCTATAAAGAGGGTTCAAAATCATGTTCTAGCATCCTATCATCACCTATCAGATAGTCTACCAGATCATGGTTTTTATAGAAAATAGATATATTAAAATATAGCTCAATATAGGCTAACAATTAATTCTTCACCAAAACACGAGACGATAATCAATAAATTCAGTAAACAGGATTGATATAAATCAATTCACAAAATTCGTAGGCATGCTAATCATTTATGCAATTACTATAAAATCATGTAATTTTAGAAGGGGTCCACTCACAAATATTCCTTAGCAGAAGAGTCGCGCGAATAAGGATTTAGAATTTCTCCACTAGCAATTTTACCTAAGAACAAGAATGTATAATTAATAAATAAAAGGATTTTCTAAAAGATTGGGTTTGAATCAAATTAAAATAGGGGATTTGGGATTGGATGGGTTTAGGGTTTTAAATGAATTTTAGAACCCTAGAGGTTTGGGTTGAAAGGGTTTTAGAGGGAGAATTTAGGTTTGGGCTTTAGTCCAAACATACACACACACACACACACACACACACACACCCACGGGCCCAAGGCCCTAAGGCCTCCTTAACAGAAAACAGGGCTTTAAGCCCTTGTTTTAAAACCGGCCCAAGGCCCCTAAACTATAACTAAAAATAAAAATAAAAATAAAAAGGGTTAGGGTGCTGGGCTAAAACAAAACAGGCTTGGGCCCGAGGGAAATGGGAGAGGCCGGACGGCCTGGTGCCGAGGAAGAAGAAGGCCGGAGCTGCTACAGCTCCGGTCAGCTGAAAACGGGAGCTTCAAGCTCCGATCTATGTACGAACATGAAGAACAAAGAGAGAGGAAGAGATTTCTACCTTCCAAACGCCGTAACTCGGTCGGAGGTGACCGGAAAAGCCCACGGAATGCACGGGTTCGCCGGAAAAATGGGTGTGCTCACCCACGACCGTTCCGAAGCAAAAACCTACGTAAAAAGGTAAGGTTCAAGCTTCTAAATCACAACCAAACCACAAACTAGGTACGAGAGTGAGAGATTCGAGACCTACCCAACGGGAAAATGGAAGAAAACTCGCCGGAGCTTTGCTCCGTGCCGTCGATCTCGCGGGCAGGGGGAGTCCCGGGTTCGTGGAGAACCTCTCCTGGGAATGCTAAGGTCTTAGTGAGTCCAGGGGAGAGAGAAGCGAGAGGTTGAGGGAGAGAGATTTACGGGAGAGCTGAGAGAGCTTCGGGAGAGTTGAGAGGGAGAGAGCTACGGGAAAGAGAGACAGAGAAAGAGTGCTAAAGGGCCCAAAGATTGTGGATGAGACTACTCAAAATGTTCAGGTAATTAAGTCTAACCTGAAAGCGGCCCAAGATCGACAAAAGAGTTTAGCAGATAGACATGCCACTAATTGAGTGTATGATGTGGGTAATTTGGTATTCTTGAAATTGTCACCTTGGAGAGGTGTAGTGCGGTTTGGAAAGAAAGGCAAACTAAGTCCTAGGTACATAGGACCTTATGAGATCATTGAAAAGATTGGTGAAGTTGCTTACATATTGGAGTTGCCTCCGGAGTTATCTAAGGTACATAATGTGTTTCATGTCTCAATGCTTCAACATTATGTTTCAGATCCTTCACATGTGATTCCTCCTCAACCTTTGGAGATTAATCCGGATTTGACGTATGATGAGGAACCAGTGACTAACTTGGATTGGAAAGACAAGGTTCGAATGAGAGATGTATCCGAGGTTGTTTTATGAGTATTAGTGGTTTGATTGGTTGTATGAATTTTGAGGACGAAATTCTATAAGGAGGGTAGATTGTTACAGCCCGTCCCGAAATTTCACTTATCATTGATGTGAATTGACGGAATTGCCTTAAAGGTTGCTAAGGTATGTGTGACTTAATTATTTGAATAAAACATACCTTCCTAAGTTTTTGGAAAAATTAAGTTGGATTAAAATTATATGCATTTTTATGTGGTTAGGGACTTAGAGGACCACACCAATCCCTATCACTCTCTCTTTCTCCTATCTCGTATCTCTCTCATTTCTCTCAGAACTCTCTCTATCTTCCCTCTATCTTCCCTCACGTACGGACCACACCCAAAGAACCTTAAATTTTCACAGATTGAAGGCATTGAAGGTACCATTGTATTACTCGTGGTGTGGCGAGTTTAGGGATACCATTTTCAGGTAAGGAACCTTTCGAAAACTCGTGAAATCCGAACCCTAGTTATGAGTACTGTTCATGTGGACGTAAATATGGTTGTTTCAGGGAAATTGAAGCATTTAGGAAGCTTAGTGAGGTTCTAAGGAAGCTCGGAGAAGAAGAATCGAAGGAATTGGACGTAAGGATCCCTAGTTTTTCTAATCCCCGAATTGGTCACTATTCACGAACTTTTAAACCCTTAAGTTTTTGTGAATTTTAGGACCATAGCAAGCTCAAGGAGGTTCTCACAAGCTTCGGGGTGCTTCGTTAGTAGAATTTGGACGTCGGAGGACTGAGAACAAAGCTTTTCAAATTTGGCCGGATTATCAAGCTTCCTCAGGTAAAATCTAGTGGATTTTAGACCTTGAAACTTATATAACGTAATTCTACATACTTAGGGCTTCATTTTGGTGTAAATTGCGTGAGAAATGGTTGAGAATCGACGGAGAATAAGAAGTTGAAAATTTACCCAGTTTCTGGCACCGGCGACTGTCACTGGAGCTGGAGGTTGAAGACGACGAATATTCCGTCAATTTTGACGGAATATTCTGATGCCGTTAGTTAAAGTTGACGGCTTCTGTTAGGATTAGACGGAATATTCCTAACGGCGTCACAATCCCAACCCCGTGTGCCAGGCACGTGCTGCGCGTGGGTGGCGCGTCTGGCCGTGCCTTGGCCGACGCGTGAGGGCGCGTGAGACTTCCAAAAAAATTTCTAAAAATTTGGTGATGATCCTGAGGTTGTGTAAATCACGGTGATATATTTATATGCCCAATTTGAGCAATATATGAGAAGTTATTAGCTAGTTTTGCCTATGTGCTTTCAATAATGTTTTTATAGTTGTTTCGCATATAGGTGAGACCTATCCCGAGGACGAGCGCATTCAAGGGCATCACGGGGGTTACGACCCTTCGACATATCAGTGAGTGGGCAGTTATTTTCTGTATATACCTATATACTACTGATTTTTCCCAGAAATTGAATTTAAATGAAAGTATGTTTTAAAATGCCATGCATACATAATATATGAAATATATGAATTAGTATTTGATGCATATATATGAAATGGTGTTGTGGACGCACAGGTGAGTATCAGGTGAGTTTTATGTTCATGTGATTTATTGATGATGTGAATTGTGTTGAGAGCTCATAACATGCACCCCTGGTGTTGGTGCTTATATTATTCACCCTGCACCATACGCTCACCTTGGATCCAAGTAGGTGCATGTCATACAGATCACTATAGGTGGTTCCGACATGTCGTACAGACCATTAGAGGTGGTTCCGACTTGTAGGTGACTTTAGATTATTATACAGCTATTGATGAGAGAAGCACTAGAGCGTATTCTTACATCATTCTTGTCGTACAGACTACTCCAAGTAATTCCGATTTATGTGCAGAGTAGTGCCGTACAGGTCACAGTTGGTGACTCCGGTTGGATTGGATATTGAGCTATAGAATTAACCGTACAGGACAGCTGCAGGGTCTCCGGTTGATTCCTTATTTCACCTGTTATATTGATGCATCCTTATTATGTTTTGATGCATAGCATGGCATATTTTCCTGAAAAATGTTAAAGACTTATGATTTGAGTTAATTGTTGTTATAAGGTTATATATATATACTATTTTTTTTATGGGAAAGTATACAGGTTTTACAGCGAGGGGTTAGAAGTTTGTTAAATAAAATATTTTCGAAAAGCTTTGTTTTACTAACCCACTCAATCTTGTTTTGTGCCCCTCCAGGTTCTAGTTAGCAGTGTTGATGGCTCACGAGGATTCCCATGGCGTTCTGACAGACTACTTAAATGTAGGACTCACCTTCGGGTGTTGTAATTTAGTAACGGTTCTACTTGACTGCACCTAGTACTTATGCTCTGATTATGTGTGTTTCACACTTAAACTCACTCTAGCATGTTAGTTGGATATTATTGCTAGTAGTTGGTTTTTATTCCTTTGTATTTCTTTTACCTTTTGCTTCCGCGTCGCACTTTTGGTTACGTCACGCCCACGTGACGGCCAGCATGTCTTGATTCTAGGATCGGGGTGTGTCAACCATTTGTCACAGCCCGGCCCAGGACGGACCACTTCCCGGGCCCTGCTCTACCACCGTGGCACGATATTATCCGCTTTGGGTTTACCATTCCCTCACGGTTTTGTTTTTGGGAACTCATGAGCAACTTCCCAGTGGGTCACCCATCTTGGGAATGCTCTGGCCTCCTTCTCGCTTAACTTCAAAGTTCCTACGGAACCCGAAGCCAATGAGCTCCCAAAAGGCCTCGTGCTAGGTAGGGATGGAAATATACATTTTAAGGATCACTTATCTCGGCGATGTAGGATGTTACAATTGGTCTTTGAATTCTCGTCCCGAAATTTTTTGATTTGGGATTTAGGATTCCATACCGAATCACCCCGACTAGCACACATTACAAAAGGCCCTATGTTTGATTTGATAGGAAAATGTTTGCTTCTCCCTTTTAAATGCCAGAACAGGGAAGGAAGGAAGGAAGAGAAAATAGCAGAGCTCATTTTTTACACGCTCTACATTTTTAAATGTCAGCTGGCATATTTAACAATTCCTAACAATAATACTAAAGCATAAAGCCTCCATTATATTTTGCATTCATAATAAGGTGTTAAGGGTCTGATGGTAAGAGAGTTTGCTGCTTCTCAGAGTAACAGGATGGGAGAAAGCAAAAGCCATAACTGCTATCAGCACACACTAAAGGCAGTCATGGCCCTACACACACTAGCGACAGCCATGGCCCCTGCACACTGCACAAGGCTGTGTGTTTGATTTGATAGGAAAAATTTTTGCTTCTCCCTTTCAGTGGGCTTTGGGGTTCACAAAACTTAGCCCAGTATTGCACCTGCATAGGTTTATGTGGTTTTGTTTGTTTGTTTGTAAGAGGAATTGATGGGGTTGGTTAATGCCATTTGATTGAAATCAAACGGGTGATATGATATAATAACCAAGCTTGAAACTACAAGTAAGCTTCAAGTGAAATTGATACATTACCTTGTGCATCTCCACTAGCTAAAGATACCACCCCTGGATGGAGGAAAAGTACTTCCACAGAAGATGCCACATCTACCTATGAGACAGATAAGGCAAGTGAAAACGATACCACACTTCGGTACTTAGAAGTTTCGTGAGGTGGCTTGGATCTTGCAAGTCCCCAACCGAAGAGCTTCCCTCACTTAGGAACTTAGGGGAGCACTATTTGTACCATACTTGACCAATCCCGAAACTACTGAGCATCGGTCAATGTTATACCGTCAATGATCCACAAGAGATTCCCTCCAACCAGAAGGCCAATCACAGCGGGACATGTGTCGACATCAAAGGCCAATCATAGCGTGACACGTGTTAACATCAGAAGCTAATCACAGCACGACACATGTCAAAGTCAGAACAAAGCTAGAGACTCTCTTCTATAAAAGGAGATCATTCTCTCACTATATTTCTTAATGTCATTTGTACTAAATTATTTACTAGAACTCACTAAAGGAGAGCTTGAACCTATGTATTTGTGTAAACCCTTCAAAATTAATGAGAACTCCTCTACTGCGTGGGCGTAGCCAATCTGGGTGAACTACGTACATCTTGTGTTTTCTTCCCTATCTCTATCCATTTACATACTTATCCACACTAGTGACCGGAGCAATCTAACGAAGGTCACAAACTTGACACTTTCTGTTGTACCAAAATCCTCACTGATTTTGTGCATCAACAGATAATATTGCATCGCAAACAACAATGACCGCACATTAATGTACATTTTTCAAACCCTTAACTGCGTCAATGAGAGATTTTCCACAGTGAAAAGGACCTTGTTATCATATCATCCATTCTGTACTACCCAACAAGTCATAGAAAACAAGCGGAGCTCCTCCCTAGTCGACGCATAAAATACCACAATCGTATATAAACAACGAAAAAGGGACAAAGTCTAAAATTTGAAATCACATAAAGAAATCCAAACGTTGTACCACCAACATTATGAGTTTTGAGTCCATCCCACAAAAGGATGTAAAGAACAGAAATAACTTAGTTTAACTAAATAGATAGACCTAGTCGTTATCGCACGCTTATCAAGCAGAAAATAGTAGTTCTTGACTCTTCTCTACCTCGGTCGGTTCCATCATACCTTCCTCAAAGACGATAGTAGTAACCCAGTACTAGAAACAACACAACTAACACAGCAGCAGGAGCAGCCCATAGCCAATAGTTAGTACTCGACCTTTTCCTCTTCATGAGAAGTTAACTTGTTATAAACAATAGTTATAAACAATGCATAGTCGTACAACAAACCTCTTCATGAGAAGTTTTGTTATAAACAATGCAAGAATTGTCGCTTTGGTCATGACCCCACGTCTATGGTAAAAGCCAACATTCTGAAAATCCTAACAATATAATTACAGGGTGATAATATCACTCATAAAATACAGCCACCACATGCACCCCTTCAAGTCAGAAGGATAACTATTAATCTTGGGGGTATTCGTTACAATAATTAGACGACAGCACCCTCCCCCATCATACCCCTAAATGTATACATGTACAATTTCATATTGCAAAATGGTCGAAATAAGAGGCTACAGACCAACCGAACAAACTCAACTCTTATAAATCAAAAATAGATTATAACTGAACTAATTCTTCAAAACATGCCCCTTAATCTTTTAAAGTTCACTAGATTTTAAAAACAAAAAAGGACTGATGCGAAAGTGCTGCCAAAAGTTAAGAAATGAAGAGCACACTTGTTATAAATTATAAGAAACCAATAAACAAAGTCCAAATGAGAAGCAAAAAACAGAAAGCTAAGGTAATCCGGTTTCCCTGCTCAAAAATTTCATTGTTCAGCATAACGGACCGACAATCTTTGTTCATTTAAATTGCATCTAAAGAAAGAGATATGCCTTCATCCTGATCTTTCAATCCGCATAAAAAAATAAAAAATAAAAAGAGAGAGAGAGAGAGGAGGCAATAACATAGTGAAATCAATGTCATTCTTCTAAAACTGAAAATAAACAACAGTCCATTTTTCTACATATTTCCACATTTGCAATCTGAAATTACATACTAATATAGATAATCTGTAGAAAATAGATACAGCAGAATTTTATATCACAATATTCAACAAGTACGACCCTCTTGAATCTATAAGACATTTTCATATGATATATAACATGTTAAACTTTCGTATAACTGTTTAAAATCCGAAAGTCTTTTTTTCTATCGTCTTATAATACAAATCAAAACTGGATATAACATCTTGCATGTACCAGTATAACTGGTTTTGGGGGAGGAGGGCGAATCAGTTTCCACTAAACACCAATAAACATAATTGATAACCTTGAAACAGACATGTGAGCTATACCCATCCCCCGTCCGAGCCACATTGTCTCCCAAAGGACATCGAGGCCTAATTTATCCGGTGTGGCCGCAAAAAAGAGATTCTTTTCTAGTTCTTGCCAAATGGAAATGTATGCAATCATGGATGTCTTAGCATCTATTATAGTGCGACGGCCATACATCGTAAACATTTGCTACGAAAAGGAATCAACAATCTAATGCAAACAGATGAACAGTTACGCTACGCTTACAAGTTACAGCAATGCTCAAACAAATGGGATTTGCTAATAAGGTCAGAAGATTCGACTAACCCTTTTTGCTCGCAGTGCTTCAATGATGTCTTGACGGGCTTGATTCCTCTTATTCACCTCCTTAGAAGCATGACAACTGTCCCGTGCCTGACAAAATAGAAAGAATGCAGGCCACTCATCAACTGCATCCTTGGGGAAGTTTGAAACCGAAACATCTTTTTCTTCCTTTTTATCTGATTCATCACCATTCGAACCAAACTGTATGAGCTCACTACCGCCCGGACCTTGATCCAATTTTCCATTTTCCCTGGCAGAATTCCCTCCCCCACTGGTCCTTGGATCACCTCAAATCCCACAACTTCAACACCCATGCTTTCATCCAAAGAACAGCCTTAAAAAACCAAAAATTCCTGATGCAGAAGGCAAGTTTGAAATCGAATGCGAAAGCGGTGCAGCTCCTGACGGTGGGGAGTGATCGGAGACGTGGCCGCCTCGTCGGGAAGGAAACTGACTCGATGAAAATGCCCGCAGGCCCTTTTTTTGGGGCTTGGATGAGAATATATTATACTTCTTGTAATTAAATTGGGTCAAATAGTTGAGATTGGATCGAAATCCTACTGTCAAACCTCAATTATGTGCTTAGAGCCTTATATCCATAGGAAATTCTATTTGCTTTGTAACAAGTGTTATTGAATGCTTTTTTAATTCTTCTCACAATGGAATGAGTAAAGAATGAATAATAATTATGTGCCGAATTTGCTATTTATGTGAGTACTACTTTAGCTTAATTTGTATATCTCCTACACTTCATAAAATATTTATGAAATGTAATCGTCCTAATGAGAGATCAATGTCATATCAACATTATCTATGTTCTCGAAAATTGAAATCTGAAATAAAATTACAAAGAAGGGTCTCTAACTTCTTGCAGTTGTATAACAATTTTAAAGAAACTGTGACAAGCATATTAGTAAATCAAATACAAGTGGAACTTTTGTCATGACCAATTGAAAAAGGTTTATCCTATAACTATATTTGCTTCTCGATAAATATGTTGCAATTGAGTAATTTGCAACTTATGCATAGGATCTTAAACATTATGAATAAGAGGTTGCCCAAAAAGAAAAAATATTATATAAATGTTACATTTACATTAAGGAGTGATGGAATAAATTGGTATCGAACTTGTCATCCATGATTCAAATTGAGATTTCTCATTTATAACTAAAAATGTATACCACTAAACTGTAGTACTAAGTGTCCTCGTAAAATACATTGCAGTCAATCATTATGCCAAAATAAAGCCATATTTTAAACTAGTAGCCTCAGCTTCCACTACAAAGTCAGATTTAAATCCTTATAGCAAATCTAGCTGCTACTTTCTCCGAAGCACGAACTGAAACGACAAAGTTTAAATTCCAATTGTTTGTTTTTGGTCATTCCTACATTATATTCCTGCTTAACAATTGTTTCTTCTATTTTCCGACCTAAAACATTCGTATACCCCATAATTCATACACATACTGCTGCACCTTGTTAATTGTAGTCATAGTATGTGAAATCCTGTCCTTGGAATTTCATTAGTAATTATGTCTTTCATTGTTTAAGTTCGAATTTCGTACTTACGCATTTTTTTATTTTATTTTAATTTCGATAATTTTAGAATTTTAGTTACTTAGTTACAAAGTTTGAATTTTTGTAATTGATCATTTAAAATCCGTAAACCTTTCGGAGTCACACTTAGTTTGTTCGAATAGAGCTCGATCCCATGAGCATGCAAGTGGAAGCCATTCGCGAAACGGAGTTATAACGAAGAAATTATGAATGTTAGAAGTTCGATTTTAAATAGTAAAATATGATTTATATATTTATGGAGGCTCCCAATTTAGGACTAACTAGCAATGGTGCCCGCACGATTGTCACATCCCGGCCCAGGCCCCACCACATCCCGGGCTCGACTCCGTCATAGCACGATATTATCCGCATTGGATCCCGACCACGCCGTCACTGTTTTGTTTTTGAGAACTCACATGAGAACTTCCTAGTGGGTCACCCATCCTGAGATCGTTCTCGGGCGAACTCGCTTAACTTCGGAGTTCCGATGGAACCCGAAGCTAGTGAGTTCCCAAAAAGCCTCGTGCTAGGAAGAGATGGGAATATGCATATAAGGCTTACATGATCCACATCCCTGGGTGATGTGGGATGATTACAATCCACCCCCCTTAGAAGCCTGACGTCCTCGTCGGCATACATCCGACCAAGAATTGACTCTGATACCAAATTGTCACATCCCGGGCTCGACTCCGCCGTAACACGATATTGTCCGCTTTGGGCCCCGATCACGCCCTCACGGTTTTGTTTCTGAGATCTCACACAAGAACTTCCCAATGGGTCACCCATCCTGGGATTGCTCTCGCGTGAACTCGCTTAACTTCGGAATTCCAATGGAACCTGAAACCAGTGAGTTCCCTAAATGCCTCGTGCTAGGAAGAGATGAGAATATACATATAAGGCTTATAGGATCCACACCTCTAGGCGATGTGGGATGTTACAGCAATGCTGCGGGTTTCAAAACTGTATAAAACATGCAAAAAGTACTAAACACCTACGATAAGCAGCACTATTTACATACATGTGAAAATCTATTTACAACCACATTTACAATGACTAACATATTTACAATAACTTACATATAAGTGTCTAATGGTCCATATCATGGTCATTGGACTCTGGTGCGGAGTTCATAGATTTCTATAGGTTTAAGCTAAAGAGTTCGATGAACTCGATCTAAACTTAGGGTCGTCTCTGAGATTTTAGAGGTCCTGTACAAAATTTATGAAAAGGCACATCCTTAAAATAGTTTTGAAAAGGGTAAGACAATGTATTGACGCTAGAAAATAATCACTTAAATCAAAACAAAATTTAGCACTCACTGATTACAAGTTTAAAAATGTCATTAATAATAAGTAAAAAGAGCTACAAATATAATGTTCACTAAATAATAAAAAACAGTTCAATCTTAAACAACCAAACAAGGAAAAAAAACTTAAAAAATTCTAACTTTAAAGTTTCACTAGAATATATAACATTATTATATAATAAATTTGAAAAAAGAATACCATTTTTAAGGTGTTAGAAAGGAAAAAAATGTCACATCCCAGCCCGGGCCCCCACCACATCCCGAGCTCGACTCCACCGTAGCACGATATTGTCCGCTTTGGGCCCCGACCACGCCCTCACGGTTTTGTTTCTGGGAACTCACACAAGAACTTCCCAGTGGGTCACCCATCATGGGATCGCTCTCGTGCTAACTCGCTTAACTTTGTTCCGATAGAACCCAAAGCCAGTGAGTTCCCAAAAGGCCTCGTGCTAGGTAGAGATGGGAATATACATATAAGGCTTACATGATCCACTCCCTTGGGCAATGTGAGATGTTACAATCCACCCCCCTTAGGGGCCGACGTCCTCGTTGGCACACTTCCGGCCAGGGATTGGCTCTGATACCAAATTGTCACATCCCAACCTAAGCCCTCACCACATCCCGGGCTCGACTCCACCGTAGCACGATATTATCCGCTTTGGGCCCCGACCACGCCCTCACTGTTTTGTTTCTGGGAACTCACACAAGAACTTCCCAGTGGGTCACCTATCATGGGATTGCTTTTGCGCAAACTCGCTTAATTTCGGAGTTCCAATGGAACCCGAAGCCAGTGAGCTCCCAAAATACCTCTTGCTAAGTAGAGATGAGAATATACATATAAGGCTTACAGGATCCACTTCCTTGGGCGATGTGGGATGTTACAAAAATTATGTTTATAAGGAGTGCACAATGAAAATTTAAAGTGCTAACAAAAACAATTTTTAAATATAGAACGTTATTACATAACAAAAGCAATTTTTAAATACAGAACATTATTACATATAAATATTAGATTAGGACAAAAATTTTGGTAGCCCCTTCAAATTCGGGGTCCTGTGCGACTGCACCTTTCGCTCTCCTTCAACGCCCCCTTTGTCTAAACTCCAATGATTTATAGGGCTGTTATCTATTGGCAACTCATCATCAAGCTCAGTAAGCTTTTACATCAACTCTCCATTTACAACTTGACCTTTCACAGAAACTCGGTACCCATCTACTACTGCATGATCAGAGCTTTTAATCTACCTTAATTATAATTTTAAAACTGAATTCACCCCTTAAACCCAATTCTAAATTACCAAACAATTAAAAACAAAAACATACTTAGCATCCAATAACACTTCAAATAGACAAAAAAACACAACATACAATCTTGCACCGGTAGATCAAAATCCGAAAACAGATAATCATAAAAAGCACCCAGATGATCAAAGCAAAAAGCAGGAAAGCAAAATGTATTTTACTTATGCAAAGGTTTGCATTTTTTCTTTATACCCAACCCTTAAACTTGCAGAAATCAGACAAAAGCAAAAATTAAGATGTAGAGATGTCCTCAAATATATTGTGTGGAAGCAAAGCTTAGAGATTTGCAAAGTAAACCGTGACATGAGATGTAGCCACTTGAACAAATTAAAGGTACTTTAGCCTCTGTTCCACCTCCTCAATTTAAAAAAGTACAAAAACATTTCAATAAATACATTAACACTTAAAAATAAATAAATAAATAAATCTTTGTTTATGGTACTTTAGCCTCTGTTCCACCTCCTCAATTTAAAAAAGTACAAAAACATTTCAATAAATACATTAACACTTAAAAATAAATATATCTTTGTTTATCTATTTTGGTTCGTACTGTGTGAAATGAGGCATTATCATATATGGGTATTCCACAAAAGTATATGGCATGTAAAAAAGTATGTATGACCCTCCGTCTAAATGCTCATTGATATCCGGTCAAATGCAGAAAAAATTGAATATTCACAAAAAGTAACAGGACATTAGAAGTTAAAATTAAAAAATGATCTAAACTATTTACCATTTCAGAATAACTTAAATCATAGAGATCCTCATCGTGTGTCCAGTCATCCATGCTAAATTCTGTAAATGAACCACATCCATTAGAATAAAGCCACTAACCTTTCTCAATTTTCCGACAATTAGGGCATTGCATTGCCCTCTTTACAGTGGAAGGTTGAACCAATGTAATTTGAAATGATGTAAAAAAAAAAAAAAAATCAAGAATCATGAAAGCTCGATATCATCTTTACTGAAAAGGCATAACTAAACTTATGCCCTTAATAACTATATAAATATGCCTCATCAAACATGCGACTCCACGTACTGATATGAGGTGATTTGAGCTACCAAGGGAAAATGCTACTGGGGATATCCATATGTCATCATTAAGATCAAAATGATTCTCTATTCAGAATAAATTTACTGATGACAAAGTTTATCAAAGTTATCTGAAGAATGATCTACTAAACCTGTGACTAAATTATGACACTATAGGATCCCAATGCCATACAAATCAGGTTGTCGGCACCGCATTTCGACAATGGGAGTACATAAACCTGTTAATATTTCACTTAATTGAAGACCTCAATTCACTATGTTTTATGATTGAAACTACACTCTAGAATGTTAATTTTTTTGTCTAAATTAGAAAACAGAAAAAAACAAAAAATAATTGGTAAAAATATTGCTCAAAGGATTGGCAGTTCATAATCATTCGGCTTGTCGGCAAAGGAAGACATGATGTTTTATCAAATGCGCAAATCTACAACTTTATTATTTATCGAATGTGCTATATCACAAAAAAAAAGAACATGCGTCTAGAGAATTGAATATTAGTATCACTACTATGTATTTAGTCTCATGAAAACAAAGCACATTGAATTGAATTATACAAAGAAATGGACATTTTGAAGCAGAGTAGTTGATCTTTTTCTTGCTACACTATTTTTTTCTTTTTTTAAATACATGTAGTTAATTTCTTTCATTATAAAAGGTTACTTTTGCTTATAAACCTATAATTAGGAATATCATAATAAATTAACATTCTTAAAAGGTTGAAGATATAATCTTTAAAAGTCCTCCATTTTCTTATATGATATCATTTAATCGTTGTCATTGTTTAAAGGTCACACCCCTAAAGTACCCTATTGATTGTCATTAGGTTAATTTGGTTTAATTGATTTAAGACCTGAATCTCGAAATTTTAACAAATCTAACGACAATCAACCGAGACGGGGTGAGAAACATCCTTACTTTAGAAGGTGAGCAAAAATGCACTAAAAAAACAGACAATTCATCATAAACATTATACTAATATCATAATCTATGATTTGTTTAGCACATATTTCTTGAGATGAACTCTAGTGATAATAAGAGCAAGAATGGTCCTATTACAATATTTGTATGGTAATATGTTTGCTACATAGCCACCACACCATGCTTTTTGTATTAAAAACTAAGGAGTTTCGAACCAAAAAACATAAGGAAAGCAAATAAGTACATAGCCACCACATCATACTTCATTTTTATTTATTTTATTTTGTGCTATATCAATTTATACACAATGAAATATAAAATAAAATATAGCAATCAAAATTTTGGACTATGTAAGGGCATCCATTTGAGTCTCACACAAGACCTCTTTTAACTCTCAGGACTGGTCCTAAAACAGGAAGTGTTAAAATCAATCATTGCCCAAAACTAAATGGTTATCCAACGGGAATCGCAAATGAACAGCCATGCTTTCAAACAAAGAACAGCCTTCCCAAACCAAAATTCCTGACGTAGAAGGCAAGTTCGAAATCGAATGCGAAAGCGGTGCAGCTCCTGACGGTGGGGAGTTATCGGAGACGAGGCCGCCTCGTCGGGAAGGAAACTGACTGAATGAAAATGCCCGCAGTTCCTTGTTTTTCGGTCTTGGATGAGAATATATTAAGGCCCATTGGGCTATACTTCTTGCAATTAATTTGGGTCAAATAGTTGAGATTGGATCCAAACCCTACTGTCAAACCTCAATTATGTGCTTAGAGCCTTATATCCATAGGAAATTCTATTTGCTTTGTAACCAGTGTTATTGAATGATTTCTTGTATTTCTTCTCACAATGGAATGAGTAAAGAATGAATAATAATTATGTGCCGAATTTGCTATTTATGTGAGTACTACTTTAGCTTAATCCGTATATCTCCTACACTTCATAAAATATTTATGAAATGTAATAGCACCAATAAGAGATCAACGTCATATCAACATTATCTATGAAATGTAATAGCACTAATGAGAGGCCGAAAAAGAAAAAAGGTGTATTTAATTTACTTTGGTTTGGATGCTAAATCATGAACGAGAGACTGGAATTTAAAGGACTTGTTCTCAGAAATTGAAATCTGAAATAAAATTACAAAGAATGATCCCTAACTTCTTGCAGTTGTATAAAAGTTCAATATCAATTTAATTTGTTTGCTCCCTTTTAATATTACTTAGTGGTGTATACGACATGCACGAAAACAAAAGATACGAGTACAACCCTATATGAATGTATGAAAATTGCAGTAACCGGTTTAAAGTGAAAGTAGAAGATAAGTTACTCAACAAGAAAAATCATCACTTTTAATCTTAAGCACCAAATGAGTATAAAAAAAAATTATCATATTGCAAACTGAGAATTTGGCAAACAACCAAGAACGCACATGATTGTACATTTTCCAAACCCTTCAACACGTCAAATAGAGATTTCCAAACCCCTCAATACGTGGAAGAGAGATTTCCTCTTAAGATTGATTTTTTCCATTCCCAACTACCTAACCAGGCCATAGAAAGCAAGTGGAGCCCCTCCCGAGTCAAGGCATAGAATTCTACACAATCATATAAAAGCAGTCAAGGATGGTCATTAAACAAGAATAAGAAACGGAGGAGGAAGACATTATATATCTATAAGCAAAAAGCGAAGACCTCAGTTGGTCAAGATGGGGCCAAACTTAGAAAACTGGCAAACAACCATGACCGCATGTTTCGGTACATTTATCCATACCCTTCAACACGTCAAAGAGAAATTTCCGAACACTTCAATACGTCAAAGAGAGATTTCCGAACCCCTCATTACGCCAAAGAGAGATTTCGGAACCCTTCATTACGCCAAGGAGATATTTCCGAACACTTCACAACAAAACGATTTTAGTTTTAATTTATTTTTTGCAAATACGATCTTTATAGAGCGATTTATCTAATCATAAATATGAAGTTATATGAATCGGCAACGAACAATTTTGAGTAGGAAATCCTATTCAAACTTCGAGTAACTAAGTATTGTTCTTTTTGTTAGGAGAGTGATAGCGTTAGTGGATTAAATACTTTGTTAGGGGGAAGAGGAATCGGTGGAGAAATCCGCACCAAAGTGCATAAGCATGATTATTTTCCGCCACTGCAGTAAAGCACCATCAGCATGATGAATTGATATTATTAAAAAAAAAATTTCCCATTAGGGATCTAAACAGAGGAATGCAAAGAGGTAAACAAGGGCTGGAAAAATCAATCACTCCCAAAACGAAATGATTATCCAATGGTCTTGAAGGATTGTGGGTAACATTAAAACTCAGGATTCCTTGAAAAATAACAAAATAAGGATATTCTCTAAGATAACATCCATAAAAAGGGACAAAGTTTAATATTTGAAATCACGTAACATTTGTGTTCCATTGAAATGGTTAGATTCTAGTAAAAGGTTTATGAGCTGCATGCCATCACCCTGCAGTATTCTTGAATATATATAACAAATGAAATTCTTGTGGCCTATATTTTACTAAAGGGTGTGGCAAAGGGAAGAAAGAAAGATGGAGAATAGACTTGAGGAATTGCGTGCTATTTCCTCAGTCCTTGTGCCTTTATTTATAGTAATAAGGAGGAGAGAAACTTGCTCTCTCAGTAATCAAGTGAGTATACTTATGGATACTTCCCCTGAGTTTGACAAAACTTCCAAATGAAACTACAAGCATCACAAGTGAGAAAGTTACGCATACCAATTCCTTGGACGAGCTTCTGGAAAGGTAAACTTTGGCAGTGACGTCGTGTAGAGGTCAGCAAGGTTGTTTGGGATTGAACTGCTTGACTTCAATCTTCTGATGATCATGCTAATGTAGACACAATGTGCTTGGTGTTGACTTGTTGGATGTATCATGATCTAGTCGATACATACGGCGTTGTCTTCATGGATCGTTGTTGGGACTCAACGATGGATGAAAATCGCAGGGATTTTGAATATGCTCAACAATAGTTCTTGACTATATCTCTCATGTGATGAGATACAGTGAGTCTTGGAATGATTTGAAGGGTTTCGCAACAAAGGTCTATCTAGTTGACCTCTAAAATATTGCAATGTTCCTTAATGGTAAAGACATAACCATTCGGGAACGTACCTTGTGCGGTCAGACAGATAGTCTGATTCAGCAATCCTACAAGGTAGGCATCATTCCAAAGATCAAGGGAGTGTGATCTATTATGAGATGCATAGGGATAGATAAGTTCAAATCCATAGTAACGGAAAAACGTGTTTAACACCAAATTTGGTGGTGGCGTGTTAGGCGCAGTGCTACTTTATGCGAAAAGATTATCAGCTCATAAGATGTCTGATCTAGTGCATTTGAGCTAAGTACAACAAACGCCTATGGTACTTAGATATGGCTACCTTACGTTCCAATATGGAACCTTATGCTTCATACCATCCGTAAAGGTCTCATTTGCATCTAGCATACAGACGATCAGGGTATACTTAAACATAACACCTTATGGGTCTAGTTCAAGTGGTGGACCAAAATACCATCATAACTAGCTCGAAACTTCAGGTCGAGGTAATGTCGAGTTCTTCCAAGATCATCCATCTTATAGTCCGACATGCGAGTTAATTTTCTCAACTCTAGCAATTTCAGATTTTGTACACGCATGGGCATATATCCCTAACTAATCAAATATTCACTTAGACGGATATACCACATCTACCCAGATAGTTCTGCATTCGTAAAGTGAAGGCCTCTTGAGAACCGAGAGGATGTTCTTATGGTCTAGAACTATTTGAATCAGTACATGTAAGTCATTTGGAAACTCCATGTAGGTTCGTATCACAATCTCATATATACTACAACCACGTTTGTAATGCTGCAATTAATCACATGGCGTATGAGAGAAACCTTACACCACAAGACATTATTCCCACTATTTCATTCATCTCATCCGTCATCAATTGATTCTTCTAGTTAACCAATCAGTTCTACGTCGATATTAATCAACGGAATGTGGTTCGTTATCGTCGTTTTTCATTTATGTCGGTAGTTATCATGAAACATCATCTATGATAATTTCATTCCAATTCCATATCTTATCCAAACTAGTATACATGACCAAGAACTTCAGGTCTCAGGAGTAATCCAGATTTAATCTCATGAGATGAAAAGGTTTGAGACATCGATCAAGGGGCGGATTAGTTCATGCCATGTTCCTCCACTTTTGGGGAAGTGAATCCTCGAACCGAGTGATCTATCAAGCTTTTGGCGTATGACAAATTGATTGGCTAGCCTCCAATGTATGAGGGTTGGCCACAATTGTGGCGTTCCTACTTTCGGGATGAAGGTCTGTCGTACATTTGGTACATTCTTCTTTGCAGACACATTTGCAACTGGTATATGTGATCTCGTCACTTTTGCTAGATCAGAGGAAGTGTCTGGTTATATTCTGATGATCTAGATTGGGATCGAGATGAGACATAGTGGGGACGTCCACGATAATTCACGTCGTTCTTTAGGAACGTTGACGTTCTTATCTCCCCCTAACGATGGGAAGCCTGTCTCATAAAAGTGATAATCTGCAGAACGATCAGTAAAGAGATCGCCTGGCAAAGGTTCTTAGTAATAAATATTAGAAGGAGAATCATAACTGACATAGATTTCCATCCTTCCCTGATGACCCTTTTGTTCTTTTGTACTTAAGGGCGGCGCAAATGGCACATAGACCACACAACCAAAGATGTGCATATACAATATGTTGAGTTCGTATCTGGTAACCAACTGACACGTGCTTTATAAGGTTGGGTCTTGACGGGCCTCAGGCAGACCAACATGGTTGCTTGCAATATTGCATGGCCCCAAGTAGAGATTGGGAACTTTGGTATGTATGACCAATCAATCGTGCAATCATTTGAAGGCGTTTAATGAATTCTTCTGCTGGGTCGTTCTGGGTATGAACATGGGATTGGATGTTTAACTTCAAAACCCAACCGACATGTAATATCCATCAAAAGTTAAAGTTTTCGATGTAAATTCTCTAACTTATCAAATCAAATAAATTTGATTAGATAATCAGGGTGGTAAACCCTGAGCTTGTTAATCTGAGTTACCGGTGCGGAGAATGCAGTTTATGGACAACAGCCACACGTGTGACTAATCCACTTAATTTATTTTCCACGAATTTAGGAGAGTATGCATTCTTCAATTAAACATGTCACACATACCTTAGTAGCCTTTAAGGGCTATTCCGTCATTTTACATCCACGATAAATGAAATTTCGGGACGGTCTGTGACAAGGAAGGTTGAGAACCTTGTAAAATCATGATTACATAAACGTTACTACACTAAGGGGTGGTGCACTAAATTGGTATCGAACATGTCATTTACAAGATTCGAATTGAGACTTCTTACTGAAAAATGATATCACTAAATCGTAATTCTAAATGACATTGTAAAATACAGTGCGGTCCCAATCATTGTGCCAAAATAAAACCATTTTATATATCCCATAATTCATACAAAAACTGCTTCACATTGTTAATTGCAATCATTGTGTTAGGAGGGGTTTCTCTGAAAGATTAAAATATTCTTTTGAGACCAAATTTGCCAACAAATAATAAGTATCTTCTCATCAACGTTGACATTCGACTTACACCATGGTGAAACTTGAAGCATAAATTAATAATGGTGATGCTATTTGAACACACGAAATGATACATTTGTTGACATACACTCTAATACATGTGAGACTTATATAGACACATACAATGGGGTAACAAACACATGCATTAAAAAGTGAGTCAACGAATGTGCAAAATTTTGTGTGACCAAATAGGTTTATTGCACTATAATATAAGAACAAAGATTACATCAGAATGAAAACATACAAATAACAAAAATAGAAACTGAAAGAGTGATGCTATTTTCGTACGCGAACATTACACACTTACTTATTAACTCCCTAATACAAATGTGTACATCTGCATACAGTGGTAGGACTTCCATTAGAGAGTGGATCAGCAAATATATGTAAATTTTGTGTATCCATATAGTTTGATTGAAACTGAAAAATATATAGTAAAACATAGAATCTAGTCCCTAATCCTTCTCTTCATCTTGCCCATGCATACTGCCATCTTCACATAGAGCGAATCTTGTACATTATCCAGAAACTGAAAATACGAATACCTCCATGTCTTCTTAAGAAATAAAGAGCCGCAAACTCCCCAAAATCCGACAATGAAACCTAGGGTGGCAAAAATATAAAACCAGGGAAGCTCATCACCTTTGTTGTTGGCATCTTGGTCGACGATATTCTTGTTATATGCATCAATTTCTCTGCACTCATTTGGAAGTGGAGCACCACAGAGTTTAGGGTTCCCCTCAAATGCAGAAGCATTGAAGTTCTGGAGCTGCGTGCTCGTTGGTATTTTTCCTTCTAGATTATTGTATGAGACATCAAATTCATTCAAGAAATTAAGGCTCGTCATGGACCAAGGGATTTTTCCGGACAAATGATTCGTCGAGACATTAAAAATGCTCAAGAAATTAAGGCTCGTCATGGACCAAGGGATTTTTCCGGACAAATGATTCATGGAAAGGTCCAAAGTCTCTAAATACTGTAAGTTAGATATTTGGTTTGGAATGTTGCCGGAGAAGTTGTTGTGATCAAGAAACAAATATCCAAGAGACTGCAATTGGCCGATCTCAGTAGGTATACTACCATTAATGTTATTTGTTGATAGGTCAATTAAACCTCGAACAATATACGTTCGACGAGCCCAAACATATACCTTTTTATATACGGAGCTAGAGATGGGAAGTTCAAATTCATAATTGCCTATTGGGGGTGCATTCACCTCCAACCTTGGTAATCTACAAAGTTGTTTGGGAAAATCACCTGAAATCTTATTGTATGCCAAATCCACATAAAAGAGTTTTGGAAGATTCCCCAACCAACTTGGAATTGACCCTGTGATTTGATTATTAGCTAGAAATAACAACTCTAGATTCTTTAGGTTTGATAACCAACCAGGTATTTGACCAGTGAGCCTACATGAAGTCAAACTCAATAAATGAAGATTTTGGAATCCGTGAAAATCAATCATGTCATCATCAGTTGGCATTGCTTCGTGGGAAAACGAACCACCAAGGATGAGTGTGCGAAGACTTTTGCAACCCATTAATATCTTAATTGCCCCTGTGAGATTGGTCAACCGTAAATTACCAAGCGAGAGGAAGGACAAGGATTTCAATGAAAGAATCTCAGGTTGTATTTGTCCTTCTACATCAGGATTAACACTCAACCGAATTGCTTTAAGGGACTTGCATGAGTAAAGGCTTATCGGCAAGACACCAGTGAAGTTATTCCGAATTAGGTCAAGTTTACTAAGGTGGCTGAGTTTGGAGAAATTAGGCGTGGTGAGGTCTCCTTCCAAGTAGTTGAATCCCAAATGTAGTTCTACGAGGTTTGTGCAATTCATCAAAGATGAGGGCAACTTACCTTCTAAGTTGTTGGAATCAAAATTCATGAATTTCAACTTGGAGAGCTTCCCGAAATTGAGAGGGATCACACCACTCAAATAATTAAAATAGAGGTCAAGGATTGTGAGGTAGGTGAGGTTGGCAATTCTTTCACTAATGGCTCCATTTAGTGAATTGAGAGGTAATACAAGTTCCTCAAGTTTGGTAGCATTATAGATGTCTTCCGGAAGTGATCCTGACAAATTATTGTGACCAGCACGAAGAATCTGCAATTTGGAACACCCCCCGAGCCCATGAGAAAATTTGCCACTAAATTCATTGGAGGAAAAATCCAATACTCTTATGGAAGGAGATGATTGGAGACAAATAGATGTAGGGATATACCTAGAGAAGGTGTTGTTGCTGACATTGAAACTAGTCAAATTCCAAGCTTGTTGGAGAAAAGAAGAGGGAATTGCACCATAGAAGTGATTGCTTGACAAATCTATTGTCTGAATATTTTTGGGTGGTAGAGAAAAGAGTATCTCTCCAGAAAGAAGGTTGTAGCTCAAATCAATGATCTTGAGGTGATTCAAGGACGAGAAGAATTTGATTTCAAGTGTGCCATAAAGTGAATTGTGGGAAAGGTTCAAGTGAGTGAGATATGTGAGATTTGCAAGTGATGAGACAAACATACCTCCTATGAGCCCTTTGGAGGGTAAGAGCAAATGAGTGACCCAACCCTCCTGATTACAAATGATGCCATTCCAACGACAGTAATCAACAGAAGTATTCCAATTTACAGGAGGGGAAGATAGCGTGCGGGCGAAGGCCATGAGAGTGGTGCATTCTATGTCTTTGCTTGCATGAATATTTGTTGTAGATATAATGAAAGAGAATAAGAAGACAAAGAGGAAGTCATGAGCCATTTTTTTAACTTAGATATTTCTTGCAATAACAAGTCTGCAATATATCATATATATAGGGGCAACCAAACGTGGCTATGTATTATTTTGTTGTGTGTGTGGTCATGGACTCGAGAGGGGGCCGCATATGAAAACGAGCATAAAAGTCAGTATTTCATTGCAAACAACCTTGACCGCACATTCATGTACATTTTCCAAACCCTTCAATAAGTGAGAGAGATTTTCCACAGTGAAAAGGGACAAAGTTTCAAATTTGAAATCACATGAAGAAAACCAAATATGTGTTTCTTCTTCTCCATTGAAATGGGCTAGATTGTAGTAAAGAGAAAGGTTTATGGGCTGAAATGGGTTAAATTGTAGTAAAAGATTTCTTCTTCTCCAGCATTCTTGAATAACTCCATTATATCCAGCATTCTTGAATAACTCCATTATATCAAGGTATGTCAAAGCAAAAAGGAAAAAAAAATGTGTTTAATGTGAAGGTTTTCTTATTGAGAAAACCAATCACCTTCAATTCCCAAAAAATTGTATGACTAAAAGGGACAAGTTTATTTTATGACTAATCCCATTGTAATCCCCTGAAAATGAAAAGTCATTCACCTCTATCTCCAATTGAGCTTGAACCTTATCCAATCAATCGCAAAAAACGATAACCGCACATTAATGTACGTGTTCCATACCCCTCAATGTGTCGAAGAGCAATTGAGTCAAAGACAAATTTCATAGTTCCACTTGTGAAAGGAAATTGAAAAAGGCCTTGTTGTTTTAAGAGTAAAGAAAATTTTGCACATTGTGTTTTACGGGGTCGTACAATTTAGTCTATGTTTTATAAAAGGAATTGTTATTAGCACTCCAAAATCTCATTTTGCACTCAAATTTTTGGCTTAAATGTTAAAATGGTCCTTGTGTTTTAGTCATTCAATCAATTTAGTCCCTGTATTTTCAAATTGGCTAATTTGGTCCTTGTTTTTATCTCTGTTAGCCAATTAAAGACATTTCCATCTAATTTTTGTAAAATTTTAATAAATTATTATAAACTTATTTATAAAATTATTAATTTGATTTAAAATATTTAAAAATTAAATAAAATTAAATATTAAAAGAAAAATTATTCTCCTCCCAACTCCCCAACCTCATCCTAACATTATCCCCTCTCTTTTCTATGTCACAACCTTAATCGTTTTTCAGATTGGAAGTTTTATCTCTTATATGTGTTATTTCTCATTGATTTTCATTTTTCTGTAAAAAGAAAGGGTAATTATATCTTATATAATTTTTCTTATGAATTTTTTAAAAGGGATTGAATGAGATGTCGTTAATGGGCTAACATGAACAAACACGAGAACTAAATTAGCCAAATCAAAAACACGGAGACTAAATTGGTCATATGACTATAACACAGGGACCATTTTGACATTTAAGCCTTTCTTTTTTTTTTTTACAAAAATTAGATGGAAATGTCTTTAATCGCTTTAGGAAGATAAACACAATGACCAAATTGGAAAATTGAAAACACTTGGACTAAATTGACCCAATGACTAAAACACGAGGATCATTTTAACATTTAAGCCCAAATTTTTTATAATTAAAAAAAATACACTTGTGAGGGGTGTAGAATGTAATTTTTAGAGTGCTAATAACAGTTTTTATAAAAATTAATGTATTATTACTTGGTCTTTATGTGGAGCTATAAACGTAACCACTATTCTTTTAAACAACGGTTGACGGACTTGCTCTTTTTTTTTTTTAGCACCAGACTGATGTCAAAGATGTCCCTGTCACCGTCCATCTTCTCTGTTTAAAAGGTAAAGTTTCATAAAAATAATAAATAAAAGAACGTTTCGCTAATTTTTTTTTTCCCGAACTATTGTAAATGACCAATGCCGCTACTTATGTCATGTTTCCCTACATTTCATCCAACCTTTGTAAAATATACGTACAAGAAAAAAAAAATAACAAATACATATTTAATGACCGGAATGTGAGGTGATAAATCCACCTCACTGTTTTATTAATTCACCCCATTTTTTCATAAAAAAATTTAGTATCAATTTTACCTTTTTATAAAATGACATCAAGGACCAGCACAAAAAAGAAAAAAAAAATCTCTTTGCTCATCATCCCTCCAGTTGAGTTGAGAGATGTCAGGTCGGATTATCTTGAAAAATGCGTCCTCAATTGTGAAGAATGTGAATTTGATAATTGAACTAACTTTGATTGAAAATGACCCAATAAAGCATATTCCCAAAATTTCGTTCTTATGCTCCATTTTCAAACTTGGAAAACACTAAAACCGAAAAGACAAGAGGAGTGAGAAAATCCGCTTTGGCTCATCTCTAATAATGCTAGTGGTCCTTTTCTTCCCTCCCCTTTATTTTCTCTCCCTGGACTTCTCTCTACCTTTCTCTCACTTCTTTCTTCCTCCATCTATAACACCATCATTTCATTTCTATTAATGTCCTCTCTCTCTCTCTCTCTCTCTCTCTCAAATTTCACACTCATTTTCGAAGGTGTTTAATCATTTAATTTCAGTTTTTTTGCAAGTGCAAGCATGAGGAAGGGATATATTTTTATAGCATATATATATTAAAGGTTATTTTAGAAATAATATTGGGTGGGAAAATAACATTTTTTTTTATGCAGTTTATGTGAAATGTGGGTAAACTATAATGGAAAATTGGTCATTTACAATGGTCCATGGAAATAGCTAAATGAAACTAGGGTAAATCGGCAAATATGGTTTCAAGGTGAAAGACGGGGAAATTATTTTTTTATTTTTAAGTTTGTATTTGTTCTCCAAATATTAATTTTTAATTAACTATAGGAATTATTATTGGCACTCTAAAAAATTTAAATACGTTGCAGTCATATTAGATTAGGAATGTGATTATGTAAATTTGTATTTAGGGATATCTTGGAATATTCCCTAGGGTTAGATATTATCCTATTAGAGTTGTAATCATATTAGAGTAAGAATTTAACATTCTCTACTACTATAAATAAAGGCACAATGGGATAAGATAACACATACCTCACAATAACATATCTCTCTCTTCCTTTCTATGTGCCGCACCCTCTCTCTCTGTCCTTTATATGATTCAGTAAATTAGACGTACAACAAATTATGCACTTTAAAGTTCTTATATTTAAAACAAAATTACTCTTGTAAGGAGTGCAAATTGGATTTTTACAATGTCAATAATAGTTCTCTTAAATATTTGTCATCAATATAACAATTTTCTTTGAATCCTTTGGAGGGTAAGAGCGAATGAGTGATCCAACCCTCCCGATTACAAGTGATGTCGTTCTAATGACAACAATTAACAGAACTACTCAAATGCACAAGAGAAGATATAGTGAGAGCGAATGCCAGAAGAGAGATGCATTCAGTTTGGTTGCTTATAAGTTATAGCTAACAAGTAGGCACACACGTATATGTGTGGGAGCAACCAAAGGTATTCAGCTGATTTTATTTTATTTTATTTTTAATATTATTATTTATTGTATTTTTGCTTAGAGTTATCCAAACCCCTATTTACGTTTGAAGAGAATTTCATGGCATGAAAGAAACCAAAAAGCGAAGACCTCCGTGGGTCATGACTAAAACAACTAAACACAACTGGAGATTAAGAAGTTGTTTTGCCTCTGGTACTATGTAACTAATGATATTTCTTCTCATTTGTAAGTATGACGTTTTAAGTTTAACTCGTGTAAATTGCGAATTCAATATCAATTTATTGTGTTGGTTTTCATTTTAATACTATTTAGTATACGGCATGCAAGAAAATAAAAGATACAACGTCTCTACAAGAATGCATGCAAATTGTAGTAACCAGTCGAAAGTGAAAGTAGAAGAGATAAGTTTCTAATTAAGAAAAATCATCACTTTCAATTCCCGAAGAATGACAAGACGAAAATGAAATAAGTTTTTCTAATCTCTTAAAAATGTAAAATCATTCACTCTACCTTTCGTTTGAGCTTAAATCATGTCCAATCCAATCTAATCAATCTTAAGCACCAAATGAGCATAAAAAATATCATTGCATTCCAAACCCTTCAATACGTCAAAGGAGAGATTTCCTCTTAAGAATGATTTCTTCCATTCCCAACTACCCCACAAGGCATGAAATTCAACACAATCGTATAGAAGCAATGATGGATGTTTATTAAACAAATAACATATAAAGAAGAGAATAAGATATTGCTTACGGTAACTGCATATATTTTATATATATGTGTGAGCAAAAAGCAAAGACCTAATTCGAGATGGTGTGGTTTGAAGATTCACCGGACCTAATTCGAGATGCTTTTATTGAGGATTGCCATAATTAGTAATTACTTTGATTGTACTCTTTGGAGGATAGTTAACTTTGTTAGTTGTACACGACACTCTTTTTTCTTTCGTTCGGGTTAAAATCCCCGGTAAGATTTTTATCAAGACCCATTATGCACGCTATCATCTATGCTTTGTAAGTTTTCTCTTCTTCAATGAATATCGTACTTTCTCACAAACAAAAAAAAGCAAAGACCTTGGTTTGTTGAGAAAACTGGCAAACAATCATGACTGCACATTAAGGTACTTTTTTCCAAACCCTTAAACACTTCAAAGAGAGATTTCCAAACCCTTCCAAACGTTGAAAGAGAGATTTCCAAACCCTTCAATATGCCAAAGAGAGATTTTAGAACCCTCCAATACACTAAAAAGAGATTTCAGAACCCTTCAACAACTAAATGACTTTAGTTTTATTTGATTTTCTGCAGAGGTAATTTTTATAGAACGATTTATAATATAAACAATTCTGAAAGAAAACACGAAGTTGTATGAATCGGCAACGAATAGTTTTGAGTACACATTCCTACTCATCCTTTGAGTATCCAAGTATTGTTCTTTTGTTATGAAAGTGATAGCGTCAGTGGATTAGATACTAAGTTGTTAGGGGGAAGGTAAATTGGTGGGAAAATCCACACTAAGGTGCATAGGCATAATTATTTTTTGCCACTGCAGTAAAGTGTCATCTGCGTGATGAATTGTTATTATACAAAAAATATTTCCCATTGGGGTTCAAAACAGAGGAATGCAAAGAGGTGAAACATGGGGTGTAAAAAGCAATCACTCCCCGAAAGCATATGACATTGACACTCATGATTGCTTGAAAAATAACACAACCACTGAACCAGGATATTCTGTAAGATAACATCCATGAAAAATGGACGAACTTTAGAATTTGAAATCACATAACGAAAACCAAATGTGCGTTTCTTCTTCTCCATCGAAAGAGTAGTCCAATTTGGACTGCTGCCAACATTATGAGTTTTGAGTTCTCGACCCTTCACAGAAATAACTTAGTTTAACTAAACAGATAGACATAGTCGTTATTGCACGCTTATCAAGCAGAAATTTGTAGTTCTCGACCCTTCTCTACCTCAGTCGGTTCCATCTTTACCTTCCTCAAAGAAGATAGTAGTAACCAAGTACTAGAAACAACACAACAAACACAGCAGCAGGAGCAGCTCATAGCCAATAGTTAGTACTCGACTTTGTCCTCTTCAGGAGTCTTTCGTGGTAGTACTTCTGCACCCCTAGCTCGACCTCTGTTCCTCAGAATATTATCCTTTTGCGGCTTCCTTCAACCTTTTTCAATTACCTTTCCTGGTTCTGCAACCTCAGCAATAGGTTTTGTTATCGCTACTTTCGGTACCCACAAGAGCAAAAAGATAGTTTCATTTGGTTTGTGTTGTTTTGTTAGTTGGGAAGTCCTGCATTTGGTTTGTATCTTTTTGCCCATTATTTTTCACACTTTTTTCTCAGCCCACTGGGGATTTCACAGCTGATGGTCGACAAATTAGGATCACTTAATAATTTTATAGAGAATACAACAAAGAACGTACAATTCTAATTTCAAACAATGTAAGAAAATGAAAATATGTACACCGTTGAACTTACAAAAGCGAGCCAAACTTCGAAGCAACGCATGCTTGCTTTTTAGAAGAGAACCTCTGGCTTTTGGGCTACAAAAATGCCACCTCAAGACTCGTTTAGATCCCATGAACCGTGATGTTAGATTGTTACTCGTTTTGAAAACTTACAGATAAAGAATGAACTCAACTGCAAGTTTCCCCTTCTTTGTAGCGTTAACTAGATAATAAGCCCGCGCGTTGCAGCGAAAACCAACTGTTTCAGGTGTAATTGCATAGTGCTTATCAAGAGTATTTTCTATTAGCATGTTTACGAATTCTCTAGTATGTCCATCAAAAAGTAAATAAATTCTCTACTATATATGTTTTCATTAATCGTACTTGGTGGTGAAACAAACAATGTTTACTGATGCATTCAGACCAAGGACAGATAATAATCCGCCAATGGAATTAGATCTATGCAGTCAATTGAACATGTCAAGTAAAATCATATTCAATTGAATCCAAACTATAGCATGCTAAATAAAGACGGAAAATGATACAACAGTAGAAACTTCTGAGAATAGATATAAAAGAATTTTATGTTCTGAAAACTTCTAATAGGAAGAGAAAAGTTTAATGCACTCATAACATCCTCCATTGTGGTACACCATCCTTGCATGGACGATAAACCATTTCTAACACAGCCATTCTCACAAATTCGGAGAACTTTTCAGTTTTAGGAATGCTCAAATTGCACCCATTCCGATCTGGAATTAAATAAGAACTCAATCAAAAACTTTAATCCTACAATTTAATGCTGAAAAACTAAAGTAGCCAGAAACCAAAAGATCTAAGTGACAACTTGTACGGACGTTACGAAAATGCAGGACGCGAAACGCATTAAAACTTCTAGAAACTCGAAGGATTTAATTCTCCTCTCCTTATATTCTTCCCCTTTCTCTAACCAAATAAAAATTCCCAAAAATATGCACAAAAAATTCTAAAAAAATACAAAATACAAAATTAATGCAAGCAAAGAAAAAGAAACAAAAGTTGTCCTGTCAGATTCTGTTAGTTTTTTTAGTAACCAGGAGTGAAATGTTTCATCCTCTCATCAATTAATTAATAAGTGAATAAACAAATTACTAAACTTTCTTAATCACAAAGCAAAAAAGGAAATCATTTACCTTAATGACAAAGCACTCTGAAGTCTGAATGGATACATTTTCTTATTGTTTAAAAACTGAAACTCTACAAAGTGTTAACATTTGCACATATATCATAAAAGGCATTATCGCTTGGATTTATCCTTTAAGAAAACCAACAACTACTTTAACATAAACTACCAAATTAAATACTCGAACATGACAACCCCAAACATAAAAAAATTCTATATGAATTCAAAACAATATTAATTAGGGCAAAAGAACCCCAAACATAAACAAAATCCCAAACCAATTAAAAAAAAAAAAAAAAAAAACTTAGGCTAAAATAGGCCAACCCGTGCATTCCTCATCCTTCCCTCCTTCCCCTGTTTTTTTTTTTTTTTTTTTTACCCTCATGCCATTAATCTGTCTCCTCTTAGAATTATATAAACAACAGCAGAAAACATTAATACAGTAATGAAAATAAACAGACATTATTGGAGATACTATTAGTTCAAGATCAATCGTCATTATACGAAACACGGAAACTAGTAGTGCAGCTGGATGCCTCAGGATCCTCAGCCCCACAAAAGTCGTAGAACTTGATTGTCGGGTCCCAATTCATAGTACCTTAAATTGATAAAAAATAAAAAATACAAAATAAATCAATCAAGTAAAGCTGTCATTTCTAATTAATCAAATACCAGACCCTAAGAAATATAGAAGCATAGTTTTTGAAGAGCAATTTTTCTCTGGGATGTGATATCCACACATCCTATTTTACTTCTCACACACCTTTTAAAATTTCAACTGTCGGATCAGATGAATTGAAGAAGATCTAATGGACAGAAATTATCAAGGGTGTGTGAGAAGTAAAATGGGATGTGTGGATAACACACCCCTTTTTCTCTCTCCCCCTCAATATTTCCAGTCGACTGGGAAATAGAAAATACAAACCAAAATGCCCAAAAAGCAGAAGCTCAAAGACAAAAAATAGAAAATAAAAAGGCATTGGAAAAGAGAAGTCATTGAAATTTACCCAAAATGTACAGAGATCCAGGACTCACATATAAATTAATTTCAGGATCAAACGCTAAAGGGATGAGAAACTTTACCCCTTTCTCATTTGCAGGTACCAAAATCGATTTACAAAATTAAGGTTAGGGTTTTCATATACTCTATTGGGTAATGAAAGTCATGTGAAAAGTTCGGAAATAACCAAACCAACATCCAATTTAGTACACCTAAGAAAAACATAAGTAAGAAACTATTTCCAATTCGTCATTCATTTATCAAACACAGTAATACAGTCATAGAAAAACTCTTTAACTCACTTATCAAAATTGAATTAATTCAATTTCAACTTTCCCATGAGAGCTTGACTGAATTTATCTTCTTTAGCCTTTTGTTTGCAATTTGAATTACATCACTCAGAATACAACCCCAAATAGAACACAAATGGCCCATAGAAAAATAATGCGAAACATTTACCAATCACTATTCACAGTTTTAGTCAAGAAACTCAAATTTCAGAGATACAAAACAGAGAAGCTTGTATAAATCATTTACAAAGGACCCTTTGGTTGAAAAACTGAAGGGTGACGCCAATTCTTCTTATGGAACTTGGAACTTGACCCGCTAGTCACATTTGCACGTGAACCTTCTGAACTAATGTAAAACAAACGCATATGAAAAAAGAATTTTTTTTGTCGGAGGTTAACGACTGACAAAATTTAGGGAGTAACTGAATGAGTGTTTGTTAGTAAACCGAAAAGAAACATAATCAACTACAACCTTAAGGATCTTGCTTGATTCATTGAGTAATATGTGTCGTAATCATTAGGAGGATCAGGGAGAGGACCTGATGCGGTCCTTCAGAATTGCACAGATCTACAGTCCAAGCTCCGAACAAAGTATCAATTTATCAGCAATTGTGGCTTTCATTATTCCTAAAAAAAGTTATTGATTCACAAATAAACAAACGAAAGTAATCGGTAAAGAAGCGCTTACCACATGCTGGCTGAATCCGAGCTCAAAATGACCACGATATTTTCCCGGCGATGATTACAGAGAGATTGCTGTCTGGGACTTCTGTCCATCCCCTAAAAACAATGTCATGAACTTATTTATTGGATAAATGTGTGTGTACCCAAGAACTACACTGAAACATCCACAAAGATTCAAACTTCCACAGTAAATATGATCTGCAACTAATAAAAAAATAATCGACTGGAAATCACATATAAACCCAAATGAATCTGAACCCAGCAAGCAAAACTAAAAAACACCCTAAATAGACAATCAATCAAACAGAACCAAATGGGGGTTTAGTAGCTTCAAAAATTTTGTATTAAAGCCAATTATGAAGCACAAAACGTCACCCAAAAATGGAAAAAGAGATAAAAACGAAGAAAAAGAGATGGATACCTTTCTTTTCCATTTCAGATTTCTGGGTACTTTGTATTTTTGCGTACAAACCAATAATATCAATCCAATTTTTCCTGTGTATTTATCGTAATTTCATCCCAAAAAGTGACATAGCAAACCAGCATCCATAGCGTACTCATAAAAATATATAACTTCTGTAGCTAATTAGTAATATAGCTACCACCTGAGTTCCTCTGAAAAAAATTAAGAAAAACTATAATTTTAAGAAAACTAATGAAGCTTTTTTCTCCTGTAAGGGACCATGCCAATATCTGATTCGATCGAGGGTTTTTACAAATCCAAAACTATAAAAAATTGAGAAACAAATTAAAAGTTGAGGTTGATGAACACCGACTTTACGGTAAACACACAGAGCTCTTCGATCAACATTCAACCCTTAGTAAAAATTCTTTCAATAACCTTCTTGCATGGCACGGCCCAAGAAGAACCAAATCATTTGAAAAACTTATATTTCAAATATAACAAAACTAAATGAAATATCAAATCCCAAAAATCATAATGCTTCTATACAGTGAATGATCTTTATGAACCACAAGTTGTAAAATCCTAAAAGCTTATCACTGGAAGATGGGAATTACACATTTCCATTGGACCTAAGGATCATAATGCTTCTATACAGTGAATGATCTTTATGAACCACAAGTTGTAAAATCCTAAAAGCTTATCACTGGAAGATGGGAATTACACATTTCCATTGGACCTAAGGATCATACACCCAACATCAAACACCTCATCATGATCAAACCAAACTTTCATTCAATTAAGTCTCAAACACTTTAATTAAGTTAAAAAGAACAGTCCAATTCTACCAAAACTATATACAGAAACCGAGAAAAACAGAACAAACAGTGGTGCAAAGGTGTATAATGATACTAAATCTTCAAATGATATAAAATAAAAAAATTCCCAAACCAATATAAAAGCCAATGTCATTCCTAGCAACTGTAAAATAAATAACAATTAAAAAACGAAACCCATATAAGTTCACAACAAATTAAAACGCCTAGATCAACATTAACATGAAATTAGCTACAAACCTGGATAAACCGACACTATATTAGACTAAACTAATAAGACATAAGCTTCAAATCAAATTCCAAATAAAAAATTTGGATAAAACCAACAAAACCACACCTTGTTCCTGTTCTGTCTCCCTTCTCTTGCTTTTCTCTTTTGCCTACTCCCCACATTAAGCCTTTTTTTTCCTCATTTTTTCTCTTTTGGCTGCTCACTTAACCCCCATTTTTTTTTCTCTTCACTTTCCTCAATTTCCAGTCCCCCCTTTCTTCCACATCTATCCTTTTTTTACTCATTTTTTCCATCACTACTCTTGACACTAATTCTCCACTCTTTTTTATCTCTTAATTATTTCACTCAATCAAAACATGGGATCACATTTTCTCAAGCAGCCCAAAAAAACTGACCAACCCAAAATCAGAAAAACATCAAACTAAAACATACAATCACCATTGTCCAGCAGCAAACGATAAATTAGAAATACAAAACAAAGAAAAAAAAACTGAAACCGCAAAAACCCAAATGCAAAAAGAAACAAAAGGGTGTTGCTTTGAATGTAAACGGGGAAATACCTGAGCATCAGAAGAAGAGGACTTATCATTTTCTTCATTTGGAAGCGACATGACTCTGCTAAATGGGATTATAAACCTACCCAAAATATAGAAAATTTATTAGAAATCATCGCCAAACAAAAGAAGAAATCGTTTTTCAAAAGCAAATTTGATATTAAATCAAGAATTAAAGAGTATATGTATATCAGCTCAGAATTTATAAATATACAGATCATGTAATTGAATTGATTGAACTGAGAGAGAGAGAGGGACTTACCGATTGTTTCGAAGGGAGAGAGGGAAGTGATCGGAAGCTGCTCCCTTACTCTTTCTCCCTAAACCCATACCTCCATACCTCCCTTACTCTTTGTCGAAGAGGGGGGGGGGGGGGAGAGAGAGAGAGAGGAAAGGTGGGTTCGTGGTGAGTGGAAGGGATGAAAAGAAATCCCTGGAAATCAGCCTACCCCATACTTCTCCCTTACTCTCTCCCTAAACCCATACCTCACTGCCGAAAATCCTCTCCCCTCTCCCCTAAATCTCGGCGAACCTCTCCCTCCAACCCGTCAACCCTTTTGTCCCCCTTCCCTCTCTCTCCCCAACTAAAAGTCCAAATCCAGCCCAAACACTGAAAAACCGTTCTTAAGCCCAGTGACAATCATGTAAATAAACCAACTGTTTCAGGCGTAACTGCATGAATAAGACACAAACTGCAGGAAGTAAAGCTCATATTTTTAGCAGTGTTATTTTAACAACAATTCTTCAACTGGTGGATTGCCCCGATGGGTAGGGCATTTCTCTTAGTCCTTCTGCATTCCAGGTTCAAAGTTCCAACCATCCCTCGTACCAGTTTAAGCACACCAAATGCCAAATTTAGCATGTTCTGTCGTCATCCACCCAACCCCAGCAGATACTCATACAAAAATCAAACAGAACTTGCCAAATTCATCCTCTTAAAATACAAACGAAAATAGTTTATGATCACTAACCTCTTTGAATCGAATGATATTCGGATTCTTCAGTGATCTGTGGTTCATGATTTCCCTTTGAACATGTTCATCCATCTGCATCACCAAAAAATTAATAAATATATTTTTTTAAAATATAAAATTTAAAGGATAAGAATTGCGAAGATTCTTAGGGCTTAGTTTGGAATGAAATAGCTCATCTCACCTCCATATATTACCAAATCTTAGCCTATATGATTTTGCCAGAGCCAACTAATGTTGAATATTTATCTGTTGAATGTTCTACTACCATCAACATTATAAAGGTTTCTAATTGAATCATATGTTTAAAATCCAAGCATGAAAGCTCTACAGAGATAAATAAACAAATGTAAATAACTAATTAGGCAATACACAGTCTAATTGAATCGTCATGTAAATCCAATTTCAGTACCACCTTCTGCAGAAAGAAAACAAATTTCAATTAACAAATTGTTTTGGGAGAGAAAATGGAACCATTAATACAAATGCCAATGTTAGAAATCTGAGCCACTGAGATTTGTTAATGTTATAAATTCTATATTAATTATAATCCTTTAGAGAAAATCTCCAATATCCATTATCCAATTAACCTAATTGTATTAAAAACCTAGCAAATCTCCATTAAATTAAGCACATTTCACAGTGAATTATCCATCTTTTCACAGTAAAGCAATAAAAAGATCATGAGCGAGTAAATCTAGACCACTAGAATCAAAATTCCAACCATCAATAACCATAATTATAAATTTTGACAAACTTACAGTTGCAACAGCGTTTAACAATGATCAGGCAAAAACTGAATCTTTCGTGGAGCCGCAGATGTTCTATCAGAAAAAAAAAATGAATAATCAAATTAGTTGATTAAATTTACGGAAGAAAGAGAGATGAGGGGAACGGAGGAGAACAGCAGAAGGAGAGGAAATCAGATTCAGAGTTTGAGAGTCAATTGCTGAATTTAGATGAACTGACCTTTTCGATGGTGTCTTCGTGCACTGAGTGGAGTGTGATTCAAGGTGTTTTTCTGGTGTCTTCGTGCACTGAGTGGAGTGTGTTTCAAGGTGTTTTTCTGGTGGGAGAAATAATATATTATGGGCTTCACATCATTGGAGCTACTTTTGTAGCTTTTGGGAGAATAAAATTGAATGTGAAAGCTGCTTTTGATGTAGCCATTAAGGTGGTGCTTCAGCCACCGAAGCAAAAGAAGAAGAGATGGGGACAAAGGGAACAAACACACATAAAAATACATACATTGAAAATTGAATCCTTTTTTGTATCTATACACTGATAATTTGACATTCAATAGGGAAAACAAATCTATAATTCAGGCTTTCAAATACATTATAAACTCAATTAATGCAAACAAAGAAAGAGCATCACACCAAACAATTTCATCAACCCCAGAAATCTGATTGCCTCATCACTTCACAAAACAATATTTTTTTAAACAGATTGAAAGCAAGCACCACTAAACTCTAAAGTCCGCACACAGAACCCTAAAAAACCGCTATTTCCTCAAAATGAAAAGAGAACCAAGTTATCTAGTTACACCTAGGATCCAAACACATAAACAAAACCCTCTAAATTAAAAATGCTCTCCTTTTTCGTGTATTTATACTGATCAAATCATCCCCTTTTTTTAACCTTTTTGTACTCATAAAATAATAATAATATTACATCAGAAATACCAGAATTCTTAAGCATTTGGGTTTTCAACTGAGCCTATAGGTGTCAAATTCTCACAAGAACCACCAGAGTTTTCCTTAAAACTTTTCTTTATCTTCGTGAGAATCAGAAGAATAACTCGAGCATCCTCCTCCAATTAGATGCCTGCATAAAGCCCCCAACAAATTCAATTAGTGTTTAAAAATTAAAATATTCAATGCAAAGAGAGCTCAAGCTGCTTCATATTGTTCTGAAATTAGAGAGAGGGTGTGAGAGATCACTTGAGGACAGAGGGCTGAATGCCGGAGTGAGACTCAGCACGTCTCTTCCCTGCATATAAAAGATGCCAAATAATTATGCAACCGACTCCATAGACTTATAAACATCACAATTATAAATTCTGAAACTGAAATAAATTGAACAGACTATACACAAAGCATAAACAAATTCAGCATATGAACACCAAAACTTACCAAACTCATCTGCTTGCTTGAAGTTGGTTTTAGTCATTTTTCTACAATCTACTGCATAAAAAGGACCAAACTATAATGACAAACTATATATGTAATTTGCTATAATACCCAAAAAATTAAATTAAACTAAAAATTGAGTGGAAACCATGACCAAAGTGTAAAATTCAAGAAAACATCCAACCCCAGAGAAAAAAAAAATTCTTTCAGAAAAATCAAAGAAATTCAATCAGGTAATCGATCAATTAAGTACCTAATTCCTTGGATGCCTTGAATAAATATAACTCCCAAGATAAATAATTAACTGTCCAATATTATATTTTTCCTGTTTCTTTCTTCTTATTCTCGGGAAAGAAACAAACCCAAAAACAAATAATTAAAGGGAACATACAGAAAATATTGGGGAGGAGACATTATGTTTTCTTCAATGTTTTAAAAGGCTCGCCTCAGGGCACGCCTATGCGTCCTTTGAGGCTGGGCTTGAGGGTTGCCCCCTCTATTTTGAGGGAGTGGGCGGAAGGCGTCACCAATGGCGCCTAGGCGCACCTCAAGGCTCTTTTTTTTCTTTTCTTTTTTTTATTTTACTCCCAAACCCAAATTTTTGGTACGGTTTTAACTGCCTCATACCTCTTCCTTGCACTATTGTCTCTCTGCCTTTTTTTCTGATTTTTATTTTTTTTATATAAAGGATATATGTGCTCATTGTGCTTTTCATCCTCTATTTTATATATATATATATATATATATGTATATATATGTGTGTGCTCAAGATGATTATTGATTAATAATCTTTTTTTTTAATATAATATATGTATACGCTCAATGTATATATTAAAAAAATTTGGGCCTCACGCCTAGGCCGGGCCATCTCTCAGACGCCTCACTTACACCTCATGCTTTTAATACATTGGTTTTCTTTAACGTTATGGCTTGCAAAAGATACAAAAAAAAAAAAAAAAAAAAAAAAAAAAAAAAAGAGCAACATTATGTTTTTGGTCCTTTATTTTAGACAAAACAAAAAATAGTTGTTAGTCTTGGTACTTTAAATCAGATAACAAAAAGAAAGCATTTGCCCCTCTATGTATAAAAGCCCGACACACCCTTTGCAGAAGATCTGGAACAAAGAGCATTCATAGACATCATGGTTTCTGCTTTTATTTAAGCCATGTTACCAGACCACAACCTCCCTTATCACAAAATCTCAAATAAAATAAAATAAATTAGTGCAAAAGAGCCCAGCCATTTTTCTCTTCCACCCCTGCTCTGCCATTTTTCTCTTCCAATAGTAAAACATACTAAAGTAAAACAATAGCCCAAATAATTATTAAAAAAAAGAAAAAAAAATGAGAAGAATTTACATAAACCCAACAAAGATTAAACACTTACCCAGCTCCAAATTACCTTGTCATAAGCATCTCCTCCAAAGTTCTGCCGAAACAACGACAGATCAGACAGCGCCCAGCACAGAAACTTCACCCCGTCGTGCGTCACAACTGAATCAATGGCGTATCTCGTATCCTTACTCGATTTTATCATCGCCACATTCCTACACATTAAAAATAATAATAATAATCATAATAAATAAATAAGTATTAAATTTAAGGGGAATTTAGTACCGATTTAACACGACCTTACACAAAGCTTCAATCTCTACCCAAAATCTTCACAAATCAAACTTGGGTTTAACCAAAAATTTAAATTTACCTGCCGCTGTTGCCCTCCAACTTGATCCGGCGGAGTAGGGCGGTGGTTGTGCCGGCGAACATGGGACCCATGATGACATGGACCTCGCCGGAGGTAGAAAAGTCACTGGTGGGGGGAATGGAGGGCTTGAAGGAGGCCATGGATTTGTGTTCTTTTGTTTTCTCAATATTCCTCCATAACTCCCTTACTCTTTGTCGAAGGGGGAGAGAGAGCGAGGAAAGGTGGGTTCGTGGTGAGTGAAGGGGTGAAAATAAATCCCTGGAAATCAGCCTACCCCATACTTCTCCCTTACTCTCTCCCTAAACCCATACCTCACTGCCGAAAATCCTTTCCCCTCTCCTCTAAATCCCGGCGAACCTCTCCCTCCAACCCGCCAACCCTTCTGTCCCCCCGACTCAAAGTCCATATCCAGCCCAAGCACTGAAAAACCGTTATTACGCCCAGTGGCAATCGTGTAAATAAAGCGAAATTTAGGTTGAAATCAGCCCGGTGACAATTTTGTAAATAAACTGAAATCAATCCAATGTAAATTTGAACATCCGAAATGCCAGGCTAAAGACGTATTAAAAGTTAAACATGAATACAAATGCGGGTATCCATCTAGCTTTTCCAATGCTAGCGTACATTCATCTGTCAATTTTACGTGATAATTATTTCACACGGTCCAAAAATCTGAAATCCATAATTCTCCCTAAAGGGAAGGGTTAAGAAACATAAAAAATATGGTCTTGCTAAGGAAGGTAATGCAGGTTTTGAAGTACCATCTCGTGAACACACTTTACTTCTTCAACAACAGTTTTGAATGGCATATTCCTGAAGCTGTATCAGATGCAAAAAATAAGTTATTTTCACTCTCAATATTTCTTTCTCATTCATTCTTCTTTGTTTCTTCCTCCGTCTTACAACGATTCTTCGTCCCCCCTTTCCCTCATATACTTTCCTTTATCTCAAGCACCAAAAAGTAAAAAGTAAAAATTAAAAACAAAAAGCCAAGTAGTTATCAAACGTACCCAAGTTTAATAACTCTTGGCACCAAGTCTAGTTCAATGCATGTAATAAATAGATAAATAACGATTAAACCCATTACACATTCAACTTATCCAAATTCCTTCTGGTTTGCCATTTCAACTTATCCAATCCACAATTCAACCAAACGGGTGGTTAAAATTACAAGAAATTGGTTAATGGAGAGGGAAAGAAATATGATTTATGCTCAATAATCAACTACCCAAAAGAAGGATTTGTTCGCAGTATCTGAAGAACTTAAGCGAGGAGTGAGAGGAAATGAGATTAGGGTCCTGTGGCCGGAGACTTTGCTGTTTGTCAAAGGAAGAGGATAGGAGTGAGCGAATCTAGATCCTTTCTAGATTCTCTTTAGATCATCTTTGTGAGGATTCTAGATATTCAAGAATTCTATTCATTCATCGTATATCGTGCTGTCAGTTTTTGTCAAAGTACTATTTGTGTGCAATTTTAAATAATAAAATTTAAAATGATTTCTAACCGTATGCTATACGATAAATGGACAGAATTCACGAATACTCCTCTTTCGGATAAAGCAAAAGCCACAGTTGGTCTTCTTACAATTGACGCTGCTATGAAATTGGTGGCAGCCATGTGGCCCCCTGCACACCGCACAAGCAGAGTGTGTTTGATTTGATAGGAAAACAATGTGTGTCTCTCCCATTGGTTGGCTTTGGGAAATTTACGAGGGTTGTTCCAACAGGATTTCCTTCGGATTTTCTTTGTGAAGATTTCGGGAATTCGTGATTTGTATCATTTTATCATACATCGTGCAGTCAGTTTTCGTCAGGTACTGTTTGTATTCAATTTTAAATAAAAACAAATTTAAAATAATTTCTAACAATACGATGTACGATGAATGGACACAGTTCACGGATGCCCATGATCCTCACAAAGAAGATCCAAAGAGGATCCGGATTCGGGGTTGTTCACAGCATTTGAGTGACATTAGACCAGTGATATAATAAATAAGGGTACGGAACATGATACATACGAAACGACTTGAAGGCCGATATTGGTATCGAAATCAACATCATATTAATGTAACTAGCCTTCATGCACGCGCACGAGCTCGTGCAGAAGACAATTTTTTAATCACGGCATGCTACGCGCGACTTACACGTTTTAAATGTATTTATATGCGTGAATTGACAAAAGGAAAGTCAAATATTTGAAGTAAATGAATAATCTTAGATCATGCTAGAAGAAACCCCTCACAAACAAATCAAAGCAGCTGAATTCATATAATAAAATCGGTCTTTCAATTTCCATCTACATTCTATTGAATTTACATTAAGAATAGAAAAAAATAATATTTAATAAACAATTGATTGAATCATATTATTGCTAGCCAATTGTAAGGCTAAGTCTCATTAGTGTAGATAATATTGTTTGTTCAAAAAATAAAAAATATTTGACAACTAATTTAATCACATTATTATGCACGTGCAAAAGATATTTTTTTGTAACCGGCATTACACGCCTCTTAACATGTTTTGAAGGTGTTTAAAAATATAGAAAATAATATTTAATTAACAACTAATTGAATCACATTATTACTAGCCTGTTGTGAGGTACTAATTTAAAAAAAAATGTACAAAAAGAATTAATTATTAAAAAACACAAAATAACGAAAATACCCTTGCATTTTTTTGGTGAAGCTTGTGACCCCAAAAGGGGTTGTTGGCTTTATATATAAAGATATCAACGATATTTACTAAATGTAATACCAAAAGAAAATGGAGCTTTCATGAAAACCGCTTGAGCTAAGATTATTTTAACCAAAAATCAGGCTATAACTTTATTATTTAATAAAAAATAATTAAATATTAATGAAAAACTCTTAAATTTTCATAAAAATGACAAAAGAACTTAAATTTTATTGAAAAGAACACAATTTTAAAATAAAGAAGACCTGACGTGCGGGACCCATGCGTCTTTCACAACACTGTTTATAAAACATTATTTATGAAACTGAACGGTACTACACTATTTATTGGTACAGTTTCATAAATAATGTCTAGTTCTTGGTCCACTTTCATAAATAGGGCATAGTTCTTGATCATGTTTCATAAATAGTGCATAGTTATTTGGTCCAACTTCATAAATAATGTATGGTGGTTGATACAGTTTTATAAATAATGTCTTTTTCTTCATCCAGTTTCATAAATAGTGCCTAGTTCTTGGTCATGTTTTATAAATAGTGTCTAATTTTTGGTCCAGTTTCATAAAGAGTGTCCACCTATTGGTTTAGTTTTAGAAATAGTGCATAATTCTTGGTTTCGTTTCATAAATAGTGTCTACTTATTAGTCTATTTTCATAAATAGTGTACTATTTAGTCCAGTTTCATAAATAGTATATACTTATTGGTCAAGTTTTATAAATAGTGTCTAATTCTTGGTTCAATTTCATAAGGTTTGAAACTTAGACCCTGTTTGGTCCTATAAAAGCACTCATTGCCTCGAAAATGATGAACCAATAAGTGATCCTTTAAATCATAACCTTGAAAAGATTGTGTTCTCAGTAATTATTTCTAAAAAGCTGTTTTCAATTACCAAATTAAAATTCACTCACATTTTTTACATACCTACAATAATTAAATGTAGCTCTCCATCCAATTTCATCTTGGAGAAATTTTTCCTTCTGCACGTAATACAAGTGGTACAACAAATGTTATTTGGCGGGAAATTTTATTTTTTATGTTTTTAACACAAGAATCTCACAATTTATATAAAGATACGTGATGTACCACCCCGTGTTCAGGGCACATTAAAAAATCTCTCATCATCTTGACTAATATTGAGAAACGACACCACAAAAATAAAATTGGGGAATGTAATTTAATTGGGTAAAGTACAAAAAATTACCTCAACTATTGGCGTCAAAACACTTTCATACCTCATCTTTTAAAATTGACAATGTTATACCTCATCTTTAGAATTTGGTCTAATGTTATACCTCCGTTAGCTTGTCCACGAATTGGTCAGTTAAATGCTGACATGGCTTGATCCAGGGCCCAGATCCTCGCCTAGATGGATTCTACGTGGCACCACACCCAATGTTTTCCCGCCAAATGGCATCCACGTCAGAAAATATATTTGGTTTTTTTTTTTTTGGTAATTTGAATTTCAAAATTTGAATTTTCCTGCCAAAAAAAACCTGTGATATACCATTTTAAGCACAAATTATGTCATCCTTGACCTCAAATTTGAAAAATCTCACCCAAAAATAATGATATAACCACAACAACAACAAAACAAGTGTAATCAAGCACAAAATACTCATCATTTGCAAGAAAAATATGAAATAGACCAAATTAAGCATAAAACCTACTTAATTATCCAAAAATTGTTAAACATGTTAAAAAAAACTAACAGAATTCATCTAGCATCTCCAACCAACATTACAAAACCTACTGAATTCATAAAAACATGCTACATCATCCATTCAATTCACAAAAGACCTCTTGGATGCATAAAACATGTTCTAACTTTACAATTCCTTTACAAAAAACAACCATCTATGCAAAAAACGTGGTTGTGGCTGAGTTGGTTGGTATTTCTGTGCTTGGTGCCTTTGGATGATTCAGGTAGTGGATTGCTTGGTCTTTCTCTGCTTGGTGCTTCTAGGTGATTCAGCTATTGATTGTGATGCCTAAATCCAAAGTTCATTTAGAGACCAAGCAAGCTTTTTAACTAAATCCAAATGTTTTACAACTAAGGAAATGGTTAAGTTTTTACCTTTGTTTTCCTTGTCCTCTTTTTAGGTGCAGTTTGTCCTTGAGCAGATGTGGATGCCTACAAAGTAGAAAATGATATTAAAGGATTAATAGTGTAATACGATGTTAAAGGATCTTAAAAACCATATAAAGTAGAAAATGTTACATGTTTGTCCCTTGGAGGAAGATTTCTATGATGGGTTCTTGCATTATAACCTTCTTTTTTGTAGATGGTACATTTCAAAGTGCACTGCCTTTTCCTTCCTAGCTTAAGTGGCTAAGGAGAACCTTGAGGATTATTGGTTAGGTTTGTGGGAGTTTGTTCACCCTCATTGTCCCTCTCAGCAGCTTCCTTGTTTCTCTTATTCCTCGGCCTTCCAGGTTGCCTTGTATATGTAGGAGGCAATATTGGTGGTTTATCAGTTTCCTCCCACAAAGACATCCCATTCATCGACATTACTAAATGAGAATACACCTCCAAGTACCGCCTTCGAATAATAAGCATCGACATAGTCCTCTGGTTTTTCTCTCTAGAAATTTATGGCCGATATTACATGGTTGCATGGGATTCCTGTCAAGGCATACTTTCTGCAAGAACAGGTCTTCTCAACCAAGTCAACCATATATTGATCCCCCCTCCAGCATCAACTTGAAATTTAGAGCCCCCTGACCATTGTGCAATGCATCTGCCACTTTGAATTTTGGCTTCCTCCAACTTTTTCTTGATTTTAGGACAGAGATCTCCAACTTTGTTCACCAGTATATCCCTTCTCATCTGAATTCTCTTTATTAAGAATGTGTGAATAAGGAGCAACATGGTGACAATAGGTTTTTGTCTGGGTATAAGTATGACAACATTGAAACTTTCACAGAGATTGTTCAACAACATGTCACACTTGGGATGTGTTTCAAAATGGGACTTGCTCCAATGATGTGCAGGTAACTTCACCAACCAATCGTAGGCCTTTTCATTGAGCTTCTTCATATCCTCTATTGCTTTTTTGAAGTAAGGGACTGTTGTTGTTCTGGCTACTGACCATAAAGCATCCTTCAATGTTTTCCCTTTGAACAAATTTCTGAAGTTGGTATACAAATGTCTCATACAAAATCTGTGGTGGGAATTAGGAAAGACTTTTTTAAATGCCAGAATTAACCTCTTTTGCTGATCACTGATAAATGTTCATCCCCCTTGATTGACAATCCCAACATCAATGGCCAATAACTCTAAGAACCAAATCCAACTGGACTTATTCTCCATTTATACAACTGCATATGTTATAACCCATGTTTCATCATTTGGGTCAATGCCAACAGTACAAAGTAGCTGACCTCCATATACACTCTTTAAATGACACCCATCTAATCCTATCAATGGCCTGCACCATGACTTAAACCTCTCTTTACAAGCCCTCAAGCACACATATATCCTTTGGAACCTCCCCCTATTTAACTTCACATTCACTGTGCTTCTAGGGTTAGTCTTCTTCACTTCCTCAGCAAAGTCCCACAACTTTGTGTACTGCTCTGCATATTTTCCCTCAATGATCTTTAAAACCCTATCTAAAGCCCTGTAAGCCTTCCTCTTTGTACAACCGTGATTCCACTTTGATTCGACAGTTGCCAAAAAGGAATCCACAGGCCATGTGGGATTCAGTTTTATCCTGTCTATGTACAAATTAGTCAGCAAAGGGGACTTCATGTTCTTGTTTTCCTAAGTTCTCCCACATATGTGTTCATCAAGTATGGTCTTGATCTGTATGTTGTTCGAACCATACATTTTTCTAGTACAACACTTCCAAGGGCACCCTTTTGCACACTTTGCTATGACTTTCAATTTCTCATTCCTAGGAAAATGGATTTCTCCATATCCATTCACTAGGGAGTACATGATGACAGCTCGCTTGAATTGGACTTGATCCCTAAAAACAAGCCCGAGTGTAAAAGTGGGATTCTTCATGTCTGTTTTCTCATTGAACTCTGGAAATCGCTCATGTTTTTTGCCTCATTCATCATCCGAAGAGTGTACACTTTCAAGAGCATCAGAGTTATAGTCTGGATCATCAACCATATTTTGTTCCACATTTACATTATCAAATTCTTCTTCACTTTGCTCTTCTTCTCTTTCTCGGCTTTGCTCAGATTGCCTTGCACTTCTTTACTCAGATTGCCTTGCACTTCTTTGCTCAGAATCCCTTTCATCAAACTTGGAAAACACTAGGTTATCGGTATCACTCCCATATTCACTCTATTCAAAGTCACTATCATCTTCTTCAGTAGTTTCTTCATTCTATTCTTCAACATTCCCCTCCAAACTAATAGGTACATCAAAGAATACTTCAGTATCCCCCTCGCTTACATCCCCTTCAGTATCCTCTTCTCCTACCTCAGCCACAAATTTCCCCTTACTCTTATCTGGCCCTTCATAATTTTTCTCTTTTTGACCATTCCCTTCTTCAGCATTTATCTCTCCTACCTCACTCACACATGTTTGCACTACTTGAGATGTGCAACAATCATCCACTTCTGGCCCTTCAATAGCTAGTAAGCCTTTATATCTTATTGGTTTAAGTGTTGTTGGCCCAACATCCTCCTCTGAACTACTTATCTCCTCAATAACCACTTTACTTGGAACTGTGACTTCCATAAACTTCAGAAACTGTTGCTCTTGGGTTACGGCTTCTTTTGTCGTCAATTCTTCGATGTACATCTCAATCACTTTATCTCTTGGAACAAAATTCACATGGACAGAACATCGGAATCACTTTGAATATGCTTCAAACCATTGGAAAGGTCCATGTTGGGAATCTTGAAATAATAGTTCATGAACCACTCAATGTATCCAACTGCCTCCACCATATCATCTATCACAGGCAGTGACATGAGATCTTTATCACAGTTATCTATATATGTCAATTTTCCCCCAACGTACATGTCATAACTTATCTCCCCACCATGATGCAATTCAATAGAGAATAGTTTCGGAACAACTGAAATTCATAAAAACAAACCCTAATTAAAAGCCAACAACAAACATAAGCAATTGCATTTTAACCTTGTTGATGCACAAAACCGAAGGTCTTGGAACAATGTAAATCTGACCGTGAATCTGCAAGAAAGTAAATAACACAAGATGTATTGTTGTTTACCCCAAGGTTTGGGCTACGTCCACACTAATATTGTATTTCTGAGGGAGATAGAGCTCTGAATATTAGAGTGAGAGCTTTGAGAGGATGAGGGAGCTTACGACCTAAGCATTAGCCTTTTCTAATGAAGAGAGTGAAGAGTCCTTTTATAGAATAAGGGCTCCTCACTTATTACATATTTTCCCCTTCCTTTATTACATAATTACATTTAAGTCCTTCGAGTATTTGTACGAGATCTAAATACGGAGGCCTTAAGTATGGTACAAACAGTAGTCCCCCAAGTCTTCAGTCAAGAAAGTCTTTTGGCTGGAAACTTAAAATTCAGTCCATGTATGGGCCGAAGTAACTAGATGTTGTCTAGGTCTAATACTCAATATAAGGTGGTGCTCAATCTGAAATGATGCTCAACTAGAAGTAGCACATGTTACGAGACTGCTCGGCTTGTGGCTTATGTTGCCTTGGTTGGCTCGGCTTGTGGTGTTGAAGGTGAGGGAGTCCCTTTTATAGAATAAAGGTTCGCTCCTCAATACATAAATGATGGACTAGAGTTGATGCTCGCGGCGAGGCGATTGCTCAGTAGGCGGCGATGCTCTCTAATGATGGTGAGGGAGTCCTTTTTATAGAATAAGGGTTTACTCCTCAATACATAAGTGATGGGCTGCTCTCTAATGAAAGTGAGGGAGTCCCTTTTATAGAATAAGGGCTCGCTCCTTGATACATGAACAATGGGTGCTCTCTAGTGAAAGTGAGGGAGTCCCTTTTATAGAATAAGGGCTCGCTCCTCAATACATAAGTAATGGGCTAAGTCCCCCAAGTATTTTTTTTCATGAGGCCCAGTTGAGGCCCAATATATGGTACATACTGTAGTCCCCCAAGTCTTCGGTCAATAGAGTCTATTGGCTGGAGACTTCAAATTGAATCCATGTATGGGCCGAAGTGACGGTTGTTCGGAGGTGGTATTTGTATACCCTGCACTGAAGCTTTGTAGGTGAAGCTTTGCAAGTGAAGCTTTTGAAGCTGAAGCTTTTGTAAATGATGCTTTGAAAGTTGGAGCTCTTTAAATGAAGCTTTTGAAGCTAGAACTCTCTAAATGAAGCTTTTGAAGCTAGAGCTCTGTAGAAGAAGCTTTTGAAGCTAGAGCTCTATAAATAAAGTTTTCGAAGTTGGAGCTCTGTAAATGAAGCTTTTGAAGCTGATTGACATGAGTGATGCTCATGAATGTTTATATGAGTGATGCTCATGAATGTTGACATGAGTGATGCTCATGAATGTTAACATGAGTGATGCTCATGAATGTTGACATTAATAATGCTCATGAATGTTGACACGAATGATGGTCATGAATGTTTATGTATGATTGACATGAGTGATGCTGATGAATGTTTATGTATGATTGACATGAATAATGCTCATGTATAATTTTGAAGTACTGGACGTACTTTTGATCACCTAGTGGGTAATAATAGCGGCAAGCTACCGAATAATTTTGGAGTACTGGGCGTACTTTTGATCACCTGGTTGGTGGAAATAGTGGCAGGTTGCCGAATAATTTTGGAGTACTAGGCGTACTTTTGATCACCTGGTTGGTGATAACAGAGGGTCTGGCTCTTTTGGGTATACGGGCATTTGCCCTCCACATGACATTGCAGCCCATTATTTTGGGCTTGCCGTTTTTTTATTTTTTTATTTTTTAGATTACCCTCTGATGGGGTTATACAGATATCTCTGAAAGATACGAAAAATAAATTACATCATTCAAAAATAAGGAAAGTAAATCACATCATTCTGGTGAGGTGTTTATTCCTTACTTTTGCAGTGTCGCCATGTGCTCTCGCAGAGGAAAGCCTCTCTTTTGCTTTCTGCTTTTTCTCGGTTTTTTATGCTTTGCTTTCACTTTTGTTTATGTTTTTCTGCTTTGTCTCCCACTGCTTTTCTGCTTTTCAAAACTGCAGGGGTTAGATTTGTTCTGCTTGCTGGGATGAAAAAGTAGGGAAGCATGATAGGAAAGCCACAAAGTTGCACTACTGTCACCAGCCAATTGCCTTTTACTTTTCCTTTTCTCTTTTTCTTTTATTCCACTTTTGCTTTCTCAGAAAATGATTTGCTACCACCCTGTAAAGAAGATGCAGGGAATGGGTCGCGACTGAGCACTTCTGGATGGTACTGCAACCCATAGAACCTCCTGGCCGAGCTCTCAATTGCAGCCACCGATCCCTGCTGGCTCCCCGCCACGACCTTAACACGAAACTATTTGCCAAGCTCCTGGGCCTGTAAAAGCAACATTTCAACTGCAGAGGATGACCCATACGTCAGAAGAACATCACCATCCCTGATTTTGCTAACTGCATGCTTGACCATCACTTTATAAGCAAGTATGATCTTCTCGGATATAAACCGTTCAATATCTGACTGGAGAGATGCTTTTGCTTCTGACTCGGACATAGTCAAAGGTAGCTTGGCAATTCGACTATTTAGAAACTGCATTGCATTCCCCATGGTGATTGAAAGCGGCCAACTGGGGTTTCTCGTCAGTGCAATGTATAACCGATATCTTTTCTGCAACAGTAATGCTTCGCTGGTGGTTGGAAATTAAGAGCAGTTGATTCTGGGATCTCCTTATGTCCAGAAGTGAGTGTCTCTTTGATAACAGTGTTACTCAACACTCGATGCCGTGCAGACCTCTTCCCGAAACTCCATATGCGCTTGTCACTCAATCTTACTCTCAGGAGCTTCGGCATCATTGTTGTCCGTTGAATCCTTACCGCAAGTGATAATATTTAAGCAAGAGGTAAATTTCCCCATTTTTTCTTCTTTCACTTCTCTCTCTCTTCGTTTCTGCTCTCTCTTTACTTCTGACAAAAGGGGACAGTCAGTGCGGAGCTCCGCAGATAGAAGGTTGCGCTCCTCGACGGTCAGCTCGACGACCGGAGTCGAACCAACTACCAGCTTCTCCACGAACTGGACCATCTTCTCACAGCGCTCCGCTTACTCGGAGAGCTTCGCCAGGTACACGTACTGCTCCCTGGTGAGGTTATCAGGGACGAAGGAAAAAGATCTCGCCGCTGCTACGCATGCCGTAGAGGCAGGAACTCATGTATAAAATTTGTGAAATTAAGACGAAAGTGCTCTTCATCGCCTGACCATGCTCGTATCTGCTGTTGAGCAGCTCCAAGTAATGGCTTCAAAACGACAATATAAAGAGGCAGCTGCACAGTTGGAAGCTGTGAACCAGTTATGTAGCCATTTTGAAGCTTACAGGGATATTCCAAAAATCACCGAGCTAAGGGAAAAAATTAAGAATATCAAACAACAAATATTGGGGCACATGTGTCAAGATCACATGACTGAAATGGCGGGGATTTAGACATGTGTGGAGGTTAAGGGAGAAGTGGAGGTGTTTTTCCAGGAGCTTTTAGATATTGCTTTTGTAATTTGGATGTTGCTTTTACAAGAACAGAGAGGGAGGGAAGAGCACAGGTGTTGGAATTTGGATCTTTTTTGTTTCCGGGTTTTTGCAGATTTTGCATATTTACGATGGATGTGAAAAAATGAAAGAGAACCGACATAGTTTTTCGTGTCGTTTCCCACAGACAGCGCCAAATGTGGATGCACAAAACCGGAGGTCTTGGAACAACATAAATCCGACCGTGAATCTACAAGAAAGTAAATAACACAAGATGTATCATGGTTCACCCTAAGGTTTGGGCTACGTCCACACTGATATTGTATTTCTGATGGAGAAAAAGCTCTGAATATGAGAGTGAGAGCTTTGAGATGATGAGGGAGCTTAAGGCCTAAGCATTGGCCTTTTCTAATTAGGAGAGTGATGAGTCCTTTTATAGAATAAGGGCTCCTCACTTATTACATATTTGCCCCTTCCTTTATTACATAATTACATTTAAGTCCCCTGAGTATTTGTACAATATCTAAATACGGAGACCCTAAGTATGGTACAAACAAACCTAACAAACCATTCTATATGCAACTAATGCACAACATTCTATATGCAACTAATTGCATTTTAAAAGCAAACAACAAAAACCAATGCACAACATTCTATATGCAACTATATACAATTGCAACAAACCACAACTATATGCAAACAACAACAAACCAAGCAACAAACCACCTTATCTTCACAAGAATAAACAAAGCAACAAAGCAACAAACCCAATATCCAACCACCTTATCTTCACAACAATAAACAAAGCAACAAAGCAACCAACCCATTATCCAACAACTCAGTAACCATTTCGAATTAAGAAAGCATAAACCACCTTTTCAAACAAGAATGAACAATGCTAGAAGAATAAAAAAAAAACTCACATTCAACCCATTCCAACACTGTAGAAACCATTTCGAATTAACAAAGCATAAATCAACCTTTCCAAACAAGAATAAACAAAAAATAAGCACACTATACATTTGGAATCATCAAAAGCACAAAAAACTTACAATAGGTAGGCGTCGTTTCGTCGGGATCATCGCGCACGTACCACCCCATGGCGAATCCTTCGATTTTCCTTCGAAGCTAATGGAACCCAAATGAAAGCCCCTTCCAACACCAACGAAGTTAGGGAAGCGAGTCGACAAGATGATTTGGGTATTTCGCTGAATTTATGATTTGATTGATCAAGATTTGGAGCCGCGAGAACTAGGGTTATGGTTTTTTATTTTCTAGATTTGGGAATGGGGAATTAGATCGACAGGATTTGGGAATCGAGGGGAGGGAAACCAATTCGATAGGCACACTTTACAACGTTCCCTTACATTTTTAAAATTTTAATTTTAATTTTAATGGAATATCCACGTGTCGTCCTGTGAGAAAGTCACGTATATTAGGAATCTAGCTGGATGCCATTTGGCAAGAAAACATTGGGTGTGGTGCCACATGGAATCCATCTAGGCGAGGATCTGGGCTCGGACCAAGCCATGTCAGCATTTAACTGACCAATTCAAGGACAAGCTAACAGAGGTATAACATTGGACCAAATTCTAAAGATGAGGTATGACATTGTCAATTTTAAAAGATGAGGTATGAAAGTGTCTTGACGTCAATAGTTGAGGTAGTTTTTTGAACTTTACCCAATTCAATTTGAAGTCTTTTTCTTATTCTAAGAAGAAGAAAGAAGAAGAAAATAAAATTAAAAAAAAAGGAAAAAACTCTTAATTGGATTGGCCGCCAGTTTCTAACCTATGACAAACTGGATTGTGAATTTGTAGGTATTGTTGTCAGGAACTTCGACGGAAGCTGTATTGTTGTCAGGAACTCGGACGAAAGCTGTATTGCGATCCAACGCAAGGAGTTATGGGCCCAAATGTGTTCAGCGAAGGCATTGGCGGTCTTCGAATGGTGCTTATTGGCTTTGCAACGGGGCTTCTCTTAAATTATCATCGAATCTGATTCGTTGGAGGTGATTTCATGCCTCAATAGACGGATTGATGATCGCGACTGAAAGGCGTTCCCCATCCTTTCCCGCATTTGTGCGTTGAGGAACTCCTTCCAAGCTTGAGACTAGTCTTGTGTCCAAAGATCAACTAACTTTGCAGTGGACTTTGTGGCATCTCATTCTGGCGCGGAGATGTGCGATAACGTCTGGGTTGATAGACCTCCATTTTAGCTTGTTGGCATTCTAAACAAAGACGACCTTCCTTGCCCCCTGAGTTGGTTTTTTTTTGTTGTGAGTTTGGGTTGACGCCAAGGCTTTGGGTGTGTCAGTTTGTACGTACCCCCATCTTTCACTTCTAGTTGTATTCTCTGTTCGGTTGCCCTTGTTGGCTTTCTGCTCTTTGTGGGTTTCCTCAGGTTTAATATATGAGAACTTTAACGAAAAACTCCCAGTACTGTTCACTTTAAAGAAAAATCACATTTTTACACTAAGTCAATCCTAGTACTATTCATTTTATCCTTTATTTTGTCCTTATCGTTAAAACTCAAAATTTTCAAACTATTTTTATTAGTTTTCCTTTAATATATTAATCAGTTTCCAAGAAGAAAAAAAATATTGGATTGTGACTGGTAGCACAAAACCAACCAACATGCTTTAGAGCAGTTCCAGCGTGGGAACCCTTCCCCCAGGCAATACACTATGTTATCCTCTCAGTGAACAGTAACTGCCCTTAATGAATAGTAACTGATTTTTGCATCTCCACCGTTGCACTTCAATAGCCCTGGCAATAGGTAATAAAATAATAGTATTTTTTTTCTGGGAATAAATTCTCTCGCATTGAAACTGTACCAAAGGACACCCAAATTTCACATACATGTTTTGGAATGAAATCAAGTCACAAAAGTAAAATCCTATAACATTTTCGAGGCCCTACCCTGCTCGGAAAAATGATGTTTCACCGGAGCTCTCTTAGCTTGGCAATTTGTGCACCACAGAGATGAGGGTTGCAGAGAGAGTGTAGAGAAGAGAGTTTCAAAGAGTGTCTAGGTGGTAGTTCGTGGCGTGAAGCTCGTTAGGACAGCGAGATGATAGTTGTCAGTGTCTATGTGTTTGCAGGGATATAAAGAGACAATGAGGGTTATGGGTAGAGAGATGAGAGATTGAGGGAGCTTAGGGATTTTCCCCCCATTTCCTAGTTTCGAGAAACTCACAAAGATGGTGAGGTTGTGACGGTGGTTTGGAGTTTGCCGGAATGGGAGGGCTGTGTGGTATCCTGATAGAAAAAAAAATTAAAACAAGCGTCTGACGTCAGACTCACCTCAGGCGCTCGGGCCGGCACGAATCCACGGGCCTGGCGCTCAAGCCTACTCAGGCTTCCTTGCCAGCCAATGCTGGACTTCTTCCCTCGGGCAATCAGGCCATGTGTTGAAGCCTGTCCATCGAGCAATTGCTCCCACTGGAGTTTCTCTAGTGTATGGGGGTTGTGTGTGGTTAGTGGGAAATGTACGTGCGCCCAGCGCATGTTTTAGCTTTTTATTTTTCTTTATTTTTAATTCTTTAGTCCTTACCATTAAATAAAGTTAGTGGATGATTTATGATTAAAATACAAAGATTTGAAGTCTTTTTTATTAGTTTTCCTAAAAGAAAATTGAAGTATTCATTTTATTTCAATTTGGATGCTAAATCACAAATGAGGAGAGACCAAATTTTAAAGAAATAGTATTTGAAATCTGAAACAAAATTATAGAAGAAGGATCCGTAACTTCCTACAGTTGTATAAAGGTTTTAAATCCTAAGAAATTTAGACAAAATGATGAAGAAATGAATTACAAAAAGTTAGATAGGAGGGATTAGAAATGCATTGCAAAGACCTGGAGGTGTCATTTACAAATCATTTTTATATACTCATGTGATGCATTTTTAATTCATCCTATTTAGTTTTTTGTAATCTATTTTTTCCTCATTATGCCTAAATTCCTTGGACCCCTTTCCTTATTATTAAATTTTTTTTTAAATATTAATTTATCAAGTTATTCCTTATTTTTGTAAATATTGTACATTGTATTAGGTTTTTGTTTTACGAATTAACAATTTTATGTATTTTTAAATTTTATGTACCCAAATAGATTTATTAAAACTAAACATATGTAGTGAAAAGTACAATCTAGTCCCTAATCTTTCTTTTCATCCTGACCATGCACATTGTCATCTTCACATAGAACGAATCTTGTAAATGATCCAAGAACTGAAAATACACGTATCTCCATGTCTTGTTAAGAACTAAAGAACTGCAAACTCCCCAAAATCCGACAATTAAATCTAGGGCTGCAAAAATATAAAACCAGGGAAGCTCATCGCTTTCATTGTCCGCATCTTGGTTGACATTGTTCTTATTATCCGAATCATTTTCTTTGCACTCATTTGGAAGTGGAGTGCCACAAAGTTTTGGGCTCCCCTCAAATGGAGAAGCGTTGAAATTCTAAAGTTGCGTACCCTTCGGTATTTGTCCTCTAAGATTATTGTACGAGAAATCAAAATTGTTCAAGAAATTAAGGCTCGTTATGGACGAGGGAATATTTCCAGACAAATGATTCCGATAGATTCAAAATCTCTAAATATTTTAGGTTAGATATTTGGGCTGGAATGTCGTTGGAGAAGTTGTTGCCGTCAAGTTACAACTCACAAAGAAAATGCAATTGGCCGATCTCTGTAGGTATACTACCACTAATGTTATTGATCGATAAGTCTATTATTCCTTCATAGTAAGACAGCTTACATGGCAAAAAGAATGGATTTTTTATTACACTGCTGATGAAGGGAAGTTCAAATTCATAATTGTCTATTGGAGATGCATTTGCCATTAACCTGGGTAATCTACAAAGTTTTTTGGGATATTCACCTAAAATCTAATTGTCTACCAAATCCACACAGAACAAGTTTTCGAAGAGTCCACAACCAACTTGGAATTGACCATGTGATTTGATTCATACCCAAATACAACATTTCTAGATTCTTTAGGTTTGATAACCAACCAGGTACCTGACCAGTGAGCCTACAGTTAGAATAGAGGTCAAGGATTAAAATAGAGAGGTCATGGATCGTAAGGTGGGTGAGGTTGGCAATTCTTTCGCTAATGGCTCCACTTAGTGAATTGAGAAGTAATACAAGTTCTTCAAGCTTGGTAGCATTATAGATATCTTCCGGAAGTGATCCTGACAAATTATTGTGACTGGCACGAAGAATCTGCAGTTTGGAACACCCCCCGAGCCCACGAGAAAAGTTACCACTAATTTCATTGGAGGAAAAATCCAACACTCTTATGGAAGGAGAGGAGCGGAGACAAAAAATGAAGGGATATACCCAGAGAAGGTGTTTTTGCTAACATTAAAACTAGTCAAATTCCAAGCTTGTTGGAATAAAGCAGATGGAATTGCACCATGGAAGTGATTGCTTGACAAATCTATTGTCTGAATATATTTTGGGGGTAGAGACAACAATATCTCTCCAGAAAAAAGGTTATAGCTCAAATCAAGGATATTGAGGCGATTCAAGGACGAGAAGAATTTAGTTTCAAGTGCACCATGAAGTAAATTGTGGGAAAGGTTCAAGTGGGTGAGATGAGTGAGATTTCCAAGTGATGAGACAAACAGACCTCATTTGAGCCCTTTGGATGGTAAGAGCAAATGCGTGACCAACCCTCCTGATTACAAGTGACGCCGTTCCAACGACAACAATCAACAGAACTATTCCAATTTAAGGGAGGAGAAGATAGAGTGTGGGCGAAGGCCAGGAAAGAGGTGCGTTCGGGTTGATTGCATGCATGAATATTTGTGGTAGATATAATGCAGGAGAACAAGAAGACAAGGAAAAAGCCATGAGCCATTTTTTTTAGAGAGTTTTAACGAAAAGGGCCTGGAACTATTCATTCTTAATTATAAGGACATTTTGTGTATGAAAGGTCCATAATGGATCAAGTACTTTTCTTTATTTACTCTTATGCCATTACAGCGGGGTCCATAAAGATGTTGACATTTCTGTCTGGGAATACATCATTTTATTTTATGCTATTAAACTTATGCTAATTTTACAGCTAACTCTTCAGGCTTCCATCATGTTGTCGATGTTATGCAGCTCTTCTTCTGACAAATTATTCCAATATTGTTCATCGCCTTCCATTAGCTCCGCATCTCTTTCTCTATCTTCTGTCACCTTGTAATATATTTCTGCTGTTTCTTCTTTGAAATTTTGGGGCTTCCAATAAGGCTGATGACTGATTCTTGTCTTGCTGTAAATATACATCTCTTCTTCTTCTGCTACTAGTACCATGTCATACCTAAAATCTTCAAACTCATCTAAAGCAAACATTTGGATCCCTCTAAAGTTTAAAATATATTTGTATGAAGGAGTCCACCTATGTGAGGAGATAGGGTTTAGTCTAAAGGACTTTTCATTGATCATGACTATATGCCTAACTTTCTTCTTATGCATATGTACATACCAATCTGGATGACTACTAATAAAACTTATGCAAATTTCCTTCCACCTTTCTATATAATCTTCTGCTACTTTTATAAGTTTTTCAGGAAATGATTCTAGTTGAGAAATATGGTTAATAAATATTTTATCGAGATAATCAAACTCTAATAGTAAGACAGAGGTAACTTCTACCACATTATGCTTTTCCTGATGCTCGTAACTAAAATGCCATGATTTAAAATCTCTCATGTTAATCCTGGCCATAGCTACGCTAACCTCTGGTTTAAAAATACAATTCTCTATACTATCACAAAGACATGGAGGATACATCTTTGTAATAATATCAATCCCTGGTTTTGGATCAAAGATGGACTGATACAAGGCGCATTGTAATTGTAATTGTAACTTTTTCATGGACTGTGATGCTCTGCTTAGGATCTCATTTTGCATATCTGTTGGCATTATTCTTAGTTTCGCCTTTGAAATTTCTTCTAATAAGACTTCATCTAATATTAAGTCTGAAGATATATTCCTAAGAAAACTTTCATATTTTTCTTGTTTTTCTTTGTCACTCAGAACCTGATGCTGATCATTACTTTGATGTTACTCCATTTCAACGTCTTCTTCTAAGAGCTCAATCTTAATTTCTTCTATGGGCTCAATAACCTCTTTTCTTTTATTCTTATGATGAGCAGTTTCTAAACCTATTTTTAATTCTCTTTTCAAGGTGTCACTTGCCAGATTGGAGTTCTTGGTTCATTTTGGTAAACTTACCAAGTAATGACTCATGGTCCCTAGAAATGGCTTGAAGGTTATGCTCAAGAGAATGAATATGCTGCTGGTTTTGGTGGAAATTAAAATTAAAGCTATCAAACTCTTGTTCCAAGGCTGTAATTAATTTTTTATGACCTAACCTCATGCTTGACTGCTTAATTTGGATATTCCAGAAATTATCTAAGAGAACATGCTGCCTATCAGAAAGCTCTGGTACCCTTGACCTATATCTCATAGTTGGATTTCTGATTCCTTCAACAATATTGCCATTAAAGCTGAACGTAGGTACTGGTGGTGATGCTGGTCTGCTTATGTTATTTTGAAATCCACTGAATGGTGGAGGTTGATGGTGCATCATCATGCCATTGAAAGAAACTCTTCTGCCTTGCAGCCTTGTGCTATTTGCTGATTATGGTCCACGATATTCCATACCTGTTCAACAAATTAATCTTAATAAGATATCAGCTAATGTATTGTCATTACCTTTTATATGTTCAAAAATTGGTTTAAAATCATTTCCTGTAATTGAATCAACAAAATTAACCCATCTTCGGGCTGCCTGTTTATTAGCATGTATCTTGTTATAATGAGAAACTATATTTTGACAATTTATTCTAATCGTAAATACTTCATTATGTAAAAATAAAGAAAATGCTTCAAGTGAATTAATTATCCTTAGAATTTCTAAATCTGTTGATGGTAATCTTGACTGGATATCACTAAACTTTCTTGAGGAATATCTACAAACTTGTTCGTCAGACTTTGGAGACTTCCTATGCTTTTTCTGGTATAGTATACATGCACATCCTAATGATGAAGCATCTGTTTCAACTATCTTGTAACTATTATCTAGTGGTAATGTTAATGGCTTAAGTTTAGTAATTTCTTGTTTTATTTTTTGAACTAATTTAATATCTTCACTATTAAAATATCTTTGTCCTGTTTTGCTAGTTTTACTATGTAATACTGCTATTTTTCTTCCTAAATCAGGGATAAAATTTCTTGCATAATTTAGCAATCCTAAAAACGCTTGTAACTGTTTCTTATCTTCTAATTTATCTGGAAAATCTAACACATTTTTAGCTATATGATCTTGTAATTGTATTGTACTTGACTTGATATACATTCCTAAAAATTCTATATCTTGCTTTTCTAATGCTATTTTATTTTTGCTAATCACAATTCCATTATTGATAAATTCTTTTAATACTATCTCTAAATGCTTCCTATGTTCATTTTTATTTTTACTATGTACTAAAATATCATCTACATAAACACTACAAAAATTATCATATTTCTTGAAAATTTGGTCCATCTTTCTTTGAAAGATCGATGGAGCATTTTTAAGTCCAAATGGCATAACGAGCCACTCAAAATGTCCTTCTGGACAAGTAAAAGTTGTCCAATCAATTGATTCTTCTGCTAATCTTATTTGCCAAAAACCTGATTTACAATCAAATTTGCTAAAATATTTACTCTCTTGAATTTTATTTATAAGCTCATCCTTATTTGGTAATTTATAACTATCTTCGTATGTATTATCATTTAATCTCTTATAATTATAAACTATTCTAGCATTACCTCTTTTTAGTTCCAAATGTTTTCTTACAATAAATGCTGCTGATCTATGTCTAGACTTAGATGGTCTATTTACTTTTAAATTTAACAACTCTTTTATTTACTGCTCAAACTCTTGTTTATCTATTAGACTACAAGGCATATCAGCAGCCTTAATGGTTAAATCTGGGTTAATTATATCTAATTTTGCTAGTATTTTATTTTTACTCCAATGTAACTGTGGGTCTTCTCCTATAATCCTAGTTTGTTTTGCTAATTGTAACAATTCTTCTAAACTCTTTGGTCTATCTAACTGTAATATTTCTATACAGGTTCCTTCTTCTAAAATTGGGTATTCATATTCAAAAATGTCTTCATCAAACTCTTCTACGTTATCATGCTCATCATTTTCTTCTAAGTTTTCTAAATGATAACTATCTTGGCCACTAGACTCTTCTATACTTATGTTTTTGTATACTTCTACAGTATTACTTTGGTTAGTTATTGTAATGCCTCTTTTGAAAAATGTTATGTTAGGGTTCATAAATAAAAAACCTTGCAAACTTTTCAAAAAGTTTAATCCTAAAATAAATGGATATGATCCTATTGGTGAAACAAATGTTAATGGTAAATTAAATTGTTGTTTTTCTACTTTAATAAACTCATTATTTATACAATGTGTTAAGTAAACTGGTCTCTCATCAAATTGTGTAATTCTTATTGGTTTTGCTAAGTTTTGTCTATATTTTTCTGGTACTAACTCATCTCTTATGACACTCTTTGTACTCCCTGTATCTATCATAACTATGGTTTGTATCTTATGTTCTTTTGCCAATTCTATTTCGCAATTTATAGTGATTAAAGAACTATTTTTTTGTTTTTCTATACTATGAACAATATTTCCTAATATTTCTGATTCTGCTGAATTAACTTCTAATAACCTATTACTATAACATTTTTCACATAATATTGAGTATGTATTGTAGTATTTATTTGCAACTAATTTATTACACTTATGACATTTTTCTGGCCAACCTAAATTAATGTATTTATATTCTTCTTCATGCTGTTCTTCTATGAATGCACATATATACTCTTCTAGATCACTATCTATGCTACTTGAATCTTCCGAGTCTGAATCTATCATGTTAATACTCTCTATACTATAAATACTCTCATTATCACTTAACTGTATATTGACTGGATATCCTCATCTTCTTCTAGCTTAAACAACTCCATCAAATGTACTTTTTCTTTCGACTGTTTACCTATTTAGACATTTAGGTCTAATATGTCCAGTTTCTCCACATGAATAACATTTACAACTACTCTTATCTTTTGGTGCTTTATATTTCCTAATCCAAGGTCTATCACTTCTTTTTCTAAATTGTTTTGGAATATATTTTATTTTCCTATATGTTCTTGAAGGTCTTATACTGAAATTCTTATGTTGTTTGTAGGGTTTATATGACTTATATTTCTTTTTGTATATTTTCTTATGCTTATTTTTCTTATGGCAACCATACTGTTGTGGTAAATCTATATTTTTACAACTCATGTAAAATTGTTTCCTAATTTGTCTCTTAGCCTTTATTTGACTACACTCTTGTCTAGGTATATCATATACATGTTGAATTCTAGGTCCTATAACAATATCATTTTTCTTCGAATGCTTTTGCCATTCATTCCAAATCTTTTCACCTATTGGTCCTTTTATTTTTGTCATATAAGTATCTAATAAATTAATATCACTAATTCTACCTGTTCTTCCTAAATATTTAAAGAAATCTGTTGTATACTCAGCTATATACTGTAAATCGCAAATTTGTAATTGTTCTAAATTTCTAATTGCTCTTATTTGTTCTTGTTCACTTCTGCCATCTAACCTATTATGATCTAAAAACTCTTGTTTAATCAAAGTAACAAAACCATCAATATTGAAATGTGTTTTAGCTGCCTGATGCTGTTCTGGATTTTGGACTTTCCATGATTGGAAATAATCAAAAACTAAACCATCCAAAGTATGTTCAAAGTAATCTAACATGTTTTGTGAATTACTAAAATCTAACATTAATTCTGCATGTACGCAGCCTTTTTCCCAACTCTCAATCGTTTTTTCCCAATCTTGTGGATCTACATTATCTAAATTTAATATATTACCAGCTATATTAATTTGTTCTAACCCTCTCAAATATGGAATCCTATTTTTTCTAGGTTTTATCATACTTTCTTCCATATAGCCTACTTTTGCTTTTTCATTATATTGTTCATTTGTTGGTCTCAAAAATTGTTGATCGGTTCTGCTTGCGTGTCCTGGATTTTCTATTCCCGATGTACTACTTTCTTCTGCTAGATTACATTCTGCTTTCAATTCTAATAAATTATTATATTCTTTTGATCCTAAAATGTGTTCTACTCCTATTTCTAAGATTAAAATTTTCATTTCTTCGTCTGAAATTTTATGTAGTCCTAAATCATATGTCTTATATTTTTTCAAATATTGTTCTTCATCTAAATGATTAATATCTTCTATAAGTTTGTCTACAATATGATCAAAATTTTGTTCAACTAAATTAATATCTAAATTATCAAAAGCCATATGTATACTCTCATTTTCAATTTCACTCTCATCTTCTTCTATTTTTTCTAGTTGCTTATAATTACTAAACCTAATTGTTGCTTGACCTGTATTAGTTTCATATATTTGTACTTTATCTGGTTGTCTATTTGATGCTACTTGTAAATTAGGCAATGTCCACTGAGTTCCTTCTAAAAAGCTATTATCTACGGGTTTTGCTTCTATCATATTTACATGTTTACTGCCAAATGTTTGAACTAAAATTTGAAATTCTAAATTAAACTTATGATTATATCTATCAGACACTTTGCCTATATACATTAAGCTAATACACAAATTTTTATACTCTCCTTTCATATTATAATTTTTTGTTCTTATGCTCACTTTAATATATTTACTAAATTCATTAATCGTCATAACATAATTTGGAATACAACCTATGACTGCTAAATTTGAACTTAAGTCTACTTCAGCTGTTGCTATTGCTACTTGTTGGTGATTATCCCATCTATCATCATATATGTATACTAAAGCTTTTGTACCTACTTGTGTTCTGGTTAATACTGCTATTCCAATTAATATTGTTCCTATATGAATCTGACTAAAATGTGATTTTCTCAAATGAGTAACTGCTTCTTTACTAATTAGATTAAGTGTGACTTCTTTATCAATACATCTAACTTCATGTTGACTGATGCTGCTTATAATTCTACTTCTGTTTTCAAATAAACCTAATTGATACAAGTTATATTTATTTTTCTGTGTTCTCTCAAAACCTCTTCGAATAAATTCTTGTGCTTCTTCTTCATTTGGATAAATATCTTCCGTTCTAACTACTTCTTTTCCTTTTTCCTAAAGAGTTCCATTTTCTATTATCAAAAGGATTTAGTTTAGGTCTTCTATTATTATTTGCACTCAAAGTTAAATTTTCTAATTTATCTAGCAAGGATGGGGGAAGTGATGAAGATGCGTTATGTAACACTTGGTTTATTTCTGCTATTTGTTCTTCAACTTGATCTAATTTTTCAGCTAAACTTAAAACGAATTGGATAATCAAATTATTTTGCCTAATGGGAATATTACTACTGGATACTTGTGTTGAAAAATCTGTTAATCCTACTGGTTCTTTATCTAATTTACTAATTTCTTTCAAAGCTTGAATATATTTTCTGCTAGTTCTAGAATCTGTCATTAAACTAATAATTTATCTATTTTATTATGCAACTTATCTACTTGTTCTCTCAACTCCTTTTGTACGAATTGAATTTTTTGAACTTCTAATTTTAGTTGTTCAACTATTTCTAATGACCTAAGTTCTACTTGCTTTGGCTTACTATCTATGAGGTCAACAAGCTCTTTTATCTCTCTTTTGCCAGGAAACCTTTGAATATTTTTATTATTATCTTCTAACTGAGATGCAATATAGTCTAAATTTTGTCTGATTATCTTTATGGAATTTTTCTGAAAATGTTCTAACAACTGGTTTAACAAATGATTATGCTTATTATTTTCTAATTTTATATTTTCTGCTTGACTAATAATAAGATCTACAATACTATTGGCTTGCGGATTTTCTTCACTGTGCAAAATATGATTATGCTTTCTTGATGGAAAATAACAAACTAAACTATTTTGGTCTAAAGTTATTTTTCTTTTTTGAGGTTCATTAATTTCTAAATTAAGATAATCTATCATAAACTACAGTCTACCCTTCTCTAGAGTTACAGCTAACTGATTTCTTAAAAACTCTCTTTCTTCTCTCAAGGTCTCTAAAGCTTGATCTGTTGTTCTTTTTGCTTCTAAAACTTTATGCTGCACTTCTGTGTTATTATATTTACGAATAAATGAAGGATGTTCAAGATAGCCAAGATAAAACTTTTGCCTCTTCAAAGTACTGATAATTCTTTTGGATATATATGTTAATCTTCTCTTTATGCTAGTTATAGTTGGATGTCTGGAACAATAAATACCTGGTAATTGTGGTTGATAGGGTCTATAGGGACAATAATATATGTTGTTCATACACAATAAGCAAATATGATATCAGTTGTATCAATGATTTCTATCCTCAAGGTACTTTACTATTATGCTTATATTATTAAAATGCTAAACTTGGCTCTGATACCAAATTCGAAACGCATGCTCGGTTAAATAGTCGGATAACCATTATAACAACTAGACATAGAACCTTACACATGGAACTCGACATGTTTCAGCATGACAGCCACTCACAGTACAAGTATAAGGCCTTAATGGCTGAACTCAGAGGTACGAAGAACTCAGATGTACCCTGGTTAATGTCCAGTTATTTGTATGGCAAAACATTCAACTATAACAGAGTACTCGAACAAAGTATGATCGTCAGTTTAGCAGGTTAATAATATAACCACAATAGTGTTTCCCTGTTTTGGACTAGAAGTCTAATTAAACAAACACACTAAATAAGGAAAAGAAAACTTACTTAAGACTTGGAGATTACTTGAATATGTACACTTGAACTTTTATTGATATATGGAATGTTTACAGAGATAGTTGTTTACAAGAAAGTGATTACAAAGAAGTGTTTACAAAGATGCTATGAAGGCTACGAATCCTTGAGTGTATGAAGTGAGTATGGTGTTTTCAAATGTTGAGAGAGGTGTGTGGTATTCAGGTGTCTTCTGTATGAGAGGAAAGGCTCTCTTATATACAAAATCTAATTCTTCAAAGACAAAAAATTATTTCATCTATTTACAATTTTTTTAATAGTGACAGCACACTATTTCTGAAAGCTGTCAGCACTGTTTCTGAAAGCTGGCTGAAAGACATGTGAACCCATGTTGTCTTGGTTGCTGTAATGTTTGCCACCTTAGCTTTTGCATGCAAATATTTTCTGAAAATGTCAGCCCCACCATGTGAACTTTACTAAAAGCTTGGCCAATTTTGTACATATGTGTGAAGGGTAGCCTTGGTATTTATGAAAACTTTTGTCCTTATGATTAAAATGAAACTTTTCAGGGGCTTTTGGTTAGTTTTCCATTTTTTTTAACTTGGATATTGCTTCCAGTAGCATGGCTGCCTATACTATATATATAGGAGGAACACGGATCCCCACATCTCAGCCGTACATCGTCAATCGTGCGGTCATAAATCATTTTAATTTTATTATTTTAAATTAAACACAAATAGTACTTGACAAAAACTGATCACACAATATACGATGAACGGCTGAGATGTGGGGATCCCTACATAAGGGATCCGGAGGGGATCCGTGTTCATATGGGAGCAACCAAATGTATGCAGCTTGGACGGCATGAAAGAAACCAAAAAAAGAAGACCTAAAGAGTTGGTCGTGAAAACAAGACTAAAAAGTTGTTTTGTGACTGATATTCCTTCTTAAGCACCAAACGACCATAAAAGTTAACATCGCATTGCGAACCGCCAAACTGAGAAAATTGGCAAACCACCAAGACCGCACATTGATTTTCCAACCCCTTAATGCGTCAATGAGAAACTTGCCGTCGAGTACAATTCAACGCATCACGACGTAGTGCTCTGTCCACATTGATTTTGGAGTGTCCCGTCCCCCACGATGGAGGCCGGGTCTACGTCGCTCATTGACCCCAACAGGAACTCCTCAAGCAGACATCTCGGTCGCTTGATTCACCATCTCCAGCTTATTTAGTGGAGCTTCTCCCGAGTCGAGGCATAAAATTCCACGCAATCGTATAAAAGCATTCAAGGATGGTTATTAAACAAAAAAAAGATTTCCCATTAGGGTTCTAAACAGAGGAATGCAAAAGGGAAAACAGGGAGTGTTCAAACTCTTTTGCTTGAAAAATAACAGAATCAGGATATCCATGAAAAGGGGACAAAGTTCAAAATTTGAAATCACATAAAGAAAACCGAATGTGTGTTTCTTCTTCTCCATTGAAAGATAGTTTGGACTACCACAAACATTATGAGTTTTGAGTCCATCCCGAAAAAGGATATGTAAAGAACAGAAATAACTTAATTTAACTAAACAGACAGACCTAGTTGTTATCCCACGCCTATCAAGCAGAAAACTGTAGTTCTCAAACCTTCTCTACCTCAATCGGTTCCAGCTTACCTTCCTCAATGAAGATAGTAGTAACCCAGTACTAGAAACAACACAACTAACACAGCAGCAGGAGCAGCCCATAGCCAATAGTTTGTACTCGACTTCTTCCTCTTCAGGATGGCTTTTGGTAGTGCGTCTGAACCTCTTGCTCGACCTCTGTTCCTCAGACTGTTATCCTTTTGCGCCTTTGCCTTTGCCGGGACAGGAGCTTCAACCTTTTCAGTTACCTTTTCTGGTTCTGCAACCTCAGCAACTGGTTCTATCAGTTCCTCAGGATTGGTATCCGGGGCAGATGATGACTTCTTCTTTGCCTTCTTTTCACGCTCCTGAAGCAAGTCAAAATGGTAACTCATGTCAGTTTCTAATACCAACCAGATTAACATAGATAAAGTAATAACAAGAAATAAGTTGTTAGATAATTACCTTCAGCTTCTTCTCGGCTTCCTTTTGAGCTCTAATAGCTGCTTTAGCTGCATCTTTCTCTGCCTTCTTCTTCTTCCTCTCCAAGGCCAGCTTATTTTTTTCTATCTCCTCTTCTCTTTTCATCTCCTTCAACTTCGCCGGATCAATTTTCTTTTCTTTTAGGATCTCCTTTTCAGAAACAAATATTTCCTCGTCAGCCATATCAATATGCTCTGCAGCAGATTTAGGAGCAGTTGCTTTATTTTTGGCTTCTTTCTGAACCTTCTGTGCAGTCGAAGTATCTGGCAGAGCAGATCTGGTATCTTCCTTAACTTGTTTTGCATTAGATTTTGGTGCTGTCTCTACCACAGGTGCTTCCACAACCACCAATGGCTTCTCATCTGGGTTTCTTATACGTCCATCCCTACTCATTTGACGGCTGTCCAGAGATGGCAAAATTCTTTTCTCATAATCATCTCTAAAATCCTTGTTACTGTTCCAGAGGGACATAAATTTCTCGACCTAGAGAAAAAAATACTAATATTTAGAATGCAGATGTTATACATTATATGGAGGAGTTAAATTGCTATAAACAATGCATGGTCATATAACAAACCTCTTCATTAGAAAGTGCTTCAAGTGCTTTGACATTGTTGGTAGCAGCAAGATTTCTAGCTTTGGTCATGACCCCACGGCTATGGTAGAAGCCAGCATTCTGAAAATCATAACAATATAATTACAGGGCGATAATATCACGCAATGCAATCACTACATGCACCCCTTCATGTCAGAAGGATAACTGTTAATTTTGAGGGCATTCATTACAATAATTAGACGACAGCATACCACATCACCCCCCTAAAAATATATACTTACAATTTCATATTGCAAAGGTCTAAATATTGTAAAGGTCTAAATAAGAGGCTACATACCAACCCAAAAAACTCGACTCCTATAAAGCAAAAATAGATTACAACTGAACCAAATTTCACACATGTTTCCAAGTTCCAATATAATTCTTCACAACACGCCTTTCCATCCTTTTAAGTTCACTAGGTTTTTAAAAAGGAAAAAGGACTGATGGAAAAGTGTTGCCAAAAGTTAAGAAACGAAGTGAACAGTTGTTATAAGCAACCAATAAACAAACCAGATGAGAAGCAAGCAAAAACAGAAAGCTAAGGTAATCCTAACTATAATTACTTATATATACTCAACCTTGCACCAACTTCCCTGGTTTCCCAGCTAAAAAAAACATCTTTCAGCATAACGGACTGACAATGTTTGTTAATTTAAATTGCATCTAAAGAGAGAGATATGCTTTCATCCTTATTGTTAAAAATCAGATACAAACAGCACCTACAGCTATTCTGAAAACAATTTTTGGCACGGTAAATTTGACCCAATCATTCACATAGACAACTATGCCCACGTATTTTACAGTGAAAACACAAGGATCTGTGGCTTGCTAAATTGATTTAATTAAAATCACTCAACACTTGAGACTTTGAGCACCCGAATTTTGATAATTGAGACACAAGCATATATATATATATATATAGAGAGAGAGAGAGAGAGAGAGAGAGAGTAACTGAAAATGACCTACCGCCTGATCAGTCTGTAACCTAAGTTGACGAATATTTTCGAATGCTTTATCCCTCTTCTCAGTTACAATGTCCAGATCTTCCTGTAATGATGCAATTGCCTTGTCAATCACCTTCACTGCATCATCAAGGTGCTTAATTTTGGCCCTAACACCATCTTGCTCCTTTTTTACTTCCTTTAAGTCACCATCCATAAGCTACATCAACACAATTTTGCAAATGATTAGTACACATTATAAAATGATGCAATTCTGCAGCACAAAATTTTCAGGAATTCATTGAAACATAAAAGGCTCAAAAAGATGCAAGTAAAAACAGAATCCCCTTACTTTAACTTGGTCCTTGAGGGCTTCTTTAGGAAGCAGTTTAGCTAGCTCAGCTTCACGAGCAATAACTTGTCCCCTTGTGTTCTCAAGAGCCTTCATCTCTTTAAGTATTTTCTTTTCCTCGGACAATGGAATGCTCTCATGTTGCATATAATACTGCAACCCTTGGATCTGTTCCAACAGTATGTAATGGGTGAAAAAGCCAAGAAGTCATAGCAGCAGGAAAAGATAGGAAAAGAAAATGATGAATTTGAAGATGCACAGAGCTTGGAAAAGAAACATACACGACTGTTAAGCTCTTCCTCTGATGAACATAAACCACCACTGCGACTAGCAGTGTCTGCACTGCGTATCTCTCCAAGAGCCTGCCGCAGAGGCTGTAAATCCTTAAACTTCTCATCCACAATTGACCTAATTTGCCTGTTGTCATTCCTCAGAGCCTTAATCTTCTCAATCAATTCTGATCTTTCAGTCTGCACCGAAAAAATAAAAATAATAGAGAAATCAAAGGTCATTCTTCTAAAATTGAAAATAAACAACAGTCCATTGTACTATGTATTTCCTAATTTACCTTCTGAAATTCGATGATCTGTAGAAAATAGATACAGCAGAATTTTATAATACAATATTCAACAAGTATGATGCTCTTGAATCCATAAGATATTTTCATACTATATCTAACATGTAAAACTTTTGTATACTTCTTTAAAATCCAAAGGTAAATTTTTTACTATCGCTTATAATACAAATCAAATGTGGATATAACATCTTGCATTTAACAATAGGCCTGGTGTTGGGGGAGAAAGGGGAATCAGTTTCCACTAAGACACCAATAAAAATAATTAAAAAACTTGAAATAGATATGTGAGCTATACCCATCCCCTCCCGAGCCACATTGTCTCCAAAAGGATACTGCAGCCTAATATCTCCAATGTGACCGCATAAAAGAAAGTCTTCTCTGGTTCTTGCCAAATGACAATTTATGCAATCATGGATGTCTATGAGCATCTATTCTAGTTCTACGGTCATATATTGTAAACATTGCTACAACAAGGAGTCAACAATTTTAAACAAACAGATAAACAGTTACCCTACGTTTACAGCAACGCTCAAACAAATGGGATTTGCTAATAAGGTCAGAAGATTCTACTAACCCTTTTTGCTCGTAGTGCTTCAATGATGTCTTGACGAGCTTTGTTCCTCTCATTCACCTCTTTAGAAGCATGATCAATCCTCACTTTTATTTTTGGATCGTCGATTGTCCGGTGCCTAACAAAATAGAAAGAATGGATCTGCTTGGGAGCAGGCCACTCGTCAACTGCATCCTTGGGGAAGTTTGGAACCGAAACCTCATTGACTTCCTTTTTGTCTGATTCATCACCATGCGATCCAAACTGTATGGGCTCATTACCGCCCGGACCTTGATCCAATTTTCCATTTTCCTTGGCAGAATTCCCTCCTTCAGTGACAGCCCCCACTGGTCCTTGGATCACCTCAAATCCCACAACTTCAACACCCATGCTTTCAACAAAAGGACAGCCTTACAAAACCAAAATTCCTGATGTAGAAAGCAAGTATCATGTTATATTAAGAAAAATATCGAAAACCGATTCCAAATCTAGATTATTTTTACCAGGCTTCTAGTTAAAAAAACAGGGTTGACCAGCAAATGCTTCAAGAAATCACATTTTAGTCAATCATACGAATACCTATATCAAAAAATAAAATTAAAACAAAGGGAAGACAATCTAAAAGTTACAGATTTAAAAGCACATTTCCATTCAGATCGTCAAAACAAACAAATCTAAAAAAAATATGGAATAAAAACCCAGCTGATATATGCAGCGCATGCCAATCTAAAATCCTTCACAGATCATTCAAACACCAAAACAAGACAAACCCAGATCATACAATTAAATATACAAAATTACCCAACCGTCAAAATCACAAGATCAACACATAATTACAGCCATTAGACGTATTCAATTTTCAATTTCCCCCAAAAAAAAACGCATCGAATTACAGAATCAATTCATTCAAAAAAAAAAGATCGGGACTTTACATCGAACAAGCAACAAAATCCAATTAAATCAACCCAACACACACGATCCAAACACAATTCCTTCACCCAGAACAACCGAGACCAATTGGATCAAACCCACGAACCAAAATTAACCCAGAAACAAAAATTGCAAAAAAAAAAAAGAAAAAAAAACCGGAGAGATTCTTACCAATACCAGGAACAGAAAAAATGTAAGCAGTAAGAGAGAGAGAGGGAGAGAAAGAATATCCTTTCGGTAAAGAAAAAGGGCCCCCAAATCCAAGTACAGAAAAAAACCCAGAAAATGGAAAAAAAGGATACGGTCAAGATCTCCTTACCCTTTTATTATTTCCCCTCCTTCCTTCCTTCCTTCCTTCCTTCCTTCCCTCCTTGAAAGTCTTTCTCTTTCTAAATCCTATTTCCAAGAGAGAAGTGAAAGAGAAAGAGGTGAGAGAGAGTGAGTGGTGGTTATTTGTAGGAGCAGGTGTTTATTTGTAGAGAGAGAAAGACAGACATCTCCGGTGAGGCAAAGAGGGTTTGGGGTTTGCTTTGTTTTAACTTCTACATTTTTTGTTGGACTAAACAGGGAAGCGTTTTATTTCCAGTCCCTCCAGTTTACAAATATAATTAAAATTGGGCCCTTAAATCTTTTGGGCTTTCCGGTTTTTTGCCTATAATAATAAAGTGAGTTTTGTTATGATATGATATTAATTACTGTTTATGTGTGGTTGTGTAAATTAATGGTAGATAAGATAGGCCGCAACAACAATTTTTTTTTTCCATTAGAGCAATAAAATTAGTAAGTTAAATAATTTTTTAAATTTATCGCTTTCTATAGATGCAAGTTAAAAATTAATTTTGTGTATGAATTTTGTTAAGAATACTATGGTATTACAACCCCTAAATACATTATCAGGATATGGCCAATTTTTTATACGATCCGTTAACCTGACACAAAATCACATGACATGGCCCAATAAGACAATGGTATGACACAAAAAATGACACAAACACAAGAAACACGATTCATTTGAGAGGCCTAATTTATCGTAAAAGAATATCAAAATAACTTTTTAATAGCATAAAAAATTAATAAACAAAAAAAAGTATGAACATACGGAAGTACCAAACATAGGGATGAGGATCCTGTCTAGATCATTTTTGTGATGATCCTTGTGCTGCTTTCGTTAAATATTATTGTATTTAATTTTAAATAACTGATGAATAGATAAAATGAACTACTTCGTAAAATTCTCATAAAGAGAATTCGTATAAAATGAACTACTTCGTAAAATTCTCATAAAGGGAATTCATATAAAATCTTGTTCCCAAACACGGCTAGCTTCACCGGCCGTGGTAAAAACTGAAAACGACCGACGAAATGTGAATTTCGATGCGTACAATGAAACTCGATAGCTTTCACGAAACGACGCGGTTTAGAAAGGGACTTGCCGTCATCGATGATAAATACATGCAGTATAAATAGATGCAGCTGATCGTTTTTGGCTTTGCGCTCTGTCTCCGCACTCGCCATTATATACACGTGTTGGTCGCTAGCGCCACGTTTGGCAGCGGGTCACGAGGGAAGTGAAGTGCATAGAAAAATCAGATTAGATGTGGATGCGGATGACATCATCGGAATGTGAAAGTACGAACGTGCCCATCTGGGTTTTCCAGAAGGGTACTTTTGTACTGTTGTACGCGTATGGTGTTGAAAGTCTGACTGTATTGTGGGTGGGTTGGATTAACTGCTTTTTAGGGGACTAATTTGCATTAGATTTCTAAATGCTGTTTTTGGATATGTGGGAGCAAAATTGAGAAAATGTTGTAGTACTTTTTAACTAACATCCAATTTTGGTAGATTATGACTACTATTCTAAAAACCTCCGCCTAATGCAGTCTAGACCTCGCCTATATGCCATGTGACTAGCCATTACCCCGATTAATGCCCTAAACATCTTAAAATTAAGAAATGACACCTAGTCTAAACCGTCTGGACACCCGTCTAGCGTATCCAGACCCGTCTAAGCCTGCCTAGGTCGCGACTCACTTAGACATAAAACAGATCACTTTCATTTTGTTTTTAATTTTTTCAATAAATTGTAAGAGACTTATTGCATACTTAAATGAATACACATTATATCCCTTGTTCCCCATGTTTTAATTATGTTCCAATACTTCATAATATATATGTCATTCTACTTTGTAGTTTATGATGAAATTATATATATTTGGGATAGGATCAAGGGACAAATATTTTGACAAACATTTTTATACTTCCTTGTAGCCTTTAGATTTTATAACATTCAACGGTCTAGATTAAGAGTGATAGGGAGAATTTTAAACATTAAATGACTTGGATGATGATGTGGATTATAACTAATAAAGAAAACAATAATCTAAATTAAAAATTAATATCTAATAGGATAAAATTGAAAAAACCAATAATCAAACTTTGAACCTAGCGTAAAAAATCAAAAAAATAAGAAAAGCAAAAACATGAAAATAATGTAACTGTTGTAAACATTCCTAGTTTAAGTATGATTGTGTAAATCCTAGATAAGATTTGATTCTAGTTATCCTTTCCTATTGCAACTTGTATTACTTGGAGGAGAAGGAATATCTTCTCTCTCTTTACTACTATAAATAAAGGCACAATGTAGGAGGGATAACAACACACACATTCCCCTACAATTCTACAAACACACATCTCTCTCCTCTCTCCCTCTGCCGCCGGCCCTACTCTCTCTGTCAGATAAAATAGACCACAACACGTTATCAGCACGCTCCTACCGCTGCGCTTAGGAATCTGACGTTGGAGATTTTTTTCTGCATCAAACCAGTTCATCCATATCATCACGCAATCAGGTTCTTTCCAAACAACGGCTTTTAACTCGATATTTTGCAAGCCCTGATAGCATGAACATTCACCATGATGCATGACCCAACTTTACGTTTTACGTATTTTAGATTCTACATAAATTGTGTATGCTTCATAATCAAAATTGCTACAATTATGTGAATTTGATATTTGCCATGAACTGAATCTTACATATGTACATGCATTGAAACTATTATTTGCATATGCATCAAAGTAAATATGTGATTCATTGAATTATATATGCATCTAATTAAAAAAAAAAAAAAAAAAAGTTTCTGGGCTCGCCTGGAACGGCCCGAGAAAAAAAAAATTCTAGGCTCGCCTGGAACGGCCCGAGAGAAAAAAAAAAAAAAAATTTTTAGGGCTGCACACAGCAGCCCATTCCCCTCTTCTCACCCCGTGGGCCTGTAATCCCACCCGAGGGTTCTTGGCTTATACTTTTAGGCCCCGAGATTTTATTATTTAATATTTTTTTTTAATATGGGTTTTTATATTTTCACCCACACTTTAATTTGGCCCCGAAGACCAAAAATAAATTAATTCACTTATCATTATACAATATTTCTGCATATATTCTTTGCATATTTGTTTGCATATATATTTGTGTTTGCCTGCAGGAATATATGAACCTGAAGTTCATAATTACTTTGAAACCCGAAGTTTCTTATACACATGCCTTGTTAGAAAACCCGAAGTTTTCACTTAAATATATCACCCATGAAAACCCGAAGTTTTTCATGCAAAATTAAACCAATACATGTCTATTAGAACCTGTATGTTCTACTCCTATGTGAATGGATTGATTTTTCTCCATTACACTAACCACATCTTGTCCATCTAATTTGTGATAGGAACATGTCGAACTTGAACAAACTCGACTTCACCGCTTTGGAGGTTTCTGGAAGGAACTACCTCAAGTGGGTTCAAGATGTGAAGCTCCACCTCACTGCAAAGAACTTGCGTCCTGCTATTAAAGAAGCAACAGATAAACCTGTTGGCGAGGCTGAAAAAGCCACTGCTATGATCTTCATCCGAAGACATATCCATGACGCTCTACAAACTGAGTACCTTGCTGAGGAGGATCCACGTGCATTATGGGTCGCTTTGGCTGATCGTTTCGATCACCAAAAGGACATATTCTTGCCTGAAGCAAGACACGACTGGCAGCACTTGCGCTTCCAAGACTTTAAGTCTGTGAATGAATATAATTCTGAAGTTTGTCGAATCCGATCACTTCTCAAGTTTTGCAATGAAACTTTGACTGAAGAGGATCTCCTGGAGAAGACCTACTCGACCTTCTCTGCTTCTAATATTGTCCTGCAGCAACAATATAGAGCTCAGAAGTTCACTAAGTTCTCGGATTTGATCTCTGTTTTACTTCTTGCTGAAAAGCAGAACCAGCTGTTGATGAAGAATCATCAAGCTCGACCTACTGGGGCTACTGCTGTGCCTGAAGCACATTATAGCACTAATCAGCACCCAAAACGCCAAAAGAGGCGTGGTAAGGGCGGCCATAAGCCATCCCACCAAGGTCAACAGAGCCAAGGCCCATCCAAAGGAGGAAACAAAGCCCAGAAGCGCCCAAACCTCGCTCCCAAGGCCCCGAACTTCAAGAATAAGGGCAAAGCACCTGCCACAATGAATGACGATATGTGCTATCGTTGTGGTTCCAAGGACCATTGGTCCCGTATTTGCCGTGCTCCCAAGAAGGTTGTGGATGCATATCATTCTCGTCGTACGAAGTTTGAATCAAACTTCCTGCAAGTGGACGAACCGGAGACTACAAAGATGGAGGTTTCTGATTTTCAGGAGGATACCACTCCTATGGAAGATTAGAATCTTAGACATAGACTTATTTTTCAGTTAAAATAAGACAATTGGGGCCGAATTCCACCTTGTGGCCGAACCCCACCTTGTTTTTTTTGGTTGATTTTGAACAATTTTCCTTTATGTTTTGGATTATTAGTTGGCGATTTATTTTGGATATTAAGTTTTTTCCTTGAATAAATGAAATTATTTTGAATTGATACTTGTTTTTATAAACTTTTATGCATGTGACCGATTCAAATTAATTTTTCATTCTAAGGTATGACTAGTGGGAAAGTTAGTTGTCTGGCAGATAGTGCAACCACGCATACTGTTTTGCGTGAACGCATCTATTTCACTAACTTCGTACTTAAGAATGCACCTCTGACAACCCTCTCAGGCCCATCCAACCTGATCGAAGGATACGGTAAGGCACGTATAATGTTGTCCAATGGTACAATCTTGACCATTGTTGAGGCACTCTATTCTCCACGTTCCGGAAGAACGTTACTAAGTTTCAAGGACATTAGAGATAACAATTACCACGCTGAAACCCACGCAGAAAACGGAGTTGAATTTCTGTGCGTAACTTCCTACGAATATGGCCAGAAGCGTATTCTAGAGAAGATGGAGCGTAAACCCGAGTGGTCTGTATACTACGACCATACGCCCCATAGAATGCCACTATGTGGCCGGCCCTACCACAGGGACCGCGCACGAAATTACACTTTGGCATGAACGTTTGGGACATCCTGGACGAATAGCGATGCGCCGTATCCTCAAAACTTCACACGGGCATCCACTAACCCGAAGCTTAGGTTCGATCCATGAAATTGCATGTCAAACATGTTCTATGGGAAAGCTTATTACTAAGCCTTCTTATGACAAGATTCGTTCGAATCCTCCCATTTTTCTACAACGGATTCAAGGGGACATTTGTGGACCGATTCAACCTCCCTGCGGACCATTTAGATATTTTATGGTTTTGGTTGACGCTTCTACACGTTGGTCACACGTGTGCTTGTTGTCCACAAGGAACGCTGCATTCTCCAAATTGTTGGATCAGGTTATCAAGCTCAGGGCTCACCACCCTGATTATCCGATCAAATCTATTCGATTGGATAATGCTGGAGAATTCACATCTAAAACTTTTGATGACTATTGCATGTCGGTTGGGGTTGAAGTTGAACATCCTGTACCCCATGTTCACACCCAGAACGGCCTGGCAGAGGCTTTCATTAAGCGTTTACAAATGATTGCTCGATCGTTGGTCATACGTACCAAGCTCCCGATCGCTGCTTGGGGCCATGCAATATTGCACGCAGCAAAGTTGGTCCGCCTGAGGCCTGTTGCGACACAACCATTTAGTGCCCTTCAGTTGGTCACCGGATGCGAACCCGACATATCGCATCTGCGCGTTTTTGGTTGTGCGGTCTATGTGCCGATCTCGCCGCCCTTACGTACAAAAATGGGGCCTCAGCGAAGGATAGGAATCTATGTCGGATATGATTCTCCTTCGATTATTCGTTACTTAGAACCTTTGACAGGCGATCTGTTTACCGCTCGTTTCGCGGATTGTCACTTCTATGAGACCGTCTTCCCGTCGTTAGGGGGAGATAAGAACGTCAACGTTCCTAATGAACGACGCGAATTATCGTGGACGACTCCCACTTTGTCTCATTTAGATCCCCGCACCGCTCAGTCTGAAGCTGAAGTGCAGCGCATATTAGATCTCCAGAGCATAGCTCAGAGCATGCCAGATGCTTTCACCGATCTAGCGCACGTGACAAGATCACATATTCCAGCTGCGAATACGCCTGCAAAGATGGATGTACCAAATGTACGACGGACTACCCTCCTGGAAGCCCGGGACGCCAATTCTGGTGATCCACGTACATTAGCGGCTAGCCAATCATCTGCCCCTACACAAAAGCGTGGCAGACCCCTTGGTTCAAAGGATTCACACCCCCGGAAGAGGAAAACCACGGCACAAGGTCCTGAAGAGCCTACCGTGAATCCGACTATCGTTTACTCATTTTACCCAACTCATGAGGAAATTCTAGATTATGGAAGCGTCCTTGAAGAGACGAATCCTCCTCCCGAGAATCGTGAGATTTCGGTCTATTATGCTAGCTTAGATGATGTGTGGCGTAGAAATGAGATGATTGTCGACGATGCATTAGCATTTGCAGTAGCTACTGAGATCATGTTGAGCGATGACATTGAACCGCGTTCCGTTGATGAATGTCGACGTAGAGCTGATTGGTCAAACTGGAAACAAGTAATCCAAGTCGAACTTGATTCACTTGCGAAACGTAAGGTGTTTGGACCTGTAGTTCCTACTCCTCCACATGTGAAGCCCGTTGGCTACAAGTGGGTTTTCGTTCGGAAGCGTAATGAGAAGAACGAAATTGTGCGTTACAAAGCTCGTCTTGTAGCACAAGGTTTTTCACAACGCCCCGGGATTGACTATGACGAAACTTACTCACCCGTTATGGATGTGATTACTTTTCGATACCTTATCAGTTTGGTAGTTTCCGAAAAACTGGATATGCAGCTGATGGACGTAGTAACCGCGTATCTCTATGGGGATTTCGATACGGAAATTTATATGAAAGTTCCCGAATGACTTACATTGACTGGTTCAAATATTTCCAAACCCCGGAACACGCTCTCAATTCGGCTGAGGCGTTCACTATACGGTTTGAAACAATCCGGAAGAATGTGGTATAACCGTTTAAGTGAGTATTTGACTAGTCAGGGATATGTGAATAACGAACTATGCCCTTGTGTGTTCATTAAGAAGTCACATTCCGGATTTGCGATTGTTGCAGTATATGTCGATGACATGAATCTCATCGGAACTCCTGAAGAGCTCGCGAGAACTGCTTCGCACCTGAAGTCGGAATTTGAGATGAAAGATCTAGGTAAGACTCGATACTGTCTCGGTCTCGAGATAGAGCATTGTTCGGATGGAATCCTAGTACATCAATCGAACTACACCCAGAAGGTGTTGCGCCGTTTTAATGAGGATAAAGCGAAGCCTTCGAGTACTCCTATGGTCGTTCGTACGCTAGATGCAAAGCGAGATCCATTCCGTCTGAAGGAGGATGATGAAGAGATTTTGGAGCCTGAAGTTCCTTATCTAAGTGCGATAGGCGCTTTATTGTACTTAGCTCAATGCACTAGACCCGACATCTCCTTCGCTGTTAATCTTTTGGCAAGATACAGCAATGCACCAACACGCAGACATTGGACTGGCGTGAAAGACATCTTCCGTTACCTTAAGGGTACTACGAATTTGGGCTTATTCTATCCCTACGAATCCTCGAGTGATGTCGCACCCTATGCTCATCGGGTTGATTCTCGCCTTGTTGGTTATGCCGACGCTGGATACTTATCTGATCCGCACAAGGCGCGTTCTCAAACGGGTTATGTCTTTACCGTTGGAGACACCGCAATATCTTGGAGGTCAACTAAACAGACCTTAGTTGCCACTTCGTCTAACCATGCTGAAATTCTCGCCTTACATGAAGCAACTCGGGAATGCTTTTGGTTGAGAGCAGTAGTGGGCCATATTCGAAGCTTCTGTGATCTTCATCCCGCCGTTAATGCCCCGACGACGATTTTTGAAGACAACGCAGCTTGTATCGAACAGCTCAAGAAGGGTTACATCAAAGGAGACAACACCAAGCATATTGCGCCGAAGTTCTTCTTTACACATCAACAACAAGAGCATCAGAAGATTGAAGTCACGCAAATCCGATCACAAGACAATCTGGCCGACCTCTTCACCAAATCACTACCGAAGGCGACGTTTCAAAAGCTTGTTCATGGAATTGGTATGCGTAAACTTTCTGAGTTGTAACTTTGCTATTTCTCTGTGGAATTATGTCAAACTCAGGGGGAGTATCTTCTAGATACTTGCTTGATCTTAATGTACTCTTTTTCCCTACGATTAGGAGCATTTTTCCCACTGGGTTTTTACTACCTAACTAGGTTTTAACGAGGCACCCACCTTGGGCTGGTCATATCCCTGATGACGTCCTGTAGACGTTTCTTTTGACTTTGCATTTCTCACGCATTTTTCCTTAGACTATGGATTTTGTCCCTACTTGGGTTTTTGCCATAGCCTTAGGGTTTTTTAGTGAGACTTACTACTTATGCAAGTTCCTACCTTATTGAGAATAAGCGTTGTTCCTTGGAATCAATGCCGACGAGTCGACTTCCTCAACTTCTGCATGATGCTGAATCTACCTTGAGTATTTACCCACTCAAGGGGGAGTGTTGTAAACATTCCTAGTTTAAGTATGATTGTGTAAATCCTAGATAAGATTTGATTCTAGTTATCCTTTCCTATTGCAACTTGTATTACTTGGAGGAGAAGGAATATCTTCTCTCCCTTTACTACTATAAATAAAGGCACAATGTAGGAGGGATAACAACACACACATTCCCCTACAATTCTACAAACACACATCTCTCTCCTCTCTCCCTCTGCCGCCGGCCCTACTCTCTCTGTCAGATAAAATAGACCACAACAGTAACCTCCATCTCCCTCTCTGCAATGCCTTGGATGAAATCTCCTCTTTCATTTTATAAAAACTGAACCATAATAAATAACAAAAAACGAATGATTTAAAAAAAAAAAAAAAAAGGTGATACCAAGGATATGATTAATACTTAGCGGAAACGAAATTGCTATAATAAAAAAAAATTAAAAGTGCAGACGAAAGAAATCAAGTTGTTTGTTTGATTTGAAAAGCTAAAAAAAGTAGAAAAATCATCAATGACCTAAATCGACAAAACTACGGTTTAGGGTTTTGTATGTTTTGCTTACATAATGAAGATTTAAGAGACTAATAGATTCGTTGTAGAAGGCATCAAAATTTCATATAAATCCTATGATAGTTGCAGACCTCATCGGCAAAGAGGGATATGGAGGTTACAATACTTCGAATCAATAGAGTTCTATCTCCTTTCTTGTTTGCATGCTTAAAACTAGGGTTTCTTCCTTTCTAATTTTATTTTTAATTACCTTCCATATTTTATGCTTTTTGAATTTTATTTTTATGTTTAATATTAGTTAAAATCCACTTAAGAATCCATGTCATTTAATGAATGAATATGAACCTTTGGACGTTTTGTAATCTAAAGGTTTAAAAAAAGTGTAAAAATATTTGTCAAAATGTTTGTCCCTTGATCCTATCCCTATATATTTTAAATATAAGCAAACACTTATTTACGCGAAATATAATATATTACTTAAATCCAAGCACCTCAATCAGCTGCCCAACTAACTTCTAGTGTCTTTTAGAATGGCACACCCCGACTGAGATCGAGGCATAATGGCCGTCACATGAGGATGGCGTAGCCATGTACACAGTGTGAAAGCAATAAAAATAAGAATTATACGAATAAATAAAAAACCGAAAGCTACTAATGTGCACTAATAAACAGGAAGTGCTAAGAGTGAGATACAAGTGTAAATACTCCTAATCAGAGCATAAAAAGTTTAGGTGCAATCCAGTAGGACAAGTACTAGTTATACAATATTAGAAGATGTCCTACAATTATTTTATTATGTCAGAACTGTCGAAATCCTCGTACGTCACCAACAGCAAGTCTACCTAAAACCTGGAGGGGCGAAAACAGAAAACGTAAGTGGGCAAAAACAAATGTTTTTCAAAACCATTTCATCATTAAAATGCTCTAACTTATCACCGTAAAACATGTATAATTTTCCCAGAAATAGAATATAAACATATGCATAAATGTATATATAAATATCTCAATTCAAATCATGCTTCACATAACCATATTCATAAGTATGTCATGCCAAAACATAAAATAGAATAAGTAACTCAATTGAGAATAAATTCATGGAAAATAACATATTAGCGGGAACCCCTGCATAAGTCTGTACGGCTGACTTCATAGCTCATTAGTTAATCTAGTCAGAGTCACTACAATGACCTATACGACACTACACTGCACACGAGTCGGAACCACTAAAAGGGTCTGTAAGACAAGACTGGGTGTAATACAATTATGCTTAATACTACGCTCTCATGATAGATGGGCGATAAATCGCTAGTCACCTACGAGTCGGAACCACCTATGATGGTCTGTACGACAAGATTGTGCACCTAAATTGGATCCAATATGAGCATATGGTGTGGGAAGTGACATTAATAACAGGCCTGTACTCTATCTCTAGTAATTCACAATCACCCAGGGTGCCGGTTTATGAGCTCTAAGTTACTCAATCACATGTCATTAATCATTAATTCACATAACAAAACATAACTCACTTGGTACTTACCTGAGCATCCACAGCACCACAATTATGTATTTATGCAAACAATTCAACTCATAGTTTAGGCATAATTCAATAGGCATGGCATTTTCAAAGCATACTTTCATTTAAACATAGTTTCTGGGAAAATATCAAATATATAAATATATACTAAAAACCAAAAGCCCACTCACTGGTATATCGAAGGGTCGTAGCCCCCGAATCTCCCTTGACTGTGCTCGTCCTCGGGATAAGTCTCACCTATATACGAAATAACTAAATAAACATTAATTTAAAGCACCTAACCAATACTAGCTAATAACTTCTCATACATTGCTCAAATGGGATGTTTGAATATACCAATGTGATCTACAAAACCTCACGAACATCCCCATATTTTTAGAAAAAATTTCCGACCACCCATGCGCCGCTAGGCACACTGACGGTAACCCTAACGGCGTTAAGGAATATTCCGTCCAAAAATAAGCATATATCGTTAATTATTAACGGCGTCATCTAACGCCGTTAACATATTCCGTCAAAACTGACGGAATATGCCCTCATCTTCTCTGATGAGTCGCTGTACTCCGGTGACTTCGCTAGTTTCTAGGTTTAATTTCAAAACCTTATCTCTCTCATTTTAACACCAAACTTCATGAAACTTGAACCATTTTGAAGATCTCACCAAGACGAACAAAACCATACCTGAGTCGAGCCCTGAAACCACTGGAAACTCGCCAGAAAAAGCCTCAATATTCCGGCAATTCTTAAAACTCATCGTTCTTGATAGTCCGATATCCAAAATCTTCCAACGAACCACTCCTAGCCTCGTGAGGACCTCTTTAAGCTACCTATAAGCTTGAAATCCCAAAAAACACGAGATTTTACGATTGCATGAATAGTACCTAAATCGGAGTTCGAGAGAAACTAGGGTTTTCGAAGGTTTCAAGTTCTAAAAATAGTACGAATGGACTCAGGAGCTTGTAGGGAACAAAAACATTACCTTTTTAACGTCGATTCGTGCCTAAAATGGAAGCTTGGAGTTTGTTCATACGTTTGTATGGGTTTTTTGCAAAATTCGAGAGGAAGAAGATAGAGGGAAGGCACTGGAGAGAGGGAAAGGTCTTTTGGGTGTGTGTGTGTGGTCCTCACACTAACACATCATCAAACAACACTCACCATAAAAATTTAGGAAAACTAATGAAAAGGGCTTGAAAACTTTGAGTTTTAATGATAAGGACAAAATAAAGGGTAAAGTGAATAGTACCATGATTGACTTTTTAGTGTAAAAATGTGGTTTTTCGTTAAAGTGAATAGTACCGGATGCTTTTCGTTAAAGTTCCCTAAAAATTTAGGTCTAAACTTGACCAAAATAAACTAGGGCAATAAAAATAAATCCAAAATTTTGCCCAAGTCCAACGATTCAATCCATCCCTTAGGAGTAATTCCGTCGATTCACCTCATCAAGAATATAATACAATAAATTCGGGACGGGCTGTGACATAGAAGCTTGAATATTTGTGACTACATTGTATCCAAAATGCGAATCACATAGATTTGATTTTTTATTAGCAGCTGCCTTTTGTGGATATCGGCGAGGTAAAGGCAGCTTCGGCGACATTATGCCCTTGTTATATAAGGGTTCAGGCTTTTTGCAATTTTCGTCTTTTGTTGAATGAACTTATTTGGTTATTTTTATTTTCTCATGAACTGACTGATGTAATTTAAATTAAACCTCTTCCCATTCGATAAACTTTAATGTCACAAATAAATAAAAAATTTAAGGTCATTTATAAGTTGTATACGAGTAAAATCTAGTCAATACACATCTGATCTAATGTGAATTGGGTTGCAGATTTTCAAATCGGACATATTGTTTTACATCAAATATACTCTTTTTTTGTTGGAGTAAACCAAAAGTAATCCTTAGGTAAATATATTAAAGAAATTCATACATATTTTCACTATTCCGTGAATAAAATTAGGGTAAATTACATAGTAACCCTTCAGGTTTGAGGTCTATTACAATCTCATACAACATCTTTAAAACATTTCACTTTCATACCTCACATACTATTTTATTTCAAAATAATACCTCCATTACATTTTCCATTCATTGATCCGTTAAGCGCTAACGTGGCAACCACATTTGTACCACGTGGCAAAAAAAACCTAAATCTTCTAATTAAAAAAAAATAAAAAAACCCTTAGAAAACGCAGCTGCACCTCCCTCCCCCTCATCATCTCTTCTCCCCCATCTTCATCTCCTTCCCCCAACCCCCTACCTGTAACCCGGAAGAAAAAAAAACCCTTTCAGTTCGTCTTCCCCTCATCCTCCCTCTCTCTTCTCCCCCATTTTCATCTTCTTCCCCGACCCCTTACCTGCAACCCAGAAAAAAAAAAAAAAAAAAAAAAAAACCCAGATCCCGTCTATGCCGCGATCACCGAGTTTGTGAGGTGAAAATGGGAGGAATGGATGTGGATTTAAGGAGTGTGGGGTCATGTGGGGAAGGGGTGTGGGGTCTGCCATGGGGGGATGGTGAAATAAGGTTGCTGGGTTTGGGCTCTGGTTTTTATTTTTTATTTTTTTTCCTTCCTCTTCTTCTTCTTCCTCTGCTTCCTTCTTCCTCTGCTTCCTTCTTCGGAGGAGGAGGAGGAGGAGAGAAAGGGGAGGTGCTAGGGTTGCAAGTTTCATCTTTTGTGCAAAGGATGGAGGGGTGGACGAGAAGGAAGAGATAGGTAAGGGGGTGGGGGTGGGATGTGGGGTTGCAGGGGAGGAATTCTAGGTTTGGGTTTTTCTATTTTTTTTTAATAGGGTTAATATTAGAATATTTTTAATGTATAAAAATTATTATTTTTTGCCACGTGGCAGCCACATTAGTACAAATGTAACAGTCACGTCAGCATTTATCAGACCAATGGATGGAAAATCTAACAGAGGTATTATTTTGAAATAAAATAGTACGTGAGGTATGAAAATGAAATGTTTTAAAGATGTTGTATGAGGTTGTAATAGACCTCAAACCTGAGAGGTATTATTTTGAAATAAAATAGTACGTGAGGTATGAAAGTGAAATATTTTAAAGATGTTGTATGAGGTTGTAATAGACCTCAAACCTAAGAGGTTTCTATGTAATTTACCCATAAAATTAAGTTAAAAATCAAACTTTGCAAAACGAACAATTGAACAAGTTTATCAAATCGGCATTTTTCTGGACAGACCCTTTATGCAAAATGATCTTCATTTTTTTTTTTCAAAAAATGGAGATTAGGTGTGGGGCTCACTCCATATCGAACTTCAACGATCCGAACCGTCTATTTTGTAAGTCTCGATTCATAGATCACTTTTGCAAAAATTCAATTCAATCCAAAACCATTTGCATATTTAATTATCAAGATAAAAATTCATTGTTTGTTATATAACAAAGCATTCATTAATTTCTTTCAACTCAATTAGATGTCTTCAACATTTCCAATTTGGCTAGTATTTAGTAAGGAAGATCTATGAGGTGCAACTTAAAAAATAAACGACTTGAATCGTTAAAGTTTGATGCAGTGTGGACCCCACAATTAATTCTCATTTTTATAAAAAAAATACAGATCCCTTTCCTTAAAAGTTTTTTTTTTTTTTGTTGGGAAAACCTAACTTGCAATTGGGCCTTATTTATCATGTTTCAATTAAGCTAAAAGCTGCACAAGAAACGGGCCGTGACCGCAGAAAAAGAGAAAAGAAACGGTCCATGCTCTAAATGCTTTATATGTAGGTCAGGCTGGTCAGCGCTCACAAGTGGACCAACATGCACCAAATTCAAATATATATTTCAGAATTTTGGATATACAATTTGACTTACTGAAGTTGGAATTATGAGTTGGGTCGAAATTTCCAATGTAACTTGTACTTTTAATTTTACAGGTCTTTCATATTAAAAATGAGTATATTTGTGCATGATGTTTGTAACCCTCGTAGTTTAAGAGTATTAACTCTTGCACTTGAGGGCTTGTTTCCGGACTCTCCTGTTAAGTGCCTTGTTACTTTTTTTCCTACTTCGTCCAACAACTCTTCGATTCCTAAGTAAGGTCCATCGCAAATGGTGATAGAGATGTACTCAATGCATGATCTTTTGGAACTCGTGTTCTTTGTAGTGTTATTTGAAGGTGGCAGTTAATGATTGGCAAGAGGTACACCACTAAATGTTGACCACATGACAATCTCAAGCGACCTCACGTAGGTCCTAACATTAGGTTGGGGTAGCAGGGTGATGAGTCAATATTATATTACATATTTTATCCTAACTTTAGTTTATTTTGATTATTATTTTAGACGAATTTTGATACTTTAAAGTGTATTTCAATATAGGGCTTTCAACTTCTTATGGGATGAAACGTGATCAAATGGATGAATTTTAGAGTAATTCAAATTGAAGGATGTTCATGAATTGTTGAGCTTGAATGTGTCAAAATATCAGATTTTTCCATTAAGCGGTTATTTTCTGACGATAGAATAAAGAAACAGTGCACGATGCTGAAATAGTGACATTTCAGGCTTGATCGAGAGTTTTGGAGCCCAATATGACCTATTTTGGATTCGACCTCTTTTGAAGATGCGTCTAGATTGTTCAATCTTTAAAACAAGCTATCATGGCTTGATTTGGAGGAGTTTTAGGACCAAAACGTGGCTGGACAGTAGCAGTGCAGATTCTCCTAGTCTAATTGGGCTTTTATTTCTAGTTTATTTTATTATTATTTGGTTTCCTAGTCAAACCCTAAGACTTTTATTAGGGATAATTAGAATGCTTATGTAATATAAATAAGGTTTTTAGCCCGCCATAGGGGCTCTCTCTTCCAGGATGCACTTGTGGGAGATAAGAACTTGGCTAGGGTTCTTAAAGAATTTCAGACTTTTACTTTAAGGTATTGTCGATCATTTTCTTAATAATAATATTTTCTCTAGAGGGTTTTTATCACAAATGATCATTGAGATTGATCAAATTCATCGTTTTGGTCTCTCACTTTCAAAATCAATCAAAGTCGTCCCTAACATTCACTACCGCATATCAATTTGGTCATTCTGTTAAGATTTCGTCAACTATTCTGTTAGTTTGTGTGTGGGACCCACAAATCCAATGAAATGGTGACACATGGATTTACACAAAATAAGGTTTTTATCGCAAATGGTCCCTGAAATTGACCAAACTCCTCATTTTGGTCTCTGAGTTTCAAAAATCGATAAATTTAGTCCCTGACTTTCAATACTACACGTCAATTTAATCCTTCTGTTAAAGTTTCGTCAATATTTTTGTCCCACTAATCCAAGCATATGGTGCCACGTGGATTAACTACAAGTAACTATTTTTTTAGGATTTAAAACTAAAAGTAAAATAAGAAACTAAAAATCAAAACTAAAAGAAAAAATAGTCATCGTCGTTTTCATCAGGGTATGCTCAAAAAGAAAAGGAAGGCATTATGACGCCACTAAAGTACTTGGCCTCTTGAACTCACTCCTAACTCTCTCTAGTCGGTTATAATCCTATCAAATTTGAATTGAATTTGAATTCGATTTTATTGAATTTTTTTTCAATTTGGGGTTGTGAGATGTGAGAAAAATGTCAGCGTGGAATACTCGTTTGTTGGTTCACTCTCAAAAAAATAGTTTCTTGTACTTAATCCACATGGAGCCATATGATTGGAGGAATGGGACCACATCAACACACAAACAAAAAATATGGATGAAATTCTAATGGAATGACTAAATTTATGTGCATAGTGAAAGTTATGGACCAAATTTATCGATTTTTGAAACTCAGGGACCAAAATGAGGAGTTGGATCAATGTCAAGGACCATTAGCGATAAAAACCCTTATTTTGTGTAAATTCACGTGTCACCATTTCATTGGATTTGTGGGTCCCACATACAAACTAACTGAATAGTTGACGAAATCTTAACAGAATGACCAAATTCATGTGTGGTAGTGAATGTCAGGGACGACATTGATTGATTTTGAAAGTAAGGGACCAAAATGATGAGTTTGATCAATCTCATGGACCATTTGTGATAAAAACCCTTTTTATTATGAGTATGCGTAACTAATTCCTATTGCTAGAGTTAGGCCATAAGCCTTAGCATGAATATGTGATTTTATTAATTTGCTTATGAATGGATGCTATGCTTGCTTTAAATTATTAATCACGAGTATAAACTATCGAAATGACTTAGTGATCGGCCACCATTAAGATAATTAGACAAGTAATTTGATATAATTTATATTGGAACATCACCCTGAAATTGAGAAGGGCTTTTTGTGATTAGTAATTGAAAGTTCACTTAAGACAAACATCACACTCTTAAGGGTTGCATGATTTTTTTTCAAAAAGTTTTCACAAAACTTAATGAGTCTTGCATGTTTATATTTGATCTGAACATCACGGACGGTTTGCATGTTAGATATACATTTTCACTTGAACCTCTCAAGGAAAATATGTATTAGGAAAACCTAACCTTCAAAGGATGTATGTGGAAATTCATAAGTAAATAGTAGAATTTCATAGGATTGTTAACGGTGATGGTTAAACTCTAGTCTGGTTAAACTCTACTCTTTCTCATAATTATTTTAATTTAAAAACGTTTTTCTTTTTTTTTTATATTATTTCCAAACTTCCAAATTTCTTTTATTGTTAATTAATCTTTTCAAATTCAAAAATCTCAAATCTTCAATAAAAATATGTCTTAATAATTAACAAAGAGTTAATTAAATTACAAATTAGTCAAACAATCATTGGGGACAACGACCTTGCATGAGCGATTATATTATAAGGGTGCGTTTGTTGTATCGGACTGTCTCGAACTGGACTAGCTGCAGGGACTAAGCTGGACTGGCTTAGACTAGACTAAGCGGGACTAGCTTAGTGAAGCGTTTGTTGCAGTATCGGACTAAGAAGTAGGATAATTTTTATTTTTTTTTTGGTTGGGAAACTAATGAAAATTCTAGTTAACATTAACCAATTGTGAATAGGGGGAAACTGGAATGTGAATAGGGGGTGGTGGAATGGCACTGCAAGGTGGTCTTAAAATGAGGACTCCTAACACATCATGGGCACTTGTGGATACGAATTCGAGTTGGAAACAATGTGAGGATGAGTGCTTGAGAAACTGCTCTTGCTTGGCATACACAAAATTACGAGCAACCTAAAGCACATAATTTACACAAAATTATGGCACTCGCTGCACGAATGCACCGCCCCAAAGTACATATCATTTTCTCAGTAGACCAACCTAAAGCACATAATTTACACAAAATTACGTGTTGGCATACACAAAATGCTTGAGAAACTGCTCTTGCTTGGCAGACACAAAATTGCGAGTTGGCTTAATTTACAAAATCCTGCTTCTTAGTAGATCTCCATAATTTACAAAATCTTAGTTAAAATTAGCCAAATTATTTCACAGTGCAAAGCTAAGTTAGAAGCCATAACCTAAGATTGTACGATTAACAAAATACATCCCATGTCAAAAGGATTGTACGATTAAAAAAATACACCCATGTCAAAGGGCACCAAATAATAAAATCATCCACTTCCTTTGTCACTTAAAAGCCTTTGGACGAACACTTTCTTGAGTTCTGATGCAAAGATACGGGTTTTCAGTGTCTTTTTCCTTTCCAGCCTAGAAACAAAACCCCTTCTGCAAAAGGCAACAAATCTCCTAGTAAATCAATAAATAACTTGAGATAATCAAAAGTTACATCACTAATTTTAGAAGTGAAAAAGGAGGATGTTTAACTGCACAATAAAAAGTAAATTTCTCAAAGTAAAATGCAACTGTGATAGAAAATTGAACAGCTATGATTTTTTTCTCTTCTTTTGCCAACTTGCCACTAAGAAATTATACTCAACTCTAAGCAAGATAATTTCAATCAGTTTGTTTTGGTTTCCAAGCGCAGTCCCATGTGTAAAACAGCCTAACACTGCCTAACAAGGAATGAGTAAATACAAAAGCACTTGTGAGCTTCTTCTTCTACACACCAACAAAGCTAAATAGCTCTTTTGGGCATGTGGGTAGGATGGCATTTTTCTTGGGCAATGTCACAACTGGAGCTCGTAAATGTTAAAAAAGCCACAGTAGAAATGGCTACTTGAATTGTGGCTTCATTGAGTACACTTTTTCCAGGAGTTCTTGGTTTATATAAGTCAATATATATTTATATATATATTCAGGGGAAGCTATCAATTTGTTTTTCCATTGCCATTCTGAACATATATTCAGGGGAATCTATCAATTTGTTTTTCCATTGCCATTCTGAATGGCTCTCACAGTCCCTATATATATAGTTTTTTTTTTTTTTTCAGACACCACAAATGCAAACCCGAATTGAAGAATCACGATCTACAACCCAAGTGAGAAAACAAAACCAAATCAAATAAAGATCAGCAACTGATTCGAAGTTTATCCAGTACGAATCACGATCTACAACCCCAGTGAGAAAACAAAACCAAATGGAAGAATCTCAAACACTAATAGGCAGCAACTGATTCCAAACTGTCCAATCTCAATCTGGAATTTGACCCAAAAAATCAAAACCCTAATTTGTTCAAGTGAAGAGGTCTATTATTGAAAATTTCTCAAACCCAAAACAACTAAATCAAATAAAGATCATAAATATCACGATCTGCAAAATAAATCGAAGAAATAAATCTAAGATTCGAAGTTTACCAGGCAAGAGGAGCAGATGAGGGCGAGCAGGATGCAGGCAAGCAGGATGCAGAGATGGGAGTGAGGTGGACGAGGATGAGGGAGCAGGGCAAGCAGGAGCGATGTGTGACGACTCAGGATGCGCAAGGTTCTCTCTCGTGAAGGTCTTACGAGTCCGGCCGAGTTTGGGGTACTTCGCATAGCGAAGCCATTAATCCGAGCGAGTCCCCTACTCCCATTAAACCTAATCCTCGTGCAAACCAAACATGAGAATACACTAGCAATTAGTCTAGACTAGTTCAGTCCCTTCTAATCCGGTCAATCAAACACTCCCTAATTACCTTGTACTCTTGCAAGTATTTTCAGTGTTTTTAACCCTATTAATTCCCTTCTAATCCGGTCAATCAAACACGCCCTAATTACCTTGTACTCTTGCAAGTATTTTCAGTGTTTTTAACCCTATTAATTTGCAGGTACTAAAAATCCTACCAAGAAACTGGTGTCATTGCAGGAGATTGTTTTAATTAATTTATTTTTATAATATTCTTAATTAATTATTTTTGTTAAAAAAATAAAATGAAAGGTTTTAATTTTGATTTACGTTTTTTTTTGCAGGTTACTGAAATTTGTGCATGGTCAGCACCAAATCCCAATCTGCAGAGCTGGCACGGTTTGATCTAGAATTGGAGCGCACATTGCGACGTCAGTTGCAAGAAAATAATTTGCCATGGGACTGTTCATTGCAGGGCACTTTCAGCAGGATTTGTTTACTGATTTTACGGACAGTAAGGTTACAATGGCATTGGCATTACCTGCAGCAGGTAGACCACTCAGGGAGTTATTGGCAACTCGTGCAAATGATGTTTCGTATTGTATTGTGTATCCCGCACAAAAAGAGGACTATGCTTTCGAGATCAAGCACCATATGCTTGAAAATTTACCAACTTTTCGTGGGCTGTCAAATGAGGATGCAAATATACACATCACAAAATTCATTTTGGGCTGCAATAATATTTTAATCAGGGGTTTTTCTGTCGAGGCCATCAAGCTACGTCTTTTCTCTTTCACTTTAAAGGATAAGGCGGAAACATGGTTATTCACTCTTCTAGCTAATAGCAATGCATTACTACTTGACAGCAATTACATACAAAGTTCTGAACAAATATTACCCAACATCCAAAACATTGAACTACAAGAAGGAAATTATGACATTCACTCACAAGCCGAATGAGGAGTTTCATGAAGGGTCGGAGAGATATACATAGATGTACATGAAATGTCCACATGCTAATATTGATTCTGATACACAGATGATCATATTTTTCGATAGGCTTAATCTTACATCTAGGAGTCATGTTAATGCATCAGTTGGGGGATCACTACTAAACAAATCAGCTAGGGAGACATTTGAATTATTTGATATGATGGCCACTGAATCTCAGCAATGGGCAGCTGAGAATTCTCAAAAAATGGGTGTTTTTGAAATGTTAATTGCATCTCCATGCATGTCAGCCCAAATTGAGAATATGGAAAAGAAATTTGATGCAAGATTGGACTTGCTTATGCAGCATATTTCTGCACCTATGCAGCAGCCACCACTTACTGCAGCAGTTTGCAACATCTGTAGCTTACTAACACATCATATTATAGGTTGCCCATATAAGGATGCATATCCAGAGCTTGTTGCAGAGCAAGTTAACGCATATTCAAATTTTTATAACCCATGTTGGAGGGATCCCCAAATATAAATGGGGAGGAAATCAACCGCAGTAGCCTTTTCAACAGAATCCTGTGTAGTAGCCAGTTGTACAGCCCAAACGGTCATTAGATGACACACTTCAAATATTCATAGTCTACAAAAGCATACACGGACAAAAATGATTAGAATATGCAGAATGTACAAGCTTCAATTCAAAATATGGAAAGAAAAAAAAAAACAATTTGGGCAGTTAGCAAGTCATATCATAGAAAGGGAGAAAGGGAAATTTCCTAGCCAAATAATCCTTAATCTACAAGGTTCAGAAGAACGCAGTGTTGTTAGAATTTTGTGTTGTGGTAAAAGTTATGATAATTATGAGAATGCAAAAATTGAAGAAAACTTGCATAATCTGTTGCTGCACAGCAGCCTGCCAAACACAGTCCAGCACCAGAAAAACACCCAAAATGTGTTTATGAGGCCCCGATTCCATACCCTCAATTTAATAAAAATGGGCTAAAATGATTTGTCAAAACTTGAAAGTATTTTTGTCATTTTAACCTTATTTAACGGAATTTTTTTACTGAATGACCAAAATAATTGATGGTGGACAAACTCAGGGACCAATTCTATCGATTTTAAATCTCAAAGATCTAAGTGATAAAATATGTCAATCTTAAGGATCATTTTGACTAAAAATCCTTTAAGTTTTTAGGATTGTTGGGCCTATATCTTTTAGTCCCTTTGATCCTCCTTTGATTAAGACCACTGTGTGATTTGGGTATCAACTCTCTCTTTTAATATCGCTTGTACATAATAATATCGTATCCGTATTTGTAGTCTAGCACAGAAAAGGAAAAGGAATTACAAAAAATTCAATCGGAAGATCATTTCAAGGAGGAAATGACATGGATTATTCACTTTTCCTCATCATTTTAGTGAACCCCTGCTTCTCTATTTGGCTTAAACTATTGAATTTTTCATTTACATATCATGTCATTCTATATCTCAATATTGATGATATGAAATTACTGAAGAAATTTAGCAATCCAGTTATAAGAGGAAAACTTGAAGTAAACAATAGTTGGTAAGATATGGAATATTAAGGATTTTGCAACATACGCTTTTTTGTGCCTCCGAGGATCTGTTTCTTTGCCTTACCCACCACTGTCGTGACACACCCGACTTGGAATATCCACTAGGACTTCGAATCGAGCTGTGTTGGCCGACACTTGGAAGGTGACGAAGCCATAAAGTATAATGATGTGGAAAATGTGAATAAATTTAAGGGAACTTTAACGAAAAGCACCCGGTACTGTTCACTTTAACGAAAAACCACATTTTTACACTAAAAAGTCAATCCTGGTACTATTCACTTTACCCTTTATTTTGTCCTTATCATTAAAACTCAAAGTTTTCAAGCCCTTTTCATTAGTTTTCCTTAAATTTAAACCTAAAAGTGCCTAAAGACAAGAGTGCGCTGTGAGCGGGAATGAACCCATTTCACACACGACGTCAAAGCATAAATAAAGTGCAGTAGTGTTGGTAAGGATCATACCCTCAGAGGTAGCCACTTATACTTAGATTCGCTAAGAATCCTTGTTAATACAAACTTTCAGCAGCTAAAACCTAAAAGGGTGAAAAAAACAAGGGTGAGTGGGCCTGAAATAAAGTTTCAACAAAAACCTTTTGAAAACGTTATAACCCCTCGATGTAAAACCCGTATAGTTTCCAGAAAATAATACTACATACATATGGAATGTTATGTCTTAATGTTTTAGCACTAAAAGATGTAAGCTAAGTGTGAAATCAATATAAAATAACATGCCAGTCAGAGTCACCTAACGTGACATGTACGACTGGACCTGTAGCTCATCAGTGAAATCAATATAAAATAACACTTATAGCTCATCAACCTATGCCTGCACACGAGTCGGAACCACCAAATGTGATCTATATGACAGGGCTGGGTGTAAATAAGTACGTTCAAGTGCTACGATCAAGTGAAGGCTGTGCGAATAATCGCGAGTCACCTATGAGTCGGAAACCACCTATTGTGGTTTGTACGACAGGGCTGGCACCAAACTTGTATTAAGGTGAACGTGCGGTGCAGGAAGTGAACATCACGTGAAGGGCTGTGCCTTGGCCTCGGGTGGGAGCACTAACACCGGGGTGCAGCAATGATGAGCTCTAAATGCATTTATGCATAACAATTTGCCATGCAACCAATACCATCACAATATACTCACCTGAAGCTTACCTGAGCCTCTGCAGCATCAAGCGATATAATTCACGATTTATAATAATGCAATACTTATAATGCAACTCATTTTCGACATGGCATTTTAGCATAAATCACTTTAAAAATGTTTCTCGAAACCATAAAGCATATATATATATATATATATATATATACACTATAAAAAGGAAGAAAACCCACTCACCGGGAGTCCGCGCTACAACTCCCTAGCACAAACATTGAGGTGTCACGAACGATCGGCGCCTAGAACAATTATCAAACCACATCTCAAAATCGTTATCAATAGAACACGTAACTTACATAAAAAAACATCCCCAAGGACGTTCTACAATGATTTGAGACCCATTGACCAAAAGTCAATTGTCGATCAAAGATCGACGGTAGGGTCCACAACCCTACGTAACTTGATTCAAAAGATCCGCTTCTCAAATTTCCAATCCATAACTTCCCAAGGGTTTCAATAAGCTTCTAGAACAACATCCTAAAGTTTTGGAACAATCCAACGGTCAGATCTTTATCAATTACTTAAATTAAGTGGCAGCCGACGTTTTATTTTACGAACTTACCAATCTAATTCAGAAAGATCCGTACGTCGGATTCCCAATCCCTGAGTTCCTATAGTCTTCAAATATTACGTACTATAATGCACTAAGGTTTGGTGACGATCCAACGGTCGGATTGTCGATTTACAAAATGTCCAAGTAGCGGACCTTAGCGAATTTATACCCAAACAATAGAATTTCGTTAATCGGATGTCAAATATGGAATCGGGGCATCCAAATTAGCCTAGGAAGGTTAGGTGGGGTCTCGGCCCACGTCGTTGTCACGCAGCGGTCAGCCGCCCCAACTCGCTAGAAAAATTCAACTATTTCTAAAATTACCAAATTTCACAGAAATGTATATCTCAGTAAAGGGAATAATTTTCATACCTATGGCCAAGTCCAATTTGGCTAGGAAACACCTGAAAACTGCTTCAAACCACTGGAAACCCTTGAATTTGGGTGTGTTCGATTCGACCTCAAACGAACTCTGACGCCTCCAAAATTGTTTAGGCTTTGTTCTTGAGCTCAAGAGGGTACAAAAGATGGTGGTGATTGAGCAAAAATGCTTCAGATTTGGTGGATCTCCACCCAAAGCCGTCACACCCATCTTTGAGGGTTTACATAAAGTTAAGCTCAAAGTACTCGAATTTAGAGAAAAGTTAGGAGGGAGATCGAATGGCATCGCCATGGGCATCATTTTGGAACCTTCACCATCGTCAAAGATGGTCGGCAACAGAAAATGTGGTCGGGTCGGGTCGGCGGGTCGAAGAGAGATCCAATCCCCTCTTTCTCTTCTATCTAATTTCCCCTCCTTTCCTTTCCTTCTGATTGGCCGGTTCCCTCCCTCATTTCTCTCCTTTCGCTTCTCTTCTTCTCATCCTAGCTGTCCATTTCTTCCCTCTCTTTTCTTTTCCTTCCATCCCAGCCACACACGTGGCATTTCACATGGCTTCAAATTTTAAACGTTAATATCCCATTCGTTATAACTCCAAATTACGTTCCGTTTATGCCAACGCGTTCGTAGCGATGAATACTATGAGGATATGCCAAGAAAATAGATCTTACATGACATGACAAGGCAGTCAAACAAAATCAACGCATTTGCCTCGAAGGGCATTTTCGTAAATTCACTTATTAAAATTATAAAAATTGTAAAATTATGAACGGGTCGTTACAGTCGCCAAACCAAGATACTTCTCATGGCAAGCCACCCCCTTCAAAGTGCCTGAGAAATCCTTAGCACACATAAGAAACAAATAAGGCGAAAGTGGACACCCTTGTCATAATCCCCTCTCAGGGACGATGTGTCCTAACCAAGGAAGAAAATATCGGTAATATCAGAAATATCGGTAGTCCGAAAACACGGAAATATCGATGGAAATATCGGGATAATATCGATATCGATAAAAATTACATGGAAACCACGGAAATTGTAAGAAAAACTTGGAAATTTTTATTGAAACTTTGCAGGATGTTTATTTAGTCAATTATCTATTAGTTTATCACAAAAAATTGGAAGGAAATGCATTGCATGATGGATTTAACTGATTTAAGTTGATTATATAGCGAGCTGGCAAACATTGTGAATGTAGAAAATATGTAGTAATTAATGAAAGAAGTTTAAACACACCATAATCATTTATATATAATGAATTAGTACAATATTTTACACTTTATACATTGCATGGTAAGATACATGAGTGACTTAGTACCACATAGAGTTCCTATGAGGTTCAAAATTTTCACTATCTTCATCATCTCTATTTGTAGAGTAAGTGTATTGTGAAGAGTAGTCAGCAACCATGGCAATGGTTTTCAAGAACCAAAACCCAAAAGTCAATAGGAAACCGAATACTTCGGTATTTTTCGGGATTACCAAACAAATGGGATTTGGAAACCAATCCCATATCGAAAATTTCGGTATTTTTCGGGATGGGATTCCCGAACTTCAGGATGGTTTTGGTTTGGGATTTTTCGGTTTGGGTTTGGGACTTTTTTGGTTTGGTTTAGGATTTTCGGGAATTTTTTCCAGCCCTACCATGTAAGTGACCAAATAAAAAATAGAAAAATTAAAAATCACATGCCATTGACTAAGTAATTAATTGACACAATTTAAAATATAATACCACAAAAAATTTGGAATATGTGCAAATTTGTTTCTTGTAAAAAGAATTCAAAACAAAACAATATATATAAATATAGTACCATTTTATCACAACAACATAAGTGATATGGTGGTTAAGGCGTTAAGGACTCAAATTGGAGGGGGTTCGAATCCCTTTAGTCTCAAAATTGAGACTCTTCAGAAAATTTTAAGAATTTTTGGATGTCATATCGCGATAATATCGCGATATTATAGTTAATGTCGCGATATTATCGATATTATACTTGTTAAAATATCGGTAACTAAAAAAAACGAAAATCGCCGATATTTTCGATATTTAAATCCTTGGTCCTAACATCTTGGCCCCTTTGCAACTCCTTCATCGCATGTCATGTCTCAAACGCTGCCATAATGCTATCAACTATCAATCTTTGGGGAACAAAAGCACTCTGATTCTATAAATAACTTCCGGCAGCACCAATTTCAATTTACAATCGATTAGCAATCGTCTTCGCCAATTTTAAGAAATTCTTTATAATTAAATTCCTAAAGAAAATGAATAACAGAATTTTCAGAACAAACATAAACTCATCACACTAATTTTGAGACCAAAGGGATGTGAGATTCACACTAAGTGGAGAAGAGATAATAACAATATCAAATACTCTACTTCTCCACACTTAACTTTGATAAGATAAGTTGGGCAAGTACAAGTAGTTTATAGCTCAATTGGATAAGAGCATTAGTCCATATAATCGAATTTTCATTTGTGAATTTCCTTCCATGTAGTTTAGATGATTTGGTGTTTATTAAAATAAAATAAAATTAATATTGGTAAGATAATATTTCAACGTGAGGCCTACTTCATTCGGACCGACTCTCATTTTCTTACTTTGTATTTTAATTGATTTGTGTTGATTTTTCAAACGTGTTAGACTGTTAGTGTAATTTATCTTACAGAAGAACATTAAAAAATGTTTTAAATTTTTTCTTTCCACATTTGGTCCGCTGATACGATCAGCAAGTTTTGTGCTGCATTGGGCTTACGCGTAATGATTGGACAACGGATTAACGTCACGACCTGGTGGAATATTTTGGCCTCCGCGCACCATGCGGTGTAGAATGTTCGTTGCTTCCGGCGCGGTGCACACGGTAAAACATAGTTAGTGTTTTTTTTTTCTTTACATATTTTTTACCATTTTGTTTAGGCTTGAAAACACATTTGGTGACTGTTTTCTTAAGGAACGACGATATATTGTTCTTGATTTCCATCTAGATAATAAGTTTTATAAATGGTTTTTTATTTTTTAAATACCATGTTCAGTGTTTCTTTAAAGTAAAATTGACCTTTTATTTTTTTCATTTCCATTCATTCAGATCTCTTTCGTTTTATCGATATTGTCCATATCCTCTTTTTCTTCTGAAAAAATGGGAAGAGAAAGGATCTTCTTCGATGGATCCCTCTTGTTACTGTTTAGTCCCCTTCGTTTCGGAAGTTGCTTCTATTTCTACATTTGTTTCTTCTTCACTTTTCCCCCTTTCTTCCGTTTCTAAGGTTTCTTTCAATTTCTTAATAACAAGGGGTGACGGTATATGTATAAATAGTAGACAGAGGTATAAATATATTATTGACCTCAAAGAAAGGTTACATCACATCTTAAATGAAGAGATCCTGAATAAAATTAGGAGGATCCTCGAACTAAACTACTTTGTTGCTATTTGAAACAACAAACTGAGCTAATCCATTACAGGTTCTAGGGATGTGCAAGGTCTGTGTGGGGTGTAGAGTTGCCGCCACATGCAGTGCATCCTCCGCTAGCAAGCTAAACGCATACAAGTCCCCTGAGTGATCGTTGTTCGCGGCTAGAGCCTGAGTGGAGTCGCTCTCAAGCACAACCTGCTGTACTTCCAAACTTTGTGCAAGCCAAATTCTTTCCAATACTAAACCAACAATTATTTTTTTTATTTTTTTATTTTTTTGTTCACACGGAACTTATATGGCACGTGTATCAATAGAATTAGGTTTCTTTTGTGCTATATCAGAAAATTTACAGATTTTCTTTACGTACATAAACGGCTTGGGACAAAGTGACTTGAAATGAGCATGTATATTTTTGTTATTTCCCTAAGAAGAGCCCAATAATGTCTGTAAAACAAGTCTGTACGGTATTGATTCAAAAAAGTTTGTGGTCCTAGTTTTGTATTTCAAATATGAGGAAAAAAAATGAAAACTAATTAAAAGAAAAGAAATTCACAAGTCAAATAAGTAGAAAACCAATGAAGAGTTGGCAGCACAGTATCTGACTGGATTTTCATATTCATTTTCTTGGGTTTGATTGGTTGTTTGATTTATTTGTCAAACTTCGGAGTTTTTCTTTTATAACATTATTAGCAGCAATATTTTCCACTCCAAAATCTGACTTTATATGCAATTTTACCGGAATTCATAAATCATTGCATAAAACTATACTCCACTAGCAAACATTGGAAGAGAAATGCTAAGGAAACTAAAAGAAAGGGACTTTTCATGGATTTTTTGTCACCTCATGTTTTTTGCACAATATTTTATAGTGTTGGTATAGAAATTAACATTAAATTGTGAGGTGAAAAAGAGTCTATAGAAATCTCACTTTAAGAGTCTCCTTAGCATTTCTCATATTGGGAATGTTGGAGAAGTTGTGCTAGCTCCACTTTAAAATATTAAATTACTAGGCACCATAGTTGTGTTAGCTCTAGTCCCTAAATAATTACCAAACTCTCGAAAAGTTGTGTTAGCTCCAGTATAGTGACTTCCAGCAATTGATGTGGGGATTGGTTTCTCTTGTGATCCCATATGGGGCACTCGCGAGGGGGAGTGTTGGAAAATAGAATCCCCCATCGGTCATAAGACAAAACAATAAACAATTATTCTATGGGAGTTCTCATCCCTAATATCACTGATGACCCAACACCTACCTTGTAATAGGTGGTTAAGTTGGGACAATATCTGTGATATTTTGAAACTAATTTTGCAGAAGTACTGAAATTTTGAAACTGATTTTGTAGAAATACTGAAATTTTGAAACTAGTCTTACAAAATTGCAAGAATTTTGAAACTGATCGTTCATTATAACTTTGTTTCACGAACAATTTTCATCTATGTGCTCATGAGATCGAGCTCTATCCAACAAATTCAAGGGTGACTCCAAAAGGGTCTACAAATTTTGTTGGCGAACTACGAAATATTAAATTTTAACTAATTAACCAACAATGCAAAATTTAACGAAATTAAATTAAATTCACGAAAATTCAATAGTGAAATTTGAGGGCTATATTTCACATATAGTCATACATGACTTTAACTTTTCTAATGTATTGCAGAGAAATTTAGTTAATTTGAAATCAAAAGTTATATCTGACTAACTTATCATATGCGTTGGAGATACCCTAATCTCTATTAATTAATAAAACCCTCTTTGTCAACCAAAAGATGATGAAAAGACAACTTAGTCTTCTATCACACAAAAAAAAAAATAATGGGCAATAATGTAATTTCATAGGTCCAAAATTTTCTGTTTTTTAATGAAGCCTCGCTTATAGATAATGTTAAAATATCTCTAATATTTAAAGTTAAAAAAAAACCAAAAAAAAAAAAAAAACCTCTCACTCCCCCACATTCTCTCTCTCCCCCCTCCCTCCTTTTCATTTTCTAAAAAAATGTGTTTATACACACAAAGTGTGTAGGCAAATGCTAGTTACATATTAATAAAACATTGTTTGTCAACGAAAAATTAATAAAATTACTATTATACCCTTTAATACAAAATTGAAAGAAAATATAGAAAAGAAAACAATGTGGGCATTAAAGTAATTTTGTACAAACAAGTTTTTACTGTTTTTTCTAAGCCTCACAACTATGTCACTTTATCAATACATTCTAAACTCATTCTCTCTCATTCTCTCTTTTTCCTCTCATAAAAAAAAATTAAAAGAACAAATATTTAAAATATATATAACGTATATTTCTTGACACACAGAGTGTATGGCTTTTGCTAGTATTTCTTAAATAAATCTCTTACACTATGTTTAGATGAGGGAAATAAACTTAGAATTTGGATAAAAGTCAATTTGTAAATTGACATGCACCAATTCCTGACACACCCCAACCTAAATCAAGGCGTGCTGGCCGTCACGTGAGGGTGACGCAGCCATGTGCGCAGTGCAGAAGTGATAATGATATAAAAATGTGAGTAAATAAAAACCAAACTAACTAATTTACACTAAACAAATATGTAAGTGCGAGTGAAAATATTTAAGTATAGTTACACTTATTCAAAGCGTATGTAACCTAAGTGCAGTCCAGTAGGTCAAGTACTAATTATACAATACCAGAGATATGATCCTACATTGATTACAATCTGTCAGAACTGCCGTCAACTCCTTGTAAGCCACCAATAAGCAAGCCTACCTAGAACCTGGAGGGGCGCAAAACAAAGAGTGTGAGTGGGCAAAAATAAAGCTTTTCAAACTCATTTCTCTTTTCCAAAAATAATAATAACCCCTCGTCATAAAATCCGTATAATTTCCCAAAAAAATAAAATAAATACATATATCGAAACCATACTCAAAATACCAAAATCCACATGTATGCCATGTCAAATATCTCAGCATAATGAATATATAAATCAGGTGAAGTAAATCAATGAAAAGTGATATGTCAGCCGGATCCACCTATTGTGGCCTGTACGGCTGAACCTATAGCTCATCAAGTATGCCTGTACACGAGTCGGAACCACCTAATGTGGTATGTACGACAAGGCTAGGTGTAATAAGTACGCTCAAGTGCTACGATCACGTGAAGGCTGTACGATAAATTGTATGTCACCTACGAGTCGGAACCACCTATTGTGGTCTGTACAATAGGGATGTGCACCAAACTTGGATCTAAGGTGAGCATGCGGTGCGGGAGGTGAATATCACGTGAAGGATTGTGCCCTGACCACGGGCGGGAGCACTAACACCAGGGTGTAGGTTTATGAGCTCTAAATGCATCTATATATAACCATCATAATACAACTCACAATCAATAACACATATACTCATCTGGAACTTACTTGAGTGTATGTAGCGTCAAATACTAACATACATAACTACTAATGCATATTCTAAAATATAAAGCATTTGACATGGCATAAAAATGCAAAATCATTTAAATACATTTTTTTGGGAAAAACGCAATGCATATATACATATATTAAAAACCAAAAGCCCACTCACTGGTATGTGGCAGGGTCGTAACCTTCGAGTCTAGCCTGACTGCGTTCGTCCTCCAAAAATGTCACATCCCGACCCGGGGAGGACCACTTCCCGGGTCCGTTCCATCACCGTAGCACGATATTGTCCGCTTTGCGCTTACCATTCCCTCACGGTTTTGTTTTTGGGAACTCACGAGCAACTTCCTAGTGGGTCACCCATCCTGGGAGTGCTCTGGCCTCCTTCTCACTTAACTTCGGACTTCCTACGGAATCCGAAACTAGTGAGCTCCCAAAAGACCTCGTGATAGGTAAGGATGGGAATATACATTTAAGGATCACTCCCCTAGGCGATGTGGGATGTTACAATCCACCCCCCTTAGGGGCCCGACGTCCTCGTCGGCACACTTCCGGCCAGGGATTTTGTTCTCTTGAAAATTAGTCCTTGCAAGGGAGTTTCAAGATTTGGAAAGAGTGGAAAATTAGCTCCGAGATATATTGGTCCTTTCGAAATAGTAAAACGAGTTGGTGAAGTTGCCTACCAACTTGCCTTGCCTCCTTCTCTAGCACATGTGCACGATGTATTCCACATGTCAATGCTACGGAAGAGCCAACCTAATGCAACTCAAGTGATAGAATGGGATGAGGTACCACTTCAAGATGATGTTACATACGAAGAACAACCTATTCAAATATTGGATCGAAAAGAAAAGACCTTGAGAAATCGGGTAATTCCTTTAGTCAAAGTTCTTTGGAAGCATCATGGGACTGAAGAGGCCACTTGGGAAGTTGAGTCCGAGATGCTTGAGAAGCATCCACATCTATTCCAAAATTAAGGTACTTACTCTATGCAAATTTCAAGGACGAAATTTATTTTAAGGAGGGTGGATTGTAATATCCCGAAAATTTTAAGTGGGGATTAAGAGTGAATCACTTGAGGTCTTTGTTAGCAAAAATTGATTTGCCTTATTTGAGGTTAGATCAATTGGCCTTTGGCCATTAAAAAAAAAGGGGTAAAGTTGACGTTTGGGATATAAAAAAAGGGATGGGTTCTAGGAATCCCCATTTAGCTATTTTCCATTCCTGCCTTCCCTCCAGCCGAAAGTAATGAAAGGGGTTTACCCCTTTTAGCTCTTCACTTGTCAAAAAGGAAATCTAAGGAAGAGGAGTTTAGTTTTCTTTGCTTGTGAAGATTAGAACAAGTGAGGATCTTTCCTTTGTCTCCATTTAAGGTATCTATTTCTTACCTTTGGGATCTATTTGATTTTTATGGTTTGTTAACCCATGAATTAGTTTGGGTAGGAGTAAAAGAACATGAAGGTATCATAGTTCATGTTATAGTTTTAGAGTTGAGCACCAAGTGTCTGATTTAAGTCCCCAATTAACCTTGAATTAGGGTATGTTGTTAGATATTTGTATAAGTGGTGTGTAATGATTTTTCTTGTTTATAGATAAGGAAGAGAAGGACAAGGGGACGACACAAGTCGACGAACACCCTGAAAGTTGAATATCAAGAAATTGTGTTGAGGTAGGGGAGTTTTAATCAAAAATAAAATATTTTGGTTTTTCATTTTTACTTGATCAAGGATTGATGGCATTTGAACATTTTTTTTAAGCTTACTTAAAATGTTTTATTTTTCGATTATGTGAAAGAAGTGGAGAAAATATTTCACTATGGCTTGATCTTAATGATTCAAATTCCGTTACTACAACTTTGGTGAGTTTAAAGTGATTGAAATGATTTTTCAAGATTTTGTTTGGATGTGCAGGCCTCTTATTTTACTCAATACCACATACTGAAGCATCTCAATATGAATGTTCAAATTGTGAAAGTAGATGGAAAGTAGTGTAATACCTGTGCAGTTGAGAATGTTGAGAAATGTATGAATGGGCACAATGACCCGTGAAGTTGTTTGATTATGGGCACAATGACCCAAGGTTTCCCGGGGAAAGCTCCATGTGTGGGGGGCTGTGAGAATGAGTTACGAAAGTGATAAATACATGTGATATGTATATTGGCCAGGTATATTACGGTTCTTTCCAATCTGCTTGTCACTTGTTTGGGATAAAAGAAGATCTTTGTGATTTGGGTGTGCTAGTGATTCTTTCAATGATAATGGCTTTGTTATCCTTATGACAAAAGAAGTGATTTTTGAACTTGTGTGTTGTACGGTTGTTATCATGCTGCTAATGCTCCGAAACCTTTGGTTTTTCTATCATATGTTACTTTCCATAAATTTTTTAGCATATTTCAAATTGTTGGACTATGTGGTGGTGAGAATAAACGGTTTTGAATCACTTTTATAACTTTCGGCATGCACTAGAGATTTTAAATGACTACGGACTTACAGCTACTGGGCATTTTATGCTTACCCCATTTTTCTAAACATGTAAAATTGTAACATCCCACATCGCCCAGGGGAGTGATCCTTAAATGTATATTTTCATCATTACCTAGCATGAGGCTTTTTGGGAGCTCACTGGCTTCGGATTCCGTAGGAACTCCGAAGTTAAGCGAGAAGGGGGCCAGAGCACTCCCAGGATGGGTGACCCACTGGGAAGTTGCTCGTGAGTTCCCAAAAACAAAACTGTGAGGGAATGGTAAGCCCAAAGCGGACAATATCGTGCTACGGTGGTGGAACGGGCCCGGGCTGGGATGTGACAGAAAACATCTCACCTGACTTCGTTAGCATATTCCATCAAAATTGATGGAATATTCTCCTTCTCCCTCGTTGGTTCGCCGGAGTTTGGCACCGGCCACCGCTGCATTCGCCGGTTTCACTTTTACGTCCCAAAACCAATGGAAATTGGTCGAAAAAAGTCTCGATAGTTCTGTAAACACGAAATTTTCCTAAAACAAACGAGACAAGAACATGTGTACAAAATAATATTTTGTATTAATGATTTAGGGGTTACAATCTCTCTCAAATTTGATCCTTTGATTCGATCTCCGTAAGGTGTTGATTTGTGGATTGTGATGCTGATCCAAAGGCCATCGAGGCTTGATCTCGGACGAACAGTTGGAAGTTTCTTCAAGGGGCCTTTTGGGCTTGATCTTGAAGGTTGATGGATGAACGGATCTTCAAGGGCTTTTGGGCTTGATCTTGAAGAACTGTTGATGAACGAATCTTCAAGGGCCTTTGGGGCTTGATCTTGATGAACAGTTGATGGATGGATCTTCAAGGGCTTTTGGGCTTGATCTTGAAGAACGGTTGGATGTGTGGATTTGTTGATGTTGTTGATCCAAAAGGTCATTGGGGCTTGATCTTAGGATAAACAGATGATGAACGATGAACACTTTCTTCAAGGGCCGTCGGGGCTTGATCTTGAATTGGTGGAAGTTCATTCAAAGGGCCGTTGGGGCTTGATCTTGAAGGTTGAGTTGACGAAGAACGAATAGAGCTTTCTTGATCCTTCGGGATTTGCTTGGGAGCTTTGGAGTTTCAAAGCTTTAAGGTTTTGGTGTGAGGTGAATTGGTTATGAATTGGTTCCCAAATGAATGCATTGGCTTCCTATTTATAGAATTTTCCAAGGCCTAATTTTGAATATAATATGCAGATGAAATAAATCGTTTCTGTCAGGTGTTGACATGTGTCCTATTTGATGACTTTTCCGATTTATTTTGATTTTTCGTTTAGTCACACGCTACGTGTAAAATTTATGTGACATGTGAGCGTTGAAATTGTAACTATTGGTCAACATTTATTTCACCAAAATTTCGATGTCTACAAGTTCGGCCACACCTACAACTCGACGAACTCGAGTGTCCTAATGTCCAAAACCTTCCAAAATTCCTCTACAAGTTTCGTGAAGTAGTTTTAAGACCTCCTAGAACTTTAAAACTCCACGAAACACTCGTGATCACCACGGAGCAATTTGCACCCCCTGCCGGAGCTCGGGTATCTCGAGTTTCCGAAGTCCCCATGTCAAACTAAAGGTATGGCTCGACTCCTGAGCTTGCAAGGAGTCCAAAAACAACCTAGTCTAACTCGATCTACGACGTTTTGAGGGTGGTGGGGTGAATGACCGTACAAATTGTACAGATGATGAAGAATAGCGAGAGAGAGAGAGAGAGAGAGAGAGAGAGAGAGAGAGAGAGAGAGAGAGAGAGAGAGAGAGAGAGAGAGAGAGAGAGAGAGAGAGTGAAGTCAACGTGTGCACGTGTAAGTATGTGTGTGATGGTCCGAATTGGGCATACATATAAACCAACTTAAATTCCAATTGGGCTACCAAATTTAGTCCTAACAACCCTACAAATTTTTCATTGGGTCCAAAGAAATAGGGCATAAGATAATTGGTCCGTTTCTTAGCCCATTTATACATTCATAACCCAACTCTCAAGGGTAAACTCATCTTTTCCACTCTTTCGGGGATAAAATAAATATATATTCGAGACGGGTCGTCACAATTCCCTTGTTTGGATTCATAAACATAGAAATTTAAAATTTTCGTGTGAAAAAAAAACTTGGAATTTGGGACCTCCAATTCCCAAGTTTAAATTCTATGTAAATATGTGTCATTTCTCAATTTCTATGTTTGAGAGTTTAAAAATAACAAATTCTGTATTTAATTCCATTGTTCTTTTAGGTTAACCAAACAAGAAAATTCACAAATTCTAGAAAATAAAATCTCGTCATTTCAATTTCTATCATTTTAAAATTCCTTTAAACTTAAATTTCTTCATCCAAACATAGTGTTAGATTTTAATTCTAACCTTTTAAACACACCCTGGTTTCTTCCAGACTAGAGGGTTTTTTTTTTTTGTCAACTAACAAATGTTTTCTGAAGAATTGCTTGAATTTGTAGTTAAATGTTTGTCATGTGTATAGCAAAAATACTTATAATAAAATGGAAATACTTTCTACAAACGTAGCATAAACAGGTTTATTGATGCACAAAATCAGTGAGGACTTTGGTACAACAGAAAGTGTTAAGTTTGTGACCTTCGCTAGATTGCTCCGGTCACTAGTGTGGATAAGTATGTAAATGGATAAAGACAGGGAAGCAAACATAAGATGTACATGGTTTACCCAGATTGGCTACGTCCACGGAGTAGAGGAGTTCTCATTAATTGTGAAGGGTTTACACAATTACATAGGTTCAAGCTCTCATTTAGTGAGTACAAGTGAATGATTTAGTACAAATGACATTAGGAAATATTGTAAGAGAATGATCTCTATTTATAGAAGAGAGTTTCTAGTTTCATTCTGACATTGACACGTGTCGTGTTGTGATTGGCTTCTGATGTTGACACGTGTCGCGCTATGATTGGCTTCTAATGTCGACACGTATCGCGCTGTGATTGGCCTCCTGGTTAAAAGGAAACTCTTCTGGGTCCTTGACGGTATAACGTTGATCGGTGCTCAGTAGTTTCGGGATTGGCCAAGTATGGTACAAACAGTGCTTCCTTAAGTTCCCGAGTGAGGGAAACTCCTCGGTTGGAGACTTGCGAGATCCAAGCCATTGAGTAATCACGAAACTTCTAAGTACCGAAGTGTGGTATCATTTTCACTTGCCTTATCTGTCTCATATGTAGATGTGGCATCTTCTCTGGAAGTATTTTTCCTCCATCCAGGGGTGGTATTTTTAACCGATGAAGATGTACAAGGTAATGTATCAATTTCACTTGAAGCTTACTTGTAGTTTCGGGCTTGGTTAAGTGCGATACAAACCCTATAGTAGGAGTCCCCCAAGTCGTCGAGTTAGGAGATTTGCTGAATGAGGTAACATACAAGGTAAGCAATCAGACTTCCAAGCAAGCAACCTAGATCGGAAGTTCGACTTCGGCTTCCAGTTGATTGTTCTCCTTCTCCTTGTGTCGTAAACAGCAGCAAGGATAAGGAGAAGCAAATGGAGAAGAGATGATATGACATACTTTTGCTTTTGAAGAAGTAACTTTTTACAGGCTTTTCTTGAACTGGGCTGGAGGGTTTTCTGGTTTCCTCCAGAGTATAAGGCCGACTCAAGAATTTAAGGGTTAAAACAAGTCCATCAAATCTAGAGTACGTTCGACCCTGATGATATGGGATACTTTTGCTGTTGACAAAGTAGCAGATGTATCGGCACATGTTCTGTTATGCTTGTCTCCATATGCTTCCTTGTATCATTCTCACTTGCCCTAGCTGTTCCTCAGGCAGATGTGGTATCTTCTCTGGAAGCATAAAATGTTAAAGATGAGTACTCGAGAGCAATGCCAAGTAAGTAATCAGGCAAGGGGTTCCAGGCAGTCAGTTCCTGACTGGGTTTGATTCCAATTGCTGATTGATTGCGCTCTTTCTCTTTGTCTTGCAGGTAAGAACAAGGCCAAAGGAAAAGACAGGGAAAAAGCATGATATGGGATATTCTTGCTTTTAACCCTGATGATATGAGATACTTTTGCTCTGGTGTGGCTTGTTTGCAGAGGTATTATCGGGGGGAAAAGAAGCTGAGTATTTCGAGAGACTCTACTAAGAGTGCCCTCTCGGATGTGAAGAAAAGTTAAGCATTTTTATTTGTAGGTCTGCCTGGCTATGGAGGATGGAGGTCGACATATATAGGAGTTTCCCTAACAACAAGTAGTAGTGTTATTCATTTACCCTTCTTGGTCATAGCAATGTAATGGGAGCTGCAAGCTTCACGTGTTTTAACTTTGTCAGAGCATTTTGAAAAAGTGGTATGTGGTATCTAGAAAGCTGATGTTGTGTGTGAAGATTGCAGACAAGCTTTATCCAAGGAAATCTGGCTCTCGAAGTTCGGAGAGTGGTGCCTCTTCGATTTTCGAACAAGCAATCATGTCAGGGATCTGGCTCTCGAGATTCAGAGAACGGTGCCTCTTCGATTTTTGAGAAAGCAATCCTATTGGAATTCTGACCCTTGAGATTCGGATAGCAGTGTCTCTTTTATTTTTTAGAAAGTAATCATGTTGGGAGTCTGACTCTTGAGATTCGGAGAGCAGTGTCTCTTCGATTTTTGAGAAAGTAATCTTATTAGGAGTCTGGCTCTCGAGATTCGGAGGGCGGTGCCTTTTCGATTTTTGAGTACGTAATCCTGTTGGGAGTCTAGCTCTCGAGATTCGTGGTACCTCTTCGATTTTTGAGCAAGCAATCTTGTTGGGAGTGTTTTCTCGAATATGAGTAAAGGTTGAGCATTTTTGCTAGTCTGCCTTGCCACGGAGCACGGAGGTTGACACACATTGAGACTTTTTAGTTATCAAGCAGTGATGATGTTCCTTTACCCTTGTGGGTAATAGTAAGGTAACTGGACCTTCAAAATTTATGTGTCTAAACTTTGTCAGAGATTTTTGGCAAAGTTATCTGTGGTACCCGAGGAGCTGATGTTGCGTGTGGAAAGTGGTGCCTCTTCGAAATCCGGAGAGTGGTGCCTCTTCGATTTTTGAACCAACGGCCCTATTGCCCTTTCTTTTATAAAGGCACCAATTGTGTGCAAGAAGTACATTCAGAGAGTTAATGATTGTAGGAATTTTCCCCTTACTTCAGAGATTTATTGCACCTCATTTCTCCTTCATTATTTTTTAGAATGTCTGGTGCATCCGACCGTCGTTTTGACTTGAACTTTGGTGACGAGGCAGCCACAAGATAACATATGACGCCTATCCTTCTTATCCCCTACTGGTCCTTTTACCATTGGGGACTCTGTGATGAAGAATGATATGACCGCTGCGGTAGTGGCCAAGAACCTTCTCACTCCTAAAGATAACAGACTACTTTCCAAACGGTCTGATGAATTGGCTGTTAAGGATTCTCTGGCTCTCAGTGTTCAGTGTGCAGGTTTTGTGTCTAATATGGCCCAACGCCTATTTGCTCGAGCCCGCCAAGTTGAATCAATGGCGGCTGAAGTGATAAGTCTCAAACAGGAGATCAGAGAGCTCAAGCATGAGAATAAACAGTTACACAGGCTCGCACATGACTATGCTACAAACATGAAGAGGAAGCTCGACCAGCTGTAGGAATCTGATGGTTAGATTTTACTTGATCATCAGAAGTTTGTGGGTTTGTTCCAAAAGCATTTATTGCATTCATCTTCTGGGGCTGTACCGCATAATGAAACCCCAAATGATCAACCTTCGGTGCCTCTTCCTTCTGGGGTTCTACCTAGTATTGAGGCTCCCAATAATCACCCTCTGGTGCCTCATCTTTTTGGGGCTCTGCCGACTGCTGAGACTTCTCCTGAGCAACCTTTGTGAAGGCTCCTTCTTGTTTGTTTATTTTGATTCATGTATATGTACATATTTGTAACTTATCGAAGATATCAATAAACAAGTTTTGCTTCATTTCAACGTATTATGTTAATACACCAAGGCCTTCTTCACTAAGTCTTTTGAATTTTTCCTTTTGTTGAAGCTTGTATGTTAAAGCTTTGTGAGTGAAGCATGTAGGTTGAGGTAGTGCTCCCTTAATTTCCCGAGTGAGGAAAACTTCTCGGTTGGAGACTTGAAAAAATCCAAGTCACTGAGTGGTCGTGAGACTTCCGAGTATCAAGGTGCAGTAGCATATGGTAGGAGTCCCCTAAGTCTCCGATCGAGGGAGTTGACGAAGGAGGTGTCTTGCTAGTAGCCAAGTTTCCAAAGTAACAAATTCACCATTTTCCTTTCTAAGTGGTAGCCCAAAAATCCTCCTTCATATATATTTATTATGAAAGTTGTTAGGCCTAAAGAAAAGGAGGCCTAGGAAATTTATTTAATTTTTTTTTTTTTGAATTTTTGAATTTTTGAATAAAAAAAATTAATATATATATATATATATATATATATATATATATATTAAGCTTTATAAGTGAAGTTTTGTTGGGTACCATGAATTGATTTTGCTTCACACTATCTTGATCAAGATAGTGTGAAACTTTTGTAGGTGAAGCTTTTATGTTGAAACTTTGTAGGTTAAACTTTTGTAGGTGAAGCTTTTGTGGTGGGTGAAGCTTTTGTTGGTGAAGCTTTTATGGGTGAAGCTTTTGTGGTGGGGGAAGTTTTTGTGGTAGGGGAAGCTTTTGTGGGTGAAGCTTTTGTGGGTGAAGCTTTTGTTGGTGAAGCTTTTATGGGTGAAGCTTTTGTAGGTGAAGCTTTTATGGTGGGTGAAGCTTTTGTGGTGGATGAAACTTTTGTTGGTGAAGCTTTTGTGGTGGGGGAAGCTTTTGTGGGTGAAGCTTTTATGGTGGGGGAAGCTTTTGTGGGTGAAGCTTTTGTGGGTGAAGCTTTTGTTGATGAAGTTTTTGTAGGTGAAACTTTTGTGGTGGGTGAAACTTTTGTGGGTGGGTGAAACTTTTATGGGTGAAGCTTTTGTTGGTGAAGCTTTTATGGGTGAAGCTTTTGTAGGTGAAGTTATTGTGGGTGAAGCTTTTGTAGGTGAAGCTTTGGAGTTGAAGCTTTGTAGGTGAAGCTTTTGAGTTGAAGCTTTTGTTGGGTACCATGAATTGATTTTGATTCACACTATCTTGATCAAGATAGTGTGAAGCTTTTGAGAATTTGTAGTTATCCTCCATTGATAAAGCTTTTGTTGGTGAAGCTTTGTTGGGTACCACGAATTGATTTTGCTTCACACTATCTTGATCAAGATAGTATGAAACTTTTGAGAATTTGTAGTTGTCCTCCATTGATGAATTTGTGGTGAAGCTTTGTTGGGTACCACGAATTGATTTTGCTTCACACTATCTTGATCAAGATAGTGTGAAGCTTTTGAGAATTTGTATTTGTCCTCCATTGATGAAACTTTGTTGAATTTCCTTTTTTTTTTTTTTTTTAGGAAACTAGAAATTTGAAAATGTGGGAGAGACAACATATACAAATTTTGCTTCCATACTGTTGGGCAAGAGATTGTGATGCAAGTCGCACCTTGTAGTAATCGAAGGTTTGGATGAACCATATAAATTGAATTTGCTTCGAACAATCTTGAATTTGCTTCGAAGGTTTGAGAGTTGTGGTTGAACTCCTTTGATGAAGCTCTTATTGGCACCATAAATTGGTTTTGCTTCACACTGTCTTGATCAAGAGTGTGTGAATTTGAGAATTGTGGTTGCCCTCCATTGATGAAGCTCTTGTTGGCATCATAAATTGGTTTTGCTTCACACTGTCTTGATCAAAAGTGTGTGAAGCTTTCTACGAGTTGTAGTGTTTGCATTGTTACAAAGGAGAAATGTTTGAAGCAAACGTAAGAGGGCTGAATAGCTTGATCTTCGTATGCCATGCACTGAAGTTATTGTTGGCTTGCAATAAGACTTTGTTGGTGACTATAACTCTTGTTGGGCATAAGTGTTCCCCTAGTTAAGTTGTAAAACTTGAGGGTTTTTTATTATTTGTGAATGCTAGGAGTTCACATGTACAAGTTGTACCACTCGTTTTCTGGTTGGTAGAATAAATGGTGAGTTGCTTTCATCACTTGGTTGATGGTACGAAGGTGAGTTCATTCATCACATTTCATCACCTGGTTGGTGGCACGAAGATGAGTTCCTTCTTCACCTAGTTTGTGGCATGAGTGGTAAGTTGCCAAATGATATTAGAGTTGTACATTTCATCATCTGGTTGGTGGCATGAAGGAGAGTACGGATTGTACATTTCATCACCTGGTTTGTGGCATGAAGATGAGTTCCTTCTTCACCTAGTCAGTGGCATGAGTGGCAAGTTGCCAAATGATATTAGAGTACGGGTTGTACATTTCATCACCTGGTTGGTGGCATGAAGAAGAGTACGGGTTGTACATTTCATCACCTAGTTGGTGGCATGAAGATAAGTTCCTTCTTCACCTGATTGGTGGCATGAGTGGCAAGTTGCCAAATGATATTAGAGTACGGGTTGTACATTTCATCACCCGGTTGGTGGCATGAAGGAGAGTACAGGTTGTACATTTCATCACCTGGTTGATAGCACGAAGATGAGTTCATTCTTCACCTAGTTTGTGGCATGAGTGGCAAGTTGCCAAATGATATTAGAGTACGGGTTGTACATTTCATCACCTAGTTGGTGGCATGAAGATGAGTTCATTCTTCACCTGGTTGGTGGCATGAGTGGCAAGTTGCCGAATGATATTAGAGTATGGGTTGTACATTTCATCACCTGGTTTGTGGCATGAAGATGAGTTCCTTCTTCACATTTCATCACCAGGTTGGTGAGAATAATGGCAAGGTGTCGAGGCACATTGTAGCAAGTGTCGAAGATACAAAGTATGTTGAACCCTTTCGAAGCACAGTTGGCTTATGTATGGATGTGTTGGAATGTATGATGTTTATGTATGAATGTGTTGGAATGTATGATGTTTATGTTGATTGATATGAGTGATACTTATGAATGTTTTGTTATGCATGAAGGGATCCATGCTTTTGATATGTGAACCTTGTTGGTTGTAACACTTAGTATCACATACTTTGTGTCAAAGTGCGCATGTTGAAGCTCTGAGTTGAAGTATAAGGGTAGGTCAGTGTAAACCCAATGTTCCAATGCTAGGAACGCAAAAAACTCACAAGAAGTTGTCTGAATTCCCTATTCTTTAAATATTTACTGAATGGCTTGTGTGACAAAAAATCTCAAGCGGTTGAGAGTCAAAACGTTTGTAATGTGTATGCCTTCTTATAATAGCATTTCCTTCAGTACTTAGTCCTCCACTTTGAAAGAGTGAGGCTTGGCCACATAGTCATAATAGTCGACGGTACGTTCACCCATGGTTGTCTTGATACGAACTTTTATCCCTCTTGTTGTAATGGGCTTGCTGAGAGTAAAAATCTTTCCTCTTACCAAAAGACAGATACGTTTGGTGACTTAGCGTGTAGCTAAATGAGGTAGGAGATAATGCAATGGGTGTCTGAAGTGCTAATATCTCCTCACTTGGTAGAACTTGATTTCCACTTCCCACTTGTTGATAGGGGTTAGGGTTCCCTTGGTATGTCTTTGCTTCGGTGGAGAAATGGTTGTAAGCATGTGTCATCACCTTAGAGAAAGTCTTTCAAGTGTTGGCATTGATCATGTACTTGAAGAAAAAATCACGTAGGACTGCCGTGAAGGCCTTGAGGGCGGTCTTGTCATCTACCTCAGCGCAGCGAGAATACTCATGGCTAAAGCGACCAGCATACTCTCATAGTGACTCGTCCAGCTTCTAGCGAATAGTGTACAAGTCATCTGCAGAATGCAAGCGATCGGTCTAGAAGATGTGTTGAGAGACGAACAGTTTCCTCAGTTCCTCAAATGAGTCTATTGTCTCAGGTGAAAGACAGCAATATCAGTTTAAAGCTCCGCCAGAGAGGGTGGAGGGGAAAAAAAGACATCGCTCTTCGTCAGTGTGCATCTGATAAGCCATGGTGGACTTAAAGAGGTTAAAGTGTTCAATTGGATCATCCCTTCCAGTATAGTGTTGTAACCAAGCTTTTGTTTTGTCTTCACTTGAAGGGCGATGTCGATGATCCTTCTTATGAAAGGGCCAGGCCTGGGTTGGTTCCAGTCAGGTATCTTAGCCTGACGTTCGACCTTCAACTTGTTTACTTTCTCAATGAGCTGTAGGACAAAGAGGTCCTGAGTGGAGTCATGTACCACTGAAATTTTCTTTCGTAAGTCTCCATCGCCTATTGGAAGTAGGAAAGTTTGAGCAAGGGCATGTGGTTTTTTCTTGGACTCGCCGTACTGACTTCTAGGGCGAGTCTGTCGAAATACCTCAGAGTCCCATGTACCTTCATGTTCCTCTAGGACCTGTAGTTCCTTCCCTAGATTGGCAGCTGGCATCGGTCGTTGGAGGGGACCGAGTCTTTTAGAAACCCTTGGGTCATTGATCTTCTAGCATATGTGGAGGGGATTCTCTCGACGTTGCTTTAGGAAGTCTCGGCAGTCACAATAAACGGTTTTTGATCATTCCAACCCTTCTGCAATGAGGTGTCTTCCTCCACTTCTTCTGCTTCGGGTCAAAGCATCTGGGTTGAGAAAAGTCTCATATTGATCAATGTTTTGATGATTAGTTCGCTCCTCATCAGGGATACCCATCTCGAAAGGAGGTGACCCTCCTTGTTGGGGGGCACCCAGATGATGGTTGATGTCCACAAGGGCAATGAGCTCGCGTGTTTGAGTACGCCTAGTTTCGTGGAGCGTCTCAAAGAGTTTCTCATACTGCTCCTGGAGGACCTCATTCTTCATTGCTATCTTGTTGTTCTGAGCTTCTAGCTCATCGACTTTAGCTTGAAGAACAACCATTTTTCCTTCATTCTTTCGTTGTTTCGCACTAGGTGCAAGAGGGGTGTCATTCTGTGTGTTGTGGCTTCCTTTGCTCCCCATGTTGTCAAAAGAGAGTGTACGAAAGGTGGAAACCAACTTGGCAAAGCTGAAGAGAGTGGGAATAAGTGTCGTTCCCATAGACGGCGCCAAATATTGATGCACAAAATCAGTGAGGACTTTGGTACAACAAAAAGTGTTAAGTCTGTGACCTTCGCTAGATTGCTCCGGTCACTAGTGTGGATAAGTATGTAAATGGATAGAGACAGGGAAGCAAACACAAGATGTATGTGGTTCACCCAGATTAGCTATGTCCACAAAGTAAAGGAGTTCTCATTAATTGTGAATGGTTTACACAATTACATAGGTTCAAGCTCTCCTTTAATGAGTACAAGTGAATGATTTAGTACAAATGACATTAGGAAATATTGTGAGAGAATGATCTCTATTTATAGAAGAGAGTTTTTAGTTTCATTCTGACATTGACACGTGTCGTGTTGTGATTGGTTTCTGATGTTGACACGTGTCGCGCTATGATTGGCTTCTGATGTCGACACGTGTCGCGCTGTGATTGGCCTCCTGGTTGGAATGAAACTCTTCTGGGTCCTTGACGGTATAACATTAACCGGTGCTCAATAGTTTCGGGATTGGTCAAGTATGGTACAAATAAGGTTAATACGAGATTAAAGAATTTAATTTGACCAAACAACTTACCTTTTATTTTAGAAATTGTTATTAGCACTCCAAAAATCGCATTCTACACTCTTCATTAGTGTATTTTTCTTTCTAATTATAAAAAGTTTGGAGTGTCAATAACAATTTCCTTTATTTTATTTTTTTTTTAATTTATGAAACCTTTTTTTTTAGAACAAACGATATTAAATTCGCCTTTAACGAAAATTGAACATAAGATTTCTCACTCATAAGTGAAAATGAATATCATTAAATTGTAGTATTAAGTGGTTATTTATAAAACCTTTTATTCCCCTTAAACGGGTCATTATTTGTAAGTTTGTAAATGCTTTCTTTCACAATTAAATTTTTTTTTTGGTCAAAGTCACAATTAAATATTTTGGTTTGACCAGAAAACAATCACTTATTCTCCTTAATTTTACGATACGAAAGAGAGATGAAACTAATGCCAAAGATAACAATTCAATGAAATCCTACACTCAATAGGTGACAAACGACAGCCGTTGATCTGCATTACCTTGCCCCACATGGAATCCACCACATTAATTTGTAAGAATAGGATTTTTCTCGGTTCCAAATCTTCTTTTTCTATATTTAATCGTGATCGTGATCGTTTAAATAAAAAATAATTAAAGAAAAAGGGAATTTAGAGGAAAAAAAATCCTAATTCAATTAGTAATTACAGCTGAAAACTACATCGAGGAAAAATATAAAACAAAAACCGAATTTTGTTGATTTGAGGAAGCTCCAGATACTACCCGTCACGTTGCCAAGATTGAAATCGTTATCAGCAATCTAATAAAAACTTTACCGTTTCTCCTCCGAAAACAGAAAAAGTAGAGGAAAGTGAAACGCAGAGAGAATGTAACAGCAGATGAACAAAGATACGGAAAGCAGTTGAAATCAGTTGCCGTGTTGTGTTGGTGAATCCCAGATAGAAGAGACCCAACAAAACCAAAACGCCTGGGTCTCCGAGTCCAGGTGTGAGGCAAACAAACATTCACGTTCGTTCCCTTTTAAATACCATCAAGCTCCCCACTTCCCCCGCCCTGTCCCTCTCCTCTCTCTCTCTCCTCTCGCATGATTCTGTCTCTCTCCAAATCTCCTTTTTGTTTATTCCTCAACGTGCACAGAGGCTCTTGCTCTTCATCTTGTCCACCAGAAAAAGATATCAACAGGTTCTACTTCCTCTCACATCTCTCGCTCTCCCTCAATAAAGTTTACATCTTTGTATCGGAACGCTTCCAACTTTTCTGGGTTTTATTTATTTTGTATTTTCGAGCTCACGATTCAGCTGCCTTGGTATGTGACATCTGATTTCTGGTTTGTTCTTTTCTTGTTGGGTTTCACAAAACTGCGATTTTCTGATCTGGGTTTCCCCTTTGTTTTGCATAACTGAGTCAATATTTGATTTTTTTTATTACTCTCTGCAGATATTCCATATTGTTATTAGGGATACAAAATTTGGAATTTGCTTCTGCTTAGACATATAGTTTTTGCTACTAATTGTGTCACTGTCAGTGCAAATATCTGATATTTTATTTGTATTGACTAATTGGAAACAAGGTTGCAGTCCAGTCTTTTGGTATATATTTTAATTTGTTTTGTTTGAATTCCGTTGTTCCGTTGTCGATTTTCTCGATGCTCCAATTGTGTATCTTGTGCCATTACTTTTTGTTTGGTTGATGATAATTTTATAAAATAGTATTGTTTTGGCAGTTCTTAGCACCAATTTGTCAGCTAAATGTATACGGCAACGCTACAATATTCTTTGTTTTACCATAACTACGTAACAATTTATGAATCTAATGTATGTATTTTAATATTTGGTATTTGATTCAACAGCTGTTGCAAAAGTCTTGACTTTGGAATATTTACGAGAAAGTAGTCTTAATCTACATCTCATTCGGATGCGCTTGATCAGTTGAGGAACACGGTTATGTGGCAATAGATTGATTGGAAGAACCCATCATAAGGTTTGGTAATGGGGTCTGCAGTGGAGAAGAAATGGCTAGTCCCTCTTGTCATAAGCTCTGTCATCTGCATATTCCTTCTAGCTACTTCCTTGAACTCGGGTCTCGTCTCTTCACGAAACGCAATCAATTCGATCTTTTCCCTTTTACCATCTAGGGTAGTAACAAATCAATCTAGTCCAGCTTTTGCTGAGACAATAATTTCACAAAGTCCACCCCCTCCTCCGCTACCAGCGATTCCTCGCTTTGCTTATCTAATTTCCGGATCAAAAGGAGATTTGGAAAAGCTTTGGAGAACTCTCAAAGCGCTTTACCATCCGTTGAATCAATATGTTCTTCATTTAGACCTTGAGTCTCCGGTAGCAGAAAGATTGGAGCTTGCTTCGCGAGTGGACAACGAGACTCTCTTTAATACAGTTGGGAATGTGTTTGTGATCAAGAAAGCTAATATGGTAACTTACAGAGGGCCAACAATGGTTGCTAATACTCTTCATGCCTGCGCAATTCTTCTCAGGAGGAGTAAGGATTGGGATTGGTTTATCAATCTCAGCGCCTCGGATTATCCACTTGTTACTCAAGATGGTGAGTCCATATCAATTACGGTTGTAAACTTATCTTAAAATGTGAGTTTTTGTGCTAAAAGAAACTGTTCAAAATGTTTTCATGCAGATCTTATTCACACGTTTTCAACTTTAAACCGAAATCTGAATTTCATTGAGCACACAAGCCAACTTGGCTGGAAAGAGTGAGTTCTCTCTCTCTGGACATGTATAGAATGCTTACATATTTATTACTATCACTGATGCTATGTTTACTTTCATCTTTTAGGGAAAAACGAGCAATGCCCTTGATTTTAGACCCTGGTCTCTACTCATCTAAAAAACAGGATGTTTTTTGGGTTACACCGAGGCGAACATTGCCCACTGCATTTAAATTGTTTACTGGTGAGTATTTTACTTTTCTCTAGATCTCTGGCCGCTCACAATTTTTAACCTGACAAATCAAAACTTCATGTAGAGAAGACTAACTTATAAATCTTGACATAGAACATTCAGTGAAATATATGTTTTTATTAATGTTCTTGTATATGCTGTTGCCTAGTTTGTTCTTTCTTCTGCTGAGAAGAAATAGCCTGGTTACTGGAATTCTTAGTGAGCCGTATGGGGGATTTACATAAAAACATAACCGGTGTGATAATCTCATTTGTTATCTTGTTTGTAACATGTCTACTGCCTTTCCACAGAAAAGGTTTACTGGAAAGTTGAGGGGGTTATTTACAGGGATGAAATTTGGTTTCGATATTTCACATTGAATCAGTGAATCAATTTGAAAACTAGATTTATTTACTTCGAACAATTTGTGAGCAGACTACATTAACTGAATCAGTAGCTCTTCAATTAGTATAGAGTATGTTTTTTTCTCCCTATAAAACCGATAGTGTTGGCTATACTCTTAGGATATATTATTTTATCCTGCATGCAGCATTGCCAGTTTTGCTCTTTGTTTTGCACAATCAGTTAATATGCACCTCTGTTGCAGGTTCGGCATGGATGGTCTTATCACGCTGGTTCGTCGAGTATTGTGTTTGGGGTTGGGACAATCTTCCGAGGACCCTTCTCATGTATTACACAAACTTTGTTTCTTCACCGGAAGGCTACTTTCACACTGTTATATGCAATGAGCCGGAGTTTGCCAAAACTGCCGTCAACCATGATTTGCACTATATTTCTTGGGACATTCCTCCCAAGCAGCATCCCCACACCCTCAACATTAATGACACAAACAAGATGACTGCAAGCGGTGCTGCCTTTGCTCGGAAGTTCAGACACGATGACCCTGTCCTGGACAGGATCGATAAGGAATTACTTCACCGAAGAAAAGACAGCTTCACTCCCGGCGGCTGGTGTGCTGGCAAACCCAAATGCTCCAGGGTTGGGAACCCGAACAAGATCAAACCAGGTCCGGGCGCCGACAGGCTTCGCCACCTCGTGAGTAGGCTTGCCTTGACAGCTAAGTTTGGTCAAAACCAGTGTAAATAGATTGTGTGGAAATTCTTGAAAATTGAATCGGTGAAAGAAAAAGAAGAGAACTCGTATCAACAGGCTAAGACAACAGTTTGTTGGGAATTTAAGGGATATCATCGAGTTTTGATGCGAAGTTTGATAGAGTTAAGGTTGATGAGGAAGATTAAGATTAGTGTCCCTTTGAGCATATCCTTAAGTTGTCACATTCTGGAAACCAAACAGGTGTTTGGTCGGCATCATTGTTTCTGTAGGTTGATTATATATCTAGAACTTTTACAATCATACATTAATATACTGTTACTGTTCATCCACCTTGCGTTTTTTCTTCTTTTCGGAACTTTGGAACTAGAATTTTGGCCTTTGCTTGTAATCATAACGGGTACAAATGATTGGTAATTTAAAAAACTATACTTGTCGATTTGATAACTATTTTGTTTTCGCTTTTTTTTTTCCCTAGCGTTAGTGATAGTGGATAAATACATGGGATAGATTGAAAAGTGGAGAAGGGTGACGGGAGAGATGTAAATGACAAGGAAACGCACATAAAGTGAAAATTAAAAACCAAAATCTAAAAGTCATAAAGTTGTATGCACTTGTAAGATTTTGTTTTCATTCATTCTTCCTTCTTTTTCCTCCTCTTTTGAGCTGTTTTAGAGTCCTTTTGAGGTATCTCACCACACATCGATAGCGGAATAATTCTTCTCTTCATGCAGTCCCGATATCACGTGAGGCGGCAACATACTGGTTTTCGAGTTAAACAATACAGACCAAAACATAACCGGTGAACCCCATAATTGTTAAGGTTAGAAATTCCAAATCTTTGCTTGTTTTCTATTTAGACCAACCCCTTGAGTAGAGCTATAAAGTCTTTTAACGTAACTGAAATTTACCTAATTTTTGTTGGCAGCCAAAATTAGAAATTGACAAAAGCAATTTAAGCAATTGTACTGAATACTGATAAGGGATACTGACATAATGCTGGCTACACAATAAGCTGGGTGAGGATAATCTTCTATTGTTATACAAATCTTAAAATAATTACTACACCTTTAATTGTGGTGTTTGCAACAGATTGGGTGGCAGAAGATATCAACGATTTGACTCTTCGTGATTAGAGGAAGTCAAGAACAAATCAAAGGGTGGCCGGACTTCCATCACCGAGCCTCCTCCATTTAAAAAAAATGCAAATGCAGTAAGTGAATTAGGTTTGTTAATCGCTTCATGCGTTGAAGTTTGAATCTTCTTATCTCTTGATTTATAATCCTTTAAGAAAGGGAATTATTTTTTTTTTCGCTTTATGCACACTTATGTTTGCTCTTGTTTGTCAGTGATATGTTAAATCTAAAAGCATCTGCAATAGAAGTCCTTACACCAACTTTGAGGACTTATTTAGGGGCTTTAAAGAAATATTTGAATCCTTAAAAAGAATATTGTCTGCAATGCAATGAGAAATGCTTATAGTTTAATCTCTAAATGTAAGGACTAAAATATCAAAATGTATTGTTCATTTGTTGAAGTATTGTGACCACTGATAAAAAAAAAAAAAATTTAAAAATTAAAAAAAAATTAAAAATTAAAAATTAAAAAAAAAAAAACTTATCTCTACCATTGATTTTTCAAGAGTTAAAAAAACAAAACTATATGAGAAAATTAAATGAGAAGCTGTCACACGTGGGTTGTTTCAAAAAACAAGGAGAAAAAAACATAAAAAGCAGCAGCATTCTCACTCAAAATTAATATGGGTCATTTGAGTTCCTATATGTAGTCCTCATAATTGATAATTTCTTTGAGGTATCCAATGAGTCCCTATACATTGAAATACTTTGAAAACTTCAATTCCAACTCATTGGAAGCGTTTTGTCCTTAAATTTAGAGACTATACGGTTGTAGGGACTCTATTAGAGATGCTCTAATGACCAAGAACAAACAAATATTGTGCAAAAAATCATAAAAAATAAAACTTTCATTTGAATTTTTTTTAATCTTTTTTTTTTTTTAAATCAAAATTTTCAAACTCTTTTCATTAGTTTTCCTAAGTTTAAAAGGACAGAACTGGTAATAAGAACATAACATGCATGACCAAAACCTCATTAACCGAAAAGAAAAAAGAATTGGTCCATTTGGGTGAATCTATTAAGATGTGGTATTTGAATTTAATTTTTTAGAGTAAATTGGTTACTTCTTTAAAATGGTTAAGGAAATTTGCATTAATTTACACAATCAGTCAGCTACATCACAAGAATTTTTTTGAACAACGTACCTTAAAGAGTCGGGTATGTGAGTTAAGTCGCACAATATAAAGTAATTCGAATTTTTCCATTATCAAACATTAAACCTATAAAGGTGAAGAGGACTAGCACTAATTCACATTACCAAATAGGAAGAAACATAGGTTCATAAGTATTTGAAATTACATGACATGTGAATTTTATTAGCAATAAAATTAGTCCAATTAATCAATTCCTCTCAAGATAAACAGACAATGCTATACAACCCAACTTCTTAACCCGAACCAACATGACATTAGCACATTGGGTGGCACTATCTACACACTTTTCTAAATTTTCGGCCATTGAATTGAATTAATTGAAGATAATCAGATGATAAAAATTAACAGAAAATGTGCGTAGGGTAAAGAGGAGCATGTGAGTAGCACTACCCTAATCCCTATCACATTAAGTCTACAACATGATTGTGTGTTTTATCACTGTTCTAAAAATCCCCGCCTAGTGCCGCCTAGGCGCTAGGTGGTTGGTCACCATCCTGATTAATGCTTAGGTGTTTGAAAATTAAGAAAATGCGCCTAGACCTATTAAGGCGCCCATCTAGACCATCTAGTCCGCCCAGACCCGCCTAGGTTGCGACTCACTTAGACATAAAATAGATAACTTTCATTTTGCATTTGATTTTTTCAATAAATTGTAATAGACTTGTTGAATACTTAAATGAACACACATTATATGTTTGTTCCCATGTTTTTATTATGTCCAATAGCTCATAATAGATATATCATTCTATTTTATAATTTATGATGAAATCATATATATTTTAAGTATAAACATACACTTATTTACACAAAAAATAATAGATTTAATTAAATTCACCTAAGCTCTAGGCCCCAACCCACCGTCCGACTAGCGCCTAGCGTCTTTTAGAACTTTGTGTTTTATACAATGGTAGTGTGTCCCAGACATGTCGTATCATACCCAAAAAAAAGAGTAAATGAAAAGTTGAAAGCATTTTCCAAATCCATATATGATTTAGTTTGAGGAAGTGATTTCCACTCATCAAGGGACAAATATGGAAAATCAAGTAGTGAAATGGCCTCTCACCTTTAAACCAATTGAAACAATGGTCCTTCAACTTTAACTCAATTATAGCAGTACTCCTTCCAACACGGCTCATTTGACTAAATTCTGACAAAGTTAACAAAAATGACCATAATTGCATGTTTTAATAAGTTAAGGAACCAATGGTCATAAATTTTTAATTAAGAGACCATTGCTTCAATTTTTAAAATAGAGAGTAATACTACAATTTTCTCATTTAGAAGACAAAACATAGAAAGAGATGAATTCGAAAATTATAGATATATAAATTGATTTGAATTGTATTAAAAATTACACAGAAATACCAATTTTTGTACCCTTCTATTTCCTTTAAATTTCTATCTACACATAGCAATTGAACAAGAACATTCTCACTTTTCTCATTAACCACTTATCCCGCTAATCATCTAATACCAAAATTTGCAATGTTGCTTGGAAACATTGAGTTCCTATGACCTAAAGCCCATATGAGCTAACAAGCTTCTCTGGCATAAGATTCTTTTACCTCATTTTCTCCTCAACACCCCATATATCCTGCCAGATTCAAGAATCACCTTGGAGATCATCAAACCATCTCCAAAATTTTTATATTCCCCGTCGAATTTGCAGCAATTAAGGTGGAGGTTTGGCCTCGCCAACAAACGGAAGAGATAAACTGTGCAGCATCATCTGTGTCATGGCCGGAAAGTGAGTCTGTGTTCTGAAACTTGTATGACAATGCCGGCATTGGAAAAGCCTTGTGGTAGATGAAAACCTGATCAATCAAAGAACATAATTATCATTCATTAAATATGACCAAAACGAGATGCATTGTCTGTTCAAAATTCATTTGACAGTTTTCAATGAGACACATTTGATTAGTAAACGGATAGGTAAGATCCTTCTTAGGCTTGCATAAGTAACTTCTGCAATTTACCTTATCTTTTCAAACAGCACGTCACATTCTTTTCAAACGAGTCACTACAAAGTAAAACAGTTACACCGAAGAAAACTACGTAGCTAGCTGATATACTAATCTCAAAGCATGTTTCTTCCTTATTTTTAGAAGAGGTCATTTTTCTCAAACTTTTAGACGAAAGCTTTGGAAACCTTTAACTAAATACATATATCGTATCCCCACACCCACAATGAAAGTTCATCCTATCACATTAGCCCTCCTTTGAACCCTACAGAATTTTCCAGTGAACATAAGAAAATAGAAATTTGGGTTCACTGGTCGTAGCATGATAGAAGCCAGATACGAACAACCCGTGCATGGGGTAAATTGAAGATGTTTGTCTAAATTACCTCATTAGTCTCTGAGCCTGTAGCAATGTAACCATCAGAAACTGACAACCCCACAAAGTTCTGCAACAAGGGAAACACGCATAAGCTATAAATCATAGACCACTACGGCCATATTAAACTTGCATCTAATAGACGAAAATAACTATCAGGGCTCAAAATAACATTGTTTAGATGCAAATGACTAACTTTGAAAAACTGCATAAAAGATTTACTCGTTTACAAACTATGTTCTTTAGCGGTTTTCCTTCATAAATATCGATAACATTGAAGATTGCATTTGAATAAGAAGATTTTGCAGTTAAAGACTCATGGCGGAAAACTTTGGTCATCCGAAAGCGACAAAAAAAATTTAAATTAGTAAATTGGTCAATGAAGAACAATATTTCATTATCCACCACAAGTTTAGGTTATAGAATCAGCCTATATTGGAAGGTTCTGAAATATTTACAGGAAAACATTTGCATCAAATATTAAAAATATTCATCATGTATTTAAGCTTCTGAAATATATTTGCACCTAGTAGAACACAATTATTATATACCAATTTCAGATCAATCTCATAAAGCACCCCTAGAATTGCTTTAATAAAATAATACCTTCACATTCGTGTGGCCGGTGAATGATAGAACTGGAGTGTCAATGACCCGAGATGAGGACATTGACAAATCCCAAAGCTTCACCGTATTGTCAGTGGACGCAGAAACGAGATTTGTCCCATCCACAAATTTGACATAACTCACGGTTTTGTTGTGTCCGATCAATGTGCACAGAGGAACCTTTGAGTTACGAAGATCATAGTAGTAAATTTTATGATCCGCTGAACCAAAGGCAAGGGAACGACTAGAGTCCAATGGAAACTGTACGCAGCAGACATTCGCCTTTGTTTTAATTGTACCAATACTTACTCCCTGCAGAAGCGACCCACAAAGAGAATCAGCTTATCAGACATCCAGAATTAGACATACACGTCATGCATACAGATCAATGCAGTACGTTTAGTTTCAAAGCTGACATCCACCAAATGCAAAAGTAGAATTGCCTGATTGATACTCCATAGCTTTACAGAACCATCATCACTCCCGCTAGCCAACATTGTTGGGTCTGCTGATGAAAAATCAATGGACCATACACGCCTTTCATGTTCTCTCATCTCCGTAAACAATTGACTTCTTGTAACATCCCATACCTGAAAATGTTAAGCAATTTAGTTAAAACAAGCTAATAAGTCATAACTTGAATCACAAATAAGGCTTGACTTACCTGCACCACACCTTCAAAGTTACTTGAAGCAATCTGGCTTTTGATATAACTATTCCAACATATACTGCTTAGCTTTGACCTGCTAGCCATTTCAACCACGGGATAGTGGATATCACGATCCTCATTTGTTATTGTGTCACATTCAAATACTTTGATTTTCTTATTAACACCAGCTGTAGCAAAAAATTCTCCATCACGATCAAAACTAAGTGAGCATACTAGATTTGAAGTATTTAAAAGATCCCCTTGCTTCAAATCTGCCTTCACTTTTAATTTCGAGAAAGACAGATACTTGCACAATCCCTCAAGAAATGGATCTATCCAACCACTTCGTCTACCTCCACTATGTTGTTCTTTTGATTGCAAATTATTGACAGAACTTCTTTCAGTTACAACAGAACTACTTATTGGTGAATGTTTAGCCGGTTTAGCTGACTGCTTTACGGGCCTCCATCTCGTTAAAAAATATGCCGCCTCTAGCTTTTTAAAGTTCTTCATCAATCTAGAACTTCTCGAGAGAACACCTTGATTTTCAGTATCCGTCTTCTGACCATCCAAATTATCATCACTTTCCTCTACGTTGTGAACCCAGATGCCTGTTCTGGACCTTTTTCTGGACCCACTAGCAGAATCATCATCGTCAATAATATTCATAGACGGGAAACTTGAGGTCGAATCATCTTCCTTCACCAGTTGTGGGATTGAACTGCCCTTTTTCTTAGAAGTTATTTGGTGCTTCATAACTTCGTTAATATCACAACACAGAAACGAAAGAGTATTTTGCAACTTATCTGCAGATTCCTGTTTCCCTTGTTGTATGAGCAGCAGGAATTCCAGCAATAATTCCTGCTCCTCTATTTTCTCTCTAAGCTCTATTGCCGCTTCACGTTCTTCTAAATCAACTCTTGGTTCATTCAGGAATTCACTTTGTTGCAACTCACTGAAACAAAAGACAAAGTAGATTTAGATATTGTGACCCCGCTGGAGGTATAGTATGTATCACAAAAGAAACAGGAGAGAGTTATTTTACAAGTCAGTAGAAGAGGAAAAGATGCAGAACAAAGTGAAAGATACAAGGGGATTTATGAACTACAAGACCAAATTATAGAAAATGGCATAAAATGGAGTATTTCATGACGTAATGAATTACAGATATATGTAATGCAGTTTATATATACAGCAATTACTTCCATGAAACTCGGGGACCGAAATCCTATTACACAATACAAGATAAACCTGTATATGTAGGGCAGTTGCTAACCAGATACCCTATGTTACGAAGAAATTTTTTAACATCTAGTCAATCAGCCAACTTTTCAGTGCAATTGAAAAATCTACTTCCACTTATATAGCCATGTTAATCTAGTGGCTTCTTCTCCTAATGCTTCTAATCCTTTATTTGCCAACACCAATCGAATACATGAATTTCACTGGTTGGAAAATCTACGGAAACCTTCCTACTGACCTAACCTAAGTTTGACGTGCACGGACTTCTTTGAGAACGGAATTCCACTTCCAAGATATATTGGCACTTATGCACAGTATTATTTTAGGCTGAATATATAGTAGCTTTTGAAAAGAAAAATCAACGTCTGAGATGGAAGGCCATTTTGTGAGGAGTATTCACCACATTTTTGGCCGGCTATTTGGCTCAGGGTGCAGTAGCCATAAACAAAACGAAGCCTCTTTAGGCCATTTCAGCAGCAATTGAGGAGGAAGAACTCGATGTCTCAGACTAGACATTGTCCTGCTCTTTTCTTCTCTTGAGCTGAGTGGACAGAATAACTGGTCACAAGCACCACCGCGTTAGTCCACGAAAACAAAAACACAAGAACTCTGAACAAAAACAACTTTTACCATTACATAAAATGATAACTGAATGCTGAAGATCTTATTTAACTTATACTACAGATAAACAATTGAAAGCTTTTATTTACGAACCTCAAAAAGAAGAACCCCTAACCGATAAATGTCTGAAGCACATGAACTCGATCCAGCAGAAACCTCTTCTGGACTAGTATACCAACTGGTCTCCATAAGCAATATATGTTTCATTGGAAATGGTTGTCTCTTATCTTCTAGTTCAACATTTCGGTCTCTGATTCCATTTTCACTCTCTTGTACCAACGATTCGCGTGCTGCATAGATTGAACTTGACTGCATGCAACTCGTTTCCGACAAGGCATTTGGAGTTGTCATAGACTGAAATTTTTCTCTTCCTAAGTTCCTTCGTTGCTGACGCAAATTACGATGCAAGAGAGAGTGAAAATCCTTAATTTCTTCAGTTGGGCTGTTTAACTCATCCTCGGGAGAATCAGTGCCAGAATCTGAACAAGATGCAGACTCGATAAAGGAGATGTGGTTGAAAGATGACATGACGAAACATGAAGGTCGCACATTATGAACAACAATCCCTTGCGAATGTGCTACATTAACAATTTCCACTATTTGCCTAAATACATGCAAGCATTCAAATACATCAACAGATCGATCCGGTTTATCCAACCACTGCCTCAAGCTAACATCACCCCATTCAATAGCTCGGACAAAACGGTCAACCGCCACCTCATCCTCACAAACCCCGGACAATCCACCCTGGTTTGTAAGGTCATCAGTGTGTGCCACCACAACACTATCTCTCTCCTTTCTCAAATCCGAATCCTGAAATGCCTCAGCCGACGAGCCAAACCGTCCAGCCCGATGAACCCTTGGATTCCGGTTTGAGACTCTGGAAGTATTCAACCCTCTAGAGCTATCAGAATTCTGCCCAGCAGACTCGGATGAGCCTTCCATTGTTATCCGCCTATAGCAGCATGAATGCCAGAACACACACATCCAATACACGGAGGAGTTCTCCGACTTCTAATGCACTCTCTCACTTCCACCATCTTGAATCAGAAGCTCATTCTGCGGCGCAAATAGATACAGCGAAAATCGAGTCTCTCATCAAGCACAGCAAGTTCTTGACTTCACAAACAAATAACAGATTCCCAGCTGCCCACAATCACAAAACTAATTAATAAGCTTAACTATGCAAACTTTGAACCCAGAAAACAGGAAAAAGCATTCCACCAACACAATAACAATGATCTGACAAAAAGTAAGAACAGATTCACAAAACCCAATTCACAATTCAAATACACAGTCACATACATGAAATTTCCAACACAGTTTCTAAGAACAAACAATCTCAACCACCATCACCAACAAAAACCCACCAAGAAAAAGCTCTCTTGCTCAATACTCAAAACACAAAGACAAGTCTATATATAGCATGAAAGAGAGAGAGAGAGAGAGAGAGAGAGAGAGAGAGAGAGAGAGAGAGAGAACTACCAGTATCACCATGAAAATGGAGTTGTGTGTTCTGTGTTCTGCTAGGCCAACCAGAAGAGAAACAGCACAACTTTTTTGAAGCGGCACTACTCAGACGAAACCTCCACAGCCTTATAAATTCCCCAATATTTTCTCAACAAGAAAACAAACAAAATCTCCCCACAAAAAACACAGACCGTTTGTAAATTAAAAACCCAGAAAAATAAACAAAAAAAGATTATACATTTATTTTTTAATTTTCTCAAGTCCCGTATTATATTACTATTTTTTTGCCTCCCGAGAGCAAAGAGAGACCACTCTTTCTACTTTAGGCATTACCATCTTCTTTATCCTCCCGCTTTATTCCAAACTACCAACGTGGCTCAACAAACACCTCTTCCTCTCAAAAGCCCAGATCCAAAACAGTAGATTAGATAAACCTTGTGGGTCATCGGTGGAAGATACTATTTGATAAAGTGCAATCATGATTCATCTCCCTCCAAACTATGCTGCAAACTCGGTATCTTGTACATATCCTTTCAAGGATAGTACTTGCATCCTTATGTAGGGCTGCTCATGTTTTTTGATCTCGCGAATAGTGTATTTATAATCCGAATTATTTAATTTTTAAATTTATATTGTGATGATTATCTTTACAAAATGACATATAAATCAAATACAAATAAATAATATAAGTGACAAGTAATAAGAAATGAGTATTTAAGTCTAGCATTTTATAAATATTTTGAAAATTAATTTTATCTAGACTTTCGTTTGTTAATGATCTTAATGTGTTTTTGATATTCTAATTTTTATCAATGACCTTTGTGTTTGCATGCGATCCAATATTCTAATAGATATAGTATTAATTTTTCACACATGCGTTTGAAGTTTGAAACTCTCCTCTCACCTAAATTATTTTAATAATTTCAAACCTCCCCTAATAATAATAAATTTACAAGAAAATATATATATATATATATATATATATATATGTGTTTCCGTATTTGATGTGACAACATGATTTCAAATTCACTCAAATTATAAAATTTAAAAAAATCTTAACATGGTTCACAATAATTTTTAATCACTTAGTCATTAGTGGAGTTAATTTTTTGATTAATTTAATAAGAAACGGCGAATCGCTCATCGTTGTCCCAAAATCGGAAGAAGAACCTCTTCCCAAAGTAGAAATTGCTAAACTTCTAATCAGGGTTCAAAAGCAAAGCAATAAACAAATGATTAGTTTAATCTCATTGAACAAACATAAAACTAATCTAATCTAATTGGTGTGGAGAAGATAAGTGCCAGATGTATTAAAAAAGCCACATTATTTATAGGGAGTTGTTGGCCTCTTATGCCATCAGCAATCTGCATACCTAACCCTAATCCTCCACCATAAACCCTAATAATTAAAGATTAAAGTATAAATTAATTATAAAACAATCCCTCACCTCAAATCAAAAGTAACACATATCCCAACACCACCCCCACCAGCCAAAATCCCAGCAAACCCAAACAAGAGATATCACATGGGATGGTACATCATGTGTCATTACATAAATAGTGGGTTATGTATGTCAAAAAGTTAATAACTTAACAAATATAATTTTCCACTACTTACATAAAAATATGTAGTGTATCATCTATATTCACGTCACAATTAAAAGTTTCTTCCCAAACAGCCCTTCCATTTCTCACTTACCCATGCACAAAGTATAAATATAATTTGGATGTTGATGCATGTAAAGTTCATAATGTATCAACGTCGAATGCGATTTCATAGGTGTAGCATCCTTCAACAAATGTTAAGTTTGGTGTTCTAAAAATCGGTCTAGGTGCTAGGCGGTGACAGACCGATGCGATTTAAGCTGAAATGTTGAGAAAAATAAGGTAGGGGCTAGGAGGCTGCCTAGGCTGGTTAGATGGTTCCATTGTTTTAATTATTTTTTTAATTAAGTTAAAGGTTTTTCTAAATAACCTACTTAATTAGTGAATTTTCAAATTTTGTTTTTTATTTTTCTTATTTTTTGCTACATTTTTAAGTGATGATGGCAATATGACTTAAGTTTTAATTTTTAACTTTCTTAAAGTCTCAATACAAGTATATTTTTATTTTTTAAATATAAGTAGGCATTTATTTATATGTTATATAATAAATTTAATTAAATCTGTTTAGTCCGCCTAGTCGTCTAGACGCTAGGCCCCAATCCCCCGTCGACTAGCGCCTAGTGCTTTTTAGAACCTTGATCAAATTACATGTTCGTTCATTTAAATCTTTATGCGTAATCGATACTTTCGTTTGTTCTTCACTCTAGATATTTGTGTTTGCATATGTGGAAGATGAATTTGAATTTATGGGCCTTTTTTTTTTTTTTTTGTAATGAAGATATAAATTGTGTGGTGGTATCAAAGTAGCAAGTTACTTATCATCAGCAAGTTTGCTATGCTTTTTTTTTTCTTTTTTTTTTTCCATCTATGCTTTGTTAATTATCATTATTTGAAGCCCCTTCTCTTTAGATGTGTGAGATATTAATGCATATGCTTTTTTTGGACAGTAATGTTGTGACAAATTGTAAATGCACCTGAAGAAATACTTGTTTCTTGTAAGTAGGCTGAGATCGAGAGTTGTGGCCCTTTTTGCATCAGTAGTAATTGCATATTGTCATCTTCCCGTATTCATGTATTATTTGTTTAAACTACCATATGGCCACCTTTATCAAACATTGTAAACTCGGATCGATATTTTCTCCTCTTCTAGTCTCCTTTTATATAAACGTTCATAATTAAGTCACGTCAACATTTTGTGTTGACTTCCTTATAGAGAGAGAAAGACAAAAAGAAAAGTGAGAGAGGAGGAGAGGGAATTTGGAAGGAAGAAAATCTTATTCCTATAAATTGTCATTCTATTATATTTTCATACTCTTATTCTGAACCATTTATGATAATTATGTACAACACCTGGCTTAGACCATGGCCTAAGCTACTTTTCATTTAACGGCGACGTGACATTATTTTGTTGTACAAACATTATAATCATAACCATTCATTATCCTTATCATCATTTAAAGAACATCTCTAAAAAAATCATTCAATCTAGAGAGTATTTAATCATCTATCTATATGTATTTAATAAATTAACTGTTATACTAGCAAGTAACATTCTTAAAATGAACTGTTGATTATAAAGCACATGGAACCGTTCTTTATCTTTAACAAATCGAAAATTGTGCTAATAAGAAACATCAACCACTTTTACTTCTGTAATAGTATGTGTCAATTATAAAGCATGCATGTGTGTGATATATCTTTAGTAAAAATTATTAGACCTTAATAAAGTACGAGGTCAATCATTTGTCCCACCACATTCTATAGAAGTTATAGAGCGTCTCTTGAAAAGTACCCAACATTTAATGTATTTGGTGCACGTCCATGTTCTCAAATTCGAGTAAAAGAAATCTATAGATTTCAAGATTTTGTTTGGGCATAAGTGTTAGCATCTTTAATAAATAATTTGAGGTCAGTAATCCATCCATTTAAGTCTATGTTGTTTAAGCATCAAATTTCAACTTCTAAAAACATATCATGTTCTAACACAATATTAGAGATTAGTTATAACCGTTCAACTAATGTTGTTAAAATTTCAACATTCAAATGAGAAACATGATTCGTTTATTTATTTAGATAACCGTTAGATGACTAAACAATTCTGGATCTAGTTAAGTTTTGTAGAGATAATGTTTAAAGGATAAGAAAATAAATTCAGATCATTGTGCACCCTTGCAAGTTAGAAAGATAGAATGTGACAGTTACATGTGCATTCCATTATAAAAAAAAATGTTTAATCTTGAGACCTATAGTAACGTTTTGGATATAAGCATATAGTTAGCACAAAAAAAGAATTTGTTAGTGGTCATTTCCAGCATAATAATATTCATTCGCCTGTGTAAGTCCGTTTTGTTTGAGCCTCTTATTTGTTTTCTTTTTTAGTTTGTTATGTTGTTTGGTAGGGACTCTTGTGTGTGTTTTAAATTATTGATCAAATTGATGAATGAAATTTATGTGGGTGGTGGACATACATGTTTGTCCTACCAGACACATTTGAATTATATGTGGTGGACATGGTTGCCCCTATTGGACACATAACATTCAAATGTTTTGTTTAGTGGCCTTTGGGCCATATGCAACTGATAAGATTTTTAGGTACCTGCGCAATGAGGTTAAAATCATACAAAATACTTGCAAGAGAATAAGGTTATTGTAGTATAAACGGTGTTTTCCGCATGGATTATTTAAAACAATTTATGAAAACCATAATCCTAGTTAATTATCTGAAAGTAAAGATTGGAAAAGGTTGATTTTGAATTCAAAAGTAATAAAAAAACGAAATTTAATAAGAGTAATTTAGGGAAAGCAACTAAAAACCAATTAAAAAGGAAACAAATCAAAGAGAAAAGATTTTGAGAAACAAATTTGGAAAAGCACTAGAGTTCTGCCGTCACCTTAACAATCCTACGTAGTTTTTCTAATTTCTTATGAATTACACATGCATATTTTGAAGGTTAGGTTTTCATAAAGTATGTCTTACTTGAAACCCCCAACATAGAACGTATATCTAACATGCAACCCGTCCATGACGTTTAGATTGAATGTGAACATGCAAGACTCATTAAGTTTTGTTAAAACCTTTTGAAAAACCATGTAACTCTTAAGATGTGACGTCCATCCTAAGTAATTACACATGTTAACCACAAGAAGCCTTAGTCAATTTTAGGGATCCACCAAAATTGCCTTAAATTACTTTTCTAAATATCCTGATGGTCGCGAATTACTAAGGCAAATAGATAATTTAAAGCACAATGATTAACAATCCACTTGCATGCATAAATTCATAAGAAAATTAAAAAGAGACTACATACTCTTGCTAAGGATCATGGCCTCACCTAGCAAAGAGAATTAGTTACGCATATTCATAATTAAAATCAACATAATCGTATTGAACTAGAAAAAGAACGAAAACACCTGAAAGTATAAGTCTTGAAAATCTCTAAGCTTTAGCCAAATTCTTTTCTCAATCTTGCGTACGTAGAAGAAAAACCCTTGGTCTGCCAAAAGGCTTACTTATACTACTCTTAAATCAAATCCTCCTAGTAAAATGTCTTAGATTAAGACTAGAAAACTAAATAAATTGAAATAAAATAGGAAACAAAATCATAAATTGACTTGGTAAATTCGTCTAGAAATCTGCACATCCACATTTTGGACACAAATCAGCTCCAAAACTGGCCCAAAATAAATGGATTTAAAGCTTGGACTATTCTGAACACTTCTCCAGAATGCCACAAACCCATATGGGGTCATCTTGGACTCCAAAAATGCAATTTAAGCCCAGAAACGTCACTTTCCAGTAACGCGCACTGCTCTTGTATTAAATCGCCAGAGAATAACCGTTTGGTAGAAAAATCCCAAATTTTGACACGAACAAGCCAAGAGACAGGCAAACGTCCTCCAATTTGAATCACTCCAAAATTCGTCCGTTTTGCTCCAGAGGAAATCAAATGTCTTATATCGGAAATATAAAGCAAAGTATCAAAATTATACCAAAATAATTACCAAATTATACTAAGAATAGGGTAAAATATATAATATAATATTGACTCATCAGCAACAAATGCTACTTTGGAAATGGCAAACACAGCAAATGTGAAATGTTACATTTGGCTTACGTAGTATGCTCACATCTTCTTGCACCGAATTCAAATTTTTTTGTTTTGTAAATTAGAATAGTTTATAATAGAATATCGTTTGAATAAAAAAAATGTCAAATATAAAATCACAAAGATCATGCACGAATAAGGACCGAGAATTATAATCGTTTTACAATACCATCAACTTTTACATAATCAAAATCAAAACAAGAAACAAATATTTTCATGCCTCCATTAAGCCAGGTTAATGAGGCATGTCATGAACCTTACTTGTTTCTGAAGGTACAAATCTTCCAACTCACATATTCAAGATAAATACATTGGATGTAGCACTATATAGGAAATATGACGGCACGGAGGTAATTGGCTTTTTTTTTTTTAATAGTTTGAGTCCCATTTATTCTAAAAAAAACAAAGTGGAAAATTAAAAACGACCTACAAGTTCAGAGAGTACATCGACGAAATACTCTAAATATTATACTAGCTTCAATTATTGAAGCTCCAGTTCAGAATTTTATGATCTTCAATTGGTTGGCCAGTTGATGCAGTGAAACCAACATACATTTCATCAAGAAAAACTTGAGAGAGATCAAGAGGAACCCTAATCAAAGGCCTCTCAGGCTTCTTCACATTTTCAGGAGCCAATGTTATGCTGAGCTGGTAATTCCAGTACTCAATCCAAGCTTGATAGTTGTCTCCGCTACTCAGCTTTATTTCCTTGAAAGAAAAGTCAGTAATGCTACTGCCCTCACCAAGCCAGTATCCAGCGTCGTAAGAAGCCAGAGAAGTTAGAGAATTGACGTTAACGCCGACGTGATTATCGTTGATGTCACCGAATTCTTTGTCTTGGAACACATCAAATTCGACTCCAAAAGCGTGGTTGTTGGGGTTACCGTTATTGGTATTGTTCAAGAAGCCGAGATGTTGGGATGCAGAGGCGGATTGGATGCCTGGAGAGGGAACGAAAACAAGGACGAATCCGTGGCCAGGGAGAGAGTCCTTGTATGGGGCTATGGAAAAGGTGAAAGAGGTGGTGAAAGGCAAAAGGTTTATGGAATCTGGATACCTTGTGGGAACCTTGGCATTGTATAGAGCTCTGCCAATGGAAAATGTGGTGTTGGTTGTGAGAGAAAGAACACCAGAATCTGTGGTTGCATTTCCATAGAGCAAGATATCAGATGAGTTGAAACCAGTGAAGGAGAAATCAACTGCAAAACTTGATTGGAGGAGAAAGAGGGTTGTTAGGAATAGTACAAGTAATCGAAGGGACTCCATTGAATTCTATGGCACCTGCAGTAAGCTATGAGTCTTCTGCATCATCCTGCAGTCAAAATATATAGAACTTGCCTTGCCTTCCAGAAGCAACAAAATTGAATTAAACCCCAACTTTTCCAAGTCAACATTTGTGTGGTAAAAACCCAGACTGAACAAGCACGCCGACTTGGGAACTTATATCCGCATACTTCTTTACACACTTATTTATTTCTAACCTTTAGATTAAGTAAACCAAAGGAGAATCAAGGAATGAAAAAATAGGATGTGCATAAGGAGAAAAGGAGTGTGTAGACGTAGACTTTCGATGCCCACGACAAGAGCAGACTTAGACGTAGCTAAGTTGGCTAGAACAGTTTGAAACCTCCTTTCCGTATGTTGGTTTGATTAGAATAAAGTTCTAATAAAAAAATGCCTATGACAAGAAGTCAAACGCAGCCAGATACATTTTTCAACCTTATAGTGTCAATCTACCCAACAAAAATTTAGGCAAGTACAAGTCTTCATGTAATCATCTGGGTAGTCTCTATTTTCAAGATCATATATGACTCAAAAATCAAAGGATTAGGAAATTCTGCAGCATATGTTATTAGAATTCCAGTCAAGCTGTAAGAAAAAGGGGGCTAATCATGATTACAGTGAGAATTATAAATGTGAACTCAAAAGAGTAGACAGATTCACCCCTTCCCCATTTTTTATCCAAAAACTAAATAAAGTTGACAAAGGGGAAGGTGGTTAGAACAGCACAAGGAAATTACTCTTTTCCATCACAAAACACAATTTTCATATTTCCCACATACTCTACAGCTTATGGCTTATAACAAGCTCTACAAGAATGGGCCATATTTTTCAGTTGCAAAGGAGGGAAAACGATACAGGTGAGAGAGCGAGAGAGCAAGCGAGCGTGTGCTATAAACTTAGTTAAAAATGGGCACCGGCTATTCTTCCACGAGTGCCCCCCCCCCCCTATACAAAAAAATAAAAGCACCCCCCACCAATGAATAACTCACATTTCACAAGAGAAAACCAGCAATTTTATCTGCGGTGATTTTTCTGTTGCTGATGCTCTGCTTTCGGGTCTACTTATGCCAGCTCAACGACCAGAAACAAATAATGAATTGGTGGATATTTGGTTCGCCTCAGCGTGAAATTTTCTGACCTTTGCCTTGTCTAGGCGTGCTCGTCTAACAGCTTCCTGGACCTGGAGATCGTGGTCCTTCAGCATCTGATCCACGTTCCCAGAGGGGACTAGCAACGGACCTGAGTAGTGCATTTTGTGACCCTTTGATCCGTAACCAACCTGAAATAACCAGAAATAAAAAGTGATCTATTGGGCAACAAGAATAAACCAAAAAAAAAACGAAACATAAACCATAAAGAATAGCTTATGAACCACAAATCAAAATTAAAACAAAACGCACACCCTTGAGGTTATTTTACACAAGCGATTATAAATCAACAAGGAAACCCCATCATAGGGGAAAAGGCGTGAGTTCAGGTACTCACAATAATTGGATCTTTGTTGCTTCGAATATCTTTTTGATGAGAACCTTCAATGACCTGCTTTTGATCTTGTTGTAGGGGATCTGATGCCTCCTTGAAGGAACCCGGAAACCTGCCTATTGCTTTTGGAACTTCCATTTGTGAAGAACTAGACCTTTTTCTGCGTTCTTCAGATAACATACTCCTCCTTGCTACCACTAAACCTGACATTGCTGACAAGTCAGCTCCAGTTGAAACCTTTGGAGCATCATCTGGGTTCTTAGTAGACTTGGCCCATGCAGCCCGGTGAGCCAATGGCCCTGAATGGGAAGCTCGCTTATGATTATGTCCATGATGTTCTACACTTGCATCTACGGCTTGTGATGGCCTAGGTGGATCAATTGGAAAGCCAGAAGCTACTTCTTCTGGATGAGGGTTAAACTTCTCACTACGGCTCTTAGAACCATCTTGTCTTTTCTGTAACAAGAAAATCCCTTGTATTGAGATATATATCCCATATGAATGTAATATCATAAACAATACTGAATAATTTACAACAAAGGGTCTCCAAGAGAAATTTGAGTCCAACAATTTCTTGCATTGAATAATAACATGCAATTTGGATTACGCAAGATTATAAGTGAAAGAAATTATTTCACAGCTGAAAAATACATTATTTCGTAGTTTAAGAAAAGCAAGTCGGTAATTAACAAGACCATCAATGTTATGCGGAGTTAATCACATTGGTAGAAATCACAAGTTAAGCACGGGTATATAACTATATATAACTCAAGGGAAAATTTGGGTTGATCATAAAAGCCCCTTTTCATAGTAGAAAACTTGAAAAAAAGACATGATTTTTAAAGAAGAAATAAAAGGTCGTACCCAGTGCACAAGGTTCCCGCTTTACGCAGGGTCTGGGAGAGGTGAATGTCTGCTAACCTTACCCCCATTTATGGAGAGGCTACTCCCAAGTCTCGAACCCGAGACCTACCGCTCATGGGCGAAGGCACTTGCCATCGCACCAAGTGCGACCTCTAAAAGAGGTGGGGAGGGATGCAACACGAGGACTTCCCAGAAGGTCACCCATCCTAGTACTACTCTCGCCCAAACTCGCTTAACTTCGGAGTTCTGATTGGATCCGGTGCATGTGAGTTGGTATGATCGCATCCAACTCACATGCACCGGATAACATTGATGCAATAAGAGAAAATATATAAGATATTTTCTGGCAGATTCTATGCAATAAGAGTGCATTGAATATGTCAATTAAATACTGCAAGTTCATGTAAAAATCAGAAAAGAAAGGCAACACATAAATATCATCATATATAAAAGGTTAGAGCATAAATCAATGATGGAGCCAAGTGAGTGTTTTTAGTTAAAATAACATCAGGTTACCTTCATTGACATGACTAATTCAGCATTGGCATCAGGTGCTGGTATGGCTCGAGACTCTCTTGTTCCTCTCCTTTCGTGGTCAAACCTTTGGCCCTTCCCTGCTGCTCCTTGTCTACCAATGTGTGGAAAAAGATTGTTACTATATACACCACCCACATTAACAATGTTAAAAATAGAAGAGGAAAAAAATATACATATAGGACCAAACTTGATATCAGGTTCACAATACTCAAATTAAATCTTGAGAAATCAGTAGACAGAATTCAACCAAAAACCATCAGTGTGTAAGCATGTACTCAGAAATAATAAATGGTTTTACACTAATGCACTTCATAAATGAGACTAAATCACAACCATACACAGCCCCAACCAACGAAAAATTGTACTAACTAGGGTGCTTTAGGGAAACTCCAGTGTCCAGACTCTTATGAGATCAGTTATTAAATACCAAGGCCTACTCATTCCATTACGTTTAGATAGTTTCCCATTATTTGATGTTAAGAACCCAAGAACCCCTACATGGAAGCTTTGGTAAAATCACAAAAGAACAACTTCACCCATAGGTATCATGCATCAAGTCTGTCCGACTTGCTCAATTACCTCTCAGTGCTTGTATCATAGGCTTTTTCATTTTTTTTTTTTTTTGGGGGGCCAACGGAAGACTTGGAGCAAATCCGAGCACAATGGCATTCTAGGATTCATACAACCGACCCCACTTAGAGGGATAAGGCTTTGTTGTTGTTATTCTTGGGACTGAACCACTCATGCCACGAATGTAAGTACCTTAAAATGTGTGTAGAATCTAGTTATAATATATATAAACACACGCTAGTGGTGCAACTGTGCAAGTGCCTTGCAACTATAAATTGAGAAACGGTAAAATTCTACTTGTAGTTAAGTGTCAGTTACTAATTTATGTAACAACATTCACCTTCTAGCTTCCTCATCCCGTACTTTAGCATCAAACTCTTTGCTTGGAGGATACTTTGGCAAACTTGATGGATCACAAGGAAGAGGTTTTGTTGTAAAGAACTGTGAAAAATAAGGAAACAAAAAGATAACACATGAGAAACACAATCAAAGTTATGGTAAAATAACTCGTAAAGAGAATAGGATGATTCTAATATCTAAATAGTTATTAATGCAGAAGAGAGTTATCAAATGTTCCTGCCAATTAAAATACACATTGTAGCCTTTAAAAGCGCAGTCCAGAATAGGAAAAACCAAAAAAAATTGCTGCAATCTGGTGGTTTGCTTAACATGATCTCCAGAGCTACCATTACATGGCATAAAAGCAGAGAAGACGTTAAATAAGTGAACTCAATGAAAAGTGGACTTGAACATAGTAAAGTTGTACTTTCAAAAATACCACAGGCAAAAGACGGAAAGCACAACATATCTACAGCTCTACCGCAGATGTAAGCATGCACAAGTAGTGAGGCACACATAGAGAATGGTGTCAAAGAAGATATCGAGTTAAAAGAAAGACTGCAGAAAAAATAATGCCTGTTTAGAAAACATTAAATTGGAATTAAATTAAGATCCAAACCTCGCTCTTGAGAGCAGAAGCTGCAGATCCACGATCTGCAGGATCTATAGAAAGAAGGGTCTCCATAAGTGCTAAAGCTGGTGCAGGGAAATCCTTAAAAGTTTCTGCCACACAACGTCTATAAGGTTGTTGGGGTTTAAATATGGTTGCATGAGGCAACTTTGATTTTCTCCAATACTCTTCAGAAGGTGAGCCACAAAGCTTGAAAATCTTATGCAACTGCTCCACCTACAAGGTAAAAATCCACAAAATCCGGTTATTTAGTTGCACAACACTTACATCTGAGAGAAGCATATGAGATTCTGAATGTAAAAAACGGAGAGGGGACATATCCTAATAATTACAAAGTTGGCATGACTACAAGGACACAGAGAAATTGAGCAACTGGAATGCAAACAGAAACAGTACATAAACTATCCCTAACCTACCAGCTAAAACCACAAATCTTTCATGGTGGCATGGCCCAACGAGGTTACTTGCAAAGCCACCTCTAATGAGCAATCTCACATCTAACAAACCATTTCTAAGAAAGGGGAAGAATAATTTGAAATTTTACACTCAAACTACTTCGAAGTGTATAATGAACCTAACAGGAACAACAATTCAGAAAGCCACAAGACAGACATGCAAGATGCCACCACTAGGTTTATGTTGTAAAATCACAACAAACCAGATCAGGAATAAGGATGGAAGCAAGTTTACAGCACACATTTATGAAGATGATTCATTATGGTGGTTTCCACTAGATAAGAAAGGTTCTTAGCTGATTTCTTATTCTTCCACCAACTAGAAAGTATTCAATTTAAATGCAGAAACATGCGTGTGCGCATTTGTACTACCAAATAGTTGGAAGATAAAAATCAGTGAAGAGCATCAACTAAAAAAAAAAAAAAAAAAAAAAAACACTCTAAATACCTCAGTTCTTCCAGGCATAATAGGCTTTCCATAATACAGTTCAGCAACTATGCAACCTGTACTCCACAAATCCACAGCTGTCCCATAGTAAGTAGCACCAAGCAAAAGCTCAGGTGGACGATACCATAGAGTTACAACACGACTTGTCAAAGGTTGATTTTGACAAGGATCAAAAAAACTTGCCAGACCAAAGTCTGCGATTTTCAGCATGCCATTGTTGTCAATTAAAAGGTTGGAACCTTTAATATCACGATGCAGAACACCACGACTGTGACAATGATCAAGTCCACATAACAGTTGCTGCATGTAACATTTAACCTGCCAATAAATCAATTGAACCTCAATCATCCATCCAACTGAACAGTCTTGATACTAGCATAACATAAGTTGTGTAGCCTATATACATAAGTGAAATGAAACTGCAGGATAGCATTCACACAACTACACAAGTGTCAAAGTAAACAAAATACACCAGTAGCATCAATGGATGCTGATGAGAGAAAGTTCATAACACAAACATCATGCAGATACAGGAAGCAAGAACTGACAAAAAACCTACAGTAACTTGTTATTTTAGTATAAGAAGGAAAGAAGACGACCAAGTACCTGTGCTTCTGTAAACTTCAGACCAGGGTGTGAAGCAAGCCCTGCCAAATCATGCTCCATGTACTCAAACACAAGGTACAAGCTGCAAGACATCCTTGAAGTAACTAGACCTTCTAGTTTTATAACATTTGGATGATCAAGCCTTCGTAAAATGTGAATTTCCCTTGCCATAAAGCGAACACTCTCAGGCTCCAGGTTATCAAACCTCACTTTCTTCAAAGCAACAATTTTCTTTTGATCAAGATCACGGGCCCGATAAACATTACTGTAAGTTCCCTGACCAATCTGCAAAATATAAATATTAGGACACAACCAAAGCCAGCTAATATGGAAGTGTAAAGAGATAGCACCAAGGAAAATAACCAAAAATAGAGGTATCATATCACAGTGGAAAGAACCGAATAGAGCGATTTAGTATTTATTATATATCATAAACCTTTTTCTTTTCTCAATGTTATTGTGAAAATCAGATACATATATAAGCATAGCAACCAAATAGCATCCAATAGAGTACCCAAAACATAAAACTGTAAAACCAACCTACCTAAGTAAAATTAACAAAATCCTACAAGTGCAGATAATTCCATTCATAACTTGCAGAACCAACTACTACCTTAAAACTGTTATGCTTGAACAAGTCACCCATGTCAAATGATTTTTAATAAACAATGCTTTACGCTTCTGTGTACACTAGCCCTTAGCTCCAAGTTTTCCATTGCCTTTTACTTTTAAAAGTTTTTACAATTACCAAAGACATAGGAGAACTGAGAGTGAATTTTGCACCATATGAATTCCATGTGCCTATTCATAAGTATACCTTGACGCAACATTCTTAAACTTGTCAATACTAATAAAGGTCGTACCCAGTGCACAAGGCTCCCGCTTTACGCAGGGTCTGGGAGAGGTGAATGTCGGCTAGCCTTACCCCCATTTATGGAGAGGCTGCTCCCAAGTCTCGAACCCGAGACCTACCGCTCATGGGCGAAGGCATTTGCCATCGCACCAAGTGCGACCTCTTAAACTTGTCAATACTAATAAGTAATAATAATACTACTGCCCTCAACCCCAACTTTAAATTGGCTACTTAGTAAACCTTGTTCCTCAATTAGTTATGAACCACAAGGAAACAGATTTCAATGAAATAGAAAATACCAAATTCAATCTCAATAATAGAAAATACCAAATTCAATCTCAATAATGAAATAGAAAATACCAAATTCAAACTCAATAATGCAGATTTTTCTTGCACCATAAAGCTACTTGAGAACTAAACAAGAAAAGAAGCATACTTTATCTAGCTTCTCAAATGAATCTGCACGACGGGGTACCCATCCTTTGATGGCCTCTCCAGCCACTGCAGCTAGCCAGGAGGGCCACCCTGCTGCAACCTGCTCCCCTTCTGCAGCTTTTGGAATGATACCAATCCCAGGATGTTGAGCAACAACATACTCCATCTTTTCCCTTTTCCTTTCAAAATTCTCACCTTGCGATCGAACAGGCCCATTCACTTGCGTATCAGTCAACATTGCTCTCCCACCATTGCCATCATATCGATCTTTCGGCCGATAAGTTTCCTCCCTCCTTGAGGAAGCAACCCTCGTCGTCCGCGAGTCTGATGCCCCCTTGTTGGACAATCTCTCTCTGGGGCTCTCCTTGCTATCCTCAATTGCAGAGGGCTTACAATAAATGCAACCCATTATGCACCAAAACCACCCCCAACAATGCCCTCCTATAGAACCACTGTTCTCACCCTTAGAAATCTTGCATTTTGACCACACAATCCTAACCAAAACCCAGAATTCAACTCATCCAATATATATGATCCAACAAGCACGAAATGCATGAATCCACCCCCCTTCACAAACCCACCAAAGTCACACTTTTGCAAGAAGCAAAACCCACAATTTCAGAAACCCAAACCCTAGAATCTTGAAAATCTTCAATCTTTCACCATAGTAAGTTAAATTCAGCACATAAAACCTTCAAAATGCCAGTTCTTCCACATAGAATGCAAACTCTCAATGCTAATAAAAATACCCACAAATTCACAACAAACAAAACCCCAATTTCCAAGAAGTCCAAACCTTTTTGCACAACCTGCAGAATGTTGAGCACCTTCAAGACAAAGCACCCTCCTATTGGAAATGCCTCCTTTACTGGAAACCCTAGAAAATTATTCAGGGCATTTGGAGAAGGAAGGACATGGATCAATGGCTCCCAGGGGCTGGAGAGAGACACGTAGAGTTGCAGAGTTTAAGAGAATACAAAAATTAAACAAAAATTAACATCAAATCTCTCGAATAATATAAATAAATAAATAATTGAGTAAAAAGAAAAAGAAAAAATTGGTAGAGTGAGAAGGGGGAGTGTCCCGCAGCAGTAACAGCAGCTTTCAGTGCAAGAGAAAAGACCGACTCTGTAGTTTGTACAGGCCTAAGGCGTAAAAGACATTCTTATCTTTCACCATCTTTCCCACGCGCCGTCTCTACCTTAATCAACTTAAACTAATTAATCTTACCATTTTTAGAAAGGGAACTATTATTAACACTTCAAAAATCTCAATCTACACTTCTTATAAGTGTATTTTTCTTTCTAATTATAAAATGTTTGGAGTGCCAAATGAGATTTTTAGAATGCCAATAACAATTCATTTTAGAAATTTTTTTATTTTCTATAAGGGATGGATGATTCAAATTAGAGATATGTTTTGCCAAAAAACGAGAGAAAATATCACTAAATCCTAAATGTCTAGAAATTTTCTCTTTCTAGACAATTTCAAAAATTTTCTATCTCAATTCATGCGTCGTTTTCTTCAATGTTTTACCTGTCACAATATTGAAATAATTCATTTCCATCTTTGGCCAAATTGGCATTAATCGCCTTCTCCATTTGTAATATTATAGTTTCTATCATATTCGGTTTTTCTTTTTGCTTACAAAATTTTTTACTACATGATTATTTTATTAACAGAAAGGAGAAGATGAGAATTTGTGACATTTTTAATATTACTTTCGGTGATGAAAATAATTTGGAATCCTTGCATTTTTTTATGGAATTGAGTTTTTTTGTATACAACGATATATTTACACTAAAAAGTAAAAAGATAAATTGATATCGAATATCACTCACCTATAATACTAAGTGGCTTAGGAATTGAATTTATAACTTCTAGTTCATATGTGATTTCATTTACATAGAAAGAATTAATGTATTTTGTTAAAAAGTCGTGGATAATATTTGTGGATAGAACAATAATTTGTTGGAAGGTGGTGAATACTGAATAATAATTGTGGATAGAACACTTTTCTTCATCCCACTACGCATTGATTTCAAGCTTTCCTCCATTTCCCTCTCCCCATAATTTAAATTAATTTTGGGTAAATTATATTGCTCTTGTTAATAAAAAGTTTTATTAACATTTTAAGTGTAATGAAACCACGTCTAATTTTAGACCATGTTAACATAAAGAGAAATGCTAAGTAGACTCTCAAAGTGGGATTCTTCGTCACCTTTTTTTTTTTTTTAACAAACGGTATTATCTATACTAAAGGGAGGGGATGAGCTTAGTCTTACAATGGACTAACAACAATGTGGTTCATAAAGTATTCTTGGTATTTTTCTAACATAAATTAGGGAATAATTAAAAAAAACATAAACATAAAAAAAGAGGGTTGAACGAGGGAAGAAAAGCACTTTTGCCAAGACGTGAGTGCATCTCACGTGCTTGCAAAGAGAGTGAAACTATTACAAATATACTTGGTCTGCGTAGTCCGTAAAAAAGTTTAGGGTTGAGCTGTTAAATGTTTTATGCCGATTCAATGATTCAAGTCGTTGGCTTTTCCACCGCTTTCTCAGCGGCCTTCGTCAAACTGTCGTTTATTGTTGTTTATTTGGTTCGACCCAAATGACAAAATAAACAACTATTTATGAAGAAAAAAAAACATGAAGGTCCAAATCATTTTCCAAAAATACCTTCAAGTTTGTCAAATCATTTTGACCCATTATTTATTATATTGAGAGTAATTTTGTTATTTTAGTCCTTCTTTAACAGAAATTTTTCATCGAATAACCAAAATGGTTGATGGTGAACAAACTCAATGACCGCTCGATTTCAAATCTTATGAACCAAAGCAAGAAGTTATGTTAATCTCATGTACCATTTTGACTAAAAAGCCTTTTATGAATTTTACTACGTTATAGTAAGGAAAATACTTGTATCCTTCATGGAAGAATGCACATATCTCATATACCGGGAATAACATGTCTTTGTCGTATAAATATAACAATGGAATTCCCTCAATTTCTTATTCACCTCTAGGAAAAATCATTAGAATCAGAAATTATTTATGCACCAAATGTATGAAATAAATCTACAATATCAGTACTAAATAACATATTTATGATGATAGTTTATTTATTTGATACATTTAAAAGACCGAACAATCTCCAAGATTTTTCTAAAGATGATCTTCAATTGAAGATTGAGAAATTGAACGAATCCGATTAAAAACTAGTGTGATTGCGTAGCTAGAAATAGGAAATCAATAGGATCTAGAAGATCATTTCCATGTACAACTTGTATTACTTGTAAGCAACAAACTCATCATGATTAGTATAAATAAAGACACTAAACATGAGTAATTAGACACATAATTCCTCAAGTTCTTCTCTATCTTCTTTCTTCTCTAGCCGGCCCTTCCTCTACCTTCTCCCAAATGGTTAGTTTTACAACAAGTAACAATTTTTTTTCAAGTCTATTTTTGAGTAATACTTGTTGGATTTTAGCATAATATCAACAATTTTCTAAATATAAAACGAAAATGATGTTGTGCATTGTATTTGGTTAATAAGGATTTGGATCTGGTTAATAAGGATTTGGATCCTCTCTGGATCCAAAGGATCTGAGCCCACGGATCTACTGATCATGGCCGTTCAAATTTGATTCAACGGCAACAATTATTATACTTTAGAGGGCCCCTATTTGTAGCTGTTTGATCAAATTTCGACGGCCTAGATCATTTTGACATTTACCCATGTAGTTTTAAGTAAGTTTTTATCAAAGGAAAATTAATGAAAAATGCTTGAAAACTTTGAGTTTTAACGATAAGGACAAAATAAAGGGTAAAGTGAATAGTACCATAATTGACTTTTTAATGTAAAAATATGGTTTTTCGTTAAAGTGAACAATACTGAGAGCTTTTCGTTAAAGTTCTCTTTTATCAAACGGCTAAAGTAACATGTATTTAAAACTCTTCTAAAAAATAACAACTTTTATAGAACTCTTCAATAATAGCTAAAGAAAACTAACCTAGAACATTACCATCTGATGTCACTTAACACATAAGAGGTAAGATTTCTTAGGAAAAGTACCTAGTTTGTAGGAGCATTGTAAGCTTGGCAATGTTTTTTGGTTCCATAAATTGTAGCACTAAGTAGTGTTGTTTGAGTGAGTAAAGATGTTGGATTTCCACCATAAAACCAATTGGCAATACGGAGAGTAATTCAACTTGCTTATAAGCATATGCAAGATTCATCCTCTCATCAATGTAAGATTCATTTTCAACAGCGAGGTTTTCTTGTTGATGGTTTTAGACTAGGTGTTGAGACAAACTTTGGCAATGGCATGATGCATATGTTATGTTGAACCGGGGGTTGCACAAGGCTAATATTTTTTCATCAATTCAAGGGTCCATTAATTACGATGAATATTTGTGTGAGACAATAACATCTCGTGACGAGAAAAAGATGACATGTTAATGTAGTGTAACAAATTCAGTTGAATTATAGTTATGTATATTGCAATCATTGATATACAAACCTTAAACCCAAAATGTGAATACATTACAAATTCATTCAAACTATACGATTATGTTGCAGTCATACATACAAACCCTAAATCTGATAATGTGAATATATCATCCTATGGGGAATTTGTAATGTTACATATTCATGTAGCATTTTGTTACCGACACGTACAACAATTCCACGTTATGGCCTTTTTATTTTTTTTATTTTTATCATAACTGATATTTCCAGTACTGTTAAACAAACAGAGTACAAGAATTTTGGGGGAGCAAGGGAAGCCTCATTAAAATCCTACAAAGAAGAGGGAAAAGTAATGCTTCACCAACTTGCTCACCACTTACAATAAGTTGTCATTATCAAACTAAAGGAAGGGGGATAGCCAAAGTGGTTCCCCCTCCATCCATATATTAAAACCTCCATTGTAGAGTCCATGTTTAACCAATTCATGAGCCACCATGTTACCTTCGAAAAATAACTGAACCTCTTCTTCAAGATGTTGATATCCTATAATATGGCGTTTAGACTTATGATTATACATGTTGCAATGCTACTGATATGAAATAATTACAATAACAAATCATCACCTTCTATGTCTAAATGTTTGGGGGTTAATGATAATTGGATGAGAAATGCTAGTGAAACTCTTTTAAAGTATGACTCTTTATGAACTCTTTGGCACCTCATAATTTAACAACAATTTTCGTGTCAACATTATAAAAACATTGTGTCAAAAACATAAGACGACAAAAAATTCATAGAGAGTACCACTTTTAAAAGACCCTCTTTAGAGCATCTCCAAAGAAGATGTCAAATTTAAAACATCAAATATAAATTTGATGACTGACTTCGTAATTTAACATATTGCCAATATTTTCTTTCCACTTGGTATGCCAAAAGTTTATTTTTTTTATTTATGTTTTTTTAAACAAAAATAATTAAAGTTGGGTTGTTATTGGTTTAAAAATAATAAAATAATACTTAAATGTACTAACATTTAAGGTAAGACAATTGGAATGCCTTTAGAAATAACAAAAATAAAATTTGAAGGCAGCTTCAAATTTAACATCGTCCATGTCATCTTAGCCATGTCATCATTGACATCTTGGTTGGAGTAAATAGTACATAATTTGTTATCATTATATGAGCTCGTTTGGATGTGCTTGTAAAATGACTGAAAGTGTTTTTAGAGAAAATTGTTTTAGGTTCCAAAAGCACTTAAAGTGCTTTCTGCAAGAAGCACCAGTTATGTGCTTCTTCCAGGAAGCACTTTAAGTGTTTTTACTAAAGATTTGTTCTAAAAACATTTTCACCAAAAACACTTTTAGTCATTTTAAAAACACATTCAAACGAGTTTTATGTCTATGTGGCATTTTTGACATATCTTTTATAAATGATCTTAGCATTTCTCTAATCAGGTCCATACAATACGAAATCGGATCCCCTCTTGAGCATAGGGTGGGGATCCTCTGACTGGGTCATCTGGACCATTGAAATTTAATCTAACGGCTATAAACAGGGGATATTTTAAAAGTTATAATTATTGTAATCGTTGGATCAAATTTCAATAATCGAGATGATCCGATCAGAAGAATCCTCATCCTATGCTCAAGAGAGAATCTGGTTCCATACAATACGAGACGTGGAAAAGTTAGTGCGAGTAAACAAACAATAAATAAGTTAATAATGTGACCGCTATTAATCATGGGTCGGTCCACCCAATGGTGCATATAGATTATGAAAACAATGAATGACCTAACTAGAGCAGTCTGTGTCTTATTTAATTTACCAACAGTTACCCACGCAATCATGCTTTGATGAAATTTATGGCTGTCTTCTCCCACTCGGACAAATAAACGAGCCCCTGGGACCGACCCACCTCAAGTTTTAGAATCCGGATCATCGTTAGATTCTCTTTGTAAAAATTATGGAGATCCGTAAATTATATCTGTTTATCGTACATTGTACGATAAGAAATTATTTAAAATTAAAAATAAATAGTACTAGACAAAAACTGATCGCACGATATACGATAAACGGACACAATTTACAGATCCTCAGATCCTTACCAAAAGATCTTAAGAGGATCCTGTCGGCAAGTTTTAGGCTTTTAGCTTGTGGGCCCACTCTCTTGGCCTCCCTATTTTGATGAGTCTTCACGAAATTGGATCCCCTTTGAACTTTAGTGTCTGTAGCTAAGAGATTAAAAATTTGGATCACATAAATTGAATTCAACTATTCACATTCATTTATTATGTTGGCTCATCTACCACAAATCAACAATTTTGATTTCTGTTCTACACAAATCAAAACCTCAATTTTTTTTATCTTTAAACTCCAGACACTAAAATTCAGAGTGGATTCAACTCCGGCTCTCATAAGTGAAACAAACTCGGATTATACCTTGCTTCTACTAAATAGAGTAGTCAAAGTGAATTGATCTCGCTTTTTGCGTACACATACATAGTTCCAAAATAAAGAGAGTTCTAGGATAATTATTCTTCTGTTGTGTGAGTGAGTTTATACACAATTCGGTTTTTGTGAACTGCAATGCTTTTCCCGCAAAGAGAGTTGTTGTACCTTGTAAGAGATTATAGCGCGGATAACTATAAAAACCGTAATACGTAATTCTTTTTCAAGTTAGTGTCGAACACTTGCCTTAACTCCAACTCAAGTTCATCTAGTATTCATATTTGTTTAGCACTGTCTATGCTTGTAGATTTACATTAAATTATTATGATTGGTTAAAATTTATCTATGTGGCAATTTAGTATTTTGTCTAGTGGTATTCTTCTTCACTTGTAAGTGAGAGGTATTAAGTTTGATTCTTGTCAAATGCGATTTTGGACTACATTATTGCTAGCCCATTGTGATGCGAAGGTCATCTCCTCCTCTTTCTTAGTATATATAATATCGTTTGTAAAAAAAAAAAAAATTCCTATGTGATTTTATTACACTTAAAACCTTATTATTTCAACAATTGTTGCTCATGGTTTTGAATTGGTTTTGCAAATATATGCAAGAAGAAAAAGGTCATATAACCTATTTTCATGAAAATTTTGTCATACAATAAGTTTTTTGAAATTCATACATCATGATCTAACTGACAAAACTCCGGTATGTTAACGTGTTAGGGCTCACAACTATTTCTTATTAATTTTTTTGCTTATGTGACTCATCAAATGATATGACCACTTTCCAAAGACTCATATTTTTCTCTTACCTTACACACAAAAATTCTTGTAAAATTTCAACAATCACACTTTTTACTCAAAAAAAAAAAAAAAAAACTATTACTCACATTTTTAATAAGCTTGTGGAATGAAACAATAAAAGTCATAAATTGAATCATGCAAAACAAGAAAAAATAATTGTCATATTTTAGATTGTTCAAATGTTCTATGATTTTGATTAAATCGTTATCAAGGATTATTCGCCAAGCTGATGGTAGTGACTAATACCAACAAGGGTGGATTCGTCTAATGGGAACTTTATAAGTCAATTTCACGGTAAAGTTGAAAGTGAGTTTGAAATGACTTTAAAAATAATCAACTTTTTAATAATCAAACGGGTGTTTAAAGCAATTGGATCCCATTTAGATTCACTGTGGATCCTAAGGATCCTTACATATTAGCCGTTCATCTTGTATCGTACGGTAAGAAATCATTTAACTTAACTTTGTTATTTAAAATTAAACACAAATAGTATTTGACGAAAACTGGCTGCACAATGTACGATGAACGACTAGGATATGGGGATCTTTAGGATCTCCACAAAGTGGATTCGGAGAGGATCTTTTTTCGTGTTTAAACTTGTGCGCAAGTGGAAGAGCATAAAATCTTGACCAACTAGTTCAATTCGCAATTAGTTAAAAACTTTTTTTCTTTCAATATAACTACATAAGCAATATTAGCCACTTAGTATTACGTTTTAGTGGTAATCATTTTCACTTGTAAGTGAGAGATCTTAGGTTCGATTCTTGTAAAAGACGAATTTGAACTAGATTATTATGGCTAGACCATTGTGAGGCTTAACTCACTCTCTCACCTCCTTAGTGTAGATAATATCATTTGTTAAAAAAAGAAAAGAAACTACATAAGTGTCTCACCTCCTTAATGTAGATAATATCGTTTGTTAAAAAAAAAAAGTATGTGAATAACACCTACTCTACATTAAATATAAAAGAACGCCGTGCCATGTTTATTAGTCCCATCCCATGATACCAATAGTAAGGAAATGCAGATAGGAGGGTAGCTAGCATTGCTTATATTAAGATTAGTTTATATGATTCATGGGAATTAATAGAACCATTGCAAAGAAACAAGCATAGACATGCATGTATGAGGAAAGTGATATAAAATCATACATACACAGAATGGTATAATACTCTAATTTGAGCATAATACCTACACCAAACTGGCCTGGCCCTTTTACCACCTAACCGAAAGTTGAAGAAGTTTGCATCGTCGTATGTACCATAAGTTTTGACCGATCTGGCTACAACATCTAGCTCACATTCAACTTCTGGTCCAGGTTCTGTTCAAAGTGCTGCTTGGTAAGTTGTTGTTGAACCTTTATCCTGTAGACGTTGGGCTTTGCAACTGGAGTTTGGCCTGTCTTGGTTAAATTGGCACTCCTAACATTGGTTTTGGTGTTACCTTTTGCTGTGTATGGATGCTAGGAAAAGTCAATAGCCTCGTTTGGGACGCCATATAAAACAATAGAAGTTGTTTGGTGCTCATCTGTACTAATTAAGCACCGGATAAATTAAACCGGTCCCACCATTTTAATACCCCTCACACCCTCTAATTTATCCTTCCCAGAACCTTCGTATAATTAGTCAGGCAAATCACAATCGCACTCTCAACCTCTCTGCTCGCATCGCGAAATGCTCATACAAATATTCCTTCTCTCTCCCTCCCCACCTCTGATCAACATCAACCATATACAAACAGAAAATCAGAAGTGGCAAATTAAACCCAGGCCATGACGTCTCTATTCAAACATCCATGGTGGGGGATAGAACTAGAATCGGAGAGCTGTGCCGTCTAGAGTCATCTTCGTCGTCTGAATCAACTCGTTCTGGGAACTCGTATCGTCACTGTCCATGACCCACTGCTTCTCTGTAACTGCTCACACCACCATCTTGCACTCGAGTCTGCCATTGTTGTTGTATCTTGAAACGAGATCCCGTGGTTGCGAATTGTTGCCGCCTTGAACCACTGCACGAGCCCAAACCTAGAAAGCACAAAATCCATCGCATCGCCCCCACATCGCAAAAGATCCGATTGCTTTGAACCACTGCAGACCACTGAGGGACGAAAGCTGCCAAAGAAAAATCCTTAATTTACCCTTTTTTTCAAGGAAACTTTAACGAAAAACTCTCGGTACTGTTTACTTTAACGAAAAATCATATTTTTACACTAAAAAGTCAATTATGGTACTATTCATTTTATCCTTTATTTTGTCATCGTTAAAACTCAAAATTTTCAAGCCATTTTCAGTAGTTTTTTTTTTTTTTTTTTTTCAAATTAGGTTTTGCTATAATTTGGGGGCTTTTCATTTGCTTCCTATCGTGAAGATAGGATTTGCTCCCTGTCAATTTTTTTTTTCTTTTTTTTTTATTTGGTTGCCAAACATAGTAAAAATAAGGATTTGGATACTCTCATGAGCAAAGGAGATGGAGCCTCCTGAGTCAAATACACAGATCATTAGATTTTGAATCAATGGTTACAATTATTATAACTTTTAGAAGGGCCCCCTATTGTAACCGTTGGATCAAAATCCAAAGGCTCGTGTGTTTGGGTCAGGAGGATCCGTGATTCAACGGCTCGTGTGTTTGGGTCAGGACGATCTGTCTCCCTTGCTCAGGAGAGGATCCAAATCCTAAAAATAATACAGTCATTAGTCCCATACTGCACGAAACGCCCGACTAATTTAGTCAGTATTATCCGGTGACTATTTATTCTATTCGATTGAAATAGTCAGAACAGTTTGAGTTGCTAAACAATGCCAATGTCATCTATTTTATCAGGTGGTGCTTTTAATTTAATTTAATAGAATAAAAATATTAAGGAAACTCTTTTAAAAGTGGGGCTCTCTATGGACTCCATCTTATTTTTTTTGCACAATATTTTATAATGTTGATTCGAAAATTGACGTTGAAATGTAAGCTTGCAGGAATTTTAAAAGGACGAAAGTTAAAGTGACGAAATTTTATTTTTTAGAATTTGTGAATTTTCTTATTTAGTTAACCTAAAAGAATAATAGAATTTGAATACAAAATTTGTTATTTTTAAACTCTTACTCTTAGAAATTTAGAAATGATACCTATTCACAAGAAATTTAGAGGTTCCAAATTCAAAGTTTTTTTCCACCCATAAATTCAAAATTTCCATGTTTATGAATTCAAACAAGGAAATTGGTGCATGTAAATTTATAAACTGACTTTTGTCAAAATTCTAAGTTTATTTGTCTCATCCAAACATAGTATTAGCATTTTTCTTAAGTCTTAATAGAAATAGTGGGGCGCTGTCCAGAGTTTGCTCCAAATATCCGGATTAAAAGGCATTGGGGAAATTTTTAGATGTTAATGTATTTGTGGCAGATTCCGAAGCTTCTATTGCATAGATTTTCCCCAATGTTAGATACTCTATATGGATTGATGGAAAGCTTTGGCTTGTGGTGGATCCGTTTCACCAACAGGATCCTCTCCGGATTCTTTTGGTGATGTGTTGGGAATTCGTAAATCGTGCTCGTTTATCGTATATCGTGCAGTTAGTTTTTGTCAAGTACTGTTTGTATTTAATTTTAAATAAAAATATTTAAAATAATTTATAACCGCATGATGTACGATGAACGGATATAATTCACGGATCCCCGGAATCCTCACCGGTGAGGATCCGGATTCCGTTTCAAGTCTTAGAGAGGTACACTTCTGTTCTGACTAATGCTATGTGCACGCTTGTAGTAGCATGGTTGGGAATTTGAAATTACTACCCTGCCTCATACAGCAACTTGGTGTTTGCTTAACTATCAGTAATCTACTACAAAATGGCCTTATTGTATCAGTGGTTGGTGTCGCTTTTATAAAACATAGTGGCGCTTAAGACATTCCGACACCTAGTTTACAAGGTGTCGTAATTATTGTCGTTTATAACCGACATAAAATGTTAATGTCGCTTATAATCGACATAGATTTTAATATTTTTTAACAGTGGTGTCGCTTTTAACCAACATAATGTTAGCGTTGGTTAAAAGAAGACTAATGTCGCTTTTTTCTGACACTAATGATAGTTTTTAAATATTTTTATAGCCAGTGTCAGTTGTAGCTGACATAAATTTTAATTTTTATTAAATAGTCACTTGGGAAGAGAAATTCAATCAGTCACTTGGGAAGGGGGCCGTCAGCCCGCAGTTAGTATGTCAGATGTACTGTCGTTTTTAACTGACACTGAATCCATTTAAACCGACGCTGCATGTATTTAATAAAGTGTGTCAGAATATGGTGTCGGTTATAACCGACGCAAATTTTCATTAAACCGAAATTACAAAATTTTAAACCCCTCCTCCAAAATGTTCACACGAAATCACAAAATTTCAAACTTCCCGCGATTCCTCTGCTCTCCAAATCGTAATTAAATACCACTCAAACCCTCAGCCATTTTCCATCCAATCCAAATCAAAATCTCTCCAATTTTCCCGAGAAACAAACACTTCCCAAACCCTTCAGTCTTCCACTTTCATCTTCCCAAATGGCTCGTACCTAGCAGATTGCTCGCAAGTCCACCGGAGGTAAGGCACCAAGGAAGCAGCTGGCAGCTAAGGCTGCTCGGAAATCTGCTCCCCCGACCGGAGGAGTGAAGAAGCCTTATCGATTCAGGCCGGGAACTGTTGCCCTAAGGGAGATCAGGAAGTACCAGAAGAGCACTGAGCTCTTGATTCGCAAGCTGCCGTTCCAGAGCCTGGCGCGGGAGACCGCACAGGACTTTAAGACCGATCTGAGGTTCCAGAGCAGCGCGGTGTCTACGCTCCAGGAGGCGGCAGAGGCGTACGTGGTATGTAGGGGCGAGAGGGCTTAAGAAATCCCCAAATCTTAGGGTTTCGAATTTCAGCAGAATGTAATGGGGTTTTTATGATTTGTAATGGGTTTTGGAAATTGATATGTAAAGTTGAGATCTTGGCAATGGCAGATGAGTTTTTGTATGTTACTTGTGATATAAAATGTTTATTATTATTAATTAATTTAGATTTTTTTTATTATTTTAACTGTTGATGTTGGTTAGGACCGACAGTAGGTTTGATATTTTAATTCTTTAATTGTTGCTTGACGTTGCTTTTAAGCAACGTTGTTGTTCTTTTTTATTTTATATTACTTTGGTTCTTGGTGGCGGGTTAAAGGGAGATAAGTGACGCCAATACCCTTTTGTAACAGTAGTATTGGCGTCGGTTCCATTATGCGACATTGTACGATTTAATGTCGGATTTTTACAAAAAATCCGACAATAAGTGGTGTTTTTTGTCGGTTTTATAGCGCCATTGATATCCCCATCACAAATTTATTTAGCTGCAATTGGTTCAACGAAGTTGATCGTTTTACCTCCAGGGATCAGTTAAGTTTTTCCACAGTGAGAGCTAAAATAATGGGAAAAGTTGATTGGAGCATGAATATATTTCTGGATTGTGAAAGGCACGATTTTGTACTTCTGGTATAAATTTTTTTGAGTAATACCTATGGGGTTTGAAAATATATTACTGCATTTCAATCAACGTGTTTCGCTTGTTTATTTGGAATATTTTTGGGCTTGTCAGGGTGTTGTAGAGTCGCGCGGTTCAGTGGAGCCGCTAGGTCTTCCCGTTTAGTACCCTAGAAGGTTGCATCTGTGTATTGAAATCTTGGAGATTTGGATGCATTATTGTGGTAACGGTGCTATGTTGACGTGACTAAGTATATAATATGCCGAACTATGTTTTAAGGTCCTGTCTCTTTTTATTTTCTCTTCTTTTGAATGCATAAGCTTTACATATTATATGTTCATATGGATTGCAAATTTGCAATGTACAGGTATACCACAGAGAGTTACTGGAGCACATGCCTCCTCCCCCGCCTCCAAGGGTTATTATTCGCCGTCCACCTTCTTTGCCACAGGGTACCACATTTTTGTAAAGACTCCAATCAGGAAGACGATTTCTCAAAAGCGTGGACGAGGAGATAAGAAGCGCCATCCTAAGGTTGCTGGTGGTGTAGTAGAGACAGCAAGACATTCTAATTTTTCTTTTCTTTTCATTTTTCCTTTGAGAACTCTTTGACTAGGAAAATGTAATCTCCCTCTCCCTTTGTCACAATTTATATGTCACGGGGTAGGAAGATTTGGTTACATATGTGCAGGAGGAAGTAAATACGAAGTTTAATCTTTGGTGGGAAGTGTGAGAATCTAAAGATCTTCGCTTAAGTAGATCAAAGGCAAAATATATGGAGTGCAAGTTTAGTGGGAATGGAGGTTCAAATGAGTTTAGAGTGTGGATGTTCAAATGAGTTAGGCGTGAGGATTGGAGATCAAAAAGTACCAAAGAGCGAATTAACGCTTTCACTATCTTGGATCTATCTTGCAAAAGAACAGAGAATTGGATGGAGCCCTTAATCATAGAATACAAGCTGAATATATGAAGTGGAAGAGTGCATCGTATGTGTTGTACGACTATCGTATGCCATTAAAGCTCAAGGACAATTTTTATAGGACGATAATAAGGCTAGCAATGATTTATGGCATGAAATGCTAGGCGATGAAGCATTCACTTACACAAAATGAGTGTAGCGGAGATGAAAATGCTTCCTTGGATGTATGGGTACACGAAAAATGACAAGATTATGAACGAAGATATCCAAGATAAATTAAGAGTAGCCACAATTGAAGATAAGAGTAGTCACAATTGGACATATAAAACGAAGACCTACAAAACACCCCAGTTAGAATATGAGATTACGAGACAGAGACTCATGTCCAAAGGGGTAGAGGAAGACTTGGAAGAGACTTTAAGAAGAGACTTGGATTACTTGAATCTAGCGGAAGATATGACAAAAAACTGAGCACAGTGACGTTCTAAGATTCATATAGCTGACCTGGATAAAATTTTGTTGTCAGCAAAGCTATTAACATACAAGCACTAGAGATTCAGAAATTGATTAGAGAAAATGGAGGTTTTAGAAGGGGGGAGAGGAAAGGCGAGGGTAGAGGAGAGGAGGTTTGCTTTTGCAAGAAGCAGGGATTGATGCTTTGATTAGAGCATTGGTTCGTAAAGAGGCTGTAATCATGTGATCCCATACTATGGCCATTAGTTGGCTATGCATTGGTAAGTGTGCGTGATGAATTTGAGGGATTGAGCAACACGAGATTATCTAGTGGTACATCACGTTTTATTATACAAGTGAAGAGATATTTATGTTAAAAAATTAACAACTTGAAAAATAAAATTTCCCTTATTTATATAATGACACGTGATGTACCACTCATTTTCCGAGCATAATAAAAATTTTCTCTTGAGCAACATACCAAGAATGACAATTTCCAAACAAGACATGTTACATGATTTGAAATTAACATGAAAATAAAAACTCCGCGGAAACAATTAAACAATAATTTTTCTCAAATGTTTGAAGAATAACGCAGGCTATTGTATCATTAAATTATTATTTTAAAGTCATTTTGTATGTTAATCAACCTGTAGATTGACAGGGCCACAACACAAATATAAATAGGTTAAACTCGACCGCTAATAATATGGATAAAAGAATGGGCACTTCCACAGCTGTAGCCTGCAAGTGAGGTGGTGGTCACATATGAATCATATGATGATGATTACTTCTAATGTTATGTGAATCTCAATGTATAAGATATAGTAAAGTTGTCATTGGGTTGGTGCAGGAGAGAACAAAGCAATACAGCTTACTTTGTACATGGACATTTACAACCAACCATCCATCAAACCCTTGGCATTCATTTTCTTGTGCATCCACTTTAGATAATTTTTATATGCAGATGCACAAGATTCTGACAGCACCAGCTCACATTGTGAAAAAGAACAAGTTTAGTTTGAAGGGTTTCTTAGCATGGCGATGTAATCTTTCATTTACGCACAAGAAGTTATCATTCTTTTTTTAGAAAAATCATGATTTGACGAGCAAAAACTTTCTCTTATGTGGGTTTAATGAGATGTTTTTGTATAATTATTAAAAAAATAACTACTTGCGTTTGCAATGAGCTAAACAATGAGAGATTTTTCAATATGACGGTAACATGCTGTGGTTCATCGCGTGTCATTATATAAATGATGTGATATGTGTGTTAAAAAGTTAATAATTAAAAAAATAAAATTTCCCACTACTTATATAAAAACACATGGTGTATCATCCGTGTTCCGGTTACAAGGAAATTTTTTTCCTAAACAAGACTCAATATTTTAGAAAATTTAAGGGACCCTCCTCCAATGAATCCATAGACATCTGCAAGACGTGAGCTTCCTAATTAAAAAAACATTGAGTCATGGTAAGACAGCTTAAGACGTGAAGTGAACGCACTTCTCTTTGGGCTAATTATTTAGAAATGATTTTTGTTGGGAAGTATTATTGACACTCTAAAAATCTCATTCTGTACTCCTCACAAATGTAGTTTTCTTTCTAAATATAAAAAGTTTGGAGTGTAGAATGAGAATTTTAGAATGCTAATAACAATTCATTTTTTTTTTCAAATATTTTTTTCGAGAGTTTGAATTTTTTCACCGCTTTTAGAACATCTCTGATAGAAAATTGTAAATTTTGTGACGTAAATATCACATTTACATCTTATTTTACATTAAAAATAAATCTAAATATGAGTTGTACTCCAACAAAAAAAATGTAAATTTGGATCTCATTTATTTTTCTCTCTTCGACTAACGAAACCCACATCCAAAGATGGATAACTTACATTTCTCCATTACAAGGCTTTCCGATAAAATAAAAATATAATATGTCAATCTCGAAGCAACTTGTATCTCCCATTAAAGATGCGTTTTTTTTTAAGATAAAACTGTAGGCGTTACTAGTATCTTAAAATAGCTCACGTAATGATGCTCTTTCTTTCAAATTTAAAAGGGATCTTTTGATATGAGTTCAAAGTAAGGTATAAAATATCGATAATATCGGAAATATCGGTAGTCTAAAAATACGGAAATTTCGATGGAAATATCGGGATATTATCGATATCGATAGAAATTGAATAAAAACCACGAAAATTGTAAGAAAAACTTGGAAATTTTTATTGAAACTTTGCAGAATGTTTATTTAGTCAATTATCTATTAGTTTATCACAAAAAATTGGAAGGAAATGAATTGCATGATAGATATAACTGATTTAAGTTGATTATATAGCGAGCTGTCAAACATTGTGAGTGTAGAAAATATGTAGTAATTAATGAAAAAAGTTTAAACACACCATAATTATTTATATATAATAAATTAATACAATATTTTGCACTTTATACATTGCATGGTAAGATACATGAGTGACTTAGTAAGGTCTAAAATATCGATGAAATCGGAAATATCGGTAGTCCAAAAAAATATCGGTAGTCCAAAAACACGGAAATTTTGATAAAAATATCGGGATATTATGGATATTTTAGACCATGGTCCAAAGTAACTAAAAATTGGACCTATTTCAAAAGTATGCCTATAAAATTGGACGTATTTCAAATTTTCCCAACTTAAAAAAGACAAAATATAGAATCTTCAAAAGAGGGACAAAAGTCTTTATGAGCCTCCTAAAAAATACATTTTTTTCTTAATTTTCTTCTGAAAAAGGATGTGAGGAAATATTTTCTAGATATGGTGTATTCTATGTTTTTTTGGTCAATTTAGTAATAATACAACCTAAAGAAAATTAGAAAAATAATGTAGACCCCCACAAATGTTCCAATTGATTTGCAGAACAAGGAAGAAACCAGAAAATGTTCATGAGCTGTGGGGTTTTGTAGACAGAAGCAAAGTTTAAATCTGTATAATCCTTTCCATTTATAGCATCTTTAAATTTCTGCAGCTAATAAAATCAGATAAAATAATTCACCACAAATAGAAAAATCCCTCCCCTGCCAATCGGCATGTTGTAGTTGCTGAAATTTCTCAACCAAGCTCCATTCCTCTTTCCTCTCTTCACTCTGCCAAAAATGCAAAACCCCCTTGTTTTTTTAAATCATGTGGAAAACATTGATAAATAAGATTAGGGTTTTCCTTGTTTGAGGTTTGATTCTTTATTTCAAATCTTAAAAATCTTGAAATCTTGGTCTGTGGGTCAATCTAGCATCTGGGTTTTTTGAGTTTTAGAGTGGAAGCTAAGTAAGGTTGGCTTCTGATCAATTTACTTGCTCCGGTTTCTGGGATTTGTGAAGTGAGAGTTCAGGGTTTAGGGTTTTTGATATATATGTGATCCTTTTTGCGATATTGTAAACTGCGGAGGAGAAGGGGATTCAAACTCGGTGCACAGGGGAGCACGTCTTTTCTGGCTAATGTGACTACGCCCACGTCTCGAAGTTTATTTGTGAAGAGAAGAAAGATTAGTGTTTTACTTGGGATTTTGAGCAATGGGGTTATCTGGGTTTTTTCTAATATGCATGCTCCACTCTGTGATTGCTCTGATTTGTGGAGCTTTCATGATGTTCTACTCCTACGAATTCTCTGTGTTCAGCCATGGCCATGAGACAGCAAGCAAGCTCCAAGGGTCGACGCCTCACGACCGGCTTTTGATCCGAACAGCGGATTCCTTCTCCGGATTCCTTCTGTTTGCCATTGGATTCCTTCTGTTCATGGTTGCTTTTGTCAAAGACCATAAGTTCCAGAGCTTCTTTGCCAAGGGTTGCGTGTTGCTCCACATTTCCATGGCCATTTGGAGAGTTTACTTCGAGAGGAACCTCGAAGAGCTCGCCGGAGACTGGCCAAAACATGTCGCCGGTGACGTCACATTGGCGCTTTCATGGGTGTTACTTCTTGTGTACTCATGGAGGGAGAAGTATGATTAGTAGAGAATTGCATTTGCTCTGCTGCGAAACTTCTAAGGTGCTCGGGAGTATCTTATATTTCGAGTTGTTCAACTTCTTGATCATGTTGGAAATTGGAATGATTTTGTCTAACAAAACAAATGACGTTGAATTCTGGTAACTACAAGAATTGCAGATAGAGAAAAACAAAGATAAGATTTCACTTCTGGTTAGTTTATAGGTTGTTTGGATCTTGTTAATCTTGAACATGTTCTACAAACTCTCTTGTTTATTTGCAATTTTGCACATTCGCTTGTGTCCCTGTTGTAAATTTTCACATTAAGGAATGAATAAAATGACAACAAATGCATTTATTCGTGTCTTTTACTTGGTTTCGTGACAATGTGTGACCAATTGAGGTAACTCACATTTGCATTTTTTGGAATTCATGATAATAGTTGGCTGTGCAATCATGAGATCACTCTCAACATAGTGTTGATTAATCTATATCTTACTAGAGAAGTCTGAGTAAACTTGTCAATCTAACGGCTATAATCACGTTACATTAAAGGAGATTTGTATTGTCAAAAAGTCCCCTGGTTTCCTAACAATTTACATATTGCTTTGTGTTCGTCCAAATGTTTATTTTATCACTAACAAAATTAAAAAAAAAAAAAAAAGCCACTTAGTACTATTGTCTAGTAGTATTCATTTCTCATCGACACTTGATAAATATTAATTTGAACTATTGCTAACCTATTATGAGATTAAATCCTTACTCTCTCATTTCGTGTAAATAATATCGTTTATTAAAAAAAAAAATTAAAAAATGAAACTTTTCAGCATATTTTGTGTAGGCCCACTGAGCCCAACACATGGTTGACCTTTCGACTCATACGCGGCCCAGTTTAAGCCTTGAAATTTTGAGCGGCCACTTTCGTCTCCAGAGAAACACCTTTTCGCTGCTCCCAATTTCTGCAGAAGACGCAAAGCTTCTTCGTTTCAGCTTCTCCACCTTCCGTATCATTGGTAAGTAATTCCATCCTTTTCGCATACATTTCTGTTGCAAATTTCGTTACCCTTCTGAGATCCAATAAATTAGATGTAAGGTTCCAAAATCTCTGTGGTTATGGCTGTCTTCGTGTTTGATTAGATGGGTTGCTTTAATTTTCTTCTGGGTTTTCTGTTTTTCCCTTTGTATTGGTAGTTTCTGCTAGTTCTGGTAAATGTATAGCATGTATGATGGAGTTGATTGTAGTAACAAAGTGCCCACCATGTGCTTGAAGGAATGCCAGAGTGGGTATTGGATAAAGGGTGTGTCTTGAATCTTGATTGAAATCCGGAATCAGTGTGAAAAAAGTTTATTACTTCATTTGGGTTTTTAGTTTTGAGTTCCTTCTGTAGATTAGTGCCCGTTTGGAGAATTTTGAATTCAAGTAAAATAGTAGGAAAACGGATTTTCGGTTTGAAGCTGAAAGAAGCTGGTAAATAGGCTCTTACCAGTACTTTGGGAGATTGGTTGAATTGCTTCAGTATTGAAATTGGTTCACCTTTGCTATGATATGAAAGGGTTGGTCTCAATTGATTGATTTCTGTATTTAATGGAATTTAGAGGCGTGGTTTAGTTGATCTGAACTCGTTGCATGCTTAAATAAACGGGCTTTTCCTTTACGGTGATTTCCTTCGTTTTACATGAGCTAGTGTCTAGTGATTAGGCTAATGCGCGATCAATGAATTTTAGGATGTGTTCTAGTAAAGTAAGACGCCGTATCTCTTTTTTCCATTCTCTCTGTTTAGGTAAGATATGGTGTATACCGCCCTTAATGAATACATGTTTAACATCAAGGCTGCTCTGAGTCGAAGCTGATGTTCTTTGTATTTTTTTTCGGTTTTTAATAGTGTATTTCTAATAGGTCTTCAAGAAATTTGAGAAATGGGTGGACTGCCAGCGGAATATACTTCCTCTGCCTTGGTTTTGAAAGGGTCGCAGCCAAATCAAGGGTCAGCAGTCACTACTCCTGCCCTGGACACAAAGCCGAAGAAGAAGATATGCTGTGCTTGCCCGGATACTAAGAAGCTGCGAGATGAATGCATTGTGGAGCATGGTCAAGACGCTTGCACAAAATGGATCGATGCTCATCTCAAGTGCCTACGTGCAGAAGGCTTCAATGTTTGAAGTTGCCGGAGATGGTTAAGATAATAAGTTGAAGGCTACATGAACAGTTTTGAAAGGAAACCATTTATTTTAGGTTTAGACATACAACATAATAATATTTGAACGTTGAAGAATAATACAAGGAGAGCTTCTTTATTTGACTTGTATTTTACGTAATTTTGTTGAGATTTACAGTTACGCCCATCAAAATTTATAAAGTTACAATATGTCATCTCAATATCTCAGATAAACTAATCCCTTTCTAACCTCTTATTCATGAGGAATTAAATGAAATATAGACGCCTAGTTGGCGCTATCTCAAACGAATCAAGCGAGACCATGTGAGAAAAAATTAAGACACCCTCTCCCTATTCACACCACCAATACAGTGAAATGGGATTTCTAATTCTTCGTTTTTGTGCCATTCGTTTTGGTTGCTCAAAGGAAGAGCAAACGGAATCAAAACATCTTGAAGTGCTAAATAAAGATGATCGAGCATACTAGCTAGCAATCCCTAGATCCAAAAGGGTTTCAAATAGAGAACATAATGGACATATCCGTCATATTTGTCTTCATTTTGTTTCTTAATACCAACGGTGTTAACAGAGGAGAAATCGAACATCAAACCTTAGATCAGATTGAAAGGTATATTAAACTACTTGAACTATAAGTCCATCAATATCCATAGTATTTTATGTAGGGGTACGTATATTACGTTCTCTTCAACTTCATGATTAACTGGAGCTGCATCAATTTTCATGATTAATTGGAGCTATGATGCGAAACAAAATTATGGGTGATGAAAAATAAGATGGTAATTAACAGAGCCATAGCATGTATTCTAATATTTGCATATAAATCAAAGGGCCATGAACATGGCCATTACATGACACAATCACAGAAACACAAACATATGAGTGACATGTTTTCACAGACGTACAACATGTCACTCAACAGACTCAAATACTATAAGCAAACGAAAGACAAAGCCACAAAGTTATTTTTTCCCACAAACACTTTTCATTAATTAAGGGTCTATAATCCCTTAATTAATATGACACTTTTATTAATCACATCTTAATTTGGTTCTCTGGGCTTACTGACCACAGGTGCAGTTCACACATGGGCAGGTTGTGCCACACTTGCACTTTCCGTCGTTCTCGGCTGCAGGAGCGTCCACGACGACGGTGTCCATGGAGCTGCAAATTAAATCAAGATATATTAATTCTCCATAATTAGTCTTTAACATATAGTCGAAAGGAAACAAAGGGAAGAAAATTTTAGACTTGAATGTATTGAAGCTTTTTGAGAAAAGTACCGGTTCTCAGTCTCCACGATCACCAAGTCGTAGCCGTTTCCCTTCTTCCTGCAATTTCAAAGAATTGGCATGTTAATACTTGGATGGAATGTATACACCAACTAGATCGAAAAAGGTGAATCCAAAATGGAACACGTTAAATGCTAAAAGAAAAATATCATTAAACTGTAAACTAAAATGTTTGGTTAAAATCCTCCATCAATTCTTTTGCATTTAAGCAAGTAAACTACCTTATATAATCTTGTTATTAAGTGAGTAAAATATTAATGAATAGTCCTTGTAGAAAACAATTATGAGGATCCCTTATATTGGAGAAAGATTCAGGTGTCACCAAGGACACATTTCACCATATTCTTATAGCACTCGTAACATGACATGATTTGACTAGCGCTATAGCTAGGGTTTAGTCTCTGGTGATACATCTCTGGTGTCATACCCTCAAGGATATCCAAGATCTCCCCATTTGTATGGTCTATATACATGAGAAAAACTTTCACAAGACAAGTACACCATCACCATAGCGTCAAGTGCTAATTATTTGTTGTGCATGAGAGAAATTTATACTTAACCTTGTATGCAAGAATCAAACATCCATAAATAAACTGATAAAGAAGCACTACTTACACGCACTGGGAGCTGTCAGCACAATCGCAGTTGCCGCACTTGCCCGACATGTTGAAGATAAACTTAAGAACTTGGAGCTGAAGATGTGTTTAAATTAGGGTTTTCGCTTGAATGGTATTTTGCTTGCTGTATCTCCAAGCTCTGCACCATCGACCTGAATTTATAGATGCATGGGATAGGAGGTGAAATTTTTCAATGTGATTGGAACACAGGTGGTACATTACGTGTCACTATATAAATTATGGAATATGTGTGTTAAAAAGTTTATAACTTGAAAAATACAAATTATCATAACTTATATAAAAATACGTGATGTATCATCCGTGTTCCGGTTACAAATAAAAATTTGCCGGATTGGAGAGGGAAGCAGCAGGGTGCTAGTTTCCGAGGTGGGCCCTACAGGGTAAGGTGTAGGTGGGGCCCCCGAGGCTTGAGGGAAGCACACGTCTCTGGAGAAACGTCCGAAGGAATCTTGATAATGGAGGCCTTGGCCTGCTTTCCTCCTCTCGTGTCAACTTCAGTTCCCTTTCTTAGAAGACGACCAAATCACTTCGTACACACGCATATTGAGATATCTCTCTCTCCTCTCTCTCAAGTTCTTAACTCATGAATTGGGGAAAGATAATAGATTAAATGTTGTCACTATTAAAGCTCTTTAGTTTGAAGTAACAGATATGAGCGTGCACTTTGGCCATTGTGAAAGATTGATAGGAGAAACTTGCATGTAATCAATAATATATATGTATTTTTGTAAATTTCTCGTATCGTGATTAAGGATATTTTTAAACTTGAGTTTTTAAGATTATTTTTGAAAGAGTAAACTGTTTTCTAACAACCAACATACTTGTAATTGTTTTTAACAATGTTTATGGATCGTAAAAGCACATGACATTGGCTTCTGAAGAAAATATTTTCTAGTGTTTTTTAATAAATACTAGCAATTGAACACATGCTATGCATGTGCTTATTAAAATTATAAAAATAAAATTTATAAAAAAAGGCGAGGTCGGATATGCTATGGAGTGATAGGAGGACGGGGATAGGGTTATTATGTGAATGCTCTCACTCATGTTCTTGTATAACTACCATGAAAGCAGAGATAGTCTCCTAGGTTGCAGAGCAAACGAAGAAGAAAGAGAACCTTTTTTTTTTTTTATGAACTGAACAATATGATCTTACTTACATTCGGTAAGAAACGTTCAAATACTTATACTATACAATAATCTTCTGTAATTAAGATTAACATAACAACTCAACTAATCATCTAATTAAACTAACTAAATAACTTCGATGGCTAAAATCATATGTAATTGAGTGCATACTAATACCTTGTCCTTTTAAACCCTTTATTTGAATAAAAATTGTAACAATGTTATCCAAAACGATCGGTTCTCCTCCACTTTATGACAAGCTTAGGATCAAAACTCACAAGTTTTTATTGTAGGACCAAAGATTCAATTGGACGCAAATCCTAGGACTAATGTTTCAAGTTGACAACTTCGGATTGAATAGCTTTGCGTTTTGGAGTCTTGTAATTTTATTATAATTCGCAAGCAAATGTGAAGGACTTTTATGGAGGCCAAAATTCTGCTACAAGCCATTTTTTTTTTCTTCAAATTAAAGAACTTAAAAGGAGGGACAAAATAACAAGTCAGATATATGACGGTGATTTAGTGCCACAATATTAATTCTTTTACACAATAAAGAGATCGATCAGAAGAAAGGGTACTTGATTCCGTGAATATATTAGTAAAGGAAACAACTTAAATCTTGAATAACTTAAAATTTAAACAATCAAATATCAGCTTTTTTGTGTTTTCTTACAATTTGGTTTGAGGTGATTTCACATTAATGAAGAAAACAAAAATGTACTAATAATTTTCAAGGCAATTGCTTCTCCGAGTAGCTAGCTTTGCTTTCAAACAATTTTCAAAGGAAGTACAGCCTTACATTCCCATGTACATTATTTTTCCATGTCTTTATCCACAAGTAGGGAAGAAAGAAATATATCATTGCACCTGTCCTCCTCATTGCTACTCCACTTTCTGTATAAACTTTAAACCCTTTCTAAATCAAAGTTTGTATGAATACCGTCACATTCTGGCTTGGGTCCACCACATTCCGGGCCCGCTCTACCACCATAGCACCATATTGTCCGTTTTGAGCTTACCATTCCCTCACGGTTTTGTTTTTGGGAACTCACGAGCAACTTCCCAGTGGGTCACTCATCCTGGAAGTGCTCTGGCCTTCTTCTCGTTTAACTTTGGAGTTCCTCCGGAACCAGAAGCCAGTGAGTTCCTAAAGGGCCTCGTGCTAGGTAGAGATGTGAATATACATTTAAGGATCACTCTCCTGGACGATGTGGGATGTTACAAATACTTTGTGAATTTAAAGGAAAACCAAAAAGATAAAAAGAAAAGGCTCAAAATTCTTAATTTTAAAATTTGATTCTTGATTGTTCGGATTATTAAAATCTCCGGCAATTTTTTTTTAATTTCTTTTTCAATGTTTTTTAATTTTAATTTTTTTTAATTTTTTATCAAGGCCTATTAAAGCACCATATTATCTTGGTACGAACTCTTACTATCATCATGGACAGAGCCACCTTAGGCCCAGAGGGAACAAATGGCCCCACTCAGTTTTTTTGGTACACAAAAAAATGTACATGTTTATGACATTAGCAAGATGTATAATTCTTGGTTAATGGAAGGAGCAAAGAAATTTGACCACTAGAGGAGAAAAGAGTGGGGTTTGCGCGTGGCTTAGAAAGCTATATATGGAATCAGAGTTTGGATTCTTCAATGTGACTGGTCCTAGCCAATGGAAAACGAAAATTGACATGAGCAACCAAACCCACAAATTCTCATATGAGATTGAGGCCATGAATCCCTCGATTTCATTAACCGTTCATAAATAATGTATTTTTGCCTGGTTCAGTGTTTAGAATTGATTAGAATATAAACCTACTATTATATATATTTTGAGTGCACCAATCATGAGACAAACTAAATTTCTTTGAGCTGCAGAATGCTTATAATCTTAAAAAGGAAAAATTTCTTACATGTAAGAAACAATTCTTTATGGTAGAAATTTCAGTTTGATGTCCCCTCGGGGACACAATATGGGTGGAAATAAATAACTCATTAATTTACGAAGGTATTCCTTATTTTCTTAAATATTGTACATCATATTTAATTTTTCTTTTTACGACATACAATTCAATGTATATGTTTAATCAAGTTAAAATTCCTGAATCTACTAATTTTTCTCAAAAATAGATTGTACATTGTTCTAATGTACTACATTATTCTATTTTATGAACATTTAACCGAGCAAAAAACTCTATTTAGATAAACCAAAGCCATTATAACATAGCACATCATACATACAACAATGACTTCTCATCTGAAAGATGTAAATAAATAAATAATGAAAGAAGATAATCGAGGTAGCACTAAAAAATATAAGCAATATGTATTATAGTCGAATAATAAACATTATGTATCAACAAACTATTAATTTATATATTATTGTGGACCTATATGAATTTTTTTATAATATATATCTTATAAATTTAGCGAATCATTAATTTAGCACGTTGTCCCCAAGTCGGGACTGGTCAAAAATATTATTTAACTGAAGTTATTAATTTATTGGGTATCATATTATCGAAGTTCTACTATATTTTCTTTTCGATAAATATGAAAATTTCCTTCAACCTCAAGACATTGCAGCCGAATCATTGTGGTAAAATCAAGCCATATTTTAAACCAATAACTTCATCTTCCACTACAAAGGTATATTTGTTGGAGTCTAATAAGTAATAACAAATCCAGCTATTGATTTTTCAGAATAACGAATTGAACCATCAAAGTTTAAATTCTAACTATTTGTTCATTGTGATTTTCGCATGATATTCCTACTTAACATTTTCTATATTTCCAAAGTAGCAATGTTAATTGTCTTCACTATATTATAGGTTTCTTCTCGACAGATGATATAAAAAATACTACCAATCAGCTTTAACATTTGGTTGACACCATGTCGAAATATTACTATTGATAATGCTAGTTGGACACACAAGTAGACATTACCCAAATACCATGATAAAGCTCATATGTATGAAAAAAGTGTGTCAACAAGTATGTTAATTTTGTGTGTTAGAATGGTTTATTGTACTTGCGACACCCTACACTTGCATTTTAATTATTTAACTAAATTGTACGATGAATAGGGTTTAAACCTTGTAATTCAATTTATGATCAAAGTGATCAAATTTAATCTTCGTAGTTGAAAGATTTACCAAAGTTCCATTTTATTTAAAGCTATAGTGAATTTCTTGATACTCATTGTGGTGGGACCAAAATACATAATAAACAAAGCAAAAATTAGAGGAGAGAGCTAGGATGCTCTAGAATAGATGGAATGGGAAAAAGCTGGAGGAAAAAGAAAAGAGAGGAAGGAGGAAAGAGGGGAAAAAGGGAAATACCCAAAAAATGGGATAGGTTCTTAATCTTGAGATTGAAATAGGACAAATTGCACATTATGCACAAAACTGAAATTATTAAAATACCCACATATAAATGGGTTATTCCTCACTTTCTCTCACCCATTTTCTTATTTGTCTCTCTCTACTCTCTCTCTTCCTCAAATATGTGAGCTCCGATTTTGAAGAGACGGAAGTCCAAAGAGAGGCGAGAAGAGTGAGCTGGGTTTTGGATTCACCTCATGCCTCTGATTTCAAACAAAGGGATATGAGAGAGAGGTGAGAAGATTGAGTTGGGTTTTGTACCATATTTTCTGTTTTGGCTGGAAAGTTTCACTTTTCGGGCGACTGTCAGACATAGTAAGGTAGGGTGTTTAGTTGCAAGTTCCTTCATCAATGATTTATGGAATAAATGGGTTGTTCCTTCATCAATGATTTATGGAATAAATGGGTTGTTTGTAAGATAAATTAATACTTAGAAGTTAAATTAGGGTTTGTGTTTCATGTTGGGGCATATGGGTCGTGGAATAAAGTTCAAGTTTTGACATGCTACAAGACTGGGATGGAACAATTTCTGGTTAAGTGTCCAATTTCAAAAATTTGTGAAATTTTTTTCCGTAATATGCATGTGGTGTGCATGGCTACATCTTAATATGAGAAGTAGGGATGTTCACTAGTTATGATGCACGTATGTTGTGCCTCAGAATTTAGCGAGTATGACCACAACCTAGTTGGCCTCGGTGAAAAACAAAATTAAGAAAAAACTTAGAGGACGTTAAGGGTCATGCGTGTCCATGAAATAACAACAACGAGTATCATGTTTTCCACGTGCACGGTTAAGCGGTGGTTGATATACGTAACAAGACTTTTCAAACTATCATTGTAACCTTATATACCTAACAATTATGTTTTAATTGTATCCACTATACCAATATGTTGCCGTTAAAGTTTCTCTCATTCTGTGCATATCATGTGCATATACTGTACATATTATGTGCATGTGGTGTGCATATACTGTATTTTGTGTAGATGGTGCGTATTTACATCTTTGATACTCTTCGCATTGACATAGTTTACTACTTTTTACTTTGATTCAGAGGCAGGCCCTGCAAATACGAAAAAAGTGAACGAGTTCGTGAAACAATTTCCTTTAATTCAGTTGGGTTCTTTCGTGCCCATTCAAACTGCAAATTTTTCAAATCCTTGAAATATTTGAACCCAATCAAATTTGATACCAAATTCAAATTAATGAATCTTCGATTCTTCATATAAAGTTTAGGATCATTTATCTAATTGCGTCATTTTTCTGATTTCGAAGAAAGAGCTGTGAGCTGTAGGTTTTTGGGTTGAGCGCAGATCTGTGAGCATAACATGTGCATGTCGTGTACATACAATGTATGAGTGAGCTTAATACGAAGAGAGCGAACGACTACGCAAAACAATTTCATCCATATCCTTCTCTCTTCCTTCTTTCCACTCTGATTTCTCTCTTTTCCCTCAAAATTATCTCTTCTCCAAAAGGTAACTGACCTTTAATACGTTTTTTTTCATTTAATTGTAGCAAAAGCCAAACCCTATTTTAGTGCTTGTAAATTTGGATGGAGAGAGGGAGCAGAAGGAAGGAGAAGGCAGAAGAAATGAAAATCCAAATATAAATCAGAGATATGATAAAAAAAAGGATTTGGGTCTCCTCCAAGAAACACCAAACCAATCAACTTTAACTCCAAAATTTCATCAATCAAAAAGCAAATTTAAGCAAACCCAGTTCACAAAACCTATGAATGAAAAGGTAAAAATTGAGGAAGATGAGTGGGTTAGAGAGAGAGCTCTTGTGCATATTCAAAATGTAGAGAGGGGAGAGAGAGAGCGCTTGGATGAAGAAGATGGGTGGGTTAGAGAGAGCTCTTGTGCATATTCAATACGTCTAAGAGAAATTTCCTTTTAAGATTGATTTCTTCCATTCCCAACTACCCAACAAGCCATGGAAAGCTAGTGGAGCTCCTCCACATTCAAGGCATAAAGTTCCCCACAATCATATAAAAGCAATGATGGATGGTAATTAAACAAAAATGATATAATGCAAGAGAATAAGAAGATGAAGAGGAAGCCACGAGCTATTTTTTAACTTAAATATTGCTTACTGCAACAGGTCTGCATTATATATGAGCAAAAAGTGAAGACCTCAATTGATAAAGATGGGGCCAAATTGAGAAAATTGGCAAACAACCATGACTGCACATTAATGTACATTTTTTCAAACTCATCAACACGTTAAAGAGAGATTTCCAAACCCTGCAATACACCTGTAGACATGTAAATTTCATTGCATACAAATGATGCATCACAAAGCTCCATATGACATCTGACTCATTACAAATGGACAAGTCATCAATGACATGTGGCACAAATCAAGCAAAGGAAACTTAAAACTTCCCAGAATTCGGCCAAAGAGAGAAAACCTCTCTTAAAAAAAGGGCAAGGGTTGAAAGTGTTCTCAAGACCGGAAAGAAAGTTAAGGCATCTTCACAAAACAAGCAAGAATTGAAGATTGCTCACAAAATAGGAAACAAAGACCTTATAATTCAGCCAACGGAGTAAAGATGGTTGAAATTAAGACACAAAACATCCCTAAATTCTCCCATGGACAAATTAGGATATAAATCAAAGTCAAATCAACCCAAAGACAAGCCTTGAGAGACCTATAAATACAAGGTCCTCCCATAAGCATAAGGGTCGAAAATTCTACATTCAGAAGAACCTCTGCCAAATCTTTGAAGACTAATACGCTACCAAAGCTCTCTTCTAAGAATATTCAACTAAAGCTGAAACTTTATGTCGACCAAAGTTGAAGCACTCACTTGAAGAATCAACAAGCACTCGTGCTGATTCCTTCAAGGCTTTGTTGCAAGCTCAAAACTTGTAGCAAACGTTCGTTTCAAGATCAAGTCAACAAAATTCTACATCAACATCATCTTTGTTGCACCTAGAGGTGGAGACCATCCACACATTGTTTCAAGCTCAAAACTTGACGCAATCGTTCAATCGTTTGTCCAAGATCAAGTCATAGCGATCCTTGGATCAACAATCAACCATTTACATCAAATTTGAAGATTGAATTAGAGAAAAAGTTGTAAAAAGAGATTGTAACCTACAAATTCAAATCAATACCAATCTACTTTGTACACGTGTTCTTGTTTCATTCGATACAGAATTTTCGTGTTTACAACACAAAAAGAAATTTTAGAAACCTTCCATACTTCAAAGAGATATTTCAGAACCTTTCAATGACTAAACAACTTTAATTTTAATTGATTTTTTAAGAGACAATCTTTATAAGGTGATTTATAATATGAACGGTTTTGATCATAAAAACAAAGTTATATAAATCGGCAACGGATATTTTGAGTAGGAATTCCTACTCATCATTTGAGTAGCCAAGTATTGTTCTTTTTATTATGAGAATGATAACATTAGTGGATTAGATACTTAGTTGCTAGGAGGAAGGAGAATTGGTCAAGAAATCCAAACCAATGTGTAAAGGCATGATTACTTTCTGTCAATGTAGTTAAGCACTGGATAAAGGATTGTTATTATACATAAAGATTTCCCATTATTGTTCTAAATAAAGGAATGCAAAGAGGTAAAACAGAGAGTGTAAAAATCAATCACTCCCCAAAATGAAATAGTTATCCAATGGTCCCAAAGAATTGCAGATGACATTAAAACTCATAATTGCTTGAAAAATAACAGAACCAGGATATTCTTTAAGATAACATCCGTGAAAAAGGGATAAATTTTGAAATTTGAAATGACATAAAGAAAACCAAATGTGTGTTTCTTCTTCTCCATTGAAAGAGAGTTTGGACTACCACAGTGGCGGATATACAGAGGGACCTGGGAGGTCCCAGGACCCCTCGACGACCCTAAATTGCTGCTAGAAATTTTTCGGGGACCCCTCGTACTCGTACATGAGGTGTGTTATGTAATTTTTGGGTTTGGTGGTTCTGTTCTTGGGAAGACGAAAGGAGGAAAGATGATTAAATGAGTCTCTCTCATCCTTTCCCACATGACCACCCTCAAACTTTCCCATTTAATGTATTTTTTAATTGGTCCAATCACGTTTGGACAGCTAGCATCAAGTTGATCTTTCCAAAAAAGAAAATGGGTTGTCAGTCCCTAGGTGTATTTTTGTTAATTGGTGTGGCTGCCCTTTTTATGCGTCCAATGCCTCATTTTGCTTTCTACACCCACATATTTAACACACTTATTTGTCTTAAAATTCAATATAAATCAATATGATCTCTAAAAGTATTATGTAAATTACTATGAACTTGTAATTATTTAAACTTTTATCTTATACCTTAAATTCACCAAAATACTAAAGGTATATAATAAATTTACTTAAATCCGCCTAGACCGCAAGCGGATAAGAAAGAAAATAGGACCTTTTTAACAATTGGTATATGTTTTGTGTTTTTTTTTTGTTAAATGTGTAGTTTAGAAATAAAAAATATGGAGAGATTTTTCAAGCCAAAGCCAATAGCATCATCTATTTGTTCATTGAGAAAGATGGTTGAGTGACAACTTAGTTATTTATATTGAGAAATATGTTTTTTTTATGTATTGGTAATGAAGCTATCATAGAACATTTTCAGACTATGAAACCTCATCGTGGACGCTCAAATTAAGATTTTATAGTTTGTAATGCTGTTTTGCGTATGATTTTTGAATGAAATGTATTATATTTAACTTTTCAATGTTAATTTTGTCTATAATTTTTTTTTTACCTTTATTAATAGGACCTTCCGAATTTAAAATCCTGGATTGGCCACTGAACTACCACCAACAATATGAATTTTGAGTCCATCCACAGAAGGATGTAATGAACAGAAATAACTTAGTTTAACTAAACAGATAGACCTAGTCGTTATCGGACGCCTATCATGCAGAAAATTGTAGTTCTCGACCCTTCTCTACCTCGGTCGGTTCCATCTTACCTTCCTCAAAGAACATAGTAGTAACCCAGCACTAGAAACAACACAACACACACAGCAGCAGAAGCAGCCCATAGCTAATAGTTGGTACTCGAATTTTTCCTCTTCAGGATGTCCTTTGGTAGTGCGTCTGAACCTCTTGCTCGACCTCTGTTCTTCAGAAATTATCCTTTTGTGCCTTCGCCTTTGCCGGAACAGAAGCTTCAACCTTTTTCAATTACCTTTCCTGGTTCTGCAACCGCAGCAATAGGTTCTATTGGTTCCTTGGAATTGGGCTTGGTTGCAGATGATGACTTCTTCTTTGCCTTCTTCTCACGCTCCTGAAGCAAGTCAAATTGGTAACTCGTGACAGTTTCTAACACCAACCAGATTAACTTAGATAGAGTAATAACAATAATTAAATTGAAATGAATAAATAGATAGCTTGAAACGATGCGGCAAGTGCGATAAGAAATGCTCCCACGGAGTGAAATGTGTTTGTTCAACTTGTGGATATGGCTGAATATTCAAAGGTTTCATGCCATAGAGTTTAAAGATAATTGAAACGAATAAATAGATGGCTAGTTTCTGTACTCACAAGAGCAAAAAGATCGTTTCATTTGTTTTGTGTTGCTTTGTTAGTTGAAAAGTCTGTAAATTGTCTCTAGATTAAGATTTTGTACTAATAAGGTCCTGCATTTGGTGTAAATTTCTCAGAATATATTACCTTTGCCCATTATTTTCGTACTTTTTTCTCAGGACCCTTGGGATTTCACAGTTGATAGTCGACAAAGAGGATCTCTTAATAATTGTATAGATAATACAACAAAGAATGTACAATTCTAATTTCAAACAACGTAAGGAAAATGAAAACTTGTACACCGTTGAACTTACAAAAGTGAGCCAAACTTCGAAGCAACGTATGCTTGCTTTTTAGAAGAAAGTCTCTGGCTTTTGGGCTACAAAAATGCCACCTCAAAAATCGTTTGGATCCCATGAGCAGTAATGTTAAATTGTTCCCCATTTCAAAACTTAGAGATAAAGAATGAGCTCAGCTTCAAACCTCCGCTTCTTCGTAGGGTTAATTTCTTCTACCTGAACCAATGTAAATTTGAACATAAAAAATGTTAGGCTAAAGACATATTAAGAGTTAAGTATGAACATAAACACGAGATGATTATTATGCTGATACTCAAACTCCTTAATAGATTGGGGCACATTTCGTGATGATAATATTGATAATAGTCATACAACTATGAAACATCTCCAATCAAACGGTGTTTCCTAAAATTTATCCAACATTTTCAGTTATCCATTAGCCTTATACCATCACCAGTGAAGTGATATCAGTATGCCAGTGAAGAGTCTATATGGTTCAGGTTATAAGGCATCTGACACAGGCCAATAAAAATCGATACAGTTCCACAAAAGGTTTTTTTTTTTTTTAATTTTATTTTTCGGTCAAGATAATTTAATTACATAAAACTACCTCAATTATGGGTCGAATGATAATATCATACCTCATTTTTAAAAAATGACAATGTCATACCTTATTTTATGAATTTGTTCCAATGTCAGACTTCCGTCAGTTTTTCTGTTAATTTCTTTGTTAAATGTTGACGTAGCTAGAGACGGACCCACTCATTAATCCAACTGGATTAAAAAATAATTAAATATTACAAAATTAAAATTATATTTTTATATGAAATTGTGGGATCCACCTCTCTCTCTCTCTCTCGCCTTCCTGGGCCCCCCTCCCCCCCCCCCCCCCAAAAAAAATCCCAAAACCCAGAAACACTTCAAACCATGCATCTCTCTGGGACTTCTTGGTATTGCAGTCATGACAAGAAACAAAATGCACCCGAAACAGCAACACAGGCAATCCACGCAAAAAGAGCCATGTTCATTGGGTTTCTAATCCATTATTTGCCCATTTTCATGAATGAAACCTAATCAATTTTCTTAGAAAAACCCCATGGATTCGTTCTTTAAAGCCATGGCCGCTTGAGGCCACAGATCGTGACATTTCATCTCTCTCCTCAGCCAACCGCTTAAACTTGGCAGATGTAGAACCAAATTTGAAGAAACTAACTCTTTATGGCCACCCTTTCTCATCTCTCTCTTGCCACTCTCTTTTGTTTCTTTGGGCACCTGCATCCCCAAAATCCCAAAACCTAGAAACCCTTCCCATCCGTCCCCCCCAACCTTCATCCACCATCCTATCTCTCTCCTCTCTCTCATGTGCAGCGTCTGTTGAGCAAAAATTGTACATAATATGTAAACAAATAATTCACTCGACACAATTTCACCCTCGTTCATTTTTCCGAAGAGGGTTTTATTAATTCGAGTTCGACCCATTCTAGGCTACGCGCCTATTAATTACAGCCCTTCTTTTGGGAAAGGAATACCCTTTGATTCCAATTCGAATAAAAATGTAACTTGAGGACTTTGGTGTTTGTTTGATTTTGTGACTGTACCTAGGTTGAATCCTAGATTGCCTACGTACCCTCTTGAGGGATCAAGTCACTCGTAGTTCATGTATTTGTTGAGATTTGATGCCTTGTGCAGTTTCAGCTCGTGCAGGCAAGGAGCGTAATGTGGCTTCGTGCTATTTAAGTCTTGTTACGGCTTCGTGCCCTTTTGATACTTGATACGGCTTCATGCCATTGAAATTTGTTGCGGCTTCGTGCCTTTTGATACTTGACTCTTCGACTTTACTCTTTGTAGAATTTGTAATTCCTTGGGTAGAGTAGTAGAAGTGAATTTAGTTTATATAAACTAGGGATTCGTCTTGCTTTCACGGTTGCGTCTAAAATTTTGATATCAGACTGCCTACGTATCCTTAACGGAATCAAACCGGCGTAGTTCATTAACTTGATTTCATGGTTGCGTCTGAAAAATTGATATCAGACTGCCTACGTATCCTTAACGGAATCAAACCAGCGTAGTTCATAAACTTGATTTCATGGTTGCGTCTGAAAAATTGATATCAGACTGCCTACGTATCCTTAACGGAATCAAACCAGCGTAGTTCATAATTTTGTTGAGATTTGATGGGGCTTTGTGCCATTTGAGATTTGATGCGGCTTTGTGCCATTTAAAGTGGCTTTGTGCCATTTGATATTTGATTTTTCATTTGACATTTTTCGTGGCTTCGTGCCATTTGACTACTTCAAGAATTTTAACAGTAGCTTGATTCATTTTTAACGTAATGCAAATCCACTAATTTGAGGTGATACGCCCATCGAGTTTTGCATTTTGAGAAGGCTTGTGTCCACGAATTTTGAAGCGATCGACGTCTTCTCTTCATCCATTTGTATTTGTACTTGACAACGGGTTAGTTTGGATTTGTCTTATCATGGTGCCTTTGCCATTTTGTTGTCATGCTTCTTGATTTATGCACAACATTTTGATAGAAAGGGATCATGTTCGTAGTGCCCATGTGATTGGCACATCAAGTTTGTTTTCTTCTTTTGCTGTACCTTTTTTCCTTTCTCCATTTCTTTGTTTGGGATCCGAGACTTTTGAGAAGTCTAATTACGAATTAAATACCGACACTTGTTTCTTTTTTGAGGCAAAGTCTTTGAAATGACTTATTTCCTTCCTTTTGGTTTCCACATAAGCATCAATTCCTAATTAATTTATGAACATTGCAGGCTTTCCATTTCTTTTCCTTGTAGTCCCATTTCTTTTCCTTGTAGATTTGGATTTCTAAGTCCAAGTAGAACTTCACGTGGCATTTAGAAAAAACCAAGTCATACTCAGCTTTGTAAAGGTATCTGGAACACTTTTCTTCCTTTAGAGTTTTTTTAAACTCATTGTATATACTTTTCCTTCCTTGTGTAGAGAAACATACTTGAAATTGGAATAAAAGCAGTCACCCATCTTGCTTTTTTTTTTCACATTTCTCAAGCAGAAGACTTCTTCGATTTTTCAGAAGCAGAGCTCTTAAATGACTTGGGTTGTTTGGGTTTTGCTGCGATACATCTCTCTTTCTGAGAGGTAGGAGTAGGTGGAATAAGAAAGATGAACTATTAAAGTTGCGAAGCCGGCACTTCAAAGTGTTATAGTATCGTCGTCTCGAGTACTGCACAAAACTTTTCTTGATGAAAACTTACTTATTTCCTTTACTTTTGACTTGGAGCTTCTATCAATCCATTTCCATCTCACATTTTCTTTGTGTTTGTGTCAAATTTCCCAGCAACTTTGAAGACAACTTCCTTTTTTTATTCCCTGTCGTAGCTTTCTTTTCGCATACTTTACAATCTCCATTTTTTCCTTCTCCTTCGAATTCTTAGCTCAAAAAGACTTTGGTGGAACTCTTGAACAATACGTTATCTTTCTTTTCCCTTTTGTCTTGCAGAATCTGTTAATTTTACTTACTTTTCCTTTACAAACCATCTTTTCCTTTGCAAACTTTCTAGCTGCCTGAGCAGCCCTTTGTGTTCTATCCTCCGTTACTCTCCTTGCTCTCTAAGAGCTTTTTGCCGAGGAACGGAGCATCACCACTGGGCAGAGAGGGAGACGGAATTGTTGCAGTCGTGGCTGCTGGAGATTGGCGGTTTGGGGTGCGAGTTTTAACGACTTTGAGGTGTCTGATAAGGTGTAGGCAATATGACAGCGGTGGTTGTTGATCCATTCCTCCATTGACGTGCATTCCTTCGGGTTCTTCTGGCTTTATGCAACACGGCATCACCAAACCCGTCTCTTTCAAGCCGCATAATGCATGAACTCCATATGGAAAACCACCGGGAACAACGGTTAGAGACATGGCACGATTGCTACTTCCGTTTAGGCTTCCGTCTGACGTCGGCGGTTGCTGCAACGTTATGCAAAGAAGGAAAGGCTGTTGCGGGAGCGAACTCGCGGATCAGAGATCGGTTACGGGAATGGCATGGATGCTGCAATGTTGTCGTCGGTATTGTGGATGTGTTGGTGTTCGACGACTGTTGCAGCGTGTGGCGAGGAAGGAAGGTCGGTTCTATTCTCAGAACTTCTCTCGACTATTTGTTGTTGCTGCTATGGTGAGCCGGTAGGCTTAGTCTCCATTTTTGGCTTTGGTGAAAGATGAAGAAGCAAGCAAATTTGCTTCTTTCTCTCCTGCAAAAGTCGAGAGGAAAGAAAACAACAAAGAACAATTTAAAATAAATTTATACCTTGCTGCTCTTTGCTGTTTCTTTTTCTTTATGTTTCTCCCTTGTTTTTTTTTATTGCTATGTTCTTCTTTGCCGTCCGTTCTTATGCGTGTTCTTCTCAATTTCTGCAGAGCCTCCCCTCTTGTTTCCGTCTCTTTGTTTGTCTTCTAATGCATGGATGAACATGTCTTCTTTTCTTTTGAATTTTAAACTCTTTCCTTTACTTTTGGCTTGTAGCTTTTGTCTACATGCTTTTGATTAACGTTCCAAGTTTACAAAACCCATAATTTAGATAAGGAGCCGTGACTTTTGTTTGTTCTCCACGTGGGCAGCATTTCCACTTAACTTGGAGAGATTTTGTTTTGCAGCAAGCTTCTTTCTTCTTCTATTTGAAGACTTCCCATTTTCTAAGTCCCAAATAGAGCTTCAGGTGGTGGTGTTTGAAAAGGAAAACCATATTTTAGCTTTCCATTTATTTTGAATTGCATGGAAGACAACTGCCCATTTTTAAGTGACCACGTGCATGGTTTAGAAGACCAATTTCTTTCTCTTCTTCTCTACCGTAGCTTTCTTTTGCAGACTTTGCAATCTCCATTTTTCCCTTATCTTTCAAATTCCTGGCACAAAAAGCTTTGGGTGGAACTCTTTTATCCCATGTCTTTTCCTTTAATAATCAAAGCCTAGTGCATTTAGGGTGAGTCCTAGACTCCCACGTGATGAACAACTTTTCTTTCTTTTATTTGCCTTCCTTTACTTTGTATTGAAACCCATCTCATTTTGTCTTCATGCCCGTCACTTTGTTGTCAACTTTTCTCTTTGCACAACAGCACAGCAAGTCTTTGCTTCCATATGGAAATAAGTCTTTACTTTTCCTTTGCAAACCTTCTAGATTCCTGAGGAACCCTTTGTGTTCTCTCTTCCGTTAATGACCTGAGAGCAATCTTCATTCCCGCTGGTGCTTGAAGTCGGCGTCATTCTGACACCCTTTGTAACGCAGGAAGACTTCGGCTGATTTCGTTGCCGTTGGTCCATGCTTTTTGTTGCTTTTCCATGTCTGTGTTTGTTGCTGCAGTGTTCGACATCTTCAACTTTGAGAAGACAGAGCATGGCGTTGGGACTCTCACGGAGCTTTCAGGTTTGATTGGAACTTCATGGGGTGGTTTAGACCACCCCGAAGAAATTCATGGGACTAACTGCCGCGGCACGGAGCACTTAGATTTGATTGGAACTTCACAGGATGGTTTAAACCACCCCGAAGAAATTCATGGGATTGACGGCAGCGGCACAGACGAACTTGCTGGGCATAGAAGTCACTGCATGACCGCTGTTTGTGACAGAGACGATGGTTTCTTTGCTGCTATTGGCGAAAAAGACGGCAAATGTCTCCGTTGGTGGAGAAGAAGAAGAAGCAAGCCCAATGACAGGTTTGGGGGGGTCGGTGTGAATTGTTGGTGGTGCATGTTTCCACCAACATCTTCTTTGCTTCGGTCAAACAAGAAGAAAAGGAAACCTCCCCCATTTTTTTCTGCAAAAGACTATAACAACCTCCTAATAAAAATCATGAATCCATTAAGAGAATGAAAATACATTTTTAAGCTTTCTTCTCTATATTTGGCTTCTTGTTGCTGTTCCTTTTCGCTTTCTTTTGCTGCCTGTCTTTTTTTTGTCGATTTCCTTCCTCTTGTGCTTCTCAATTTCTGCAACGTTTTCTTGTCACTCTACCCTTCCTTTTCTTTCGTCCTCCGTGTGCTTCAATTTCTGCAAAGTCTCTCTTCTTCTTTCTGTGTCTTCTGTCCTCTTTGCTTTGGTTCGATGCCTTTTTATAGGCGAACAGTGGACATGGTAGTTGAAGTTAGTGGGATGCAACTTTCCTGGGGTGTGGAGATGCTGAGAGAAAACCATCTCTTGAGTGGAGAACGTGGGAGTTTTAGAGGGTTCTAGATACACACGTTCTCTATACTTGGTTGCCATGTAGATGACGAACTCCTTCATACTTGGTGTACGCTGTGGTCCACGTGTGCGGGTGTAGAGTTGTTTTTCCCTCTCTTTATTTCTTATATATAAAATATAGTATATATAAGAATATATGCACATACACACATAAAGTGAGCCTTATTTCTTGTCAGTCCATATTTTGGACTCTATTATTATTACTATTATTATTTTGAAGTCTCCCCATTTTTATTAAGACTTGCTAATATATTTTGTTTGTGAAAATATATAGCTCAACAACGTCGTCAGCCATGGCGGCGTTGTTGGTGGCGCATAACCCATTGTGGGTGACGGAGGAGGCACCGAGGATGACACTGCAGTCGAAATCGGCCCTCGATCTGAGCAGAAAAGTCATAAAAAAAAAGTTTGTCTTCCCCACTCCCTTCTCCCCACCCGAGCCCGCCAGAGCCATTCATTTCTCCCCACCCCTTTTGTGAGCTTTGGGAGGTTTGATGAGATTTTGGGTTTTGAGATTTGTAATGGGATTCTAGGTTTTAGGGATGTAGGTTGCCCAGAAAGAGAGGAGAGAGAGAGAGAGAGAGAGAGAGAGAGAGAGAGAGAGAGAGAGAGATAGGGAAAGAGAGAGGGTGGTGGAGGAAGGTTGGGGGGGGGATGACGGGGAAGGGTTTTTGGGTTTTGAGATTTTGGGGATGCAGGTGCCCAGAGAGAGAGGGTGGATCCCACTATTTTATATATTTTTTTCATTTTTTATTTTTGAATATTTAATTATTAAAATATATGTAATTATTTTTTAATCTAGTTAGATTAGTGAATAGGTCCCGTCTCTAGCTACGTCAGCACTTAACAGAAAAATTAACAGAAAAATTGACGAAGGTTTGACATTGGAACAAATTCGTAAGATGAGGTATGACATTGTCATTTTTAAAAGATGAGGTATGATAGTGTCGTTCGACCCATAATTGAGGTAGTTTTGTGTAATTTACCCTAAAATCTATTACAAGGTCCAAAAAGAACCAGATAAAGTAAATGGTCCAAGCAAAATGAGAGCTGCAACCAAAGATACAAAAGGAGGCCCACACAAACTTAGACCTGATGGTTGCAAAAACAAACAACAAAAAACCTTAATCTCCAGCAGCGTAAACCACACCACTGATGCCGTCACATCCTCGGAGGAAGCCAAACTCCAACCAAGAGAGTAGACACCAGAACCAAATACCCTTCACGAACCCTTACAAATATATACGAACAAGGTATCTTATGGGTAGAGAGTGAGGCTAAGGGGTATGTAAAATATCCAACACTTGGCCTCGATTGGGATCTGGCATGCCGGTTGGGGGAGGGGAAGTTAGGGAAGAACGAGAATGAAAATGAAGGAACGAGACTAGAAAGGGGGAAGGAAGATGAGGTGGATGTAGGGAGAGGGAAGGGGCTCAGGAGATGAGAGGGGAGGAAAAGAAGGAAAGGGTAAAGAAGAGAGGAGGGAAGGAGGAGGAAAAAAAAGGAGTAGTGGGCTATCGCCTGCCTCGAGCAAGAGATGGCGACTGAAGCTTGAAACTGGTGGGATGATTCTGAATCTGGTATTGGAGTTCCCAAAGAGAAATAGGAGAAAAGTGCCAAACTACTTATTCAATCCAAATTAATTAGGATAGTATGCCCTCTTCCATACTCAAAAGTTAGACTTACAAAATATTGGAAAAGTATCAGAAACTGTATCCACATCCAATACAATATCAATGAGCATGGCGCTATATAGCTGACAAGTAATTTGATCAAAAAGTAGTTTTCTTGAATATGGAAGCTTACCTTTAGTTTCTTGAATATGAGTTGATGTTGTGTAGATGGACTTCAGAAATTCTAAGTAATATTCTTACTAACCATAAAAATCTAAATGTGATATTAATAATCCGAACCATTCATCTTTCGGCATCCCTTAAAAGTTCATGTTTTCAAAAAACAAAATTTGAAAAATAAAATTTGGTGAGAAGAATGGAGCGCAAACGTAAACAACATTAAATTTAAATCTATGGTTTATAGGACTATGGTGGCGAATTTCAGAGTTGACCTCTTCACAAAAGTTGTAGACCTTGTTTTTACGAGCATTTGAATATTTTCTTTTAATTTTTCACACTTCTCCATTAATTAACAAACTATCAAAAAAAAAAAAAAAAACCTTACTACAACAATAACATAGGAATAATCTCACTTATGTAATATTTTTTAATTAGACTATTATTTTGGAATATATAATACTTGAAAGACAAATATGTTTTTATGTTTAAAGTAAAATTTATGTGACAATGTAGTATGCAAATACTAATTTAGTATTACATTTTCATTTGATTATTTATCGATGTAAAATATATTTTTTTTAACGAGTATAATGGATAAGCCAAATGGTGGCATAGAAGGTACTTTTGAATTTTCACTATTCTCTACATTTTCACTCCTTCTCCTCTAGAGCCAGTTCCCACATCTCCTTCCTCCGGAATTTCGGACGAAAAAAAAATATCATCGTTTAGCGTTGGTCGATAAGCGTTTGCCTTTGGTCTTTAATGACGAAAGGTCAGTCTTCCATTATTGAGTTTCTTTTTTTTTTTTATGATATTTCAGTGATTAGATTGGATTTGATGCATGTTTATGTTTAGGTATCAAATATGTTTTATAAGTAAAAATTTATTTGTCGTTGTTGAAAATTTATGCTTTTTTTGCTCAAATTATCTGAATCTTGGTATATTTTTGTGGTAGAATTCGATAGTAAATGTTATAATGGAAAAACCATATCATGGCGTAAAATATACTTTGAATTTGAAACCTACAGAAAATATGGAGTTTGAAATTAAACAAACAACATGTGATTTCTAGAACAAGTATGGTTGAATTATGAGGTTTAGTATTCGAAGAGAAAATAGCAGCAATAATAAAAAGATTGGTGAATTCACTTCAAGAATCTTTTCTTGTGCTAAAGAAGGGTTTCAATCCGTAGATAAGCGAAATGATACGATTAAAAGAACAAGAGGAGAGATGAGGATTGGATGTGGTGCTCATATAAGTGTTGGGTTGAATAGGTGTAGTGGGAATTTTATGAACAACATAATCATCCCTTAATAAAGAAAGAATATACTCGTATGTTACCATCCCAATGGAAAATGAAAACCTCACAAGATTTATTAAGCAAACAAACAGGTGGAAGAGTCTTTAGGATATATTAAGCAAGACCAAAAGATTATCCTCAAACTGTGAATGATGATGCGCTTGAGAAAGGAGGTGTGTTGTTTGCCCTCTCATTTCCATACTCTTCTCATTCCCTTCTGTTTTGTATGATCACAGTTAAGCCACGTCAACATTTTATATTCTTATTACTTTTTGTTTTATTATTTTTATAAAAATAATCAATATAAAATATTAACGTGACTTAACCGTGATCACACAAACAAAAATGAATGAGAAAAGTATAGAAATAGAAGGGTAGACAATCCACCTCCCTCCTTGAAAAAAGGGTTACCAATTGCAATAGCCAGATGACAGTTGCTTGGAGAATGGTGATGTTGTCATTCCAAAAGGGCTGAGAAGCCGCCACGTCAACACGTGAACCAGCCTCACTGTCAAATGTCAAATTCCCATTCGCAGTAGAAGAGACGTGCAGCCCAAGTTGATTTTTGTTTTTTTCCCACAATAGGTGATGTGACACAACAGGAAGAACAACCAGAAGGCGCACGAGCCAAATACCCTTTTTTCTTCTGTACCTGTGTACATTTGCGTATTTTTGGGCCTAAGATCAAATTAACCGATATCGATCGTCAATTTAAAATTATTGAGAACTTGTATGGAAGCGTACGAGTGAAAAATATTTTCAAAATCAATATTTGCTCAAAATGCAAAAAGATTTTCAAAAATTACTTGAAGCGTTTGCTGCAAAAAATACATAATTGTTACTTCTTATAGAAAACAATTCAAGTGTTTTTAGAACAAAAAAAAAACATTTTCTAAAAACATTTCAATAATTTTAAAGCTACTACCAAACGAGCCATAATCAAATTTAATGCCTTTGTACAACTGCAAATGGTGTTCTAGGTACTAAAGAAGAATTGGAAAGCTGAAGTCAAGAAAGCAATTTTTTAATACAATACGATATTAGCTACACTAACGAGTAAGAAAGTCAGCTAAACCTTACAATAGACTAGTCATAATAATTTGATTTAAATTTAAGATATCTTATTTACGAGTAAATAAAAAAAATTACTAGAACGTAGAATTAAGTGAGAAGTTATTAGATTGTTTTAAATGAATCGTATATACCATATGATGCATAAAATAATAAAATACGTTAACCTAATTCGCATGACATTATTTTATTGAATCAAACGCTGTCATTTTACTTCTCCAAAAACAGCCCAAAGGCTGTGGTTTGTGTGTGGAGGAAGCAGGGGTATAAATGGTAATTCGAGGCGCAAAACGTGTAATATGATAGGAAAGGGAACACTCCCACTCACGCACACACAAACACACTCTTTTGGTCGTCGTCGTCGTAATTTATGTTGATCTTCCTTGACAAGGCGCGAACCCATTCTGCCAAAACCCAGCCGCTGAGCCTCCGAGCCGCCGCCGGTTTTCTCAGCCGCTGAAACCCCTTTTATTTGGTTGCCCTTTTGCTTTTGCATCTAAAACAAAACCGACTTCAAGTCAGAACAGCCGCTCCCAATGGAGCCGCCGCCGTTACATATAAAAACACCTCGGAATTCCAAGTACTTACTCTCACTCAATTTTCAAAAGAACAAAACTCTCTCTCTCTCTCTCTCTATTTTCTCTAATTTTCTCTCGCTCCAAACAGGAAGAAGCGTTTGTCTTCCGATAGCGGTTCTGGGTGCATGGATTCCGAGGACGTCGTAGAGATTTCGCCTCCGGCTACTCCGATTACCCGGGCCCCGAAATTTCAGAAGCTCAAACTCAAAGAGGTACGATTTCTCTGTCGTTTGATCAATCGATAACTCAATCTTCGATGGTTCTTGTGATTTACCTGGTTCGATCATGCACTTGTGATGAGATTAGTATTTTTGGGAGCTGGTAATCTGCTTTGATTGATCAAGTTACCGTCTTGATCACTGATCACAATTCAATTTTGGATTTTTTGGTCCATTTGATTTCGGGCTAATACGAGTTGATTGGAACATTGGTATAAAATCTTGGCACTTAATTGCCCAATTTTTCAAATTTTTAGTTAATTTTGTTCTAGGGATTTTTAGCAATTTGTTTGGTTATGGTATTCATTTGTTCCTAATTTCCTGAAAGATTGAAGTTTTTTGGGGTATTGCTAAAGCATTGTCACAAGCTCATTCACTGCACCCGTTGTTGTTTACAATTTTGAACAATTTATTGGCAGTCCTGTGTATAATGAGGACATTGAGCTTCCGTTCCGCGTTATCAGTTTGCCTTTTGTTCAATTTCCTTCCCATGATCGCATGCATGGCGCCGGGTTTACTGTAACCATCATCTATGTTTTTCTGGGCCCGATGAAGGTGTGCCTTTGCAGGCATTGCCTTTTTCCGTTTTATTCGATGACTTTTACTGGTTATAATCGTATAAATATAGATTTATAAGAATTGAATACATCTGTTGCTATATAGTGTTCAAGCTTGGTGATGGTTACAGAATTAAAATCAAGCATTTCAGTTTTCAATTGAATGTGGTTCTCATACTTTGTGAAGAGGTTTTCATGTCCTACTTTTGTGCTTATAACCCCTATTCCATCCAAAGTTTTTGTTCCTCATTTGTATTTTGCAACTAATTGGTAACATTTTTGTAGGATGCCTTTGTTTGTTTGTTTGTTTGTTTGTTTTTTTTTTTTTTTTTTTGAATTGTTGTTTTCTGGCATTGGTTGGAATTCAGTCAGTCTGAACAGGTATGTGTTGTGGTTAATCCTTTTTAGGTTCTTCAGTATGATGTGATTGAAATTGACGAAGATGAAGATCCAGTCGCTGCAATGATTATCGATGATAGAGTTGATAGAAGTGGCAAAGGGAAGGCAATAAGAAGCTCTTCAGATGGCTACCATGATCATCAAGATAAGGTGTATTATTGACTTGAATGACACTCTATGGCTGTTGTCATTTTGTTGAATGATAAATATTCAATTGTAGCTTTAGCATTCTTAACATATTTGCATTATGATATTACTAGTATTTTCAGGAAGCTGAGGTCAATAGCTATTTTGGCCCTCCTGGTATGACAACCCCTGGGTCAGCGAATGGGATTGAAGCTGCTAAGAGTTTTGTCCCAGCTAACGTGATCAACTTAGATGGTCATACTTCTGATTTATCATATGAAGATGACGACTTTGCTGATTTTTTTCTTGATGAGTTTATGGACGTCGATGAGTATGCCCAATTGCAAGCCCATTTTGATAATGTGGATATCCCCCCTGGAATAGAGGCACCTATTCCTTGGTTGTCTGATCCTTCTAAAAGTAAAGTTAAATCAATTTCTGGAATTATTTCTGTCGATAAGACATTTCAAATGCAACCAGAGCCTGATCATTTCAGCAAGAAGCCACTTTTTAGGGGTAGTTCAAGCTTGAAGACCCAAATTGATAGTACTGCCCACCCACCTGAAGTGAATCTATCATCAGCATGGAAACTTCCAAAAACTGCCAGGGGTAAAAAGAAACAACCTGCTTTGCAACATCAAGGGAGTGCTCCTAATTTCCCAGTTGGTAAAGAGTCATCAAAGTCTCAATGGCTTTTAGGACTCCAGCCCAAAAAGAAGCTAGCTTCTTCAAATGGTTCAACGAATCACTTTGATGCAATGAAGCTTGGTTCCGAAGCTGACACATCTTCTGCATCGTATTTTCATAACATTCTAAAGAAAAAGGGTTCAAGTGCTTCTTTTAAACCCATGCCCGTTCCTGGGTGGCCTGGGCCCATTTCCAAATTTAATACCATGCCATTTAATTCAAGCTTCTACGATCCATTGGGTTCAGCATATCCTCCTGGGGAAGTAGCAGGTAGTCCTTGGATTCCTAATGCGCAAATTCAGAATAATCTTGTTCCAGGAGGCATTTCAACAAGCCCTGGGAGGAAAATTTCTGCCATGGAAATGGATGAAATTATACTTAAGTTTCAGGGTTTCAAACAATTTGATACAGTTGAAGATCATTCAGACCATCACTATATTAAGCGTGGTTATTCAACAAAGCAGGTAAATTTTGGATGATTTAGTTAATGCAATTATTTTGTTTTCTTTTGTAATTCCCTATCTTATTATGTTTTATTTTTACTCGTTCTGAAGCCACCAAAGAATTGGGCAAAGAGAATTCAGGAAGAGTGGAAGATCCTGGAGAAGGATTTGCCTGGTGAGTTGTTCTGTTTTTTTATTTGGAATTTTCTTTTAAATAACTGTTTTGAATTAATGGTAGTGAAGTTTTCCCATTCTTAGCCTATTCATTTTTATCAAATTTTTGCACCGGTTGTTTCATGATGCTGACTGCTGTAATTAATTGATTTTGCACTGAAAGTTGGAATTGAGAATATATGGGATATAGTTTTTGGATGGTTGTTTGTACTATAGAAACTTAGGTGCACTTACCCCTTTTTTTAATGACATCCACAGATACAATATTTGTTAGAGCTTATGAGACAAGAATGGATCTTTTGAGAGCTGTAATTATTGGGGCGGAGGGTACTCCTTACCATGATGGTCTCTTCTTCTTTGATGTTTGCTTCCCCAGTGGCTATCCCAATGTACCACCGGTGTGTGATAATTCGAACGCTTAGAATTGATTTATATCTGTTTGCATCTTTGGCCTAACTGGGAACTTGGTTATGCAGAATGTTTACTACCACTCTGGTGGCCTTCGATTAAATCCAAATTTGTACAATTGTGGAAAAGTATGCCTCAGCCTTCTTAATACCTGGTCTGGGAACAAGAATGAGAAGTGGCTCCCGGGTGTGTCAACCATGCTACAAGTTTTGGTCTCTATACAAGGGCTTATCTTGAACACAAAACCCTACTTTAATGAGCCTGGATGTGCAAGTATGAATGGTTCAGAAGCTGGTGAAAAGATGTCCGAGGAGTACAATGAGAATACATTCATCCTTTCGTTAAAGACAATGGTGTACACCATGAGGAAACCTCCAAAGGTAAATTTTTTTTTCTTTCTCCATTCTCCTGATACTCTGGACTATGTTCAGTCCTTTTGCAGTGTGAGATTGGTGTGAAGCATTTTAGATTATCTGCTTGGCATTTTGGTTATAGTTTTTGAATAATGATTCATGTGCATCAATACCTGAAACGGAGTAGAATGTTTTTGAAACGTTCAGAATAATCAGACTGAACATATCAATGAATGCTAAGTTCCCTGAAATGTTAAACAAAAATAATCTTGAATTTCTGAAAATGCAAAATTTTCCTTTCTTTTCTAAAACTGTTTCCTCACTGAAGTTTTTTTATTTCATTTCAAACTCATCATGTCGCTCCTTCTGGAATTTGCAGTGTATTAGGAACCTAGGATGATAGGATTGAACTAGGTGTTTAGGGGGAAGTCAGAGTTTCAGAAGTGACTATCTGTAATTTCTTGTTTGGCATCAAGGAAATTTTGAAATTCAAAATGTAAACAGATCTGGAATTAGGGTCATTAACACTGGCTTTAAATTTCCAGATAAATAGTTGTTATTTACTAAATTCCAAGACAGTTAGTGTTTAACAAAATTTCAACAGCAACCCCAACCACCACCACATCTCCACTGTTACCACCCAACCTCTACTGTTGCCGCCACAATTACTAAAACTACTCACTTCTCCACTTTTCTGCTGACGTTGCCACAACCCTCAACCCTGCCCCCACCGATTATCATCACCTCGTTCCCATCACCCTTGATGTCAGTTCCTCCATAACCGCTGCTGCTACCACCCACTGTCACTGCCACCAGCCACATGGCCACCGACACATATCTTTTACATTCCATCATGCTTGATGTCACTTCCTCCATAACAAGAAACTTAACTATTTCTGAGAATAAGCCCATCTTTTAAATATTGTCACTCACTTATCCAAATGCAGCATTGCAGTTTTTGTATTGAGCATATAGAAAGAAAGTGTCAGAGGCATCATTTTTGAGTAATTGGTAGGGAAATGATAAGCACACACCCATTTTAGCATCTCACATACCCCTATTTAAGCCTCTCACATACCCCTATTTAATTCTATCCATTGTTTCAGTTTGATTTATTCAATTCCGATGGCCAGAAATATAGAGGGTGTGTGAGAGAAGCTAAAAGGGTTGTGTGAAAATCACTTCCATTAGAATGATTTTCTATGCTAATGAATGATAAGAGTGAAAACTTCAAAGATCCTGTTTGCCAATTCATTATACAATCAGTTTATTGTAATTTCTGTCCAGAAATTAGAGAATTGCTTTTTTACAAACTAAGCAGTTGATGTTGTCGACTACACAAGCAAATAGCACCTATGAGCGGAAAATATTTGGTGTTATTGACAATTTTTTTTTCTAATGATCATTTTGTCATATTGCCCAGTTAGCAGCCAAAACTGCTGCTTTAGGCAAAATTGGCACACTTCCAGTTATCCTTTACTGTTGTTTTAATTTTAGTTTTCTGTATTTTTGCTTCTGCTAAACTATCTATATTCCGCTGCCCTACTCTGTCCTACGTCATGCAACATTTAAGGTCTCAGTTATAACTTATATCTGGATGCAGCATTTTGAGGATCTTGTCCTGGGCCATTTCTACAATCGTGCTCGTGACATTCTGGTGGCATGCAAAGCATATATGGATGGTGCTCAAGTGGGGTGTCTGGTCAAAGGTGGTGTTCAAGATGTTGATGAGGGTGACAAGAGCTGCTCACAGCGGTTCAAGGGTTCTGTTGCCGACCATCTGCCTATGCTCGTCGCGGAGTTCACAAGAATCGGGGTCAAGGATTGTGAGAGATTCATATCACCAGCAACATCTGAGAACAACCAAACTGCGAGTATGCCTCAGGCTGCAACATCAATGATTTCATGTTGAAAAAGTGATTTTTCAAGACCTCGACTCTTATGTCAAACATCTAAGAGGTGAGATTTTTTTGGTCAAAAAGTTTTAAACTTAATTATTAGAGCGTCTTTCATGGAATCTATCCGGTCGGCGTAAATATGTTTTGGGATAATGTATATAGCATGGATGGGATTGCTCTGAACTGAAACTTCCATTCTGCAATTGTCGGCCCGGAATATAGTTTTACTGAAATGGTCAAGCTGAAAATCCGGCCTGAATTTTCATCAAACTTTTCGGTAACTAATTGTAGAGGAGTAGAAATTCCAGATCTTTAGAATCTTATTATGAAATGAACCTATTTTTCGGTTTCTCTCCTCTCGTCTCTCTCGTCATTTGGCCTGCATGTCATTTGAATAGGGAAGGAAAAGAAGAAGAGAATATGATAGGTCGCTTAAGTTGCTGTGTATTCCGTAGTAAAGTGAGCCGGTACTGGCTCGACACTCCAAAATGGTCATCCCGCTCTTGAAGAAGAAAAAAAAAGAAAAGCGAGTGGAGTGTACGATGACTGACTGTTTTGGTGCCTCAATTCCAATATTTATCTATGTTGTCCCTAAAATTGACATCTCTCCTTACTTTGGTCCCTTTAAATGTACAGGGATGGCATTGCGGGTTTGATTATTATTATAATAATTAAATTGAATGGTAGTCAAAATTGCATGAACTATAGGGGTATTAAGCTAATGAGTCATACAATGAAGCTCTGGGAGAGAGTCATTGAGCATAGATTGAGGCAAGAGACACGGGTTTCGGACAACCAATTCGGGTTCATGCCAGGGCGCTCAACCATGGAGGCAATCTATCTCTTACGAAGATTGATGGAAAGATATAGAGATGGGAAAAAGGATTTACACATGATCTTTATAGATTTGGAAAAAACGTATGATAGGGTCCCAAGAGACATTCTTTGGAGGATTTTAGAGAAGAAAGGAGTACGAGTAGCATATATCCAAGCTATAAAGGATATGTATGAAGGAGCAAAGACCGCCGTAAGAACTCATGAAGGACAAACCGAAAGCTTTCCCATAACTGTAGGATTACATTAAGGCTCATCCTTAAGTCCTTACCTTTTTGCGTTGGTAATGGATGAGTTAACAGGACATATTCAAGATGATATTCCTTGGTGTATGCTTTTCGCAGACGATATAGTGTTGATAGATGAAACTCAGGAAGGGGTAAATGCAAAGCTTAACCTTTGGAGAGAAGTGTTGGAATCTAAAGGTCTTCGCCTCAGCCGATCAAAGACAGAATATATGGAGTGCAAGTTCAGTGCAAATGGAGGCCAAAACGAGTTAGGGGTGAGGATCGGAGATCAAGAAATACCAAAGAGCGACCGTTTTCGTTACCTAGGATCTATCTTGCAAAAGAACGGAGAATTAGATGGAGATCTCAACCATAGAATACAAGCTGGATGGATGAAGTGGAAGAGTGCATCCGGCGTGTTGTGTGACCGCCGTATGCCACTGAAGCTCAAGGGAAAATTTTATAGGACGGCAATAAGGCCGGCAATGCTGTATGGCACAGAATGTTGGGCGGTGAAACATCAACACGTACACAAAATGGGTGTAGCGGAGATGAGGATGCTTCGTTGGATGTGTGGGCACACGAGAAAGGATAAGATTAGGAATGAGGATATCCGGGGTAAAGTAGGAGTAGCCGAAATTGAAGGAAAGATGAGAGAAAATCGGTTACGGTGGTTTGGACATGTGCAAAGAAGGCCTACTGACGCTCCGATTAGAAGATGCGACTATGGGACAGAGGTTCAGGGCCGAAGGGGTAGAGGAAGACCTAGGAAAACTTTGGAAGAGACTCTAAGAAAAGACTTAGAGTACTTGGATCTAACGAAGGACATGACACAGGATCGAGCACAATGGCGTTCTAAGATTCATATAGCCGATCCCACTCAGTGACTTGGATTTTCCAAGTCTCCAACCAAGAAGTTTTCCTCACTCGGGAAATTAAGGGAACACTACCCCAACCTACATGCTCCACTCAGAAAGCTTCAACATACAAGCTTCAACAAAAGAAAATTCAAAGAACTTAGCGAAGAAGGCTTTGGTGTATTTAACACAATACGTTGAAATGAAGGAAAGCTTATTTATTGATATCCCCGATAAGCTACAAATATGTACATATACATGAGTCAAAATAAACACACAAGAGGGAGCCTTCACAAAGGTTGCTTAGGAGAAGTCTCAGCAGTCGGTAGAGCCCCAGAAAGAGAAGGCACCGGAGGGGGATCATTTGGAGCCTCAGTACTGGACAGAACCCTAGAAGGAGGAGGCATCAGAGGTTGATCATTTGGAGCTTCATTACGCGGTACAGCCCCAGAAGACGAAGGCAATAAATGCCTTTGGAACAAACCCACAAATCTCTGATGATCAAGTAAAACCTGACCATCAGTTTCCTTCATCTGGTCAAGCTTCCTTTTCATGTTTGTAGCATAGTCATGTGTGAGCCGGTGCAACTGTTTATTCTCATGCTTGAGCCCTCTAATCTCCTGTTTGAGACTCATCACTTCAGCCGCCAATGATTCAACTTGGCGGGTTCGAGCAAATAGGCGTTGTGCCATATTAGACACAGAACCTGCACACTGAACACTGAGAGCCAGCGAATCCTTAACAGCTAACTCATCAGACCGTTTGGAAAGTAGTCTGTTATCTTTGGGAGTGAGAAGGTTCCTGGCCACCACCGCAGCGGTCATATCATTCTTCATCACGGAATCCCCAACGGTAAGAGGACCAGTTGGGGAGACGAAGGATGGGCGCCATATGTTATCTGGAGAAGGCGGGGCTGCCTCTTCAACAAGGTTCAAGTCAAAACGACGGTCGGAGGGGCCAGACATTTTCAAAGGTGTTGAAGAGAGAAGAGGTCGGACAAATCAAGATCTTAGAAGTGCAAGAATGAAGCTTCTACTGGTGGAGATTCAAGTGTGCTTTGGAACTTAATGCCAGCCCCTATAAAAATCTGCACTCGACGGAGCTTCAGAAATCAAAGAGGCGCCTGCTCAGAAATCGAAGAGGCGTTTGCTTTCTCAAAAGCTGGGCTGCTTAGAGATCACGAGGGTTGATCTCAGAAATCGAAGAGCCGTTTGCTTTCTCAAAAGTTGGGTTGCTCAAAGACCACGAAGGCCGATCTCAGAAATCGAAGAGGCGCTCGCTTTCTCAAAAGCTGGGCTCCCTAGAGACCACGAGGGCCGATCTCAGAAATCGAAGAGGCACCTACTTTTCCAGCCTTGTCAGCACCTGTCACACGCACACTCAGCTTTGCGGAAATTATGGGCATTCTGTCAAAGACTTCTGGGGAAGTAGAAAACACATGAATCTTACTGTTCAATCACCCACTTCCCACACGCAACAATAGCTCATGGGTACCACAGATAACTTTGCCAAAGTTCTCTGCCAAAGTTGAGCACGTGAAGCTTGCAGCTCCCACTACATCGCTCTGACCAAGAAGGGTAAAAGAATAGCAAAGAAACAGCACTAACAAAGTTTAGACCCATAAATTTTGAAGGTCTAGCTACCATATTATTACCCACAAGGGTAAAGGAACAGTACCACTGCTGGATAATTGGAAAGTCCATGTATGTCAACCTCTGTGCTTCGTGGCAAGGTAGACTAGCAAACATGCCCAACCTTTACTCACATTCGAGAAAACACTCCCAATAAGATTGCTTGCTCCAAAATCGAAGAGGCACCGTCCTCCGAATCTAAAGAGCCAGACTCCCAACATGACTACTTTCTTAAAAATCGAAGAGAGGGTAAAGGAACAGTACCATTGCTGGATAATTGGAAAGTCCCTGTGTGTCAACCTCTGTGCTTCGTGGCAAGGTAGACTAGCAAACATGCCCAACCTTTACTCACATTCGAGAAAACACTCCCAACAAGATTGCTTGCTCCAAAATCGAAGAGGCACCGCCCTCCGAATCTCGAGAGCCACTCTCCCAACATGATTACTTTCTCAAAAATCGAAGAGACACTGCTCCCCGAATCTCGAGAGCCAGACCCCCAGCATGATTGCTTTCTCAAAAATCGGTGAGGCACCGTTCTCCGAATCAATCGAAGAGGCGCTCGCTTTCTCAAAAGCTGGGCTGCTCAGAGACCACGAGGGCCGATCTCAGAAATCAAAGAGGCACCTACTTTTCTAGCCTTGTCAGCACCTGTCACACGCACACTCAGCTTTGCAGAAATTATGGGCATTCTGTCGAAGACTTCTGGTGAAGTAGAAAGCACATGAATCTTACTGTTCAATCACCCACTTCCCACACGCAACAATAACTCATGGGTACCACAGATCACTTTGCCAAAGTTCTCTGCCAAAGTTGAGCACGTGAAGCTTGCAGCTCCCACTACATCGCTCTGACCAAGAAAGGTAAAAGAATAGCAAAGAAACAGCACTAACAAAGTTTAGACACATAAATTTTGAAGGTCTAGCTACCATATTATTACCCACAAGGGTAAAGGAACAGTACCACTGCTGGATAATTGGAAAGTCCCTGTGTGTCAACCTCTGTGCTTCGTGGCAAGGTAGACTAGCAAACATGCCCAACCTTTACTCACATTCGAGAAAACAGTCCCAACAAGATTGCTTGCTCCAAAATCGAAGAGGCACCGTCCTCCGAATCTCGAGAGCCAGACTCCCAACATGACTACTTTCTCAAAATCGAAGAGAGGGTAAAGGAACAGTACCATTGCTGGATAATTGGAAAGTCCCTATGTGTCAACCTTTGTGCTTCGTGGCAAGGTAGACTAGCAAACATGTCCAACCTTTACTCACATTCGAGACAACACTCCCAACAAGATTGCTTGCTCCAAAATCGAAGAGGCACCGCCCTCCGAATCTCGAGAGCCAGACTCCCAACATGATTACTTCCTCAAAAATCGAAGAGACACTGCTCTCCGAATCTCGAGAGTCAGACCCCCAACATGATTGCTTTCTCAAAAATTGAAGAGGCATCGTTCTCCGAATCTCGAGAGCCAGATACCACAGACCACTTTTTCAAAGTGCTCTGACAGAGTTAAAACATGTGAAACTGGCAGCTCCCACTACCGTGCTATGACCAAGCAGGGTAAAGGAATAGCATTACTACTTGTTGTTAGGGAGACTCCTATATATGTCGACCTCCATCCCCAACGGACAGGCAGACCTGCAAAAATGCTCAACCCTTCATCATATCTGAGAGGGCACTCCCAACAAAGCCTTTCGAAATATTCAGCTTTCTTTCCCCCTGATAATACCTCTGCAAACAAGCTATACTAGAGCAAGAATATCTCATATCATCAGGGTTAAAAGCAAGAGTATCCCATATCATGCTTTTTCCCTGTTTTTTCTTTTGACCTTGTTTTTACCTGCAAGACAAGGAGAAAGAGAGCAATCAGTCAGCACTTGGAATCAAGCTTCCAGCCAGGAACTGACTGCCTGGAACCCCTTACCTGATTACTTACCTGGCATTGCTCTCGAGTACTCATCTTCAACATCTTATGTTTCCAGGGAAGATTCCGCATCTGCTTGAGGAACAGATAGGGCAAGTGCGAAGGATACAAGGAAGCATGTGGAGACAAGCGTAACAGCACACGTGCCGATACATCCATTACTCTGTCAAAAGCAAAAGTATCCCATATCAGCAGGGTGGAACGTACTCTAGATTTGATGGACTTGTTTTGACCCTCAAATTCTTCAGTCGGCCTTATACTCTGGAGGAAACCAGAAAACCCTCCAGCTCAGTTCAAGAATAAGCCTGTGGAAAGTTACTTCTTCAAAAGCAAAAGTATCTCATATCATCTCTTCTCATTTTTCTTCTCTTTATCTTTCATGCTGCTGCAGGATGGGGAGAAGGTGAACAATCAGTCGGAGCTCTGATTGCTTACCTTGTCTGTCACCTCTTTCAGCAGACCCCCTAGCTCGGTGACTTGGGGGACTCCTACTACATGGTTTGTGTCGCGCTTGACCAAGCCTGAAACTACAAGTAAGCTTCAAGTGAAATTGATACATTACCTTGTGCATCTCCACCAGTTAAAGATACCACCCCTGGATGGAGGAAGAGTACTTCCAGAGAAGATGCCACATCTACCTATGAGACAGATAAGGCAAGTCAAGACGACACCACACTCCGATACTTAGAAGTTTCGTGATTACGAGATCATTCTCCCACAATATTTCCTAATGTCATTTGTACTAAATCATTCACTCGTACTCACTAAAGGAGAGCTTGAACCTATGTACTTGTGTAAACCCTTCACAATTAATGAGAACTCTTCTATTCCGTGGACGTAGCCAATCTGGGTGAACCACGTACATCTTGTGTTTGCTTTCCTATCTCTATCCATTTATATACTTATCCACACTAATGACCGGAGCAATCTAGCGAAGATCACAAAAAGCGACCGTTTTCGTTACCTATGATCTATCTTGCAAGAGAACGGAGAATTAGATGGAGATCTCAACCATAGAATACGAGCTGGATGGAAAGAGTGCATCCGGCGTGTTGTGTGACCGTCGTAGGCCACTGAAGCTCAAGGGAAAATTTTATAGGACGGCAATAAGGCCAGCGATGTTGTATGGCAGAGAATGTTGGGTGGTGAAGCATCAACACGTACACAAAATGGGTGTAGCGGAGATGAGGATGCTTCGTGGGATGTGTGGGCACACGAGAAAGGATAAGATTGGGAATGAGGATATCCGAGGTACAGTAGGAGTAGCCGAAATTGTAGGAAAGATGAGAGAAAATCGGCTCTGGTGATTTGGACATGTGCAAAGAAGGCCGACTGACGCTCCGGTTCGAAGATGTGACTACGGGACAGAGGTTCAGGGCCGAAGGGGTAGAGGAAGACCTAGGAAAACTTTGGAAGAGACTCTAAGAAAAGACTTAGAGTACTTGGATCTAACGGAGGACATGACACAAAACCGAGCGCAATGGCGTTCTAGGATTCATATAGCCGACCCCACTTAGTGGGAAAAGGCTTTGTTGTTGTTGTTGGTAGTCCAATATCGACTTATCCCAATGATAATTTTTAATCTAAAATATAAATATATTCCTAATTAATTTTAAATAGTAATAAATAATTGGTTCAATTGAATATTCCAGCATCCTAATTTAAGATTGGAAAAAATTCTCGAAAATTCCAAACCAAACCACAAAAATCTCGATCCTAAACTAAAAAAGTTCCAAACCAAAATTCCAGAAATTTTCGGGTTGAAATTCCGAACCAATCTCAATATTTCGGTACGGGATTCGGTATTGTGTACTCAATCTTTCGGTAATCCCATACCGAATTGAAAATAAATAATATATATTATTATGTATTTATATATATTATTATACATTTGAATTGTTGCTAACTACTAGTAGCAATATAATTGGTGTGGTCTAAGGTAGTAACCATAGTCCTTTATCGCCACATTTGTGGAACCTCCCACAAATGTGTCTATTTCTTCAATACGAAATAAAAAAAATTGTATTGCTAGTTTTCGAACATATTAGGTTTGTAAATTTATTTTTTTATTTTTTTTTAGTTTTGGGTTTGTTACTTATAAAAAATTGGTACATTTATACAAAAATGTGGGTACATTTTACATACCAAATTGATACATATAATACAAAAAAAGGAGAACATTTTATATAACAAAAAATGGGTACATTTTACATAAAAAATGGTACTTAAAAAAAAAGGATACATTTTTCATATAAGAAAGTGGTACATTTATAAAGAATAATGGGTACATTATAAATAAATTATGGATAGAAATAAAATGACACACCCCGTCCCGAAGGAGGGCATGCTGGCCGTCACGTGAGAGTGACGTAACCATTTACATAGTTCGGAAGCTTTAAAGAATACAATTACTAAGATATATCACCCGAGGGTGAATCCCCCTTTTGTGAATTCTGTTAGAACACCGTTGGATTCTTCGTGGCCACCAAAGCTCTGCTATCTAGAACCTGGAGGGGCGCAAAACAAAATTGAGTGGGTCAATAAACAAAGCTTTTCGAAAATATTTCATTTAAAACATTTCTAACCCCTCGCCGTAAAACCTGTATACTTTCCCAGAAAATAGTATATAAACATATATATACACATATCAACAAAACTCAGCTCACCCTCTATCAACATAACATCTCAGGAAGAATATACCATGCCATGCCAAAATATACTAAGAATGCATCAATATCAATCAGGTGAAATAATAAATCTACCGGAGACCCTACAATGGTCCTGTACGGTTGATTCTATAGCTCAACATCCCACTCAGCCGGAGTCACCACAGTGACCTATACGGCCCAACTCTGCACGTCACTCGGAACTACATATGGTAGTCTGTACGATGAAAGGTGTATAAATACGCTCTAGTGCTTCTCTCATCAATCATCAACGCGCATAACTAAGGTCACCCACTAGTCGGAATCACATCTAGTGATCTATACGACTAGCATGTCGGAACCCTCACATGGTCTGTACGACATCCACCTACTTGGATCCAAGACGAGCGTGCAGTGTGGTGAATAATAATATAAGCACTAACACCTGGGTGCAGGTTATGAGCTTTCAATGCAATTCATATAAAATAATTCATCTGAATAATAATAAAACTCACCTGTGCGTCCACCACGTCAATTGACATATATATGCATCAATTATCAAACTAAATATCTCAACAATTGCATGCATGACAATTTGACAATTTAAATCATATTTTCAAATAAACGCATTTTCTGGGAAAAACAGTAGTATATAGGTAATACGAAAACAAAATTGCCCACTCACTTGGAGTTTGCCCTACAACTCCCTAGCATAATACGTCAAGGCGTCATGACGATCGGCGCCTAAAACAATAATCAAATCCAACCTCAGAATTCATATCGATAGAATATAAAACTTATATAAAACACGTCACTATGCAGTTCGATCATGAAGATCTGCAACTCAGATATCAAATCCATAACTTCCAGAGGTCTACAATATATCCCTAGAACAACATCCTAAAATTTCCTTACTAACCAACGGTCGGATCTCCGTCAATTATCAAAACCAAGTGACGGTTAACATTCTATATTATGGACTTACAACTCCAATTCCGGAAGATCCGTAAATCGGATTCCCAATCCGTAAGTTCCTATAATCCTCAAATATTACGTATTACGACGTATCAAAGTTTGGTGACGATCCAACGGTCGGATCGTCAATTCACATTTTCACCTATATGCGAAATAATTATAAAACGTTATTTTAAGCACCTAACCAACAATTCTTAATAACTTCTCATACGGTGCTCAAATTGGGTATATGAATACACCACTGTAATCTACACAACCTCAGGATCATCCCCAAAATTTTAAAATAATTTTTGGGTTCCCCACGCGTCGTCACACGCACGGCCAGACGCGCCCCCACGCGCGGCCATGTGCTCTGCACATTGACAGTGTCAATTGACGCCGTCAGGTATATTTCGGGAATATTCCATCTAATCCTAACAGAAACAGTCAATTTTAACTAACGGCGTCAAAATTGACGGAATATTCATCGTCTTCAACCTCCAGCTCTGGTGACCGTCGCTGGAGCCGGAAACTGGGCATTTTTTTTTAAAACTCTTAATCTCGCTCATTTTTCAACCAAAATCTACGTAATTGGTACCAATTTGAAGCTTATGACATGCAGAATCACGATATACCTGTCTCGAGCTTTGAAATTTACGAAAATACTTCGGGGAGGTTGAAACTCCGACGACCTCTGCAAAATTTCGAAACTGGGCTTCCCGTGGACCAATTTTTACCAACGATGCACTCCGAGCATCGTGAGGACCTTCTTGAGCTCGATATGGTCCTAAAACATAAAAACTCAAGGGTTTAAGAGTATGTGAATAGTGACTAAATCGGGAATTGGAAAAACTAGGGTTCCTTACGTCCAATTCCTGCGATTCTTCATCTCCGAGCTTCGTAGGAGTGTCTTAAAGCTTTCTACAAGCTTGTAGCTTCCTGAAATGTTCATAATCACGTCCACATGAACAGTACAAAAAAATTGGGGTTCAGATTTCACAAGCTTTCGAAGGGTTCCTTACCTGAAAATGGTACTACTCGACTCGCAAGGACACAAGGAACACGATGGTGCCTTCAAAACTTTCGATCTGACACGTTCCAAAGGGTTTTGGTGTCTATCCGTACAATGAGAGAGAAGGGGGAGAGTGAGTTAGAGAGAGAGAAGCACGGGAGAGAAGAGAGAGAAAGGGAGATGTGTGGTCAAGGATTGGTCCACATCCATAATTTTAACCACACAAATACCACAATGAAATTCAACATCCAAGTGCAAAAATCGTCCTTTCACACCGTCCATAATTTATTTCCGGGACAGGCTGTCACATAAAAGGTTAAAAATATTGTGACTACAAATAAAAGTTAAAAAAATAAGGGACAAAAAGAAATTAATATATGGGTACAAATTAAAATTTAAAATAAAATTGGTACAATTTAAAAAAAAAAAAAGGTCGCAAACTAAAAATGGTAGGTTTTGGAAACTCTCTTAAACTCATTTCAAGTCATAAGTAGTAGGTTTTGGAAAATAGACCACCTCTTTTGTCTGCTTGTCCAATTAGTCTTTACGGGGGCTTTAATGAAAAAAATTTAGGCTAGGTTTATTTTAGAGAGCTTTATATATAGAGACAATAAAAATCAACTTTATTTAATGAGAAATGCTTAAACTTTAACGAAAGGGATTTTTTTTCTTTTTAAGGGACTTAAATTTTAATGAAGATTTCTTAAACTGAACACTGATATTTCTTAAACTGACTTTTTCTGAAACTGAGAGTATTACACTATTTCTTAAATTGAATACGGATGCTACACTATTTCTCAAACTGAACTATAACTATTTCTTAAAACTGAACATTGGTACGATCATTATTTCTTAAACTGAACACTCTATAACTATTTCTTGCACTGAATACTGATTATTTCTTAAACTGAACATGGGTACTACACTTTCTTAAACTAACTACTTTTTAAACTAAACACTGGCTATTTCTTAAGGATAATGCTAGAGAGATTAAATTTGCAAACCAAATGACGTGTCACCAATAAAAAATTAAACATATTAATTGATATTTAATTAATAATCCAATCATTTGTAACTTACATAATTTGGTTTGTGAATTTAGTTTAAAAAATTTAATCTTTCTAATATTATTTATTCTTAAATTGAACATTGGTACTACATTATCAGTTGAATATTTTAGCATCCTAATTAAGACCGTCTGATTCTTGATGACTGAATTTGTAACTTTATGGAATATGGATGACGTTTTGCAGTTGGAATTCAACGAAACGTAAATTATGGAGTCAAAAAACAAAGAGGAAACTTTCTCTTAAACTCATTACAAGTCAACAGTGGTCGGTTTTGGAAAATAGACCACCCCTTTTGTCTGCTTGTCCAATTAGTCTTTACACGAGCTTTAATGAAAAAGATTTTGGGCTAGGTTTATTTTAAAGGAAAACTAATGAAAAGGGCTTGAAAACTTTGAGTTTTAATGATAAGGACAAAATAAAGGGTAAAGTAAATAGTACCAGAATTGACTTTTCAGTGTAAAAATGTGGTTTTTCGTTAAAGTGAACAGTACCGGATGCTTTTCGTTAAAGTTCCCTTATTTTAAGGGACTTTATATATAGAGACAATAAAAATCAACTTTATTTAATGAGAAAGACTTAAACTTTAACGAAAGGGACTTTTTTTTTTTTTTAAGGGACTTAAGTTTTAATGAATCTTTCTTAAACTGAAAATTTATTAAACTGAACACTGATATTTCCTAAACTGAACACTAATTAAGAAAAAGTTTTTATTCTTTTTCACTTTTGTGGTAGGATACATGCACTTTGGATTGACGAAGACTCATTATATATAGTAAACCCACGAATCTATTAATATGAATTTTGGTAGGTCTTAGTCTTAATTGAGATTATTGCTGTTGTGAAATTATATGTTCTCAAATTGAAGTTCATCCTGACTACGATTATGATGACAAATGGGGTGTGCACAACACAACAAGTTTTCTTGTTCTCTCCTGGAAAATGAAATGCGAATTAAGAACCTGTTTTGTGATAAATAAGAGTATTAGTAGACTGATAGCTTGCAAGTAATTTTGTATCGGAAAAGGATCCGATCCTAAGGATTCTAGAGATTTCATGATTAAAACTATCTATCATATATCTTAAGGTTTATCGGATATCTTACGATCAACCATTTCCTTTTCTACATTTTCTTGCTTTATCGTGTTCTTTGGTTTGGTTCATTTTTCCAAGTGTAGGTTGACATTGACTTTGTGGAGTAACGACTTTGTCTCCTTACCAAGTCCTTCCTTTTAAAAGCTAAATGTCAACATCGTCTTATCGTCATGACTTATGAGACAGACTTGGAAGTCTTGCAATACTACATTTTCCAAGTCAATGAAGACTAACAACAATTGATTGGATAAAAAATGATAAACAAACCAAAACGTAAAATACAATTTTGATCGTAAATTGAAATAATTTGGTCATAATTTTGATTTATTTCTTCTTTCTTATGACAATTTTTTTTGTCCGTTAATATGTTACAACGAAGAACATGAGGAGGATACGAATCGAAAAGTTGAAGAACTTTGCAAAAATTTATAAAAAGTTGGGTCTTCATTGCTAAATGATTTCTTAGAATAAAGTGATACTTTGAACTTTCTTCCCGGTATTATTGTAGGAAAGATCACATCGAGAAGACTTTCGGGCAACTAAATTGACAGAAATTAAATAGCAAACTGACCCACACTAGCAAGAGGATCTGCGAGGAAATTAGCTTCCACCGCTAGAGAACTATCCCAATGCTAATGGTTGACCTGGTACACACTAGTCCTACGTAGAAATATCTTCACACGCTATTTCCACTTCATATACCAATCACATCCCCTTTCGTTCTTGTTCTTCATCGTCTTTCTCCAAATCCCACTGATTTAGTCCATGACCAAAGAATCCATGGCTGTCTTTCTCATGTTCTTCTTTCTTTTCTTCGCCACCTCTTCTGCAGCCTCTTCTAAATTCGATCTCCAAACAGCTTACCCTGACCACTGTGCTTCATTTGTTCCCCAGTCTACCCCGAAAGGAGACGCGCAAGGACCGCCCGACCAACACCGCCACACAGGTTACTACACCCGTGGCGGTGGCAGTGACGTTCTTAGTCTTAGCTCATTGTATTATCCTAACGAAAACTCTGTTCAATTCGTTATCAAGAGCATTAGAGAAACTGATGTTCAAGGCCTGATCAAGCTTCAAGGGAGTTTGATATTTCCGAGAGATGCGTTTTACTTTGTGGGAAGTACTTCCACCACAAGTAAGATGTCCTCATCTCGATCAGTTCTTCGTCCAAGAAGATCAATAAGTGTTACACTTGGTGGGTTCTGGTCACAATCTTCCGGGAAGCTTTGTATGGTTGGTTCGGGTTATGATTACTTGGAAGGACGCAGTTATTTGCATCACATTCATTCTGTTCTTAAGCTCTACAATTTCGCGAACTCCACTAAAGCCACTAGTTTGATTAGCGGAACCTTAGAGAGCATGAACACTTCCGAGAATGATGCAGATTATTTCGAACCAATCTCTATTTTGATGCTTCCTAGCATGAACTACCAGTACACTCTGATTTCAAATAAATCTGAGACCATCAGTACTTCCGGTGGAACTGATAGTTCCAATCCCACAAGTTCCTTGAATAGAAAGAGATTTTGTTCTGTACTCTCAAACGAAGTGCCATACCATGCATTTGATCTCAAATACTCAAGCCGTTGCGTATCTGCGAACAACTGCACTCCAGTTGCTGCGTCTAGTTTGCCTCGGTTTATGTTCTTGAAGCTTACTGAATGTTTGGAGGATACACGAAGGTTGAGAGTCCTGGTGGAATTTGAAGACAGCAGCAACTTCTGGTATCGAACGTTCGATCCCAATACAACACTGGTTGGGGAAGGCTCATGGGATGCAGAGAAAAATCAGCTATCTTTTGTTGCATGTCAATTCTTGGTTGCAGCAGGCTCTTGGAACAATACTAGCGTCGGTGATTGTTCAATAAGATTGAGCTTGCGATTTTCAGCTGTTTGGACAATCGGAAACAGTAGTAGCATGGTGGGGAAGATTTGGAGCAACAAAACTGTGACAGAGTCGGGTTACTTTGAAAAGATCACGTTCGAAAGTCTTGAGGATGACATGGGAAGGACTCTGATTCCAGGCGCGAAGTATGAGTACACGAAAATCAACACCGTAAACAAGTTGTGCCCGAAAAAGGAGACTGCTCGTGGCAAGACTAATGTGTACGCGGATCCGTTTTCTTATGAAATGAGATTTGATGTGTCAGCTAAGAATTCTGAAGGACAAGTTGCATGGGGCAGTTCTGTCCCGATTTCTGTTGGGGATCAATTTTATCAGGCGTATCAGTATTCGATTGCAAGCGCTGAAGATGAAGATGAATCTACAGCTCCTGAGAGATACAGCTTCAACCACAGCAAAGCGTACAATATTAGCTACAAAATAAGCATCAACCGGCTATCTGATGCAAAGTTTGGAAATCAATCAGTTTTAAACGAAATGCAAATCTTTGCCGAAGGGATCTATGATGAAACCGAAGGCAGCCTGTGCATGGTAGGCTGCAGAAAACTGGCCTCAAAGGGTCAGCAGCCAACAAATGACTCTGTAGATTGCGAGATTGCTGTCAACTTTCAGTTCCCTACAACAAACCCAACCAAGAGTTCGGGTCTCATCAAGGGCAGCGTAAAAAGCACACGAAAAAAGTCCGACCCTCTTCATTTTGAAACTTGGGATTTAACCTCAGCTTCCTTTACCCTCGGCGAAGAAAGGCTGTCCATTTGGAGGATGGATGTGGAGATCATATTGGTTCTTATATCCACCACGCTGGCGTGCTTCTTTGTGGCGCGACAACTCTTCCATGTGAAAAAGTATCCAGATGTTATTCCCTCCATTTCCATTTTCATGCTACTAATTCTAACTCTTGGCTACATGATACCCCTTATGCTAAACTTTGAAGCCATGTTCACAAATAGCACCAACCGCCAAAATGTGCTCCTTGGAACCGGAGGATGGCTTAAAGTTAATGAGGTAATTGTGAGGGTGATAACAATGGTAGCGCTCTTGCTGCAAATCCGTCTTCTGCAGCTAACTTGGTCAGCAAGATCAAAAAATGGAAATCGCAATGAGCTCTGGCTCATGGAGAAGAAGACTCTCTTTGTTGCCTTACTACTATATGTTGCAGGGGCTTTCGCCATTTTGCTTCTGCATAAACAGATTTGGAAGAAGAGCAACTACGCCGAGCACTCAATTTTCAGCATTGCCTTCAAATCTTACTCCGGTTTGGTTATGGACGGTTTTTTGATGCCTCAAATTGTGCTCAATATGTTCTGCAAGTCAAAAGAAAATGCTCTATCCATTTGGTTCTACGTAGGAACAACTTTTGTTCGAGCGCTGCCACATGCATACGATCTTTACAGAGCTCACAACTTTGCTCATCCCCAATTCAACGAGTTGTACCAATATGCAAGCCCTGCAGCAGATTTTTACTCCACTTCTTGGGATGTCATAATTCCTTTTGGGGGTTTAGTGTTTGCTGGTATCATTTTCTTGCAGCAGAAGTTTGGGGGTCGTTGCTTTCTCCCCAAAAAGTTGATAGAGTTGGGTGAATATGAGAAGGTCCCTACTATTACCGAAGGGTAATTTAATCTTCTCTTGTCTGTACTTTATGTATCATGTTTTAGCGTTTTTTTCCCTTTTTTTCTTTTATCTTTCTTTCTGTTTGTAATATGTTGAACTTGTAAGCTATAATGTGTGCATTTTCATTTTTCTATAAGATAAGAAAACAATATTTGCTTCGTCACAGGACTGGAAACGGTGTGTGACAGTGTTAATGCAAACATGTCTCGAGTATACAATGAAACCTAGGTTTTCGATCATGTTTGCGCACACATTCTAGAGATTTTCGATAAGAAAACAAAAACAAAACTAGCGAGAAAAACGTGAAAGACATGGAGAAAGAGAGAAGCGCAAGTTTAGAGGTGCTTAGAATAAATTTTGGATGTGAGATATCTGCAGAATAGTTGCAGGCAGAACCAGCAGCATTCCACAGAGTTCTTTGCATCCTTTCTAAATAGTGTTCATTTTTTGTCACTTTATTTTTCTTTTACAAAGCGGTATTCTAATATACTCTAGTTAACGGGGAAGAGATTCAAACCAACTGATCTAAAACCTACATATGCAGGTTTGATGCTGTTAGAGCAGTTATGTTTTTATTTAAATATTTTAAATATATTTATGATTTGTTTTATTACAAACATTGAACATAAAACGTAAATTGTTATTAACCTTATAAATTGTCATTAACTTTATTATCTGATCAGGATCATTAATTCACTAGAAACGTGAGAAGGCTTCTCACCTTAAAGATGAGATTCTTTCTCTGAATAGAAAAAAGATCAAATCTATTGTTACATAATTTTTTATTCCGTTGTGATTTGGACATTTTGATTTAGTTTTCTTCTGCATTGATTACTTGTAGCTTGCTTTCCCTTAAATCATTTTCATCCCCCAATGTCTCTTTTATTATATATATATATCATTTACATCCCCCAACGTCTCTTTTATATATATATATATATATATATATATATATATATATATATATATATATCATTTACATCCCCCAATGTCTCTTTTATTATATATATATATATATATATATATATATCATTTACATCCTCCAACGTCTCTTTTATCATAGATACATACATATATATAAGTCCAGAGAATCTAAAAAAAAGGATAATAAGAAAAAAGACAAGTTTTACAAATATTGAGTTAATAGCAACATATCGAAAGGGTGTGAGTTAGAAGGTTTTTCTGTTGTGCAAGGAAGAACCTTATCAGAAGAAGGTTCTGGCCTGTTTCATCATGGGGACGATGTAGTGTTTGTGAATTGCTTGCACACTTTGGGTAGAGCCGCGCAACGTCTTAAAGAGAGCAACTTAGTCCGTGACTCATCCCAAGAATCATTCACCACTTAAGACTTCTACATTTTTTGGGTAACTTCGTTTCTTTCTGTTTTAGATTCAACAATTTTAAGACGTATTCAATCTGCCATGCATTATAAGGCAAATCTTGTTGAAAAGCAATTGATTGCAATGCTATCAGAAATCAACGTAGTTGATGGATCCGAGGGGTGGTGAGTGGACACTGGCGCTTCTCGCCATGTTTGTTATGATCGTTCCCTTTTTCAATACCTATTTTGTGGCTGAGGGAAGGAAGGTGTTGTTGGGTGATTCACACTCAACTGATGTTGCTGGTACTGGATAGATGGAGCTGAGGTTCACCTCTGGAAAAATCATGATACTAAAAGAAGTGATGCACGCTTCAGCGATAAGGAAGAATCTGGTCTAAGGCTTTCTTCTTAACAAGGCTGGATTCACTCAAAGCATTGGAGCAGATACGTATTCTCTCACTAAAAATGGGGTTTTTGTGGGAAAGGGACATGCTACTGATGGGATGTTTAAATTGAATGTTGATGAAATGTCTACTTCTACTTACATGTTGTCTTCTTTTAATACTTGGCATGCTAGACTTTGTCATGTTAACAAACGCTTGGTTAAGAACATGAGTAACTTAGGTTTTTTACCTAACTTATCATCGAATGATTTTGAAAAATATGAATATTGTAGTCAAGCTAAAATCACTAGAACTTCACATAAATCTGTCAATAGAGAATCTAAACCACTTGATTTAATTCGTTCTGATATATGCGAATTTGATAAAGTGCTAACTAGAAATGGAAAACGTTATTTTATTACCTTATTTGATGATTGTTCGAATTACTGTTTTGTCTATCTTATGAAAAATAAAAGTGAAGCTATTGACATGTTCAAAACTTTCTTGACTGAAGTTGAAAATCAATTTAATCGTAAGATTAAAAGATTTCGTAATGATAGAGGACAAGAATATGAATCTACTGAATTTGTTAATTTGTTTAAGTCTCATGAAATTATTCATGAAACTACTACTCCTTATTCTCCTAAAATGAATGGTAAAGCGGAAAGAAAAAATTAAACTCTTTGTGAATTGACTGTTGCTACTTTGCTTAGTTCTGGAGCTGATTTTTATTGGTGGGGTGAAATTGTGTTGACTGTATGTTATGTGTTAAATAGAATCCCTAACTAAAAAACAAATATTTCTCCTTATGAAATTTGGAAAAATAAGAAACCAAATGTGTTGCATTTCAAAACTTGGGGTTGTTTAGCTTATGTTCGTAAACCTGATCCAAAAAGATCGAAATTGGCTAGTAGAGCATATGAATGTGTTTTTATTGGTTATGCATGTAATAGCAAATCATATAGATTTTATGATTTGAAAAACCATGTCATAATTAAGTCACTTGATGCTGATTTTTATGATAATAAATTTCCTTTTAATCTTCGAAATAGTGGGGGTTCTAATTCTTCTAAAACTTATGAACCTACTATTGTAGAACATAGTCAATCTACATTAGAACCTAGGAAAAGTAAAAGAGCTCGAATAGCTAAAGATTTTGGGCCTGATTTTCACGTATATAACTTATAAGAAGATCCTAATACAATTCAAGAAGCTTTAACTTCTTTAGATGCAAATTTGTTGCAAGAAGCTATAAATGATGAAATGGACCCCTTGAGTCAAATCAAACTTGGCATTTGGTGGATCTTCCACTTGGTTGCAAAACAATAGGTTGCAAATGGATTCTTAAAAGAAAATTAAAACCTGACGGTTCAGTTGAAAAATTCAAAGCCCGACTTGTTGCCAAAGGCTATAGACAAGGGGAAAATATTGATTTCTTTGATACTTATTCACCTGTGACTAGAATGACTTCTATTCGTGTATTGTTTGCTTTAGCTTCTATTCATGATCTTGTTGTGCACCAAATGGATGTTAAAACAGCTTTCTTAAATGGTGAATTAGAGGAAGAAATATATATGGATCAACCATAGGGTTTTATTATTCCACGACAAGAAAATAAAGTTTACAAGTTAGATAAGTCACTTTATGGATTGAAACAGGCTCCTAAACAATGGCATGCGAGATTTGATAGTTTGGTTACTTCGAATGGTTTTAAAATAAATGAAAGTGATAAATGCATCTATTATAAGTCTGAAAATAATATATGCACTATAATATGCCTATATGTGGATGGTCTGCTTATTTTTGGTTCGAATATTTATGTTGTAAATAATGTCAAAACTTTGTTATGTGCTAATTTTGATATGAAAGACTTGGGTGAAGCTAGTGTAATACTTGGTTTGAAAATAACTAGGTCCGAACATGGTTCTCTTTAGATCAATCTCACTACATAGAAATTTTTTTTAAGAAAGCATAATTATTTTGATTATAAACCAGTATGTACTCCTTATGATCCTAGTGTAAAATTGTTCAAGAACACTGGTGACAGTGTTACACAATCTGAGTGTGCGAGCATTATTGGTAGTCTTCGTTATGCTACTAATTGCACTAGGCCTGATATATCTTATGCCGTAGGCGTTTTATGTAGGTTTACTAGCAGGCCCAATTTGGAGCATTGGCATGCTATAGAGAAGCTTATGAGATACCTTAAAAGGACGATGAATTTAAGATTACACTATGAGAAGTTTCCCGCTGTCCTAGAAGGTTATCTTAACTACAAGGAAGTGCTTCATAGAAATCAAGAAATATGCAGACTAAGAAAGCTTAAAGAAGAAGGAAATCGAAGAATTTCTCAATATATTTTTGTAACTGTTTTTGTTATACACCGACATTCCCAAATACAAGAGGAAAGTAACTATTTATACTACTCTATATGTGCACATGTTCTGCACATGTACAATGATGACCTGGCATATTATTTACTTATCCAATACCCCCCCTCAATCTTAGCTTGGATAACCAAGCTTAAGATTGAAACAGTGACGAAGAAAATCTGGACCATGAAGACCTTTGGTGAGCACATCGGAAATCTGAGCTTTAGTACACACATATTCAACAGATAAGTCACCTTTTTGAACTCGTTCACGGACAAAGTGAAAATCCGTTTCCAAGTGCTTGATTCGAGAGTGTTGAACTGGATTTAAACTCAAAGAAATTGCAGATTGATTATCGCAATACACCACTGGAGGAGTGGATAAAACCTCATGTAAATCCTTGAGAATGAGACGGATCCAGGCAATATCAGCTGTGGTATGTGCTAAGGCACGATATTCAGCCTCAGTCGAACTCCGAGACACAGAGGACTGCTTTTTTTATTGCCAAGAAACAGGATTAGAGCCAAGATACACAACATAACCAGTGATAGATCTCCGAGTGTTCAAATCTGCAGCCCAATCCGAATCACTATATGCAGTTACAGACACAGAACTCCCAGAAGTATAAGTCAAGCCACACTGAATAGTCCTTTGCAAATATCGAAGTATTCTTTTGACCATAGCAAAGTGTACATCAGTAGGAGCATTCATATATTGACATACAGTATTCACAGCAAAGGTAATGTCTAGACGTCTAAATGTAAGGTACTGTAGAGCCCCAACCAAACTTCGATATAGAGTAGGATCAGTGAGTAAGGTACCTTCAGTAGAAAGAACCTGATTATGAGGCTTACAGGGTGTGGAGCACGGCTTACAATCATCCATGCCAGCCTTGTGAATCAGATCAAGCACATATTTGGCTTGATTGATAAACATATCCCCATTTGTCTTATAAGTAACCTAGAGGCCAAGGAAATAGGCTAACTTGCCTATATCTGTAAGATCAAATACTTCACTGAGAGCTGTGATCACAGATTGTATCAACTGGGAATTAGAACCTGTAATTATGATGTCATCTACGTAGAGAATTAAAATGATCACATGAGCTCATTCGAGTTTAACAAATAGACTAGAATCTGACAGAAAAGCTTCAAATCCAATAGCCTGCAAATAGTTAGTAAATTTGGCATTCCAAGCTCGGGGAGCTTGTTTTAAACCATAAAGAGAATTAACTAATTTGCAAACGTGAATAGGAAACTGAGGATTGACAAAACCTTGGGGTTGCTTCATATAAATTTCTTCCTGCAATTCCTCGTGAAGAAAAGCGTTCTTCACATCAAGTTGTCGAAGATCCCAATGATGTGTAGCGGCTAGTGCTAAGATTATACGAACCATAGTATGTCGAACCACAAGACTGAATGTTTCTGTATAATCCAGCCCCTTTTCCTGATTAAATCCCTTGGTAACCAAGCGTGCTTTATATCGGGAAACAGAGCCATCACTATTCCTTTTTATTTTATACACCTACTTGCTACCAATGACATTCTTATCACATGAATTAGGAACAAGTGACCAGGTACCTTGTGCTTGAAGAGCATCAAACTCATCCTGCATTGCCCTTTGCCACTGGGGAATATGAGATGTTTGTTTGAAAGTAGACGGTTCTGAAGCATCCAGAATATCAGCAACAAAGGTGAAACCCCCTGAGAAGTGATCATCATCCTCAAGAGTCAAAGACTGCATTTCTGGAAATATAGCTGTTAAGGCCGAGTAGTATTTTCTGGTTATGGTACCAGTTCTTAACCGTGTTTGAATTCCTTGTGAAATAGATGTATTACCTGTGCGAGGAGAACTAGAAGAACTGAGAGGAGGTAACTCAACTTGGACAAGCAACATAAGGCTGGAAAGAGTAGCATGCGTAGTAGGGTCCTGTGCATTTTCCAAAGAGCTCGAAGAAACATGATGCTGGGATGTAGAACCAAGTGATGGAGTGACTGAAACTCGTGGAGAAGCATTGCTGGAATCAAGACTAGAAGAATGATCCATTAAAGAAGGTAACTGTACAATAATAGGACTTGCAGTACTACTTTGACCTGAAGACATGGAAGAAGTAACATATGTAGCAATTGAACCAACATGTCTATAAGGAAATATAGTTTCATCATGAATGACATGACGAGAAATAAGAACTTTCCCAGTGGATATACTGTAGCAGATAACACCTTTATAACCTGGTGAATATCCCAAAAACACACATTAGGTTGATCGAGGCTGCAACTTATTAGTATTGTAGGGCCGAAGATAAGGATAAATGGTAGAACCAAAAACTTTGAGATTAGCTATGTCTGGTTTCTTGCCAAACAACTTCCCGAAAGGTGAAATCATATTAAGACCCTTACATGGCATCCTATTAATAAAAAAGGCAGCATGATTGACTGCATAAGACCAAAACTTGTGAGGTAACTTGGCCACAGATAGCAATGTAATAGCTGTTTCAATAAGATGTCGATGCTTCCGCTTAGCTAATCCATTCTGCTGAGGTGTGTAAGGACAAGAGATAAAATGTAATATAACATATGTTGCCAAAAATTCTTTGAAAGCATGACTAAGAAATTCTCCACCACCATCAGATTGTAACACTTTAACTCTAGTATGAAATTGATTCTCAATATATGCACAGAATTTGACAAAGGAACCAAAAACTTCTGATTTATTCATAATAGGAAAAATCCATACAAATCGAGTAGCTTCATCTATAAAAGACAAATAATATCGAAACCCTTCAACTGAAACAACTGGAGAAGGGCCCCATACATCACTGTGTACTTTGTAAAAGGGAATATCTACTCTATCAATCCTATCAGAAAAAGGAAGTCTACTCATTTTCCCATCAAGACAATGAGAACAAAGTTTGACATTTTCATCAGAAGTAACAACTATATTTGATTCTCTGAGCATAGTTTTCAATGTCATTAGAAGGATGACCACAACGCTGATGCCACAAGGAAGATGTCACAGACTGTCCCAAATAAGCAGAACCCGCACCTTGATCCAGTAAAGTGGGAAAAATATGCATAGGGACTCGAAACAGCTCATGATTGCTACTCTTTCCGTGGTGGAGGATCGCCCCAGTTGCCTTGTCTTGCACAAAAAACTGAATATCACCACAGATAAACCAACTATGATTGTCTTTGCACAACTTTTTAACAGACAACAGATTCACAGTCAACATTGGCACATGTAAAATGTTCTTAAGATGTAAAACATGAGAAGGAGTTTGCACAGTGCCATGACCAATATTTTGAACTTTCAAACCTTCACCATTGCCCACTATTATCTTCTCGGATCCTGCATAAGGTGTAGATTGAGCAAGGACTGTCAAATCGGGTGTCATGTGGTGAGAAGCACCAGTATCAAGAATCCAAGAATCTCCATTTGCAATCACAGCAGAAGATTGTGCATTCATAGCTGGAAAACCAGGTGGAGATGACATAGAGGGAGAGGTAAACTGTGTAGACTGATTGTAGTGCACAAACTGAGGAGACTGACTGTTATGCACATACTGAGGAGGTTGATTGTTATTCAAAAACTGAGATTGAGAAGAGACCAATCCCATATTAGCTTGAGAAGACACAGGAAAACCTTGATATGCATAGTTAGCAGATAAGGAATGAGGAGGTTGAGCGCCTTGATAAGCATAATTGCCTCTATGTCGACAGTTTAATGCAATATGACCACGCTTGCCACAAATTTGACACTCTTGTACAGACTGTCCACCATCATTTCTATAAAGACAGGTAACAGCAACATGACCTTTGCGAGAGCATATTTGACACTCAGGGACAAGATCAAACCTGTTAGAAGTATTGCCCGACCATGATTGCCAATTTGGACCAGATCTGGAATTATTGAACCTTGGTTTATAACCTCCATTACCTCGAGGTCTATAGGTATTCATACCAAACATTCTGCCATTCTGATTCAAGCCTGAAAAACTATTCGACTGAAATTGATTACCAGAAGGATAACTTGGCTGAGAAGAAGAACTACCAGAGGAGCTATACCCAATATTTGGAGAAAATTGAGGTGGTGAAGGATTAGTCGAAGAACCTGAAGATCCCCCAGTATGATTATTAGAAGAATTAGAATTCACAAACATAGCAGACATCCCCTGAACCAAAGAATTCATTCTGGCTTCAATACTCTTCTCTACACCGATTAATTGAGCGCGAAATTCCTTAAGAGTAATGGGTGACTCTCTGGCAAAAATAACAGTTCTAATTGTATCATAATCAGAAGGTAGACCTGTGAGTGCAGCAATAATAAGATCATTATTGGACACTTTCTCTCCAGCAGCCTGTAATTGATCTTTTAGTGCTTTCAACCTTAGCAGATACTTATCAATAGTATCCCCCCCTTTTTACATAGTATGTAGTTCAACTTTTAGATGATTGACACTAGCTTTAGAAATAGACATATATCGATCATGTAAGGCAATCCAGGCCTCATGAGACGTCTTACAGCCGACCACATGCTCAATTGCATCATCACTAAGGGTAGCAATCAACAAGCTTAACAATGCCATATCCATCTTAACCCAGTCCTTATACTCAGCATTAACCTTAGTAGTAACTCCTAATTCAGGAGTGAGAACAAACTTGGGAAGACATACAGAATCACCTGTGAAATGATCAAGAAGATCATATTCACACAAAACAGAGCTAAACTGAAAACTCCATTTAAGAAAATTATCATCATTCAGTTTGATCGTAAGCATACCCAGCAAACCTTCAATTTTCACTTGATTAACCATGATTGGAAGAACAAATTCACTGTAATATCAACAAATGTAACAAACACCAAAAGATAATGGAAGAACCCAGAAAAACCCAGATGAAATTTGAGTCGGTGGAAAGAACCTAGATGAAAGATGTACAAAATTAACTTCGAACACAGAATCAAGAGCAACCAATCACTATACAATTTCAAGAATCACAAACAAACTTCATCACTCGGCATCGGCCTTCAATCAATTCACTTATAGCAAGAAAACCCAAAATTCACAACAAATTGGCATCGACCTTTCATGAACACAGCATATAAATCGTCAATTCAACAGAAACTATGGCATCGACCTTCAATTAAAAAAAAAAAACTCCAGATCTAAGCAAAATTCTTGAGAATTTGTGAAACAATATCACCTTATCACCAACCGAAGGAACGAAAAAAAAAAAAGAAACCACCTTATTACCAACCGAAGCAGCGAAACCCAGAAACCAGACCCATTGCGCAAGCAAGACCGGCTCTGATACCATCTTAACTACAAGGAAGTGCTTCATAGAAATCAAGAAATATGTAGACTAAGAAAGCTTAAAGAAGAAGGAAACCGAAGAATTTCTCAATATATTTTTGTAATTGTTTTTGTTATACACCGACATTCCCAAATACAAGAGGAAAGTAACTATTTATACTACTCTATATGTGCACATGTTCTGCACATGTACAATGATAACCTGGCATATTATTTACTTATCCAATAGGTTATAGCGACGCTGATTGGAATACCCTTTCAGATGACTCTAGAGCCACTGGTGGATATATTTTTAGTATTGGTGGCAGGGCTGTGTCATGGAAGTCGAAGAAACAGACTCTCTTGGCTCAGTTTACTATGGAATCAGAATTAATAGCGCTAGCTACGGCAAGCGAAGAAGCAGGATGGTTGAGAAACCTACTATCAGATACCCCTTTATGGGAGAAACCGATTCCAGCAGTTTTGATCCATTGTGATAGCACAATGGCAATAGCTAAAGTGCAAAACCGTTATTATAACGGGAAAAGACGACAAATACGCCGTAAGCACAACACTGTAAGAGATTACCTCTCAAAATGAGTTGTAAGAGTGGATCATATACGGTTTGAAGAAAACTTGGCTGATCCTTTGACGAAAGGACTAGCACGAGAAAAGGTTTGGAAAACCTCAAAAGGGATGAGACTAAAGCCCTTAGAAAATTGAGTCATTTGTGATAGCAACCCAATCTATAGACTGGAGATCCCAAGAAACAGGTTCAAAGTGTAATAATAAGTCACAAGTGATATGAGTGAAGTCTTGCTAATTTTAATTTGGAAATTATTCCATGTCCAATCCCTAAGAAGCATGACATCCTGAAGTGTTTTTAGGTTGAGATTTTTTCTCTCAGTAAGATCTATACTCTATGTTGAGTGGGATATCTAGCTACAGGAATATCCTTGATAGTCTTACCTATGTGAATGTGGAAGTGAGGCCGCTTCCTATGAAATATTGGGCAAGTTTCTAGAACGTTCATTATACTGGGATACAAGCACATGACCGTAATGTGTTGGCTTTCTGAACTTCACTTTAATAAAGTTATGTGTGTGGTGTTGTCAGAGATAGAGTTCAAAACTATAAGTTACTCTAGTATAATCTGGATCACGAACACTATGTACAGGTTCAAATTGAGAAACACCTTTACTTATGCATAGCTTTATGATATGTTGCTTGATATATATTTTAAATAAAAACAAGTGGGGAATTGTTAGAGCAGTTATGTTTTTATTTAAATATTTTAAATATATTTATGATTTGTTTTATTACAAACATTGAATATAAAACATAAATTGTTATTAACCTTATAAATTGTCATTAACTTTATTATCTGATCAGGATCATTAATTCACTAGAAACGTGAGAACCCTCCGAGCATGGCCAACGGCTCTAGTTTCATTGACATGGGCACACGTCCTCACCCCTCAGATTGCTTCCTACAAAGTTCAATTCACTTAGGCCTAATAATTGGTATCTAAACTTTTTTGACAAAGCAATATTCTAAGGGCTCACTTGATAACCACTTCATTTTTCGTTTATAGTTTTCAATATAAGAAAACGTAGAAAAGTATAAGGAGAAAACAAGAGTTTGATGTGAGAGAAGGAAATAAATAAAAATGAATGAATGTAAATAAAATCTTGAAAGTGAAAACAACTTAAAATAGTTTTCGGCTTTTTTGTTGCCATTTGGTGTCCCTTATTTGTTCCTTCTACATCTATCCTATTATCATTCCGTCATCGTTGTATATCCCTTCTCCTGTGTATTTCCCCTCCACCTCTAACATTAAATTGAATTGAAAGTTAAAAATTAAAAACAAAATGGTTATCAAACATGCCTAACGTAGTCTAATATACTGGAATGGGGGTTCGAACTCGGAAGGAGGCGGGAACGCTGCTCAGCTGGCCAAACGTCCTCCTTTTTCAAACTCCAATTGGCACATAGATGCTTCTAATTTTGGTTGCATTCTGTATGGTGTGTAATTTCATGATTCAAACCGCTAATCTTTTAAACCATAGATATCAGAAACTGTTATTTCCACTCTAAAACTAGTTTGATTCAAATATTTCATGTGTGAAAGTATGAGTTTAAGAACTAAGAAGCTTGTTTTGGAGCGCAATTAGCATTTCCGATATTTTCCTTTTCCTTTGTCCCCATATTTTTGTTCTTTTATCATTCATAAAAAACCACTGTTCTAAAAATCCCCGCCTAGCGCCGCCTAGGCCCCGCCTAGGCGCTAGGCCCCAGCCCACCGCCCCGATTAATGCCTAGGCCCCAGCCCACCGCCTAGACCACCTAGGCACCCGCCTAGCCCGCCTAGGCACCCGCCTAGACCCACCTAGGTTGCAACTCACTTAGACAGAAAATACATAACTTTCATTTTGCATTTTGTTTTTTTCCAATAAATTGTAAAAGACTTGTTGCATACTTGAATGAACAAACATTATATCCTTATTTCACATGTTTTCATTATGTTCCAATACTTCATGATATATATGCATTCTATTTTGTAGTTTATGATGAAATTATATATATTTCAAATAGAAGCAGACACTTATTTACCTGAAATATGATAGATTTACTTAAATCCGCCTAGTCCGCCTAGGCTCCCGCCTAGCCGCCTAGGCGCTAGGCTCCAGCCCGCCGCTCGACTAGCGCCTAGCGACTTTTAGAACCTTGTAAAAAACAAAATGCAGCTTGGGTTTCACAGTCTTGAGTTTTGTTTGTTCTTGTCTTTGAAAATTGTCATAAACTCCTCATTCTCTTTGAATCTGTCACCAAAGCGACTTTGATGTGTTAAGCACGTAAAACAATTGAAACATTGCAGTAACTTTACATTGAATTTCTCTGTGGTCTTCTTCTTGTTCATCTTCCTCCCAAGTGTACAGAAAGAACCACTAGTCTTATGCTAACACCTCTTTGAAGATGTGTTACGCATTGCCAAAGCTTCTCATGTTCTTCTTTGTTTTCGCCGCCTTTTCTTTGGCCTCTATTTCATCATCTTCTCCTCCACCTTCTGATCACTTCTATTATTCAGTTTCGTTGCCTTCCCCACCTTCTGATCACGTCTTTTATTCTGATCATTGTGATTCAATCGTTCCCCAGTCAATGCAAAGTAGATATGTAGGCTCTCGAATTCTCAAGCGCCATACAGGTTACTACACTGGTGGAAGTGGCATTCTTAGTCAAAACTCATCATTTCAGCCTTATCACGAGTCCGAATACTGGATTGAGTTCACCCCCTGGAGTGTTCAAAGAACCTACGTACCAGGCTTGTTCAAGATTGATGGAAGTCTTCGATTTCAAAGAGGCAGTGCGTTTTGCTATGTGGGAAATGTCACAACTCACCGTCGACCAAGTTCGGTAAGCTTTAAACTAAGTGGGTTCTGGTCCGAATCTTCTGGGAAGATTTGCATGGTTGGATCAAGTTCTAATTACTTGGGACATGGTCGTTGTCTTTATTATCCTGCTGTTCTTAAGCTCTATAATGTCACTAGTGTTACTAGTTTAATTACTGGAACCTTAGAGAGCTCGATGAGTTCTGAGAGTGATCCAAGGTACTTCAGAACAGTCTCTATTTTGATGACACCTCGTATAAATTACGAGTACCCTTTGGTTTCAAATAAATGCAATAACAGTTGTTCTGCAGGAAGTGATTTTCCCTCAAGTTCATTTCCATTGGCCACATTTTGTTCAGTACTTTCAACTATAAAGGGGCATGAGTTTGATCTCAAATATTCAAGCCATTGCCTTTCTACAAAGAACTGCACTCCATTTGCAGCTTCTGAGTTGCCTCACGTTGTGTCGTTGAAGGCTATTGAGTGTTCAGAGAACACACAAAGGTTGAAAGTTGAAGTGGAATATGCACAAAGTAAAAATTCCTGGTATCGGAGGTCTTTTTATCCCGATAGAATATTGCTTGGGGAAGGGTCATGGGATGCAAAGAACAATCAGCTATATGTTGTTGCTTGTCGAGTCTTAAACGCAACAAATTCTATTAGTAATAGTACTCATGTGGGTGATTGTTCAATAAGGTTGAGCTTGAGATTTCCTGAAATATGGACAATCGGAAAGACTAGTAGCATCGTGGGGCAAATTTGGAGCAGCAAAAACGTGACAGCGTCGGGTTACTTTGAAAGCATCACTTTTGAAAGCCCTCAGAATTATATGGTAAGGTTTCCACATCCAGATTTGAAATATGAATATACTAAAATTGACAAGCTAATCAAGTTATGCCCGAGAAACAAGGCTGCTCATCGCAATACCTACAAACATCTCAAAGCATTTTCTCCCGAAATGAGATTTGGCATGCAAGTAAAAAATTCTAAAAGGGAAGTAGCATGGGGCACCGCTGTCCCTCTCTTCGGTGCGGACAGCTTCTACCACTATCGTTATCTGTACTTACAGGCTGCAAGCAGTGGAGACTTTGCACCTCCTGTGAGCTACAGCTACCACAGCATCCCTGTCAATATCAGCTACCAAATAACCATCAATTTCAATCAGTTGGGAAAGATATTTCAAACTGCAAAAATCTTCGAACTCAAATGAAGTGAAAATTTATGCTGAAGGGATTTACGATGCTACAGAAGGAAGCCTGTGCATGGTTGGCTGCCGAAATCTGGGCCCAAACAGTCAGCAACAAACAAATGATTCCATAGATTGCGAGATTCTTGTCAATTTTCAGTTGCCTCCAACAAACTAAAAGAATGTAGGTGTTAGGTGTTATCAAGGGCAGCATTAAAAGTACACGGAAAAATTCCGATCCTCTTCATTTTGAAAGCTGGGATTTGTCTTCAGATTCTATTCCCGTAGTTGCACCAAGGCGATCCATTTGGAGAATGAATGTGGAGATCACCTTGGTTCTGATATCCACCGCTCTCGCATGTGGTTTTGTGGTGTTACAACTCTTCTATCTGAAGAAACATCTTCTGTCCAGAGGCGGATCCAATTATGAGCCCGGTTGGTTCAGGGACCACCTGAAAGTCTGAAGGTCTGGGTAGGTTTCCAATTCCCGCGTGACCAACTCCTTTTTTTTCTTTTCAAATTATTGTCCAATAAGGTTGTGTCACTTAGCATTTTAATTAATAAGAGGACAGTGTATTATTCACTCAGTACCTTTTATACCATATGTTTGTCACCTTATTTCTTTTTAAAATTCATTATAAATTCATACGACCTCCAAGAACCACCCAAGTTGAGAATCTTGGTCCGCCACTCCTGCCTTCCACTTCCATTTTCATGGTACTAATTCTAACTTCCGGATACAGGATACCTGTTCACGAACACCACCAGCCGCCAACATGTGTTCCTTGGTATCGATGGATGGCTTGAAGTTAACGAGGTAATTGTAAGAGTAATAACAATGGTAGCCTTCTTGCTGCAAATCCATCTTCTGCAGCTAACCTGTTCAGAAAGATTTGGAACTCAGAAACAGCATTCACACTTGTACCCAATGTCCCGAGTTCGATTTTCCTCTCCCATTTCCGCTTGTACGAACCCAATATATGGAGAGCGCAATTCAAACTTGGGCACAAGGGGGCTGGTGGGCAAATTGTTGTAGTAAACTGGCCTAAACCATAGTTGCTACCATTGTCATACTTCAGTTGTCACAAGGATCTTGTAATTTAGGTTACACTAGAAAATTTGCCTGCACTTTGCTGCGGGTTTTCAAACCATTATCCACAATAGGCATGAATAATTTCCATTGAAAGTAACTAAAAAGACGGTCTAGTACCTAAGAACTAATAAAGTGAAACTTTGCTTGCTATATATGGATATGCATGCTATAAGAACATGCACAATCAAAGGGGCGGATTATGATCATTGTCTCAGTAATTACCTAAAACTCAAAAGGTTACATTCAAGTATGTTGATTCTCTTTGCGCTGATCACCATGGAAAAGAGGATTTGTTGCTTTCAAATGAAGACCACGTCAAACTTCTCACCCAAACAAAATAATATACCAAAAATGAAGTCAAAATGATAGCATATGTAAAAGAGAAAACATTGAAATAAAAGCAGATGAACGAAGACATATAGAGTTGTTTGAAACTAAGATATATAAAACTCAAAACAAAAGCCTCATTAAGCAAGAAAACACATAGTTCTGATTAGGTAATGCACACAACAGAGGGGAGAGAGAGAGAGAGAGAGAGAGAGTAGTGAAATGATCTGTGCTTCTCTTCCTTATGATCCTCTTAAATGTAGTTCTACACATTTCTAAACCAAAACTACAAAGTAGAATTCAAAGAAATTAAAAGAAACCTAGTAAAGATTTAAACTTTTTGATTATCCGAAAGATAAACATAACCCCATTTAACAAAAACAAATTTATGACACAAAAGACATGATTTTAGCCACAAAAAGCGAGAGAGAGTCAGAGAGAGAGATTTTACTTTTTGAACTATGCAGAATGTGCATCATAAACAAAATGATATTTTAGGCAAAAAAGCATCACCTTTAGACCCCAAATGAAAGAATTTGAGAGAGAGAGGGCATACGTGGTTGCCAAGAAGTGGCAGAGAGCATTTCCATTTCCTCTAAAAACGAAGAAACAGAGCATTAACAAACACACACGCACAAATCTCAAAGGAAATTGGTAAGAAATAATCCAGTTAAATAATCAGAAAACCAAAGAGGGAAGTTCTGAAACTCAATAAAGACTCGGAACAAAAGCTTGAGTGCATGCATTGTTTTTTTTATCTGTTTCAACCGAATCTTGAAACGAAAGAGAAAAGCACAGAACCCAGTTGAGGAAAAGCATTAAGAGAATCATGTGGTAGATGTTGGAGCCCACCAGGCCAAAATGTGGGTTCTAACCCCTAAGCCCTAAGCCCTAAGCCCATAAGCCCTAGATGTCGGAAGCTGCTATTTGCACATCAAAACTAGTTCCATGTCGTCTTTCATTTCATGGTGGAAACTATTCGGAGCATAAGAATCTTGTTTTGGCGTGCATTTATCATTTCCTCAATTTTCAACTTCTTTGTCCTTTTTGTCCTCTTAGGTATTCACAAAAGCAAAATGTAGCTTTGATTTCACAGTCCTGGGTTTGGTTTGTTCTGGTTGTCTGTTAAAACAAAGTCATCAGCTCCTCTCTTCGAAATTGTCACGACAACGAATTTGATATATAATCCGTACCTTGCAGTAGAAAATAGACTATGGAAAGTGCATAAAACAATCGAAACATTGCAGTACTTTCACATTGAATTTCTTTTCGTTCTTCTTCTTGTTCATCTTTCTCCCAATGTTCATGAAGAAACACCTGTCTTCTGCTACCACCTCTTTGAAGATGTGGTACTCATTGCCAAAGCTTCTCATGTTCTTCTTTGTTTTTGCTGCCTTTTCTTTTCCCTCCATTTCATCGCCTTATCCACCACCTTCTAATCACTTCTCTTATCCAGTTTCATCGCCTTCTCCACCTTATGATCAAAGCTCTTATTCTGATCACTGTGATTCAATTGTTCGCTGGTCAAAACCAAGAACATATGTAGCTTCTCAAATCCTCAACCGCCATACAGGTTACTACACTGGTGGAAGTGGAATTCTTGGTCAAAAATCATCATTTCCGCCTTTTCACGAGCCTGAAGATTCAATTCAGTTCAACTTCTGGAGTGTTCAAAAAACTTATGTACCAGGCTTGTTCATGATTGAAGGAAGTCTTCTATTTCCAAGAAGCAGTGTGTCTTACTATGTGGGAAATGTCTCAAAAAGTCATCGACCAAGTTCGGTAAGCTTTAAACTAAGTGGATTCTGGTCAGAATCTTCTGGGAAGATTTGCATGGTTGGATCAAGTTCTAATTACTTGGGACATGGTCGTTGGCTTTATTATTCTGCTGTTCTTAAGCTTTATAATGTCATGAATTCCACTAATGTTACTAGTTTGATTAGTGGAACCTTAGAGAGCCCGATGAAATCTAAGAGCAATCCACAGTATTTTGAACCAGTCTCGATTTTGATAATTCCTCGTATAAATTACGAGTACTCTTTGGTGTCAAATAAATCTGATAACAGTTGTTCTGGTGGAAGAAATATTCACCCAAGTTCTTTGCCGATAGAGACAGTTTGTCCAGTGCTTTCAAGAGTAAGAAGACATGAGTTTGAGCTCAAATACTCAAGTCATTGCCGTTCTGCAAAGAACTGCTCTCCGGTTGCTGCTTCTGATTTACCTCACATTTTGTCGTTGAAGGCTATTGAGTGCTCGGAGAACACAAAAAGGATGAGAGTTCAAGTTGAATTTGGAGACAGTAGCAATCCCTGGTACCGGAGGCCCTTTTATCCCAATACAACATTGGTTGGGGAAGCATCATGGGATGCAAAGAACAATCAGCTATGTGTTGTTGCTTGTCGAATCTTGAATGCAACAGATTCTATCACTAATAGTACTCATGTGGATGATTGTTCAACAAGATTGAGCTTGAGGTTTCCTGCAATATGGACGATCGGAAAGACAAGTAGCACTGTGGGCCATATTTGGAGCAACAAAAATGCGACAGAGTTGGGTTACTTTGAAAGCATCACATTTGAAAGTCCTCAGAATTATATTGGAAGGTTTCTACCTCCAGGCTTGAAATATGAGTATACTAAACTTGACAAAGTAACCAAGATGTGCCCGAGAAAGAAGGGTGCTCATCGCAAGACCTACAAATATCCAAAACCGCTTTCTTATGACATGCGATTTGGCATGCAAGTCAAATACAAAGGGGAGGTTGCATGGGGCAGTGCTGCTCCTGTCTCCATCGGAAACAGGTTTTACCATCGTTATGGATATTTAAATGGTGCAAGCAGGGAACGCTTTGTACCTCCTGTGAGCTACAGCTACAACGACATCCCTGTCAACATCAGCTACCAAATAAGCATCAATTTCAATCAGTTGGGAAATGTAATTTCTAAACTGAAAAGATCTTCAAATTCAAGTGAAGTGAAAATTTATGCTGAAGGGATCTACGATCCTACTGATGGATGCCTGTGTATGGTAGGATGCAGAAATCTGGGCCCAGACAGTCAACAAGAAGCAGATGATTCTGTAGATTGTGAGATTCTTGTCAAATTTCAGTTCCCTCCAACAAACAAAAAGAATGCAGATGTTATCAAGGGCAGCATTGAAAGCACACGGAAAGAGTCCGATCCTCTTCATTTTGGAAGTTGGGGTTTGTCTTCAGATTCTATTACTGTAGTTGTAGCAGAGCGATCCATTTGGAGGATGGATGCAGAGATTACCTTGGTTTTGATATCTACCACACTTGCATGTGTATTTGTGGCATTACAACTCTTCCATGTGAAAAAACATCCCGACGTGCTTCCCTCCATTTCCACTTTCATGCTACTAATTCTAAGTCTGGGCTACATGATACCTCTAATGCTAAACTTGAAAGCCATGTTCGTGAATAACACCAACGTTCAACATGTGCTCCTTGGAGGCGGTGGATGGCTTGAAGTTAACGGGGAAATTGTAAGAGCAGTAACAATGGTAGCTTTTTTGTTGCAAATCCGTCTTCTGCAGCTAACATTGGCAGAAAGATCACAAAATGAAACCCGAAAGGAGCTCTGGCTAAAGGAAAGGAAGTCTCTCTTTGTGGTTTTACCTGTATATGCTGCAGGGGCTTTAGCTGCTTTCCTTCTGCATAGACAGAAATGGACCAAAAGCCACAAAATTGGCGCCGCAACTTCCTATCCAGACCATTCAATTTTGGGTGCTGCCTTGAAGTCTTATGCCGGTTTAGTGATGGATGGTTTTCTGCTACCTCAGATACTGCTCAACATGTTCTGTGAATCGAAGGAAAAGGTTCTGTCTGTTTGGTTCTACATCGGAACAACTTTTGTTCGAGGTCTGCCGCATGCATATGATCTGTACAGGGCTCACAACTCCGCTCTTCGCCAATGGAATCATTCGCACATTTATGCAAGTTCTGCTGTAGACTTTTACTCCACTGCTTGGGATGTCCTTATTCCGTTCGGAGGTCTGCTGTTTGCTGGCATCATTTTCTTGCAGCAGAAGTTTGGGGGTCTTTGCGTTCTTCCTCCAAAGTTGAGAGATTTTATTGCATATGAGAAGGTTCCGACTGTCGCCGAAACTGAAGGGTAATGAGCAAAGGGACCTGGTGTAGCCCTCCGTTATCGGAGGAGGATTCTGTTACAGTGAATGCAAACTTTAGAGAGGATTGGACATTCAACTATCAGCTGCAATGTTCTTTGTTTTGGATTTTTAAGCATGTAGGAGGAGTTCAGAAAAGAAAGAAAAGTTGTATGGTTTTGCTTTTTATTTCTTTATTTCTTTTTTCGATTTGTCGAATACCTGAGTTTTAATGCTTGGAATAAATTTTGAATGTTAGATATCTGCAGAATAGTTGCTGTAGTTACTATTCGAGGGTTGGGGGAAATTGAACCTAGGATCTCGGGTGTAGAATCAATGTTCTTAACTCTTTGAACTACACGCCCTCGAGCCGAGAATATTGTTTTTAATCATTTGAGCTACACTACAAGCCATCTAGTGAAGGATAAATGCTTTTTAACTCTCGAGCCCCTTGCAGTGTTTTATCAGTTTATAAAAATAAAAATAAAAACATGATGTGTATAAAATTAACAAGGGTTAACTCCATTTTACACTTTACGTTTTAGGTAATTTTTTAAAATGGGCCGTAGGGTTAATTTTTACAAATTGCATCATGGATTTTTGGAATCAAATCAATCTGTCTTTAATCTGTTTTTCATTTTTGTTTTTATCTTAATGTCTTTCATCTTCTTGACAGTATAATACTCCGTCAAATTGATGATGTAGTTGCTTTATGACAATTTTTTCGTCTACTAGTATGTTTACAACCAATTGCATGAGGCGGATACGAGTCGGAACGTTATGGGTACGTATAGATGAAAAAATTTTAAATTCCAAAGCGATTTTGAGATAATTAATGGTGAATAAAATAGATCACAAAAAATTAAATAAGAGGAATTAGCAATGCACCACATGAGCGTACAAAGATATGCGAAAAGAATTTGTAAATGACACCTTCCAAATAATCATATGTAAATTCCTTTCATATGCCATTACAATGGTCATATGTAGATTTATTTTTATTCAGTCTTAGATACTTTTTGTTACTCATTTCTTCATCACTTTGTTTAAGTTTTTTCGGATTAGGGTTTTTTTTTCTAAATGGTTTTCGGGATTAAGGTGATACCTCAACTTTCTTCTTGACATTTTTGTAGAAAAAAATTACAAAGAGAAGACCTTTGGGCAACTGAAATTACATAAATCCATAAGCCAGTTAATCTTGCCTCAGTAGGAAAAGTTTCTCACCAACCATACTTAAAAAAAAGAAAACTGACCCACACTAGCAAACGCGTCTGTGACAACATTTTTTAATATCATAAAACGATATATCTGAAGCTCGCAATTCAACTTTTGAATATTATACACCAAGTGGAGATGTGCAAGGGTGGAAATGGTCAAGTTTACAGCATCAACAATATCTTTTATTTCTTCTAATTCCAAATTTTTTCCATTAAAAATTGATTATATTGTTTATTTTTTCAACTTAACTATCAAACTATTTGAACTGTTCAATAAGAAAATGGGACATTCAACTAAAGCCAACTCCAATGCAGATTGCAGGCTTCAGTGTCCTTCCTTACATAGCAGTAGGACCGCTTGAGGACTATCCCAATGCTAATGGTTGACCTGGTACTACTAGTACTGCATAAAAATATCCTCTCCTTGTTCATCTTTCTCCAAATCCACTTATCTAGTCCATGACCAAAGAATCCATGGCCATCTCCATGATCATCTTTTTACCCAATCTTCTTATGTTCGTCTTTCTTTTCTTCACCATCTCTTCTGCAGCTTCCTCTAAATACGATTTCCAAACCACTTACGCTGATCACTGTGCTTCATTTGTTCCCCAGTCTTTACCGAAAGGTTTTGCGCTAGGACCGCCCTACCAACACCTCCTCACGGGTTACTACACCGGTGGCGGTGGCCTTCTTAGTCCTATCTCATCGTCTAATCATAGTGAAAAATCTGTTCAATTCTTTATCTTGAAGACTAGAGAAACGGATGTTCCAGGCCTGATCAAGATTCGAGGGACTTTATTGTTTCCAGGTGATACACATTACTTTGTGGGGAATTCTTCCACCACAAGTAACAGTTTCTCATCTGGATCAGTTCCTCGTCCAAGAAGATTAATACTTAAACTTGAAGGGTTCTGGTTACAATCTTCCGGGAAGATTTGTATGGTTGGTTCCGGTTATGGTTACTCAAAAGGACGAAGTTATTCGCTCAACATTCATCCTATTTTTAAGCTCTACAACTTCATGAATTCCACTAGTGTCACGAGTTTGAGTAGCGGAACTTTGGAGAACATGATCAGTTCCAAGAATGATCCAGATTATTTTGAACCTATCTCTATTTTGATGCTTCCCGGTATGAACTACCAGTACACTCTGATTTCAAATAGTTCTGAAAACAGAAATACTTCCGGTGGAAGTGATAATTCCAATCCCACAAGTTCCTTGAATATAAAGAGATTTTGTTCTGTACTCTCAAGAGAAGTGCGAAATCATGGATTTGATCTCAAATACTCAAGCTTTTGCTCTTCTGCCAAGAACTGCACTCCTTTGGCCACGTCTGATTTGGCTCGTGTTGTTTCGTTGAAGCTTATCGGGTGTCGGAATGATGCGAAAAGGTTGAGAGTTCTGGTCGAATTTGTAGACAGCAGCAACATCTGGTATCGAAGGCTATTCGATCCCAATACAACATTGATTGGAGAAGGCTCATGGGATGCAGAAAAAAATCAGCTGTCTTGTGTTGCGTGTCGATTCTTGGATGCAGCAGGTTCTTGGAACAATACTCGTGTCGGTGATTGTTCAACAAGAATTAACTTGCGGTTTTCTGCAGTATGGACAATCGGAAACACAAGTAGCATTGTGGGGGAGATTTGGAGCAACAAAAATGTGACAGAGTCGGGTTACTTTGAAAAGATCACGTTCCAAAGTCCTCAGGATGACATTGGAAGGGTTCTGATTCCTGGTGTGAAGTATGAGTACACCAAAACCAAACAAGTAAGTAATTTGTGCCCAAAAAAGAAGACTTCTCATCCCAAGATCAACGTGTACCCGAATCCGTTTTCTTATGACATGAGATTTGATGTGTCAGCTAAGAATTCTAAAAGACAAGCTGTGTGGGGAAGTTCTGTTCCGATTTCTGTTGGGAATCAATTTTATCAGGCGTATTGGTATTCGATGCAAGGTGTGATTGCAACCACCGAATCTGAATCTACAGCTCCTGAGAGCTCTCCTGTGAGATACAGCTTCAACCACAGCAATCCGTACAATATTAGCTACAAAATAAGCATCCACCTGCTATCTCATGCAAAGTTTCAAAATGCATCAGTTTTAAACGAAATGCAGATCTTTGCTGAAGGGATCTATGATGAAACCGAAGGCAGCCTGTGCATGGTAGGCTGCAGAAACCTGGCCTCAAAGGGTCAGCAGCCAACAAATGATTCTGTAGATTGCGGGATTGCTGTCAATTTTGAGTTCCCCCCAACAAATCCAACCAACAATTCGGGTTTCATCAAGGGCAGCATAAAAAGCACGCGAAAAAAGTCTGACCCTCTTTATTTTGAAACTTGGGATTTAACCTCAGCTTCCTTTACCCTCGCTGAAGAAAGGCGGTCCATTTGGAGGATGGATGTGGAGATCATATTGGTTCTTATATCCACCACGCTGGCATGCTTCTTTGTGGTGCGACAACTCTTCCATGTGAAAAAGTATCCAGATGTTCTTCCCTCCATTTCCATTTTCATGCTACTAATTCTAACTCTTGGCTACATGATACCCCTTATGTTAAACTTCAAAGCCATGTTCACGAGTAGCACCAACCACCAAAACGTGTTCCTTGGAACCGGAGGATGGCTTGAAGTTAATGAGGTAGTTGTGAGGGTGATAACAATGGTAGCTTTCTTGCTGCAAATCCGTCTTCTGCAGCTAACTTGGTCAGCAAGATCAGCACATGGAAATCGCGACGAACTCTGGCTCATGGAGAAGAAGACTCTCTTTGTGGCCTTACTACTATATGTTGCAGGGGCTTTCGCTGCTTGGCTTCTGCATGAACAGATTTGGAAAAAGAGCTACTACGCTGATCACTCAATTTTCAGCATTGGCTTCAAATCTTATGCCGGTTTGGTATTGGATGGTTTTTTGCTGCCTCAAGTTGTGCTCAACATGTTTTGCAAATCAAAAGAAAATGCTCTATCCATTTCGTTCTATGTTGGAACAACTTTTGTTCGAGTGGTGCCACATGCATACGATCTTTACAGGGCTCACAAATTTGCTCACCGTCAATTCAACGAGTCGTACCTGTATGCAAGCCCTGCAGCAGATTTTTACTCCACTTCTTGGGATGTCATAATTCCTTTTGGGGGTTTAGTGTTTGCTGGCGTCGTTTTCTTGCAGCAGAAGTTTGGGGGTCGTTGCATTCTCCCTCAAAAGTTGATAGAGTTGGGTGAATATGAGAAGGTCCCTACTGTTACTGAAGGGTAATTTAATCTTCTCTCCTTTGTACTTGAGGAGGTATCAAGTTTTAGCTTTTTTATTTTTATCTTTCTTTTCGTTTGTAATGTGTTGAACTTGTTAGCTATAATGTGCGCACTTCCATTTTTCTTTTCTATAAGATAACAAACAATATTTGCTTCTGTCACGAGAATGAGGTCGGTCTGTCACAAGGTTAATGCACATAGGTCTCGAGGATACCATGAAACTTAGTACTCATGTCTTGTTCAACTGTGTTTCTGCACACATTCTAGAGATTTCGATAAGAAAACAAAAACAAAACTAAGCGAGAAAAATGTGAAAGACATGGAGAAAGAGAGAAGCGCAAGTTTAGAGGTTCTTAGAATAAATTTTGGATGTGAGACATCTGCAGAATAGTTGCAGAACCAGCAGCATTCCAGAGTTTTTGGCATCCTTTCTAAATAATGTTCATTTTTTGTCACTTTATTTTTCTTTTACAAAGCGGTATTCTAATATACTCTAGTTAATGGGGAAGAGATTCAAACCAACTGATCTAAAACCTACATATGCAGATTTGATGCAATTTTAGACTACACAAAAGTTCCTCTAAATAATCATCAAAACTGTCCGTAACCAGAGAGATTGACTAAAGGAGCTTGTAACTTCACTGGCTGAGAACTTTCTTCCTGCACCGAGCTCTTTGTGTTCGTCTCCGCCTCAGTGCAACCCTTTTTACTCAGAACCCTCCGAGCATTGCCAAAGGCTCTAGTTTCATTGACATGGGCACGCGTCCTCACCCCTCAGATTGCTTCCTACAAAGTTCAATTCGCTTAGGCCTAATATAATTGGTATCTAGCCTTTTTTGACAAAGCAATATTCTAAAGGCTGATTTGATAACCATTTTCATTTTTCGTTTATAGTTTTCAATATAAGAAAACGTAGAGAAGTATACGGAGAAAACGAGACGGTGGTGCGAGAGAAGGAAATAAATAAAAATGAATGAATAAAAATAAAATCTTGAAAGTGAAAACAACTTAAAATAGTTTTCGCCTTTTTTATTTCCACTTTGTGTGTCTTTTCTTATTCGTTTTTCTACATCTATCCTATTATCATTCTGTCATCGTTCTATATCCCTTGTCCCATGTATTTCCCCTCCACCTCTAACATTAAATTGAAAGTTAAAAATTAAAAACAAAATGGTTATCAAACAGGCCCTAGAACAAACTTGGTTTTCCATTCCTTTGTTCCAGTTTTTTTTGTCCTCTTAGGTATTTAGTATTTACGAACAATAAAATGCAGCTTTGGTTTCACAGTCCTGGGTTTTGTTTGTTCTAGCTGTCTATGAAAACAAAGTCATAAGCTCCTTTTTCTCTTTGAAATTGTCACGACAATGTACGAATTTGATATATCCTTTTTTGTCACAATTAGACGGATGGTTCACTTTTCAAACACGTGACAATTATTACAGACGAGTGACATTACTGAGGTTGAGCACTACTGTGAAGTAATATTTTTTCTACTTGTACATAGACAGACATGTTGAATTCGATACCTAAATATTAAAGTCGTTATATAATCCGTATTTTGCAGACTATGGAAAGTACACAAAACAATCGAAACATTGCAGTACTTTCACATTGAATTTCATTTCGTTGTTCTTGTTTATCTTTGTCCCAATGGTCATGAGGAAAACACCTGTCTTCTGCTACCACCTCTTTAAAGATGTGGTACTCATTGCCAAAGCTTCTCATGTTTTTGTTTATTTTTGGCGCCTTTTCTTTATATCCACCACTTCTAATCACTTCTCTTATCCAGTTTCATCGCGTTCTCCACCTTATGATCACATCTCGTATTCTGATCATTGCGATTCAATTGTTCCCCGGTCAATGAGAAGAAGGCGTTTGTTGTGGTTTTACTTGTATATACACTGCAGGGGCTTTAGCTGCTTCACTACTGATGGATTGGAGCACTTTTGGCACTGTGCCACTGAAAACGATGTTGTCAATACTTTCAGATCATCAAAATCTTGCCTGCCTTGAAATCATATGCTTGTTTGGTTTCGGATGGTGTTTTGCTGCCTCAAATTCCTCTCAACACTTTCTGCAATTCCAACCAAAAGGCTCTGTCAGTTTCATGCTACATTGGAACAACTTCCATTCGAGTGCTGCCGCATGCGTACGATCTTTACAGGGCTCGAAGTCACCGCCATTCTCGCCAGCAATTGAATGAGTCTTACATTTATGCAAGTCCCACAACAGATTGCTTCCTACAAAGTTCAATTCACTTAGGCCTAATATACTTTGCTTGGGATGTCATTGTACCTTTTGGAGGTCTACTGCTTGCCGGCAACATGGGTTAGTTGATGGATCTTTGGGCTTTGATTACCAGGGAATAGAAACTTTACAAATAAAACCCGAGGTTTGGCATTCGATTGCTGTCATTTTATATGTACATGGTTACACTTATCTACGTTCCTAATGTGCTTATGATGTAGCACTAAGCGGACTGTTAGCTAGTGTCTATCATCTTGCGAGAATAGAGTATGGTATAGATCAACTGGAAGGGGTATGCATAAAAGTATTTGCCCTGAGGAATCCTAGAATTCCGTCTGTTTTCTAGGTTTGGAAAAGTGCGAATTTTCAAGAAAGGGAATCCTAATATATGCTGGGAATCCTTTATGATAATCATCCAAGTATCTTAATGCCTGAAAGTTGGATAGGATGGCCTTTAAGTAAGGATTATATTGCCCTTGCAGCAGAAGTTCGGCGGCCGTTTCATTCTTCCTCAAAAATTGAGATCGTTGTCTGAATATGTGAAGGTCCCTACAGTTACTGAAGTGTAATTGCCCAAGTGATGTACCTTCAATCCGGGGAGGTTTTTCGAAGGAGTTTTGAAGGCAACAAAGAACAATTTATGTACTTAGAGTAAATTGTAGCATTGGAGCAATGGTCCCTCAACTAAAAATTCATTACCATTGGTTCCTTAATACATCAAAACGTGCAGCTATGATCATTTTCGTCAACTTCAATAGAACTTCCATCAAAATGAGTTACGTGTCATGCACGTAAGACTAAATCAAGAGGCAAATATGAAAAATCAAATAAAAACAATTGTATCAATGGTCTTCGACTTTCATTAATTGTAAAAATGGTCTCTCAACATTAACCCAATTGGAGCAATGATCCCTCAACTTTAACCCATTTTGACAGAATTATGATAGAGTTAACGAAAAACACCATAGCTACACGTTTTGATAAGTTGAAGAACTAATGGTAGTGAATTTTTAGTTGAGAGACCATTACTCAAATTTGATAAAAGTTAATGAACCATTCCTACAATTTACTCTTATGTATTTCCCTCTCGAGGAGGTCCTGGATTTGCGGTGGACAAAACTTCGCAATGGTGGAAGAAAAACTTCGCAAGGATGCAAGACAGTTTCAATAATTTCATGCGAGATTTGTAGCATTGCATAATTACTCTGATTACTCTAATTTCTTTCAAATGTATCTCAATTACAGCGACGGATATTCTAAACTTGTATAGAGGCACCCGTTTTCCCCCTCGGTTTCGCCTAACACTTGAATATATACAGACGGAACACAAAAATTCAAGGACTAGGATAAGTACTGGGTGGCAGGCTTTATCACCTTACAAGGGGATTCTCAAATTCCATCAAGCAAAGATTGCGAAAGTAAAATTATACGTCTAAGCTATCTGATTGGGGTCCTTGGGTGAGTCTCTGCATCTCGTTTTGGTCGTCTAGAGTTTGGATCAGAAGTGGTGGAGCATACTGGGCAGTCCCTTGGTGCTCTTCGGAATCCTGGCAGAATGAAAGAATGATGGTATCGATTGACATCTCCACCACAGCAAAGAAAAGAGTGGCAACCACATAGCCGAGAGCCCAGCAAACCTGCACAAACATATAAGAGCAGATTAATGACGGAACATACTCTACCCGACCATAGTGAGTTCATGCCATTCAACATAGACTATGGGAATAATACAAGGAAAGCTTCATCGGCGAAAGAGGTTTGTTTATCCACTTCCCTGCTCTAGCCAATTTTCATTTCAGTAGTTTCATCAGATAATGAAAAATTGTCACAAAACGCACTATCTTAGATCATAAACATACCAACACAGGAAACAGTGGAGAAGTGATCTTGTTGTGGCCAGATTTGTATTTGTGGGTATCCAACATAAGGAAAGCAAAAAGGGCAGTTGAGAGGCTGACACATAATTTTCCAAGGAATAGGATGACATCACCAATCACATTCACCTTCCCTATCCGAAGAATGTTACTAATGATCAAATCTGTTGCGATTGCAGAAGCCTTGCAGAAGCTTTTACCCGTTATAGCAATCTGCAACAGTAACAAGCATATTTTCAAGAAACAAATCAGATGAGCAAACCATATAGAATAAAAGGTGTTCAAACTCAGCCACCGGGATTTGAGAACCAAAAACTAATAAATAAACACATAAAAAGAGGAAAGTAAAGGACTACATTAGTGTTTAGCACTAATGTAGCACTATAGCCTGTAGGTTACAATAAAATGAGTGAAGTCTACTTGGTAGCTTTCATGTGCCTTCTCGCTACTTTATTCTTTCAAGCTGCTCAGATTTTTTACTTCATTTTTTACCCTTTCTGACTACGTGTTGCCAAGACTCAGTTATGTTAAACAACACACTACAACCCGGACATTGTGTACTCAAAACAAGCTTCAGACTTGAGAACAATGTTGGGGATACATTATCCAATCATGAAAAAAATCTTCAGGACTAAATGTCCCAAGTAGTTACATAGGCACCGCTTCTAGCATCTTGGTCAAACAGGAAACCGGTCGAGGAATTTGACAATCTCCTCGAGCCAACAAATAAGCTCCTCTTCCATGCAGTCGCCATATTAGAATGAATGAATATGAACAAAAACATGATTAACTCTATATATGAAAATATGAAGGATACTAGTTATGTCAAATTACCATAATGTAGGCATTGCGATTGACTGATTTGATTGTCCACTCAATACACCTCAGGAAAAATCTAGAAGCATGGTACACAGTCTTTCCAAACCAGTTATCGGATGTGGTTCCAGCCACTTTTAGTCTGCGACGAATTGACTCAAGCATAAAGCGGATTGATTCCACAAATGACACAATCAGGGAGCCGAGAGCAACCGACCCAAGGTTATAGCGTGCAAGGCGTTTCATGGAGGCAAAGACTGGAAGAAATGGAATTTCTGGCTGCATTGAAGAAGATAATGAGAAATTGAAGATAAAAAAACTAGCACACTGTGAAATAAAAAACTAGTCCTCAGAAAGAAAATCTTGGGTAACTTGATTTGGAAGTTACTAAACAAGACCCAAAATATTCACTCCAGCAGATATTACCTATGTTTGGGGCGACAGTTCCCGAACATAAATTCAATGTATAGGCACATGCAGACATAGACACGCATGTCGCCTAACGACGGAACCTTATGTTTCATGAAATAAGAATATTACTAAACTATTTGATGCTATAATATCAACCTAGCCTTCAACACCAAGTCTCATGTTTATATACCTATATTGTTCATTCTTGCAATCCAAATACAATGATGAAATCCAGACCTATAACAGAGATCTACAAGCAACTTTGTGGTAACCTATGCATACAGCTTAGTAACTTACTGAAGTTTCACCACGAGCCCAATAATAAGAAGCAACAGCACCCGCAATAACTGTGGAAGAGCATGCTATGAAAAACTGGGTAGCCCAATAACCCCCAAATAGGTGGAAAAGGATGGCAACTCCAATATGAGGAGTGTAATGAATGCTATAACCGCAACAACGATCACAGTTCACTCGTTTTGACACAAGATCATAAGCACAGCAGTTCAAATTGCAGTCATTCTGGACAACCTGACCAGAACTGAACAGATGGAAAGCAGCTGAAAACCAGAACATGTAGAAAATTGCAAGGATGGTATATGGAATGACTGGGAATATTATGAGCGCCTGAGCTTCTCCTATGACCTTTGCAGCAACCTGCATACAGATTAATGTGTAAAGCCATTAAAGTTAAGTAAAAACTTCTGATGAAGAAGACTATTCGGTATTATGTTAAACAAAGTTGTGAGTGCTGGTATTCCCAGATGTGGAAGGGTGCACATGTTGGGTGTGCTCCTGGCGACACCAGCACTTGCTTCGGTGAAAGTTTGGTAATAATATATGCACAAATGATACGTAATTACTTCACTTTCTTAAATAATCAGCATTCTTCCAGAAATTAATAAAGTATTTTTGTAATATGGGAAACAAGGCTCAACAGAACCTCTGATGCATACTAGCTATTCTTAGTCCTGCTTTATACAAATTCCTGACCGTCATAACTTTTCTTTATTTGACAACTTGAACAAGTTAAGACATCAAAAGATAAATATGGATTTGTGGAAAATTCTTTGGGCTTCCAGTTTTAGTACCTTTATGCAACTCCAAGTGTGGATTTGCAGCACAACCCATGAGAAAAATCTTATGCCTAATCAATGTCTAAATGTATATATAGGTTGCTGATTATTCATTGTATAATGTTGCTTTCATTTTGTATGTTTCTTCTTAACATAAAACTATTCTTAACATAAAACTAAAAATTCAGAGGGAAACAGCAGTCTAAACTAATTTAAGGGCTAATACCCATAATATCCTGCGTAAAGCGGGAGCCTTGTGCACTGGGTACGACCTTTTTTATATGACCTACAACGTCTTGGAGCAGCTCCACCCAATTGGAGTATTTAGTTTTCAAATCAGAGAAACCATAACAGTTTTCAAATGAAAAGGCCTCTACGACTTTGAGTATCATCAACTTTTCACCATATATATGTTCATATGATTTCAAATGATTAATTGGACATGACTTGCCTTGAGGACAGACGTTGCCATAAGGATGCGGCGGACTATAGCAATTGATGTAAGGATAGAAACAACCATAATAGAGGTCATAATAACAGCAACAGCATGGAGATGATGTAATTCCTGAAAGATTGAAACCATTGAGTTAGTTGAAGATACATAAAGACAGCTTCCAGGTTTAGGAGTGCTCAGTTAATGAAGGTACACACCCTTCCAATTATGTGAATGTATGGATCGTGCTCACCAATGATTGGGGTGATGCTATCATTTCCTATCCATCCAGCTAAAACCAAGCAAGAAAAATAAAATTCATCATTGTATTTTGTTGAATATTATCCACGCATACAAGCATAAAACTCAACTAAACAAGTAGACAACTAGAATATGTGAAGCAATATGCTTGAGTTCGAACAAGTATCAGTGTAAATGATGAAACAGAAGGACCCAACAATGCTGAGTAAGAGGAAACAAAAAGATGCACTTGTACGAAAACTCGGAAAAGACTTTTTAGATACCAAATTATGGAGAACAAAGTTATTAACACTGACAAAACACAGTCCTAGACATTCTTTCCCATGTTCACAACAAAATCTGTTTGATGACCATAGCTATACTAATTTCCCTTCCCCTCTACCTTTTTCGTAAATAAGAACCGTCAAAATCTGTAATAACAAACTAACAACATGAATATGGATAGCTAATCATGAATAAGATCTAACTGGGAGAAGGGGTGAGGAAGGCAGGACTCAAGGTCACTGCGACTTTAAACCCTACAGCATGGTTTACCAAATAAGAGGATAAAGCACAGTGAGAGATAGCTCTCGACCTTTTAAGTAAAAGAACATTGTGACTGCTATCATGAGAATGTTAAAGAGACCGACTGTAATCCAAGGCATTGCAGCAACAAAATGACGAATCAGAAGCAGCCAAATCACTGACAGAAAAAGTGGCAATATTCCTCCACAAACAATCAGCACCGGCCATGCCTTTCCAATATCAGCCATGTATCTCTGTCAACAATGAACTTTTAGAGCTATAGAATATGAAAACAGTAAATGTACTAGGTACTGTCAATGAAGATAGCTCTTTCGCGATAACTACCAAAAATAGCACTAATAGCCAAACTACTAAATTAATTTTATAAATGAAAATGCAACATGGTATATCAAAAACTAATTTTAGCCACGAATTATGTTTTTTTTTAATTTGGTATGCCAATTGCAAACAAAGTCGAATGCAGAAAACTTTATACATTTTCACAGAATTTAGGAACTATCCTCATTAGAAAGAAGTAAAAGTAGTAACAAATGTTGCCTGACCTTAAAGACAGATGACCGAGAATTGATGGCCTTGTGAATAGATTTGTCTATAATAATGTCCTCATTGATTTTCACTCCACCCATTTGCTGCCAATGCGTCAAAGATACGTTGGAGGGACGAGCAATAAATTGGCAAGTCCAATAAACTGTACACGGAAGAATTTGCAGTAATGTTACGATGAAAGAATAAAAGATACAGGTAATGAAATCATATAGGGACTCCAGGTCGTCATTGTATGTCAAAAGTTTTCTCCCACTGGTAAACACATGTACATTGTACACAACAAACATCACATATGCAAGCAATAAATACAATACATGATAAAGTTTAATAATTCCTAACGGAAGTGAGTTCATTTACCATTTATACTGGGAAATATGACAGGGTAACAAGGACCCTGAAGTTGAAGAGAGGTGTTTCTCAATTCTGGTGTAAGGAACTCATAATAATCATAATTCCTGTCGATCCAATCATCCATTGAGAGACGGATATCTCCATCAGGATAATCACACACCCAACTTAGTGAATCTTCATAAGGGATAGGGCAATCCAATAAGCATATACTCCGAGCATTGGCCAACTTGAATTGATTGTCTTTTAAACCACTAAGGTAAACCTGGTTAGGATTTAACCAATATTTGAGTTCCAGTTCCTTAAGACCAGGTTTTGCATGCTTGTCACCACAAACATTTCCTTTGTAGTCCAGTCCATAAGTGAGCCTGATAAACCACAACACTATTAATGACAATGATAAACCTTTATAACATGCCTTGTGTTGCTAGGAAATGGAAAACTAAAGAGAATTCAACTATGCAAAAATGAAAAGTAACCTCAGTGTAGCAAAAGGAGCAAACATATAGGAAACATACAATGTAGCCAAATATAAACGAAAATACTGCACTTAAACGAAATCCAACAAGAAAGACCAACCCAAGTAAGATGCGATAATGTTTATCTAAACATAAAGAAGGAAAACTGCCAGAAGAAAATGAACCAAAACTAAATTAGCATTTCCGCTTTCGAAAAAATGAATGACATTGACATCTAGTTTTTCTACAAACAAATCACAAATTACACAAACTCAATCTTTCATGTTCAGCTTCTTGCCAAAATTCCCTCCAGCAGCAAAAGTTCACTAGAAAAGGGAAAACAGAGGGAAACTGAAAACCCAACAAAGATGGTATTGCTAAGAACAAACCCAATTGAGAAAAATACCAATGTTGCTAAAAACTCACAACCACCAAACACCATCATATGTTTAAGGTAGTTCCTTGGTGCATTAAACATAAAAAAAAAAAAAAATAGACAATTGGGGACCAAACCCAAATAATAAAGCAATTTCTGGTCTCATTTTATTCCAACAGATAAGTAACAGTGTGTACATGGAGACAATCCCACAAAAATAAATACCCATTTTGCAATACCTCGTATTTCTGAGCTAAAAGAGGAACCCATTCGAGAGCCGATGATTCTTACCTTAAAAATCACAAAAACAAAAAAACAAAAAAATTTCCAAAAAAAAAAATGAAAAGGGTATGGCTAAGTTTCTTACCTTGAAGGGTTTCCTTGGTTGAATCCAAAGCTGGAGTTAACAATCATGGCAACCCAGAAGGCTATGAAGATTACGAGGAAGACAAGATCCCTGCATTTCCTATTGTGCCTAATGATTGAACTCATTTGGGCACTCCCATCACTTGGGGGGTACCTCCCTATCACTGCCCCCATAGGACCCCTCATTTTTCTCAGTGAAAACCACACTCGCAGACACAGAGAGATTGTTTCTTTCCCTGTCAAACTTCTTCAACAATGAGAGAGAGGGAGAGACAGAGATGAAAAGACAGCAGGAGGAGGGAGTGTCGCTGGGAGTGTGTGAAAGGTCCCTGAGGGTTTTTGAAGATTTGGAGTATTGTTTAATGAAGTCCTCTCTCTTTCTTTCTCTCTTTTTCCGACTTTAGGACAAAGATGTCACTTTCGTTCCATTTTTGTCAAGTGGCTCGGCTAATGTCTCTTTTATTTTTTTATTTTGTTCTTATGTTTATACTTATTGAGCACTGTTATAAAAATCTTCGTTTAGGCGCAAGATGGTTGGTCACCGTCCCGATTAATACATAGGCGTTTGAAAAGTAAGAAAATGCGTTTAGACCTACTGAGGCGCCCGCCTAGCCTGCCCAGACCCTTCTAGACACTCTCCTAGTTTGCGACTTACTTAGACAGAAAATATATAACTTTCATTTTACATTTTATTTTTTCAATAAATTGTAAGTGACTTGTTGAATACTTAAAGAAACAAACATTATATACTTGTTCTCCATATTTTCATTATGGTCCAATAGCTCATAATATATATGTCATTCTATTTTGTAGTTTATAATGAAATCATATATATTTTAAGTATATACAGACATTTATCTACACGAAATATAATAGATTTAATTAAATCATCCTAGTCCGACTAGTGCCTAGCGTCTTTTAGAACCTTGGTATTGAGTATCGATTGAAAGATAATTGAATTTAAAATTTCAGTGCAGAAATGAATGCTCTAAAAAACTAAGTTTGTGGTGTGATAATCTACACTGATAAGTTTCTAATTTATCATATATGATTTTAGTTTGGTAAGATAAAATTCTAGGAAAATGGATTTCGCACTCATTTTCTTTTTCTGTACATTTATGTTTATTTATGTTCATTAATTATCTTTTGATTCTTTAAATCTAATGACCAAACATAAATAAGACAGTATAAAGAGAGAAAAAAGTTGTGTGAATTTCACTTCCTTAATTCTTTTGTATCTTATCATATTCCTCACAAAATACTTTAACATATCTATCAAACAAAAAGTTAATAAAGACGTTTTATTAATAATCTTGTCGACTCATTGAGTGAGGTTAATGTTGGGGTGGGTGGCACACGATACAATGGCCCCACTATTAGTGTAAGTGTGTCACACAAGTCTTCGTCTAGAAGGTTAAACAAGTTTGGATGAGCCAGAGCTCATCTCAAACAAATATAAGTATATGTCTAATTTTAATCGTTGGTGTGACAAATTTAAAACCGTTAAAATGTTAACTTCATCTAACATCCGTTTGCATGTTAAACAAAAAAAATCATCAACTTTTGCAAACAAATCAACGCCCATTTCCCCCAATTAAAATTTTAAAAAGTTTGTGGGAGTGAGGTTACATTAATACGTGACTCTTCATCGTTTTATATTTAGTCAAAAAGCAGAAAAAGAAAAAGCAACATAGAAATAAAGGAAAACTAATGAAAAGGGCTTGAAAATTTTGAGTTTTAATGATAAGGACAAAATAAAGGGTAAAGTGAATAGTACCAAGATTGACTTTTTAGTGTAAAAATGTGGTTTTTCGTTAAAGTAAACAGTACCGGGTGCTTTTTGTTAAGGTTCGTAGAAATAAAGAGCCGTTAAAAGTTAAGCAGCTCCTACTACTCCTAGCCGCTGCACAAAACCAAGCCAGCATGGGTAAGTATATTTATATTATTATATTGAAGTTATAATAAATAATCTAATTAGAATTTTGATTATATTTAAATCCAGTAATTCCGCCGCTTAGCGGATAATAATTTGATAAACTATGACAGAGACACGATAAGGAAATATGTGCGCGCCATTGCAGTGCTTTTCGTCTATTTGAAAGTGTTTGGGTTAAAACTTGAACTTTGGGCTCAAGAAGGAGTTGGTCCAAAAGAAAGAGGTCCAAAAGGAGAAAAGCCTAAAGCCCAGCCAAAGCCCAGAAAGCAGGAGAGGCCCTTTTCTAACTAGGTGCAGACCATTTGAACCATTTGCTCACCTACTTAGAGGGTCAAGTGGTGTAGACCAGCCAGCTAATCAGTCCAAAAGCACTTTACAGTGGCAATACAAGTAAAAAGCTGATGAGTCATTGCCCTTTAAGTTGCATTCGGGCAAGATTACTGCTACATGAGGCCAAGCCGAAGTGTCTATAAAAGAAGAAAGAGAAATCAAAGATAAGGACACTCAATCAAACAAACAAATACAAGCACAAACTCTGCTCAAACCAGATTTGCTTTCAACGAAGCTGTAGTCAACCCAAGCTTTCATCCCTTTCGGGATCAACCCTCACCCAAAGCCTTTGTAATAGCTCTGCTACCTTGTCTAAAACTTGCTGTAGTATCGATTTCCTTTTGTAAACTCATCTCCCTACCCCTCTTTCTAAGCTCTCAAACCCCTTGATAAACCACAAAGATAGGAAGTTGCAAGACGATCAGCCTTACCCGACAAGGTGAAACCTTGCCCAACCCTCTTTGTTTTTGTCTTTTCATTCAGTAGTCTAGCAATATGTTGTATACTTCCAGTTGTATCCAAGTTATTTCTGGCAAGTTGATGATTAAAAAGGCTTCTCAATTCTTGAATCCGATTTAAATATGTCTTCACAGATTAAATCATATCTAAGTTATAAGCCCTTGGGCATGTAAGATTGATCATTTAAAAATCCTTGGTCTCAAGGCATAAAAAAGAATCTTAGGTGGACTTAACCCATTCACGACAGTCTTTGATAAACAAGAAGTCCGAAGTTACTTGGAGCACAAGTAATCGACCTATCCCTTAGTGTTATTTCCATTATATTATGATTATCGTAGAACGTTTGAGCATAGAAGGAATTCTAATGGGAAGCCTCAATGCCTACACCTAAGGCCCTACAAAGGCACCTATTTGGATTCTTTCTGCTCTTCAAGCTCGGGTAATCAAAAGTATAATAGTCATAATACTTCTGTAATCAATGAAACAAACATTATATATTCGAGTACTAGGTTAGTTCCTGATTGGAAGCCTCAAGGCCTACACCTAAGGCCCCACAAGGCACCTTTCATAACTAAAACAACCTCTCGGGTATATACAACTAAAACTCAACATCCGTTTTACATCTGCCATGCTGAAGATGGTAGTGGCACGCCTGAGCACTTAAAAGTTAATCTTGATTGTGAGCCTTAAGGCCTATACCTAAGGCCCCACAAAGACACCTTTCAAAGTTAACTATGTCTTTCTCTTTCAGCCTTGCCCGACAAGCTTTGCCCGACAAGCCCGCCAGTGAAGCAGAAGCTCGACAGAAAGCATCGATCGGCGCCAACCTCTCGGGGAGCTATGTGCTCTTCGGCTAGGAAACATCCCCAACGGAAATTCTAGCCACGAACAGAAAGTTCACATCCCAGCAAGAATATTAAAAAAAAAAAAAAATTGGGATCAATACAATTCTAAATAAAAATTCCTCCTACAGATTGCATGAAAACTGCAACAATTCTGTTGATTTCTCGATGACAAAACACAAACTCCACGGATTCCATACCACTTGCAGGGTGCCAAATACCATGCAAAATACCTTCCAGTTGCACTGCATCAGCAGCTTTCTTTGCCTTCCCTCCCACATCTTCTTCCTCTATTTGCATCTCCATTTCACGATATTCACCCAGGCTATGGTTCCAAAGCATGAGAGCATAAGATGGATATGCCAACATACCCCATTTAAAATTCTTTCATTCCTACACTTCCATAACCTCCATATCCAAAAACCACCCCTACAGCAGCTCATCTCCATCCTCCCTCCCCTTGAATTTAGTAATCAAATTCTTCCAACTCTCCAAAAAGTCGAATTAAATTATTATTTTTAAATGAAATTTATATTTGGGTAAATTACACAAAACTACTTCAATTATGGGTCGAATGACACTATCATACCTCATCTTTTAAAAATGACAATGTCATACCTCATCTTACGAATTTGTTCCAATGTTAGACATTTTTCTGTTAATTTCTCTGTTAATTGCTAACGTGGCTAGAGAAGGGACCCATTCATTAATCCAACTAGATTAAAAAATAATAAAATATATTTTTAATAATTAAATATTAAAAAATTAAAAATAAAATTATTTTTTATACAAAATGGTGGGACCCACATCTAGAAATCCTTCCACACCCGTCCCCCTCAACCTACCTCAACCACCCTTTCTCTCTCCTCTCTCTCTCTCTTCTCTCTCTCTCTAGGCAGCCTGCAAACTGCATCCCCAAAATCCCAAAACCCAGAAACCCTTCCCACCCGTCCCCCCCAACCTTCCTTCACCACCACCCACCCTCTCTCTCTCTCTTCTCTCTCTTTCTCCTCTCTCTCTCTCTCTCTAGGCAACCTGCATCCCCAAAATCCCAAAACCTAGAATCCCATTACAAATCTCAAAAACCAAAATCCCATAAAACCTCCCAAAGCTCACAAAGCTCTAATTGGTATCCCTCTCCTCCTCCCTCTTTGCCATCGCCGCCACCTCACTAGCCTTGGCGCCACAGTCCCAGGCATAGGAGTTCGAGAAGGCGGCCCTGTTCGACTTCGACCTCACCATTCCTATCCAGATGGCGCAAGTGATGACAGCGGTAGGGAAGTGGGTTCTGGTTTTGGTGGTGAAAGAAGGTTGGGGAGACTAGTTTTGGTGGTGAAGGAAGGTTGGGGGAGACAAATTGGGGGAGGCGAGTGGAGGTAGGTTGAGGGGGAAGGGTGGGGAAGGATTTGTAGAGGTGGATCCCACCATTTTATATAAAAAAAAAAATTTATTTTTTATTTTTAGGGTAAAAGACCGTTTACTACCCTAATGTTTCGTGGTTTTCAACATTTAGTACATCAAGTTTTTTTCGTCTCAGAGTCATACCTAAAGTGTAAATTTTGGGACAGTCTCATACATCCGTTAGTCAAACTGTTAAGTTTTTCGTTAACTGTGACGTGGCGCACTGAGTGGGCGCCACGTGTCATCCACGTTTTTTTTTTTTTTTTTTTTTCTTTCTTTTCTTCTCTTCTTCTTCTTCCTCCGACTGCAACTTTCTGCTTCTTTTTTTTTTTTTTTTTTTTTTTTTGCTTCTTCCTTCCTTCCTCCTTCCTTTCCCTTTCTTCCCCTTCTTCCTTCTTCTTCCTTCTTCTTCCTCCGAAATTTGGGGAATGTTTTTTTTTTTTTTTCTTTATTCTTCTTCTTCATCTTCTTCCTCAAAAAAAAAAAAAAAAAAAAACACTTTCATCTTCCCCCAAATTCGGAGGAAGAAGAAGAAGAAGGAGGAAGAAAAAAAAAATTGAATCTGGGCAGATTCGGAGGAAGAAGAAGAAGAAGAAGAAGGAAGGAGGAAAGAGAAAGAAGAAGAAGAAGAAGAGGAAGAAAAGATAAAAGTGTTTTTTTTTTTTTTTTTGAGGAAGAAGAAGAAGAAGAAGGAGGAAGAAGAAGAAGGAAAGAAAAAAAAAAAAAAACAAACTTCCCCAGATTTCGGAGGAAGAAGAAGAAGGAAGAAGGGGAAGGAAGAAGGAGGAAGAAGAAGAAAGAAAAAAAAAAAAAAAAAAAAAACATTCCCCAGATTTCGGAGGAAGAAGAAGGAAGAAGGGGAAGAAAGGGAAAAGAAGGAGGAAGGAAGGAAGAAGCAAAAGGAAGAAGCAAAAAAAAAAAAAAAAAAAAAACGTGGATGACACGTGGCGCCCACTCAGTGCGCCACGTCACAGTTAACGAAAAACTTAACAGTTTGACTAACGGATGTATGAGACTGTCCCAAAATTTACACTTTAGGTATGACTCTGAGACGAAAAAAACATGATGTACTAAATATTGAAAACCACGAAACATGAGGGTAGTAAACAGTCTTTTACCCTTATTTTTAATGTTTAATTATTAAAAATATATTTAATTATTTTTCAATCCAGTTGGATTAGTGAGTGGATCCCGTCTTTAGCCACATCATCAATTAATAGAGAAATTAACAGAAAAACTGACGGAGGTCTGACATTAAAACAAATTTGTAAGATGAGGTATGACATTCTCATTTTTAAAAGATGAGGTATGATAGTGTCGTTAAAATAGTTTTGTGTAATTTATCCTTTATATTTTTATATGTTGTGAGTAACTATTTATGAATAAGATAGCAATCATAACTAGCTTAAATACTTAAATGCATTTAATAAAATAATGCAAGGTCGCTAGGTTCGTTTCATCTTTCTCGATATCGTGTATATAAAAAAGCAAATAAAAATACAAGATTTGAAAAGATGCCTTCTTTTTTTCTTGAATAGATGACGTTATGTTTGTCAATCTACAAATAATTCATCCGCACCGTAGCATGTGAATGTTATGTATATTGATAGAGCTTACGCGGGCCTTTGAAAAATTTCAACAAAATTGTGGTTCTCAATTTTGTTTGGCATTTAGTTGAATATCAGAGTACGCAACAAACAAACGAACTAATTGAAAATAAAACTTTATTAAATGGAATTGCCAAGAAGGCTACATGAACCGAAGAGACTACATTTTGACTGACTTATTATCTCTGAATAACAAAATTCTCTATTTATAATAAACTAACCCTAGTCCCTAATAAGCAAGGAAACGAAAACCTAATTCTAATGGGCTAAGCCCAAATCTAAACACTAAATAAATAACTATTTTCCAAAACCCTCCGTCAAACTTATGGCGGTACACGTCATGAGTTTGCCAACAAGCAGATGCGGATGCAAGCTCCGTTAGGCGGACAAGACAAGACAAGCTCCGTTAAGCGAACAAGACAAGGCAAGCTCTGTTAGGCGGACAAGACAAGGCAAGCTCCGTTAAGTGGACACAACAAGGCAAGTTCCGTTAGGCGGACATGACAAGGCAAGCGGGCAATCAAGCGAGCAAACGAACAATCCAAGCGAACAAGCGAGCTAGCAGATTCCGGCAAACGATCCAATTAATAACCAGGTGCACAACGTCACTCGAGTGGTCATCAACCCAAGCACTCGAGCAATCGTCGTGGTGGTGGTTAACAAACTCCATTCTCAAATCACTTATGTGGGTCTTGAACATGTCAATTGCCAGTGTGGGCCTAAAAAAAACGTCTTTCGTTTTTCCCTTCTATTTTCTTTTTTCTTTTTTCGGCTTCTGTTTCCTTATTTCCTTATTCCCTTCTTCTATTCCTTCCCTCAGGACGAACGAGTGCAAAGTGCAGCAGCGGTGGCAAATTATGGTGTGACAAGGATGGTGCAAGTTCAGAAATGCTTTCTTCATTGGTCCAAGCATAGGGGTTTGGTAGGAGTAGTGGCGCAGGCGTGACTAGGTGGCAAGGCGACGATGTAGTGGAGGGTTCAGACAGGCAGCAGGGTGTGGGTACGATGTGAGTCTGGTTCATGGTGCAGCACCGTGCAGGTCAGGAACAGCGGCAGTGGAGGGTGATGGTCGAGCAGCAACGGTGGTGGATGGTTCTATAGATCAGCACGCGTGGATGGTGATGCGAGTTCGTGGCGGTTGTTTTGAGTGTAGAAGAAGACGATGACGTGATGCAACAAACAGATTCAATTTTTTTTTCTCCCTTTTTTTAAGCAACAAAACCCTATCTAGGGCACAACGACAAACCATAATGAAGAAGAGGAACGTGACAAGACAAACAAACTAGCTAATAAGAACAGATTCAACCCTGAAGAATCAAACATGTTGTGATACCAAGTTGAATATCAGAGTACGCAACAAACAAACAAACAAACTGAATATAAAACTTTATTAAATGGAATTTCCAAGAAGGCTACATGAATCGAAGAGACTACATCTTGACTGACTTATTATCTCTAAATAACAAAGTTCTCTTTTATAATAAACAAACCATAGTCCCTAATAAGTAAGGAAACGAAAACCTAATGCTAATGGGCTAAGCCTAAATCTAAACACTAAATAAATAACTATTTTCCAATAGGGATAGCATTGGATAATCCACTAGATTCAATGTATGTTGAAGCAAGAAATTGACGTTACATAGTCCAATTTGTCTAAATTAAAGATAAGAGATAAATGAGACAAGTGTCAATCAACCATGAGCACAATAACGTTGCGTAAATTGTCTTAATGACATAATTCTTAACATTGTTATGAGTGGAAGAAGAAAAAAAGAAAAGAGGAAGAAACTTCATCATTAATATCTAATAGATGATTGAATAAATTAATTTAACGTATAGTTAATCAGTTATGACCACTGGAAAAAAAAATCAGTTATGACCACGAAACTGTTTAACATTTAAAAAATAAAGAAATTAGGTTCAGATCATTCTTTTTGTTACTCCATTGATTAAAATCCTATTCATTTTTAATTTTTTATCAAGGTCCTTGAGTATTAATAACATCATTAATTATAATAAAATATTTTTACTTTTAAATATATTCCTTTAGTGTTAAAAATGTTACAATTAGTATATTTATATTTATGGCTAAATTTTTATCATATATTTTTATTTTTGGTTTGTACCTATTTTTAATTTGCAAATATTTTTTTAATTTGTACCAATTTTCTTTTCATTTTTAATTTGTACCCATATATTAGTTTTTTTTGTACCCATATTTTTTAAAGTTTTATTTGTGTTTGTATCCATGTGTATACCGTCATGTGACATTGTATATTTAATCAATGATAGAAAAATTACATATGGTATATTTATGTTTTATGCCTAAACTTTGTATCATATATTTATATTTTTAGTTTGTACCCACTTTTAATTTGCAACATTTTTTAAAAATTTGTAGTATTTTCTTTTTTAGTTTTATTTTGTACCCATGTATTAATTTCTTTTAGGGCCTATATTTTTTAAAAATTCATTTGTACTCATAATTTTTTAATCTTTTATATGTACCCTAATTTATTTATAATGTACCCATTATTCTTTATTAATGTACATATGTGAAATGTACCAATTTTTTTGTGAAATGTACCAATTTTTTTAACACTATGGATACATTCTTTTGCCATTTATTATTTCTTATTTTTACATAGTTTTTATCCATTTATTCAATCAAAATGTTTGAATTCTTTTATTGTAACTGTAGTATTATAATGAGGGATTTTAAATTTATAAGATTATAAATTTCATAAAATATCAAACAATTAATGTCAAAACTATAAAAATATAAATATTAATAGTAATATAATGAGGTGTACAAAGTCAAGGGACTTTGATCAAACTTTGAATACTATTAAGGTTTTAATCAAAGAATGTTAAGGATTAGGGACCGCATTCAAAATATCACTTTAAAAAACATATGAATTCATCAACCCTAAACGTGTAAATAGACACTTTATCATTGTCAAAAATCGATCCCTCCAACAATTCTTTTTCATAAAAAAAAAATTAATAAGATTTTGAAAAATAATGGCAAGGTCGAACATTTATATTACAATTTTATAGGTTGTGATCGCAACGTCGACGATGATTTTACCAGGACTCGCAACCTTAGCAACTTCGCCGTGGGATGATAAGTTTATATAGACATGCAGAGATTTTATCACAGTTAAGTGTGGAAAAGAAATACATGATGCTATTTTCCAACCCAGAGATGCAGACCAAGTGAGCTTACCTTGTTGCCGTCGTCTTCAAAAAATGGGGCATGACTGCCACAAAGCATTAGTAGATAGATCTCTTCAAGCTCCTCTTTCTAAAGTCGAGAAATTGCAGGCTCAGATCAATAGTTGGAATATTTGGAGAGGTTGTTTTCCAACTTCGAAAAAATAATTTTGGATAATAATTAGTTCCATGGTTGATCACTTGAACAAAGTAAAAAAGGTTTTCACGTGGAGTATAAAAATTGTAGATGTGTGTTAAGCTAGTTTGTTTGGTTAGAAAAGAAAAAATACATGGAGTATTAAAATTTAATCTCTAAACACTTCTATTTTACTATATATACATCTTAGTGATGGATTTTTGTTATGTACGTCGAGTCTCCGGACTCAAGGCTAGTTTTCCTTTAGCCTCCTTTTTTTTTTTTTTAGTAGAGCGATGCTGATGAGCTAAAGGAAGGGAAAAATCAATGAGGATCGTACTTGCACCAGGCATGTAGGCATGATGGCTTTCGGCCTCCCTTAATTATAATTAAAAAAAAATTCAATGGTTACATTAAAATTAAATGACATTAATAATGTAAAACTGGACTTTCATTAGTTAGAGCACTTATTCTGACACACCCTGACCCTAAAATCAGGACGTGCTGGCCATCACGTGGGCGTGACGTAACCAAAAGTGCGACACGGAAGCAAAAAGGTAAAAAAAATACGAAGGAATAAAAATCAACTACTAGCAATAATATCCAACTAACATGCTAGAGTGAGTTTAAGTGTGAAACACACATAATCAGAGCATAAGTACTAGGTGCCGTCAAGTAGGACCATTACTAAATTACAACACCCAAAGGTGAGTCCTACATTTAAGTAGTCTGTCAGAACGCCGTGGAAATCCTCGTGAGCCACCAACACTGCTAACTAGAACCTGAAGGGGCACAAAACAAGATTGAGTGGGTCAGTAAAACAAAGCTTTTCGAAAATATCTCATTTAATAATACTTCTAACCCCTTGCTGTAAAACCTGTATACTTTTCCAGAAAAATAGTATATATATAACCATGTATAACAGCAAATAACTCAAATCACAAGTCTTTAACACTTTTCAGGAAAATATGCCATGCTATGCTTCAAAACATAATAAGGATGCATCAATATAACAAGTGAAATAAGGAATCAACCGGAGACCCTACAGTTTTCCTGTACGGCTAATTCTATAGCTCAATATCCAATCCAACCAGAATCACCAACTGTGACCTGTACGGCACTACTCTACACACAAATCGGAACTACCTGAAGTAGTCTGTACGACAAGAATGGTGTGAGAATACGCTTTAGTGCTTCTCTCATCAACAGTTGTATAATAATCTAAAGTCACCTACAAGTCGGAACCACCTCTAATGGTCTGTACGACATGTCGGAACCACCTCTAGTGATCTGTACGACATACACCTACTTGGATCCAAGGTGAGCGTGTGGTGCGGGGTGAATAATATAAGCACTAACACTGGGGGTGCAGTTTATGAGCTCTCAACATAAATCACATCAAACAATAAATCACATGAACAACATAAAACTCACCTGATACTCACCTGTGCGTCCGCAACACCATTTAACATATATGCATCCAATACTAGTTCATATATTTCATATAATATGTATGCATGGCATTTTAAAACATACTTTCATTTAAATTCAAGTTCTGGGAAAAGTCAGTAGTATATAGGTATATACAGAAAATAACTGCCCACTCACTGGTATGTCGAAGGGTCGTAACCCCCGTGACGCCCTTGAATGCGTTCGTCCTCGGGATAGGTCTCACCTATATGCGAAACAACTATAAAAACGTTATTTTAAAGCACATAACCAACAATACGTAATAACTTTTCATATGATACTCAATTTGGGTATATGAATATACCACAGTGACCTACTCAACGTCACGGACGTCGAGATATTTTTAGAATAATTTTTCAACGCCGCATGCGCCCCCAAGCGCTGGGAAAGGCACGGTGCTACGCACCCCCACGCGCGTCATCCCCTACCTCCAGACGTCGGAAAATCTCGCCGGCGCCGGAAAACTGGGCAGACCTGTAAATGCCCTTTTCTCGTTCGATATTGCACTATTTTCCACGAAATTTTCACCAAAATGTCACAAATCACGAGAGGAAAAAGGCTATACCTCTTTGGAGCCTCAAAACCTTCGAAATCACGTCGGGAAATTTCTATCAAAACCGGCCACCTTCGAATCTTGTGATCCCGATGTCCAAAACCTTCAAACGAACGTCCCCGATCTTTGTGGGAACCTCCTAGAGCTCACTGTGAGCTTGGATTGTCCTAAAAACCAACCATTACAAAGTTCGTGAACAGTGCTCAAATTGGAGCTTGGGTTTTCAACGTGAATTCGAAAGGTTTCTTACCTGAAATGGATACCAGAGAGTTTGTGTGGTCTCCAGGAGCACGATGGTGGTCTCAAACACGACGATCCGTGAAGTTTTGATGGTCTTTGGGTGTGGTCCGTACTAGTTCAAAGGGAGAGAGAGAATGGACTCAGAGAAAGGAGAGAAAGAACGTGCGGAAGAGAGAGAATGAACTGATTGGTGTGTGTGTCCTTCTAAGTCCCTAACCACACAATTGCATACAATTTAATCCAACTTAATTTTTTTTTTCCAAGAATTTAGGAAGGTATGCATTATTCAATTAAACAGGTCACACATACCTTAGCAACCTTTAAGGGCAATTCCGTCAATTCACATCCACGATAAATGAAATTTCGGGACGAGCTGTGACATATTCTCCCTTTATATATACACTCAAGATCGAACATGCTCCTCCTAGCAATTAGATATTCTTTAAAGTTTAGTTTTGAATCCCCTCCCTACATCAACAATTAAAGAGAAGTTGTTAGCTCAAGCAACTCAAAAATCTCAATGAGACCGTACGTCTGCTTCTTTTTCAAGCGTTGTATTTCATTCGTAACCATGATTTCCAGCTTTGAGTGCATTTTTATCACACTAATTAAAGGATAAATTATGTTGTTAATTGTGTCTCCTTTAATTAAAAATTAGATAAATAAAATAAGGTTTATTGTTTTTTTATTTATTATAAAATGATATTACTGCTCTAAGTGCTAGATTAAGAGAAGATTGAGAATTTGAACCTGAAACGTAATGAATTGAAGCTGAAGGTCTCTATCCACCATGACAATCTACCACTTACAAATAAGGTTCATTGTTAAATTAATAAGTTATGGCTCACATGATTTGGATTTTCATTACGTTGGTTTCAGTAAAATTAAGAAAGAAACCCGCATGAGTGAAGAAGCGTCATCATTAATATATAACAGATAGTCAATTAATCAGGTTCGGTCTAGAGATTTTTGAGGCTCAGGATGATGCCAAAAAAAGTGCCCTAACTTCATATAACAAAATTATTTATTTTCACACGTAAGACATATATAAAATTATACTTAAAAAACCACTTCAAACTCAATAATTTAGAAACATAGAAAAACTAATTTATTTTGTATTGAGAGAATGAAACCAAAAAACTCCGGGCTTACAAGTAGATAGATGATGAGTTTTGTTTTCCATCTGAACTTTGAAAATGTTTTTGTATAAATCGTGATGCATTTTTTCTTATTTATTAACTTTGTCAATATGGGACTAAAAAATAATGATGTTTTTGAGTCTTTAATTGATATGTATTAGAAATGAATAGGCACTAAACTAAACCTTTTGATGACACGTCATATAATTTGCAAATTTGCTCTAAAAATTTGGTTTACGTATTACTCATTGTTGAAGATTAGACTTGAATTGAAACGCATATTTAAAAATAACAACCCACTTAGCTACTAGCTAGTTACTAAAAATAAATTAACAACCAAACAAAAATTTTTAGAATTGAAAAGAATATACATGCACGTAGCATTTCGAACTTAGGACCTCCTGTTAATTTTAAACAACAAAAACCATTGCTTCTAATTAAGCTTCTTCATCCTTGAACCAAATTTTGTAAATTTATACTTTTATGAAACGAAATTTGTAAAAATTAGAAAGTAAATAAGCACATGTGGTATTTTGAACCCAAGACCTCATTATTTTCAAATGACAAAACCACCACTTCCAGTTAAATTTATGTTTCATTGAACCAAATTTTATAAATTTGTACTCTTATAAAAAATATATATAAATATACCACCTTAATAAATTTGGTACCCCCAATTTTTTTGGGCCTTGGATGGTCGCCCTGCCCGCATTGAGCTTGGGCCTTGCAATTAATTTCACGTTTAGTTAAGAGTTACGACGGTAAAACTGTTTAATCTTCATCGATCAATACACATAACCTGTATATAGACATTTTCTTGTTATTCTCCGAGTACCCTCAATATTTTATTTTTAGAAAACTTCATTTTAATCCCTAAAAAAGATGAGTTTTAGATTATAACCATATGTAAGATTAAAATCCAATTTTAGTCCCTAGCACATTTAATCATATCATTTATTAGTTGTATTTTGATGTTTTATTTTATCTTTTTATTTTTATTTTAATGTATTAATTACATTTAAATTTAATTTTTATTTCATTCATCATAATATATTTTAATAGAGGTCGCACTTGGTGCGATGGCAAGTGCCTTCGCCCATGAGCGGTAGGTCTCGGGTTCGAGACTTGGGAGCAGCCTCTCCATAAATGGGGGTAAGGCTAGCCGACATTCACCTCTCCCAGACCCTGCGTAAAGCGAGAGCCTTGTGCACTGGGTACGACCATCATAATATATTTTAATGTCTACATTTAGGCAACTATATTTTTTTATAATATATATTCCGATAACAATTTTGTATGTTCTTCATTTAGGTACATTAATACATTTGAATATTTTGGTATATCTATCGGTACAAACATGTAGTTACATTGATTCAATATAATGCATTTCGTTACGTACACTTTGATACACACATTTGAGTATTGACTTTTAGGTACATTAATTCAATTATTATTTCGGTAAATACATTTAGGTACATACATTTTGGTATCGATATTTAGGTACATACATTTTCGGTATTGACATTTAGGTTCGTACATTTTGGTACATACATTTCGATATTGACATTTAGGTACATTAATTTAATATAATACATTTCAGTACATACATTTAGGTTCATTATAATATATTTCGGTACAATCATGTAAGTACAAATATTTTGGTATAAAAAAGTCAATTTTATATATTTTGGCACACTCATTTCTGTACACTTATGTATCTGTATATTTTTGTATCACAAATTTTTTTTAATATTTTCTCATTTACAATCATTTCTAATTAAAAAAAATAAATATGTGCATATTAATAAAATTAAAATTTAATATGGAGAGATTAAATAAAAATACACATTAAATAAGAAAAATTGAATGTAAATTTTGATAAAAGTACACTCAAGGGATTAAATTGAATATTTAATCTAGCATCAGGTTTTTTTTTAAATTTTAATCTTTTACAAGGACTAATGTTCAAAAAACCCTATTATTTTCCATCAAAAGAGAGGTTAAGAAACTCCTCAAAACAATTGCAAGTTTGAATATTTATCAAATTAATATTACAATTTTTTTCTTCGTGACTGTAGCAGTAATCAAACTCCGCCGTGTAAGTTTATCTTACATTGCCGGTCCCAAGCCCGGATAAAGGAGGAGGGGGAGGGCGTCAGGTAGTCGACAGCCGGCACTCCATGATCACGTCGAATCCTTATGAAAATGAATCCAGAACAAAATCGCGCTAAAGCTAGGGCGTCACCCGTAAGTGGCGCGCTGTGTGGCCCGAGCACAGTGATAAGTGAGCAAGGGTCGCTGTATCTCCATCGGCACCCGGATGTAGTGTTAAATGAGCAAGGGGGCCATAGAAACTTCTTTTCGAACGACTCCACTCAAAGTTGTTTGGGAGCATATGCTCCTATCAACTTTACACGGGACACACAAAAGAAGTACTTTGATCCTATTAAATGGGGGAGGGTGAAGAAGCTAGGACAGAAGGGTAGAGCTTAAGAGAGCAAAATGCGTTTAGGAACGTGGAATATAGGAACCTTAACGGGAAAATCTATGGAAGTAGTGGAAGTTATGGTAAGGAGAAGGATAAATATTATGTGCTTACAAGAAACTAAGTGGGTTGGTAGTAAGGCAAAGGATCTAGAAAACTCAGGGTTTAAACTTTGGTATTCGGGCACAAATAGAACGAGAAACGGTGTTGGCATCATCGTGGACAAGACCTTGACACAAGATGTTGTAGATGTCAAGAGGGTAGGAGATAGAATCATGGCAATCAAGATTGTAATAGGACAAGAACTTATCAATGTGATTAGTGCGTACGCACCTCAAGTAGGGTTGGATACGAGTTCGAAGGAGAAATTTTGGGAAGACCTTGGAGACTTGGTGCAAGGAATTGCTCAGACGGAGAAGTTATTTATAGGAGGAGATTTAAATGGACACGTGGGCAGGGAGACAGGCAACTATGGAGGTTTTCATGGTGGCCATGGTTTTGGGGAGAGAAACGAGGATGGGGAAGCTATCTTGGATTTTGCAATGGCATATGATATTTTCTTAGCCAACACCTTCTTTAAGAAGAGAGAAGAACATGTGATCACCTACAAGAGTGGGTCGTCAAAAACACAAATAGATTTTCTTCTAATGAAGAAAGGGGATCGTATAACTTGTAAGGATTGCAAAGTTATACCAGGAGAGAGCGTGGCTAATCAACATCGCTTGTTGGTGATGGATGTACATATCAAAAGAGTGAGACAAAAGAACAAGACTTGGAAGTGCCCAAGGATTAGATGGTGGAATCTAAAAGAAGAAAAACAAGCCATTTTCAAAGAGAAAGTAATCACCCAGTGTGTGTGGGATAGAGAGGGGGAAGCTAGCCAAATGTGGGATTCCATGGCTAGTTGTATTCGAAAAGTAGCAAAAGAGGTATTAGGAGAGTCCAAGGGCTTTGCCCCACACCAAAAGGAATCTTGGTGGTGGAATGAGGAGGTACAAACAAAGGTGAAGGCTAATAAGGAATGTTGTAAAGCCTTATACAAGGATAGGACTGATGAAAATGGTGAAAGGTATAGAAAAGCGAAGCAAGAGGCGAAGAAAGCTGTGAGAGAAGCTAAGTTAGCGGCTTACGACGATATGTATAAACGACTAGATACTAAAGAAGGAGAGTTGGATATCTATAAACTAGCTAGAGCAAGGGAAAAGAAGACAAGGGACCTAAACCTAGTGAGGTGCATCAAGGATGAGGATGGAAAGGTTCTTGCTACAGAGAACGCGGTTAAAGACAGATGGAGAGGTTATTTTCATAATCTTTTCAATGAAGGATATGAAAGGAGTGCTTCTTTAGGGGAGTTGAGTAACTCAGAAGAGTGTAGAAACTACTCTTTTTATCGTCGAATCCGGAAGGAAGAAGTGGTTGTAGCTTTGAAGAAGATGAAGCATAGAAAAGCAATAGGCCCAGACGATATACCAATCGAAGTGTGGAAAGTTTTGGGAGAGACAGGTATAACATGGCTCACTGACCTTTTCAATAGGATTTTGAAAACGAAGAAGATGCCAAATGAGTGGCGAACGAGCACTTTGGTGCCTATCTACAAGAATAAGGGCGACGTACAAAATTGCATGAACTATAGGGGTATTAAGCTAATGAGTCATACAATGAAGCTCTGGGAGAGAGTCGTTGAGCATAGATTGAGGCAAGAGACACGGGTTTCGGACAACCAATTCGGGTTTATGCCAGGGCGCTCAACCATGGAGGCAATCTATCTCTTACGAAGATTGATGGAAAGATATAGAGATGGGAAAAAGGATTTACACATGGTCTTTATAGATTTGGAGAAAGCGTATGATAGGGTCCCAAGAGACATTCTTTGGAGGATTTTAGAGAAGAAAGGAGTACGAGTAGCATATATCCAAGCTATAAAGGATATGTATGAAGGAGCAAAGACTGCCGTAAGAACTCATGAAGGACAAACTGAAAGCTTTCCCATAACTGTAGGATTACATCAAGGCTCATCCTTAAGTCCTTACCTTTTTGCGTTGGTAATGGATGAGTTAACAGGACATATTCAAGATGATATTCCTTGGTGTATGCTTTTCGCAGACGATATAGTGTTGATAGATGAAACTCAGGAAGGGGTAAATGCAAAGCTTAACCTTTGGAGAGAAGTGTTGGAATCTAAAGGTCTTCGCCTAAGCCGATCAAAGACAGAATAAATGGAGTGCAAGTTCAGTGCAAATGGAGGCCAAAACGAGTTAGGGGTGAGGATCGGAGATCAAGAAATACCAAAGAGCGATTGTTTTCGTTACCTAGGATCTATCTTGCAAAAGAACGGAGAATTAGATGGAGATCTCAACCATAGAATACAAGCTGGATGGATGAAGTGGAAGAGTGCATCTGGCGTGTTGTGTGACCGTCGTATGCCACTGAAGCTCAAGGGAAAATTTTATAGGACGGCAATAAGGCCGGCGATGCTGTATGGCACAGAATGTTGGGCGGTGAAGCATCAACACGTACACAAAATGGGTGTAGCGGAGATGAGGATGCTTCGTTGGATGTGTGGGCACACGAGAAAGGATAAGATTAGGAATGAGGATATTCGGGGTAAAGTAGGAGTAGCTGAAATTGAAGGAAAGATGAGAGAAAATCGGTTACGGTGGTTTGGACATGTGCAAAGAAGGCCTACTGACGCTCCGATTAGAAGATGCGACTATGAGACAGAGGTTCAGGGCCGAAGGGGTAGAGGAAGACCTAGGAAAACTTTGGAAGAGACTCTAAGAAAAGACTTAGAGTACTTGGATCTAACGAAGGACATGACACAGGACCGAGCACAATGGCGCTCTAAGATTCATATAGCCGATCCCACTCAGTGACTTGGATTTTCCAAGTCTCAAACCGAGAAGTTTTCCTCACTCAGGAAATTAAGGAAATACTACCTCAACCTACATGCTCCACTCACAAAGCTTCAACAAAAGAAAATTCAAAGAACTTAGCGAAGAAGGCTTTGGTGTAATTAACACAATACGTTGAAATGAAGGAAAACTTATTTATTGATATCCCTGATAAGCTACAAATATGTACATATACATAAGTCAAAATAAACAAACAAGAGGGAGCATTCACAAAGGTTGCTTAGGAGAAGTCTCAGCAGTCGGTAGAGCCCTAGAAAAAGAAGGCATCGGAGGGGGATCATTCGGAGCCTCAGTACTGGACAGAACCCTAGAAGGAGGAGGCATCAGAGGTTGATCATTTGGAGCTTCATTACGAGGTACAGCTCCAGAAGACGAAGGCAATAAATGCCTTTGGAATAAACCCACAAATCTCTGATGATCAAGTAAAACCTGACCATCAGATTCCTTCATCTGGTCAAGCTTCCTCTTCATGTTTGTAGCATAGTCATGTGCGAGCCGGTGCAACTGTTTATTCTCATGCTTGAGCCCTCTAATCTCCTGTTTGAGATTCATCACTTCAGCCGCCAATGATTCAACTTGGCAGGTTCGAGCAAATAGGCGTTGGGCCATATTAGACACAGAACCTGCACACTGAACACTGAGAGCCAGAGAATCCTTAACAACTAACTCATCAGACCGTTTGGAAAGTAGTCTGTTATCTTTGGGAGTGAGAAGGTTCCTGGCCACCACCGCAGCGGTCATATCATTCTTCATCACGGAATCCCCAACGGTAAGAGGACCAGTAGGGGAGACGAAAGATGGGCGCCATATGTTGTCTGGAGAAGGCGGAGCTGCCTCTTCAACAATGTTCAAGTCAAAACGACGGTCGGAGGGGCCAGACATTTTCAAAGGTGTTGAAGAGAGAAGAGGTCGGACAAATCAAGATCTTAGAAGTGCAAGAATGGAGCTTCTACTGGTGGAGATTCAAGTGTGCTTTGGAACTTAATGCCAGCCCCTATAAAAATCTGCACTCGACAGAGCTTCAGAAATCGAAGAGGCGCCTGCTCAAAAATCGAAGAGGCGTTTGCCTTCTCAAAAGTTGGGCTGCTCAAAGACCACGAGGGTCGATCTCAGAAATCGAAGAGGCGTTTGCTTTCTCAAAAGCTGGGTTGCTCAAAGACCACGAAGGCCGATCTCAGAAATCGAAGAGGCGCTTGCTTTCTCAAAAGCTGGGCTGCTCAGAGACCACGAGGGCCGATCTCAGAAATCGAAGTGACACCTACTTTTCCAGCCTTGTCAGCACCTGTCACACACACACTCAGCTTTGCGGAAATTATGGGCATTCTGTCGAAGACTTCTGGTGAAGTAGAAAGCACATGAGTCTTACTGTTCAATCACCCACTTCCCACACGCAACAGTAGCTCATGGGTACCACAGATAACTTTGCCAAAGTTCTCTGCCAAAGTCGAGCACGTGAAGCTTGCAGCTCCCACTACATCGCTCTGACCAAGAAGGGTAAACGAATAGCAAAGAAACAGCACTAACAAAGTTTAGACACATAAATTTGGAAGGTCTAGCTACCATATTATTACCCACAAGGGTAAAGGAACAGTACCACTGCTGGATAATTGGAAAGTCCCTGTGTGTCAACCTTTGTGCTTCGTGGCAAGGTAGACTAGCAAACATACCCAATCTTTACTCACATTCGAGAAAACACTCCCAACAAGATTGCTTGCTCCAAAATCGAAGAGGCACCGTCTTCCGAATCTTGAGAGCCAGACTCCCAACATGACTACTTTCTCAAAAATCGAAGAGAGGGTAAAGGAATAGTACCATTGCTGGATAATTGGAAAATCCCTATGTGTCAACCTCTGTGCTTCGTGGCAAGGTAGACTAGCAAACATGCCCAACCTTTACTCACATTCGAGAAAATACTCCCAACAAGTTTGCTTGCTCCAAAATCGAAGAGGCACCGCCCTCCGAATCTCGAGAGCCAGACTCCCAACATGATTACTTTCTAAAAAATCGAAGAGACACCGCTCTCCGAATCTCGAGAGACGGACCCCCAGCATGATTGCTTTTTCAAAAATCGAAGAGGCATCGTTCTCCGAATCTCGAGAGCCAGATCCCCGATAGGATTGCTTGTTCGAAAACCGAAGAGGCAACACTTTCCCAACTTCAAGAGCCAGATCTCCTTGGATAAAGCTGTCTGTAATCTTCACACGCAACATCACCTTTCCAGATACCACAGACCATTTTTTCAAAGTGCTCTGACAGAGTTAAAACATGTGAAGCTGGCAGCTCCCACTACCGTGCTATGACCAAGTAGGGTAAAGGAATAGCATTACTACTTGTTGTTAAGGAGACGCCTATATATGTCGACCTCCATCCCCAACGGACAGGCAGACCTGCAAAAATGCTCAACCCTTCCTCATATCTGAGAGGGCTCTCCCAACGAAGCCTTTCGAAATATTCAGCTTTCTTTCCCCCCGATAATATCTCTGCAAACAAGCTATACTAGAGCAAGAATATCTCATATCATCAGGGTTAAAAGCAAGAGTATCCCATATCATGCTTTTTCCCTGTCTTTTCCTTTGGCCTTGTTCTTATCTGCAAGACAAGGAGAAAGAGAGCAATCAGTCAGCACTTGGAATCAAGCTTCCAGCCAGGAACTGACTGCCTGGAACCCCTTACCTGATTACTTACCTGCCATTGCTCTCGAGTACTCATCTTCAACATCTTATGCTTCCAGGGAAGATACCGCATCTGCCTGAGGAACAGATAGGGCAAGGGAGAAAGATACAAGGAAGCATGTGGAGACAAGCGAAACAGCACACGTGCCGATACATCCATTACTCTGTCAAAGCAAAAGTATCCCATATCAGCAGGGTCGAACGTACTCTAGATTTGATGGACTTGTTTTGACCCTCAAATTCTTCAGTCGGCCTTATACTCTGGAGGAAACCAGAAAACCCTCCAGCTCAGTTCAAGAATAAGCCTGTGGAAAGTTACTTCTTCAAAAGCAAAAGTATCCCATATCATCTCTTCTCATGTTCTTCTCTTTATCCTTCATGCTGCCTGCAAGATAGGGTGAATGTGAACAATCAGCCGGAGCTCTGATTGCTTACCTTGTCTGCCACCTCTTTCAGTAGATCCTCTAGCTCGGCGACTTGGGGGACTCCTACTACATGGTTTGTATCGCGCTTGACCAAGCCTGAAACTACAAGTAAGCTTCAAGTGAAATTGATACATTACCTTGTGCATCTCCACCAGTTAAAGATACCACCCCTGGATGGAGGAAGAGTACTTCCAAAGAAGATGCCACATCTACCTATGAGACAGATAAAGCAAGTCAAGACGATACCGCACTCCGATACTTAGAAGTTTCGTGATTACGAGATCATTCTCCCACAATATTTCCTAATGTCATTTGTACTAAATCATTCACTTGTACTCACTAAAGGAGAGCTTGAACCTATGTACTTGTGTAAACCCTTCACAATTAATGAGAACTCCTCTATTCCGTGGACGTAGCCAATCTGGGTGAACCACGTACATCTTGTGTTTGCTTTCCTGTCTCTATCCATTTATATACTTATCCACACTAATGACCGGAGCAATCTAGCGAAGATCACAAAAAGCGACCGTTTTCGCTACCTACAATCTATCGTGCAAGCGAACGGAGAATTAGATGGAGATCTCAACCATATAATACAAGCTGGATGGATGAAGTGTAAGAGTGCATCCGGCGTGTTGTGTGACCGTCGTAGGCCACTGAAGCTCAAGGGAAAATTTTATAGGACGGCAATAAGGCCAGCGATGTTGTATGGCACAGAATGTTGGGCGGTGAAGCATCAACACGTACACAAAATGGGTGTGGCGGAGATGAGGATGCTTCGTTGGATGTGTGGGCACACGAGAAGGGATAAGATTGGGAATGAGGATATCCGAGGTAAAGTAGGAGTAGCCAAAATTGAAGGAAAGATGAGAGAAAATCGGTTCCGGTGATTTGGACATGTGCAAAGAAGGCCTACTGACGCTCCGGTTCGAAGATGTGACTACGGGACAGAGGTTCAGGGCCGAAGGGGTAGAGGAAGACCTAGGAAAACTTTGGAAGAGACTCTAAGAAAAGACTTAGAGTACTTGGATCTAACGGAGGACATGACACAAAACCGAGCGCAATGACGTTCTAGGATTCATATAGCCGACCCCACTTAGTGGGAAAAGGCTTTGTTGTTGTTGTTGTTGTTGACTGTAGCAGTAATCATGGTACTACCAGTGCTTGCAACCCTATCACCTTCGCCATCTAACGATAACCAATCAGAGGCATGCAAAATAAATATTACTATTGACTGTAAAAACGAAATATTCAACTCCACAATCCAAGCCGAGGTAAAGAAGTTCTCTGCAGATTGTTGCCATCAACTTTTGACTTCAGGTGAATCTTGCCGCAAAGTACTGGATGAGGATAGAACAATTTGGGATGGTTGTTTCACTTGATTTCCGACTATACATTGATGAATATTGTTTACTTCCAATTCCATAATATTCAAATTCATTTAAAAAAGCCTAGGGTTCGATATGGATCTTGGAATTTGAAGGAATTTTGTTTAATATATCTTTGTGTTTACCTAAATTTGTTGTACATATTTAGCATAATTTGATTCTTGGGTGCACTACGTTTGTTAAAATATAGATTAGGGACTTAAATATGAATTTAGAATTATTTCAATTCATAACTTTTCTGTGTGTTTCCCTAATACATGAAAAATTAGTAATAATTTGGGTTTTCCTATTAAGATTTGTAATCCCGTGAAATTAAAGAAAGATCAACTAAGGAGAGACTAGTTAATCGATTTTTGTTTCCTTATTTCGCGTATTCTTAAGTTCTTTGATTCTTACTTCCCTGTTCCTATTAAGTAACATGCCATAATACTAATTGGGATGGAGGGAAGTAATCTGGGTATTCAGGAATATGAGAGGAAGAATAGGTATGAGATCAACTACCTTCAACTCAATCAAATCTTAATTCCTATTTAACAATGTAATGGGTTACAAATTGTAATGTGAGACTCGTATACTTTGCAATTCCATATGAATTAGTGAACACAAAAACAAGTACTGCTTCTTTTTTCCAGTTTCACACCAACTTGAGCAACATGGGATTCTAACAGAAACCATGGATTTTTTTTAGTTTTCGCCATTGGTTATTTGTCAAACAACTGAAATGAAATGAGATAAGAATCTCTGAAGATCTTTCTTCTCTACTTATAACATGTAGAATTTGGAATAAGGTTTTATCACTAAATGGTCCCTGACGTTTCTAAAGTTCATATTTTCACCCGTAATTGATTAATGTCATCCTCCACGGTTTTCCTCCTCCAGATTAGCCCGACGAAATATATCGGGGTGATTTTGAATATCATATCATGACCACCGCGACACCAAAGAATCATTGAGCAACCGCGGTTATAGGGGCGCGGGTTGTGGTGGACTTTTGACGTCATCGTTACAACCAGGATGTGGCCCTCCTGGTCTTTTGCATGGGTCGAGGACTCTGGGGTGAATGCGCTTCCTTTCGGCTTTGACTTCAGAGTTTAGCACCACCATGCTAACGAGGAGCAAACAGAGGATGAATGACTTCATGTTTGAAATGTCCATGAGTATTGTTCTTAATGTATGTCTAATAGTTTGTATTTGTGTTGGCACAAGACTCTCAATTCTGACTTCTTGTGTTAATGTGCCAAAATATTACAATACATAGGGTTATATTAATCCCTATGTAGATAGGAATCCTCCACTAATTACAACTGGAAATTACATTCCTATAATATTGTACAATCATTGAGAGGATTCTAGATTAACTAGGTAGAATTATGACTCCTAACATGTGGAAAATATTGCAATATATATATATATATAACACACACACATACATACACATACACATATACATACACATATACATATACATATACATAAACCTTACATTAATTCCTATTTAAGTAGGAATCCTACACTAATTACCATTGAAAATACAGGCTACAATCACATAGAGGATTATGAATTAACTAGGAGTAATCTAACAGAAAATCACATAGAGGATTACGAATATAAGGAACATGTAAGCACAGAGCAAATTCTAGCATTATTGAGGCAACAAACGAATTAAACAAAAAGTCCCTTATAAGGTAATTACTTGCTAACCAAGTTTTAACGCCGCAGTTCCTATTGGGGAAGGAACCCTAAAGTATTTCCCATGATTCGTCAGAGAACAACCAAGAACTCAAATTTCTGACCCAGTTAGAAGAAGAAGACGACATGATCGCCAGATTACCGGAGTATATTTGCTGCCATATTCTCAAATTCTTGCCAATTAGACATCCAGTGGTGATAAATTATTCGGAAGATAGCACCTTCTGCTTCCTTCACAAACCTAAAGCTTGATGATCTGTTGCTGCTTCTCCGTGAAAGCTCCAAAACCATGTACAACTTGCGCCGCCTCATCAATTTTCCATGCATACATAAACTCTACATTCTTTTGCTCCAACGCTAACAGTCTGACTTGCATAAATTCTTGGTTGCTTAGCGCATGCACATCGAATACAGTTGCGGTAGAGATCAGGATTTCTTACACAGAAAACCCGATTGAATTTCCTCAAATTTTGTATGTCAGCACTTCCTTTCTCGTACTGAACCTAAATGGGAACTTACGGCTGGATTTTCATCCTGATTAAATGTGTTTGGATAAAGGTTTGTAGAGAAGATGGTATTAGTTTTAAGGAGAAGCTTTTCTACATCTTCCGTGTGCTTGAAGATTTGTTCATAGCGGGTGACATATTGAACAAGAAAAGAGAAGTGGTTTAAAGGTGAAATCGAATCCACTCACGAGTTAAAGTTTGAGTGTTTGGTGCATAATTTTAATGGCGATATCGAGTATAGCTTTGTGGTTGATTGCCCGAACCTTAAAACCTCGAGCCCTGCGATAATTTCTTGGCCAAGTATAAAATCTTTGTGGATTTGAAGGTCCTTGATTATGCAAAGATTTGTATCGGAAACCCTTCAGCATATTAGGGTGAACTTGGGCTTTATTTCGAGGTAAACCACTTAAATCGTGCATTTGAGCTTTACATTAACGGTATATTATTCATATTCATAAGTTAATGGGTTATGAAAAGACTCTCTTGCTAGCTAACTTGTGACTAAACTTTTTAGACCATGAATTTAGACGATTGTGTAGATTCATTCTTGCCTGAATATGAGGTCCAAGTTACCAAAATGTAGTCATAATTACGTTTTGCTTACTATTTATTTAATTACTACATGCATTGTTTCAGGGGCGGAGCCACATGGAGGCCAGGTGAGGTCTAGGCCTATCTTGAAATTTTATTAATATATATTTTTTGTCTGCTAGGTTTGGCAATAAACAACTTTTTATTTTGTTTTTTAAACTAAACCTTACAATTAGCTAATTCCTTTTTTAGTCTCTTCGTATAAGACAAGTTCTATACAAGTTAAAGTAAAATTCAATTAATTATGTTGAAATTAATATCTCAAGGTAATAGTCTTAAAGGCCCCTCCTGAGAAGGGTTAGTGGCTTTGCTATTGCATTGTTTAGTAAGTGGGCGAGTCTTGGAGCGACAGAAAGGTTGCTCCTTTACGTTCCGCTTACTTTTGAATGTTTTGCATGGCTCGCATTGTTTGGATTTTCTTTACGTTGGTGTTAGTAAACTTAAGAAAGCAACCCACATGAATGAAGAAACCTCATCATTAATATATAACAGAAAGTCAATTTTAACATGTATTATGAGTTATGATGGTAAAAATGTTTAATCATCAGTACACATGCCTATACATAAACATTTTCTTGTTAATTATTCTCCGATTCCCCTAAATATTATTTTCCATCAAAAGAAAAATTAAGAAAATCCTAAACACAATGGCAAGTTTGAATATTTATCAAATTATATTACAATTTGGTTCTTCGTGACTGCAGCAGTAATCATGGTGCTGCCAGTACTTGCAATCCTATCACCTTCGCCATCTAACGATAACCAATCAGAGGCATGCAAAAGAAATATTACTGTTGAGTGTAAAAACGAAATCTTTAACCCTACAATTTAACTAGAGGTAAAAAAGTTCTCATCAGAATGTTGCCATCAACTTATAACATCGGGTGAATCTTGACTATACATTGATGAACAGTGGCGAAGCCAGGATTTCTCGGGAGAGGGGCGAACTTAAAAGAATGCAAGGTTAAAGAAAAATGGCAACAACTAAATCTTTTTATATAGTAATGTCTTCCATAATTAATCAATACAAACAAATTACAATTGTTGCCGGCGAGGTTTCATGTCATGAAAACGTCGCATAATAGGCTCATTATCAATAAAAGCAAATACATCTTTCTCAATGTAAACAAGCATGCTATCACTCAACCATTGATCTCCCATTTTGTTATGCAATGGTGTTTTCACAATCTTCATAACACCAAAGCCAATGTAAGAAGTTTATACACTAACATATAGCTTTCACACCTCCCGGTCTTCACTAACTCTTTTGCAAGATCACTAATTCCTCTCAAAGATGAAAATTCACTATGCATCTTCATATCATGAATGTAATTGTCAAGTTGAATTGGAAGATTCATGAGGTCCATACGATCAAAATCTTGAGGATAAAGTTGGGCTAAACGAACAATTTTTGCTTTGTCAAAAGATGCAAAATTATTCACCGGACTCAAACATGTCATACAAAGAAGTAACTCGGTGTTTACCTCATTGAAGCGATCATTCAACTCCTTTAGTTGCATATCAAGGACTTGAAAATAGAGGTCCACACGATAGTAATGGAAGTTTGTGATTTTTGGAGCTTTACGCCTTGATTTTCCAAGTACGAAATGCAAATCCTCCATGTTAGGAACGATAATATCATGCTCCTCACAAAACTTTTCTACATCATGAAGCAAGTCCCCAAAGTCATCATCTCTCAAGGATTGTAGTCTTTGCTTGCATACTTCCACTAACGCCATCGCATTCACAATATCTTGATCTTTCTTTTGCAATGCTTGTGATAACTCATTTGTAATTCCCAATATAAGTGTCATCAAGAAAAGGTGAAATGTAAAATCAAAAGTTTGTATGTCTTTGAATAACCTAGTTGCTTCACCGAGTTATCTTGGTTGCGATCACTTTTAATCCATTCAACCACCTCCACCACGGCTTCAAACATAACAATAATACTAACTATAGTACCATAATGCGAGTTCCACCGTGTATCGCATGGACGCATGAGACTCATTTCTTGATTTAACCCTTTACCCGTTTCAAGATTACCAAGATTAAGAGCTTTATGAATTTGTTCTTGTTGTTTTTCTCTAAATGCATCACGACGCTTACACAATGATCCAATAAGATTCACCAAACTACTAGCATTGATGAAGAAATTGGCAACATCCTTATTTTCCTTTGCCACGAATACAAGAGCTAGTTGGAGTTGGTGTGCAAAACAATGAATATAAAATGCTTGAGGGTATTTGTTCAAAATCTTTGATTTAAGACCATTTAACTCACCTTTCATATTGCTAGCTCCATCATAGCCTTGTCCTCGTAACTTGGACATACTCAAATTTGTTGTAGCAAACAATCTCTCAATGGCCTCTTCAAACGAGTTACTAGTTGTAGAGGAGACATGTTGAACATCCAAAAACTTTTCAATTGCTTCTCCTTTTTTGTTCACATATCGCAATACCACCGCCATTTGCTCTTTAGTTGAAGAATCACGTGCTCCATCAACCAAAAGAGAAAAAAATGCACCTTCCATATCTTTAGTGATTGCATCTACAGTTTCAATGGCACAAGCACGGACAAGATCTTTTTGAATATCGGAAAAAGTATACTTAAGATTCTTGGGAGCATTCTCAAACACAACCTTCCTAACTTGTTCATTATGCTTGGAAAGAAATTGCATAAGCTCCAAATAATTGCCCCTATTGCTTGATTTCAACGATTCATCGTGGCCACGAAAAGGCAAACCTTGTCCCAACAACCATCTTGTGCACTCAAGTGAGGCACTCAATAAAGTACGATAATTAATACGAGTTTCATCGGTTTGCTTAATCACAAATGTTTCAATGTGTTGTTTTTGTGCCATCAATTCTCTAGCTTGTTGTACAGCTTTATTATGAAGACTTCCAACACTTCCTTCATGGACTCGAAGATTTTCGGGTCCTTTCTTCCAATTTGTAAACCCTATCTCAGTGAAGACATCACTTCCAGTGCTACCCATTTGATCAAAATCACATTTGAAAAGATAACAATAACGGTAAAATGCAGCATTTTTGGATATACTATACTCCAACCACTTAAACTTATCAAACCAACGAATGATAAAACATCGATTGTCGCTAACCTTTCTTGGCATGATGTGGTCTCTAGGTTGACAAGGATCAACTTGAAGATAGTGTCTACGAATTGCTTCACGATAATTAGGTGGATAATCAAGTATTTGACGTCTATGTGTAGGGTCTGCAGGAAGATTAGCCAATATTTCATCCAACTCAGTGGCTTCACTTTGTTGTGACCTACTTGGAATATTTGAAGGAGGACTTCTTGGAATATTTGAAGGAGGAGGAGGACTACTCAGAATATTTGAAGGAGAAGGACTACCCAAAATGTTTGAAGGAGGATTTAAGTATTGTTTCTTATAGTATCGTTCCATTACGCAACTGTAAAATGGAGAGAAATAAAAATTCTTAGACTCTTAATCCTAAAATAGACTATACTATTATTATAGTATGCATAATAACTAATCCAACCAACCAACAAGTCAATTAATCAAAAGTACTAATATTAGTTAAAGATGGCTCATTGCGTCCATCCTGGTGGCTTATTACCAATAATTTTAGTTAAAGATGGCTTTTGACATGCCAATTTATCTATATGTACAATTATACATACATATGATAAGAGTAAGAAGCAAATTAAAAGAACGATTCTTCTAATTCCCAATTCGTATCAATAGTTTCACCCTAAAAAATAATTTCATAATTTCATATCAATAATCATAGAAGCATATGATTCACATCAATAATCAATAACCAATAACCATATTAATGCATTACCATATGATTCTATACCAATTAAATGAAATTTGTATTAAATAATTAATTAGGGTTATGGATTATACATTTAAGAATTAAAATTTTTACCTTTAAATGGTGATTGGTGGAAGCCGACGGCTCAAGCTCAAGGTGGAGAGGAGAGGAGAGTGGCTTGTGAACTGTGAAGGCTCAACAGAAATTAAAGGGGACTCACTTGGCTTTGGCTTGGCTGCTGGGATTTTGGGGAGCAGTTTGGCTCTCTTTCTCTGTGTTGATTGGTAAACAAACGGCAGGAATAAGCAGTAAAGGGGAATGGGGTCGGGGGGGGGGGGGGACATATGATATAGGGTTTTGGGGTGACACGCGGAAGGGAGCGGTCCCCCTTCATATATATATATATATTTTTAATTCAAATATACAAAACGGTGCCATTTTGTATAACAATTTTTAAATTTTTTTTACCAGGCCCAAAACGACGTCGTTTTGGCCTGGTTTAAACAAAAAAAAAAAAAAACAGCAATCTATGCAGAACAGATTGTAGATTGCCCAGAAAAAACAGAGGAGATGCACCAGGGTTTTCTGGCGAGGCGCGCGCGAGGGGAGTGGCGAAGAGCTGGGTCCAGTGGAGTTTCCTAGCGAGGGGAGTGGCGGCCGCCACTCCTCACCCTCATGTGGCTTCGCCACTGTTGATGAATATTGTCGATTTCTAATTCAATAATATGCAAATTTTTTTTTTTTTAAAAAGCCTAGGGTTTGACATGGTTCTTGGGATTTGAAGGAATTTATTTCTAATATATCTTAGTGTTTACCTAAATTTGGTGTACAAATTTAGTATAATTTGATTCTTGAGTGCACTGTGTTTACTAAAACATGGATTCAGAACTTAAATATGGATATTAGAATCATTTCAGTTCTTAACTTTACTACGTGTTTACCTAATACATATTAAACTAGAAATAGTGCGAGTTTTCCCTATCAATATTTGTAATCCAATACCTGAAATTAAAGAAAGATCAACTGAGGGACTAGTTCATCGGTTTCCTTTCCTTATTTCTTGTATTTCTTAAGTTCTTTGATTCCTACTTCCCTATTCCTATTAAGTAACATGCCATAAATTAATTTGGATTGAGGAAGTTCTGAATATGAGTATTCAGGAATATGAGAGAGAAAGAATAGGTATGAGATTATACGCTCAACTCAATCGAATCTTAATTCTTATTTTATAATGTAATGGATTGCCAAATGTAATTTGAGACTCATATACTTTTTAATTCCATACGAATTAGTAAACGCATAAAAAGTAGAATTTGGAATAAGATTTTATCACTAAATGGTCCCTTACTTTTCTACTTTCTAGAAGTCCATATTTTCATCTTCATTGATCAATGTCATCCTCCGCTGTTTTCCTCCTCCACCTTAGCCCAACGACATATAGCTTGTGTGCTTAGTGATGCTGCATATAGCTTGTGTGCTTAGTGATGCTATATAACTTGTGTGCTTAGTGATGCTACATATAGCTTGTGTACTGATGTTGCACTTTGTACTGATGCTACACTTTGTAAATTAATTAATTATGGTTCTACTTTCTGTTTGTAAATTGGTTCTTCACATAAATATGTTGTAGAAAAAGAAAAAAGGAATACGCATCAAGCTTGTGTTAAAAAAATTATGCATCTACATTGTGCGTTAACAACCAATTATGCACCTACCTTGTTTCACTAATTGATGCTTCATCTACTTGTGCGCTAAGTGATGCTGTATATAGCTTGCGCACTAAGTAATACTGCATATAGCTTGTGTGCTTAGTGATGCTGTATATAGCTTATGTATTGATGCTGCACTTTGTAAATTAATTCTGGGTAAATTACATAGTAACCCCTCAAGTTTGAGGTTTATTACAATCTTATACAACATCTTTAAAACATTTCACTTTCATACCTCAAGTACTAATTTATTTCAATATAATACATCCGTTAGATTTTCCATCCATTAATCCGTTAAATGTTGACGTGGCTACCACATTTGTGCCACGTGGTTGCCAAGTGTGTGCCACGTGGCCAAAAAAATAATTTTTAATTTTTAAAAAAAAAAAAAAACCTAAATCTTCTAAATAAATTAAAAAAAAAAAAACCAAAAACCAAGCCCCACTTCGTCTTTCCTCCCTCCCCTCCCCCCCCCCCCACCCCAAAAAAACCCAACCTGCAACCCGACAGTACACCTACGCACGCACCCATCTACACACCCACACCACCGACGACACACCACCACAACCTGTATCACTATCGTCCACCAGTCTAATCAACGAGCCGCCACATGTCAAATTTTCCCCAACCTTTACTAACTCCCCCGGTCCTCCAACAATTTCATCGGCTCAGTTTAAGGCGCTGAGAGAAATTGAGAAAAGTCGTTCCTCGCGAAGCAAAGCATATTTCTGAAATTTCCCAAAAAACCAGAACTAGAAAAGCGAGCAGCACAAAGATCCGATGCTTTGGAGTGGGTTGTCCTCGGGTACGCTGGCCGCTGCGGCGTAGGCAATCATGGTGCTCCTCTTCACGATCCCCGGCCTTGACGGCCTCCGCAAGGGCCTCATCACCGTCACACGCAACCTCCTCAAACTGTTTCTCTCGGTGGTGCCGTTCTGCCTCTTTTTGCTCATGGACATCTATTGGAAGCACGAGACTCGCCCGAGCTGCGAAGGCGACTCCTGCACTCCATTGGAGCACCTCCACCATCAGAGCTTGACGAAGATGAAGAAGAAAACGCAGAAGAACTGGATGTTGTCGTACCAGGCCTCGTAGGTATCGGTGCCGTCGTCGAGGGACGACGGAGGAGAGAGAGTGTCGTTCAAGTAGGGTATGGGGGAGAAGGCTAAAGATTGATAAGATGTGGGCAACGGAGGCGTGGGAAATCTAGGGATTGAGGAACCAGAATTTGGGGTTTCTCTGGTGGGATTTGACGTAATTGGGATTGAATTGGATTGGGATTTTCTTCATGTGGGGGAGGAATTATGGTTTGGGTTGAGGGGTTTTGGGGGGAATTTGGGGTTGTGCGGAATAAAAGGAAGATGCTGGGATTTTTGCGGGGTGGAGTGTTTAATTTTGCGTTTTTTAGTTTTTTTTTTATTCAGGTTTTTTTTCTAAAAAAAATTAAATTTTTTTTTGCCACGTGGCACATAGGTGTCAGCCACATCAGCACAAATGTGGCAGCCACGTCAGCATATAACAGACCAATGGATGGAAAATCTAATGGATGTATTATTTTGAAATAAAATAGTACTTGAGGTATGAAAGTGAAATGTTTTAAAGATGTTGTATGGGATTGTAATAGACCTCAAACCTAAGGGGTTACTATGTAATTTACCCATTAATTCTGGTTCTACTTTCTGTTTGTAAATTGATTCTACACATAAATATGTTGTAGAAAAAGAAAAAAGGAATATGCATCAAGCTTGTGTTAAAACAATTATGCATCTACATTGTGCGTTAACAACCAATTCTGCATCTACCTTGTTTTACTAATTGATGCTTCATCTACTTGTTTGCTAAGTGATTCTGCATATAGCTTGCGAGCTAAGTGATGCTGCATATAGCTTGTGTGCTTAGTGATGTTGCATCTAGCTTGTGTGCTAAGGATATGCTGATAGGAGCATATTTATGCGCCTTAGTTAGCTAGTTCTTGTGCATTTACGTTGTTTTTCCTTAGATAAGTTAGTCTTTTAAGCTAGTTTTATGTGTTTTCAGGTTTAAGGGCGAAGTATACAAAAATATGCATTTTGGAGCCTTTTGGAGCAAAATGGAGCTTGGAATGGACGAAATTGAAGACTTGAAGATGAAGATTCCTACTCAAACAAGGTTTCCTACTTTAAAGTAGGAAAGTTAAACCTAATTGGCCTTGAGTTTCAGCAACAAAGAAGTATTCCAAGTCAAAGAAGGAAAAGGAGTCCAAAAAGAAGAAGGATTGATCAAGACAAGCTTTCCTATTCTTAATGTGCAAGGGTTTCAGCTACAAAAAGGAGTCTTAAACACTGTAGGACACCTTAGCCTTATTCTAGAGGAATGCCGCACCTATTTCAGCAAGGGAACCCTTTTCCTTGCATGACAAGACCTTCTAGAAGACCTTATTTCCTGGCTTTTCAAGGCTTTCTAGAAGCCTTATCATCCAGCCCACCTTGTAGGCCTTTTCCCGTTTTAATTCTGATTTCTAAGCCTTTTTCCTGGAGGATTTGGGTTCTAGAAGCCCTAATCTGATTGCCCTAGGGTTTAGGTGCCTATAAATATGTATTTTCAGCATTTGCCGCACGGACCACCTCATATATTCAGCCTTCACGCCAGAAACACTTCTACAACCTTTGCCGCAGCCATCACTCATCATCCACCCTATGTCCTGACCCTAAACACCTTTGTCGCACCCTTTCACCTATTCTAAACACTACCACACCATTCCATATCCATTCCTCCATACAAATACCACCCAAAATCTGTCCCTAAGTCTTGTACCGCAGCAAAGAGGAAGAAGGACAGTCCATAGGCGTGCTTGCTGTTCAATATTGGATCGTTGGAGCGTTTAGGTGTTTTCTTTCTTTTGTTCTCAATGTCTAAATTTGTTTATCTTTGTTTTGTGAGTATGAGAACTTAAACCCCCCTTGGCTAGGGGGGATTCGAAACCATGTTTTATGCTTGCTATATGGTTTGATTACTTTTAATTGTGTTTCATAAATTGTGAATTCAATTTACTTATCGATATGAATTAAACTAATTTGTGTGTGTTGGTTGAGAATGCATGCTTAATTGTCATGCATAAATCTAATGCTAGGATATAAGGGAGTTTCACCTAATCGTTATGAACTTATTCGCAAGTAGTGAAGGTTGTTGATCGCAATCGTGTTAAGTAAATTCTTGGCATAAGTTTCATGCAATTCATAGTAACAAGTGCCTCGTCAATGCTTATGGTTTTCATAGAACTTAATGATTCTTGCTTGTATCTCTATTATGCAATTCATGTAGGGAACTTGTGGGGAATGCTTTGGGTTGTCGTATGCAATCATCCAATTCACTAACTTTAGGAAAATTTGAGGGTTAATTAGTGCAATTCACGGTTAATCTGGGGCGTTGAGAATTCATGGTTCATTGAAACGCAATTGGAAATCGTTTTGTATGCAAGTGTGACATGTGTGGAGAAGAACCCCTTAGCTAGTTTTCCATCCATTCACTTTAATCAAATTCGTTTTAAAATCTGTTTTAGTTTACAAAGTTTTTGTTTTGTTTTCAATTTCGTCAAAATCAAATCCCCATTTATTTTGAAGTGTTAGATTAGTTAGAAATCAATTTAGTTTGTGTTTTTAAGTGTCTTGAGTCAAGTTATAACCTATTTTCGTCCAAATTTGTGTTTGGTGTTCAAAACTGCCCAGATTGTGTTTTTAAGGCAGTTTTGAGTGTTTATGTGCTTGTTTGAGTTTTTTGGTTTGTTTTAGTGTTTTAGAGTTTAGTTTTGCATTCTTTGAGTCTAGTTTAGTGTTTTAAACTTTGTTTTTACGTTTTTGAGTCAATTTTCAAGTGATTTAGCAATCCCTCCTAATCCCCGGCCTAGAACGATCCCTACTTACATTCTTTACTACAATTGATAAAAAGAGGGTTTAATTTGTGTGCTTATATATTTCGCATCATATGCCCTTTGCATCTAGTTTGTCATTTATTTTACTTCTTATTATTTAATAATTTATTATACTCATGATCGTTTCATTTTTTTTATGAAGATGACAACAAAAGTAAAACATTTTGCAATAAAAAAGAAATCACCTCCAAAATCTCTTGCCGTAAAGCATCGGGCAACAGATGAAAATTATGCTCAAATAAGACTCAATCTCTTGGCCCTTGCAGAACTAATACAAGAGCTCAAGCCAAAACTTGAAGAAAAACCAGCACTCTTGGCATTCATATACAAGTCATTTTTTGGCAGAATAGTGAAAGCTTACATAAAAAGTGAATTATAAATGAATAAATCAGACTGGGATGTCATACATATAGTGAACTGGTATGACACTGAAAAATGAATATTCAAATTCAAAAATGGATATTGCAAAGTAAATGTTGATGATGTCCAACGCATATTTGGGATCCTAAACCGAGGCAGAGAAGCCCCTAAGTCAACAAGAGACTCAAGAATCCTAAAGCCGAAAGAAAACGGATTCGTTGATAAATACTTCTCGGAAATGACAAGAATTGGTAGAAGAGAAATTGCACAAGCAATTCAAGTTGCATTTGATGATGGGACAACAGAAGGAGATCAGGATGCAGCATGCCTTATAATTTTGTATTTGCTCAACACAAATCTGCTTGGGAGCTCAACGGGGAAACTTACGTGGAGTTTGGTCAAGAATTGCAACTTCATCGATAACATAAATCAGTACAACTGGGCTAAGAAAACAGCAAGATACTTGATGGAATCAATCAATAAAACACATAAGAGAAAAAGAGGCAAACAACCAATCGTTAGTGGCGATGTTGTAGTTTTACTGGTAAGCAAACAAAAACTAAAAAAAAAAAATCATTTGTTGTCTTATTTTACAAAAATATACAAATCTCTAACTTTTATTTTGTCTACAGCATTGGATTTGTGATCACACCACAATCATCAACCCAATAGAAGGAAAGGAGAAACGCCCACCAACAGCAGTGAATTGGGATTTGGCAAATCTACATGACAAAATCTATAAAGAAGCAAATAAAAATTTGGAGGTAAAACTAATACTGCATATACTTTTATGTAAAACATGATTCTACATGTATTTTGTGTGAAAAGATATTCTGCATGTGCCTATTGTGTGTTGTTTTCAAACAAAATATCAAAAAACAAAACTCTTTAACATTTCACAGATGGACAATGCAAAACAAATTGAGGAGTCAGTTGAACAACGCCCAAAAGATGATGATGACGACTTTGTCGATCCTCCACCTGCATCAAAAAAGAGGAAATTGGAAAAGCAAGTTGCTAAGAAGGGACCAAAAGCCAAAAAAGCTAAAGCGTAAAAAAAATTAATGTTTTAACATGAAGGTCCTGAAGAAGTTGAAACGATAGTGAGACTTGAGCAAATAGTCAATAAGGATGAAACCATAGTGGCACTTAAACTTCTAAAAGGTGATGTTGATGATGAGATGATTGATGTTTAATAGCAAGAAGATGATGATAATGAAAAAACTGTGTCAGATATGCCGGAAAAAGGCAATGATCAAACAGATGATGAAGAATTTCAAATAACATCATCTGTGTGGATGATAAAAATAAAGAGCCAAGACAAGCTAAAAAGTCAAGACGATGACCCAGCAGACAAAATGGTAAATCCAAACAAGCTAATTCTGCTAAAAATTTGTGTTTATATTTTATATAAAATCATGAGTTTATTATAAAAAAAAAATTAAAATGCCATCAACTGAATTATTCTGGTATAACTGATGCTGCATACTAATTCTATTATAACTGATGTTGTATACTAATTCTGGTAACTAATGTTGCATACCAAGTATGGTATAACTGATGTTGCATACTAATTTTTTATCACTGATACTGGATACTAATTATGGTATAAGTAATAATGCATGCTAAAAACTTATACTAAGTTTGGTATAGTTGATGCTACATACTAAGTCGGGCATAACTGATGATGCATACTAAGTCTGGTAAAACTAACGCTGCATACTAATTTTGGTATAACTGATGCTGCATGGTAATTTTGGTATAAGTAATAATACATGCTAAAAACTTATATAAGTCTGGTATAACTAATGCTGCATACTAATTCTGGTATAACTGATGCTGCATATTAATTCTGATATAACCGATACTGCATACTAATTCTTGTATAAGTAATAATGCATACTAAAAATTTATATAAGTCTGGTATAACTGATACTGCATACTAAGTTTTTAACTTTGTGATTATAATCCATAACTGATGCTACATAATTATTTTGCTATAAAACTGAAGCTTTGTCATTGTAATCAATAACTGATGATGCATACTAAATCTTTGTATAAGTAATAATCCATAGTTGAAGCTTTGTCATTATAATCCATAACTGATGCTGCATACTAAACCTTTGTCATTTAATTCTTGATTTTGAATACAATCATGAGGAAAAAGGTGGAGAACAAAATGAAAATAAAGATCACTTTGACACACCAGTTGATAGTTAAAGTATCTTTGGCACCCAAATTCCAAATGAGTAAGTTCAAGATGACCAAAATATTGCACATTGTTGATGCACAAAATCGGAGGTTTTGGAACAATGTAAATCCGACCGTGAATCTGAATGAAAGTAAATAACACAAGATGTATCGTGGTTCACCCCAAGGTTTGGGCTACGTCCACACTGATTATGTATTTATCTGTTTGTGAGGGAGAGAGATGGAAAGAGCTTCTGAGGGTGAGAGAGCTCTTCCATGGCCTAAGAAATTGGTCTCCCCAAATTGTAAGGGTGATGAGTCCTTTTATAGAATAAGGGCTCCTCACTTATTACATATTTGCCTCTTGCTTTATTACATAATTACATTTATGTCCCCCGAGTATTTGTACGAGATCTAAATACAAAGGCCATATGGTATAAACAATAGTCCCCCAAGTCTTCAGTTAAGAGAGTCTTTTGGCTGGAGACTTGAAATTCAATCCATGTGTGGGCCGAAGTAACTAGATGTTGTCTTGAATTGACGCTCGATATGAGGCGGTGCTCAATCTGAAATGATGCTCAACTAGAAGTAGCACATGCTGCGAGGTTGTTCGGCCCGTGGCTTATGTTGCCTTGGTTAGCTCGGCTTGTGGCGTTGAAGGTGAGGGAGTCCCTTTTTATAGAATAAGGGCTTGCTCATCAATACATGAATGATGGGCTAGAGTTGATGCTCTCTAATGATGGTGAGGGAGTCCCTTTTATAGAATAAGGGCTCGCTTCTCAATATATAAGTGATGGGTGCTTTCTAATGAAAAGGAGGGAGTCCCTTTTATAAAATAAGGGCTCGCTCCTTAATACATAAATAATGGGCTAGAGTCCCCCAAGTATTTTTTATGAGGCCCAATTGAGGCCCAATATATGGTGTATAGTGTAGTCCCCCAAGTCTTCGGTCAATAGAGTCTGTTGGCTGGAGACTTCAAATTGAATCCATGTATGGGCCGAAGTGGCGGTTGTTCGGAGACGGTATTTGTATACCCTGCACTGAAGCTTTGTAGGTGAAGCTTTGCAAGTGAAGCTTTTGAAGCTAGAGTTCTGTAAATGAAGCTTTTGAAGCTAGAGCTCTGTAAATGAAGCTTTTGAAGCTAGAGCTTTTGTAAATGAAGTTTTTGAAGCTAGAGCTCTGTAAATGAAGCTTTTAAAGCTAGAGCTCTGTAAATGAAGCTTTTGAAGCTGATTGACATGAATGATGCTCATGAATGTTTATGTTGATTGACATGAGTGATGCTCATGGATGTTGACATGAGTGATGCTCATGAATGTTGACATGAGTGATGCTCATGAATGTTTATGTATGATTGATATGAGTGATGCTCATGTATGTTTATGTATGATTAACATGAGTAATACTCATGTATAATTTGAAGTACTGGGCGTACTTTTGGTCTCCTGGTTGGTGCTATTTTGGGCTTATGGGCCTTCGCCCTCCACATAACATTCCAGCCCATTTATTTTGGGCTTTGTCGTTTTTTTTACTACCTTTTGATGGGGTTTATACAGATGTCTCCGAAAGATAAGAAAAATAAATTACATCATTCAACAACAAGAAAAGTAAATCACATCATTCTGGTGGGGTGTTTATTCCTTGCTTTTGCTTTCTCTTTTGCTTTTGCTTTCTTAGAGGACCGCTCTTTTTAGGAATAATGGTGCTCGGTGTCTTGTCAATCCAACATCCCAAGGCACTAACACAAGGAGATGTTGGGACCTTGTAGTGGGATGGCAATAGCTTAGCATCATTAGATGTCTGAATTCCTTTATCATTGTGGTCGCGGGACCACTTTCCAGCTGTGTGTTTAAAGAAAACATGCTTTACCTTTACTGCTTTTCCACCACACAAACTCCAATCTTTATCTTCTCTCCGATTTCTCTCTCCTGATCCTCCTCAATCTCTCTCTCTCTCTTCAATCTCTCTATATGCCGAGAAAGCCGACAACAGTCTGTCTGAAGAGATATCAAACAGGACGTTCCCCACGTAAATCTTCCTGGCCGAGACGTCAGCAGCGTTGGGGTTGCTGTTGTTTAAACGACGTTGCTAATCTGGCGGAGGCGAACTACGTGACGCTGACTCTGCCGTCGATTTTCTTGCTCGGTTCTTTACGAGACATAGCTCTGACCATCTCCCGTCTCACTGTTCTTCCTTGTACCTTAATTTGTCCTTTCAGAACCTTCTCTGTGTCTACATCCTCCTACGCCTCCATCCATGCAAATGTTGGATATGGTTCAATGGACTCTCCAGAGAAGATGCAATACTTTTTAGGGTAGTTGGGTAGGCTGAAAACTTCACTTTGCTCTACCACAATGTATGATCACCTACAAACTGGGCGAAAAAACACATGATCACCTGCAAATTGGGCGAGTGTGATGATCCAGTCATCCTTGTGAGCACCAATGTAAATGTTAGTACCATCACATGGCGGTGGTGCAGAAAAAGATGGTGATCCCTGAAGGAGCGAGCAAGTGCGGAGTAGAGTATTGTGATCGAATGGTGCCCAGAAGAACTCGTCCTTGCCCTGGTTGTCGAAGTAGTCCAGGCGGTCGCTGATGGGGCCCACGAATGGGAGGCCGAAGTCTCCGGGGATGTTTTTCAAGTGAAGGGGCTTGTTGGCTTTGCTTTTTTCGAGGTAATCATCAATGACACCGGCATTGGCAGCGAAGTTGGATGAAACAGCAGTGAAAGCAACGGCCGCCAGGGAGGGCATTGCAGCCCTTTTTCCAGCAGCTGCTTTGACTATTTTGTGTGCTAGGCAGTTGAGCCCTAATTGCTACTATTTTGGTCTAAGCAATTGATTCAACTAGAGGCATGCAAGTCGTCTTTTCTTTTGCAAGTTTAGATATTCCGGCACCGGAGACTGCATAGTTGTATGCCAACACACTAGAGTTCATCGCTGCCATTTGTTCCTCTCCTAGTTTCCTCTATAGCTTTTGAGGAGAAGAATGTAATCTAGATGTATGATCAGGAGTGATTATGGGGGGATCGTGGCAGATAAGGTGAGTAGAAATACTCAGGAGTTCCCTTCGCTGAAAGAATAGGATGGCTCGCTTGCCCAACAAGACCAAACTTTGATGCCAACTGAACTTGTTTAAATCTGTGTATTTTGTAGAGAGAGAGAAAGGAAAGAGAAAAAATGGGAGTGTTTGAGATTTGGATCTCTTCTGTTTCTGGGTTTTTTGTGATTTTGCCAATTTTGCAGATTCACGGTGGAGGTGAAAAATTGAGAGAGAACCAACATAACTTTTTGTGTTGATTCCCACAGACGGCGCCAAATGTTGATGCACAAAATCAGCAAGGACTTTGGTACAACAGAAAGTGTTAAGTTTGTGACCTTCGCTAGATTGCTCTCGTCACTAGTGTGGATAAGTATGCAAATGGATAGAGACAGGGAAGTAAACACAAGATGTACGTGGTTCACTCAGATTGGCTACGTCCACGGAGTAGAGGAGTTCTTATTAATTGTGAAGGGTTTACATAAGTACATAGGTTCAAGCTTTCATTTAGTGAGTGCTAGTGAATGATTTAGTACAAATGACATTCGGAAATATTGTGAGAGAATGATCTTTATTTATAGAAGAGAGTTTCTAGTTTCATTATGACATTGACACTTGTCGTGTTGTGATTAGCTTCTGATGTTGACACGTGTCATGCTATGATTGGCTTTTGATGTTGACACGTGTCGTGCTGTGATTGGACTCCTGGTTGGAGAGAAACTCTTCTGGGTCCTTGACGGTATAACGCTGACCGGTGCTCAGTAGTTTCGGGATTGGTCAAATATGGTACAAACAGTGCTCCCTTAAGTTCCCGAGTGAAGGAAGCTCCTCGGTTGGGGACTTGCAAGATCCAAGTATCATTTTCACTTGCCTTATCTATCTCATATGTAAATGTGGCATCTTCTCTGGAAGTACTTTTCCTCCATCCAAGGGTGGTATCTTTAACCGAAGAAGATGCACAAGGTAATGTATCAATTTCACTTGAAGCTTACTTGTAGTTTCGGGCTTGATCAAGTGCGATACAAACCCTATAGTAGGAGTCCCCTAAGTCGCTGAGCTAGGTGATTTGCCGAATGAAGTAACATACAAGGTAAGCAATTAGACTTTCAAGCAAGCAACCTGGATCGGAGGTTCGACTTGGGCTTCCAGTTGATTGTTCTCATTCTCCTTGTGTCGTAAACAACAACAAGGATAAGGAGAAGCAAATGGAGAAGAGATGATACAAGATACTTATGCTTGTCTCCACATGCTTCCTTGTATCATTCTCACTTACTCTATCTGTTCCTCAGGCAGATGTGGTATCTTCTCTGAAAGCATAAGATGTTGAAGATGAGTACTCGAGAGTAATGTCAGGTAAGTAATCAGGCAAGGGGTTCCAGGCAGTCAGTTTTTTACTGGAAGCTTGATTCCAAGTGCTGACTGATTGCTCTCTTTCTCTTTGTCTTGTAGGTAAGAACAATGCCAAAGGAAAAGATAGGGAAAAAGCATGATATGGGATACTCTTGCTTTTAACCTTGATGATATGAGATATTTTTGCTCTGGTGTGGCTTGTTTGTAGAGGTATTATCGGGGGGAAAAGAAACTGAGTATTTCGAGAGACTCTACTGAAAGTACCCTCTCGGATGTGAAGAAAAGTTGAGCATTTTTTTATTTGCAGGTCTGACTGGCTGTAGAGGATGAAGGTCGACATATATAGGAATTGTCCCAACAACGAGTGGTAACGCTGTTCCTTTACCCTTATCGATCATAGTAATGTAGTGGGAACTGCAAGATTCACGTGTTTTAACTTTGTCAGAACACTTTGAAAAAGTGGTCTGTGGTATCTGGAAAGCTGATGTTGCGTGTGAAGATTGCAGACAAGCTTTATCCAAGGAAATCTAGCTCTCGAAGTTTGGAGAGCGGTGCCTCTTCGATGTTCGAACAAGCAATCTTGTCGGGGGATCGGGCTCTCGAGATTCAAAGAACGGTGCCTCTTCGATTTTGAGAAAGCAATCTTGTTGGGAGTCTGGCTCTTGAGATTCTGAGAGCGGTGCCTCTTCGATTTTTGAGCAAGTAATCATGTTGGGAGTCTGGCTCTCGAGATTTGGAGAGATGTGCATCTTCAATTTTTTAGCAAGTAATCCTGTTGGCTGGCTTTCGAGATTTGGAGGGCGGTGCCTCTTCGATTTTTGAGCAAGTAATCCTGTTGGGAGTCTGGCTCTCGAGATTTGGAGAGCTGTGCCTCTTCGATTTTTGAGCAAGCAATCTTATTGGGAGTCTGACTCTTGAGATTCAAAGAGCAGCGTCTCTTCGATTTTTGAAAAAGTAATCCTGTTGGGAGTCTGGCTCTCGAGATTCGGAGGGCGGTGCCTCTTCGATTTTTGAGCAAGAAATCTTGTTGGGAGTGTTTTCTCGAATGTGAGTAAAGGTTGGGCATTTTTGCCAGTCTGCCTTGCCACGGAGCACGAAGTTGGCACAAATTGGGACTTTCTAGTTATCAAGCAATGGTGCAGGTTTTGTGTCTAATATGGCCCAACGCCTATTTGCTCGAACCTCCCAAGTTGAATTATTGGCGGCTGAAGTGATAAGTCTCAAACAGGAGATCAGAGGGCTCAAGCACAAGAATAAACAGTTGCACAGGCTCGCACATGACTATGCTACAAACATGAAGAGGAAGCTCGACCAGCTGCAGGAATCTGATGGTCAGATTTTACTTGATCATCAGAGGTTTATGGGTTTGTTCTAAAGGCATTTATTGCAGTCGTCTTCTAGGGTTGTACCGCGTAATGAAGCTCTAAATGATCAACCTTCGGTGCCTCTCCCTTCTAGGGTTCTGCCTAGTACTGAGGTTCCGAATAATCACCCTCTGGTCCCTCATTTTTCTGGGGCTCTGCCGACTGCTGATACTTCTCCTGAGCAACCTTTGTGAAGGCTCCCTCTTGTTTGTTTATTTTGATTCATGTATATGTACATATTTGTAACTTATCGGAGATATCAATAAACAAGCTTTGCTTCATTTCAACGTATTGTGTTAAATACACCAAGACCTTCTTCACTAAGTTCTTTGAATTCTTCCTTTTGTTGAATCTTGTATGTTAAAGCTTTGTGAGTGAAGCATGTAGGTTGAGGTAGTGCTCCCTTAATTTCCCAAGTGAGGAAAACTTCTCGGTTGGAGACTTGAAAAAATCCAAGTCACTGAGTGGTCGTGAGACTTCTGAGTATCAAGGTGCAGTAGCATATGGTAGGAGTCCCTCAAGTCTTCGGTCAAGGGAGTTGACGAATGAGGTGTTTTGCTAGTAGCCAAGTTTCCAAAATAACAAAACTTTACCATTTTCCTTTCTAAGTGGTAGCCCAAAACTCCTCCTGCATATATATTTGTTATGAAAGTTGTTAGGCTCAAAGAAGAGGAGGCCTAGGCCTTTTTTTTTTTTTTTTTGAATTTTCAAATTTTCGAATTTCTGAATTTTTTAATTTCTGAATTTTTGAATTTTCGAATTTCCGAAAATATATATATATATATATTTTAAGCTTTATAGGTGAAGCTTTGTAGATGAAACTTTAAGGTTGAAACTTTGTTGTGTACCATGAATTGATTTTGCTTCACACTATCTTGATCAAGATAGTGTGAAACTGTTGTAGGTGAAGCTTTTGTGTTGAAGCTTTGTAGGTGAAGCTTTTGTGCGTGAAGCTTTTGTGGTGGGGGAAGCTTTTGTGGGTGAAGCTTTTGTTGGTGAAGCTTTTGTGGTGGGTGAAGCTTTTGTGGTGGGTGAAGCTTTTTCTGGTGAAGCTTTTATGGGTGAAGCTTTTGTAGGTGAAGCTTTTGTAGGTGAAGTTATTGTGGGTGAAGCTTTTGTAGGTGAAGCTTTGGAGTTGAAGCTTTGTAGGTGAAGCTTTGGAGTTGAAGTTTTTGTTGGGTACCATGAATTGATTTTGTTTCACACTATCTTGATCAAGATAGTGTGAAGCTTTTGAGAATTTGTAGTTGTCCTCCATGCTTGAGCCCTCTGATCTCCTGTTTGAGACTTATCACTTCAGCCGCCAATGATTCAACTTGGTGGGTTTGAGCAAATAGGTGTTGGGCCATATTAGACACAGAACCTGCACACTGAACACTGAGAGCTAAAGTATCCTTAACAGCCAACTCATCAGATCGTTGGAAAGTAGTCTGTTATCTTTAGGAGTGAGAAGGTTCATGGCTACCACCGCAGCGGTCATATCATTCTTCATCACAGAGTCCCCAACGGCAAGAGGACCAGTAGAAGATAAGAAGGATGAGCGCCATATGTTATCTTGAGAAGGCATGGCTGCCTCTTCACCAAAGTTTAAGTCAAAACGACGGTCGGATGGGCCAGATATGTGTCAACCTCCGTGCTCCGTGGCAAGGCAGACTGGCAAAAATGCCTAACCTTTACTCACATTCGAGAAAAAACTCCCAACAAGATTGCTTTCTAAAAAATCGAAGAGGCACCGCTCTTCGAATCTTGAGAGCCAAACTTCCAATAGGAGTACATGCTAAAAAATCGAAGAGGTACCACCCTCTGAATCTCGAGAGCCAGACTCCCAGCAGGATTACTTTCTCAAAAATCAAAGAGACACTGCTCTTCGAATCTCACGAGTCAGACTCCCAACAGGATTGTTTTCTCAAAAATCAAAGAGGCACCGCTCTTTGAACCATGAAAGCCAGACTCCTAACAGGATTACGTGTTAAAAAATCAAAGAGGCACCGCTCTCCTAATCTCGAGAGCTAGACTCCCAACAGGATTATTTTCTCAAAAATTGAAGAGACACTGCTCTCCGAATCTCAAGAGTCAGACTCCCAAAAGGATTGCTTTCTCAAAAATCGAAGAGGCACCGTTCTCTGAAGCTCAAGAGCCAAATCCCCGACATGATTGCTTGTTCGAAAACCGAAGAGGCACCGCTTTTCGAACTTCGAGAGCCAGATTTCATTGGATAAAGCTTGTCTGCAATCTTCACACGCAACATCAGCTTTCCAGATACCGCAAACCACTTTTTCAAAGTGCTCTGACAAAGTTAAAACACGTGAAGCTTACAGCTCCCACTACATTGCTATGACCAAGAAGGGTAAAGTAATAGCACTACTACTTGTTGTTATGGAGACTTCTATATATGTCGACCTCAATCCTCCACAGCCAGGCAGACTTGTAAATAAAAAAAATGCTCAACTTTTCTTCACATCCAAGAGGGCACTCTCAGCAGAGTCTCTCGAAATACTCAGCTTCTTTTCTTCCCGATAATACCTCTGCAAACAACCCACACCGGAGCAAGAGTATCTCATATCATCAGGGTTAAAAGCAAGAATATCCTATATCATGATTTTCCCCTCTTTTCTTTGGCCTTGTTCTTACCTGCAAGACAAGGATAAAGAGAGCAATCAGTCAGCACTTGGAATCAAGCTTCTAGTCAGGAATTGATTGCCTGGAACCCCTTGCTTGATTACTTACCTGGCATTACTCTCGAGTACTCATCTTCAACATCTTATGCTTCCAAAAAAGATACCACATCTGCCTGAGGAACAGATAGGGCAAGTGAGAATTATACAAGGAAGCATGTGGAAACAAGCGCAACAGAACACGTGCTGATTCATCTATTACTTCGTCAATAACAAAAGTATCCCATATCATCAAAGTCGAACGCACTCTTGATTTGATGGACTTGTTTTGACCCTCAAATTCTTGAGTCGGCCTTATACTCTGGAGGAAACTAGAAAACCCTCCAGCCTAGTTCAAGAATAAGCCTATGGAAAGTTACTTCTTCAAAAGAAAAAGTATCTCATATCATCTCTTCTCCATTTGCTTCTCCTTATCCTTGTTGCTGTTTACGACACAAGGAGAAGGAGAACAATTAACCGGAAGCCAAAGTCGAACCTCTGATCCAGGTTGCTTGCTTGGAAGTCTGATTGCTTATCTTGTCTATTACCTCTTTCGACAAATCTCCTGGCTCGGCGACTTAGGGGACTCCTACTATAGGGTTTTGTATCGCACTTGACCAAGCCCGAAACTACAAGTAAGCTTCAAGTGAAATTGATACATTACCTTGTGCATCTTCATCAGTTAAAGATACCACCCCTGGATGGAGGAAAAGTACTTCCAGAGAAGATGCCACATCTACATATGAGACAGATAAGGCAAGTGAAAATGATACCACACTTTAGTACTTAGAAGTTTCGTGATTACTCAATGGCTTGGATCTTGTAAGTCCCCAACCGAGGAGCTTCCCTCACTCGGGAACTTAGGGGAGCACTATTTGTACCACACTTGACCAATCCCAAAACTACTGAGCACCGGTCAACGTTATACCGTCAAGGACCCAGAAGAATTTCCTTCCAACCAGGAGGCCAATCACAGTGCGACACGTGTCAACATCAGAAGCCAATCACAACACGACACGTGTCAATGTCATAATGAAACTAGAAACTCTCTTATATAAATAGAGATCCTCTCTCACAATATTTCCTAATGTCATTTGTACTAAATCATTCACTAGTACTCATTAAAGGAGAGCTTGAACCTATGTACTTGTGTAAACCCTTCTCAATTAATGAGAACTCCTCTACTCCATGGACGTAGCCAATCTGGGTGAACCACGTACATCTTGTGTTTGCTTCCCTGTCTTTGTCCATTTACATACTTATTCACACTAGTGACCGGAGCAATCTAGCGAAGGTCACAAACTTAACACTTTCTGTTGTACCAAAGTCCCCACTGATTTTGTGCATCAACACACATGATTCTGCATATCAAAGTGTTGAAAATGAATAAAGAAATGCGGACATCACAGACATGGATGCGATTGAAATTGATAAGGTGATCAATAATGTGGTTAATTTCCAAGCAGAAGAGGCAGTACAAAAAGAGGCTCCAGGTACTTCAATTAAAGAATCAATTCCTCAAATGCAAGAAGTGGTAGTGCAAAAAAAGCCTCCAAGTACTTCAATCCAAGAATTAATTCCTTTAGTGTAAGAAGAGGCAGTGAAAATAGTAGGTCCAAGCACTTTAGTCCCTCCACTGCCAGTTCAAGCTAAAGAACAAGAAGGAAATGCAACATTTGCTCCTCAACTGCCAGTTCGACTCGAAGAGTCGACAATCAAGTCAAGGAAGCAACAAATATTCTATGAATGACTTTTTGCTCCAATTACGAGCGAAGAAAAATGGGAATGTAAAAATTCAAAATAGGAGCTAACATAAGAAGAGTTCTCTCAAAGCCAAACAGATGCTGTAGAGTAATGGAAAAGGAGGACAAAACTTCGACTTCAGATGTTGAATAATACTATCAACACATGCTACTTCAAGAATTATATTATTCAGAAAATAGTTAAGGAGAATGACGCTTTGCAAAACGATAATAAGAACTTCCAAAAAGAAAACAAGAAGTTGGAAAAAGAGAAGAAAAAATTGGAAAAACAGAAAACTGAACTCGAGAAGAACACTGCATTGGAGCAACAAAAGAAAAAATGGGAAGAAAAAAATAATAAGTTGCTGGAAAAGAACAATGGACTACTGAAGGAGAAGAATAACCTTGAATGGCAGCAAGAAACATCCTACAAGAAGCAATGTGAGCTAAATGCATTAAACAAGACAAAAATGGAAAAAATAAGAGTGAAATTTCAAATTCTAAAAGCTGAGAAGATTTCTCTTGAAGAGTTGGTGAAAAAGCAACAAGAAGAAATTTCTGAGCTAAACAAGAGCTTGAGTTTCATCAATGAGGTTGAACCAGAAAAAGAAGAGAAAACTGAGAAACCTATTCATTAAGATTCTGCTACTGATTCTGTAACTGAAAGCAAATATGTTAAACCTTGGGACAAAATCGTAATCGCCTCAGATCAAAAGGTAGATATCCAGTCAAAATAGGTTCTGCAAACTCTAGAAGAAGTACCAACAGAATTTCAAACACCTGTTCAACCTCAAACTCAAACAATGATCAGGCGCATCAAGCAAAAACCCAAAAAAAATAGAGAGATATGTAATTCTCTTATATTGCCGTGGAGAAAATAAGAGAATCAAATGAGTGGAAAGGCCATCCAACATACTTTCACCTACCCACAATGGACAAAAAAAACACATTAACTTTTTCTGGGAAAAAACACCAGTGTAAGAAAAATTTACAACTAAATCTATAATTTTTGTTATACTTTAAAATATTGATTATGCATTAACATATTTCTATGTATATTGTATTTCAGGAATATATATTGGTTATCAACTGCAAATGAGTTCAGCTACTATGACAATTTTGTGATGAAAGAAGATATGGATGGATTCTTAGGAGATGAGATAGTTAGAAATACTGTGATTGATGCACATAACTACATTCTCAAGGACCAAGAAATCAATTTAGATCATCAAAACTTCTACTTCTCAGTCAATCTCTTTGTAAGTTATAAATATTGAATTTAGACAAAATCTATTCAATGTCATTGAAACTGCATACTGATGCTGCATATTGATTGTCCATATACTAATTATGTTCTAGATAAACAGTTGAACTTCACCAACTATGAAAATGACGAAGCCAAAATTAAAGAATTAAAGCACAGTTTTGGGGAGCAATTAAACGAACAAATGAAAGTTGTGCGAAAAATCTTTATAGCTCTTATAAATTACGAACACTACACATTGCTTGTGTTCAACACAGAGGAGAGGCATTTCAATTTTTACAAATCTAATAGAAAAACCTCCAAAAAGGTGAAACAAACATCTACAATGACAATGCATATAAAGTGGTAAATCTAAATTCATTATCGCTTATATTTTCAGCGACTTCCTAATACATTTTTCAAACATACGCTTAAGTTGTATACAGGTCAAAATGGTTGAAGAATGGTACAACAACAGAGACAGATTATTCCATTTGCCATTAAATGAAGGGAAAGTTCAACAAATGACTACATCCAAAGGAGCCCTATAAATACAACTTTTGAGATGGACTATTCAGCTTGGATCGTAAGTATAATTGTGTATTTTGATTATTTTAATTGAATTGTTGTTCTTGTTACTTATTTAAAGTTAAACTAATTTTTTCAATGAATAAGATAGTAAAATGATGTTGCATACTAAGTATGGTATAACTAATGCTGCATACTAATTCTGGTATAACTGATGTTGCATACTGAGTTTGGTATAATTGATGCTTAGTGACAAATATTCAGTGATAAAATGATTCTACACCAATCATTAGATTCCATATAAAATAATAATTTTGCATATTGAATGAGTCTACTATAACTCATGCTACATATTGAAGCTATATTCTTCCATAACTCAAGCTGTATACTTAGTCTACGTTAATTGATGCTGCATGCTAATTCTATTCATCCATAACTGATGCTGCATCAGTTTGCTTTAACTGATGCTGCATCAGTCTGCTTTAACTGATGTTGCATGCTAATTATGCAAAATTATTTTACAGAGATGATTGTGGTGTATGTGTGCTGTACTACATTCGAAATATAGCAAAAGGCGGAAAGATCAAAAAGTGCTTAACCAAACGGGAAGTCAACTATGCGCACTGTGATATTGCATTTGGAATAATACATCATAGATTGAGCTGGAGCATGAAGTTTGAGGAGCAAAAACAAGCAACTGAAGTAAAGGACAAACAAAAACCATCTTGAACCAATAAAAAAAAAAGTTGGACTTCTAATATTGCAATTGTTATGAACTTTGATGTTTAAAATTATATTATTATAACTCACTTTTGCAAAAAAAAAAAATATTTACATATGTTTATGTTTTTCGAATGTTACTTTTCTTTTTTAATTTGTCAATTTCAAAAATGTTACATAGCTTTTTCAATCTGTTCATTCGTTTTCTCTATGATATAAAATTTACAAAATTGGGAACATCAAGCTTTTCCCCAATAACTCATTGTTATAAAAACATGTATATAACACAAAATGCCAAAGATATCTGTTTCACAGATGCAACACAAAATGCTAAAAATGATTAAATAATCCATTAACTGGTTTCTAATCCATTGTCTTTTAAATAAATGTTTATATAAAAGTGATGTTGCACAAGTATTATGTTGATTATATAAAACTGATGATGCACAAGTATTACTTTGAAAATTATTAAATGTTTATTTTGGGGGGGGGGGGTTACTGATTTTGCAAGATTCTATGAGCTGATACTGCACAAGTATTACGTTGATTATATAAAACTGATGCTGCACAAGTATTACATTGAAAATTATTATGTTTTTCAAATGTTACATTTCTTTTTGAATCTATTAACTGGTTTCTTATCCATTGTCTTTTAAATAAATGTTTATATAAAACTAATGCTGCACAAATATTACATTTGATTATTTTGAAAATTATTAAATGTTTATTTTGGGGGGGGGGGGTTACTGATTTTGCAAGATTCTATGAGCTGATACTGCACAAGTATTACGTTGATTATATAAAACTGATGCTGCACAAGTATTACATTGAAAATTATTATGTTTTTCAAATGTTACATTTCTTTTTTAATCTATTAACTGGTTTCTTATCCATTATCTTTTAAATAAATGTTTATATAAAACTAATGCTGCACAAATATTACATTTGATTACTTTGAAAATTATTAAATGTTTATTTTGGGGGGGGGGGGGGTTACTGATTTTGCAAGATTCTATGAGCTGATACTGCACAAGTATTACGTTGATTATATAAAACTGATGCTGCACAAGTATTACATTGAAAATTATTATGTTTTTCAAATGTTACATTTCTTTTTTAATCTATTAACTGGTTTCTTATCCATTGTCTTTTAAATAAATGTTTCTATAAAACTAATGCTGCACAAATATTACATTTGATTATATAAAACTGATGTTGCACAAGTATTACGTTTGATTATATAAACTGATGCTGCATAAGTATTATGTTGATTATATAAAATTAAAGTTCTAAAAGATGCTAAGCACTAGTCAGGCAGCTAGGTAGGGTTTAGACGGGCGCCTAGGCGGACTAGGCGAATTTAATTAAATCTATTATATTTCGTGTAAATAAGTGTCTATTTATACTTAATATATATATATATATATATATATATATATATATAATTTCATTATAAACTACAAAATAGAATGTAATATATGTTATGAGCTATTGGAACATAATGAAAAACATAGGAAACAAGCATATAATGTGTGTTCATTTAAGTATTTAACAAGTCTCTTACAATTTATTGAAAAAATAAATAAAATGCAAAATGAAAGTTATCTATTTTCTGCCTAAGTGAGTTGCAACCTAGACGGGTCTTGGCGGTTGCCTAGGCAGGTGCCTCAGTAGGTCTAGGTGTCCTTTCTTAATTTTCAAATGCCTAGACATTAATCGAAGCAGTGACCATCCGCCTAGCGCCTAGGCAGTGCTAGGCGGGGATTTTTAGAACAGTATATAAAACTGCTGCTACACAAGTATTACATTGAAAAATATTATGTCTCCTATTTATAAAAACATGAACTCAATTGCTAAAAATTGATTCTTTATAAATTGGGGGACCAAAATTGCAAAATATAAAAAATTGATGCTGCATACAAAATGTATAACCTGATTATGCATAAAATCAAAAACTTATTCTGAACAAAAAATAACAAAAAACTGATTTGATAATAAACTTCCATAATACAAAAATAATCCAACACTCAAAAATTAAAAATAAAAATAAAAATCAAATTAAAGTCTGACATGTCTACTTGTTATGGTGTGAAATCTGATGACAACGACTACATCTTATACATCTTGTCTCATTTTTAGACTTGTAACGATGAATACATGGTCTACCACCTTGTCTTCTTGTAAGAGTGGGCTTAACATGAGTATTCAGAAATCATTGCGTTAAATGATTTTGCAATTGCATTACTCATTTTACCCCCACCAATTTCCTTAAAAATGTATAATAGAATAATTCTCTTTTGGAAGATCATCTAAAAATGAATCAGAAATATCTCCACCAACACTTCTCATTTTCTCAATATTCCTATCAAAATCTTCAACACTACATGCATATGCACAATTTTTGAAATACTCACACAATTAATCCTTCAAAAACTTATTACCTACACATTGCCTCTCTAAATTTTTCCTCAAATGTATAATGTAGAAACCATGAGAAGCAGTAGAGAAGTACTTTCGAATAGCATTCAAAAGCCCATGATGTTGGTCGGTAATAAATGTGATCTTCCTTCTTTGGTAATTTAGTATCTGAGCCAAATGTTCAACAAACTACGTCCAATTGTCTTCATTTTCTATATCAACAATACCATACCACGCAGGGAAAATTTCTGTATAGAAAAAAAAATTAATGATTATATCAAAAAACTGATGTTGTACATAATATTACTAATGCAGCACATTAATAACTGATGCTGATCAGTTTTGTAAAAACTAATGATGCACAAATGCTAATTAAAACTTCAAATCCTTAGATATATATTGGGGGGGGGGGGGGGGAGGGCAACCACCCCTCCCATAACTTGATTTATAAACCATTTACTACTTCCTAATCCATTCCACATTAATAAACAGATGATGCACACTATTAAACTGATGTTGCACTTTAATACACAAATCTACATAAAAAAAATAACTTGATTCTCCAAAATATATAAATATTGAAATTCAAAACAATTTCACAAATTTGTAATTTATAACAACTAAAAAAACTTACCATTATTTGCATTTTTAGCACAACAACCAAGAAGAGTACCGATATATCTTCCCTTAAAAAGGTACCATCAAGGAACAACATTGGTCTACACCATCAGAATCCTTTAACAAAGCTCCAAAAGATATGAATAACTTTTCAAACTGATTACTATCATTATCAAGTTCTAGTGCACAAAAGGATCCATCATTGGCACACACAAATTCATTAAGGTACCAAGGCAAAAATTCAAAAGAAAGAACCTCATCACCATTAACCTCATTATTTGCAATCTCTTTGCCATGCCAAGCTGCATTGGTATTTAACATCAAGACCATAACTCTCCTTGATTTCTCTCATAACATTTTTTGCCTTAATAGACGGATTCGAACGAATCTTGACAGCCAACAAAGAGGACAAAACAGAAGGGCCAAACCTTTTATTCTCTTTTTGACGAATACGTTCAGTGCAAGTATGAATATTATTTAATTTTTTAATGACAAAACAACCACTAGGCTGTTGCACAATAGCATGAACACGCCATGGACACCCCTCCAACAGTTTATTTGAGCAAACAGTAGTAACACACTTCCAATCATTCCTAATGAACTTGAAAACAAAACCAACCTTAATAGAGTATTATGTAAGTTTTCTACGAAACTCAATTGCACCATCTTCATAACTTTGACCCTCATAAGAAATATAACTCTACCACTCATTTGTTGCATAATGGTGAGGTCCATAAGAGCCATACTTACCCAAATATTGGTTCTCATCTCCAATACTAGTTTCTTCACTTAGGCAAGACAACACACTACTATTAGAAACAATATACATCTCATTCTTAGCATGCACATAAATATCAACAACTGGATTTGAAATCAAATTATTCACCAATAGAAGGGTCTGAATATCTTCATTGCACCATAATAAATAGTTTGGTTCGCCTCCGTATAATGAGTATTTCAACAGAAAGCCTCCTGATGACAAACTTGGAAACCTAAAAGTTAATTGCCCACACAAATCCTCATAACTAGTATGCGGATTAAGCGGCACAACTACTGCACAATTTTCATATACACACTTTAACATTGACATGATGTACACCCAAAAAATATAAAAACATAAAGTTAAATTGATGCTGCACATAAATAATCAGATGCTACCCAAATATGTATAAACACTGATGCTGCACAAATATATGCAACACATATGCTACACAAAATGCCAAAAATGATTAAATAATTTATTAACTGGTTGCTAATCCATTGTCCTTTCAATAAACCAATCCCAAGCGGTTCTTTGTGATTATATAAAACTGATGCTGCACAAGTATTACGTTGAAAGTTATTAAATGTTTAGGGGGTTCTCCCCAACCCCCACACCCCAAAACTTATTCCAACAGATTCTATAAGATTTTATGAGCTGATACTACACAAGTATTATGCTGAAAAATATTAAATGTTTATGGGAGGGACCAACCCCCTCCCCCTAACTTATGACAACTGATTCTGCACGACTCTATGAACTGATGTTGCATAATTATTAATAACCTTCGCCAAATACTAAACTAACTCATAATCTATTCCAATTCTAACAAATATATATGATAAGCCCGCTTGGTGCGACATAAGGCAGGGAGACACCAAAGCCCACTTGGGTTGATGTCATTCGCGAGCCAGGCTTGGGCAATAAGTCTGTGTGCACAAAAGTGGGCAGCAGATGCAGACCCAGATGGCAAAGGCCCAAAAGAGGGGTGCCAATCCTGTGCAATATGGTACAATGATGCTGCATCCATTATAGGGTTGGCATCAGGTGTGGTGGGAACACTGTGGCCAAGGTGTCGGTGCTAGGCCGAGAGGAGCTTCAAAGCCCAAAAGGCTGGTGCTGATTGAGAACAAGCCAAGCCTAAATGGGCTTGGGTTTCGAACCAGACACCCCAACTCAAGCTGGATGAACTCGCTAGAGAAGTAGACTAGCACCACCGTTGTAAGCAGTCGTGTCGTGGCACAAAAAATCACGGCAAAGCCCGTGAGTTCGACAACAACCATAAAATTCAACGGAGAGTGAAAAACTCTCAACGTTCTAGAAACCCTAGAAATATTTGATCGGAATTTCAACGAAAAACCATCAAATTTTAGTGAAGGACTCGTCGATGACGACTGCAGGTCTTCGGGGAGGTAGCCATGGTCGCTGGGCATGGTTGCAGGCCATGCTACACGACGGTTCAATAGATGCGATGTTGTCTAGGCGTCGGGGTTTAGGTTTAGGCTTGGAGCCATGGCTCCATGGTTGGTTTTCTTGGCTCGGGGAAAGGAGCCCGATGACACATAATTTAATGCATATTCAACATATAATTTAATGCATGAGCAGATATTTGATGCAATTCATGGCAATACTGATTCACATAATTCAATAATTAGGGATATAATGCATACACAATTTATGTAGAATCTAAAATTTGAAAAATGTAAAGTTGGATCATGCCTTATGGTGAATGTTCATGCTATCATAGCTGCAAAAATATCGAGATGAAAACCTTTGTTTTGGAAGAACCTGATTGTGTGATGATATTGATGAACTGGTTTGATGCAGAAAACTTCTACGTTTGATTCTTATGTGCATCTGTGGGAGCTTGCTGATAACGTGTTGTGGCTTATTTTAGTTTGACATGGGAGAGATGGGGCACGACAGAGAGAGAGAGAGTAGAGAGAGATGAGTTTGTAGGGTTGTGTAGATGATGTGTTATTCCCCCCAATGCCTTTATTTATAGTAATAAGGGAGGGAATAATCTTTCTCCTCCAAGGAATACAAGTCATAATAGGGAATAATAACTAGTATCAAATCTAATTTAGGATTTACACAATCACACTTAAATAAAAATGTTTGTAACAAGTTTTAGTTTTTAAAATAAAAAAAATTGAAAACAAAATGATTCTCAAACTCTTTTAGTTTTTTTTTTTTTTTTTTTTTTTTTTTTTTGGTACAAGCCACTTGTTCTCTGTATGTACTTGACCCATTTTCAATGATTAAAGCTCTTTACTTTGTAAGGAGCTTTCATTCTAATGGTACATAGGTAGCCTAAGTGATATTACGAATGCCTACCTTGCAATGAGGACCATGTAAGTCAATTACATGTTCTTATCTTGTTGGCTGTATTTATCAATTTCTTGGATATAAAAAAACAGTAGAGACACACCTCATGTAATACGTCCAGAGAGGACTGGGCTGTTGGTTAAGATATTCCTATCGGTACTGGTATAAATACTGATTAGCCGATCGGGATCTTAGCTTCAGCGAAAGGGAATACAAGAAGATAGGACTTTGGAGATGAAAAGATTTCTTAATTTCTATACATTTTTAATTAGTATGTAAGAGTAGAGAGGAGTTTTGACTCTTGATGAGACTGTTTACTGCATGATGCCTTGATGGAGTTTGCTGCAGCCTTTACTTCTCATGTAGCTATCCAACCGTTTGATAAATATATTTTTTTTTCTGTTAGTCATTTTAAGCTTTTTTTTTAATTTTTTTTATTATTTCAAAATCAAGCAAAATTTTGAAATCTCTACGTTCACGCCTTTTTATTTTTTTATACATAAAATACTCCAAAAAATAGGAAGAAAATATATATGAGAAAAAAACCAAGTTAGAACGGTTGCATAAAAGAAAATGTCGTTCTGTCACGCAATCGGATTGCAATGATTCCACTTTCATGCCTTCAACTCAAACTTTCATTTTCCTTCAACACAATAACATAACGTCAAAAATAGATATATATAATAACATAATGCCAAAAATACGTATATAATAACGTAAACTTTAAAATAGTTGTATTGAAATCAAAACTGAACATAGAAATGATTTTTCACTTATGCAGTTGTAGTGCCGTGTACTCCAAAGATATGTGTGTAGTATCTTTGGGTCAAACCCAAACAATAAATGAATAATTAAATAATATATAAAAATACTAACGTGGACAGACCTACTTGCTCACTTGCTTAACGAATCCAGCAAATAAGTTATCAATGAGCACTTGATCTGTTATGTTTGTTTATGCGAAATTATGTGATTATCAAACGTTAGATGTTTAGTTACGAAATGTCATGATATATTGCATTATTGATATATTGCTGGCTACGGTAAGTTATTTTATACTAAACGTAGTATGTAACATGTGGAAACTATACTTGTTTTACGGCGGTTATTATGTTTTTGAAAAGATTTTTACAAAACTTTATTATTAGGCCCATTCACCTTTGCTTTCCGTCCCTCCAGGTTTTAGTAGCAGAGCTTTTGTGTCGATGAGGATTCTTGACAAATCTTGGTATAGGTGATTACCTCTGACGATATAATTCTCATTATACCTTACTGTACTTTACTTATGCTCTGATATCATATGTGAATTGGGTTCAATCTCGCTCACATGCGCACTCTTCCATTTAAACACTTTTAGGTTTAAATTTATTCACATTTTTTACCTCATTACACTTTATGGCTTTGTGATGAGATGCTGAAATAAAATGGGCACAGTGTAAAAATCAAAGAAGTAAAAAAGTAGCCTTTTAACCCTGACTGTTGGATATGGGCATGTGCCCAGAAGTAGATACGGACCTAAGCTGTAAAATGATGTAGGCGCAGAGACCTTGGCGCTGAGAAGAAGCCGCAGGGACAAGAGGTGGGCCAAAACTGGATGGGCCTGTGGCAGAACGTGAAAGGGCAAGGGCGTTTCTAAGGTGCGGACGTTAAAAACGCACCTTGCATGCAGACCGCAATCGGGACGGTGGTGGGAGCTGAGAGATATGTTCGTGCATTGAAGAGGAAAAGAAAGAGAGGCGAAGACGTGGAGCTGGTGTGAGGATCGATTCTAGTTGTGCTAAAGCTGCATAACGTTAATGAGGAACACGTAAGTTTGAATAGAATTTCTAATTGTTTGTATTCAATAATTATCTTGGGTACAAAAATACAAAAGAGAAAAGCGATATGCCAATAAAAGGTATGAATATTGATGAGCTGGTCCCGAACTTGGCTTATGCGAATAGGAGGACAAGAAGACCAGAAGACAAGAAGATGAGATGAATGGAGTTCTTAATTTCTAAGCGTTTTTAATTAGTACGTAAGAGAAAAGTAGAGATGAGTTTTGACCCTTAGGACTGTTAGTTACTCCTGATGTAGCTATCCAAACGTTTAATAATCTTTTTTTTTTTTAATACATCGATATTTTTACACTAAAAGAATAGGGAGTTTAGCTAAGTCACACTATAGGCAACCTAATTTGGTATCGAATTCATCATTCATGAGATTTAAACCTAAGATCTCTCACTTCAAAATGACGAGGAATACCACCAGACCGTAGTACTGAGTGATAACCGTTTAATAATCTTTTTGTTTTGAGTTTTTTATTTTGAATTTCCCTTGTGCTAAAAGGAAACTTGCTTCGTAGCCATTTTAAGTCTTCATTTTTCTAATTTTAAAATCATGTCAAATTTTAAATCTCTACATTCACGTCCTTTAGTTTTATTTTTATTGTTTCTCTCTCTTCTTTCTCATTAATTAATCATACGTAACAAAACATGCACTGCACATCCATATCACAACCTTGTATATGGGGCCTTCCGATATGGACACGGTCGCTCAACTTTTAACAAGTGTGTACAAATTAAGAGGCCAAGGAGGTACAAACAAGGAAGGAACCATATTCCAACCAAAGAGGGATAAAGTCATCCGAGCATGCAAGAACGACCAAGAAATCGATCATGCCAATTCCAAAAAACTATCCCGCAAGCAACATGTCTAACAGACTCTTTTTTGGATAATTAGACTAATAGAAAGGTGTGTGAATAAAATAATTTCCAGCAAAAATTAGACATTTGACAAAAGTTTCTTGTTATGACAATTGAAAAAGGAGCTGACTAGACCCACCCAATGTTTTATCTTTCCACCCACATTATAATCTCACACACCTCAAAAAGGTGAAAAATTAAAATGTTATTTTCCCACCCACTACTATTCCTAAAATAACCTTTAATATATATGTTATAATATATCCCTTCATCCTCCCTTCCTCCTCTGCTTGCACTTGCAAAAATCTAAAATCAAATGATTAGACACCTTCGAAAACGAGTGTGAAATTTGAGAGAGAGAGAGAGAGAGAGAGAGGACATGAACATAAATGAAATGGTGGTGTTATAGATGGAGGAAGAAAGAAGTGACAGAGAGGTAGAGAAAAGTCCAGGGAGAGAATAAAGGGGAGGGAAGTAAGGGACCACTAGTGTGTTTAGAGACGAGCCAAAGCAGATTCTCTCGCTCCTCTTTTCTTTTTGGTTTCATTTTTTTCCCAGTTTGAAAATGGAGTATGAGAACGAAATTTTGAGAATATGCTATGTTGGGTCCTTTCCAATCAAAGTTTGTTCAATTATCAAATTAACATTCTCCACCCGACATCTCTAAAAAATTTATTAAAAAATAGGGTGAATTAATAAGACAGTGAAGTGAGTTTATCATCACTCTTTTTACGCATTTTTCTGTATTTATAACTATCAAATTGAAGGGTGTATAAGAGGGAAAAAAAATGTATGTATTTATCAATTTTTAATTTGAATACTATAAAATGAAAAGAAAAAAAAACACTGAATTGAGTTCTTTCCAAGGAGAAATTTTTAGTTGTGACGGGAATACAAGTGGTACATCATGTAATTTAATAGGAGTGATGGAAAATTTTATTTTTTAAGTTATTAACTTTTTAGCACACATATCCCACCATTTGTACAGTGACACGTGGTGTATCACCCCGTGTACCGGTTACATTGAAAAATCTCTCATTTCCGAGAAGGTTGCCCCGCATTTTCTATAAATAGCACAAGGTCAAGTTAGCTTTCACTACACAAAGACTAAAGACTTCAAAACTGGTGAGCTCTTTCCAAGTTTCTGGCAAATACGAAAGAGAGATGATGAGTTCAGTAGAAAAAGCAACCAAAAAAGGGCATGCAGTTTTTGTCCCATACCCAGCACAAGGCCATGTTAACCCCATGATGCAGTTAGCCAAGTTTCTTCACTCAAGGGGCTTCCACATAACCTTTGTCAACACCGAGTTCAACCACAACCGTTTAATCCGGTCAAAAGGTCTCGACTCCGTTAAGGGTCTGCCGGACTTTGTGTTCGAAACAATACCAGACGGGTTGCCTCCTTCGGATAAGGATGGGACCCAAGATATTCCAGCTTTATGTGACTCCATTAAGAAAACTTGTTTTGGTCCATTTAAAGAGCTGGTGGCTAAGATTAATTCCTCATCTCAAGTGCCACAAGTTACTTGCATTGTTGCAGATGGTGCCATGACCTTTGGGTGCAAAGCTGCTAGAGAATTAGGCATTCCGGAGGTTGTGTTATGGACTGCATCTGCTTGTGGCTTCATGGGGTACTTGCAATACAACGAACTCGTCAAACGTGGCATGATTCCCTTCAAAGGTACTTCTTTAATTTCTGGATGATTTTTTTTTTACGCTTTGGTCGCATATATAATTAATCAGTTTCTTTATTATGTATATGAACATTTTTGTATGCATAAATTATCATGACACACTTGAATTCAATCATGCACATCCCTTCCAATTATAAATTATGATGACATATTTGACCCTTTAGTCTATCCATTGTTCCCCTCTTACCCTCTCAGCACTCCAGCATGTCCAAATGATAAGATAACCCAGTTTTGACTCTTTAGTAGTCTTTCCTGTGTCATTGGATCTAGTCCAACATCACATCAAAGTATATCAATGGGTTTAATTTTGTTCCACTACTAGCGTTTGTAATTAAAGATGTGAAAGAGAAAGAAATTTGCATTTTGATCTTTTGGATGTATTAAATGGAATTAGACTTTTCTATTAAATTTTTTTATTTAGAAAAAATTTCTTAATAAAATCAGTCTCCATTTTGTTATTGGGGAGGATTAATCTATTTGTAGTGATCACTTGGTTTTAATAAAATCAGTCTCCATTTTGTAAGAGTTAGTCTTGACCGAGTTGAAATAAATGTTGAATAAATTATCAAGGGATTTTGCACCATGCACCTGTAAAAATATGGGATCTCATTTTTTTTGTTTTTTTATCAACTGGAAAATAAAGTAGATATTTGAGATCTTGAAATTTACTCTTATAACCATGGACATAATTAAATATCATCACACGTGCTTCACCTTTCATGGATTTCAGATGAGAATTTCATGCATGATGGCACACTCGATACACCAATTGATTGGATCCCAGGCATGAAAAATGTTCGACTCAAGGACATCCCGAGTTTCGTTAGAGTTACTGATCTCAGCGACATAATGTTTAATTACTTGGGATCCGAAGCACGAAGCTGTTTAAACTCTTCTGCAATCCTCTTCAACACATTTGATGAATTTGAACACGAAGTGTTAGAGGCAATATCGATAATGTTTCCCAACATTTACACCATTGGCCCCTTTAATTTGCTGGGCAGGCATTTCCCCGAAAGCAAGTCACTTAACTCAAGCTTATGGAAAGAAGACGCAAAATGTTTGGAATGGCTTGATAAAAAGAAACCCAATTCAGTTGTGTATGTAAATTATGGTAGCATAACGATGATGACAGACCAACATTTGATCGAGTTTGCATGGGGGCTGGCAAATAGCAAGCACCCATTTTTATGGATAGTTAGGGCTGACGTGGTAAAGGGTGACTCACCAATTTTACCTGATGAATTTTTTGAGGAGATTAAGGATAGGGGTTATATTGCAGGTTGGTGTGCACAGGACCAAGTGTTAGCTCATCCATCTGTTGGGGTTTTCCTAACACACAGTGGTTGGAATTCTACAATTGAAAGTATATCTCATGGTGTGGCCGTAATTTGCTGGCCTTTCTTTGCGGAGCAACAAACGAATTGTCGGTACTCATGCACAACATGGGAGATTGGAATGGAGGTGAGCCCCGATGTGAAGCGTGACGAAATAGAAGCACTTGTTAAGGAAATGATGGAAGGTGAAGGAGGGATAAAGATGAGGGAAAAGGCAAGGGAATGGAAGAAAAAAGCTATTGAAGCTACTGATGTTGGAGGATCATCGTACAATAATTTTGAGAGATTGTTTAAGGAGGTACTCCAACTTGGTGAATGAATTGCTACAAATGAGGAACAAGAATTGGTCCCTTTTCATGAACTATCAAATATGCTTTTATTGACCAGAGATTTATCTTATTTTCATATTTAGTGTTGCCTTTTATTGCTTATGTTTGCTTATTGACCACAAAATGACATTCTATGAGCTGATGCTGCATAAGTATTACGTTGAACATTATTGTTTATATAAAACTGATGCTGCACACTAATGATGCACAAGTATTGCGCGGAAAATTATTAAATGTTTATGTGGGGGGTCTCCCCCAATCCCCCAACCTCCCTCACCCCCTTCAAAAACTTATGTCAACTAATTCTACACGATTCTATGAACTGATGCTGCATAAATATTAATAACCTTTGCCAAATACTAAACTCACTCATAATACATTCCAATTCTAACAAATATATATGATAACTATACTACAAAAAACAAAAGGAACTGCAATGAAAAACAAAAGCAGCACAACGAAAAATCACCTTTGCCAAACACTCGATCAAATAAGGTCAAACCAAATCAAAATCTTCAAAACTAAAAAACTAAAAAACTGTGACTGCAAAAAACAAGAACAATCCAAAAAAGAGATAAACTTTAGAGAAACACTTACCTTCGAAGAAAACTTGAATGATTCCAATACAAATTATGGCGAGAGATAATTGAGGGAGATGACAAAATATAAATCAGAATAGATAAACTTCAGAGAGAAAGAAAAACAGCAGAGAAATGAAAATATAATTTGAATGATTCGAATCACCGCCGATCACTATTTAACAAATGTGCTTTCTTAAAATTTTTAAAAACCGGACATGATGTCATCTGACGCGGGTTTAAAAAATGTGCTTTCTTAAAATTTTTAAAAAATGTTGTCTCAATATATAATTAAGTATTGAAAGTATACTCTAAGTGTAATTTTTCCTTAAAAGATAATGCACAATTAGACTAAGTAATTAGATATTAGCCTAATAAATAATTTATAAGTAAAAATATTACTGGCAATGTAAAAATTAAAATACTTTGATCAGTATTTTGTTATACGATACACATAATAGTAATATACCCTAAAAGATTTATCACCCTTATTCTCACTACAGAATAGAAACAAAATAGGTAATAGTTGCAACATAAATATATAAATGTTTTCCCACAATCTTCATCCACCGAACTCAGCTTCTTTATCGTCATTAACCCTTGTGAGTATGAACCTTATCATGACCACCGCGGCACCGATAAATCTTTGAGCAACCGCGGTTATAGGGGTTCGCGGGTTGAGGTGGACTTTTGACGTCACCGTTACAACAGGATGTGGCCCTCCTGGTCTTTTGCATGGGTCGAGGATTCCGGGGTGAATGCGGTTCCTTTCAGCGTTGACTTTGGAGTTTAGCACTACCATGCTAACAAGGAGCAAACATAGGATGAATAACTTCATGTTTAAAATGGCCCATGAGTATCGTTCTTAATGTATGACTAATAGTTTGTACTAGAAATTGAACCCCGCACGATGCTACGGGTTTTAAAACCGTTTAACATGGTATTATTTTATATATAATATGTTTACACATAGAGTATGTTATAAATGTTATAAATGTAAACTACACTGTAAATAGTATTAGCTTTTATAATTAACATTGTAAAGCTAAGACACAGTTTATATGTCATCATGAAGGTACATATAAAATCCTTATTTCTCTATTTTTCATCTGCTCTATCGTATGCAATTTGAGAGTGAATAAATGAATGCATTCGAACACTGGAAACAAATAACTCGCATGGTGCAACATCATCAGTGCTTTTGAAAATAGGCAAAACAGCACACCCAATTTCCTTCCAATAAACCGAGACATGGTCATCCTTTCCTTTCAGTTCGCTAAAATTATTAAGCAAAGCAGTAACAAAGTCGAACAGGCTAATCTCGTCAATGGACTGTGACTTAACAGAAGGTCCACAATTTGTTAGTTTTGCCCAACAGTGCCTCTGCATCTGCTACTTGTTTCCTAGGTTATGAACTGGAAAATCCCCAAATGGGCAAATCCAAATTTTATCATCGAAACCAAAATTATAGTAAAAAAATATATGTATCATTTCTCCTTCACAATATAGTCACTCTTCTCAGTAATCAACAATTCAAAAAAATAGATCCTAGTAAATTATAGCATAATCATGCTAAAATTCAAAATTCTAAACCCACAAACCCAAATTAAATGCAAAATTTAGAATTCATAACACAAACCCAAATTTAGAATCCAAAATTAAGGTGCTTTCAGAGAAATAAGTATAGGAAAGCGAAAAACCAAAACCCTTCTAAAGGGAAGAAAGAGAGAGAAAATACAATTTAAGTTGAGAAACTTACAGACTCTAGGTTAGTCATCCCGGATTCAGTTTGCAATAGAATTGCTGCTTCTTGTGGTGATTCGCCTATTATTGTTTGGCAAATGAAAACTCTGCAAGGACCAAAAATGCCAAAAAATTAGTATATATCAGTCCCTGCAAAACCCCAAAATCAGAAAATTAGAAAATAAAGTTTGATAACATTATACCTGAGAAACCCCAAATTCCTAGTCAAAGGAAAATTAATACAATCTCTACAAAAAATAATCAGGAGATAAAAACTCAAATCCCAAAAAAAGGAATTAGCAAATTAATCATATAAATTGTGATTTGGAAGAAAATTTAGGAGGAGGTAAGATTGGAAATGCACAGAGAGGCAGGCTTTGTATTTCTGCCAATCTGAAATGCCATCCCCTTTTCCCATTGGCCCTTCACAAACTTCTCCGAGTACCACCTACACACAGAAACGATATCTATTAAACCCTTTCATACACATATGAATATCAAAACGAAAACCCCAAATTACCATAGCATTCCTTTCTATCTTAATTTTTGAAAAAGGAAACACAAATGGATGAAACAAAATCAACAATTTTATCTTGTAAATCATTACTTCAAAAAGTCAAAAGCACTTCAATTATGGAAGGAGGGAAAAAGGGGTGCAAATAACTGGTGCTCAATAGAAATCACTACCTAGTCATTAACTCCCTATAAGCAAAGGTTTTTTTTTTTTTGTTCAAACTTTAAGCAAAGATTAGAAACCCCGAATAAGTATACCAACATAGTCTCAGTAGAAGCCAACTGACCAAGAAATTATGGGTTTTGCATCATCCCCTTAAATAAGAATTGGAATCGAGCATGCTACGTAACTGGGCGTTGAGGACTTAGAATCTACAGTAAAAAAATGTTAAGAAAGAATAAATTTCATCCTCAATTAATAGAAAAATAAAAAACAAATTCAAGGGTTCAAAATAAAATAAGAAAAATTTCAAAAGAAACCAAAACAATTAATTATTCTAATATTTCTTAACAACTATCCACAAGAAGCAAACCTATCTACAAGATTCACCTAAGCCTTATGAGCATTATTGCATCCAAGAACATATTCCATTGCTTCATCGGATAAAGTTGCAAGCAAAAAACTTAATAAAGCCACATCAGTTGACTTCCAATCAATATACCCTTCAGTAATTTCCTTAGTAACTCCAAGATTAGTAGTTATAACAAATTTTAGTGGACATACATCAGTGCCATCGAAATGACCAAACAGTTTGTAACCCTTAAACATAGCCTTAAACTGAAATGCCCATTTGGCGAAATTATCATCTTTCAATTTTATAGTAAGCCCACAGAGTTGTTTTACATTCCAGTTTTTCACAGTGCTAAGGGTGTGCAGTCTACAGTTCCTAATACAACAGCTTTACTTGGTCAATTGGTGAAGTTAAATATGTAGCATCAAAGGTTGGGTCACCCTACAAATGAAGTACTTTCTTGTATGCTAAAACAATGTAGTATACCATATAATACAGATGATAAGCATAGTGTTTGTACTTCATGTATTCAAGGCTTTAGATTGCCATTTCCAGAGATAACTAAAAAGTGTTTGTCTCCATTTGATAAAATTCATACTGATGTTTTGGGACCGTCTCCTATAAAGTCTGTAGATGGCTATAGGTATTATGTACTGTTCACTGATGAATATACAAGGTACACTTGGGTATTTCCAAAGTGTAATAAATCTGATGTCTTCTCTATTTTTGTAAAATTTTATCAGTTTGTGTTAAACCGATTTGGAGTATCTGTCAAGTGTTTACAAACTGATGGGGGAGGAGAGTACATTAGTAATGCTTTAACAAAGTTCTTAAATGATAAGGGAATTGCTCAGATGTTGTCATGTCCATATACCCCTCAGCAAAATGGAATTGCTAAGAGGAAACACAGGCATATAATTGAAACTTCAATTACATTACTCACTAATGTTGGTCTACCATTGGAGTTTTGGTATTTTGTTTGTGCACACTCATTATTTCTTATCAATCGAATGCCATGCAAGTCTCAGTCTATGGTATCTCCTTATACTTTTTTATACAAGAAACTCCTAATTTAAAATCCTTGAAGACATTTGGAACTGGTGTGTTTCCCTGGCTTAGGCCTTGCAATTCTAATAAACTTCAAACAAGATTAGTGTTGTGTACTTTTCTTAGATACTCTCCACGCTATAAAGGTGTCATATGTTATGATTTAGTGTCCAAGAATTGCATTATTTCTAGACATGTCATACATGATGAAATGATGTTCCCTGGTAAGCAAAGATCACAGAATCGAGTCAATGAAGTAGATACTAATCAGCATGCTGCACATTCCCCAATTTTGGTTTCTATACCTGTTACTCAGATTCCTAGCACTCATGAAGTTACTCAGATACCCAAAGAGAATGATGAGGTTACATCTTCTTCAGTCGGTCACTCTCAGAGGTTAAGCTCAAGCTCAGGGAATTCTCAAAGTCAAGATAATGTAATACAAAGTACATTAGACCATACTCTTTCCACATAAAGTGATACAACTCATTTGCTTAATGTTTTCAGTCCAAAGCAACTCCATGTGATACTTCCATTCTCTCTAGATTCATCTTCATCAGTTATAGAACATACAAAAAAATCTGGTCCTGTGCATTGTAACCCTGGAATTCAAACAAGGTTACAAATAGGTGCACTTTCAAGAAAAAAGTATGTAGCCTATTCAGCAACTTTTCCTGAGATTACTTCTTTGGATGTTTTGGATGATTTCGTGGGTGGTTTTTCATTCTTAGCTAATGTCACTGATATAGAGGAGCCTAAGACTTTTAAAACTGCTAATGTCAAGACTGAATGGCAAAGAGCCATGCAAGATGAGTTTGATTCCTTAAAGGCACAAGGAACTTGGTGTTTTGTTCCTCCTCCTGTTGACTGAAGTATCATTGGAAGTAAATGGGTATAAAAGATTAAGAAGAACCCTGATGGATCAATTTCCAGGTATAAAGCAAGGCTAATTGCACAAGGGTATAGCCAAGAACAAGGTTTGGACTACTCTGAAACGTTTAGTCCGGTGGTGAGACACACTACTGTGAAAATGATTCTTGCTTTGGCAGTTCAATTTGGTTGAGGTTTGAGACAATTAGACATTAAAAATTCCTTCTTACAAGGAGAATTAGAAGATGAAGTTTATATGAAGCAGCCTCAGGGGTTCGTTGATTCAAAACATCCTATAAAGTCACTTTATGGCCTGAAACAAGCACCACGGGCTTGGAATCTAAAGTTCATGAGCTACCTACCTACCTTAGGATTTGTTAAATCATTATCAGGTACAAGTATGTTTGTGAAGGAAGATCATGGGGATGTTATTCTACTCCTATTATATCTTGATGATATAATTGTGACCGGTTCCAATGCTTCAAAGATTCAATCAGTGATTACAAGCCTTGCTACAGTATTTGATCTTAAAGATACGGGAAAAATTACTTATTTTCTTGGTCTCTATATCTAGTATAATCAGGATGGGTCTATATTCATTAACCAATCTAAGTATGCATGGGATTTGTTGAAAAATGCTGGTATGGAACATTGTAAACCTATATCTAGACCTTCTACACCCCATACTCAGTTGCTTGAGTCTGAAGGCATACCAATGACAGACCCCACTCTCTATCGAAGCTTGGTGGGTGCTTTATAGTACTTAACATTCTCTAGACCTGATATAACATACTCAGTGAATATGGTGTGTCAATTCATGAACAATCCAATAGACTTACACTTTCATTTGGTCAAGAGAATTCTGAGGTATTTACAGGGTACTATCACTTGTGGTTTGAAATATACAAAGGGTGAAGATATATCCATAACAGTCTATTCAAACTAAGACTGGGCAACATACATCAATACTAGGATATCAATAACTGGATATGTGGTGTATTTAGGTTCTAATCCTATCTCGTGGCAGTCTAATAAGCAATCCACTGTCTCTAGAAGCTCGACAAAGGCAGAATATAAGGCAATAGCTCATTGTGCAACTGATATTTTTTGGATTAGATCAGTGCTTAGAGATATGCATCAGTCTCTTCCCTCACCTTCTTATCTTCACTATGACAACTTGTCAACACTTGCTATATGTTCAAACCCTGTTTTTCATTCCAAGATCAAACATCTAGACACTGATTATCACTTTGTGAAGGAGAAAGTACAAAAGGGTAATCTGCATGTTCAATACATTCCCACAAAAGAGCAAGTTGCTGATGTCCTAACTAAAAGACTATATAGTCCTGTTTTTTGTGAAGCATTCTCACAACTTGAGCTTGGGATCACAATCCGCAATCTCTAGTACTGTAATTCAGAGTTAATTCATTTGCAGAATAGCATTGCAGGGTTGTATTTTGTAGTTCCAAACTCTACTAGTAGTATCCTAGCACAATTTGAAGGGGAAGTATTAAACAATTGACTCTTGTCAGTTGTCTATTGGTTATAGCTACCATCACTCAAGTAATTAATATTGTTAGAGAGTTAGTTACAAAGGGTATTATTGTAATAGTCCATGTACATTGGATGTTATATAACACATTGTAAAGGCTTTTAATATTTCAGTGTGTGAAATAAAAAGACTTTTGAAATTCCTTCTTCTCTAAGCTTCTGTTCTTCTCTTTCATTTCTTTGGAGCTAAATTCCCCAGAGTTATCAGAGATCAGTATTTTTTACACAGAAAACCCGATTGAATTTCCTCAAATTTTGTATGTCAACACTTCATTTCTCGTACTAAACCTAAATAGGAACTTACGGCTGGATTTTCCTCTGGGTTAAATGTGGTTTTCGAGCCTCAAGGTTACCTGGATAAAGTTTGTAGAGAATATGGTATTAGTTTTAAGGGGAAGCTTTTTCCACATCTACTGTGTGCTTGAAGATTTTCTTCAATCAATAGATTTTCTTCAATCAAGTCTATTTGATAAGTTCACATCATCAATAAGAATATTTAAAAGAAAATTGGGACCAATACAATTCCAAATAAAAGTTCTTCCTACAAATTGCATGAAAGTTGCAACAGTTCTGTTGGTTTCTCGATGAAAAAACAAAAACTCTATAGATTTCATACCACTTGCAAGGTGCCAAATATCATGCAAAATACCTTCTAGTTGCGCATCCATAACCATTCTTCGATTAATCATATGACCAAGCTTCTAAACATCTTACTGGATAATTACCTTTGTAATGCCCTTTCTCCCGCAGCCCTCTAGCGCATCCCTTACCGCCACCGCCTCAGCCATTTGAGCATTAGATGCTTGAATCAAAGTTGTACCTCCCGCCGCCTTCAGTAATCCCACAAAGTCATGAATCACCTACCCCACAGCACTAGTCCCTCTCTTGGCATTCCATGCCGCCTCACAATTTATCTTCACTATACCGAAATGAGGTTTCTTCCATTTTTTCTGACCACTCGGTTGCATTACATCAACAACTTTCTTCACCTTCCTTCCCACATCTTCTTCCTCTATTTGCATCTCCATTTCACGTTATTCACCTAGGCTACCATTCCAAAGCATGACAGCATCAGATGGATGCCAACATACCTCATTAAAACTTCTATCATTCCTACACTTCCATAACCTCCATCTCCCAAAAACCATCCCCTTCAGCAGCTCATCTCCATCCTCCTTCCCCTTGAATCACCAGTAGGAAAAACCATTTGCGTGATCGAATTTTGTGTGAGAAAGAAAAATTCATCGCGCAAGGGGGTTTTACATAACGACAAGAGAGGTTCTGTCACGCAAGGCTAGTGAACTTTGTGCGATGAAGACCTTTGTCACGTAAGAGCGTTTGCACGACGAAAAAAAGGTGTTCGTCGCGCAAAATTAGTAAGAAGAATTTTTTTTGGAGCTAAATAAATGCGCAACGAAGATTTTCTCGAGAAAACTTTGAGCGACAAAGCCTTCGTCGTGCAAAGATCCTTCAGTTTTTGGGGCAGAGCAATGCATGGGAATCAGAGGAACACTAACTTCATCGTGCAAGTTGTTGTTAGTTTTGAATTAGACAATTCAGTGCGTGTGAATCAGAGGAATCTAGACTGGATTTAGTACGGGTCTTTACGAGTCTATGTTTACGTAAACTTAATAATTACAATGGATTAGTTTTGTCACTACAACGTTTGCACGACAAAAGGCGTCGCTGTAACATCCCACATTGCCCAAGGGAGTGGATCCTGTAAGTCTTATATGTATATTCTCATTTCTACCTAGCACGAGACCTTTTGGGAGCTCACTGGCTTCGGGTTCCATCGGAACTCCGAAGTTAAGCGAGTTTGGGCAAGAGCATTCCCAGGATGGGTGACCCACTGGAAGTTCTCGTATGAGTTCCCAAAAACAAAACCATGAGGGCGTGGTCGGGGCCTAAAGGGAACAATATGGTGCTACGGTGGAGTCGAGCCTGGATGTGGTGGGGGCCCGGGCAGGGATGTGACAGTCGTTGTGCAAAACCTTGCACGACAAACCCTTCGTCGCACAAAAGGCGTTTAGTTTTAGGTCAGCGTATTTGGTGCATCTGAATCAAAGAAATAAATACTGTATTTACTACACATGTTTGCTCTGCAAACTTTTCATCGTGCAAAGTTCCTAACCTTCCTATAAATATGCGCTTATATTCTCCTTATTCTTCATACTTCGTTCGGAAACGCTTTACAATTTTGACGATTATAATCAGTTTGTTCTTTGAGTGTTGGTACGATGGCCGACAATGGTGCATGTTCGTCAAAGACAATGGATGGTGAAGGTTCTGGAAAAATTTTGCGTTGAAAATTTTGCATTTTGTATAAAGTTTTTATTTAGCTTCAGTATTATGAAAATATATTTTGTTGATAGATAAGAAGAAAAAAGATGCGGCACAGGTCTGACACACTAATGGTGGGATCCGTTGTGACATCCCACATCGCCCAGGGGAGTGATCCTTAAATGTATATTCACATCCCTACCTAGCACGAGACCTTTTGGGAGCTCACTGGCTTAGGGTTCCGTAGGAACTCCGAAGTTAAGCGAGAAAGATGCCAGAGCACTCCCAGGATGGGTGACCCACTGGGAAGTTGCTCGTGAGTTCCCAAAAACAAAACCGTGAAGGAATGGTAAGCCCAAAACGGACAATATCGTGCTACGGTGGTGGAACGGGCCAGGAATGTGGTGGACCCGGGTCGGGTTGTGACATATACAGCACTATACTACACACAAGTCGGAACCAATGAAAAGGTCTATACAACAATACTGAGTGTAATATAATTATGCTCTATAATACTCTCTTATAGTAGCTGGGCGATAACTCGCTAGTCACCCACGAGTCGAAACCACCTATAATGGTCTGTACGACAAGATTGTGCACATAAATTGGATCCAATGTGAGCATATGGTTCGGGAGGTGACATTATAGACATGCTTGTATCATATCTCTGGCTAAATCACAATCACCCTAGGTGCAGTTTTATGAGTTCAACGTTATTCAATCACATGTCATTAATCAATAATTCTCATAACCAAACATAACTCACTTGGTACTTTCCTGAGCGTCCACAGCTCCACAAGCATGTATATATGCAACCGATTCAACCCATATACGAAATATAAATTTATATGCATGGCATTCAAGGCATACTTTCATTTAAACGTATATTTCTGGGAAAATATCAAGTATATAAATATATACTGAAAACCAAAAGCCCACTCACTGGTATGTTGAAGGATCGTAGCCCCCGAGTCGCCCTTGATTGCGCTCATCCTCTAGATAAGTCTCACCTATATGCGAATTAACTATAAAAACGTTATTTAAAGCACAAAGACAAAACTAGCTAATAACTTCTCATACAATGCTCAAATGGGGTGTTTGAATATACCAACGTGATCTACACAACTCCACGAATATCCCCATATTTTTAGAAAAAATTTCCGACCACCCACTCACCGTCCACGCGTGGGCACGTGCCTGGCACACCCACGGCAACAGTGACGCCGTTAGGAATATTCCGTCAAATAGTAACGAAAACTGTTAAAGTTAACTAACGCCGTTGGAATATTCCGTCAAAGTTGATGGAATATTCCATCATCCCTAACCTCAGAACTTCGGCGACTTTTGCGGACGCCGGAAATTGGGCAAAACTTAAAACCTTGATATCTCACTCGATATTCAACCAAATTTCACGCATTTTATGTCAAAATGAAGCTTAGAACAAGTAAAACAAACCCATACCAGTTTTAGGACCTAAATCCCACGAGATTCACCGGAAAACTCCTCGATATTCCGGCCAAACCTGCAACTCGCCGTTCTCGCTATTTCGACGTCCAAACTCTTCCAACGAACCACTCATAGCCTTGTGAAGACCTCCTTAAGCTACCTATAAGCTTGAAATCTCTAAAAACATTAGATTTTACGTTTGCATGAATAGTACCATAATTGGAGATCGAGAAAAACTAGGGTTTTCGAAGGAGTTCTTACCTAAAAATGGTACCATTCAACTTGTATGAGTCTTAGGAACACAATGGTGTCCTTTAAACCTTCGATCTACAAGTTTCCTTCTAGATTTGCTGTTGTTCGTACGTGAGGGAAGGAGAAAGAGTGTGTCTGAGGGTGAGAGAGCACGGAAGGGAAGTGAGAAAAAGAGGTTGTGTGTGTGTGAGTGGTCCATGTGGTCACCAACCAAAACCACAAAACCAATTTCCAATTTTGTTCCAAAAGTTAGGGAAATACGAGTTTGGAACAACACTTACATACATAACACACCACAACGCTCATATCCGAGGGTAAAATAGTCAATTCACGTCATTGTTAATTTATTTTGGCACGGGTTGTGACATCGGTTACCTTATTACTGCTGACGAAATAATAGGGGTTGTGAAGTTAGATAAACACGCCAGCTTTTGGTTCGACGTCTGAGCATTGGTGTGTACCAAATGTGCTGCGAATTGGGAGTCTTAAAGAGCCATCCCTGATGAGCTGAAAATGCACATGATTGATGAGTTAGCTGTATGTGTTAATTTCATTAGTTAAATAATAATTATGTTTGTTAAATATAATATAATAGTGAGATTTTAATTTATTAATTTTTGCACGGCAGTCCAATTGGGACATTGACAAAAGTGACCCAAATCTGATGAAGGCTATCGATAACGCTTTCAAGTCGAGATTTCGGGGGTGGAAGTTTGATAATGAATGCGTTGCAGCACTACAGCAAGAACCAAAAATACTGGTGGATGAGTATAATAGGTTTTCTTACTTTAATTTTATTGCTTTTTGAATAATTAGATATGAATTTTAAGTTTTTTTAGTATGAAATTTTTTGATTAAAAATGCACTTAATGTTTATTATGAATAAAATTAATGCATTTTAAAAAATATTTATATTAATTAAATATGAACAAATGGTATAATGAAATAAGTTATTATTTTTGAAATATGTATGTGGTTTGAACAAAATTGAAGATTGAATGGAAATAAAAATGAAAGGCGCCCAAAAAGTTGCTAAAAACGAATTTAAAAAAAAAAAAAGAATGGCACCCAAAAAAAAATGTACATGGTTTCGAAAAAAGAATGTTTAAAAAAAAAATTGCACGACAAACTAGGTTTCGTCGCGCAATGGGTTTAAAAAACGCACGAAAGCGTAGTTGGATGGCACCCAAAAAGTTGAAGCCCAAGGTTTTGAGTGACGATGGTTTCGTCATGCAAAGTTTTCCACTTTTCTAAACTTAACCAGATTGCAAGAAGGTAGAAGTAGCAAAACAATTGCAGCAGCTGTCTTCCCCTGGTGGAATTTCCCACAGTTTAAGGTATAATTTTTCTTAACTACCTTATTTAATTTCAATTCATTTAAATTGTGGTGTATGTAGTTTATAGGTGTCGTGAGTTTATGTATTTGTATGCAATCATTTTTGTATGGATGTACAAAAAATGGTTTGCAATGTTCATATGAGCTTAGTTCCTCGTTTGAGAATTTGTTGGATTTCACGAATGGATGTGAAAGCATGACTGCGGTCCAATTAATTCTTGAATTGTCCTAAAATTTTGGATAGCTTGAGATTGCATATTTACATGTTGTATTTTGTGGTTCATGCATTAGAGTTTGAACGTGGGAAATGTGGTAGCATCTCTTTGCGTTCTTCGGGTGCATCGTAGTTTTTTGTATCTACGTCATGCACTTGAGAACTGCAGGGAGATGTTGTCGAAATTTTTCCACACTCAAACTCTAATGTGTTGGAATCATAAATTATAACACGTAACTGTGCATTCTCGAATGAGATAGGACCCATACCAGACGCATAAGGTGGCATGTCATAATTGAAGTTGTTGTAACCCTTGTAAATTTTTTTTGTTTGCAGGTGAAATGGACAAACAATGGATACATAATCCTAACAGATGTGCTAATGATTATTTGGATGGAATAAATTAGTTCATCGATTTTGCAATTGCAAACAACAACGGTTCAACTCAAATTCGATGTCCTTGTAGAAAGTGTAACAACTTAATGATTGAACATTTTGAAACTGTTCGATACCATTTAGTCAAAAATGGGATGATGAAAACCTATACTACGTGGAATCATCATGGAGAACAAATACAATATGTTTCATCCTCCTATATTACCCGAGCAGTGGATATAGTTTAATTTGTTGTGGAGCCGAGTGACCAAATTATGGACATTACCAATGATGCTTTTCCAACCATTAGTTCGAATACAAATGTGGACGTAGAAGATGATGTCTCTCCCATCATGGATAGTGAAGCCTTCAAAAAATACGAAAAACTATTAAAAAGTGCCAAGCAAGAATTATACCCCGGTTGCGAAGGATTTTCGATACTCACGGCCATTGTTGAGTTGATGCATGGAAAAACAAAATTTTGTATGTTGAACTAGTGTTTTGATTACTTTTTTGGGGTTTTCAAAAGGATGCTTCCAAATGAAAATTGCGTTCCTAAAGATCATAAAAGTGCAAATAAGGTGCTGAGTGGTCTTAGATTGGGATATGAAAAAAATCACATGTGTAAAAATAATTGCATTTTGTTCTAGAAAGAAAATCAAGCGTTGGATAAATGCTCTGTATGTAATGAGTCACAGTTTAAAATGACATCTCAGAATAGAAGAACAAAAAGTCCATAAAAAGTTATGCGTTATCTCCCATTAAAGCCCAGGTTGCAGCGATTGTAAATGTCAACGCACACTACAAGCGACATGAGGTGGCATAAAGATAGACGAGTGGATGACGATGTAATAAGACATCCTACAAATGGAGAGGCCTGGAAAGAGTTTGATCGGTTGTACCCCGAATTTACACGTGATCCCTGAAATGTTAGATTAGGACTTGCGACAGACGGGTTTAATCCGTTCGAGATTCTAAACCAAAACCACAGCACTTGGCCAATCTTCACAATTCTATATAATTTTCCACCTTGGAAGTGCATGAAAAAAGAACATATGAGGATGACGTTGTTGATAACCGAAGATCCGGGCACGTGTATTGATATGTATTTACAACCATTGGTCGATGAACAAAGATAATTATGAGAAAGCAGTGTTCCTACATACGATAAATCTACCGGGAAGATGTTCACTTTGAGAGCAGTCATGATGTGGACTATAAATGATTTTCATGTGTACGTTATGATGTCTGGGTGGAGCACTAAGGGCTATTACGCATGCCCAGTTTGCAAAGAGGACACGACGTCTAGTCAGCACACGGGAAAAGTTTGTTACCTAGGGCATCGTAGATGGTTGTCGTGGGACCACGAGTGGCGTCAGAACGAGACCACCTTCTTCAACGTACAGAGCTTCGACCAAGACCCAGAGAATGGTCCTGCGATGAAATTTTGGCTTAGGTGAATCGGTTGGATTTTGCTCCATTGGGCAAGTTCGTAAATAGGACAAGACCAGACACACATCTGAACTGGACACACAAGACGAGGTTATTCGAGCTCCCATACTGGTCCAAATTAAAGTTGAGAGACAACATCGATGTAATGCATGTTGAGAAAAATGTGTTTGATACACTGATCAGAAATATAGTGGACTTCGATGGAAAAACAAAATACACAATAAAAGCTTGGATCGATTTGGAAAAAATGGGCATTAGGCCAGGTTTATGGATGACAAGGGACGAAGACATAGCCAGAAAGAAGCTCGTATCATTTTCGATGAAACCGGAAAAGAGGAAAGAGTTTTTGCAGTTTCTATCTTCTGTTAAGTTTCCATATGGGTATGCTTCAAACATTGGGCATTGCACAAATGTGGATGGAGGAAAATTTTCCGGTCTCAAGAGTGGGAATTCGACACCTTTTGCCCGAAGACGTGGTGTAGGCGATTATGTTGTTAGCGAGATATCTTTCTCAATTAACTACAAGATCTTTGTGCAAGTCCGATGTGAAACAGTTGTGCGACGATATTATTGAAGTGCTATGCAAGTTTGAACAAATATTTCCTCTAGCTTTCTTCACAAGCATGATCCACGTGATGATTCACTTGCCAGATGAGGCACTTCTAGCCGGACCCGTCAACTATCGATGGATATATCTAATAGAAAGGTATATAATCACCATAAATACTTTAGTTTATGATGTATGTACAATTTGACTAATTTGATACGATAATTTGTCGTGCAAATATATTAAAATTCGTTTCTTTTTTTTAACTGGCGGTGCGACAAAAGTTTATACACCATCGTCACGTAAACATGTAAAAATTTGATTTTTTTGCCAAAATTAGGCGCATTTTTAATTATGCGCCTTAACTCTCTCTCTGTCCCTCTTAAACTCACTCAATCTCTCTCGATTATGTCCGATTTTATCAAGCTCATCTCTCCCTCTCTCGCTCGATTCTCTCAAGCACCTCTTTCCCTCTCTCGCACTCTCTCTATCTCAGACTTTCTACCTCAAGCTCCTCTCTCCCTATCCGCCGCACTTCGACGCCACACCCTTTCCCTGCCGTTGCAACATTACTAGGTAAGCACCCAGTAATTACAACATTTAGGGATTTAAGGTTAAATTTTATGTTGAATTGTTCTAATTACAACATTTAGGGATTTAGGGTTAAAATTGGGTTGGAATTAAGGGACATAGGGATTTAGGGTTAAAATTGGGTTGGAATTAAGGGATTTAGCGATTTAGGGTTAAAATTGGGTTGAGATTTAGGGATTTAGGGAATTGGGAATCTTGGGTTAGGGATTTAGGTTGGAATTGGGTTTGAATTGGGAATCCTGGGTTAAATCTTTGTGCATGTAACTATACATTCATCCCAGGTTGTAAACCAGCCTATAAAATTATAATTCAAGTGTTTATTGAAATGTTTATTTCTTGCAATTACTTTGTCAATTTTATTTAGGGATTCGTAGAGTTTGGATTTGAACCATGATGTTTCGGGTTTATGTGATTGAATTGTATGTTGTGGCTTCTTGTTTGTCAATATCATTGTCAGTTGATAAAATCTTAGCAGATGTTTGTTGTTTGTCAATATCATTATCAGTTACTAGAATCTTTGTTGGTGGGTGTCTTGAATTTTATGTTGTGCTTGTGGTAAAATTAGGTTTCAAGTTAGATAGGACTACCAACTTCAGACTTTATTAAGTAGACATTGTTTTATCATTTCAGCTTGATGTGTTGAATTGAGTCGTCAACTGGTGGCTGGTGGCTGGTGATCCAATTATTTTGGTGTCAAAATACAGACGTGAATGAAGTTGATGTTTGTTTTAGGTTGTAACTTATAGTCATGTGGTTATGCTTGTTTTGTGTTTATCATGAAAGGATTCAATGCTAAACTGATGTAGCATTGTATGGATTGATTTGGTGGTGTCCAATTTTTGTTGCAAACAGTTCCATGCTAACTCTTTCCTAGATGATTTTCAATTTTTCATGTGTTGTATGTTTTGAAATTTTTTTTGACATTTATAGCGCTACCTAGTTTCCTTTGAATTTGGTCAATCTAATACTAGTTGTCAACAGTTTTTGGTTGGATTATGAACATCATCCATTTTAGTTCTTCATTTAGTCTCCTTTCATATATTTGAGTGGTTCTTTCCTAGATTTTATTAACTTTGTAGATCATTGAAGCTAAGAATTCATATCTTCTCTTACCATTATTTACTATTGCATTCTTACGCTCTTTCTGCATTCTAATGCTTCATTCATCATGACAGGCATTGGAGACCACTTCTCACCACTATTACGCTCTCTCCATTAATTTTTATTCAAATTCACACCAAGGTATTGAGTGATATGGATGGTTTTAGATGATGACATGGGTCATTGGTCGATGTATTACATGTGTCATAATCTAGTGAGTTGGGTAGTTACAAGGATTGCTTAGTCATTAAGCTTTGTATCTAGTATAAATAGTGGTGAGAATATTCTTTGTAACCAACTCTGAGATTTTTTTAGAAAGATTGCAATAAGATTCTTCCATTTTCTCTTTCTCTGAGTTCTTCATCGCATCTATACGTGATCTTCTTCAGTGCATTAAAATGTTGTATGCCCAAAAGTGTTTGAAGATTATTGATTTGATACTATGTTGGTTGTAACTTTGTAATGGCATGCATTTCAAGATTATTGTAGATAGGTCAATTTGTTTGTTTGTTTTTATTAAAAAAAATAAAAATAAAAAAACAAGTTCCTTGCAATACTCAATTTTATTCCTATCTCATGTTTTGATTCACCTTATATATGTGAAATGAAATGCATATAATAAGATGATATCTAAACAGATTCATGATTGTTTTTGTAGATGTCAAACTTAGTATCAAGCCGGCAGGCAGCTAGTAAGGCCAGTCAAATACCTTCTCCAGGAGGTAATGCTGATGCCACCTCCACACCTTATATGGGCACGACGGGTGTCCCACTGGTCACGCCTTTAGGGCCAACAGTGTCTACGGCTCCTACATCATCGACTTCTTCGGTGACGCATCTTGTCCTAAGCGCCTGACGGATTGAGGAGGCTCAGCCGTCTGGTGAGGCTTCCTCTGTCCATGGAGATGAGTCTCAAACAGGTAAGCTTGCTCTATCCATTAATAAGCTTGCTTCTGGTTTCATCTGTATTCACAGCCATATTGTTATGTTCCTTACAAATATACGAGTGGCACATGTGGTTTCTAATATTTTCTCAAGGGTTGGTTTGCAAATTGATTGCAAACAATAATTCATAATAGTCTCCATTAATGGATACAAATGTTTTCCAATCTTAAGCTATCTTGCAACTAACGTATTTGTATTATTTTCAACTATTAGTCCCATGCACGCACACACACATATAACCATTTTTCCAACTAATTTTACAAAGCAAAATTGGTGTGGATTTTATTGGTTTGAACAATTTGATATGTAGCTGCAAAAGATTGTTATATTCTTCTGAATATGCTAAGCTAAATAGCAATCAACTTGCTTTACGTCCTTCTTTGTCAACAATGAGGTGATCTTTTTTCTGCAGAGAATAACATGCATGCTAGCTAGTTAATTTGAATTGTGCTTTTGACCTATATTAATTATTGTTAAGTAGCACTGAGTAAATTGAAGTCATATCAACAAGATGTAAATTTTGTTTTAATGTCCCCAAATGGTATAAACTATTTGAATTGTTGAGTGGATGTGTTGTTTTTGTTGTTATATTGTTTGCAGGTTTTAGGAAATGTTATAGTTTTAGGGGAGGTGCCGAATTTTTGATACAAACTAGAATTCGTCTGATGTTTACTTTGTTTATTTGGTAGGTTAAAAAAAAAAACCAGGGACCCTTGCAGACTCCTTAAGACGTCACAGACCACTCGCACCACGACCGAGAAGATCACCATGACGTGGGATCCTCAACATTGTGCGGCTACAACAAAGGAGCAACACAATGCGTTGGCCACCGACGTTGGGTCGGTTATCAAGACCATTGCCCCCTCAGGTGGGAGTCATGGAGAGCTATCCCACAAGAATTCAAGGACATGTTTTTCATGAATTATCGGTAAGTAATTTCAACCTTAAATACTAAATTTTTATTACAATATACAAAGATTATAAATTTTAACTACTATTTATTTGTTGAGTTTTGCAGCATTACTATGAGCTCTCCAACCTCGATGCCAATCAACTGCAATACATCAACGACCTTTGCTCCGATAGGTTCACTCAATGGAAGAGCGACCTCCACAAGCATTATGAGCTATATGACGTTCCGTAGGTCGTTCTAGAAGTTGGGCGCCCTATATAGTTGGTGGACCGTCGGGATGAATAGGAGTGACTCTGCAGCCATTGTCAAGACGAGAAATACCTAGTACGTATATTATATATTTCAATAATATATTAATAAAAAATTTACACTTTTAAATAAAATTTTCATTTTTTCATTCATTTGTTATACATATCTAAACTAATACATTTTTTTAATTCAACAAAAAAAAGTTAAAGCAAACTTGATCAATCGGTCGAAGAAGAAACTTCTTCACCTATCCGGCTAACAACGCTTCTCTTATAGGTTGGAGGAGCAATGTTAAGGTAACCGTATATTTATTTTAAGTTTTCAATCTTTTTACTCTTTATTACAAATTTGGTAATCTATGTTAACACTTTTTAAATTTTTTCAGGGGGGTCAAAGTTTCCTAAAATTGACATGTTCAAGGAGGTGTACGTTTGGTCCGAGGATGAGCTGATGGAGCAGCTTCATGTAAGTTATTTCAAATTTTTAATATTCATTTAGTATTAATATTAATTACATGTATATTCAAATTAATTTGTTTTTTTTTTTCATTTTTCTAGGCCACCAAGGTGGAGAAGGGCCAGACCATTATGAAGGAGGTGGCCTCCCAGCTTCCCCTAGAGACCTCAATCGAGGAGGTGTTTCCCCCTGAGGATGCTGAGTTTCATATCATGATAAACACACTTGATTAGACCCTCGGTTGTCGACATGGGAATGTTCACCGGGGTCTTGGGAAAGCCTGCCTTAGGGACCCGTCTACCTCATCCTCCAGGCAGAGAACTAAAGAGGTCTAAACGCTAACATCTGAAGTAGTGGTCTTGAAGGAGCAGATTGCAGCCCAAAACAATTTGATGATCCCAATACATCGCGCACTTCAAATCTCTAGCATTCACTTCCCCAACATTGAACCACCTCGAGAAATGATCTCTCAGCCCCCTGCTGCAGCAGCTACGACCTCCCAGCCCCCCAACACAGCAAGAACTCCACCAGCTGGCGATTGTAACGTCGAGGACTACTTTTTTAGTTTTGTTTTAAATTGTTTTCAAATTTAAAAATACTTTTTTTCCATTGTAGTACATTTACATTAATTTTTTAATTCAATATTCTTCTTTACAATTTCTATTTTTAATTTCATTAAATTCATTTAAAAAAACTAATTTAAAAATAAACGAAAAAAAGTAAATAATATATTATTTAAAAATAAATAATAAATAATTTGAAAATCTTACTGCGACAGCCTCTATATCCATCGCGCAAGAGTTTGTGGGTCGAATATGATGTCCGTCGCGCAACAGTTTGTGGGACAAACCATGTCCGTTGCGCAACAGTTTAGGGGTCGAACCCTAGTTTCATTGCTTGGTACGTGCAATGATCACCAATTCCGTCAAGCAATCTTCATTTTGTGCGACGAACAATTTCCCTTCTTCGCGCAATGCCTAACGTCATGAGCTTTGCGCAATAGAATTTGCGCGACGCTCTCTTCGCCGCCCAATGTTTCCGACGATGGTTTTTTTCTTTGTGCGATGCTTTCCCTTTCGTCGTCCAAGGAGTTATTCCTAGTAGTAAATTTAGTAATCAAATTCTTCCAACTCTCCAAAATGTCGAATTAAATTTACTTTTAAATGAAATTTATATTTTTATATGTTGTGAGTCACTATTTAGGAATAAGATAGCAATCATATAACTAGCTTAAATACTTAAATGCATTTAATTCTATAATGCAAGGTCAGTAGGTTGGTTTCATCTTTCTCGATATCATGTATATAAAAAAAGCAAATAAAAATACAAGATTTGAAGAGATGCCTTCTTTTTTTCTTGAATAAAAAACGTTATGTCTGTCAATCTATAAATAATTCGTCCGCACCGTAGCATGTGAATGTTATGTGTATTGACAGAGAATACGCGAGTCTTTGAAAAATTCAATCTATTCTAAAACTCAAAAACAACTGTATTACTGTTCATAAGCACAGTGTGCTTCCTATTTTGCCCTCAGTTAGTTTGTATTATTTGAAGTCTGCCACTGACCAAAGCATCTCTCGACAGCTGGAATCGCACTCACCTCTTCTTCCTGCTTTAGGTGGTTCATTCTTTCCATTGGATTATGTTTGGGTGAGTTCTTCGTTCATAGTTGCGCTCCTCCCGACTTCGATTCCCCGTTCGAACACAAACCCAAACCTTTTCATCTCCTTCCCCAAATCAACACGATCATCCATTAATTTTAATTCGCGCCCAAGTCCTTAGAACGCTCGAACCCAATTTGGGTTCGATATTCCCGCAGACTTTCAAAGGTTTTCCGGTGGCGGCTGGCCCTGCAACCAAAACTATTTGACTCAGACAATCCCAACAACAACATGTGAGCTTTGCATGCTCGAACTACCCGTCGATCAAAGATTTCCATAAGTCCACCTTGCGGTGGGTTTTTTCGACGAGGATCGGAATCTTTTTCGGCCAATTTCAGGCCTTTGAGACCTTTTTTGGGTCCAGCCAAGGTAATACTTTTACTCTACACCTTCGAAAGTTACCCCAATTGTATTCTCTCTTTTTCTACACTTTTGCAAGGTAACAATTACTAATTTAGTTTTTCAAGAACAAAAATTGCTGCTTTTATGTTTTTGATTAATTTATTTGCTTTGAAGTTTGAGAATTTGGAACTGGTATGCAGGATGATCATGAATGAATGGTACTCTTCTGCAATGGCGGGATTTGTTATCTGTGGGGCAACTGATTGGTTAAGTTATTTCGAAGCGTTTTTCATAGAAATTGATTTATGCTGGACATAGTTAGGGGTGGATTTTTTTGCCAAATTGCCGTGCCAACCGAATTGCCAACCGTGCCATACCGATTTTGTGCCAAATTTTTTGTACCAATTGGTAATGGTACGGTATTGTACCGTACCGAAATTTCATGGTACGGTATTGGTAATGGATACCATTACCACGGTATTACCGTACCATACCGAAAATATAATATAATATATAATTTATAATTTATATAATACATAATTATATAACACATATTTATAATATTCCAATAATTTGAAAATAAAACCCTACTTATATTAGCATTGTTGTTGGTGATTTTGATCTCTTAAAATTGTGGAAATCAAACACAAAAGAGTTCCTAATTCTTTCACAAATAGCCAAAATATCTTTGTAACCCCCACTTCTACTGTTGCTAGTGAAAATGCATTTAGTCTAGGGAGGAGGGTTGTGAACCCTTTTAGGGTATTCTTGACTCCTAAAATAATTGAGGCACTAGTATGTACTAGTGGTTGGCTTAGGGCAGGTGAAGTAAACTTCTACAAGGACCAACAGAAGATATGCTTCAATTTTACAAGGAAATAGAAGAAGAGAAAACAAGAAAGATATGCTTTAATTTTTTTAGTAAATTTGTTATTAAATGGTTTTCAACTTTAATTCTTCTTGCTACTAATTAATATGTTTTCTTTGTTTGTAATGTAAGCTTGACACAAACTCAATCTTCTACAAGTTCAATGTCTCCTCCAAAAGCTTCGACATCTCAAGCTTGAATAACTGATCAATGAATTCTCTTTTTTGAAGTTTACTTCCAATTTTCAATTGGTTTGAAACTTTAATTTCTATTTGGATTGTTAATTTCTATTTGTTTTGGTTCGTAACTTCTATTTGGATTGTAAGCTTAATTTTCATGATGAATCTTGATGCTTCATTTGAATTATTATGTGTGTGAATTGTGAATGATGAATAATAGATGAATTTAATCTATAATGTATGAGATAAAGGTACAAAAAAAAAAGTTTTGCCCTTGAATTGGGTTAAAAAAACAAAAAAATATTTTGTCCCAAAACAAAATGGCAATTACCATTGCCATACCATGCCAACCAAACTTTTGGCAATACCGAACTTCGGTATACCGAAAGTTTGGTACGGTAATGGTAATAGATTTTACCAAACCGAAAGTTTGGTACGGTAATTGGTACAAGGGTTTTGGTACGGTAACCGTATCGAACCCACCCCTAGACATAGTTGCATGATTCATAATGATTAGGCTTGAAACAGATTCTGTAAATCAATTTTGGTGGAGGAGTTGTTCCGTAGCCTGAGGAAGAACATAGCAATGTTTTTGAAACAAGGTCTGGCCGAAATTTTTCTATAAAATTTCACAATTTTTGAGTTTTAAGCCATTCAAATTGGTTTGTTAAGTAGGAATAAAAATACCAATTAATTAAAGATTAGTAATTTTCTCAAGAACTAATTACTAACCAAATTCACATCTGCCTGTATTAATCTATTAAGTAGGTTATCTATTGATTTTTTTTTTTTTTTTTTTTTTAGTGATTTTGTGTACAACTCCGCCTATGTCTTACATGGCCGGTCCCAAGCCCGGATAAAGGAGGAGGGGGAGGGCGTCAGGTAGTCGACAGCCGGCACTCCATGATCACGTCGAATCCTTATGAAAATGAATCCATAACAAAATCGCGCTAAAGCTAGGGCGTCACCCGTAAGTGGCGCGCTGTGTGGCCTGAGCACAGTGATAAGTGAGCAAGGGTCGCTGTATCTCCATCGGCACCCGGATGCAGTGTTAAATGAGCAAGGGGGTCATAGAAACTTCTTTTCGAACGACTCCACTCAAAGTTGTTTGGGAGCATATGCTCCTATCAACTTTACCCGGGACACACAAAAGAAGTACTTTGATCCTATTAGACGGGGGAGGGTGAAGAAGCTAGGACAGAAGGGTAGAGTTCAAGAGAGCAAAATGCGTTTAGGAACGTGGAATATAGGAACCTTAACGGGAAAATCTATGGAAGTAGTGGAAGTTATGGTGAGGAGAAGGATAAATATTATGTGCCTACAAGAAACTAAGTGGGTCGGTAGTAAGGCAAAGGATCTAGAAAACTCAGGGTTTAAACTTTGGTATTCGGGCACAAATAGAACGAGAAACGGTGTTGGCATCATTGTGGACAAGACCTTGGTACAAGATGTTGTAGATGTCAAGAGGGTAGGAGATAGGATCATGGCAATCAAGATTGTAATAGGACAAGAACTTATCAATGTGATTAGTGCGTACGCACCTCAAGTAGGGTTGGATACGAGTTCGAAGGAGAAATTTTGGGAAGATCTTGGAGACTTGGTGCAAGGAATTGCTCAGACGGAGAAGTTATTTATAGGAGGAGATTTAAATGGACACGTGGGCAGGGAGACAGGCAACTATGGAGGTTTTCATGGTGGCCATGGTTTTGGGGAGAGAAACGAGGATGGGGAAGCTATCTTGGATTTTGCAATGGCATATGATCTCTTCTTAGCCAACACCTTCTTTAAGAAGAGAGAAGAACATGTGATCACCTACAAGAGTGGGTCGTCAAAAACACAAATAGATTTTCTTCTAATGAGGAAAGGGGATCGTATAACTTGTAAGGATTGCAAAGTTATACCAGGAGAGAGCGTGGCTAATCAACATCGCTTGTTGGTGATGGATGTACATATCAAAAGAGTAAGACAAAAGAACAAGACTTGGAAGTGCCCAAGGACTAGATGGTGGAATCTAAAAGAAGAAAAACAAGCAATTTTCAAAGAGAAGGTAATCACCCAATGTGTGTGGGATAGAGAGGGGGAAGCTAGCCAAATGTGGGATTCCATGGCTAGTTGTATCCGAAAAGTAGCAAAAGAGGTATTAGGAGAGTCCAAGGGCTTTGCCCCACACCAAAAGGAATCTTGGTGGTGGAATGAGGAGGTACAAACAAAGGTGAAGGCTAAGAAGGAATGTTGTAAAGCCTTATACAAGGAGAGGATTGATGAAAATGGTGAAATGTATAGAAAAGCGAAGCAAGAGGCGAAGAAAGCTGTCAGAGAAGCTAAGTTAGCGGCTTACGACGATATGTATAAACGACTAGATACCAAAGAAGGAGAGTTGGATATCTATAAACTATCTAGAGCAAGGGAAAAGAAGACAAGGGACCTAAACCAAGTGAGGTGCATCAAGGATGAGGATGGAAAGGTTCTTGCTACAGAGAACGCGGTTAAAGACAGATGGAGAGGTTATTTTCATAATCTTTTCAATGAAGGACATGAAATGAGTGCTTCTTTAGGGGAGTTGAGTAACTCAGAAGAGTGTAGAAACTACTCTTTTTATCGTCGAATCCGGAAGGAAGAAGTGGTTGTAGCTTTGAAGAAGATGAAGCATAAAAAAGCAATAGGCCCAGACGATATACCAATCGAAGTGTGGAAACTTTTGGGAGAGACAGGTATAACATGGCTCACTGACCTTTTCAATAGGATTTTGAAAACGAAGAAGATGCCAAATGAGTGGCGAATGAGCACTTTGGTGCCTATCTACAAGAATAAGGGCGACGTACAAAATTGCATGAACTATAGGGGTATTAAGCTAATGAGTCATACAATGAAGCTCTGGGAGAGAGTCATTGAGCATAGATTGAGGCAAGAGACACGAGTTTCGGACAACCAATTCGGGTTCATGCCAGGGCGCTCAACCATGGAGGCAATCTATCTCTTACGAAGATTGATGGAAAGATATAGAGATGGGAAAAAGGATTTACACATGGTCTTTATAGATTTGGAAAAAGCGTATGATAGGGTCCCAAGAGACATTCTTTGGAGGATTTTAGAGAAGAAAGGAGTACGAGTAGCATATATCCAAGCTATAAAGGATATGTATGAAGGAGCAAAGACTGCCGTAAGAACTCATGAAGGACAAACCGAAAGCTTTCCCATAACTGTAGGATTACATCAAGGCTCATCCTTAAGTCCTTACCTTTTTGCGTTGGTAATGGATGAGTTAACACGACATATTCAAAATGATATTCCTTGGTGTATGCTTTTCGCAGACGATATAGTGTTGATAGATGAAACTCAGGAAGGGGTAAATGCAAAGCTTAACCTTTGGAGAGAAGTGTTGGAATCTAAAGGTCTTCGCCTAAGCCGATCAAAGACAGAATATATGGAGTGCAAGTTCAGTGCAAATGGAGGCCAAAACGAGTTAGGGGTGAGGATCGGAGATCAAGAAATACCAAAGAGCGACCGTTTTCGTTACCTAGGATCTATCTTGCAAAAGAACGGAGAATTAGATGGAGATCTAAACCATAGAATACAAGCTGGATGGATGAAGTGGAAGAGTGCATCCGGCGTGTTGTGTGACCGCCGTATGCCACTGAAGCTCAAGGGAAAATTTTATAGGACGACAATAAGGCCGGCGATGCTGTATGGCACAGAATGTTGGGCGGTGAAACATCAACACGTACACAAAATGGGTGTAGCGGAGATGAGGATGCTTCGTTGGATGTGTGGGCACACGAGAAATGATAAGATTAGGAATGAGGATATCCGGGGTAAAGTAGGAGTAGCCGAAATTGAAGGAAAGATGAGAGAAAATCGGTTACGGTGGTTTGGACATGTGCAAAGAAGGCCTACTGACGTTCCGATTAGAAGATGCGACTATGGGACAGAGGTTCAGGGCCGAAGGGGTAGAGGAAGACCTAGGAAAACTTTGGAAGAGACTTTAAGAAAAGACTTAGAGTACTTGGATCTAACGAAGGACATGACACAGGATCGAGCACAATGGCGTTCTAAGATTCATATAGCCGATCCCACTCAGTGACTTGGATTTTCCAAGTCTCCAACCGAGAAGTTTTCCTCACTCGGGAAATTAAGGGAACACTACCCCAACCTACATGCTCCACTCAGAAAGCTTCAACATACAAGCTTTAACAAAAGAAAATTCAAAGAACTTAGCGAAGAAGGCTTTGGTGTATTTAACACAATACGTTGAAATGAAGGAAAGCTTATTTATTGATATCCCCGATAAGCTACAAATATGAACATATACATGAGTCAAAATAAGCACACAAGAGGGAGCCTTCACAAAGGTTGCTTAGGAGAAGTCTCAGCAGTCGGTAGAGCCCCAGAAAGAGAAGGCACCGGAGGGGGATCATTTGGAGCCTCAGTACTGGACAGAACCCTAGAAGGAGGAGGCATCAGAGGTTGATCATTTGGAGCTTCATTACGCGGTACAGCCCCAGAAGACGAAGGCAATAAATGCCTTTGGAACAAACCCACAAATCTCTGATGATCAAGTAAAACCTGACCATCAGTTTCCTTCATCTGGTCAAGCTTCCTCTTCATGTTTGTAGCATAGTCATGTGCGAGCCGGTGCAACTGTTTATTCTCATGCTTGAGCCCTCTAATCTCCTGTTTGAGACTCATCACTTCAGCCGCCAATGATTCAACTTGGCGGGTTCGAGCAAATAGGCGTTGGGCCATATTAGACACAGAACCTGCACACTGAACACTGAGAGCCAGCGAATCCTTAACAGCTAACTCATCAGACCGTTTGGAAAGTAGTCTGTTATCTTTGGGAGTGAGAAGGTTCCTGGCCACCACCGCAGCGGTCATATCATTCTTCATCACGGAATCCCCAACGGTAAGAGGACCAGTAGTGGAGACGAATGATGGGCGCCATATGTTGTCTGGAGAAGGCGGGGCTGCCTCTTCAACAAGGTTCAAGTCAAAACGACGGTCGGAGGGGCCAGACATTTTCAAAGGTGTTGAAGAGAGAAGAGGTCGGACAAATCAAGATCTTAGAAGTGCAAGAATGAAGCTTCTACTGGTGGAGATTCAAGTGTGCTTTGGAACTTAATGTCAGCCCCTATAAAAATCTGCACTCGACGAAGCTTCAGAAATCGAAGAGGCGCCTGCTCAGAAATCGAAGAGGCGTTTGCTTTCTCAAAAGCTGGGCTGCTTAGAGATCACGAGGGTTGATCTCAGAAATCGAAGAGGCGTTTGCTTTCTCAAAAGTTGGGCTGCTCAAAAACCACGAAGGCCGATCTCAAAAATCGAAGAGGCGCTCGCTTTCTCAAAAGTTGGGCTCCCCAGAGACCACGAGGGCCTATCTCAGAAATCGAAGAGGCACCTACTTTTCCAGCCTTTTCCAGCCTTGTCAGCACCTGTCACACGCACACTCAGTTTTACGGAAATTATGGGCATTCTGTCAAAGACTTCTGGGGAAGTAGAAAACACATGAATCTTACTGTTCAATCACCCACTTCCCACACGCAACAATAGCTCATGGGTACCACAGATAACTTTGCCAAAGTTCTCTGCCAAAGTTGAGCACGTGAAGCTTGCAGCTCCCACTACATCGCTCTGACCAAGAAGGGTAAAAGAATAGCAAAGAAACAGCACTAATAAAGTTTAGACCCATAAATTTTGAAGGTCTAGCTACCATATTATTACCCACAAGGGTAAAGGAACAGTACCACTGCTGGATAATTGGAAAGTCCCTGTGTGTCAACCTCTGTGCTTCGTGGCAAGGTAGACTAGCAAACATGCCCAACCTTTACTCACATTCGAGAAAGCACTCCCAATAAGATTGCTTGCTCCAAAATCGAAGAGGCACCGTCCTCCGAATCTCGAGAGCCAGACTCCCAACATGACTACTTTCTTAAAAATCGAAGAGATGGTAAAGGAACAGTACCATTGCTGGATAATTGGAAAGTCCCTGTGTGTCAACCTCTGGGCTTCGTGGCAAGGTAGACTAGCAAACATGCCCAACCTTTACTCACATTCGAGAAAACACTCCCAACAAGATTGCTTGCTCCAAAATCGAAGAGGCACCGCCCTCCGAATCTCGAGAGCCAGACTTCCAACATGATTACTTTCTCAAAAATCGAAGAGACACTGCTCCCCGAATCTCGAGAGCCAGACCCCCAGCATGATTGCTTTCTCAAAAATCGATGAGGCATCGTTCTCCGAATCAATCGAAGAGGCGCTCGCTTTCTCAAAAGCTGGGCTGCTCAGAGACCACGAGGGCCGATCTCATAAATCGAAGAGGCACCTACTTTTCTAGCCTTGTCAGCACCTGTCACACGCACACTCAGCTTTGCAGAAATTATGGGCATTCTGTCGAAGACTTCTGGTGAAGTAGAAAGCACATGAATCTTACTATTCAATCACCCACTTCCCACACGCAACAATAGCTCATGGGTACCACAAATAACTTTGCCAAAGTTCTCTGCCAAAGTTGAGCACGTGAAGCTTGCAGCTCCCACTACATCGCTCTGACCAAGAAAGGTAAAAGAATAGCAAAGAAACAGCACTAACAAAAGTTTAGACACATAAATTTTGAAGGTCTAGCTACCATATTATTACCCACAACTGTAAAGGAACAGTACCACTGCTGGATAATTGGAAAGTCCCTGTGTGTCAACCTCTGTGCTTCGTGGCAAGGTAGACTAGCAAACATGCCCAACCTTTACTCACATTCGAGAAAACACTCCCAATAAGATTGCTTGCTCCAAAATCGAAGAGGCACCGTCCTCCGAATCTCGAGAGCCAGACTCCCAACATGACTACTTTCTCAAAATCGAAGAGAGGGTAAAGGAACAGTACCATTGCTGGATAATTGGAAAGTCCCTGTGTGTCAAGCTTTGTGCTTCGTGGCAAGGTAGACTAGCAAACATGCCCAACCTTTACTCACATTCGAGACAACACTCCCAACAAGATTGCTTGCTCCAAAATCGAAGAGGCACCGCCCTCCGAATCTCGAGAGCCAGACTCCCAACATGATTACTTCCTTACAAATCGAAGAGACACTGCTCTCCGAATCTCGAGAGTCATACCCCCAGCATGATTGCTTTCTCAAAAATCGAAGAGGCATCGTTCTCCGAATCTCGAGAGCCAGATACCACAGACCACTTTTTCAAAGTGCTCTGACAGAGTTAAAACATGTGAAACTGGCAGCTCCCACTACCGTGCTATGACCAAGCAGGGTAAAGGAATAGCATTACTACTTGTTGTTAGGGAGACTCCTATATATGTCGACCTCCATCCCCAACGGACAGGCAGACCTGCAAAAATGCTCAACCCTTCATCATATCTGAGAGGGCACTCCCAACGAAGCCTTTCAAAATATTCAGCTTTCTTTCCCCCCGATAATACCTCTGCAAACAAGCTATACTAGAGCAAGAATATCTCATATCATCAGGGTTAAAAGCAAGAGTATCCCATATCATGCTTTTTCCCTGTCTTTTCTTTTGACCTTGTTTTAACCTGCAAGACAAGGAGAAAGAGAGCAATCAGTCAGCACTTAGAATCAAGCTTCCAGCCAGGAACTGACTGCCTGGAACCCCTTACCTGATTACTTACCTGGCATTGCTCTCGAGTACTTATCTTCAACATCTTATGTTTCCAGGGAAGATTCCGCATCTGCTTGAGGAACAGATAGGGCAAGTGCGAAGGATACAAAGAAGCATGTGGAGACAAGCGTAACAGCACACGTGCCGATACATTTATTACTCTGTCAAAAGCAAAAGTATCCCATATCAGCAGGGTGGAACGTACTGTAGATTTGATGGACTTGTTTTGACCCTCAAATTCTTCAGTCGGCCTTATACTCTGGAGGAAACCAGAAAACCCTCCAGCTCAGTTCAAGAATAAGCCTGTGGAAAGTTACTTCTTCAAAAGCAAAAGTATCTCATATCATCTCTTCTCATTTTTCTTCTCTTTATCCTTCATACTGCTGCAAGATGGGGAGAAGGTGAACAATCAGTCGGAGCTCTGATTGCTTACCTTGTCTGTCACCTCTTTCAGCAGACCCCCTAGCTCGGCGACTTGGGGGACTCCTATTACATGGTTTGTATCGCGCTTGACCAAGCCTGAAACTACAAGTAAGCTTCAAGTGAAATTGATACATTACCTTGTGCATCTCCACCAGTTAAAGATACCACCCCTGGATGGAGGAAGAGTACTTCCAGAGAAGATGCCACATCTACCTATGAGACAGATAAGGCAAGTCAAGACGACACCACACTCCGATACTTAGAAGTTTCGTGATTACGAGATCATTCTCCCACAATATTTCCTAATGTCATTTGTACTAAATCATTCACTTGTACTCACTAAATGAGAGCTTGAACCTATGTACTTGTGTAAACCCTTCACAATTAATGAGAACTCTTCTATTCCGTGGACGTAGCCAATCTGGGTGAACCACGTACATCTTGTGTTTGCTTTCCTATCTCTATCCAGTTATATACTTATCCACACTAATGACCGGAGCAATCTAGCGAAGATCACAAAAAACGATCGTTTTCGCTACCTAGGATCTATCTTGCAAGAGAACGGAGAATTAGATGGAGATCTCAACCATAGAATACGAGCTGGATGGAAAGAGTGCATCCGGCGTGTTGTGTGACCGTCGTAGGCCACTGAAGCTCAAGGGAAAATTTTATAGGACGGCAATAAGGCTAGTGATGTTGTATGGCACAGAATGTTGGGTGGTGAAGCATCAACACGTACACAAAATGGGTGTAGCGGAGATGAGGATGCTTCGTGGGATGTGTGGGCACACGAGAAAGGATAAGATTGGGAATGAGGATATCCGAGGTAAAGTAGGAGTAGCCGAAATTGTAGGAAAGATGAGAGAAAATCGGCTCCGGTGATTTTGGACATGTGCAAAGAAGGCCGACTGACGCTCCGGTTCGAAGATGTGACTACGGGACAGAGGTTCAGGGCCGAAGGGGTAGAGGAAGACCTAGGACAACTTTGGAAGAGACTCTAAGAAAAGACTTAGAGTACTTGGATCTAACGGAGGACATGACACAAAACCGAGCGCAATGGCGTTCTAGGATTCATATAGCCGACCCCACTTAGTGGGAAAAGGCTTTGTTGTTGTTGTTGTTGTAGTGATTTTGTGTACAGAGTGCTGTGTTGGAACCAACAATGTTGTATAGTCTAATTATTGTCCCTTAATATGATTGAATTTTAATTAGTTGTATGTATATCCAGAACTAATGAAAGTATTCAAAACTCTGAATTTGTAGCTCTCAAAGTCCTCAGACCCAAATTCCTCAACTTTTCCTCAAACCCACAACTTTGGCTTTGACCGTTCTTTCTCCTCCTTGGGTTCTATTTTCGTCTCTGATCCCTCGAGTAAGCAGTCATTGCGGCCAGTTTTCATGGTCGGCTTGGATCTTTTAAGTTTGATTGATAAGTGTGGAGCCAAAAATATTCACAAGGCGACACGTGGGTTTTTTGGACAAAAAGGACAAAAATACCCCCGAGGCATACCGGGTCTCCTACACGCGAGCAGTGGAGAATTATCCATCAACCAAGTCAGAAGTACCCAAAATGGGTAACAATTCAAAACCTATTTCATATATGTTTTTACCTCATTTTTTCCTTATTCAATTAGCCATTTATTTCAAACATTCCATAACCATCAAAACATTCCTTTATGTTTAAATTAGCCAATTAATCATAATAAATTGGCTAATTAAACCTAAATTAAACCTAAAAACCCTAGCCACCTCCTAACTCTATAAATAGGCACCTATTCTCACCAAAAAGCTAATTCCAACACTTTGGCAAAAATCCCAAAATTCTCTAAACACTATCTCTCTAAATTCTAACTTTGGCATCGGAGGTTCTTCGGCCAAAGCCCCCCCCCATTCATCGTGGGCGCGTGAGGCTCTTGGCCTTAACCTAAGGTGTTAATTGTTTTGTAAGTGCAAAATTGTCCAAGATCAAGAAGGAAGAAATTTGCATCCACAAATTGGTGCTTTCATTGAGAGTTGAAATCCATACTCGTAGAAGACTCTCGCACAAAAAGGTTTTTTCTTTATTTTCTAGTCCATTTGAATATTTTTCATACGTTCTTATTATTAGAATTTTTTACTTGCAAAGGTTCTTGGATAAAACGTATAAGCAAAATATAATGGCTAGAAATTTAGAAAATTCCACAAGTGAAAATTCTAATGTTCAAGAAATGGGATTGCGGAGATCCATGAGGCTAAATGCGACAATAAGGGGAGCGGCATCATCATCACGAGCTTCCACCATGGGAACCACCGTGGTGGCTACCTCGGTAGCCACCCGCGGTGAGGTCCATGGTGCCTTCACCACGGCCACCATGGGAACCACCGCGGTGGCTACTTCGGTAGCCACTCGTGGCGAGGTCCATGGAGCATTCACCACTGCCCGGAGATCCGTGAGGCAAAATGCGACAATAAGGGGAGCGGCATCATCACCACAAGCTTCTACCATGGGAACCACCGTGGTGGCTACCTCGGTAGCCACCAGCGGCGAGGTCCATGGTGCCTTCACCACGGCCACCATGGGAACCACCGCGGTGGCTACTTCGGTAGCCACTCGTGGCGAGGTCCATGGAGCCTTCACCACGGCCCGAGCCGTGCCATCCAAGGCTCACGGTACCAAGACCACGATCCAAGCCGTGCCATCCAAGTTTACGTGGACCCAAGCCCAAGCCTCGCATTCACATGCACCGCGCATTGAGCAGCCTGCTCCCGTGATCCAGCCTGCTCTCGTGACCCAGCCTGCTCCCGACGAGCAGCCCACTCCCGTGGCCCAGCCTGCTTTCGTCGAGCAGCCCACTCCGGTGGCCCAACCTGCTCTTGCCAAGCAGCCTACTCCCGTGGCCCAGCCTGCTCCTGCCAAGCAGCCTGCTCTCGTGACCCAGCCTGCTCCCGACGAGCAACCCACTCCCGTGGCCCAGCCTGCTTTCGTCGAGCAGCCCACTCCGGTGGCCCAGCCTGCTCCTGCCAAGCAGCCCACTCCCGTGGCCCAGCCTGCTCCTGCTAAGCAGCCTGCTCTCGTGACCCAGCCTGCTCCCGACGAGCAACCCACTCCCGTGGTCCAGCCTGCTTCTTTCGAGCAGCCCACTCTCACGGCCCAGCCTGTTCCCGTGGCTTTCCAAGCAGCCCAAGTCGGCCCAAGACTATCTCAACCATCCGGACCTACCATCGAGCCGGGGGCATTCTCACCATATTTTTTCGCGGATTTGACATTTCCCAACTCAAATCTCGCGCCCGGAGTCTACCACTTTTCCACTGCCCAAGGAGGCGCATTCCTTCCAAGTTCTTCCAATCCAAATGGCGAACAACACTTGTCTCGATAAGTCATAGAGTTGACGAACGCCCTTGCACAACAGACAACTTTGGTGAATCAACTTTTGCAACGCATCGGGATCCAACGTGCCCCGGACGAGGTATCCCGAAGTAGGACAAGGGCAGACGAACCTTTCCAGCAGCGTCCCGGCAAGCAGCCATTCGACCAGCCACGAGCCGAACGTTCAGGCAGTGTACATTCCCGATTGGGCCCCCGAGATAGCGTATACTCTCGTCTTAGCGCGCGGAGGAGCGTGTACTCTCGACTAGGCCCACGGATGAGCATACATTCACGGTTGGGGTCACACTCCGATAGTCAACATGAGCAACCTTCCAGACAAAGTGTTCATTCGTGGCTAAGCCCACAAGGAGCATCATCCACCTCACATCAGAGTAGGCAGCACGACGGACGGAGAAAAGCAGTCACTCAATCCAGCTCAAGTTCAACCAGCAGCCTGCGAAGAACTCGCTCGCCTACTAGAAACGCACCACATGCACTTCATCTGCGGCGTAGACGAGCCAAACACATGGAAGAGCAGCTTAGACCAGCAAGTCATGGTTGGGGGCAGCCGAAAGCTCCGCTACCCCAACAAAGGCAAATTCAGGAAGAAGTAGAGAGACTCTTGACCAAGCGATTGCATGATTTCCAACGCAACGAGGTCACCGACGAGGCACTACGACGGAACATGACCAACATAAGCAGGTCACCCTTCACGGACGAGATCGAGTAGGCAGAGCCTCCACGAGAGTTCAGCATGCCACATTTCACATCTTTCAAAGGGGATGAAGACCCGGAGAGACACTTAAAGCGCTACCGAAGCGCAATGATCCTTTATCGAAACAACGATGAGCTTATGTGCAAGATATTCACCACCACTCTACAAGGCGAGGCGCAAGATTGGTTCTACACCCTGCCGCCACAATCCATCCGGAATTTCTACGAACTGTCTTTGGTTTTCACCAAAGAATATTCATCCTATCGCTCGATCAAAAAGAAATCTGATCATTTGTTCAACGTCAAGAAGAACCCAAATGAGTCACTTCGCGACTATGTGAGGAGGTTCAAAGTAGAGAAGGCAAAAATAGTCGGATGCAACGACTCGATAGCTAGAGCAGCCTTCCAAAAATGACTTCCAGCAGACCACCCGCTATTCAGAAAATTGATCATGAAAGAAGATCTAACTCTGGCAGACTCTTTTGCTTTGGCAGAGAAGTATGCACTTTGGGATGAGGCTCGCCAATGCACATTCAAGGACTTGAAGAAGTACCCGACATCACCTCCCTAGAAGCAGCGGAGGACTTATTCATATGTTTGACGGTATCTAAAGTAGCAATAAGCTCTACCATCATGCGAGAAGAGATGGGGGCCCGACTACCTGTATTCCACAGTTACCTGTATTTTACAGTTCAAAAGCTCTCCTCGATCTTATTAAAAATTCAAAAGCTAACTTTGGCGATAGTTGTTGCAACCCAGAAGCACAAGTTTTACTTTCAAACGCATGCAATCATCCTAATGATGTACTATTCTGCCCAATCCAGACGCGCGACGATAAAGGCGTAGACCCTGGCGGATGTAAAGTTTTCTGACAAACGCAACACTGGAAGGACACACTCGAAAACAAGTTTTGTCCTCGTCACCCTAAAAGATTTTACATAGGAGCAACATGTACCGGCAGTTGAGTACCATTTCTTGCTGCGCATCACACGACCCTAGCTGACCCTTGCTCAATAATTCAACTCTAGAGTGGCCCAATACCGGCAGTTGAGCATCTCCTGTTGCGTATGACATGGCCCCATCTCCACAGCTCCCTACTGCGTCTTCACGCCGAGCCTAGGTGACGCAACAGAGCGGCCCAACGATGCCTCAGAAGTAGCCGAGCACACTCTAGCTGCGCCTACTCCACCCGATGGAGACTTCTGGCATTTGCATGTCAACGACGCAGAAAAGCCTTCATCATTGTCGGCAGAGAAGGCTCCAAAAAGATGGATCCCATCTGGGAAGGTCTGTACAAGATCAGCAGAGTAGGGGGCAAGAGTAATTACACCCTCACCACCATGAAGCGGCAAAAAGATTGAAAAGAAATGGATGGCCTACAATCTGAAGAAGTACCATGTGTGACCTTCCGCTACATCAAAACCCGAAGACTCAATAAGCTCGACGGGCACCACCTCACAAGCTGAGGACTATCCAGTTGTTATGCAGTTCCAACCTTACAGCTAAAGTTCTCGTTCGTTTCACTCATTTTTCAATGAGGAATTTAGAAGTAATCACAACTTGGCTTGGCTGCATGCTTACAACAACTAATCACTCCTGCACTTCAAAAGAAGACTGCACCCTTTTTAGAGACTCATCGCAGGAATTGCGCCCCCCGAGGGACCAACCATGCTCTCCAGTGCGAGAGGGTAAACCAATTCTCCGACACCCATATGGGTCAGCTCTCCAAGACGGGAGGATAAACTTTACACTTCGAATATCCAGACGTGGATGATCCTGGCTGCCCTAGTATAACTAGATGCACGATGGCTTGCGCCGGGATTCCTAGAAGTAGCCGCAATGGTCTTTTTCGAGGCTTAGCTAACTGAAGGATTTTGGGTCTCTTGGCCTAATCCGTGGGGAACCGGGCCCTAGAGACGGAGAGGGCACATTACGCAGTACATCCGATGGACGGCTGCCCTAGAATCCTAAAGCTGCTACCGAGTGCACTAAGGTAGCCTACGGATTCCGGAAGACTGCCTACGGCTTGCCCTTCGAGCAGTAAAGCCGCGCTAGATTTATACAACCGCACATTCTTGTGAAAGGTTAAACAAGCTAGCGCGCATATACGAAGTTTTATCCACTACCGACATGCTACGTAGTCGATAAGCTTCACCTCTGCCAAGCGCGGAACAACCTACACCAAGTCCTAAAGTGTTGTGATACTTGCTACGCAACCTACGGAATTGAAGAAAGTCAAGGTTAATAGCCTAGTGGTTACGCGGACTTGTCTTCTTCTGTAAGTAAGGCATCCGGCTGCCAACCCTATGGCTAACAACTTTGCAAAATTCTACACCAACACCTACAGTTGCATAGGCTACGCGAGCTTGTCTGCTTATAAAAAAGTAGCATGCCTGCCACTGGTCTATCAAGTCTAAAGGTTAGGGCATGAACAAAAGAAGTGAAGATGAAGAAAAACGAAGGAAAACATGTTTATAAACAACTAGCAAAGGCCGAAGGAGTTCAAGCAAAACAAGAGCTACAAGAAAAAACAAAGAAAATCCTAAAGGCTACCTAAAATACTACACTACAGCAGCTTGGACATCCCACGACTACTTGGTCGCCACACCTTCAACAGCCGTAACACTCTTAGCAACGGCATCATCCGGCGCTTCACCCCCGGCTGCCCCAGTCTGGGCACTAACTTCTCCAACTACTTCACCAATGGAAGCCTTAAAAGTAAAAGCAAGCAAGTCTTTCAGAGAAATAGAAAAGGTCTTAAAACCTCAAGCCCATCATTCTCACCCTCCAGCTGCTCATTCTTCTTAAGCAGACTAACACAGACACGCTGCAGCTCATCCACTCCCTTCTTAGCATAAGCAGCGAAACGAAGCTCAGAAATTGCAAGCTTAAGATCTTGAATCTGAGGCGAATCAATCTCAGCAGCAAAGGAAGCAGGCTTTGGCGCCACTTTAGCAGCAGAGTCCACCTTACCACTCTTCATAATAGCAAGTCTCTACAAAGGTGAACCAGACTTGGCTCCCAAAGAACGTCCTGATACAGACTTCGGCACTGGGGGCATGATAAAACCTTTATGCTGAGCAATCTTATCCACAATTGTACTAGCCATTCTCAACATGGAAGACGCCACATGCTCAGATCTAGCAGCCTTATTTTTCTTCCCATTAGAAGAAGTCATGTCAATCACATACCTCTCGGTAGCAAGCGGACCCTCATGAGCAGCAGAAGAAGTCTTCAGTTTTTTCTTAACTAGGCATCTCATGAGCAGGCGGGGAAGATCTCTTCTTTTCATCTTCATTCATAGTAAGCTCCACGACAGCGATCAGACGAGCCAATGCATCCGCCTTGATCCTCTTTACCTCATCTTTCTGGAGTAGCCCACCTTTCTTTTAGCAAAGAAGACTAAGCAGCCAACGACATTCATGGTACTGAGTAGGGGAGCTCAACCCAGCATTCCAGCAGGCAGAAAGCCTGCATGCCCAACATTCCAGCAGCCCATGAGACCCGCAATCTCCTTATTTCTCTCAATCGCCAACCTGGCCCGAGTCAGGTCCAAGGGCCCAAAGGACATGAGCCATGCGGCTCGCCTAACACTGTGCCCTAGCGCCACAATCATCGACCCCAGCTGCACAAGCTGCCCTTGGCTCAAGCCAAGCCAAGCTGCCCAAGCAGTGGTCCCTGCCACGACATCTCTTCAGCTCATGCCGAGCCAGCTCCTGGCCCCTGCCAGCCGACATGCCGCACCACCCCGACGGCTACCCCGCAATAGCACTATCCAAGAATAAGGCAAGAAAAATTAAATTTTTCTTACATTGGTGCGGCACGAAGAAGACGAAGAAAGCAACGAAATACGGTCTTTTGCACGGGCAAGATGTAGAAGATTGCTAGAGGAGGGGGAACAAATATCCTCTAAGCTATCTCTCTCTTGTAGGGTAGAATAAATCGCTCTCCAAAGTTGATTTAATAACCCACTTAAGGTGGACTTAAATAGGCTTTGAGAGAAATTTATTTCCCTTTCCTAGAAGGATCTAATTTCCTATTAAAGAGAGAATCTACATCAAAATAGGAAGCAGTCCTAAGTTTCCTAAAGCAAGAAAATCTCTACACCTGCCGCCCTTTTCTGCGAGCAGCCCAACAGGTGTGGGGGCATTTGTGGAGCCAAAAATATTCACAAGGCGACACGTGGGTTTTTTGGACAAAAAGGACAAAAATACCCCCGAGGCATACCGGGTCTCCTACACGCGAGCAGTGGAGAATTATCCATCAACCAAGTCAGAAGTACCCAAAATGGGTAACAATTCAAAACCTATTTCATATATGTTTTTACCTCATTTTTTCCTTATTCAATTAGCCATTTATTTCAAACATTCCATAACCATCAAAACATTCCTTTATGTTTAAATTAGCCAATTAATCATAATAAATTGGCTAATTAAACCTAAATTAAACCTAAAAACCCTAGCCACCTCCTAACTCTATAAATAGGCACTTATTCTCACCAAAAAGCTAATTCCAACACTTTGGCAAAAATCCCAAAATTCTCTAAACACTATTTCTCTCTAAATTCTAACTTTGGCATCGGAGGTTCTTCGGCCAAAGCCCCCCCCCATTCATCATGGGCGCGTGAGGCTCTTGGCCTTAACCTAAGGTGTTAATTGTTTTGTAGGTGCAAAATTGTCCAAGATCAAGAAGGAAGAAATTTGCATCCACAATAAGGATTAGTGAAATAGTTTACACTAAACATGATTTGATTATATCTTTCCTCTTAAGTTTATTATGCAGCTCCTTTTATAGGCAATGCTTCCCCTTAGTTCTGTTTATTGGGTTCCTTTTGAATATCTTTTATGATGTCCAGCTTTCTCACTGTACATTTGGTACCTAAGTATTGGATGTTAGCTTAGAGATTTTGAAATACCAATGTTTTTTAGTTATCGTATTATTTTGACCGTATTATTTGCTTTTTATGACCTAAAAAAACAGTAATGAATGATAAGATGGGTTTTGATTTATATATGCAAAGTGTCCGTAACTGCTGCTTATGATAATTTTGTTTGGGATCCTATTACTATGCACTAGCTTGGCGCCAATGAGTTTTTTTATTTGATTTGAGAGAAATTGAGGAATGAGAAATTGTTTTTTGCTTATGCTTTTTTTAGGTGCGTACTAAATTGAATGGCTAATACAAAATGTGAACCAATCTTACTTTTTAATTTTTGTGTGCCTGCAAATCATATGCAATTTAGATTCATTCAATTCTTAAGTGATCGAGTTCTATTTTTAATTTTTTTTGTATTTTTTTTCAATTCATCGTTATCGTACAAGACAAAGGAGACACCATTAACGACGCATATGGGTGTCTTTAGTGGAACAAATCTTACCTTTTGAGCTTTGTACAGTTTTAAACGTTAAAGTCTCCCTGGGAATAGGACCACAGCTTTTGAAGAACAATCCATGAGGATGACATACTAACATCCTCCATTTTTGGCATGTAATATATGATTGTAAATAGTACTCTCTAGCTATGGTGTACTACCATCCCAATTTTTGTCATGTAATATATGAATGTAAATAGTACTTTGGTTATGTTTCTCAATTTTGTTTGGGTCTCATTTTTGTTTGGCGTTTAGGATAGCATTGAATAATCTACTAGATTCAATGCAACGTTACATAGTCAAATTTGTCTAAATTAAAGATAAGAGATAAATGAGACAAGCGTCAATCAACCGTGAGTACAATAGCACAACATAAATTGTCTTAGTGACGTAATTCTTAACGTTGTTGTGGGTGGAAGAAGAAAAAAAAAAGAGGAAGAAACTTCATCATTAATGTCTAACAGATTATTGAATAAATTAATTTAACGTATAGTGAAATAGTTATGACCACGAAACTGTTTAACATTTAAAAAACATATATGAATTCATCAACCCTAAACGTATAAATAGACACTTTATCATTGTCAAATATCGATCCCTCCAACAATTCTTTTTCATAAAAAAAAAAATTATAAGGTTTTGAAAAATAATGGCAAGGTCGAACATTTATATTACAATTTTATTGGTTGTGATTGCAACGTCGACGATGATATTACCAGGACTTGCAACCTTAGCACCTTCGCCGTGGGGATGATAAGTTTATACAGACATGCAGAGATTTTATCACAGTTAAGTGTGGAAAAGAGATACATGATGCTATTTTCCAACCCAGAGATTCAGACCAAGTGAGCTTACCTTGTTGCCGTCGTCTTCAAAAAATGGGGCATGACTACCACAAAGCATTGGTAGATAGAGCTCTTAAGCTCCTCTTTCTAAAGTCGAGAAATTGCAGGCTCAGATCAATAGTTGGAATATTTGGAGAGGTTGTTTTCCAACTGCGAAAAAATAATTGGTTAATTATATACTTAATTCCATGGTTGATCGCTTGAACAAAGTAAAAGGGAGGTTTTGACTTGGAGTATAAAAATTGCAGATGTGTGTTAAGTTAGTTCATTTGGTTAGAAAAGAAAAAATACATGGAGTATAATAATTTAATCTGTAAACACTTTTATTTTACTATAGTCTATATGTACATCTTAGTGATGGATGTTTGTTATGTACGTCAAGTCTCCGGACACAAGGCTAGTTTTCCTTTAGCCTCCCTTTTTCTTTTTAGTAGAGCGATACCGTTAAGTATAAGGGAAGAGAAAAATTAGTGAGGATCGTATTTGCACAAGGCATGTAGGCATGATGACTTTCGGCCTCCCTTAATTATAATATAAAAAAAAAAAAATCAATGGTGACATTTGTAACATCCCACATCGTTCAAGGGGTGTGGATCCTGTAAACCTTATATGTATATTCTCATCTCTACCTAGCACAAGGCCTTTTGGGAGCTCACTGACTTCGGGTTTCGGCGGAACTCCGAAGTTAAGCGAGAAAGGGACCAGAGCATTCCCAGGATAGGTGACCCACTGGGAAGTTCTGCTCGCGTGAGTTCCTAGAAACAAAACCGTGAGGGCGTGGTTGGGACCCAAAGCGGATAATATCGTGCTACGACGGAGTCGAGCCCGAGATGTGGTGGGTGGGCCAGGATGTGGCAATTTGGTATCAGAGTCAATCCCTAGCCAGAAGTGTGCCAACGAGGACGTCGGGCCTCTAAAGAGGATGGATTGTAATATCCCACATCGCCCATGGGTGTGGATCCTGTAAGCCTTATATGTATATTCTCATCTCTACCAAGCATGAGGCCAGCGAGAAAGAGGCCAGAGCATTCCCAGGATGTGTGACCCACTGGGAAGTTCTGCTCGCGTGAGTTACCAGAAACAAAACCGTGAGGGCGTGGTCGGGGCCCAAAGCGGATAATATCGTGCTATGGTGGAGTCGAGCCCGGAATGTGGTGAGAGCCCAAACCGAGATGTGACAACATTAAAATTAAATGACATTAATAATTTAAAAATGAACGTAGCAACATTAGTTAGAGCGCTTATTCTCCCTTTATATATACATTCAAGATCGAACATGCTCCTCCTAGCAATTTAGATATTCTTTAAAGTTTAGTTTTGAATCCTCTCCCTACATCAATTATGAAGGAGAAGTTGTTAGCTCTAGCAACTCAAAAATCTCAATGAGACCGGACGTCGGCTTCTTTTTCAAGCGTTGTATTTTATTCATAATCATGATTTCCAGCTTTGAGTGCATTTTTATCACACTAATTAAAGGATAAATTCTGTTGTTAACTGTGTCTCCTTTAATTAAAAATTAGAGCAAATAAGGTTTATTGTTTTTTATTTATTGTAAAGTGATATTACTGCTCTAAGAGCTAGATTAAGAGAAGATGGAGAATTTGAACCCGAAATGTAGTGAATTGAAGCGGAAGGTCTCTATCCACCATGACAACCTACCACTTACAAATAAGGTTCATTGTTAAATTAATATGTTATGGCTCAGATGATTTGGATTTTCATTACGTTGGTTCCAGTAAATTAAGAAAGAAACCCGCATGAATGAAGAAGCGTCATCATTAATATATAACAGATGGTCAATTAATTTAACGTTTAGTTAAGAGTTACGATGGTAAAACTGTTTAACCTTCATCAATCAATACACATAACCTATATATAGACATTTTCTTGTTAATTATTCTCCGATTACCCTCAATATTATTTTCCATCAAAAGAGAGGTTAAGAAACTCCTCAAAACAATGCAAGTTTGAATATTTATCAAATTAAAATTACAATTTTGTTCTTTGTGACTGTAGCAGTAATCAAGGTACTACCAATGCTTGCAACCCTATCACCTTCGCCATCTAACTATAACCAATCAGAGGCATGAAAAAGAAATATTACTATTGACTGTAAAAACGAAATATTCAACTCCACAATCCAAGCCGAGGTAAAGAAGTTATCTGTAGATTGTTGCCGTGAACTTTTGACATCGGGTGAATCTTGCCGCAAATTACTGGATGAGGATAGAAGAATTTGGGATGGTTGTTTCACTTGGTTTCCGGCTACACATTGATGAATATTGTGTACTTCCAATTCCATAATATTCAAATTCATTTACAAAAAAGCCTAGGGTTCGATATGGATCTTGGAATTTGAAGGAATTTTGTTTAATATATCTTTGTGTTTACCTAAATTTGGAGTACATATTTAAGTATAATTTGATTCTTTAGTGCACTACGTTTGTTAAAATACAGATTCGGAACTTAAATATGAATTTAGAATCATTTCAATTCATAACTTTTCTGTGTGCTTACCTAATACAGGAAAAATTAGTAATAGTTTGGGTTTCCTATTAAGATTTGTAATACCTGAAATTAAAGAAAGATCAACTAAGGAGAGACAAGTTAATCGATTTATCTTTCCTTATTTCGCGTATTCCTAAGTTCGGGTTCTTTAGAGAAAGGTCCTTGAAATTCCTATTTTTCAAACAAAAACCCAATTAATATTAAACATTCAAATAAAACCCAAATTTCAAATAGACTACCATGTAGATAAATATATAACCAATTATTACAACATATTTACAAATTATGCCACAAAACCCTAATTATGTTAATAAATATTATTACTCACCCTAATTATGATTAGCAATTAACCCCATATGAAAATTTTACCTTTTTTGTTTCATAAATATTATTAACATATATATATATATATATATATTAATTTACCCATATTCATAAACAATTATAGGCATATTTTTTGTATAAAAAAAAAGGATCCTTTGTATAATCAGTTATTTTGCATCAAATAATATTGTTTGATAAATAAAAAAAAACAAGAATCAATTAACATTCTTTTATTTTGTAGGTAAATTATTTTACACAGATTATTACATACATTAGCCATTTTGATTTGTTATTATATATGCGTGTCAAAAATATTTTATCTATATTTATATGTAAAGTATAAGTAAATTAATTTTTTATAAGAATTAAATAATAGGTAAATTATATTGTAGGTACAATATGTTTTTTTTTAAAGAAAAATTGAAATTTATAAACAAAAAGTAGTACATATATTATATTTTCAATCAAATTACATTCCTTTATTTTGTAGATAATTTTTTTAAAGCATTGTTACATATACCGGGCACATTTTAGTACTAATATATATATATATATATATATATATATATATATGTGCAAATATATATTAGTTTTAGTAGGAATTAAATATTGTATGTCACATCCCGGCCCGGGGTGGATCACTTCCCGGGCCCGCTCCACCACCGTAGCACGATATTGTCCGCTTTGGGTCCCGACCACGCCCTCACGGTTTTGTTTCTGGGAACTCACGAGCAACTTCCCAGTGGGTCACCCATCATGGTTATGTCACGCCCACGTGACGGCCAGCACACCTGGATCCTCCGGATCAGGGTGTGTCATTGTAGGTACATTACATTTGTACAAAAAAAAAAAGGTAAATTAAAATTCATAAAAAAAAGGTAGTAGATATATATATTTTTTTAATCAACTTACATACCTTTATTTTGTAGGTAAATAATTTTACATGCATTATTACATATATTGGGCACATTTGAGTAATATATATGTGCAATTATACTTTATTATATCAAATGTAGATAAATTAATATTGAATCAAATAACATTTTTTTTATTTTGTAGATAAATTATTTTGCATGTATTATTACATATACTGGGAATATTTTATTACTAACACATATGTCCAAATAATTTACCTATGTTTTTATGTAAATTACTCCATAGTTCTCTTTCAGTTTCCATTTGGTAAGAAAATGACAAGATTAAGTTAAAATTGTTATTTATTTATTTATTTAAAGGAAAGTATAACATTAATGTTTATTTATTTTTTGCCAGAAGCATTAACATACAATTTGTTATGATATATTAATATACAATGAATTTAAACATTAATACATTTTTTTTCATTAATCCCTCCCTTCAAATCTGCATAGAATTAAAATTCTAATTAAGGGTATTTTAGGCATCTGAAAGATGCAAAATGTGTAAAGTCAAACAGAATTAATGAATTTGCTTATGTGGAGCCTAGTCATTGGGTTTTATTCAAGTAAAAAGACTATGTCGGGTTTTATGTAAAGAAACTTGAGTTTCAAGGGCTAAAATCATATTTGCAGAATATTATATGAGTAAAAGTGCTCTTGTTCTATCATTCAAACTGAAAAACCTCACTCTTGCGTAACTATGTGTTAATATTTTTCTTATCACTTTGCCACTTTTCATTACTACACTGAAATTTTTGTAACATTAGAATTATGATACATTATCATTTGAAATCATCCCTATTTTCATATTGGTTATAAGTCATACTATAATAAGGTTTTTTTTAATTGATTTTTTGGTTGCCCCCACTAAAAGAAATTTTTAGCTCCATCCACCTAACTCAGCTTCTTTATCGTCATTGACCCTTGTGATTATGACCCTTATCATGACCACTGCGACACCGAAGAATCATTGAGCAACCGCGGTTATAGGGGTTCGCGGGTTGTGGTGGGATTTTGACGTCACCGTTACAACCAAGATGTGGCCCTCCTGGTCTTTTGCATGGGTCGAGGACTCCGGGGGGAATGTGATTCCTTTCGGCCTTGACTCCAGAGTTTAGCACCACCATGCTAACCAGGAGCAAACAAATGATGAATGACTTCATGTTTGAAATGTCCATGAGTATTTTTCTTAATGCATGTCTAATAGTATGTATTTGTGTTCACCATTGGCACAAGACTGTCAATTTATACGAGTTTTGCCACGGATGAGCTAGAAACTATAGAATTATGACTTCTTGTGTTAATGTGTTAAAATATTACAATTGGAAATTACATTCCTATACTATTGTACAATCACCGAGAGGATTCTAGATTAACTAGGGTAGAATTATGACTCCTAACACGTGGAAAATATTGCAATATATATCTAAACCTTACATTAATTCCTATTTAAGTAGGAATTCTACACTAATTACCATTGAAAATACAGGCTACAATCACATAGAGGATTATGAATTAACTAGGAGTAATCTAACAGACAACTTTACGAATATAAGGAACATGTACGCACAGAGCAAATTCTAGCGTTATTGAGGCAACAAACGAATTAAACTAAAAGTCCTTTAAAAGGTAATTACTTGCTAACCAAGTTTTAATGCCGTAGTTCCTACTGGGGAAAGAACCCTAAAGTATTTCCCATGATTCGTCGGAGAACAACCAAGAACTCAAATTTCTGACCCAGTTAGAAGAAGAAGACAACATGATCGCCAGATTACCGGAGTATATTTGCTGCCATATTCTCACATTCTTGCCAATTACACATCCCATGGGGATAGATTATTCGGAAGATAGCACCTTCTGCTTCCTTCACAAACCTAAAGCTTGATGACCTGTTTCTGCTTCGCCGTGAAAGCTCCAAAACCATGTCCAACTTGCGCCGCCTCATCAATTTTCCATTCATACGAAAACTCTGTATTCTTTTGCTCCAACCCCTAACAGTCTGACTTGCATAAATTCTTGGTTGCGTAGCGCATGCACATCCAATACAGTTGCGGTAGAGATTATGATTTCTTACACAGAAAATGTTAGAGTAAATGTAGAAATATAGAGAATAATTTGAAGGATGATTTTGAGGTACAACTTGAATCGTTTCCTTAAAGTATTATTTGCCCCCACCCAAATGTGTTTGCTAAAGGGTTCTTGGCAAAACACTTCCAAGATACAACAAAGTATAAAATATTCGATTAGCAAAACCAAATTATATTCCCTTAGAAATAACTAGAAAGATATTGTATGAATGTGATGGAGAGAGAAGAGAGAGCAAGGAAATTGTGTAGACAACAAATTTCTGAATGAATTTCTCTTCTGCCAATGTTACTGATATATAAAGAGTATTGCACCCATTAGACACATCATTTGGTTTGAGTATGCCTTTTCACCATGGGATACAACTCATTGCAGCGGTATGTCCAATCGACATATCTGATACAAAACACCAATTACCCAAAGATCATATATGTTGTAAAGCATGCGGTCAGATGCCTAACCAATGGGTATGTCTGTTAGCAACAATGAAAAGTTCCAATGCTTCAAATTGAAGAGATATGATTGTTGGGCAATAACCCAATTCTATTCTCTGCCAATACAAAACACACCCATGTACATAACATATAATATAGATTATATAATATATATATATATATATATATAGGGATAGGATTAAGGGACAAATATTTTTACATTCTTTTTAAGCCTTTAGATCACATGACATCCAAGGGCTCTTATTATTCATTAAATGGCATGGATGCTTATGTGGATTTTAACTAATGTTAAAGAAAAACAAAATGAAAAGCTATAAAATTTGAAAGGAATTAAAAATAAAAATAAATAGGAAGAAAACCTATGAACGTGCAAATAAAATGAAAATCCATAAAATCTGAAAGGAATTAAAAATAAAATTAAATGGGAAGAAACCCTATAAGCGTGCAAACAAGAAAGGAGTAGAACTCCATTGCATCTTCTCTTTGCCGATGGGTCTGCAACCTCTGGCATCTTCCTTTTCAGTCTTGTAACTAGAACAGGCCAAGGTCTTAATACTTAAATAAAAAGGGGAAGGCAATCCTTTACCATCGCAAGAAGCCGCTGAAGAGTCAATCTTTGTTGTTAACCCTCAACAGCAGCCTAGCTGCACCAACTTCCTTTCCCAATATTGCAACGCTAGACTGCAGCTCCTGAAGCTTGGCTTCAGCAGCTTCTAGTTTCATGATAATATCAGCATTACCTGCAGAATCCCGTACTTTGGCCTGGCGTCTGGAAACATCTATAGCCTATCCCGATGCAAGTTAGTATATATATATATAGACAAATCTGGAGGAGTAAAAAAAAACCAAATTACAAATTACGACAAAGCTTCAAGTAATGGAGTTCTACTTCTTTCTTCTTTGCACGCTCATAGGTTTCTTCCCATTTAATTTTATTTTTAATTCTTTTCAGATTTTATGCCTTTTCATTTTATTTTTTCTTTAATGTTAGTTAAAATCCACATAAGCATCCATGTCATTTAATGAATAAATAAGAGCCCTTGGATTTCATGTGATCTAAAGGCTTAAAAAGAAAGTAAAAATATTTGTCAAAATATTTGTCCCTTGATCCTAAATATTTATATATAATATTCAACGGAAAACCCAATTGAATTTCCTCAAATTTTGTATGTCAGCACTTCCTTCCTCGTACTAAACCTAAATGGGAACTTACGGCTGGATTTTCATCCGGATTAAATGTGTTTGAATAAAGGTTTGTAGAGAAGATGGTATTAGTTTTAAGGATAAACTTTTCTACATCTTCCGTGTGCTTGAAGATTTGTTCATAGCGGGTGATTGAACAAGAAAAGGGAAGCGGTTTAAAGGTGAAATCAAATGCACTCAAGAGTTAAAGATTGAATGTTTGGTGCATAATTTTAATGGCGATATCGAGTATAGTTTTGTGGTTGATTGCCCGAACCTTAAGACCTTGAGCTCTGCGATGATTTCTTGGCCAAGTAAAAAAAAGATTGGATTTGAAGGTCCTTGATTATGAAAAGATTTGTATCGGAAACCCTTCAGCATATTAGGGTGAACTTGAGCTTTATTTCGAGGTAAACCACTTAAATCATGCATTTGAGATTTACATTAACGGTATATTATTCATATTCATATGAGTTAATTGGGTTACGAAAAGACTCTCTGGCCAGCTAACTTGGGAATAAACTTTTTAGACCATGAATTTAGACGATTCTGTAGATTCATTATTGCCTGAATAAGAGATCCAAATTAGCAAATTTTAGTCATAATTACGTTATGCTTACTATTTATTTAATTACTACATGCATTGTTTAGTAAGTGGCGAGCCTTGGTGCACTGCGTTTACTAAAATATGGATTCGGAACTTAAATATGGATATTAGAATCACTTCGGTTTTTAACTTTACTGTGTGTGTACCTAATACATATTAAACTAGAAATAGTGTGAGCTTTCCCTATCAAGATTTGAAATCCAATACCTAAAATTAAAGAAAGATCAACTGAGGGACTAGTTCGTCGGTTTCCTTTCCTTATTTCCCGTATTTCTTAAGTCTTTGATTCCTACTTCCCTATTCCTATTAAGTAACATGCCATAATATTAATTTGGATTGAGGAAGTGCTGAATATGAGTATTCAGGAATATGAGAGAGAAAGAATAGGTATGAGCAGTGGCGAAGCCAAGATTTACGGAGGGGAGGGGTGAAATTCCAAAGAGTGCAAGGTTCAATTGAAGTGGTTGCTTTCACATTGGAGAGTGCAAAATTTTGAATCAATATTCATAACAGCAAACCATCTCTTCACCAAAGCGGTTGTAAGCGGTAATATTAAAGCCATGTAAGAAGCTTAAATTAGTTAGGATTAGATTCTAAAAAAACGTTAAGCACTAGTTAGGCAGCGGACTGGAGCCTGCAGCTAGGCGCCTAAGTGAGATTTAGGTAGGAGCCTAGATGGATTTAAATGAATTTCTTTTATTGTAAAATAAGCATTAAACAATATTTACATTAATTTTTAAAAATTAATACAATATTTATAGATAATGTGAGAGTTTAAAATACATATGTTGAGGTATTCAAAAGAGGGAAAATACATACAAGAATGATAATAAAAAATAAAATAAAAAAGAGAAAGAAATTGATTAACAAACCAAAACAAAGGTGCGGTCAGAATAGAAAAAAAGAGGAGGGGGAAATGGGAAAACAAAGTGGGGCAGAAGGGACCGAAGGAGAAGGCTGTGTCAGTACAATTAGTATTAACTTTTAAGAGAGAAAAATGTAAACAAATGTGTCAGTATAATCAGTTTTAACTTTTAAGAGAGAAAAATATAAAAAAAGGGTCAGCATTGCCAAACGACACCGTTTGGTATAGGGAATATCAAACACACCTTCATCTTCTTCGCAAGTTCCGTCGGTCTGCAACTACATTTTTTTTCAGATTTCCTTCTCCAAAATCTAATAAAAAAGAGGAAAAAAACAAATCTATCTTTGCTGCGCAGCAGCAGAAACCAAATCACTGGAGCGGAAATTCTCATTTTCGACTAGAGCAGAGGGGCTGAACTAGCGCTCCTAGACATGTTTTCTGAAGAAGGGAGCGGCGGCCACTACTCCTCGTCCTCACGTAGCTTCGCCACTGGGTATGAGATACGCTCAAATCAATCAAATCTTAATTCTTATTTTATAATGTAATAGATTGTGAATGTAATGTGAAACTCATATACTTTTTAATTCCATATGAATTAATAAACGCATAAAAAGTAGAATTTGGATTAAGGTTTTATCATTAAATGGTCCCTTACGTTTCTACTTTCTAGAAGTCCATATTTTCATCAATGTCATCCTCCACCGTTTTCCTCCTCCACCTTAGCCCAACGACATATATTGGGGTAATTTCGAATATATAATTGCTCAATAAAAAAGATCATGCACAATTGGACTAAGTAATTAGGTTAGCGTAATAAATAATTTATAAAAAAAAATCTAACTGGCAATGTAAAAAATAAAAATACTTTGATCAATATTTTGTTATAGAATACACATAATAGTAATATACCCTAAAAGATTTATCACCCTTACTCTCACTATAGAATAGAAACAAAGTAGGTAATAGTTGCAACATAAATAAATAAATGTTTTCCCACAATCTTCATCCACCCAACTCAGCTTCTTCATCGTCACTAACCCTTGTGATTATGAACCTTATCATGACCACGGCGACACCGAAGAATCATCGAGCAACCGCGGTTATAGGGGTTCGCGGGTTGGGGTGGACTTTTGACGTCACCGTTACAACCAGGATGTGGCCCTCCTGGTCTTTTGCATGGGTTGAGGACTCCGGGGTGGATGCGGTTCCTTTCAGCTTTGACTTCGGAGTTTAGCACCACCATGCTAACGAGGAACAAACAGAGGATGCATGACTTCATGTTTGAAATGCCCATGAGTATTCTTCTTAATGTATCTCTAATAGTTTGTATTTGTGTTCACTATTGGCACAAGACTCTCAATTTATTGGGGTTTTGTCACGGTTGAGCTAGAAACTGTAAATTCTGACTTTTTGTATTAATGTGTGAAAATAACACAATATATATAGTGCTATATTAACTTATTTAGGTAGGAATCCTACACTTAGTAGAATTGAAAACTACATTCATATAATATAGGCTACAATTACAAAGAGGGTTACGGATTATTTAGGAATAATCTAACTGAAACATTGGGCACATATGGCTGGAGTTTCCTAATACAGGCTATATATTGCCTCAAATTTTGTATGTCAGCACTTCGCTTCGCGTATTAAAACTAAATGGGAACATACGGCCGGATTTTTCTACTAGATAAAGGTTTATAGAGAAGATGGTATTAGTTCTGCCGAAAAGCCTTTCCACATCTGCCGTGTGCTTGAAAATTTGTTCATAGATGGTGACTTATTGAACAAGAAAAGGGAAGTGGTTTTAAAGGTGAAATCAAATACACTCAAGAGGTTAAAGATTGAATGTTGATTGCCCGAACCTTGAAAACTTTGAGCTCTGAGATGACTTCCTGGCCAAGTATAAAATCACTTCGGAGTTGGAGGTTCTTGATCACACAAAGATTTGTATCAGAAATACTTCAGCAGATTATGGTGAACTTGAGCTTAATTTCGAGGTAAATCACTCAAATCGTGCATTAGAGCTTCTTCAAGCGCTCTCCAATGTCAAGTCCTTATCATTGTCCGGAGGTACAAAAGGGGTAAGCTTCTATGCTTTTCGTTAACTTTATGTTAATCACATTCATATGAGTTAACTGGGTTACAAAATTACTCACTTAGATAACCCGTGAATAAAAGTGTTTGGCCCATGAATTTAGAAGACCGACTAGATTGATTCTTGTCTGAATATGAGATCCAAGTTATCAAAATGTAGTCATAATTACTGTTCGTCACTATTTGATTTAAATAATACATAGCGTTTAGTCCTAACCATGTTCATTTCTTTTGAATGTTTTACATGTCAAGGCTGTCAGCTATTCCCACGGGACTCTGGACAACGTAGACGAAATTGCACTGCGGATCCGGCCGGTTGAGAAATTTCGGGTTAAAGTCTCCTTTCCTTAAGCATTTGGAGCTCATTTTCTGCACTAATGAGAGCTGGAACATATTGGCGTTACTTCTACATAGCTCTCCTAATCTGCAGTACCTCATCTTAAGAATGACAGGAGATTAGCAAAGATTTCCGTGCCCATAGAGGATTATTGTACACGCCGGAAGGATCGACCCCTAAATGCTTGGTGCTTGGCCTTCAAGAAATCGAGATTTGGGGGTTCGAAGGGTTTAGCCTTGTGATGTTACTTGTTCTGTTTTGCAGGTTTAAACCCTTAAAGTTCGGGTTAGGTTTCATGTTCCCTCCCCCACTTTCCTTGTATCTTTATTGTTTTTGTTTCTAGACGAGATCTTCAAAAGCATGTTTAGTGGAGATCGGGTGTATTTAATTGGGATTTTGAGCCATTTTAATTCTTTTAATGAATCTAAGGGCATTTAATTATGATTTTATGTGATTATCTGAATGTATTCAATCAGGATTTTAGGATAGTTATTAAAATGCTTAAAATCCGGTGAATTAAAGTAGGATTTTAGAGGAGTTTGAGGTTATTTGAGAGATTTTGTAGTGTATTTTAAGCATTCACAAATCTTACCTCTCCCCTGAGATTTCAAGGGAATTGAATCAAAATTTATATAAATCTCTACAAATCAATTAAACTTCATCAAATAGATAAAAATAAATAAATAAACTCCAGCAAAATTCATAGATTTATAAATCCCTTAAAATCTCTTAAGATCCCAATTGAGTGCACCCCAAAGGCGAATTTGAATTATATTATTACTAGTCCATTATAAGGCTTAACCTAATTCTTGTCTTCTTAGTATAGATAATACCCCACTTATTAAAAAAAATGCTCATCTGTCGAGATCGAGAGAGAGAGAGGACATGAATATAAATGAAATGGGGGGGTTATAGATGGAGGAAGAAAGAAGTGACATAGAGGTAGAGAAAAGTCCATAGAGAGGATAAAGGTGGGGGAAGTTCAGAGAGGTAGAGAAAAGTCCAGGGAGAGGATAGGGGGGGGGGGGGAGGGAAGAAAGGGACCACTAGTGTGATTAGTCCAGGGAGAGGATAAGAGGGGGGGCGGAAGAAAGGGACCACTAGTGTGATTAGAGACAAGCCAAAACAGATTCTCTCACTCCTCTTTTCTTTTTGGTTTCATTTGTTTTTCCAAGTTTGAAAATGGAGCATGAGAACGAAATTTTGAGAATATGCTATGTTGGGTCCTTTCCAATCAAAGTTTGTTCAATTATCAAATTAACATTCTCCACCTGGCATCTCTAATTTTTTTTATTAAAAAATAGGGTGAATTAATAAAACAGTGAAGTGGGTTTATTATCACTCTTTTTACGGGCTTTTCTTTATTTATAACTATCAAATTGAAGGGTGTGTAAGACGGAAAAAAATGTACGTATTTATTATTTTTTAATTTGAATACTATAAAATGAAAAAAGAAAAACACTGAATTGAGTTCTTTCCGATGAGAAATTTTTAGTTGTGACGGAAATACAAGTGATACATCACGTATTTTAATAGGAGTGGTGGAAAATTTTATTTTTTTAAGTTATTAACTTTTTAGCACACATATCTCACCATTTGTATAGTGACACATGATGTACACCCTGTGTATGGGTCGCACTGAAAAATCTCTTATTTCCGAGAAGGTTGCCCCGCATTTTCTATAAATGGCACAAGGTCAAGTTAGCTTTCACTACACAAAGACTAAAGACTTCAAAACTGATTAGCTCTTTCCAAGTTTCTGGCAAATACGAAAGAGAGATGATGAGTTCAGTAGAACAAACAACCAAAAAAGGGCATGCAGTTTTTGTCCCATACCCAGCACAAGGCCATGTTAACCCCATGATGCAGTTAGCCAAGTTTCTTCACTCAAGGGGCTTCCACATAACCTTTGTCAACACCGAGTTCAACCACAACCGTTTAATCCGGTCAAAAGGTCCCGACTCCGTTAAGGGTCTACCAGACTTTGTGTTCGAGACCATACCAGACGGGTTGCCTCCTTCGGATAAGGATGGTACCCAAGATATTCCAGCTTTATGTGACTCCATTAAGAAAACTTGTTTTGGTCCATTTAAAGAGCTGGTGGCTAAGATTATATCCTCATCTCAAGTGCCACAAGTTACTTGCATAGTTGCAGATGGTGTCATGACCTTTGGGTGCAAAGCTGCTAGAGAATTAGGCATTCCGGAGGTTGTGTTATGGACTGCATCTGCTTGTGGCTTCATGGGGTACTTGCAATATAACGAACTCGTCAAACGTGGCATGATTCCGTTCAAAGGTACTTCTTTAATTTCTGGATGTTTTTTTTTTTTTTTTTTACGCTTTGGTCACATATATAATTAATCAGTTTCTTTATTATGTATATGAACATTTTTGTATGCATAAATTATCATGACACACATGAATTAAATCATGCACATCCCTTCCAAGTATATATTCCCTCCTTTACATAAATTATCATGACATATTTGACCCTTTAGTCTTTCCATTGTTCCCCTCTTGCCCTCTCACAGCACTCCAGCATGTCCAAATGATAAGATAACCCAGTTTTTACTTTTTAGTCTTTCCTGTGTCATTGGATCTAGTCCAACATCACATCAAAGTATATCAAGGGGTTTAATTTTGTTCCACTACAAGCGTTTGTAATTAAAGATGTGAAAGAGAGAGAAATTTGCATTTTGATCTTTTGGATTTGTTATATGGAATTAGACTTTTCTATTAAATTTTTTTTTTTATCAACTGCAAAATAAAGTAGATATTTGAGATCTTGAAATGTACTCTTATAACCATGGACATAATTAAATATCATCACACATGCTTCACCTTTCATGGATTTCAGATGAGAATTTCATGCATGATGGCACACTCGATACACCAATTGATTGGATCCCAGGCATGAAAAATGTTCGACTCAAGGACATCCCGAGTTTCATTAGAGTTACTGATCTCAGCGACATAATGTTTAATTACTTGGGATCCGAAGCACGAAGTTGTTTGAACTCTTCTGCAATCCTCTTCAACACATTTGATGAATTTGAACATGAAGTGTTAGAGGTAATATCGATAATGTTTCCCAACATTTACACCATTGGCCCCTTTAATTTGCTAGGCAGGCATTTCCCTGAAAGCAAGTCACTTAACTCAAGCTTATGGAAAGAAGACGCAAAATGTTCGGAATGGCTTGATAAAAAGAAACCCAATTCAGTTGTGTACGTAAATTATGGCAGCATAACGATGATGACAGACCAACATTTGATTGAGTTTGCATGGGGGCTGGCAAATAGCAAGCACCCATTTTTATGGATAGTTAGGGCTGACGTGGTAAAGGGTAACTCACCAATTTTACCTGATGAATTTTTTGAGGAGATTAAGGATAGGGGTTATATTGCAGGTTGGTGTGCACAGGACCAAGTGTTAGCTCATCCATCTGTTGGGGTTTTCCTAACACACAGTGGTTGGAATTCTACCATTGAAAGTATATCTCACGGTGTGCCTGTAATTTGCTGGCCTTTCTTCGCGGAGCAACAAACAAATTGTCGGTACTCATGCACAACATGGGAGATTGGAATGGAGGTGAGCCCCGATGTGAAGCGCAATGAAATAGAAGCACTTGTTAAGGAAATGATGGAAGGTGAAGGAGGGATAAAGACGAGGGAAAAGGCAAAGGAATGGAAGAAAAAAGCTGTTGAAGCTACTGATGTTGGAGGATCATCGTACAATAATTTTGAGAGATTGTTTAAGGAGGTACTCCAACTTTGGTGAATGAATTGCTACAGACTGAGGAACACGATTGGTCCCTTTTAATTCCATATGAATTAGTAAACGCATAAAAAGTAGAATTTGTAATAAGGTTTTATCATTAAATGGTCCCTTACGTTTCTACTTTCTAGAAGTCCATATTTTCATCCTTAATTGATCAATGTCATCCTCCACCGTTTTCCTCCTCCACCTTAGCCCAACGACATATATTGGGGTAATTTCGAATATATAATTGCTCAATAAAAAAGATCATGCACAATTGGACTAAGTAATTAGGTTAGCGTAATAAATAATTTATAAAAAAAAAATCTAACTGGCAATGTAAAAAATAAAAATACTTTGATCAATATTTTGTTATAGAATACACATAATAGTAATATACCCTAAAAGATTTATCACCCTTACTCTCACTATAGAATAGAAACAAAGTAGGTAATAGTTGCAACATAAATAATTAAATGTATTCCCACAATCTTCATCCACCCAACTCAGCTTCTTCATCGTCACTAACCCTTGTGATTATGAACCTTATCATGACCACGGCGACACCGAAGAATCATCGAGCAACCGCGGTTATAGGGGTTCGCGGGTTGGGGTGGACTTTTGACGTCACCGTTACAACCAGGATGTGGCCCTCCTGGTCTTTTGCATGGGTTGAGGACTCCGGGGTGGATGCGGTTCCTTTCAGCTTTGACTTGGGAGTTTAGCACCACCATGCTAACGAGGAGCAAACAGAGGATGCATGACTTCATGTTTGAAATGCCCATGAGTATTCTTCTTAATGTATTTCTAATAGTTTGTATTTGTGTTCACTATTGGCACAAGACTGTCAATTTATAGGGGTTTTGTCACGGTTGAGCTAGAAACTGTAAATTCTGACTTTTTGTATTAATGTGTGAAAATAACACAATATATATAGCGCTATATTAATCTTATTTAGATAGGAATCCTACACTTAGTAGAATTGAAAATTACATTCCTATAATATAGGCTACAATCACAAAGAGGGTTACGGATTATTTAGGAATAATCTAACTGAAACATTGGGTACGTACGGCTGGAGTTTCCTAATATACAGGCTATATATTGCCTCAAATTTTGTATGTCAACACTTCGCTTCGCGTATTAACACTAAATGGGAACATACGGCCGGATCTTCCTACTAGATAAAGGTTTATAGAGAAGATGGTATTAGTTCTGCCGAAAAGCCTTTCCACATCTGCCGTGTGCTTGAAATTTTGTTCATAGAGGGTGACTTGTTGAACAAGAAAAGGGAAGTGGTTTTAAAGGTGAAATCAAATACACTCAAGAGGTTAAAGATTGAATGTTGATTGCCCGAACCTTAAAAACTTTGAGCTCTGAGATGACTTCCTGGCCAAGTATAAAATCGCTGCGGAGTTGGAGGTTCTTGATCACGCAAAGATTTGTATCAGAAATACTTCAGCAGATTATGGTGAACTTGAGCTTAATTTCGAGGTAAATCACTCAAATCGTGCATTAGAGCTTCTTCAAGCGCTCTCCAATGTCAAGTCCTTATCATTGTCCGGAGGTACAAAAGGGGTAAGCTTCTATGCTTTTCGTTAACTTTATGTTATTCACATTCATATGAGTTAATTGGGTTACAAAATTACTCACTTAGATAACCCGTGAATAAAAGTGTTTGGACCATGAATTTAGAAGACCGACTAGATTGATTCTTGTCTGAATATGAGATCCAAGTTTTCAAAATGTAGTCATAATTACTGTTCATCACTATTTGATTTAAATAATACATAGCGTTTAGTACTAACCATGTTCATTTCTTTTGAATGTTTTACATGCCAAGGCTGTCAGCTATTCCCACGGGACTCTGGACAACGTAGAAGAAATTGCACTGCGGATCCGGCCGGTTGAGAAATTTCGGGTTAAAGTCTCCTTTCCTTAAGCATTTGGAGCTCATTTTCTGCACTAATGAGAGCTGGAACATATTGGCGTTGCTTCTACATAGCTCTCCTAATCTGCAGTACCTCATCTTAAGAATGACAGGAGATTAGCAAAGATTTCCGTGCCCATAGAGGATTATTGTACAAAACGCCGGAAGGATCGACCCCTAAATGCTTGGTGCTTGGCCTTCAAGAAATCGAGATTTGGGGGTTCGAAGGGGCGTTATATGAGTTGACGGTGGTAGAGTTCCTTTTAGCGCATGCCCAAGTCTTACGAAAAATTACAGTCCATGTCCAATAAGTAACACCAAATGCAGAGATGAGGCTTAGAGAAGTGTTGGAATATCCGGGAGCTTCAGAAGCTTATTTTTTAAAACCTCGACGGGACGAAAGAAATTTTATTGATATTAAAAAAATGGTACACCTAATCAGGAGAGATATAAACCTAACCCCTCATAATACAAGAAAAAAAAAGGATAAAAAATACATTAAAAGAAGGGAAGGACATAAACCTTACCCTTCAATGGCAGTTCGTGCTGCTTTGTTTTCAGGTTATGTTGGATTGCCTGGTTTTCACATCTCAAATTAATGTGCATCTCGTCATACAGGTTTATCTCACTTTTTTTTTTTCTTAACCTTGTGATGTTACTTATTCTGTTTTGCAGTTTTGCAAGTTTAGACCTTTAAGTGCGGGTTAGGTTTCATGTTCCCTCCCCCCCCCCCCCACTTTCCTTGTATCTTTATTGTTTTTTTTTTCTAGACGAGATCTTCAGAAACATGTTTAGGGGAGATCGGGTGTATTTAATTGGGATTTTGAGCCATTTTAATTCTTTTAATGAATCTAAGGGCATTTAATTACGATTTTATATGATTATCTGAATGTATTCAATCAGGATTTTAGGATAGTTATTAAAATACTTAAAATCCGGTGTATTAAAGTAGGATTTTAGAGGAATTTGAGGTTATTTGAGAGATTTTGTAGTGTATTTTAAGCATTCACAAATCTTACATCTCCCCTGAGATTTCGAGGGAATTGAATCAAAATTTATATAAATCTCTACAAATCAATTAAACTCCATCAAATAGATAAAAATAAATAAATAAATTCCAGCAAAATTCATAAATTTATAAATCCCTTAAAATCTCTTAAGATCCCAATTGAGTGCACCCCAAAGGTGAATTTGAATTATATTATTACTAGTTCATTATATGGCTTAACCTAATTCTCGTCTTCTTAGTATAGATAATACCGCTTATTAAAAAAAAAATGCTCATCTGTCGACTCCTCAAATTCTGACTCTGTTTTTCTCATTTTAGTTTTTACATATAGAGCTGTAAATCAACTTGAAACAACTCAAGGTTGTGCCGAGTTTGGGTCGAGTTTGGTTGAGTCTTTTAGGTACCGTTTGGTAGGCAGAGAAGACACGTTGGAATGAAGGTTCCATGTTATCTTTGGTATGCGCAAGACAGAACGGGACTGTTGTTCCGTTCTGCGTTTGGTACGCGCTGGACAGAACGAAACCAAAAAATTAAATGACTAACTTACCCATGCATCATATGCCTTACAATAAGCACTAGAAAACCCCAATTAATTAAAAACCAGAAAACTTTCAACAAGCTATCAATCCCAAATTGTCTTGGATGTAAGCTGCACAGAGGTTAAAGGCAGGACCAATAATTTTGTGGGCAATTTCAGGATTAAACATAATCTGACTTTGATGATCAGTCTGGTCGAAGATAATGAAATTCTTCTGGCAGATGCTAGAGGTTTGAAATTCAACACCATGTAAAGGTTTAAAGTTTACTTCTTCAATTCCAAATCAGTAGTAAATACCCTCACTCTTCCATAGGAAAAACAAAATGGAAACAAAATCCCAGAGTTAATCAAACATTATCCAACACTTCGCACAATAAACACACAAAGAAAACCCAATTAGTCTAACGAATTAAAATTTCAAAAAAAATGAAGACTATTTCATTAGTCTAACAAAGCAAAAGCTCATTAGTCATTACCAAACTGAAACCTAATCAAATCACAACACAAAAATCAAATTAAAATGATTTATTAATTTGAGCAGTTTCGTAGCACCATAAACAGAAGCTAATTACACATAAACACTCAAAAAACAGATAATCGGCAGAATTAAAAATTACTTGAACAATTAATCCCAATTCAAAACCCTAGATTATGAATCGAAACCAAACTAGATCATTCATTATATCATATCATCCAATGAAATCAACAGGAAGTACCTCAAAAGCAAACAAATCAACCTTCAAGCCCCTTAAAAACCAAAACCCAGAAAAAAGTTACAGCAGAAAAATGTAAAGATCAAAACTTTGAGAGCAAAACCTAGGTTTTAAGGAGAAGGTGGCAGATTATAACCAAATTATCGATTGCGTAGGATTAGATAATATTGTGAAAAAAAAATGAGATTGGAATTGAATGCAGAGATCGAACCTGGAGATGCAGAACTTTAAGTTCCACTCCGTGGGGAAGAGAAAAGAAAGGCTACATGAGAGGATGAGGAGGAAGGTTGCGAGATACCTGGGAGATGCAAGCGACAAACAAGAGGGAAAGAAGATGATAGGGTTTTGTTCTATGATTTGGATGGTGTAAATATTGAAAAAGATGAGGGGCTTTTTTGTCTTAAAATTTTAAAATTTTGTGTTCCACGAACGTGGAACGAGTCGTTCAAGAGGCAAGGGGGAGGCGGAACGAAAAATCAGCCAAATTTCGTCCCGTGGGACAACGCATTCCATGGTTTTTTGGCACACTAAACGTGGGACAGAACGCCTCGTCCCACTGCATTTTGTCCCGTCCCACGTACCAAACGGTACCTTAGAACGGGACAGAACAAAGTGGGACGAGACGTTCCGTCCCACATTTGGTGCGCCTAAAACGGGTGGAACGCGCTGTTCCACTGAATGAATTTTGGATGAATTTTCGTTCCGCCTCATCCCTTGGAATGACTCGTTCCGCCTCATCCCTTGGAATGACTCGTTCCACATCCGTGTAACACAAAATTATAACCTCTTCATCTCCTTCTTCCTCCTTGTTTCTATCCAAGGACATCTTTACTCCCTTTCTCTTCCGTCCCGTCCTGTCCCGTCCCGTCTGCATACCAAACGATGCCTTACAGCCCTGGCTACATACCGAGAAGAGATCAAGATTGTAATTTTATTTTTTATTATTCAATAATAATATAATAACAAGTCCATTATGTTGCTGACGCAACTATCTTCCCGACTAAAGTTTTGTGATATTTCACAAGATATTCTACACAGGATAATATTTCTGAAATTTGGATGTGTGGGTACACAAGAAATGATAAGATTATGAATGAGGATATTCAAGGTAAAGTAGAAGTAGTCTAAATTGAAGGAAAGATGTGAGAAAATCGGTTACGGTGATTTGAACATGTGAAACGAAAGTCTACAGATCTCTAGTTAGAAGATGCGATTACGAGACAGACACTCAGGGCCGAAGGGGAGGAAGACCTAGGAAGACTTTGGAAGAGACCCTAAGAAAAGACTTGGAGTTCTTGGATCTAACTGAAAACGTGGCACAGAACTGACCACAATGACATTCTATGATTCATACAGACGACCCCACTTAATGGAAAAGGCTTTGTTGTTGTTGTATCTGAAATTTAACATTTGTTCCTTTCTGAAACAGACATTATGTTGTTATTCATTCACTAACGCTACCTAGACACACAAAACCACCTCTCGAATTCAGATGGATCCCGCATACATGGTCTCTTGATAATATCGGCTTTTCTCAAAAGCATAAAAGAGATGGGTGGCTTTCCTGATCAATCAATTTGCTACGAAATCAGTCATCAAAATACATCCTTTTCTATACATCTGCAAAAATGGCTAAACCGCTCAGGAGAACGAACGACAGGAAATATTACACCTAGAATGTATGACAATTAGGCTACAGTGGACAACAGATACAGAAGGCTACCCTTTGTTGTTCAGTCTAACTATGAATCTGTATGCACTTAAGATTCTTAAACTAGGGGAATAACGAGGGGAATAATGGAATTAAATGTTAGAATTAGACTGAACCTTTTTCACACAGCAGCATCAGGGTCCAACCTTCTCTGAATAGCAGCGGCAGCCTGAAAATAAGAGGGGTAATACCATAAACAAAAATCCAGAAATGACTTTTAAGGATTACACCAAGACAGCTCAGTTACTTATCCTCACCTCCATGTTTCCAATCTTGTACTGGTAAGCCATCTCTTCTCGAAGTTGAGCTTGTTCTTTCATTGCTTGTGCCTGGAAATTTTAATGGAATCGAAGGATGACAAAGTGCAACTTCGACTTGGAACGGAGTTTATGTACAACAGATTGAATGTTTTCATATGAGTAACGAAACAGAAATTTACCAGTCCACTCTGCATAGAGCGCTTCAGAGCCTCTACTTCTTCCTTTTGCTTTTCACACATTCGCATCATTTCTTGTCTGAATACCAATATATAATATAATATTATTAGCCAAACCCAAGAATGTCAACAGATCCAAAATGGTTTTATGTTTCTCCTATCTTGTATATAAAAAGTTGCCCGAACATTATTTCCTTTTGTCTCCAAAATACTATTAAATAAGTACAGCCAGGTGAAATATAAATTTTTGTCATTGTACATAGTACAGTTGTTAGACAAAATGTGGAGTGAATTGTTGACACGTTAGCTATCAATGGAAATCATATGAATGTACTAAAACTGAATATTGCCAAAACTAGGCCATAAATTAAATCAGATAGCAATAAAAACAATACCTTTTCTGTTCCTCATTGTTGAATACAATACATTCTGTTGGCGCAACCTTCTTAAAACCTCTTTTAATTTCCTTTTCCATCTTATTCCTGTAATAATCATCAAGGCTGTAGTACCTGCAACCACAAAGGTTAAAGTAATTAATTGTCATTCTGTGGTATTACTTGAAGATGAATCTAACAAGTAAAAAAAAAAAACAGAAAAAGTGAGAACATACAATCATTCTCACCCTTACGAACCCTTACAACCAACAGAGAAAAGGTTAGGCGTGTAAAATTCAAAGCACACAATTCTTTTTAATTTCAGATAATATCTCCCCATTGTTTCCATCTCTAATTAACACAAAACAGGCATGTTCTGCTGCCAAATTGTGAGCCAAAATCGCACATTCAGACACAAGTAAACCTAATCACAGATATTGATTCAAAATCTGGCACCACAACGGCTGTCTAGTATATTGGTTATACACTATGATCAATCACACAGTTATGATAACAACACTTGAAAGAATCACACAGTATATTGGTTATACACTATGATCAATCACACAGTTATCACACAGTCAAGAAGGATATTTCACTAAAATTAGATCAAACACACATTGCATTCTCCTCTAAATCCTAAGAGAAAGGTGTCTACACCACAACCGCAGGCTCAAAAATATCGAGACAGATCTATATAAAATAGCATATCATTTCATTAGGCCTAGCGTAATTCAGGTGGTTAAGCACATTAAGATAAAATTTCTACCTAAAAGGTGAGTTCCACAACCTCACCACAACAGCAAGAACAAAGCTTTGTAACTTTTTCTTTTCAGACAAATAAATTGAAATGACCCAAGCTAATAGAATAGAAGCTTACTTTTTTGAAGGAAAGGTGGCTGTATTGTGATCTTCCATGAACCTATTAAAATGGAAACAAATTTCTACTCAGATTGTAAGATACAAAAGTTAGAAGGAAAATACCTAGCAAATTCCTGTTAAATTCATTATATAGATGCTTTGGGAGAAAATAAACTAAATGCATCCGCACATCCACACGCACTAACTGTTTGAACATTTGCTTCTCTTCCCAATTTGCAAGATGTTCCAGGTTCACCTAATGAAAGATGACACAATTACCATTAGAACTATCGACGACTGCAATTTGGAAACGGATCAACACACGGCTTCGAAACACATACAAATCAAAAGGTAAACTCTATAATCTTAGAAACTTTACGACTGAAATAAACCACTACGCAAATTAATGGTTTCATGGGGTGGTAAAATAGTTGGAAAAGGAATTACCTGTTTTACTTCCTGTAACCATGCTGTGAACTTTGGTCGTTTGTTCCTATACACAACAGTAATCATCAAATTCAAGTGGGAGAAGTAAACTTCTTTTTCCTACATTTTCTCAGCAGCCAAACAGAAACTTAAAACCCTAAAACAGTATAAAATTCAGCAAACATACCACATGTCAGTTTCTCTGATAATCCCATACTTACCCCACGAATTCGTCACCACTCCTGCCTTTCCTTTCTCCTTCTTCTCCTTCCTCTTCTTCTTTCTCTTCTCCTTCTTCTTCCTCTCTTCCTCTTTCTCTCTCCTCCTCCTTTTCCTCCCCTTCTCCTTCTCTCTCTTCCTCCTCTTCCTTTCTCTATCATCAGCTTTCTCTCTCCTTTTCCTCCTCTTCCGTCTCCTGTCGCCGTCGCTCTCACTACCACTATCACACTCCGACTCCGAATCCGAGCCGCTCTCCTCCGATTCCGACTCGGACTCCGAATCCGTATCCTCCTCGCTACTGTACCGCCTCCGCGGCCTCCTCCTCCTTTTCACGTGCTTTTCATCGCCGGACTCAGAGCTTTCCCGCGCTTTTCTCCTGTATTTACTGCGCTACCTGTCTTCTCCGGACTCGGAATCCGAAATTTCTCGCGCTTTCTCGGATTTTCTTTCGGTTTCTTCCGCTTTCTCGCAGCTTCTGCTTCGTCTCTCCTCTTTCTCCGAGCTCCTACTTCGTCCCTCTGAAACGCTGCCGTTTCGATCTTTACCCATTTTGCTGTTCAGGGAGAGAGAGGGAAAGAAGCGAATTTAGACGATGATGGAGGCGGAGAGCTAATACAGTGGTTACGTTTCTGTATTTTCTTCTGATGAGTGATAAGATTTACATGGGCTTACAGGCCCAATACTACGGATCTGCAGCCCACTCTAAGTTAAATTCCAGTGGGCAAGCTTTGATTAATAAATTTTAAGGAAAACTAATGAAAATGGCTTGAAAACTTTGAGTTTTAATGATAAGGACAAAATAAAGGGTAAAGTGAATAGTAACAGGATTGACTTTTTAGTGTAAAAATGTGGTTTTTCGTTAAAGTGAACAGTACCGGGTGCTTTTCGTTAAAGTTCCCTAAATTTTACTCTTCAAATTATCGTAAACAAATAGAATTTGACTAACAAATCTCTCTAATCCAACACCTAATCTAACAAATCTATCATTTAACAAAAATGAAAAAGAATTTGAAGATTGGATTATTGGGACCACTTCAGCACACTAACAAAAAATATTGAAAATTTTAACGGAATGACTAAATTAACGAAAAAACAATTATCGTACTTTATAAATAAGAGTACAAATAGATGATAAAAATATAATAAATTGATCTTATCTTTTCTTCTAGTCTTCTCCCTCCTAAACTTACCTAAGTTCTATTCACTGAAGGTCACATTATACTTTAGTGTTGATTTTTCCGTACCAATTTAAATAAATATTTAATTTTTACATTAAGTGTCATACACTCGATGGTCATCACTTGTATTCAAAGAGTGTTCCTTAATTAGTTATGTTGCGGTTTTGTGCGTTATCCCTAGGGCTTAGAGCCGGTCTAGAGATTTTTGAGGTCAGGGATGACGTCAAAAATTGTGTCCTCATTTTATATAAGAAAAATATTTGTTTTCACACGTAAAACATCGATAAAATTATATTTAGAAAAACACTTCAAACTTAATAAATTAGAAACACAGAAAAACTAATTTATTTTGTATCGTGAGAAACAAACAAAAAAACTCTGGGTTTACAAGTAGATAGATATGAGTTTTGTTTTCAATCTGAATTTTTAAAGTGTTTTTGTATAAATCGTGAGGTCTTTTTTTCTTATTTACTAACTTTGTCAATATGGGACTAAAAAAATAATTATGTTTTTGAGTGTTTAATTGATATGTATAAGTATTAAATGCGTATTAAATTAAACTTTTTGATGACACGTTATATAATTTGAAAATTTAGTCTAAAAATTTGGTCAACGCATTACTCTTCGTTGAATATTAGACTTGAATTGGAACAAATGTTTAAAAATAACAACCCACATAGCTACTAGCTACTAATTAAAAATAAATTAACAACCAAACAAAAATTCGTAAAAATTGAAAAGAATAAACATGCATTTAGCATTTCGAACTTAGGACTTCTCGTTAATTTTAAACAAAAAAAAAACATTGATTCTAATTAAACATCTTGATCATTTAGCCAAATTTTATATATTTATACCCTTATGAAAAGAAATTTGTAAAAATTGAAAAGTAAATAAGCACACATGGTGTTTTGAACTCAAGACCTCTCATTAAATTCAAACAACAAAACCTCCAATTCTAGTTAAATTTCTTTGTCATTGAACCATAAATTTTAAAAATTTATACTCTAATGAAAACATATATAAATATACTACCCTAATAATTTTGGTGCCCCCAATTACTTTGAGCTCCGGACGGTTGCCCTGCCATCATTGGGCCTGGGCCGGCCCTGGGGCTAGTTCGGTATGGGATACCAAACCAAAAACATTGTGCCGATTCCAAAACCGAAATTTTCGGGATTCCCAATTTCAAGACCAATCCCAAACCAAATTTTCGGGATTCCCAAAATAGTTTCAGGATTTCGGGACAAATCGAGAATCCAGAAATAATTTTGGGCTTTTCAGTTTTTGGGCTATAATAACTTGCTTGTGCTGCTGTGTAGTGTGCTGCCAATCTGCATATCTATAGTTCCCAAGCATGAATGAAGGAAGTGATCAAGTTATTCTATAGAAATAAAATCAAACCAAAATCTTACACATATCCCATACTCACAATATCCAATCTAATCTGCCTATTCTACTACACATGCATGCAACAACAAAAAATTAAGTAAAAAATCCAAAAGCAAAATACTTAATTACAAGCCAAGGTTTCAAAATAAATTAAGTAACAAACCCAAAAGCAAAAAAATTAGTTACAAACCAAAGTTTCAAAATAAATTACGTTACAAACCAAAAGCAAAATGAAAAGCTCAAAGTTTATGAAGATTGTTGGCATCTTCGGCCCCTTCGACCCTTGATCTTGCTGATGGTTGTGGTTGCTCCCTACTTGTTAGTGAAAGACCTCCTAGTGTCAATTTGCAAACGTTATATACACAAGGTAGCCAACAACATCAAAAGAAAAGGGCGTGTATTCCTATTACAAGGATTCCATTAATAAAGTAGGACTAGGACAGTACAAAATGTAATCGAAAATTTTCTTTTCTCCTTAAGTGTAGGACTAGCTTCATATATATAAAGAGGAAACGTAATTAAAGAGCCATCTATTCATAAGGAGAATTCATATTATTCATATCTAACTAATGTTTTTAAGAAAGAAAACTAAGAAATAGTATTATCAAAGCAACTGTTGCAACCGTACTGTTTATATAGGCAGAGACGTTCGATGAGGCACTTAAAAGAAGTGAAGTGTTGAATTCGATGGGGCAGAGACGTTTTCTACCAGACTCCCAATTTTGCCTGGCCAAAAATAACAACAAAACAACTGAGGAAAGATATATGATCTAGCATTGCAATTGAAGATTCCTTAACCTAATGACGTGCAATTATGTGGGTATTTGACAGTTCATCAGTTCAACATCTTCATATATAAAAGAACAACTACATCTTCATATATAAAAGAACAACTACATCTTCATATATAAAAGAACAACTAAACAAACTGTAAATACATTTATGGTGTTGCATTACAAACATCCCAAAATCCCAAGGTTAATTCTGAACTTAATTCATCAATTTACTCCAACTCTCGAAATTCATTTCAGCAGCTGCAATTATTGCTACAACTATGAACTATCAACTATCAACCTGTAACAAATTTATGCTTCAATTGTGAGTATGTGACAAAAGGGAACCCCTAATCTCGACTTTCAATCACCAATTCAACCCCTAAACCCTCAGTATGCAGTCTACTCGATCTTCTAAGTGCTAAATTTCACAAACCCTAATCTCGAATTCCAACCCTAAATTAGCTTGTGAACTTTACCTGAATTGGAGGAGAATTGCACAGTACACTGGATAACTGGAATCGAGAGAGACTGAGAGACTGAGAGATTGAGAAGAAGAACGGGGCCGGTGGCCGTGATTCGTGAAGGAAGGCTTCTCCACTGTGACTCTGTGAGGGATGAGAAGTCGAGAGAGACTGAGAGAGAGATTAGAAAGGTGATAGTTGAGAGAGATGTGACTTAGGTGAGTCACTTGTGTGGCAGGATTCGAAAACGGAAAGACAATTCGGCAACGAGGGTGGTGAGGTGAGGGTTTAAGTTTGAGGCGAGCCGCAAGAGAAAGTGAGTGAGAACTGAGTGTCGAGAGAGACGGGAGAGATAGAGTGTAAGTGTAGGGTTTGATTTCTATTGAACGATTGAGATTAAATCTCAACTGAATCCGATGGCTGTTACAATTTCAAATATATATTTAAAAATTAAATAATATATATATTTTTTATTTCGGTTCGGTTTGGGAATACCGAAAAACCAAAAACTTGAAACCAATTCCCGTACCAAAAATTTCGATTTGGTTTGGTATTGAGTACCGAACGTTTCGGGATTTTCGGTTTGGTTTTGGGAATTTTTCGGTTTGGTTTGGGATATTCGGTATTTTTTTTCCACCCTTAGTTATCCCCATGTATCGAGATGAACCAATTCAATTTCTAGTTGTCATAATTGAAGTTCTTTTGGCTTTGGAATTATATGGTTGGGTTCTTTTGTTTCTTCTCCTACTTGTCACACATATAAATCTGTCAATATGATAGCTATTAGATTAACGAAGTTGGCCTTGATTTTTTTTATTGAGTCTTAATTTTTGGTTTAAGGATTTCTTTAAAGTTTGTACCTTGTCACAAAAACACAAGCAAATTATAAATAAAAAACAATAGGTGTCACTAAACTCAAAAGACTTACCACCAACATGACTAGATGTAACTATTATCAAACAAACTTAATTACATCCGATTCTTATTCCCAAATATTAGACTTAGTATGTTGTTTAGTGCATATCTGCATCCACAAAACTTGAAAATGAAATTTACAAATACAAACTAATTGAGAGGTAGATAATTTTTTTGCGTTTGCCGCTGTAATTAAGACTTTCTCTTTTAAAAGCGGAATATGTATATTTCGCAACAATGTCATACGGCAGATTCCAAACTGAATAGAGCCCAAGTTTTGTTGTATATAATCTTAAAATTTTCTTGTTAAAAACAATGTTTCATTTTTTCGTAAGTCCCTCCACTAATTTTTTCTAGCATTGAACAAACTACCATGAAATTTTTTAGCACTTACTTTGTAGGGGATCAAATAATTGTGGGCAAGGTATGAAAAGTGGAGCCAATTCTCATCTAGCGAGCCTAATGGATCGAAGTAACAACAATACAACAATTTTTAGAATTTTTATTTTTGGCAATACCTCTTATAGAATGTTGTCTTTTTTGAAAAGTAAGAGGTTTGGTGGCCAGTTTTAAGTAGGATCCATACAGTGGCAAAGCCAAAAATTGACGGGAGAAGGGGCAAAGTTAAAAGAGTGCAAGGTTCAAAATAATAGCAACAACCAAATCATTTTATATAGTAATGTCTTCCATAATTTATCAATATAAACAAATTACAATTGTTGCCGACGAGGTTTCATATCATGAAATCGTCGCATAATAGGCTCATTATCAATAAAAGCAAATACATCTCTCTCAATGTAAACAAGCATACTATCACTCAACCATTGATCTCCCATTTTGTTACACAATGGTGTTTTCACAATCTTCATAGCAGAAAAAGCTCTCTCCACTGAAGCGGTTGCAACCGGTAACACCAAAACCAATGTAAGAAGCTTATACACTAATATGTAGTTTGCACACCTCCCGGTCTTCACCAACTCCTTTGCAAGATCACCAATTCCTCTTAATGATGAAAACTCACTATGCATCTTTATATTGTGAATGTAATTGTCAAGTTGAATTGGAAGATTCATGAGGTCTATACGATCAAAATCTTGAGGATAAAGTTGAGCTAGACGAACAATTTTTGCTTTGGCAAAAGATGCAAAATTATTCACGGGACTCAAACATGCCATACAAAGAAGCAACTCGGTGTTTACCTCCTTGAAGCGATCATTCAATTCCTTTAATTGTGTATCAAGGACTTGAACATAGAGGTCCATATGATAGTAATGGAAGTTTGTGAGTCTTGGAGCTTTACACCTTGATTTTCCAGGTACAAAATGCAAATCCTCCATGTGGACGAAGCGATATGCTTCAGATTCATGCATAACAGATAAGTCATGAATGTCGTAATAACTACCATATTTAGGCTAAAATGGAACGTGATAACTCTAAGTATTTATTGTTTATTGTTTTCCATATATAAATTCAACTTATAGGATAAGATTTTATGACATTTGTATAGTAAACCACAACCAGGTGAACATTGATGTTGCAACTTTGTACATAAAAATTCAAAAGAAGAAATGCAGTTGTAATAATATAATTATTAATATCTAAGGTTGAATAAACATACAAATACAATAATGTTTCCCAACTTGTTTTGATGAATTAGTTAATTATTCGTACATAAGATCAAGCCTGGTTGCGGGATGAAAATGTTTGTCCAAATCCCCAAGTGGAAGGAACCACATTAGAAAATACAAGTGCTCTTCCATCAACCAGTGTGAGCTTAAAAGAGAGTCTCTGGCTTCGAAGGTCAACGCTGCTTTGCCAATTTGCACCCCAATTCCTGTGCATCGCCAGCCACGTTCCTCTTCTCATCCTCGACCCCCTAATCCACGCAGCCTTCACGTCCCCGCTTCCGCCGACGTTGGAGATCATCACCATGTTGAAGCTCGACTGTCCCTTCAAGGTGAATCGGACTCCGCCTCTTCTTTTGCAGGACACTCTTTAGTCCATACACACATTAATTGCAAAGAGGATGATCAAGGTTCGTTATAATGTTTCAGACTACCGTCACACCAAAAATTACTTGAAAGTTACAATATCTATAACATAGGGAGCAATTATTAATAGTCTAAAAATGTCATCATGCGTTATTCATGTATATTTTCTCTCTTATGCTTTGATAAAAGAGAAGTGCGGTATAATAATATTTTTGGACTACCAACAGCAGATTTCATAATATATCAATTCAACACATCGATCAATAATGTAAATTAAATTGGATTATAACTCAACAATTAAGATTGCACAAGTTCGAGTCTCCTTTTTCATATATATATATATATATATATATATATATAATTTTCTTTATTAGACCTCAAGCATATGTTCGCCGGAAATAGTGCATGCATGTTGGGATTTATTATATTAGGACTTTTGAATGGGCACTGGCTATAAACTCGTGAATTGTTATGTTGTCTAATAATGTATTTTAGCCATAAAATATTGTTGCTACCTTCTGTAAATGACAGGAACTATGCCTTCATTGCCTTGTCGGGCAATGCGAAGAAAAGCAGGCATGGACATGTCAAAGTGGTTGTGGGGAAAATTGCACCACCCTCCGTTGTTGTTTGGGGGGCAGAAATTGGTGGCGGAAACCATCGCAGAACGACCTCGAAGGCACCACTTTGGATCTGTGTTGTAGTTGCACATTACTTGGTAACAAGCCCCACACGCCTCACCTCCTCTGAAAAGTGTGCTACTCACGGCGGCTGTGTTCACTCCAAACCCCGAATGTATGGTATTATCGTAACCACAAGCACCACCTACGTAGACTTGATGTAAATCAACAATATTGTTCTTAAGATTTCGTTTCTTTAAACTTTGAACTATAGCATATGAGATTTGAATCAAAATCTCTTACAACAAAGTGAAGCAAGACTGCATGTCACTAGACCAGCAATCATTGACAATATTATTAATATTCAATTTTAATTGAAAATTTTAAGTGATGGTCACTGCGTATTGCACAAACAAAAGGAAAATGGTGTGCCCATATCAACCAATTCGAGCATATGTCAAGTACGCAAAAGTTAATAAAAAAATTATAACTCGCGCTAAAATTTGCACCTTTGTTATTAACAGTCCTATAACATATTAGGTATATAAACGGATATAAAAGAAAAGATGTGGGGCAGAATGACATTTTTAGAATACATAATTAGAAATTAATAAGAAAACATATTATTGGCACACTCGAAAAGTTATATTGCACTCCTCATTTGTGAAAGCATGAAAGAGAACATTCATGGAGGAGTGCATTATCACTTTTTTAAAGCGTCGACAAACAACTCTGGCAAAATAATAAAGAAATAAGTAGTAGAGTTACACAAGTTAAAAACATTATTTTCTCATCAAAATAAAAGTGAGTTACCAAGGGTGGCTGGGTCTTGGTTGGTCCCGTAGAAAGTTGCATGACCACTAAGCCATCCATTGGCTTCAACATTGGTGAGGATAATACCCTCCAAAACTATACAAACGAACAAGAAACGATGCCAGAAAAGAGGCACCATTATAATTTCTCTGTAAATTAAACCCCCGGATCGATTTTTCTATACTTGTTACCAGACAAACTCTCAAGTTCTTTCACTTTCTTGAATAAGCAGGCTTCCATTTAGTATTTTATAGACTGATCAAAACAGGATCGTCGGTGACTAAATTAAAATAAAATGAAAATTAGCATTAATGCATGCACGGTATCATATCGTATATATATGTATTTACTTTACAAAATTAGTATTTGCAAAACGCGTTTTCCCACGTCCTATGAAGTACGGAAAGACAGTGTACGGTAAGGGAATGGTGTTTTTTAAGACATGATAGAGCAAATACATGTGATCACAACTAGTTGTGCGATCTTCTGTTTTTTCAGTGTAGCATGTCGGTGATTTTGTCGGTAATCAAATTCAATGATACGAAACATGCATGAAGCTAGCAAATATGAGTTTACCATTATTAATTAATACAAACTCGAATATGGGCACGATCGATCTACTACTAAACCGAACAATATGAACATGTTTTGGTGGTGGCGACTTCAAATGAGTTGGGTTAATTAATATGTGTGTTAAGGCAAAGATTTCTTTGGAGAAGGCTCCTTGGATCTCAGCACAGCTTCCCAAGAGATTGGCACTTTGAATGTGTAGTCGGGCTCTTACTTGTTGAGATGCTACAATAAGAGAACAAAATTAATTCTGAAAGGTGTCTTTGTGGGGCCTTAGGTGTAGGTCTTGAGGCTCACAATCAAAACTAACTAAGTGTAAGGCATGCCACTGCTATCTCAGTATAGTAGATGTAGAACAAGTGTGTTTTAAGTTGATTACTTGCGCCCCAAGTTACTCAAACTTCTTGTTATCAAAGGATTGTCATAGATGAGTTAAGTTTGTATTAAGTTCTTTTTCTTGCCTTGTAAACAAGGACTTTTAGTTCATGATCTTGTATGTTCGAATGGAGGGAGTCCAGAGCCCCTTAAGTAATTTGTTTGGTCCCAGATCACTGTTAATGATGACATATCCTTTAAGCTAACCAGATCCAGATGCAAATAGGACTCTCAAAATAGCAAAACAAGTGGAAATGACTTGAATATATGTTGAAAAGTACATTAAGCACTAGATCTACTAATTTAGAGAACAAACAAAGAGACTCGGGCAAAATTTCACCTTGTCTGGCAAGTTTGAACCTCTTGCAGTTACTTCTCTTTGAATTTACAGGGGTTTATATGCTAAAAAAATGATGGATGGTAAACAAGTTTGCACGAGGGAATCTATACTACACCACTGAGGGGGATAACAGAGCTTTTAAACTAAACAAGAGATAGCTTTTCTAAAGAACTATCGCTAAAATGACTGAATCTGGGTTGATTTCAGCTTTAAATGCATATCTGGCTTAAGAGCAGAGTTTGTATGTTTGATTGGTTGAGTGTCCTTGTCTCTGGGGCCTGTCTTCACTTTTATAGACAATTTGGCCCGACTGCTGTAGCTTTTACTCTTGCCCGAAAGCCCTTGGAGGGTAGTGAGTCATCAACTTTTTACTAGCAATGCCACTGAAAAGTGTTATTTGGCTAATAGTAGGTTAGTCTTCATCACTCGTCACTTCAATTATAGACACACAACTTGTATCCTGGCTGAGAAGGCTTTAATTTATCTCTAGGCTCAATGCTGGGTTTCAGGCAAGTCTCCTTGAATTGGCATCTTTGGGCTTTATTTCTTTCAAGCCCAATATTCAAATATTAACTCAAACAGTGCCCCCTTTAATCATTATTGAGTCTGTAAATCGAGGCGTTAATGATGATTAAACAACCGTCACATACTTTTACTCGGGACTTGCACCATTTTAAAACAATCGTTTGTTAACTAAACCTTTGCACTAACCCACAATTTTAAACGTTAAATAATCGTCTACTATATAATCCTCACTTAAACCCTTCGGCCAAGTACCTTAGAAATCTTAAACCTTCAAATTTCTAGAACTTCCCAGATTTTCCAACTTTCTTAGTACTCTCTTATTCTCTACTCCTTCTTGCTTTATGCCTTCGAATTTCTTCTATCTTTCCTAAAATCATCCAATGGCACCCAAAGTTACTTGAACTCATTCCTGCGAGACTAGTGAGGGGATTGCCACTATGCTTGTTTGCTCAACGGCCTTCATCACCCTCGGGCTGGCCTTCAGACCTCACTTTTCTTTGAAGAGGGAGGAGTGCACTCCTTGGGGCTTGCATGGACCTCCAAGATACCCATTGCCGTGGAAAGCAACATGCCCAAGGCGAATTGGTTCACCCCAAACCCATTTTTTGCCAAGGCTGGCATTTCGACAACCAAGTGGTCGAACCACTGTCGCAGCTTTCCTTCAATGAAGGATGAAGGCTGGACGCAATGGATAAACGAGCTCGAGCCTACCTTCAAGCAGAAGTGGATGAACAACGGCATATACGAGCTAATTATGTTATCCAAGACTACTGTAATTGCCAAGCCTGAACTGCTGACCACAACTCTCATTTTCTAGAATTCGGGCACCAATACCTTCAATTTCAGGATGGGTCCCATGTCCCCGACTATCCTCGACATGGCCCAAGTCTTTGGGCTGAGGCCTTCGAGTAGAGTCATAAATGTCACTCACGACTGGTCTCCTCCTTCCCGTGGATTACAACTTTTATACTTTCAAGAGTTATGGGATTTCCTTCACGAGTTTTATCCCGTTTGTCAAGAAGAATTTTAGCTCTTCCTCTTTCAACGCCAACAACAACCAAGAACATATGTACTTCTTGTTGTACTGGCTCAACAAGCACGTCTTCCCTAATAAGTCCAAGGGAGTAAAAGTTAAATGGATCCCTTTGGTGGAAGCTCTACACAATTCTGATGATGTGGCCACAAGCCCCTTTCTTTATGAGATGACCCGAGGCACTCCTTTCGAAACCAACCTCAACAAGCCAACCTGAATGGTCCAGCTATAGCTGCCATGGTACTTCCCCAAGCTTTGGGCACCCAACCTGGAGTTCTTGGAAGGAGTAGCTTATGCCCGCACTCTAGCCAAAGCCTCTCCCACTAATCATTCTACATTCGCCTGCCTTTACTTTTTTAGAGTCTGCTGGACTCGGGCAGACTTAGAGTGGGTAGTTTCAGTATTAAGAAAGAGAGGCGAATACGTGAAGCTGGGGTGAGGATCGATTCCAGTTGTGCTAAAGCTGCGTAACGTCAATGAGGAACACATAAGTTTGAATAGAATTTCTCATTGTTTGTATTCAATAATTATCTTGGGTACAAAAAAAACAAAAGAGAAAAGCGATATACCAATAATGGTATGAATATTGATGAGATGGTCCGGAAGTTGGCTTATGCGAATAGGAAGACAAGAAGAAGACAAGAGGATGAGATGAATGGAGTTCTTAATTTCTAAACATTTTTAGTTAGTACATAAGAGAAAAGCAGAGATGAGTTTTGACCGTTAGGATTGTTAGTTATTCCTGATATAGCTATCCAAACATTTAATAATCTTTTTTTTTTATTACATCGATATTTTTACACTAAGAGGAGATGAAGTTTAGCTAAGTCACACTATAGGTAGCCTAATTTGGTATCAAATTCGCCATTCACATGATTTGAACCTAAGACCTCTCACTTCAAAATGAAAAAGACTACCACAAGACGGTAGTACTGAGTGACAACCGTTTAAATCTTTTTATTTCGACTTTTTTATTTTGAATTTCCCTTGTGCTAAAAGGAAACTTGTTTTGTAGCCATTTTAAGTCTTCTTTTTTCTAATTTTAAAATCATGTCAAATTTTAAATCTCTACATTCACGTCCTTTAGTTTTTGTTTTTATTGTTTCTCCCTCTTCTTTCTCATTAATCAATCATACGTAACAAAACATGCACTGCACTTCCATATCAAAACCTTGTATATGGGGCATTCCGATATGGACACGGTCACTCGACTCTTGCAATGACAATGGATCCGATCCGAGCCCTCAAACCATGAAACTAGCCTCATGACCTATCATCTCAAAATTCACCAAAGCACATGCCATTTCATTCTATAACCTCAATTTGACAACATCAGCTTTAAAAAAATTTCATTTCAAAGTTTCATATAAAATTAAAACAGAAAATAGTTGCCAAGCAACTTTTAACAAGTGTGTACAAATTAAGAGGCCAAGGGTACAAACAAGGAAAGAACCATATTCCAACCAAAGAGGGACAAAGTCATCCGAGCACGCAACGACCAAGAAATCGACCATGCCAATTCCAAAATACTCTCCCGCAAGCAACATGTTTAACACTCTTTTTTGGATAATTAGACTAATAGAAAGGTGTGTGAATAAAATAATTTCCAGCAAACATTGGACATTTGACAAAAGTTTCTTGTTATGACATTTGAAAAAGGAGTTGACTAAACCCACCTAATGTCTTATCTTTCCATCCACATTATAATCTCACCCGGGAACTTTAACGAAAAGCATTCGGTACTGTTCATTTTAACGAAAAACCACATTTTTACACTAAAAAGTCAATCCTGATACTATTCACTTTACCCTTTATTTTGTCCTTATCATTAAAACTCAAAGTTTTCAAGCCATTTTTATTAGTTTTCCTTAATATATATGCTACAATATATCCCTCCATCCTCCCTTCCTCCTCTGCTTGCACTTGCAAAAATCTAAAATCAAATGATTAGACACCTTCAAAAACGGAGTGTGAAATTTGAGAGAGAGAGAGAGAGAGAGAGAGAGAGAGAGAGGACATGAACATAAATGAAATGGTGGTGTTATAGATGGAGGAAGAAAGAAGTGACACAGAGGTAGAGAAAAGTTCAGGGAGATAAAATAAAGGGGAGGGAAGAAAAGGACAACTAGCGTGATTAGAGACAAGCCAAAGCAGATTCTTTTACACCTCTTGTCTTTTCGGTTTCACTTTTTTTCCAAGTTTGAAAATGGAGCTTCAGAACAAAATTTTGGGAATATGCTCTGTTCGGTTCTTTCCAATCAAAGTTTATTCAATTATCAAATTCACGTGATGTAGAGATAATTTGACCCGACATCTCTAAATTTTTTATTAAAAAATAGGGTGAATTTATCACCACTTTTTTTTACGTGCTTTTCTTTATTTATAACTATCAAATTGAAGAGTGCGGAAAAAAATGAATATATTTATCATTTTTTAATTTGAATACTATAAAGTGAAACGAAAAAGGGTAAATTACATAGTAACTCCTTAGGTTTGATGTCTATTACAACCCCATACAACATCTTTAAAACATTTCACTTTCATACCTCAAGTACTATTTTATTTCAATATAATACATCCGTTAGATTTTCCATCCATTAATCCGTTAAATGCTGACGTGGCTGCCAAATGTGTGCCACGTGGTGGCCAAATGTGTGCCACGTGGCCAACAAAATAATTTTTATTTTTTTTGAAAACCTGAATCTTAAAAAAAATTTGCTGTTTTTTTTTGCCACGTGGCACACATTTGGCAGCCACGTCAGCATTTAACAGATTAATGGATAGAAAATCTAACGGATGTATTATATTGAAATAAAGTAGTACTTGAGGTATGAAAGTGAAATGTTTTAAAGATGTTGTATGGGGTTGTAATAAACATCAAACCTGAGGGGTTACTATGTAATTTACCCAAAGCAAAAAAAACACTGAATTGAGTTCTCTCCGAGAAGGTTGCCCCGCATTTTCTATAAATAGCACAAGGTCAAGTTAGCTTTCACTACACAAAGACTAAAGACTTCAAAACTGATGAGCTCTTTCCAAGTTTTTGGCAAATACGAAAGAGAGATGATGAGTTCAGTAGAACAAGCAACCAAAAAAGGGCATGCAGTTTTTGTCCCATACCCAGCACAAGGCCATGTTAACCCCATGATGCAGCTAGCCAAGCTTCTTCACTCAAGGGGCTTCCACATAACCTTTGTCAACACCGAGTTCAACCACAACCGTTTAATCCGGTCAAACGGTCCCGACTCCGTTAAGGGTCTACCGGACTTTGTGTTCGAGACCATACCGGACGGGTTGCCTCCTTCGGATAAGGATGGGACCCAAGATATTCCAGCTTTATGTGACTCCATTAAGAAGACTTGTTTTGGTCCATTTAAAGAGCTGGTGGCTAAGATCAATTCCTCATCTCAAGTGCCACAAGTTACTTGCATAGTTGCAGATGGTATCATGACCTTTGGGTGCAAAGCTGCTAGAGAATTAGGCATTCCGGAGGTTGTGTTATGGACTGCCTCTGCTTGTGGTTTCATGGGGTACTTGCAATACAACGAACTCGTCAAACGTGGCATCATTCCGTTCAAAGGTACTTCTTTAATTTCTGGATGATTTTGTTTTTTACGCTTTGGTCGCATATATAATTAATCCGTTTCTTTATTATGTATATGAACATTTTTGTATGCATAAATTATCATGACACGCTTGAATTAAATCATGCACTTCCCTTCCAAGTATATATTCCTTTGTTTACATAAATTATCATGACATATTTGACCCTTTAGTCTTTCTATTGTTCCCCTCCTACCCTCTCAGCACTCCAGCACTCCAGCACTCCAGCACTCCAGCATGTTCAAATGATAAGATAACCCAGTTTGGACTCTTTTGTCTTTCCTGTGTCATTGGATCCAGTCCAACATCACATAAAAGTATATTTTGTTCCACTACTAGCGTTTGTAATTAAAGATGTGAAAGAGAAAGAAATTTGCATTTTGATATTTTGGATGTGTTAAATGGAATTAGACTTTTCTATTAATTTTTTTTATTTAGAAAAAATTTCTTCTATGTTATTGGGGAAGATTAATCTATTTGTAGTGATCACTTGGTTTTAATAAAATCAGTCTCCATTTTGTAAGAGTTGGTCTTGACTCTTGACCGAGTTGAAATAAATGTTGAATAAATTATCAAGGGATTTTGCACCATGCACCTGTAAAAATATGAGATCTCATTTTTTTTTTTATCAACTGCAAAATAAAGTAGATATTTGAGACCTTGAAATTTACTCTTATAACCATGAACATGATTAAATATCATCACACGTGCTTCACCTTCTGTGGATTTCAGATGAGAATTTCATGCATGATGGCACACTCGATACACCAATTGATTGGATCCCAGGCATGAAAAATGTTCGACTCAAGGACATCCCAAGTTTCATTAGAGTTACTGATCTCAGAGACATAATGTTTAATTACTTGGGATCCGAAGCACGAAACTGTTTGAACTCTTTTGCAATCCTCTTCAACACATTTGACGAATTTGAACACGAAGTGTTAGAGGTAATATCGATAATGTTTCCCAACATTTACACCATTGGCCCCTTTAATTTGTTGGGCAGACATTTCCCCGAAAGCAAGTCACTTAACTCAAGCTTATGGAAAGAAGACATAAAATGTTCGGAATGGCTTGATAAAAAGAAACCCAATTCAGTTGTGTATGTAAATTATGGCAGCATAACGATGATGACAGACCAACATTTGATCGAGTTTGCATGGGGGCTGGCAAATAGCAAGCAACCATTTTTATGGATAGTTAGGGCTGACGTGGTAAAGGGTGACTCACCAATTTTACCTGATGAATTTTTTGAGGAGATTAAGGATAGGGGTTATATTGCAGGTTGGTGTGCACAGGACCAAGTGTTAGCTCATCCATCTGTTGGGGTTTTCCTTACACACAGTGGTTGGAATTCTACCATTGAAAGTATATCTCACGGTGTGCCTGTAATTTGCTGGCCTTTCTTTGCGGAGCAACAAACGAATTGTCGGTACTCATGCACAACGTGGGAGATTGGAATGGAGGTGAGCCCCGACGTGAAGCGCGACGAAATAGAAGCACTTGTTAAGGAAATGATGGAAGGAAAAGGAGGGATAAAGATGAGGGAAAAGGCAAAGGAATGGAAGAAAAAAGCTGTTGAAGCTACTGATGTTGGAGGATCATCGTACAATAATTTTGAGAGATTGTTTAAGGAGGTACTCCAACTTGGTGAATGAATTGCTACAGAATGAGGAACACGTTTGGTGCCTTTTCATGAACTATCAAATATGCTTTTATTGACCAGGGATTTATCTTATTTTCATATTTAGTGTTGCCTTTTATTGCTTATGTTTGCTTATTGACCACAGAATGACATTCTATGAGCTTATGTTGCACAAGTATTACGTTGAACATTATTATTTATATAAAACTGATGCTGCACACTGATGATACACAAGTAGCACTGAAAATTATTAAATGTTTATGTGGGGGGTCCCCCCAACCTCCCCCACCACCTTCAAAAACTTATGTCAACTGATTCTGCACGATTCTATGAACTGATGCTGCATAAATATTAATAAACTTCACCAAATACTAAACTAACTCATAATACATTCCAATTCTAACAAATATATATGATAACTATATTGCAAAAACACAAAAGGAACTTCAATGAAAAACAAAGTAGCACAACTAAAAATCACCTTTGCCATACACTCTATCAAATATGGTCAAACCGAATCAAAATCTTTAAAACTAAAAAACCGTGACTGCAAAAAACAAGAACAGTCCAAAAAAACTCAATGCGACCAATAAAAAATGAAAAATCAGACACTCTTTCAAAATCTAAACAGAAATAAATTAAAAAACACACAGCACACAACACTTCGAAAATCTAAATCGAAACATATAAAATTCAGAGAGATAAACTTGAGAGAAACATTTACCTTCGAAGAAAACTTGAATGATTCCAATACAAATTATGGCGAGAGATAATTGAGGGACATGACAAAATATAAATCGGAACAGATAAACTTCAGAGAGAAAGAAAAACAGCAGAGAAATGAAAATGTAATTTGAATGATTCGAATCACCGTCAATCGCTATTTAACAAAATATGTAACTCCGTTTCTAACGGAAAAACCTGACATGACGTCATCTTATGCAGGTTTAAAAAATGTCCTTTCTTAAAATGTTTAAAAAGTGTTGTCTCAATATATAATTAAGTATTGAAAGTATACTCTAAGTGTAATTTTTCCTAAAAAGATAATGCATAAATTGGACTAAGTAATTAGATATTAGCCTAATAAATAATTTATAAGTAAAAATATTACTGGCAATGTAAAAATTAAAATACTTTGATCAATATTTTGTTATATGATACACATAATAGTAATATACCCTAAAAGACTTATCACCCTTATTCTCACTACAGAATAGAAACAAAGTAGGTAATAGTTGCAAAATAAATATATAAAGGGTAAATTACACAGTAACCCTGCAGGTTTGAGGTCTTGCACAAACCCATACAACATCTTTAAAACATTTCACTTTCATACCTCACATACCATTTTATTTCAAAATAATACCTCCGTTACGTTTTTCATCCATTAATCCGTTAAGTGCTGACGTGGCTGCCAAATGTGTGCCACATGACAAAAAAAAAAAAATTTAAAAAAACTTAAATCTTCTAAATAAATATTAAAAAAGAAAAACTGAAACCTTCCCTCATCCTCCTTTCTTCTCCCCACAACCCCAAAACCCATATCCCCCCATCTTCATCTTCTTCCCTGCAACCCAGAAAGAAAAAAAAAAAAAAAAAAACCCCTTCAGTTCGTCTTTCCCCCACTCCTCCTCTCTTCTCCCCCATCTTCATCTTCTTCCCCCTGCAACCCAAAAAAGAAAGGGAAGGGAAAAAAAAAACCCATATCACTTCTACACCACCATCACCGAGTTCGTGAGGTGGAATCGGGTGCGAGGGTGGGTGCGGGGGGAAGACGAACTAGGTTGTTTTTTTTTTTTTTTAACGGGTTGCAGGAAGGGGTTTCGGGGGAAGAATATGAACATGGAGGAAGGAGAAGGGGAAGGAGAAGGGGGAGAGAGGGTGAGTGCGGGTGCGGGGAAAAGACGAACTGTTTGCAAGAATGGGGATCTGGGGAGGAAGGGTCGCGAGTTGGGTTGTGTTCTGGATGTCTGGTTTTGGGGTGGGGGGTGTTGGGGGTTATCATTGATAGGCTTCTGGTTTGGGGGGGACGCGGGTGGGGTGGGGGGGGGTACGGGGGTGGTTTATTTCAGTTATATATATTTATTTATTTATAAGATTTAGTTTTTAAAAAAAATTAAATTTTTTTTTTGCCAAGTGGTACCCATTTGGCAGGCATGTCAGCACTTAACAGGTTAATGGATGAAAAATGTAACAGAGATATTATTTTAAAATAAAATGGTATGTGAGGTATGAAAGTAAAATGTTTTAAAGATGTTGTATGAGTTTGTGCAAGACCTCAAACCTGAGATGTTACTGTGTAATTTACCTATATATAAATGTTTTCCCACAATCTTCATCCACCTAACTCAGCTTCTTTATCGTCATTAACCCTTGTGAGTATGAACCTTATCATGACCACCGCGACACCGATAAATCTTTGAGCAACCGCAGTTATAGGGGTTCGCGGGTTGAGTTGGACTTTTGACGTCACCGTTACAACAGGATGTGGCCCTCCTGGTCTTTTGCATGTGTCGAGGATTCCGGGGTGAATGCGGTTCCTTTCAGCGTTGACTTTGGAGTTTAGCACTACCATGCCGACGAGGAGCAAACAGAGGACGAATAACTTCATGTTTAAAATGGCCCATGAGTATTGTTCTTAATGCATGACTAATAGTTTGTACTAGAAACTTCAACCCGGACGCTGCTGGATTGAAAATTGTATGGAAAATTATGTTTGAAAGATATGAAAGATTGTGTCATAAAAAATTAATATATTTATTAAATTGTGAAAAGAAGCTTTCCAACCCATCTGATATTCAAATTGAAAATTTGAGTGATAAGAGAACAATTCATCAGTTGTGCAATGGAAAACATAGCATTGGAACACATCCAACAGAGGAAAAAAAAAATTACAACAAACCTTCATTAACTATGGATGGAATACGAACAACAAAAATATTCTTTGTTTTGAAATCATTGCCAAAGATTTTCAAACTCACGATCATTAAGTAAGGGATCAGCTGGAAGTGAAAGGAGCAGTCATCATTCATTCTTAGTCTCATAAGATGTGCCCAGCTACAGTAGGTGTCCCTGAAGTAGCACATAATTATGTAAGCAAAAAAGAAACAACGACAACAACAACAACAACAAAGCCTTTTCCCACTAAGTGGGGTCGGCTATATGAATCCTAGAACGTCATTGCGCTCGGTTTTGTGTCATGTCCTCCGTTAGATCCAAGTACTCAAGTCTTTTCTTAGGGTCTTTTCCAAAGTTTTCCTAGGTCTTCCTCTACCCCTTCGGCCCTGAACCTCTGTCCCGTAGTCACATTTTCGAACCGGAGCGTCAGTAGGCCTTATTTGCACATGTCCAAACCACCGGAACCGATTGTCTCTCATATTTCCTTCAATTTTGGCTACTCTTACTTTACCTCGGATATCCTCATTCCCAATCTTATCCTTTATCGTGTGCCCATACATCCCACGAAGCATCCTCATCTCCGCTACACCCATTTTGTGTACGTGTTGATGCTTCACCGCCCAACATTCTGTGCCATACAACATCGCTGGCCTCATTGCCGTCCTATAAAATTTTCCCTTGAGCTTCAGTGGCCTACGACGGTCACACAACACGCCGGATGCACTCTTACATTTCATCCATCCAGCTTGTATTCTATGGTTGAGATCTCCATCTAATTCTCCGTTCTCTTGCAAGATAGATCCTAGATAGCGAAAACGGTCACTTTTTGTGATCTTCGCTAGATTGCTCCGGTCATTAGTGTGGATAAGTATATAAATGGATGGAATTAGGAAAGCAAACACAAGATGTACGTGGTTCACCCAGATTGGCTACGTCCACGGAATAGAGGAGTTCTCATTAATTGTGAAGGGTTTACACAAGTACATAGGTTCAAGCTCTCCTTTAGTGAGTACAAGTGAATGATTTAGTACAAATGACATTAGGAAATATTGTGGGAGAATGATCTCGTAACCACGAAACTTCTAAGTACCGGAGTGTGGTATCGTCTTGACTTGCCTTATCTGTCTCATAGGTAGATGTGGCATTTTCTCTGGAAGTACTCTTCCTCCATCCAGGGGTGGTATCTATAACTGGTGGAGATGCACAAGGTAATGTATCAATTTCACTTGAAGCTTACTTGTAGTTTCAGGCTTGGTCAAGCACGATACAAACCATGTAGTAGGAGTCCCCCAAGTCGCCGGGCTAGGGGATCTGCTGAAAGAGGTGACAGACAAGGTAAGCAATCAGAGCTCCAGCTGATTGTTCACATTCTCCCTATCTTGCAAGCAGCATGAAGGATAAAGAGAAGAAAAATGAGAAGAGATGATATGGGATACTTTTGCTTTTGAAGAAGTAACTTTCCACAGGCTTATTCTTGAACCGGGTTGCAGGGTTTTCTGGTTTCCTCCAGAGTATAAGGCCGACTGAAGAATTTGAGGGTCAAAACAAGTCCATCAAATCTAGAGTACGTTCGACCCTGCTGATATGGGATACTTTTGCTTTTGACAGAGTAGTGGATGTATCGGCACGTGTGCTGTTACGCTTGTCTCCACATGCTTCCTTGTATCCTTCTCACTTGCCCTATCTGTTCCTCAGGCAGATGCGGTATCTTCCCTGGAAACATAAGATGTTGAAGATGAGTACTCGAGAGCAATGCCAGGTAAGTAATCAGGTAAGGGGTTCCAGGCAGTCAGTTCCTGGCTGGGAGCTTGATTCCAAGTGCTGACTGATTGCTCTCGTTCTCCTTGTCTTGCAGGTAAGAACAAGGCCAAAGGAAAAGACAGAGAAAAAGCATGATATGGGATACTCTTGCTTTTAACCCTGATGATATGAGATATTCTTGCTCTAGTATAGCTTGTTTACAGAGGTATTATCGGGGGGAAAGAAAGCTGAATATTTCGAAAGTCTTAGTTGGGAGTGCCCTCTCAGATAAGAGAAAGGGTTGAGCATTTTTGCAGGTCTGCCTGTCCGTTAGGGATGGAGGTCGACATATATAGGAGTCTCCCTAACATCAAGTAATAATGCTATTCCTTTACCCTGCTTGGTCATAACACGGTAGTGGGAGCTGCCAGCTTCACATGTTTTAACTCTGTCAGAGCACTTTGAAAAAGTGGTCTGTGGTATCTGGAAAGCTGATGTTGCGTGTGAAGATTACAGACAAGCTTTATCCAAGGAGATCCAGCTCTTGAAGTTGGGAAAGTGGTGCCTCTTCGGTTTTCGAACAAGCAATCCTGTCGGGGATCTGGCTCTCGAGATTCGGAGAACGATGCCTCTTCGATTTTTGAGAAAGCAATCCTGCTGGGGGTCTGGCTCTCGAGATTCGGAGAGCGGTGTCTCTTCGATTTTTGAGAAAGTAATCATGCTGGGAGTCTGGCTCTCGAGATTCGGAGGGCGGTGCCTCTTCGATTTTGGAGCAAGCAATCTTGTTGGGAGTGTTTTCTCGAATGTGAGTAAAGGTTGGGCATATTTGCTAGTCTACCTTGCCACGAAGCACAGAGGTTGACACACAGGGACTTTCCAATTATCCAGCAGTGGTACTGTTCCTTTACCCTCTCTTCGATTTTTGAGAAAGTAATCATGTTGGGAGTCTGGCTCTCGAGATTCGGAGGGCGGTGCCTCTTCGATTTTGGAGCAAGCAATCTTGTTGGGAGTATTTTCTCGAATGTGAGTAAAGGTTGGGCATGTTTGCTAGTCTACCTTGCCACGAAGCACAAAGGTTGACACACAGGGACTTTCCAATTATCCAGCAGTGGTACTGTTCCTTTACCCTCTCTTCGATTTTTGAGAAAGTAATCATGTTGGGAGTCTGGCTCTCGAGATTCGGAGGGCGGTGCCTCTTCGATTTTGGAGCAAGCAATCCTGTTGGGAGTGTTTTCTTGAATGTGAGTAAAGGTTAGCATGTTTGCTAGTCTACCTTGCCACGAAGCACAGAGGTTGACACACCGGGACTTTCCAATTATCTAGCAGTGGTACTGTTCCTTTACCCTTGTGGTTAATAATATGGTAGCTAGACCTTCAAAATTTATGTGTTTAAACTTTGTTAGTGTTGTTTCTTTGCAATTCTTTTACCCTTCTTGGTCAGAGCGATGTAGCGGAAGCTGCAAGCTTCATGTGTCTCAACTTTGTCAGAGAACTTTGGCAAAGTTATCTGTGGTACCCATGAGTTACTGTTGCGTATGGGAAGTGGGTGATTGAACAGTACGATTCATGTGCTTTCTACTTCGCCAGAAATCTTCGACAGAATGCCCATAATTTCCGCAAAGCTGAGTGTGCGTGTGACAGGTGCTGACAAGGCTGGAAAAGTATGTGCCTCTTCGATTTCTGAGATCGGCCTTCGTGGTCTCTTAGCAGCCCAGCTTTTGAGAAAGCAAGCCTCTTCGATTTCTGATATCGGCCTTCGTGGTCTTTGAGCAGCCCAGCTTTTGAGAAAGCAAACGCCTCTTCGATTTCTGAGATCGACCCTCGTGGTCTCTGAGCAGCCCAGCTTTTGAGAAAGCAAACGCCTCTTCGATTTCTGAGCAGGCGCCTCTTCGATTTCTGAAGCTTGGTCGAGTGCAGATTTTTATAAGGGCTGACATTAAGTTCCAAAGCACACTTGAATATCCACCAGTAGAAGCTCCATTCTTGCACTTCTAAGATCTTGATTTGTCCGACCTCTTCTCTCTTCAACACCTTTGAAAATGTCTGGCCCCTCCGACCGTCGTTTTGACTTGAACCTTGTTGAAGAGGCAGCCCCGCCTTCTCCAGACAACATATGGCGCCCATCCTTCGTCTCCCCTACTGGTCCTCTTACCGTTGGGGATTCCGTGATGAAGAATGATATGACCGCTGCGGTAGTGGCCAGGAACCTTCTCACTCCCAAAGATAACAAACTACTTTCCAAACGGTCTGATGAGTTGGCTGTTAAGGATTCTCTGGCTCTCAGTGTTCAGTGTGCAGGTTCTGTGTCTAATATGGCCCAACGCCTATTTGCTCGAACCCGCCAAGTTGAATCATTGGCGGCTGAAGTGATGAGTCTCAAACAGGAGATTAGAGGGCTCAAGCATGAGAATAAACAATTGCACCGGCTCGCACATGACTATGCTACAAACATGAAGAGGAAGCTTGACCAGATGAAGGAATCTGATGGTCAGGTTTTACTTGATCATCAGAGATTTGTGGGTTTGTTCCAAAGGCATTTATTGCCTTCGTCTTCTAGGGCTGTACCGCGTAATGAAGCTCCAAATGATCAACCTCTGATGCCTCCTCCTTCTAGGGTTTTGTCCAGTACTGAGGCTCCGAATAATCCCCCTCCGGTGCCTTCTCTTTCTGGGGCTCTACCGACTGCTGAGACTTCTCCTAAGCAACCTTTGTGAAGGCTCCCTCTTGTTTGTTTATTTTGACTCAAGTATATGTACATATTTGTAACTTATCGGGGATATCAATAAATAAGCTTTCCTTCATTTCAACGTATTGTGTTAAATACACCAAAGCCTTCTTCGCTAAGTTCTTTGAATTTTCTTTTGTTGAAGCTTGTATGTTGAAGCTTTGTGAGTAGAGCATGTAGGTTGAGGTAGTGTTCCCTTAATTTCCCAAGTGAGGAAAACTTCTCGGTTGGAGACTTGGAAAATCCAAGTCACTGAGTGGGATCGGCTATATGAATCTTAGAACGCCATTGTGTTCTGTCCTGTGTCATGTCCTCCGTTAGATCCAAGTACTTTAAGTCTTTTCTTAGGGTCTCTTCCAGTGTTTTCCTAGGTCTTCCTCTACCTCTTCGGCCCTGAACCTCTGTCCTATAGTCGCATCTTCTAATCGGAGCGTCAGTAGGCCTTCTTTGCACATGTCCAAACCACCGTAACCGATTTTCTCTCATCTTTCCTTCAATTTCGGCTACTCCTACTTTACCTCGAATATCCTCATTCCTAATCTTATCCTTTCTCGTGTGCCCACACATCCAACGAAGCATCCTCATCTCCGCTACACCCATTTTGTGTACGTGTTGATGCTTCACCGCCCAACATTCTGTGCCATACAGCATCGCCGGCCTTATTGCCGTCCTATAAAATTTTCCCTTGAGCTTCAGTGGCATACAGCGGTCACACAACACGCCGGATGCACTCTTTCACTTCATCCATCCAGCTTGTATTCTATGGTTGAGATCTCCATCTAATTCTCCGTTATTTTGCAAGATAGATCCTAGGTAACGAAAACGGTCGCTCTTTGGTATTTCTTGATCTCCGATCCTCACCCCTAACTCGTTTTGGCCTCCATTTGCACTGAACTTGCACTCCATATATTCTGTCTTTGATCGGCTTAGGCGAAGACCTTTAGATTCCAACACTTCTCTCCAAAGGTTAAGCTTTGCATTTACCCCTTCCTGAGTTTCATCTATCAACACTATATCGTCTGCGAAAAGCATACACCAAGGAATATCATCTTGAATATGTCCTGTTAACTCATCCATTACCAACGCAAAAAGGTAAGGACTTAAGGATGAGCCTTGATGTAATCCTACAGTTATGGGAAAGCTTTCGGTTTGTCCTTCATGAGTTCTTACGGCAGTCTTTACTCCTTCATACATATCCTGTATAGCTTGGATATATGCTACTCGTACTCCTTTCTTCTCTAAAATCCTCCAAAGAATGTCTCTTGGGACCCTATCATACGCTTTTTCCAAATCTATAAAGACCATGTGTAAATCCTTTTTCCCATCTCTATATCTTTCCATCAATCTTCGTAAGATATAGATTGCCTCCATGGTTGAGCGCCCTGGCATGAACCCGAATTGGTTGTCCGAAACCCGTGTCTCTTGCCTCAATCTATGCTCAATGACTCTCTCCCAAAGCTTCATTGTATGACTCATTAGCTTAATACCCCTATAGTTCATGCAATTTTGTACATCGCCCTTATTCTTGTAGATAGGCACCAAAGTGCTCATTCGCCACTCATTTGGCATCTTCTTCGTTTTCAAAATCCTATTGAAAAGGTCAGTGAGCCATGTTATACCTGTCTCTCCCAAAACTTTCCACACTTCGATTGGTATATCGTCTGGGCCTACTGCTTTTCTATGCTTCATCTTCTTCAAAGCTACAACCACTTCTTCCTTCCGGATTCTACGATAAAAAGAGTAGTTTCTACACTCTTCTGAGTTACTCAACTCCCCTAAAGAAGCACTCCTTTCATGTCTTTCATTGAAAAGATTATGAAAATAACCTTTCCATCTGTCTTTAACCGCGTTCTCTGTAGCAAGAACATTTCCATCCTCATCCTTGATGCACCTCACTTGGTTTAGGTCCCTTGTCTTCTTTTCCCTTGCTCTAGCTAGTTTATAGATATCCAACTCTCCTTCTTTGGTATCTAGTCGCTTATACATATCGTTATAAGCCGCTAACTTAGCTTCTCTCACAGCTTTCTTCGCCTCTTGCTTCGCTTTTCTATACCTTTCACCATTTTCATCGGTCCTATCCTTGTATAAGGCTTTACAACATTCCTTCTTAGCCTTCACCTTTGTTTGTACCTCCTCATTCCACCACCAAGATTCCTTTTGATGTGGGGCAAAGCCCTTGGACTCTCCTAATACCTCTTTTGCTACTTTTCGGATACAACTAGCCATGGAATCCCACATTTGGTTAGCTTCCCCCTCTCTATCCCACACACACTGGGTGATTACTTTCTCTTTGAAAATTGCTTGTTTTTCTTCTTTTAGATTCCACCATCTAGTCCTTGGGCACTTCCAAGTCTTGTTCTTTTTTCTCACTCTTTTGATATGTACATCCATCACCAACAAGCGATGTTGATTAGCCACGCTCTCTCCTGGTATAACTTTGCAATCCTTACAAGTTATACGATCCCCTTTCCTCATTAGAAGAAAATCTATTTGTGTTTTTGACGACCCACTCTTGTAGGTGATCACATGTTCTTCTCTCTTCTTAAAGAAGGTGTTGGCTAAGAAGAGATCATATGCCATTGCAAAATCCAAGATAGCTTCCCCATCCTCGTTTCTCTCCCCAAAACCATGGCCACCATGAAAACCTCCATAGTTGCCTGTCTCCCTGCCCACGTGTCCATTTAAATCTCCTCCTATAAATAACTTCTCCGTCTGAGCAATTCCTTGCACCAAGTCTCCAAGGTCTTCCCAAAATTTCTCCTTCGAACTCGTATCCAACCCTACTTGAGGTGCGTACGCACTAATCACATTGATAAGTTCTTGTCCTATTACAATCTTGATTGCCATGATTCTATCTTCTACCCTCTTGACATCTACAACATCTTGTGTCAAGGTCTTGTCCACGATGATGCCAACACCGTTTCTCGTTTTATTTGTGCCCGAATACCATAGTTTAAACCCTGAGTTTTCTAGATCCTTTGCCTTACGACCAACCCACTTAGTTTCTTGTAGGCACATAATATTTATCCTTCTCCTCACCATAACTTCTACTACTTCCATAGATTTTCCCGTCAAGGTTCCTATATTCCACGTTCCTAAACGCATTTTGCTCTCTTGAACTCTACCCTTCTGTCCTAGCTTCTTCACCCTTCCCCGTCTAATATGATCAAAGTACTTCTTTTGTGTGTCCCGTGTAAAGTTGATAGGAGCATATGCTCCCAAACAACTTTGAGTGGAGTCGTTCGAAAAGAAGTTTCTATAGCCCCCTTGCTCATTTAACACTGCATCCGGGTGCCGATGGAGATACAGCGACCCTTGCTCACTTATCACTGTGCTCAGGCCACACAGCGCGCCACTTACGGGTGACGCCCTAGCTTTAGCGCGATTTCGTTCTGGATTCATTTTCATAAGGATTCGACGTGATCATGGAGTGCCGGCTGTCGACTACCTGACGCCCTTCCCCTCCTCCTTTATCCGGGCTTGGGACCGGCAATGTAAGATAAACTTACACGGCGGAGTTATGTAAGCAAAAAAGAAAAAAGAAAAAAAATCATAAAAGACCATTGAAATCAATTTTCAAAATACAAACATCTAAGATGCTTAAACTTGAATCAAATATCACTATTCGATAAAAATAAACTCAATATTTACTAAATGAATGTAGAACTTGTATTGCATAATATGCCTACTTCATATAATTGCTAATAAACGGAACAATTCCTTATCTATATGGATATTAAAAGGAACATCAATTCAACAATGTGTCCATTGCTTTCATTCTCAAGCACACAGTACAAATAAACCAACAAAGGATTCAACTCTTAAGTGAACTAATCGATGTCATTATATATTTACTAATTGCTCTAACTCAAAAACGCATAATTGTCTTCAACCTTTTTCTCAATTCTCTATACAATCAATCATAACAAAAGAAGGAAGAGGATGATGCTTACCTGCTTCTTGTTGATCACATGTGTGACGCGAATACTACTCACTCCATCCATGACCAAGCATCGAAGTAGTTTCTCCATTCTCATCTGAACTCCCACCAGGCCCAACTGTCCCAATAACATTATATATTATTATTTCTTATAGTAGCTATCAAACCCATCAACATTCCAAGGCACAAAATCACAAAATTAATTACATAATTCAGGAGAAGGTTTTAGCATGCAAAGAAAACAAAACTTACTTTTAGTTATGATTACGTCCCTTAAAAGCTCAATTCATTAGGATCACACAATTTAAAAACTCAATTCATACATACATTCTAATATCATTTGAGATTTCCACTCCCATAAGCAGTGATACTAAAATAAGCTACATACTACGATTGCCATTGGTAAGAAACTATTTGGCCTGGTTTTCCAAGCACACCAAGAACTAAGATCCTAACAATTAGACCATGGTTGGTAATTCATTAATTCGTTTTTATCATAAATTTCGCGGCCAAGCCGAGAAGCAACAATTTTTTTGCCATTTTCATCTTCTATACCATGAACTTTCGACTCAAAAAAATTGACTTTCTCCCTGCCTAATGTGTAATTCCAATGCACACAAACACTGACTAACCAATCAATTCATACAGATAATGCAAATATCAATTTCCTAGTAACATTGTTCTTATATGAAGATAAAATCAACTAAATCCAACAATCCAAGAACTACCTCTACTTTTACCATCACATCTAAGTTCCTCGCAAGTCCAGCAACCCTCAACGACGGAATCCACGATGGAGAATCCATTATCCACAGCCCGCCAGGATGCTCTGACAGCCTTTACGAAGGGCCATGTGCTCACCACCATAGGGTACTGCCCTGAATTCGAAGCTTCGTGGCCAATGACCTGATAACCCATCAATAAAAATACGATCTTTAATAAAATAATACCACCCAATCATGCATGTAACGAAAGAACCAACTTTTTCCTCTTTAAATTTAAAAAAAATTAAAAACAATTATGCTCAGTTTCTAGGTTTCCTTGCTTTTTAATTATTTTTCTGAGGAAACAAACAGAAAGTAGGAAAATGATGAGATGCAGAGAGAGATGGACAGATTGGATTAGAGAGGAGTTGGAAGCGGGATTGCCAGTTCTCTGTAAATTCGCTGGAAACAGAGCAGTTAGGGTTTGAAGCGGAAACTACAAATTCGAAGCATAGCTTGACATGCAATAGGTGTAGAAAGTACCTGAGGTGATGAGGAGCCGTTTCAGAACAATGGAATCGTCGAAATCATCGCTGGGCGCAACTGTGTATCCAGCGAGTCGTGGAGAGAAGAGTGAGGGAGAAGAGATAGAAGGGAGAAGGAAGAATATGAGGAGAACATTTCGTTTTGGTTGGTTTGAGGTTTGAGAGTTTTCAGAAGTCGTAGAGAAGAGCTCAGGTGTGATTCGAGAAGGCTTAGGACTGTCGAACAGAAGCAGCAACCAAGGTATAAAATATGGATGATATCAGAAATATTGGTAGTTCAAAAACACGGAAATTTCGATAGAAATATCGGGATATTATCGATATCGATAAAAATTGAATAAAAACCACGGAAATTGTAAGAAAAACTTGGAAATTTTTATTGAAACTTTGCAGGATATTTATTTAGTCAATTATCTATTTGTTTATCACAAAAAATTGGAAGGAAATGCATTGCATGATAGATATAACTGATTTAAGTTGATTATATAGTGAGCTGGTAAACATTGTGAATGTAGAAAATATGTAATAATTAATGAAAGAAGTTTAAACACACCATAATCATTTATATATAATGAATTAGTACAATATTTTACACTTTATACATTGCATGGTAAGATACATGAGTAACTTAGCAAGGTCTAAAATATCGATGATATCGGAAATATCGGTAGTCCAAAAACACGGAAATTTCGATAGAAATATCGGGATATTATGAATATTTTAGACCATGGCAGCAACTACAGATTTAAGGGTGAAAATAGGAGAAAAAGAAATGGAAAAAAATATAGTCTTTATATATTTTCTCAGACAGTGGCAAACATGCAATAACAACAATTAAACAGGGGCAAAATCGTCATTGCACTATGCTTATGAACAGTGATTCAATGTGTTTTCAGTTTTAGTATAGATTGAATTTGTGTTCATTGTTGGCACAAGACTCAATTTATATGAGTTTTGCAACGGTTGAGCTAGAAACTGTTGAATTATGGCTTCTTGGATTAATGTATTACAATATATATAGGGCTATATTAATCCCTATCTAGATTGGAATGTTGCACTAATTACAATTGGAAATTACATTCCTATAATACGTCTACAATACGGAGAGGATTCTAAATTAACTATGACAGAATTATGACTCCTAACGTGTGGAAAATATTGCAATATTTACATTAATTCCTATACTGATTACAATTGGTAATTACATTCTTATAATACAGGCTACAATCACATAGTGAATTACAAAAAAATTAGGAGTAATCTAACAAACAATCACACATAAGGATTACGAATATATGGAACATGTAAGCAGAGCAAATTCTAGCCTCATTCAGGCAACAAACGAATTAAACTAAAAGTCCCTTAAAAGGTAATTACTTGCTAAACTTTTAACGCCGCAGTTCCTATTGGGGAAGGAACCCTAAAGTATTTTCCATGATTCCTATTGGGTAAGAACTCAAATTTCTCATCAAGTTAGAAGAAGAAGACATGATCACCAGAGATTACCGGAGGATATTTGCTGCCATATTCTCACATTCTTGCCAATCAGTGGTGGAGCCAGGAATCTTACCACAAGGGGTCGTAGTGTAAAAGTCCAAAAAAAAATTTAGGATGGAAATGTTAAAGTTAATGCTTTACTTAAACTGATTTTGTGTAAAAGGGCTGACTGTTGCCTTTATCAGTTGACCCATTTTATTTATCAGTCGACCCAATTACTTCAGTCGGCTTATGTATTGAGCCATATATATCATAAATATCTTAATGAAAAGATAAGATCTATGTTTTAAGAAAAAGCATCAGCCCTCTGTTTTTAAAGCTCTCTGCACTCTGTTTCTTTGATTTTCAATCTTTATCATTTTATTCAAGTTTTATTAATGATGAAAGATTGTCTAAATACCAACAGGAAAAACATGTTGAAAATGAAATCATAGTACTTTCATTCATAATTCATAACGGAAACAATATTACAAGCTATAATTGTCCACGACGAGGTTTCATATTTTGAAAACGAAGCATTATAGCTTCATTTTCAATACAAGCAAAAATATCTCTCTCAATATAAACAAGCAAGCTATCACTCAACCATTGATCTCCCATTTTGTTTCTAAGTGGACCCTTAACAATATTCATGACAAAAAATGCTATTTCCACTGAAGCAATTGCAACTGGTAAAACTAAAGACAATGTAATGAGCAAATATACATAATTGAATACTTGATGCATCCTTGTCTCCACCATTTTTTTTTGCAAGATCACCAATCCCTTCCAATGAGAGAAATCGCTACTGGAACGCACATAATGAATATAAATCTCAAGTTGATCTTCAAGTGCCAAACGATCCTCATCCGAAAAGTCTTGAGGATAAAATTGAGCAAGACGAAGTAACTTTGGTTTATCAAAAACTACAAATGAATCTTTCGGACTCAAACATGCCAAACAAATAAGCAACTCGGTATTTACCTCATTAAAGCGATCCTCTAACTCCGTAATTTGCTCATCAATGACATAAATAAAGAGCTCCACACGATAATGATGACGATTTGTCTTTATTGGAGCATTACGCATTGACCTCCCTGGAAGTATAAATGCCTCTTCCATGTTAGGAACATCAATATAATAGTTTTCACAAAAAGAAGATACTTCATCAACCAATGCATCGAACCCATTATTCCTCATCTAATGTAGCTTTTCCTTGCATGATTTCACTAAAGCCATTGCATTCACAATTTCTTGATCTTTCCTTTGTAATGCTTGTGACAAATCATTTGTGAGTCCCAATATGACTTTCATCAAGAAAAGGTGAAATACAAACTCAAAAGTACGTATTTCTCTCATTAACTTATTTGCTTCACCCGCACTTTCATTGGAATTATCATCAATAACCATTTGAAGCACATGAACCACGGATGAAAACATGGAAATGATGCTAATCAAGGTACCATAGTGTGAGTTCCATCGTGTGTCACCGGCACGTTTGAGACTTGTTTCTTGATTTAAGCCTCGCCCCGTTATAAGACAATCATTTTCAAAAGCTATCACAAGCTATTCTTGAAGTTGCCCTCTAAGTAAATCACGCCGCTTACAAGATGCTCCAACATGATTAACCACACTATTAGCCGTTGCAAAAAAAGAGGCAATGTCTATATTCTTCTTTGCTACGGCAACAAGAGCTAGTTGAAATTGATGAGCAAAACAATGAACATAATATGCACAAGGTTGTTCTCTCAATATCTTTGTTTTAAGGCCATTCAACTCACCTCTCATATTGCTAGCACCATCATAACCTTGTCCTCATAGCTTGTAAATGCTCAAACCGTTGCGAGAAAATAATGTGTCAATAGCATCCTTTAGTGAACTTGAAGTAGTGTTGGTAACATGTTGGATACCCACAAATCTTTCAATTACATGCCCGTTGTCATCCACATAACATAACACCATAGCCATTTGCTCTTTCACCGACACATCACATGCTTCATCCACCAATATTGAAAAGAATCTATCTTTTAGACCATCCATGATAGCATCAAGTGTTTCAAGGGCACATGAATTCACAATTTCTTTTTGAATGCTAAGAGCTAGTAATTTGAGATTCCCCAGAGCATTTTCCATCACAACTTCTCTAACTTTATCGTTATTATCTGCAAGGAATTGCAATAGCTCCAAGTAATTTCCCCTATTGCTTGAAGCGGCACTTTCATCATGGCCACGAAAAGGAAGACCTTGTCGCAATAAAAACTTAGTGCACTTGATTGATGCATTCAAGCATGTGCGATAAGCCTTACGAGTTTGGTCGGAGTGTTTGCTCATTGCCGTTTCAATATGTGTAGCTTGATTCATCAAATTTGTAGCAGCTTCTCTAGCCTTATTATGAACACTCCCAACCGGTCCAACATGCATCTTAAATCTTTCTCTCCCTTTCTTCCAAGTCTTAAATCCATCTCTAGTGAAAGCTTCACTACCCACTTGTGCAAAATTGGTTTTAAAGAGATAGCAATAGAGACAAAATGCCGCATCTTTAGATATACTATACTCCAACCAATCAAACTCATCAAACCATTGGGGAATGAAGCGTCGATTAATTCCCGACATATTAGTTATTGGGAAATTATGACCTCTAGGTTGACAAGGTCATTTTTGTAGATATGATCTTCGGACCTCATCTCTTATATTAGCATCATAATCTATTATTCGAGTTCTCAATTCAGGATCCGCTTCAAGATTACCCAAAACATCATCTAACTGACTTTGTCTTGAACTTGGAGTTCTTGAACTACCAACAGTATTCGAACTATCAACATTATTCGAACTACCCGAACCCGATGATGACTTTCTCTTAAAAAACCGTTCCATAATAATTCTACATATACAAAATATTCAAAATAAACATCTCACAATATAAACAAACCATCAACATAATCAAAATAAATATGAATTGGATTTCAATTAAATTAAATATCTCATCTTGCATTCTACATATACAAAATAATGAAAATAAAAACTCATAATATAAACAAACCATCAATATAATCAAAATAAATATGAATTGAATTTCAATTAAATTAAATATATTCTACATATACAAAATATTCAAAATAAATACTCACAATATAAACAAACCATCAACATAATCAAAATAAGTATGAATTGGATTTCAATTAAATTAAATATCTCATCTTGCATTCTACATATACAAAATAATGAAAATAAAAACTCACAATATAAACAAACCATCAATATAATAAAAATAAATATGAATTGAATTTCAATTAAATTAAATATATTCTACATATACAAAATATTCAAAATAAATACTCACAATATAAACAAACCATCAACATAATCAAAATAAGTATGAATTGGATTTCAATTAAATTAAATATCTCATCTTGCATTCTACATATACAAAATAATGAAAATAAAAAATCACAATATAAACAAACCATCAATATAATAAAAATAAATATGAATTGAATTTCAATTAAATTAAATATATTCTACATATACAAAATATTCAAAATAAATACTCACAATATAAACAAACCACCAATATAATCAAAATAAATATGAATTAGGTTTCAATTAAATTAAATATATCATACATAGGGTTTAGAACTTACTTGAATTGTGAAATTTCACAATAACAATGAGCAAATACAAAGAGCAAAGCTGGTGGCACCACCACCACAGTGACGACGACGGCGGCATAAATGCACCTTAATGGCGGCAGCAAGGGAGGAGATGGAGTTAAGGGTTTTGGGGGGGGATTGAGTTTGGAACTTAGGGTTGGAGGAGGAGAAAACAAAAGAAATTTGGGGGTTTTGGAATGAATGGCTTCGGATCTGTGTGAAATAGGGCTGAAAAGGACACGCTGGGCATTTTTTTTTTGTTCAGACCTGCCTAGGACACGCTGGGCATTTTTTTTTTGTTCAGACCTGGGCCAAAACGACGTCGTTTTGGCCAGGTTGTTTTAAAAAAAAAAGCAGGCGCGCGCGCCTTCGTCTTCAACCAGCCCAGCCGAGTTCTTTCAGACCTTTCGTCGAACACTTGGTGTGCAGCCAAGGGGTCACACCAGAAACTCCAAGGGGTCACACCAGTAGCTCCAAGGGGTCTCTAAGGTTGTTTCCATGGCTTCCAAGAGGTCGTGCGACCCATTGACCCCACTGTGGATCCGCCACTGCTGCCAATTACACATTCCGAGATGATAGAGTATTTGAAAGATAGCACCTTTTGCTTCCTTCACAAACCTAAAGCTTGATGACCGGTTGCTGCTTCGCCACAACAGCTCCAAAACCATTTACAACTAAGCCTCCCTATTTGGCACCTTCGTTATCAACGTGCTCTGCCTCATCAATTTTCCATGCATACGAAAACTCGCATTCGTTTGCTCCAAGTCTCCGACTCCAACAATCTGAATTGCATAAATTCTTGGTTGCTTAGTGCATGCACATCCAATACAGTTGCGCTAGAGATCGGTATTTTTTACACAGAAAACCCGATTGAATTTCCTCAAATTTTGTATGTCAGCACTTCGTTTCTCGTATTAAACCTAAATGGGAACTTACGGCTGGATTTTCCTCCGGATAAAATGTGGTTTCCGAGCCTCAATATTCTCTGGATAAAGGTTTGTAGAGAAGATGGTATTAGTTTTAAGGAGAAGCTTTTTCCACATCTGCCGTGTGCTTGACGATTTGTTCATAGAGGGCGACATATTGAACAAGAAAAGGGAAGTGGTTTAAAGGTGAAATCTAATACACTCAAGAGTTAAAGATTGAATGTCTAGTGCATAATTTTAAGGGAACTTTAATGAAAAGCTTCCAGTACTGTTCACTTTAACGAAAAACCACATTTTTACATTAAAAAGTCAATCATTGTACTATTCACTTTACCTTTTATTTTGTCTTTAATTTTAATGATGATATCGATTATAGCTTTGTGGTTGATTTGCCCCGAACCATAAAAACCTCGAGCTCTGCAATGGTTTCTTGGCCAAGTATAAAATCGCTGCGAATTTGAAGTTCTTGATCATGTGAAGATTCGTATCGGAAAACCTTCAGCAGATTATGGTGAACTTAGAGATTTATTTCGAGGTAAACCGCCCAAGTCGTGCTTTCGAGTTTTTGTTAACTGTATATTATTCATATTTGTATGAGTTAATTGAGTTATGAAAATAGTCTCTTGCCAGCTCCTGTGAATAAAAATTTTAGACCATGAATTTAGACGATTGAGTTGCCTAAATATGAGGTCCAAATTACCAAAACTTAGTCATAATTACGTTCTATTTACCATTTGATTTAATGTAAGAGCCTAAACCTCAAATCAGTGACCTTTCGGCTACTAATGTGCAACCTTTCCGTACTAAACAGCGTGTATGAGCCTAAACCTATTTGATTTAATGTAGGTGTCTACAACTTGAACTCGTGATCTTTCGATCATAAAAGAACAACATTTCCGTTACGCCAATGCTCGCCCTGTGAGGGCGTGAGGCCCCTTTTATGCAGTATTTAGTAACTAAAGATGTTCGTTAGTTTTGAAAGTTTGCTTTCCTTACGCGTTTGGAGCTCATTTTTCTGCACGCATAAAATTACGATTCATGTCCAAGAAGAAGCAACACCAGAGATGAGGCTCAGAGAAGCGTTGGAATATCCAAGAGCTTCAGAAGCATGTTTAGCGGAGATAATTTAAACTTAAAAAAATGAAAATTTGAAGTTAAATTATCTTTCAAATTCATGCTCATCTGTCGACTCCTCAAATTCCAAGTATGTTACATATAAGGCTGTAAATCGGCTTGAAACAGCTCGAACTTGCACCAAGTTTGGATCCGAGTCTTTTACAGCCCTAGCCATATAGGAGATCAAAATTGTAATTTTATTATCTCAGCCACAAAATACAAGCTAGATGAATGAAGTGAAAAAGTGCATCAGGCATGTTATGCGTTCTGCATTCGTTGCATTCCACTAAAACTCAAGGGAAAGTTCTATAGGATGGTTCATCACATTTCACTAAAACTCAAGGGAAAGTTCTATAGGACGGTAATAAAGTCAATAATGTTTTATAGCACGGAATGTTGGACGGTCATAACAACACATGCAAAAAATAAGGGTAGCGGAGATAAGAATGTTCGTTAGATGTGTGGGCACATGAGAAATGATAGGATTAAGAACGAGGGTATGAGTGGCAATTGAAGATAAGATGAGAGATCGGCTAAGATTGTTTGGACACATGAACCAAAGACCTACAAATGATCCGGTTAGAATATGCGACTATGAGACGAAGGCTCAAGACAAAAGGGGTAGAGGAACACCTAGGAAGACTTTGAAAGAGACTAGATATGAAGTAATTGGAGCTAACAGGGAAGACTTAGTGCAAAACCAAGCACAGTAGCGTTCTAGATTCATGATCAATCAATTTGCTACGAAATCAGTCAACAAAATACATCCTTTTCTATGCATCTGCAAAAATGGCTAAACCGCTGAGGAGAACAAACGACAGGAAATATTACAGCCTAGAATGTATGACAATGAGGCTAAAGTGGACAACAGAAACAGAAGGCTACCCTTAGTTGCTCAGTCTAACTATGAATCTGTATGCACTTAAGATTCTTAAACTAGGGGAATAACGGAATTAAATGCCAGAATTACACTGAACCTTTTTCACACAGCAGCATCAGGGTCCAACCTTCTCTGAATAGCAGCGGCAGCCTGAAAATAAGAGGCCGTAAACAAAAATCCAGAAATGACTTTAAGAATTACACCAAGACAGCTCAGTTACTTATCCTCACCTCCATGTTTCCAATCTTGTACTGGTAAGCCATCTCTTCTCGGAGTTGAGCTTGTTCTTTCATTGCTTGTGCCTGGAAATTTTAATGGAATCAAACGATGACAAAGTGCAACTTCGACTTCAGACGGAGTTTATGTACAATAAACAAATTGAACGTTTTCATATGAGTAATGAAACAGAAATGTACCAGTCCACTCTGCATAGAGCGCTTCAGAGCCTCTACTTCTTCTTCCTTTTGCTTTTCACGCACTCGCATCATTTCTTGTCTGAATAGCAATATATAATATAATATTATATTATTAGCCAAACCCAAGAATGTAAATGGTTTAACAGATCCAAAATGGTATTATGTTTCTCCTATCTTCTATATAAAAAGTTGCCTGAACATTATTTCCTTTTGTCTCCAAAATACTATTAAATAAGTACAGCCAGGTGAAATATAATTTTTTCTCATTGTACATAGTATAGTTATTAGACAAAATGAGGAGTGAGTGGTTGACACGTTAGCTATCAATGGAAATCATATGAATGTACTAAAACTGAATGTTGCCAAAACTAGTCCATAAAATGAAATCAGATATAGCAATAAAAACACTACCTTTTCTGTTCCTCATCGTTGAATACAATACGTTCTGTTGGCGCAACCTTCTTAAAACCTCTTTTAATTTCCTTTTCCATCTTATTCCTGTAATAATTATCAAGGCTGTAGTACCTGCAACCACAAAGGTTAAAGTAATTACTTGTCATTCTGTGGTATTACTTGAAGATGAATCTAACAAGTAAAAAAAAAACAGAAAAAGTGAGAACATACAATCATTCTCACCCTTACGAACCCTTACAACCAACAGAGAAAAGGTTACGCATGTAAAATTAAAAGCACACAATTCTTTTTAATTTCAGATAATATCTCCCCATTGTTTCCATCTCTAATTAACAAAAAACTGGCATGTTCTGCTGCCAAATTGTGAGCCAAAATCGCACATTCAGACACAAGTAAAACCAATCACGCATATTGATTCAAAATCTGGGAACACAATGGCTGTCTAGTATATTGGTTATACACTATGATTAATCACACATTTATGATAACAACACTTGAAAGAATCTGGCAAATCAAGAAAGATATTTCAATAAAATTAAATAAAAAACACATTGCATTCTCCTCTAAATCCTAAGAGAAAAGTGTCTACACCACAACCGCAGGTTCAAAAATATCGAGACAGATCTATATAAAATAGCATATCATTTCAATAGGCCTAGCGTAATTCAGGTGCTTAAGCACATTGAGATAAAATTTCTACCTAAAAGGTGAGCACCACAACCTCACCACAACAGCAGGAACAAAGCTTTGTAACTTTTTCTTTTCGGACAAATAAATTGAAATGACCCAAGCTAATAGAATAGAAGCTTACTTTTTCGAAGGGAAGGTAGCTGTATTGTGATCTTCCATGAACCTATTAAAATGGAAACAAATCTCTACTCAGATTGTAAGATACAAAAGTTAGAAGGAAAATACCTACCAAATTCCTGTTATCTTCATTTTATAGATGCTTTCGGAGAAAATAAACTAAATGCATCCACACACCCACTTACTGTTTGAACATTTGCTTCTCTTCCCAATTTGCCAGATGTTCCAGGTTCACCTAATGAAAGATAACCCAATTACCATTAGAACTATCATATCGACGACTGCAATTTGGAAACGGATCAACACACGGCTTCGAAACACATACAAATCTTAGAAACTTTACGACTGAAATAAACCACTCTGCAAATTAATGGTTTCATGGGGTGGTAAAATAGTCGGAAAAGGAATTACCTGTTTTACTTCCTGTAACCATGCTGTAAACTCTGGTCGTTTGTTCCTATACACAACAGTGATCATCAAATTCAAGTGGGAGAAGTAAACTTCTTTTTCCTACATTTTCTCAGCAGCCAAACAGAAACTTAAAACCCTAAAACAGTATAAAATTCAGCAAACATACCACATGTCAGTTTCTCTAATGATCCCATACTTCCCCCACGAATTCGTTACCGCTCCTACCTTTCCTTTCTCCTTCTTTTCCTTCCTCTTCTTCTTTCTCTTCTCCTTCTTCTTCTTCCTCTCTTCCTCTTTCTCTCTCCTCCTCCTCTTCCTCTCCTTCTCCTTCTCCTTCTCTCTCTTCCTCCTCTTCCTTTCTCTATCATCATCTTTCTCTCTCATTTTCCTCCTCTTCCGTCTCCTGTCGCCGTCGCTCTCGCTACCACTATCACTCTCCGACTCCGAATCCGAGCCGCTCTCCTCCGATTCCAACTCGGACTCCGAATCCGTATCCTCCTCGCTACTGTACCGCCTCCGCGAACTCGTCCTCCTTCTTTTCACGTGCTTTTCATCGCTGGACTCCGAGCTTTCCCGCGCTTTTCTCCTGGATTTACTGCGCTTCCTGTCTTCGTCGGTCTCGGAATCCGAAATTTCTCGCGCTTTCTCGGATTTTCTTTCGGTTTCTTCCTCTTTCTCGGGGCTTCTGCTTCGTCTCTCCTCTTTCTCCGAGCTCCTGCTTCGTCTCTCTGAAACGCTGCCGTTTCGATCTTTACCCATTTTGCTGTTCAGGGAGAGAGAGGGAAAGAAGCGAATTTAGACGATGATGGAGGTGGAGAGCTAATACAGTGGTTACGTTTCTGTGTTTTCTTCTGATGTGTGATGAGATTTACATGGGCTTACAGGCCCAATATTACGGATCTGCAGCCCACTCTAAGTTAAAATCCAGTGGGCAAGCTTTGATTAATAAATTTTACACTTCAAATTATCGTAAACAAATAGAATTTGTAGAACAAATATATCGGCTCTCTAATCTAGCATCTAATCTAACAAATCTATCGTTTAATAAAAAAAAATTTGAAAATTGGATTAGTGGGACCACATCAGCACACTAATAAAAATATTGACGATTTTAACGCAATGACTAAATTAATGTTGTGAAAGCAAGAGACCAATTTATCAATTTTTGAAACTCAAAGACCAAAATAAGGAGCTGGGTTAATGTCAAGAATCATTTGTGATAAAAACCCTTATTTTGTGTGTCCCTCATATAAACAAACATAATAGTTGACGGAATCTAAACAAAATGACTAAATTGATATGCGTTAATGAATTCCAAAAACGACATTAAGTAATTTTAAAAGTGAAGAACTAAAATCACTGTTCTAAAAATCCCCGCCTAGCGCCGCCTAGGCCCTGCCTAGGCGCTAGGCCCCAACCCACCGCCTAAACCACCTAGGCACCTGCCTAGACCACCTAGGCACCCATCTAACCCGCTTAGACCTGCCTAGGTTGCAATTCACTTAGACAGAAAATACACAACTTTCATTTTGCATTTTGTTTTTTTTCCAATAGATTGTAAGGAACTTGTTGCATACTTGAATAAACAAACATTATATCCTTATTTCACATGTTTCCATTATGTTCCAATACTTCATGATATATATGCATTCTATTTTGTAGTTTATGATGAAATTATATATATTTCAAGTAGAAGCATACATTTATTTACTTGAAATATGATAGATTTACTTGAATCCGCCTAGTCCGCCTAGGCGCCCGCCTAGCCGCCTAAGCGCTAGGTTCCAGCCCGCCGCCCGACTAGCGCCTAGCAACTTTTAAAACCTTAACTAAAATAATAAGTTTGATCAATCTCATAATCAAAAAGCTCAATATATTTTGTACTTGGAAATTTTGAGAATTGGGTGCGTTGAGAGATAGGATGGGTGTGCCGCACTGACAACTCGACACTTCCACTGCCATCTCCAACCCCCGCTTAAACCCCCCAAATTCCCTTCCATCACTTGACTTGTTCCTCCCATGGCTTCTACAGTCTTCAGACTCCTGAAGAGCCACCAAAGTCTCACTGCAAATTCAACCCCAACAAAATATTTCTCCAGATTAAGGCACACTGCCAGTACAAGAAACCTCTACTCCAGAATCAGTCCTCTGGGTGACCCTTCTCTCAGCGTTGCCCCAGTCCTCGACGAGTGGGTTCAACAGGGCCGGAAAGTCAATTACTTCGAGCTCCACCGCATCGTCCGGGACCTCCGCGCCCGAAAGCGGTTCCGGCACGCCCTTGATGTGAGTCGATTCCAGGAGCAAGGTCCCTGCTCCCCTTTTGGTTGCTCAGAAAATGCATGAAAGTAAACTGTTTTGGGGTTATTTTCCTTGTGTTTTTTTTTTTTGTTGGGTTTCCTATAATTTACTTGAAAGAGCTTATTAATTTCAATTGGGTGATTGTTTTACCTGCAATGCCCTGTTTGGTTGCTGAGAAAGAGACAGATGTGAAAGAAATTTTGAATAATACAGACACAAAACGAGTATTACTTTTGTTTTTTTGGTCTTTGTTGAGACTAATTGACAGAATTCATTGCTCAGGTTTCGATACTCGAAATATGTGTTCTTTTTTCCCTTGAAATTTAGGATCAATAAAGCAGATTTAATATTGTCCACAGTTTTCAGTTGGTTTGTAACTCAAATTTCTGCCTTGCATTGTAGAGCAGGTTTCTGAATGGATGAGTACTAAAGGTTTGTGCCAATTTTTACCCGGGGATTGCGCCGTGCAGCTTGATCTCATTGGTCACGTTCACGGTCTGGATGCTGCAGAGAGCCGCTTTAATAGCTTGAGCGATGAGGAAAAAAGTGACAAAGTTTATGGTGCACTTCTAAATTGTTATGTCAGAGAAGGCCTGGTCGATAAATCTATTTCTCATATGCAGAAGATGGAAGAGTTGGGCTATGTTTCCACTCTCACCTACAATGACATTATGTGTCTTTATATGCATACAGGCCAGCCCGAGAAAATCCCTGATGTAATGTTTGAGATGAAGGAGAAGGGTGTTTCTCCTGACAGTTTTAGCTACAGGATTTGCATGAGCTCTTATGGGGTGAGGTCTGATCTAAGCGGCGTGGAGAAAGTTTTGGAAAAAATGGAGAGCCAACTGCACATCTCTATGGATTGGATTACTTATGCTATGGTAGCCAATTTATACATAAAAGCAGGTCTGCCCGACAAAGCGTTGGTCTACCTGGGAAAGAGTGAAGAGAAGGTGAATAGAGATGCACTTGGATACAACCATCTGATTACTCTTTATGCAAGCCTTGGATATAAAGATGACATGATGAGGTTGTGGAACCTTGAAAAAGCCAAGTGCAAAAAGCAAATCAACCGGGACTATATAACCATGCTTGGTTCTCTTGTGAAGCTTGGTGAGCTTGAAGAAACTAAAAAATTGCTAGAGGAGTGGGAATCATCTTGTCACTGTTATGATTTTCGAGTGCCAAATGTCCTCCTGATCGGATATTGTCAGAAGGGATTGGTTGAACAAGCTGAAGAAACTCTTCGAGACATTGTCAAAAGAGGCAAGACTCCAATCCCAAATAGCTGGTCTATTCTTGCTGCAGGGTATGTGGACAAGCAGAAGATGCAGAAGGCTTTTGAGTGCATGATGGAAGCTGTGCATTTACGGGCAAATAACACAGGATGGAATCCGAAATCTGGTTTGGTTTCGAATGTATTGAATTGGATTGGAGATAACGGAGACATTGAACAAGTAGAAGCTTTTGTGACCTTAATGAAGACTGTGATTCCAGTAAATAGTGAAATGTACCATGCCTTAATGAAGGCATACATCAGAAGCGGGAAAGAAGTAGAAGGGCTATTACAGTGCATGAAAGAAGATCAAATAGAGGCCGATGAGGAAATCGATAGGTTAAGACAGACGCAATGCTGAAACGACATGAGGCTTTTTTTATGGGTACTTTTCAGTTTCCCTCATCTATACTATTTTGTAAAAGTAGAACTTGAATTTGAATGCAACTCTTACATTTAGCATGTTGTTGAGCATGTATCTGAGTAAAATTGATAAAGACTAATAGATAATCTCAGGTAGTCTCTGGAAATATTAGTGATACATAACAGTATCAAAATGCATAATATAGGCTTACGAACAAAGTAAATGCATTGGAAAATAACTTATTCCTTCACCTTTGAAGACACTATCATCAGTATGTATATTGCACACGAAGTGATCATAAATAACTTAGTCCGGTTACCTCTTAATTCATAGGTAAAGAGATACCAAGGCTAGTCGACGGCATAATAATTGTTTAAGCAATGCTATTGATTTGATGGTAACGGAAGAAAAAGTCTTCGAAGTACCCGGTATTCAAGTGGGTACTCCACGTGTCATAAAATAAGTGGAGGGACACGGAAACATGTATCATTTCCTCCATTTGTATTATGACATGTGGAGTATTGCTTGTATACCTGGTCTGGTACTTGGAAAATCTCCCGTTACAGGGAATTATAGAAAAGAAGAGCCAAGACTTAGTATCTTGGTAGTAATTGGTTTTAAGTAATAGTTCTTCTTCCCCAAAGATTTAATTCAATTGTTCTTAATAACAATGCTGCATAAGTAAATATTGTAAAACAGTTGCAGAAACTTCACTGCTCGTGTAAAAAACAAACATTTCATCGCTAAATGATTGTAGATCAAGTTTCCAACGTCCTTCATTTTCCCAAAAAACAGAGGGAAAAGGTGGCGGACTGAGAGTATGGAACTGAACAGCATGCATAGCTAGGTAGAGTATTGGAGACAATAGAAGTTTTCTCCCTGTTTTACGCTTGTCGTATAATGTAAACATCTTGTGTAGTTAATACTTTTCTCAAGTGAATTTGGAAGGGGTTTTCATGCACAACAAATAACCTCAGCCTTCATCGTTGACACATTCGGTCACAACAAAGAGCCAAACATGGTACTGGAGGTGCTCCCGGCTGCAACCAACATTCATCCGAAAGGGTAAGTAATCTTAAATACTGAGTATTTGGTTAGGTGTCAATTGTTGGAGAATTAAAATCAAATTCATGATGAAACTTTTATTGAATTGTCTAACTTAATAGTCCATATGTTCTTTGGTTCAGTTCGGTGTTCCATTGGGAATGTTTCGACATTAAGAACAATGTGTTCATGTAATTCTGTAAGAAACATTGATTGAAGGAGTTATATGCCCACGTAAACGTGCAATTTGAGTCAAAACGTGTGAGTGCTAGTTCTCTTCCTCCGCCAATGTCGGGTTGGTGTCTCTTTGTATTGAGAGTTTGATCTCATGTCGAAGAATATGTCAGAGTTTTGATGTCTAGATATATCATGTTCTTGGTTCAATTTGACGAGCAAGATTAGGCTGTCAAATTGAAACAATGTATTTGGAATGTAATTGAAGTGCATAGGTAGGTTGTATTTTTATGGGAACCGTTATTAGCATTCTAAAAATTTCATTTTGTACTCCTGTATTTTTCTTTCTAATTATGGAAAGTTTGGAATGTAAAATGAGATTTTTAGAGTGTTAATAGCAATTCCCATTTTTATGTGTTTAGAAAAGAGTGGTGATAAACCCATCCATTGTCTTATTTCCCCACCTACCTTTTAATAAAAAAAATTAATACCAAATTTACTCTCTTGTAAAATGACATCTTAGACCAAAGAAAAAAAAAACCCCTGCTCTCTAGGTTGACAGATTTGTTCTTCCCCATCTTCTAGAACAACCCACCTCTCTAAATCTTCAAAAAATCAAGTCCCCAGTACCTTTGGCTATTTTAGTTTGATCTATTTGCTTTTGTTGTCAGTACCAGCAAATAGCCTTGAAAACTAAGATAAAGGCTTGTCTGTCCACGATCCATATACCGATTGTTGTGGCAGGCGCAGATGAAGTGGAACACGGTGTTATCGGGGTGGGTGGTGCGCTGGAGGATAGAGAAGACGCTTGAAATTGTGTAAAATGTATTGTATAGATGCGATCCTCGTTGTGCATCTTGATTAATTGAATCATGTCTTTTTAGATTTTGTTTTACTCAATAAAACTAAAAATAAAAAGAATTTCAATATCAAGGTTATTTTAGGAATAATAGATGGAGTGAAGATAACATTTCAAGTTTTTAATGTGGTGGGTGTGATGGGAAAATAAGACATTGGAATAGATCTGGTAGCACTCTTAGAAAAATGGACAATTTCATGGTTGCCGTAATAATTATCTTATCTAGTCTTGAATGGAATGTAATTGAAATGGTTTCTAAATTAATTGAAATGGTTTTTTGATTAATTGAAATAGCGTCTTGGTACATATGATTGTCGTAATAGTTATCGTATCTAGCCTCAAATGGAATGTAACAAAAAAATGGCGTGGTCCAATATCTTAGTAGACAAAGTATTGAGTTTTTATTTATGCGTTACGAGTTCAAAATCCTTTCTTCCTAAATTATTGTAATAGTTTCGAATTTTCTCTCTCCCTCTCTATGATAGTAAATTTTTTTTTTAAATGAAACTAAAATCGCTTTGTATATATCCATATTATATATCAAGCTACACATTTAGTCATGCAAGGATAATCAAATTATGAATACAAATATCTTGTATAGGTAAAAAATTTCAAAAGAACAACTGAATGGTCATACGGTTTGTGGTGTGACTACTTTTTTTTTTTTTCAAAGGTTATCTTAGAATGATGTTCTAAAAAAAACGCTTTGGATCATAAGACAACTCTGTAAAATGAGTTCCAACAAGTAGTTAGTACCGTTATATATAACTTATTAACCGGTCAGTACTTTACGTAAACTTTAATAATCACGAAAAAGACAATTAAATTTGTGCATAGAAGGTAACATTACCAAGCATGTAAACTGTTTTTGCCAAAACAAGCTCAATGTTGAAATATCTATTATTTGGATATTTATCTGCCAATTACGGTGAAAAATATGGGCATAGATGGTAACATCACAAAGAAAATGAAATTCGCGTACATGCATTTGAGCTGTGCCAAAAGCTATTTCCTCTACAGTAAAAATTACCTTAAGTTATAAAATATAACCAGATTTTTTTCATACATTTGAGCGTTATTTTATGTTCACGTAGCCCGTGAAAAAACTCTACGGGCCCATCACAAGTCTATATAAACCTTCATAGCACAAACCATTAGCCACACAATACCCTCATACTTACATATAGCTAGTAGCTAATGCTTTCATAGTCGCATTCTTTCAAGTCTCTTTCACCCAACTCCTTACCAATCTCCACTTAGCCATTCCCCATTCAGTACTAGTACCATGACAACCCTCTCATCTATGCTCGACGGACTCAATACCAACAACCAGCTGCTAGCCTCGTCAATCAACTTGCAGTGAGATCATGCCAGCAAAAATGTGTCTTTCGGAGATACCATCGATCAATAAAAATGTACGTCGGGGTGTACTGGTCTACCCATATAGACCAGTGCTCCCCACGATGATATTTCAACCACATCTCATTTTCCAGGTTTTGGAATATTCGATGGTCGTGGGCTGCCTCAACACTTGGGAGGGGGAACTCAAAATCCATCGAATCCAATTCAAGTACCATCAACCCGCCCATTATTTCCATACAACACCACTAAATCAGAATCCTTTAACATTTCAATCACCAACCCTAAGCAGACCACAAAGTTCATCGCTAACCAATCATCTTCCAAATACTAGTCCTAATCATGTCGTGTCTAGGACTAGTACTGGATTTAGACTTCCATCATTGATCTCATCCAATATAAATTTTGGAAGAAGGCCAACAATTGCTACCAACCAAGCTGAAGATCATCATCAGCCTCAACCCTCGTACTGCTGCTAAGGAGAGCAACACTACAACGACAATGACGACATCAACAATAACAACAAAAGACAGCAACAACAGCAGAAGACAACAACAGCAAAAGACAGCAACAATAACAAGAAGACAGCAACAACAATAAAAATGGTATCACCACGGGCCCAACTCGAGAGCAAGCGTAAGTGTTTCGGAGTGTGGCAAGACGCTTGCAAGCTGGAGTGCCATGCGGGGCATATGAGGTCCAATACAAGAAAAAGGAAACTGGAAGAAGCAACAAATCTTGAGAAAAGATTCAAGCCTTTAGACTACAGGTCTTGACTTGGTTAATATTCGTACGTTTGAGAGTAACTCGTCTTCTTGGACAGACAATCCCTTTACTGTGAGTGCTAGTTGTCCAAGCCCTACCCCATTCGATTCCCCACTGGGAGCACAAGTGCTTCGAGTGGATCAGTTCAACATGGTGCTCATCCAACTATGGCGTATAAATTTTATGTGAAAGAAGTTCCCAATGAAGAGTCAACGTTTGCGTTTTATTTTCTTATTCTCTAATATCACTTGGAATGAGGATCCCGAGGATCCTCAAATTGTGTCCATTCATCGTATATCGTGCGATCATTTTTTGTCAGATAGTGTTCATGTTTAATTTTAAATAAAAAAATATTTAAATAATTTATAGTTGTATGATGTACGATGAATGGACACGATTTGAGGATTTCTAGGATCCACATTAATATCACTTGTATCCATTAGGAAAAAAAAAATTGTTGTACTTTTAAAAAGATAGTATAAATAATAGTATAAAAATAGAAATTTTCGTCCAAAAATTGATCTTATCTTTTCTTCTAGTCTTCTCTCTCCTAAACTTACCTAAGTTTCTATTCACTAATGAAGGTCATATTATACTTTAGTGTTGATTTTTTCGTATCAATTTAAATAAATATTTAATTTTTACATTGAGTGTCAATAAATTTTCAGCAATTACCACCAACTTAATTATTAGATCCAACTCATATAGTACTCGATGGTCATCACTTGTATTCAAAGAGTTATCCTTAATTAGTTATGTTGCGGTTTTGTGCGTTATCCCCATGTATCGAGTTATGAACCAATTCAATTTCTAGTTGTCATAATTGAAGTTCTTTTGACTTTGGAATTACATGGTTGCGTTCTTTTGTTGCTTCTCCTACTTGTCACACATACAAATCTGTCAATATGATAGCTATTAGAATAGCGAGGTTGGCCTTGATTTTTTCTATTGAGTCTTAATTTTTGGTTTAAGGATTTCTTTAAAGTTTGTACCTTGTCACAAAAACACAAGCAAATTATAAATAAAAAACAATAGGTGTCACTAAACTCAAAAGACTTAGAACCAACATAACTAGATGCAACTATTATCAAACAAACTTAATTACATCCGATCCTTATTCCCAAATCTTAGACTTAGTATGTTGTTTAGCGCATATCTGCATCCACAAAACTTGAAAATGAAATTTGTTTGTACCATACTTGACCAATCCCGAAACTACCGAGCACCGGCCAACGCTATACTGTCAAGGACCCAGAAGAGTTCCCCTCCGACCAGGAGGCCAATCACTACTCGACACGTGTCAAGATTAGAAGCCAATCAGAGCGCAGCACGTGTCGACATCAAGAACCAATCACAACATGACACATGTCAATGTGACAAAGCTACAAGTTTTTCTATAAATAGGGGTCATTCCCCCACAATATTGCCTAATGCCATTTTGTGTTAAATCATTCACAAGAACTCACTAAATTGAGAGCTTGATCCTTTGTACTTGTGTAAGCCCTTCACTACTAATAAGAACTCCTCTACTCCGTGGACGTAGCCAATCTGGGTGAACCACGTACATCCTGTGTTTGCTTCTCTGTCTCTATTCATTCACGTACTTATCCTCACTAGTGACTGAAGCAACCAAGCAACCAAGCGAAGGTCACAAAACCTGACACTTTCTGTTGTTCCAAGACCTCCGGTTTTGTGCATCAACATTTGGCGCCGTCTGTGGGAAACGACACTTATTCCTACTCTCTTCAGCTGTGTCAAGCTGGTTTCTATCATTCGTACACTTTCTTTTGACCAGGCATCCCTCTCCAGCATGGGAAGCGAAGGAAGCCACAGCACACAGAATGACACCCCCCTTGCACATAGTGCGAAACAACGAAAGAAGGAAGGAAAACGAGTTCTTCTTCAAGCTAAAGTCGATGAGTTGGAAGCTCAGAACAACAAGATAGCAATGAAGAATGAGGTCCTCCAGGAGCAATATGAGAAGCTCTTCGAGACACTCCACGAAGCTAGGCAAGCTCAGACACGCGAGCTTGTTGCCCCCGTGGAAGTCAACCATCAACTGGGTGCCCTCCAACATGGAGGGTCACATGCATTCGACATAGATATCCCTGATAGGGAACAGATTACCCCTCGACTTGATAATCAACATGAGGCTTCTCTTAACCCAGTTGCTTCAACCCGAACCATGAGAAGTGGAGGGAGACACCTCTTTACTGAAGGGGCAGAAGGATCAAAAGCCGTCTTTCGCGATTGTCGGGATTTCCTGAAGCAACGTCGAGAGAATTCCATCCATATAAGCTCAAAGATTAATGACCCAAGGATTTCTGAGAGACTCGGTCCCCTGCCACGGCCCAAGCCGGCCACCAATTTGGGGAAGGGGCAACAAGTCCCAGAGAGACATGAGGGTACAGGGGACTCAGAGGTGTTCCGACAGACATACCCTGGAAGCCAGTACAGCGAGTCCAGGGAAAAATCACATGCCCTTGATCAAACCTTCCTAATTCCAAGAGGAGATGGAGATTTACGAAAGAAAGCTCCAGTGACACATAACTCCGCTCAGGACCCCCTTGTCCTACAACTTCTTGAGGAAGTAAACAAGTTGAAGGCTGAACGTCAGGCTGAAATACCTGACTGGAACCAACCCAGGCCTGGCCCTCTTACAAGGAGGATCCTCAACACCCCCCTTCAAGCAAAGACAAAGCAAAAGCTTGGCTTGCAACTTTATACTGGAAAAGAGGACCCGATTGAACACCTTAACCTCTTTGAGTCCACCATGGCATACCGGATGCACACCGACGAAGAGCGATGTCTTCTCTTCCCCTCCACCCTCTCTGGTGGAGCTCTAAATTGGTATTGTCGTCTTACACCTGAGACGGTAGACTCATTTGAGGAATTGAGGAAACTATTTGTTTCCCAACACATTTTCCAAACCGATCGCTTGCACTCTGCAGATGACTTGTACACTATCCGCCAGAAGCCAGACGAGTCATTACGTATGTATGCTGGCCGCTTCAGCCATGAATACTCCCGGTGTGCCGAAGCAGATGACAAGACTGCCCTCAAAGCCTTCACGGCAGGCCTACGTGATTGTTTCTTTAAATACATGATCAATGCCAATACTTGGAAGACTTACTCTGAGGTGATGGCGCAGGCTTATAACCATGCCTCCGCCGAGGCAAAGACATATCAGGAGAAACCCCCTACAACCATCATTTATCAACAAGTGGGAGGTGGAAGCCAGACTCACCTAAATGAGAAGACCTCGACTTCCCAAACAGCAGTGGCACCTCCCCATGCCTTGCATAATGCTTCACCGAATCAACAGACATATCAATTTCAAGGCAAGAGGAAGGATTTCCATCCTCACCACTCTCCTTTCAGTAAAAAGAGTAAGGGACACTATCCCGATAACCAAGGGTATCGCCACAATAACGCTCGCCCCCAGGCAGTCAATGCAGTGGGTCAAACCCGCGTCAAGATACCCCCTACCCCAAGGTATGAGACATACACGCCCTTGAATGCCACATGCGCGGCCATTTACCCCAGCATAGCTCACCTGATACCAAAGCCAAAGCCGAGGCACCCAGATTACACGCCCCCGAATAACGCGGGCACGTTTTGTTGCTACCATGAGCATAACGGCCATGATAGCGAGAAATGTATCATCCTCCGTGATCGTATTGAAGCTTTGGCACGAGAAGGAAAAATTGATCAATTCCTTCTTCACCCTCAAAGGGATAACCGTAACCAACGCCAGGTGAATGTCATATATTCCATAAGCGGCGGCACACCCATATCTGAATCTTCCAATAGGGCCATGAAAAACAGTGAACGAAGTCTGAGGCCTGGTCACCAAGTGTTTCACGTGGAAGACATCAGGGGAGGGAAGTATCAAAAACCTAACTGGGATCCGATATGTTTCTACCCTGAGGAAGAAAGAGGCATCATCTACCCTCATAACGACCCATTGATCGTGGAGGCTCACATAGCCAACTTTGATGTTCGACGAATCCTCGTAGACACAGGGGCTTCGGTCAATATCATGTTTGCCGAAGCTTTCAGGGCACTCAGTGTAGCTGAACACTTGCTCGATCGCTCGATTTCTCCTCTGATAAGCTTCTCCGGTGATATCGTGCAACCCTTAGGGAGCATACATTTACCCTTTACTATTGGTACAGGCCCTTACACGGCTATCATTACCACTAACTTCCTAGTGGTTGACTGCCCAACGGCATACAATGTCATCTTTGGGCGCACAGGCATCAATGATCTCAAGGCTATGGTATCCACGCATATGCTGTTGATGAAATTTCCAACCCCCCATGGCAACGGCTACATCAGAGGAGATCAGCTTAGTGCACGATCATGTTACAACACTTCAGTTAAGCAACAACACTTGCCCGGACCCAAGGAAACCCTGTCTGTACATGACCAAGTCACAAAGACCAGCCTAGATGAAGCGAACTTGGATCTTCCTGATAGCAACAATCAACCCGATGATCCTCGAGATGACTCTTTCACCCAGCAAGCCCAACCTGCTGAAGAGTTGGAGAAGGTACCTATCTCAAGAGATTATCCAGATCGCATGGTGAAGATTGGCACCACATTGTCACCACCCCTTCGGTTAGCATTGATATCTTTTTTGAAAGAGAACACTGAAGTCTTCGCCTGGTCATACGAGGACATGCCAGGCATCTCTCCCGATGTCATCTGTCATCGTTTGAGTATTGACCCCAAGATCAAGCCGGTGAGACAGAAGCGAAGATCTTATGACGCTGAACGATACGAGGCAATGAAAGCAGAAGTTGAAAAACTCAAAGGCATAGGCTTTGTCCGCGAAGTCAATTACCCGACATGGGTAGCAAATGTGGTCCTTGTTAAGAAAAATCCGACCAAAGAAAGTCTTTTGCTTCAAAAGGTCTTGTGGAGAATGTGTGTTGACTACACCGACCTAAACAAAGGGTGTCCGAAAGATAGCTTCCCTCTTCCTCTTATTGACAGACTTATAGACTCTACGGCCGGGTGTGAACTCCTGAGCTTCATGGATGCTTACTCAGGATACAACCAAATCCTCATGAACCCTTCGGATCAAGAACACACAGCCTTCACTACCGACAGAGGACTATACTGCTATAAAGTTATGCCTTTCGGCCTAAAGAATGCAGGAGCGACTTATCAGAGACTAGTCAACTCAATGTTCGCCGAGCAGATTGGGAAGAGCATGGAAGTTTACGTTGATGATATGTTAGTCAAAAGCAAACATGCTGACCAACACATCACCAACCTATCTGAAACTTTCACTATTTTGAAGAGGTATCGAATGAGGTTAAACCCCAACAAATGTGCTTTCGGCGTAGGCTCTGGCAAATTCTTAGGTTTCATGATTAGCCAACGAGGCATTGAAGCTAATCCCGAGAAGATCAAAGCAATCCTCGACATGAAGGAACCGGTAACTTCAAAGGACATCCAGAGCCTTACTGGCAAGGTGGCAGCCTTAACCAGGTTCATTTCTAAGGCCACAGACAAATGTGCTCCCTTTTTTAAAGCACTTAAGGGAAGTAGGAAGTACATTACATGGACTGATGAATGTGCCGAGGCATTCAAAAACCTCAAGGAGTACATGAGTAAAGCCCCTCTACTCTCCAAGCCCGAGGTAGGAGACATTCTCATTATCTACCTATCGGTATCAGCTTCAGCCGTAAGTTCCGTTCTCATTCGAAAGGATGGGAATATTGAGCGACCTGTCTACTACGCTAGCAAAGCCTTACAAGATGCGGAGACACGGTACTCTAACATTGAGAAATTGGCTCTGGCATTGGTCATGTCTGCTCGAAAACTCCGCCCTTACTTCCAAGCGCACTCCATCATCGTGCTTACCAATTATCCTCTTCGACAGATACTCCAAAGTCCTGACACTTCAGGGCGAATGATCAAATGGGCAATAGCGTTGGGTGAGTTTGACATCTCCTACCAACCAAAGCCAGCTGAGAAGGGCCAAGCAGTGGCAGACTTCATTGCCGACTTCACATATCCGGTTGACATTGCTTCTACACCTGAAGCAGTGGCTTCATTACCCTCGGAAGCTCAGAAAGTAGAATCAACGACCTCAGCATGGAGTCTGTATGTTGATGGCTCATCCAACCAACAGGGCTGTGGAGCGGGACTAGTCTTGACTACGCCCGACAAAGTAGCAATGGAGTATGCTCTTCGTTTCAAATTCAAGGCATCAAATAATGAGGCCGAGTATGAAGCCCTTCTAGCAGGATTACGTTTGGCCAAACACCTCGGGGTTAAACAAATTGATATTTTCAGTGACTCCCAATTAGTGGTCAACCAGGTTACCAACAACTTTGATGCTAAGGACAGCTCCATGGCAGCATATCTTGCGCAAACACAACTTTTGCTCAAGCACTTCCACTACCAGATCACCCAAGTTCCTCGAGCGGCAAACAGTCATGCAGACGCCCTGGCTCGCCTCGCCTCAGCTGTGGAAGACAAGATTGGAAGAAAAATTCATGTCGAACTGTTGGCAACACCAAGCACCATGGCCGCAGAAGTATGCAACTTACAACAGGGGGATAGTTGGATCACCCCGATCTATAATTTCCTTGCTCATGGCACCCTCCCAAATGATAAAGTCCAGGCTAAGCAAATTCGATACAAGTCTACCCGCTACCTGATCATCAATGATCAACTCTATAAGCGAGGTTTTAGCCTGCCATACTTAAGGTGTCTTACGCCTGCCGAGGCGGAAATCGTCCTTCGGGAAATACATGAGGGAGTCTGTGGAGATCATGCTGGATCTCGGTCCCTAGCACACAAGACTTTTCGCCAAGGATATTACTGGCCAACACTCCACCAGGATGCCATCAAAGTATCCCGCTCATGTGACAAATGTCAACGATATGCAACTATTCCTCATTCCCCTCCAGAGCCTCTTACTCCTATGATCAGCCCTTGGCCCTTCGCCCAGTGGGGACTTGATTTGATCGGCCCAATGCCGGCAGGGAAGGGCAAAGTCTGTTACGCAGTCGTTGCAGTGGACTACTTCACAAAGTGGGCTGAAGTAGAACCCTTGGCAACCATTACTGAGGCAAAGATAGAAGACTTCGTGTGGAAGAACATCCTTTGTAGATTCGGCATTCCCAATGCGATAGTCACTGACAATGGGCGACAGTTTGACAACAAGAAGTTCAGGTTGTTCTGCTCTAAGTTCAACATCAGCTTATGCTTTGCCTCTCCAGCTCATCCCCAGTCTAATGGACAAGTTGAGGCCATCAACAAAATAATCAAGCGCACTTTGAAAACCAGCTTGGACAAAGCTAAAGGCTGTTGGCCAGAATTTGTACCCCAAGTTCTTTGGTCATATCGCACTTCATATCGGACTTCAACAGGAGAAACTCCATTCTCACTTGCCTTTGGCACAGAGGCGGTTGTCCCTGTTGAGCTCGAGCAAGCAACATTCCGAGTCCAGAACTACATTCAAAGTGAAAATGACAAACAACTCACCCTCAACTTGGATTTAGTCGAGGAACACAGAAACCAAGCTCACTTGAGGAATGTCGCCTACAAGCAGCGCATCTCCAACTATTATGACTCTAGGGTCAAGCTTCGTTCTTTCAAAATAGGAGACTGGGTCTTAAAGAAAAGATTACTCTGCGACAGAGTCCCGAGTGAAGGCACACTTAGTCCAAACTGGGATGGACCGTATGAAGTCATTGGCATCAGTCGCCCTGGCTCTTACACACTTAGAAGCTCCGATGGCAAGACCCTTGGCCATCCATGGAACGCTGATCACTTGAAGTACTACTACAAATAGACTCACGATGTACAAGTGTTGAGCTATAGCCGTTCGGCATCCTATGTAATGAAGGCCATTTGGCAATGAATTCAATAAAGAGGTAATTTAGCCAACTCAGCCCTCACTCTTTTACATTCCTAGCAAGGGAACACTCAAGTGTTGAAACCTCAAAGCAGATATATCCAACACGAAGCAAAATCTAAGTATGTGTCGACAAGACTATACAAAGAAAGGAACAACCAAACAATGGCTTATATCCAAACAATAGATCTATTCATACATAGCCAAACATGCATTAATAATAGTGCAAACACTCATAAACACCTAAAATCCAAAACTCTCAAGCTTATAACATGGGCACATGTTATACACACATCAGACTACTACATCCAGAATACATGCAGATAGTAAAGACACTGCTATTCATTCTCATCTGAAGCCGAGCCCCTGGCAGTACCACTCCGTGTCCTACCATCATCCTCTGCATCCCCAAGATCCTCTTCACCATGCTGAGTCTGTGCATCAGCACTACCTTCATTATCAGACTCATCTTCGCTGCTAGGATCAACAGCAAGGACAAATGTCTCGCCCTTTCGATGATGCTCATCTATATCTTCGTGGTATTTTCGAAGAATGCTCCCATCATCATAACGATCAAGGATGGCCATCCATTTCCTTTTTTCAAAGCGAGCTTCTTGAGCACAGTAGGGTTTAATAGCAAGATGAAAGGTCGAAGAACTTAAGTATTCTTGCACAGCAGCCTCCCTTTCAGTTGGAATGCTCTTCTCCAGTTCAGAAATCTCAACTAAGGCACCATCCAATTCTCCCCTAACCTTGGATACTTCCAAGGTAGCCACCTCCAACTGTTTTTTAGTTGCCTCAAACAATTTCTTAAGCCTTAGGTTCTCACCATTTCGCCTTTTCAAGCTCTCCATGGTTTCGTCCTTCAGTTGGAGGGCCTGAGTCAAAAGTCCCTTATTCCTCCGGGCCTCGTCCACAAGCTGCTTATTCTCCTTCAGTTTTGCCTTGTACCGCTCAACCTCTTGCAGTCTGTCGTGATACTCGGCCATGACCTGCATGGCAAGACGATCATCACTACTTAAATAATGATAATAAAGAGGAAAAAGTAAGGAAATGACAAAGTAACACTCACATATGAAGACAGCTTCAACATCCGGTCGCAATCCGATTCATCCTTAGCTAAGGGCTCTCCGAGCTCATCGAAGGCGAATCGACGCCCTGCCAAGCAATTGTTGATATCCCCAAAATCCTTTGGCCGCGTGGCAACCCTCAAGTCCTTCCACGGGACACTGCCAGCTCTTTCCTTGCCTTTCCCCTCATGGCGGGAACCAGGATCACTTTCCTGGACAGTGTGCTCCATAGTAAGAGGATGAGGCAACAGTCGGCTCCCTTCTCCTGCAACTACGGCAGCAGCATTATCAACGGCCTTGACTCCAGTCTTCCTAAAGGCAGGCCCCTTAAGGACCACATCTTGGGACTTAGGTCTAACGGATGGTTCCCCTCGGAACTTATGAATTTTCTTATGCGGTAGGATGTCTTCCGAAGGAACTAACACTGGTGCTTTCCTTTTATGGGTGCTAGTCCCTGTTTTCTTGCTTACCTTCTCCACTGCATAAGGAAAATCAAAATAAGAAATACAACTTTCCAAATAAAGTAAGGAATTGAGCTAAGTTTACATGAAGGATACAACTTACTCGATCGTCCCTGGCTCTCGGAAACTAAGGGTTGGAAACCGTACCGACGAAATAAGGGTCGTAGCTTGCTTAAGTGTCTATCCTCTTTGGGCACCCTCAACACCTTCTCTATGTCAGATAGCTCCTGCCCAAACAGTTGGATGGTGCCCCGCGTCACTACATGAAGCAAAGTGTTAGAAGCAAGAAAAGACCACAACAAATAGCAAATAGTACGAACGGTGGATACGTTACAACCTACAGTTTGGAAGTGAGTAAGCACACGTCGCTCAGGCGTGACACCCTTATCATACTCCCAATCATTATACAGAAAGCACCAACGGTTTTTCCATGTGTAGTATGCCTTTTTCTTACCATACACAATACGCTCTCTCTCACTCCGACATGCACACTCGGCATAACCAGTGCATGATTTTGCTGGGCGCATCTTGTAACAGTAACGCCACTGATGGAAGGAAGGCTCACACAACCCACACTCCATCCAAATGATATAAAATCCAATCAAAGTATCCCAGAAACCAGGATTGAGTTGCCCAGGTGCATATCCGATCAAAGATAACATCTTTTGCAACCACGGATGTAAAGGTAGTCTCACCCCTAAAGTCAGTAATATCTGGGTGTAGAACATAACATGACCCTGGGGAGGCTCAGAAGGCCATTCTTCATCATGTACCAAACGTATCCCTACACTACGAGGGATATTACATGACTGCCTTAGCGCCTCAACCTGCTTCTCATTATCTAACAAGTTATTCTTTAGATGGTCTGCTGTGAACTCAGAGCGAACTATGGGTATGGCATCAAAAACAACCCCCTCACCCAACGCCATGGAGGAAGAACTAGCAATAGCTAAAGTTTGACGGTTGGGAAGATCATCCAATGTTTCTCTAGTACCGGACTCTAACAAAGACCCTGAAGACTCCGACATTGCAGACTCAGACTTAGAGCTAAAGCTAGAAGAGCCCTCATCACTAGAACTTCCAGGCTCTGACATCTACAATAAGAAGAAACAAATTCTATCACTACATGCATGATCAAAACATAAGGAAGTTCCTATATTACCCACATGAAGATGGTGCAAAGCGATGCCGGAACCCTTCTCAATCAGAAAGCAATCCGTCTTCCACAGTCACTACAAAACAAGCAAATGAAGACCGTGTCAAGCGCCAAAAAAAAAAAAAAAAAAAACAAAAAAAAAAAAAGGCTTCATCCAAAAAGCTTCACCCGAAAAGCTTCACCTCCAAAGCTTCACCCACAAAGCTTCACCCACAAAGCTTCACCCAAAAAAAAGCTTCACCCGAAAAGCTTCACCTCCAAAGCTTCACCCACAAAGCTTCCCCTAAAAAGCTTCACCCACAAAGCTTCACCCAAAAAAAAGCTTCACCCGAAAAGCTTCACCTCCAAAGCTTCACCCACAAAGCTTCCCCTAAAAAGCTTCACCCACAAAGCTTCACCCAAAAAAGCTTCACCCGAAAAGCTTCACCTCCAAAGCTTCACAAGGGCCCAAAGCTTCACTTAAAAAAGCTTCACCTACAAAGCTTCACCTAAAAAAGCTTCACCTAGAAAGCTTCATCTACATACTTTCACCATCAAAGCTTCACCATCAAAGCTTCACCTAGCAAGCTTCATCTACAAAGCTTCATCTACATACTTTCACCATCAAAGCTTCACCATCAAAGCTTCACCTAGCAAGCTTCATCTACAAAGCTTCATCTACAAAGCTTCACCATCAAAGCTTCACCTAGAAAGCTTCAACACCAAAGCTTCACCTACAAAGCTTCAACACAAAACCTTGCTCCAAATAAACAAATTTTGTTCACAAAACCTAAACATTTTTTGTTTTACACCCACAAGGGCCCAAAATCTTCCTTCTTATTTATTCACTTATATATGTTCCCAAACATATTATGATAGATCAAATAATAATTCAAAGTCCAAAATTTAGTTATGGACAAAAATACAAGCAATTCACCAGTACTGAAGTTGCTACAAAAACTGGAATCTTCCCCAGCCTAGAAATCCAACAAAGCTTCGCCTCCTTTTCTCTATCAAATTTTTGCAGCTGCTGCTTCTCTCCAATGGAGCTGAATTTTGGACACCCTCTAGTTCTTGAGCAGATGAACAACTTTCAAGAAGGAACCATTTCTGTTTGAGCCACGGAAATTAAAGTGTTGAAGCTCCAAGCATGACAGTCGGATTCTTGCAGATTTCGAAGCTGCTGTGATGTTTCGAAGATCTGGAAATATTTAACCATTAGTTCATTCTGAATTTTTGATATGTTATGAAAGAGACGATGAGGAACAACTTCAATGAAGAAAGCATGCTGATCTGAACAATAGAAAATGGAGTTTCGAAGCTCACAACAAATCTGACGGGTTGACAGAAAAATAATAACCAGTCATTCATCATACCTGAATTTCTTGAGTTATACAGCTCCGAGGGATCTAAATTTTGGATATGTTGTAGTTCACAAGTTAAGGAACAACTTCGCTGAAGAAAGTTTGTTGATCTAAGCAAGAGAAAATGGAGTTTTTGAAGCTCACAACAGGTCTGACGTGTTGACAGACAAATGATGAACAATCACTCGTCGTACCTGAATTTCTAGAGTTGTACTGATCTGATGGCTCTCAAATTTGGATATGTTGTAGTTAAGGAATTAAAGAACAACTTTCATGAAGCCAACTTTGTGATTCGAGCTACAGATGATGGTCTTATATTGAAAACCAATTCCGGGTGTTAGGGGAAATGAAAAACAATTCCACCAAAGAAACATCATTATGATGTTTCATCATTATGGTGTTTTCATCATTATGATGCTTTCATCATTGTGATGCTTCCATCATTGTGATGCTTCCATTATGATTGTAATGCACCAACGGTTACACCCTCTATCATAGCAGTATGTGTGTGTATCTCCCTATAGTCATCCTGTGCAAGACTATCGTAGTCAGATGGCTTTCCATAAAACAGCTACCAACCGTTACACCTTCTGCAATTCCACTTATTCGGGCCTAGCAACCTTCATAAACAAAATATATGAAGAAAAAGTCCGGGGCTACCACTTAGAAAACAAAAGAATGAAGTTTTGGTACTTACGACATGGACTATTAGCAAGACACCTCATTCGTCAACTCCCTCGACTAGAGACTTGGGGGACTCCCACCATATGCTACTACGCCTTGGTACTCAAAAGTTCGTGACTACTCAGTGACTTGGATTTTTCAAGTCTCCAACCGAGAAGTTTTCCTCACTCGGGAAATTAAGGGAACACTACCTCAAACTACATGCTTCACTCACAAAGCTTCAACAATACAGGTTTCAACAAAAGCAAAAATTCAAAGAACTTTATGAAGAAGGCTTTGGTGTATTTAACACAATATGTTGAAATGAAGCAAAGCTTATTTATTAATATTTTCGATAAGCCACAAATATGTACATATACATGAGTCAAAATAAACAAACAAAAGGGAGCCTTCACAAAGGTTGCTTAGGGGAAGTCTCAGCAGTCGGTAGAGCCCCAGAAAGAGAAAGCACCGGAGGGTGGTTATCCGGAGCCTCAGTACTTGACAAAACCCCAGAAGGAGGAGGCATTGGAGGTTCATCATTTGAAGCTTCATTACCAGGTACAGCCCCAGAGGACGAAGGCAATAAATGCCTTTGGAACAAACCCACAAACCGCTGATGATCAAGTAAAACCTTACCATCAGATTCCTTCATCTGGTCAAGCTTCCTCTTCATGTTTGTAGCATAGTCATGGGCGAGCCGGTGCAACTGCTTATTCTCATGCTTGAGCCCTCTAATCTCCTGTTTGAGACTCATCACTTCAGCAGCCAATGATTCAACTTGGCGGGTTCTAGCAAATAGGCGTTGGGCCATATTAGACACAGAACCTGCACACTGAACACTAAGAGCCAGAGAGTCCTTAACAGCCAACTCATCAGACCGTTTGGAAAGTAGTCTGTTATCTTTGGGAGTGAGAAGGTTCCTGGCCACCACTGCAGCGGTCATATCATTCTTCATCACAGAATCCCCAACGGTAAGAGGACCAGTAGGGGATATGAAGGATGGGCGCCATATGTTGTCTGGAGAAGGCGTGGCTGTCTCTTCTCCAAGGTTCAAGTCAAAACGACGGTCGGAGGGTCCAGACATTTTCAAATGTGTTGAAGAAGGAAGAGGTCAGACAAATCAAGATCTTAGAAGTGCAGGAAATGAGCTTCTACTGGTAGAGATTCAAGTGTGCTGTGGAACTTAATGCCAGCCTCTATAAAAATCTGCACTCGACGGAGCTTCAGAAATCGAAGAGGCGTTTGCTTTCTCAAAAGCTGGGCTGCTCAGAGACCACGAGGGCCGATCTCAGAAATCGAAGAGGCGTTTGCTTTCTCAAAAGCTGGGCTGCTCAGAGACCACGAGGGCCGATCTCAGAAATCGAAGAAGCACATGCTTTTTCAGCCTCGTCAGCACCTGTCACATGCACACTCAGCTTTGCGGAAATTACGGGCAATCTGTCGAAGATTTCTGGTGAAGTAGAAAGCACGTGAATCTTACTGTTCAATCACCGCTCTCCATATGCACCATCAACTCCTCGGGTACCACATATAACTTTGTCAAAGATCTCTGACAAAGTTTAGGCACGAGAATTTCGAAGTTCCAGCTACCCTACTATTACCCATAAGGGTAAAGGAACATCACCACTGCTTGACAACTGGAAAGTCCCTATGTGTGTCGACCTCCGTGTTTTGCGGCAAGACAGGTTGGCAAGAACGTCCAACCTTTACTCACATTCGAGAAAAGACTCCCAACATAATTACTTTCTCAAAAACCGGAGTAGCACCGCTTTCCGAATCTCGAGAGTCAGATCCTCGACGGGATTGCTTGTTCGAAAACCGAAGAGGCACAACTCTCAGAACTTCGAGAGCCAGATTTCCTTAGATAAAGCTTGTCTGTAATCTTCACACGTAATATCAGCTTTCCAGATACCACATACCACTTTTTCAAAGTGCTCTGACAAAATTAAAACACGTGAAGCTGGCAGCTCCCACTACATTGCTGTGACCAAGAAGGGTAAAGGAATAGCATTACTACTTGTTATTGGGAAATCCCTATATACATTGACCTCCCTCCTCAACGGACAGGCAAACCTGCAAAAATGCTCAACCCTTTCTCACATTCGAAAAGGCACCCTCAACATAACCTCTCGAAATACTCAGCTTTATTTCCCCCCGATAATACCTCAGCAAATAAGCCACACCAAGAACAAGAGTATCTCATATCATCAGGGTCGAAAGCAAGAGTATCCCATATCATGCTTTCTCCCTGTCTTTGTCTTTGTCCTTGTCCACACCTGCAGGACAAGGAGAAAGAGAGCAGTCAGTCGGAACCTGAAATCAAACCTCCAATTTGGAACTGACTGCCTGGAGCCTTTGCCTGGTCGCTTACTTAGCATTGCTCTCGAGTACTCATCCTCAACTGCTATCAAGGTCACGAATTCCACCGGCAAATACCTCATGACAGTTGATCAGATATTGGCTCTTTACACTGAAGCTGCCAAGCGTGAATGAGTCACTATGAAGGAATGTTCTGAAGGACCATTTAAATGCAAAGTTTGCACACCACTTCTGCCATGCAAAAGATTGAAGCAGAAGGTTCAACGGTGGGCTGAAACAGATCACTACAGCACGACACCTTTCCATACCACATTCATTATTCCGTCAACAGCAATAGTATCCCATATCATCAAGGTCGAACGTACTCTAGATTTGATGGACTTGTTTTGACCCTCAAATTTTTGAGTCGGCCTTATACTCTGAAGGGCACCAGAAAACCCTCCAGCACAGTTCAAGAATAAGCCTGTGGAAAGTTACTTCTTCAAAAGCAAAAGTATCTCATATCATCTCTTATCCATTTGCTTCTCCTTATCCTGGCAGTTGAATGAGAGACAAGGAGAATGAGAACAATCAACCGGAAGCCGAAGTCAAACCTCTGCTCCTGGTTTGCTTACTTGGAAGTTTGACTGCTTACCTTGTCTGTCACCTCTTTCGGCAGATCTCCTAGCTCGGCGACTTGGGGGACTCCTACTATAGGGTTTGTATCGCACTTGACCAAGCCCGAAACTACAAGTAAGCTTCAAGTGAAATTGATACATTACCTTGTGCGTCAACATCAGCTAAATACACCATTCCCGGATGGAGGAAAGGTACTTCCAGAGAAGGGCAGATGAAGATCAGACCACACTTCGGTACTTAGAAGTTTCGTGATTACTCAAGGGATTGGATCTTGCAAGTCCCCAACCGAGGAGTTTCCCTCACTCGGGAACTTAGGGGAGCACTGTTTGTACCATACTTGACCAATCCCGAAACTACCGAGCACCGGCCAACGCTATACTGTCAAGGACCCAGAAGAGTTCCCCTCCGACCAGGAGGCCAATCACTACTCGACACGTGTCAAGATTAGAAGCCAATCAGAGCGCAGCACGTGTCGACATCAAGAACCAATCACAACATGACACATGTCAATGTGACAAAGCTACAAGTTTTTCTATAAATAGGGGTCATTCCCCCACAATATTGCCTAATGCCATTTTGTGTTAAATCATTCACAAGAACTCACTAAATTGAGAGCTTGATCCTTTGTACTTGTGTAAGCCCTTCACTACTAATAAGAACTCCTCTACTCCGTGGACGTAGCCAATCTGGGTGAACCACGTACATCCTGTGTTTGCTTCTCTGTCTCTATTCATTCACGTACTTATCCTCACTAGTGACTGAAGCAACCAAGCAACCAAGCGAAGGTCACAAAACCTGACACTTTCTGTTGTTCCAAGACCTCCGGTTTTGTGCATCAACAAAATTTACAAATACAAACAAATTGAGAGGTAGATAATTTTTGCGTTTACCGCTGTACTTAATTAAGATTTCTCTTTTAAAAGCAGAATATGTATATTTCGCAACAATTTCATATGCCAGATTCCAAACTGAATAGAGCTCGAGTTTTGTTGTATACAATTTTAATTTTTTCTTGTTAAAAAAATGTTTCATTTTTTCGTAAGTCCCTCCACTAATTTGTTCTAGCATTGAACAAACTACCATGTAAAATTTTAGCACTTCCTTGTAGGGGATCAAATAATTGTGGGCAAGGTATGCCAAGTGGAGCCAATTCCCATCTAGAGAGCCTAATGGATCGAAGTAACAACAATACGACAATTTTTAGAATTTTTATTTTTGGCAATGCCCCTTGTAGAATGTTGTCTTTTTGAAAAGGAAGAGGTTTGGTGGCCAGTTTTAAGTAGGATCCATACACTGTATTCATATTTCAAAGACATTCGACGAAGCGATATGGTTCAGATTCATGCTTAACATATAAGTCATGATTGTTGTAATAACTACCGTATTTAGGCTAAAATGGAATGTGATAACTCTAAATATCTATTGTTTATTGCTTTCCATATATAAATTCAACTTATAGGGTACGATTTTATGACATTTGTATGGAAAAATAGTTAACCACAACCAGGTGAACATTGATGTTGCAACTTTGAACATAAAAATTCAAAAGAAGAAATGTAATTGTAATAATATATTTATTAATATCTATGGTTGAATAAACATACAAATACAACAATGTTTCCCAACTTGTTTTGATGAATTAGTTAATTATTCGTACGTAAGATCAGAACTGGTTGAGGGATGAAAATGTTTGTCCAAATCCCCAAGTGGATGGAACCACATTAGAAAATACAAGTGCTCTTCCATCAACCAGTGTGAGCTTAAAAGAGAGTCTCTGGTTTCGAAGGTCAACGCTGCTTTGCCAATTTGCCCCCCAATTCCTGTGCATGGCCAGCCACGTTCCTCTTCTCATCCTCGACCCCCTAATCCATGCAGCCTTCACGTCCCCGCTTCCGCCGACGTTGGAGATCATCACCATGTTGAAGCTCGACTGTCCCTTCAAGGTAAATCGGACTCCGCCTCTTCTTTTGCAGGACACTCTTTAGTCCATACACACATTAATTGCAAAGAGGATGACCAAGGTTCGTTATAATGTTTCAGACTACCGTCACACCAAAAATTACTTGAAAGTTACAATATGTATAACATAGGGATCAATTATTAATAGTCTAAAAATGTCATCATGCGTGAATTCATGTATATTTTCTCTCTTATGCTTTGATAAAAGAGAAGTGCAACATAATAACATTTTTGGACTACCAATAGCAGATTTCATAATATATCAATTCAACACATCGATCAAATGTAAATTAAATTTGATTATAATTCAACAATTAAGACTGCACAAGTTTGAGTCTCCTTTTCCATAAATATTTAATTTTCTTTATTAGACCTCAAGTAGATGTTCGGGCCGGAAAGATGGTGCATGCATGTTGGGATTTATTATATTAGGACTTTTGAATGGGCACTGGCTATAAACTCGTGAATTGTTATGTTGTGTAATAATCTATTTTAGCCATATAATATTGTTGCTACCTTCTGTAAATGACAGGAACTATGCCTTCATTGCCTTGTCGGGCAATGCGAAGAAAAGCAGGCATGGACATGTCGAAGTGTTGGTGAGGAAAATTGCACCACCCTCCGTTGTTGTTTGGGGGGCAGAAATTGGTGGCGGAAACCGTCACAGAACGACCTCGAAGGCACCACTTTGGATCTGTGTTGTAGTTACACATTACTTGGTAACACGCCCCACAGGCCTCACCTCCTCTGAAAAGTGTGCTACTCACGGCAGCTGTGTTCACTCCAAACCCCGAATGGATGGTACTTTCGTAACCACAAGCACCACCTACGTACACATGATGTAAATCAACAATATTGTTCTTAAGATTTCGTTTCTTTAAAACTTAGAACTATAGTATATGAGATTTGAATCAAAATCTCTTACAACGAAGTGAAGCAAGATTGCATGTCACTAGACCAGCAATCATGGAGAATGTTATTAATGTTCAATTTTATAATTAATTTTTTTTAGTGATGATCACCGCGTATTGCACAAACAAAAGGAAAACGGTGGCGCCCGTATCAACCAATTCGAGCATATGTCAAGTACGCAAAAGTTAATGCGAAAAAGTATAACACACGCTAAAATTTGCGCCTTTGTTATTAACAGTCCTAAAACATATTAGGTATATGAACGGATATAGAAGAAAAGATGTGAGGCAGAATGACATTTTTAGAAAACATAATTAGAAATTAATAAGAAAACATATTATTGGCACACTAGAAAAGTTATCTTGCACTCCTCATTTGTGAAAGCATGAAAGAGAACATTCATGGAGGAGTGCATGATCACTTTTTTAAAAGCGTCAACAAATAACTTTAAAAAAAATATTAAAGAAATAAGTAGTAAAGTTACACAAGTTAAAGAACATTATTTTCTCATCAAAATAGAAGTGAGTTACCAAGGGTGGCTGGGTCTTGGTTGGTCCCGTAGAAAGTTGCATGACCACTAAGCCATCCATTGGCTTCAACATTGGTGAGGATAATGCCCTCCAAAACTATACAAACGAACAAGAAAAGATGCCAGAAAAGAGGCACCATTATAATTTCTCTGTAAATTAAACCGCAGATCAATTTTTCTGTACTTGTTACCGGACAAACTCTCAAGTTCTTTCACTTTCTTGAAGAAGCAGGCTTCCATTTAGTATTTTATAGACTGATCAAAACAGGATCGTCGGTGAATAAATTAAAATAAAATGAAAATTAGCATTAATGCATGCATGGTATCGTGTGTATATGTATTTACTTTATAAAATTAGTATTTGCAAAACGCGTTTTCCCACGTCCTATGATGTACGGAAAGACAGTGTACGGTAAGGGAATGACGTGTTTTGAGACATGATAGAGCAAATACATGTGATCACAACTAGTTGTGCGATCTTCTGTTTTTTCAGAGTAACATGTCGGTGAGTTGGTCGGTGATCAAATTCAGTGATACGAAACATGCATGAAGCTAGCAAATATGAGTTTACCATTATTAATTAATACAAACTCGAATATGGGCACGATCGATCTACTACTAAACCGAACAATATGAACATGTTTTGGTGGTGGCGACTTCAAATGAGTTGGGTTAATTAATATGTGTTAATATTTTGCTCATTGTTTTTCGTATTGATCTTTGTAATTACTGGAACTCTCATTTTAACTATGTGGCGGAGTCATAAATTCTTTCAACGAGGGTCGTGGATTCACTCGAGTGGAGCTGGATAGTACCGGGGACACTATCACCCTATTCCAGGGCCATAGACGGAGTCCAAGTAATTCTGTCTGATAATCATGCTTGTTCCGTAAGACACGTGAGCTGATCTTGATATGGACTAAATCAGATCCAATAAGTCTTGGAGTTCCTGGAATTGGCGTGCGCTGCACGTAATCACAAACTTCTAAGAGAGTGCAATATCTACTTCTAGATATCATCTAAGATTCTCTTAGCTCAGAACAAAGATTCTATCCTAAAAAAGCTCTCTCTCACACAATATAAATACACTCATTTTGGATTCATATCTGGTAACGCAATCTAAACACTTCAATTCTCTTGTCCACTGCTTGAGTCTAAAACTATTCACTAACTTGACCGTCAGAGAGCCTTTAGCTGACACCCCATCCCCCGATCTCAAGCTTGCTCATGGTTGTTTACTATTTTACAGATTGCTCGATGTTTGTGCACTACCACCACTCACGGTGGTGCGAATTTGGTTCCAACATGTGCCAAATTTCATTTAGCCCCAAATGAACCTCAATTTCCTAACCCATACTACAGATCCAACCCTCAAGACTTTCTTTTGCCATCAATTTACCAGTTTTCAATTGAGAAGGCTGACCGAATTCCTGTGCCCATTGCCCACCCTAGAGCGAATCGCTGCTTATTCAGTTGAAGGTGCGCGAAAAGCATTTGAGTTCGGCCCGAAGTTTTGCCCTGCCTCCTTCTATGGTTCTGGATTCATGTCCTACTTTGCCGAAGTTGGAACTATGTTCTTGCTGATTTCTGGGCGGTGGATATAGTGAGGTTTGGTTGCTTCTTTTGGCTTGCAAGTTAGTTGGTGATAATTGTCAGTTTTGCTTTGGGTTTTATGATGCTATTGGTATGTGGTTTGCCATAGTTTTTTTTTTGGGGCAATTGAAGGTTTGTATGTGGTACGATGTATGGATGGATAATTTTATGGTGTGGAATTGACAATGTAGGTTGTCGGCTACTTCTGATTTCGGGTAGCTGGGACAAGTCATCCCTCATCTAGGCTTCTAAATTTCTCTTTATTAGCCACTTTTGGGTCTCTACTGTTTGAGACCTTGTGGATAGTCTTTTTTTCTGGGTAAAACTCTTTTATGTTATTTCTTTTATGTACTCTTTGTAATTGCTGTAGAGAAGAATCATTACTCATGCTTTGTTTGTATAAGTGGCTCTTCTTTTTGTATTCCAACCATTCGAGGACTGCATATGTTGTATTTTGTCCTGTTTGGACTTTCTTTTATAAACGTTCTCTACCACTTGACAAAAAAAAAAAATAATAATAATAGTACCAATACCATCGTTCGAGTCATTTTGAGGGAGGCAGATTCTCTGCCCTTTTACTTTCCGTACCCTCCTGTTTTATATGATCACGATTAAGTAATGTCAACATTTTATATATATATATATATATATATATATATATATATTTATAGAGATAATAAGACAAAAATGAATAGTAATATAAAATGTTGACGTGGCTTAACCATGACCACACAAACAAGAGGGCACGGGAAGTGGGAGGGCAGAGAATCTGCCTCCCATTTTGAGTAGTCTCATGGGTCATTTCGACGGAGATGGATTGTCTGCCCTCCTTTCTCCATACCCTCCTCATACCCTCCTGTTTTGTGCGGTTACGGTTAAGCCACGTCAACATTTGCTTTTTGTCTTATTATTTTTATATAAAAATTAATATAAAATGTTGATGTGGCTTAACCGTGACCGCACAAAACAGGAGGGCATGAGGAGAGTATGGAAAGAGGAGGGCAGACAATCCTTCTCCCATTTCGACCCACTTGTAAGTTGTAACACAACACCAATTTTGAACCTTAACCATACGATCAAGTTGGACAACTACAAAACCAGCCCGCACATAACTCCCTTATTGTCAACCACTTAGTATATAAGCTTAACTGGTTGATTACGCGCTTATTGAAGATATATTTAGTTTCTACGCCCGGTTTGATTTAGCAAGTTTGGTTAAAATTACTTTTTTAAAATGACTAAAAATGATTACAGATCACCAAAAGTGTTTTTAACCATCTTTTAAAGTGATTGCATATTAAAAAAGAGCCACTGTAGTGCCTTATACAAGACACGCTATGTTCTTCTAATGAAACTGTATTTATTGAAAGCGCTTTCTAGCAAAAGTGCTTTTTATTAAAGTACTTCCAAAGAGCTCTTAGATGTTTTGGGCCTGGCCCCCTAGACGCACCCAAAAAACAAAAAGGCTATATCCTGCATAATACTAGCAAAATACAAAATCTCTACCAGCATATGGTGTATATATTCTGTATGATGGTAATTTCTTACAACTGTACAAGAGTGAAGCTATATAAAGAATATGCTCAGAACAAGAGAAGGCACAGCATAAAACAGCAGAAAAGAAAGATGGTTACTCTATTGAGAGATCTGTCCAGCTCTACTTCCTGCCTTCTCATCCTATGACTACTTTGGGTGTACGAATTCGGATACGGGTAAGTAAACAAATTAGTGTTTGAGCTCCCAAACATCCTTTCAAACACAAACTCTCCAACCATTCCAATCGTTGGATTGGATAAATTTGTCAACGCTGTACCCCCGAGATATGCTGGTTCTGAGTTTGTAGCATAACCACCATAAGCGGGGTAGTACTGATCGTGAACAGACTCTGAATGCCTTTGCAAAAAATTTGGATGAAGTTGCTGTCTTGGCACTGATGTGGCAGTTGTAGCAGTAATCGAAGTGTTCAACATCGGTGGGGGTCTATGTGGTACGACCAGATCCAACTGAGGTTTCTTTCCATCAGAATCTGTAGAGGATAAGCCCCGACCATAGAGGGGAACCACTGAAGAAGGGGTGATGTTAGCCTTACAGACAGGACAAGTCTGCTGCGGGTGGGATTGTTCATCAGAGGCGGTTGGGACCTGAAGCCACTTGTAAATGCACGGCCAGCAGTACAGGTGACCGCAGAGAGTCACCACAGGTTCATGTGCTGAATCTAAGCATATGTTGCATTCAAAGCTGCCAGTGTCGTTGTCCGAGACTGTAGTTGGGGATGAGATTGAATTCCACTTCTTGACTGAAACATCTCCAACGGAAACAAAGTGTGTCTCAGGCTCATACAAGTTCTGTTCCATAGCGATATGTTCTGTTACAAAAGGTTTTGTTTATTAGTAAGCATAAACTGCCATTACACACCAGTAAAACAAAACAATTCAAGTGCGTGCGAATGTTTGCGCATTTGACAGAAAGAAGTGAGATTCCGTTAATAAATACTACAAGCAAGGAAATTCGATAGTACAAAAAGAAACTGTCCCTAAATCTTACGACCTCGACTAAAAGCTTTTATAATCAATCTCAACAATGCCACTGACAACTTCCTCAACCCGATTTCTATCTAAATAGACACTAAGCATCTATAAAAACCACAAATGAATCAAACAAAGGAACCAATAGAAAATAGGGTATAGTTAACTTTAAGGTAACAAAGACGAAGATACAGAAATATCAATTAGCACTGGCCCCGTATTTTTTAATTGGAGAACGAAAAGAACAAGGGTTTTAAACCCACTAATCATGTATAAGAAGAATATAAATGGCCTCTACCTATCTTAATCCTAAACAATTGGAAAGATGAGTATGACTAACATGCCAGCATCATGTTTTCCCCTCTTTTTTATCTCTCACCTCCAAAACAACTCTATGTTAAGACAACAATGTTTAATTTCGGTTTCTTGACGATTCAGTAAATAAATAAAATAACTCTCAAGAATAGATCTCAAGAACCCCAGAGGATTACAAGATTAAAGATTTCAGTAATCCAGGTTCCAAAACCTACAGATCTTGATTCTAGACTTCAAATCAAGCCAAAAGTATCCACACAAAAAAAATGTTTTGGAAGAAGAAACAATGTTGCAAGAGTGGACTATGAAATTATGAGGGATTTACGATCACAAAATTAATTAGAAATCGCATATGCCAAATCAAAGCGAAAAGAATAGCAAAAACTTTCTTTTTTCTACAAACGATACCGGGGAGGGGGGAATTGAAGTCGGGACCTTGGGTGCAAGGTGAAGGCTTCTAAGATTGCAAGCATAGCAAAACTCAAAAGCTTAGTCTCCAAAACAGAACAGGTTTATATTTATTCAGAGGGAATTCTAGAGGACAATTTAATTTCAAGAGAACAAATTAGAACCATGAGGATGCCTAATCATTTGTGAAGATGATCAATGGCCTTCATAAGAACTATAGTGTAAGATGCTCAATTTTTCGGATTCTGGGCAGCAAAATTAAGCCTAACAAAAAATTTACATATTCCTTCAAGGAAAATTCCCAGTTCTTTGTAATATTGATCAATCAACCCACTAACAGCTAATGTTTAGCAATTGAAACATGTTTTTATATAGGAAGTAAATCAGTTGAAACCGAAAAATCGCCAGTGGGAGAATTACAAACAAGGTTTTCCCTACATGAACAGAGACAATGGCAGAAATTGCCACCACCAATCACTTCCATTAATAAATTTCCTCTATGGAAAATCACATTCAAAGATATACACTTTAGGTTCCAGAAACAACTTCTCCCAAGCAAACAGAACTCAGAAGATGGGGAAAAAATAAAACAAAAACTCCTAATTATCCAGGACTACATGAAACGGTTATATTTTCAAGGGATTAGAAATCTCAGACATAATAAAATCACATTAAAACATGGCAATTGAAACCCCAACACAGAAAAAAGGAGGCGAAAAGGAACCAACCCATCATTGTTCTAAAAGTGAAAGCAAAATTAAAGAGAAACCCATCAAATAAAACCAACAAATTCAAGAACTTTCACAGACAAAGTCCAGAAACAAATAATATGAAAAAGAAAATTAAGAGAGAGGGAGAGGGAGAGATAATGCATACCGAGGAAGAGAAAAAGCTGGAAGGGATCGAGGTGGCTATCAAAAACAAGCTCCGAATCTTACAGGTTAAGAAAGAGAGAAGAGAAGAGAGAGAGAGAGAGGTGGTGGGTTTGATTGTTGGCGACAGAGAGCAGAGGTGGAATGGTTGAGAGCGAAAGGATGGAGGTGAAGGTTGTATAAATACAAAACAAGAAAGAGATCTTTGAGTATTGTATTTTGGTGTAAAGTTGTTTTGGGTCTCAAGTGTCATGCAAGATGTGAATATATATTTACAACGAGTTCAACCGCGTCGGGTCTTCAATGAATCAACGTATGAATGGAGTTATTATGGTGGTTCAATTCAACGCCATGACCCCATTTTTTACTTTACCCCTCTTTTATTTTCTTTGTTTGCTTGGACGAATTTTTGTATGTATTCGGAGTACAAGATGATATACACTTACGTGACATAAACATATTGTTATGGTAATGTTCTGTAGCGTTGAAATAAGAGAAATGTTAAGAGACTCTAAAAAAAGTGGGTCTCTTCATAAATTCTCTGTCACCTCATATTTTTTGCACAACATTTTATAATGTTGACATGTGAATTAACGTAAACAGTGAGGTCATAGAGAGTCTGTGGAGAGTCTCCTTAGCATTCACATGCCCTTGGTTTGTTGGCAAGGGACGCCATTTGCGATGTACGTGTGTCATATAAGTTGTTCTTTGCTTTCTCATTGTCCTTCCACTTTATTATTACACATGGTGTATCGCTTGTCTTCTAATAGAGGATAAATTTTTCAGTGTGCCATAAACACATTCTGGTACATTGAGTGTAATAATATAATTGGTTGAAACTTTTTTCAATTTTCAATCAACTGTATTATTACACTCGGTATACTGAGCCATATTTATTGCACCATGCAAAATATCTCCTAATACAGTAAAAAACCTGAGTTTGATTGAGGTTAGAGGATTAGGATCCTCTCCTGAGCTAAGGGTGAGGATCCTCATGAGCAAACCTATGGGGCCGTTGAAATTTTATCCAATGGTTACAAACAAGGAGCCCCTCTAAAAGTTATAATAATTGTAACCGTTGTATAAAATTTCAACGGTCTGATGGGCTTGCTCATGAGGATCCTCACCCTTAGCTCAGGAGAGGATCCTGATCCGAGATTAGAAATGAGTTTTCTTGCCACGTGTGAAGTGTGATTGATGCGGCAAGAAGGTAAATTAGAACGAGCTTAAAGTGTTTAAGCTTATAAGATCTAAAATTCTTTGTGTAAAAAGTAAACCACTTATTTTTTGGTAACCTTATAAAATCAGTTTCTTAGCTCTTTTTTTTTTTTTTTTTTTTGTCAATATATTAGCTCAGTTTTAATTGGTCTTGTCACAATCACTTTTTGTGTATTTGATTAAAGATCTTGAATATAGTCTATACAAATCTCTAAATTTATTTTTTAAGGATGAAAAATACTCCATCCACATTAACAAGACAATGTTTTATTTTTAAATTATTGTAATTTACGAGAAAAGAGTTTCACACTCAAATGTTTAGGAGGTCGCTTTTCTTGAACTGAATTATCTGTTATGAACTGGATCATTAAATTGGATTAGAACAAAATATGATCCACGTACCTCCTTACGTTCATAGCTACATCACATGCACCAATAAATTCACATTTAGGTCAAAAATCTGTGCAGCCTTGCTATTGGTGTTTGGCAACGGCCAGCAACAACAAAGGAACCTTCCTGGTTCCTAGCTATGAATTTAGAAGAATCAACTAGAAACTACGACTAAACCAGTGAAAACGAAACCTCATTTTCTTGACCAAAGAAAAATATTTGGCAGGTAAGTAAGCAAAAGCTGATTAGGGTTTTCATTGGTTATAACTAAGCAAGGGAAAAATTGAAGTTGATGAAGATTCAGGGAGTCGATGGAGATTTTACTTTTGGAAATTGACCATCCAGAAGAATGCGACTTGCTAATTAATTATATTTTAATGATAAAAATAGGGTTGGATGTTGGAGGTTATGCTGACTAGACCGTTACCTGCAACCGTCTTTATCTTTAATTAGTCATTTTAACAAATAAATAAATAAATTAACTCTAATTAGTCTTAGGTAGTTTCTATACATGCCAGGTGGAATTAGCTGCTGATTAATTATCAGCGGCCTGATTATTTTGAGACTCAAGAAATGAGTAGTTGCCCTAGCAGTAGCAGACCAGTGTGTTTTGAATTGATAAGTTGACAGCAGGTTGGACTGCGCATCTTAAATAAAAAATAACATGAAATAAGCACGTTAATTAATACTTAAGTAATAATCTAATTATAAAAAACCACGTCATATGGTCTATAAATTTGGTTTAAATAGATAGTCTTCGATAGGCTTTCACATGATTGTCACATGATCGAACTCTAATGTCATTACTATTGATTAGTATGTGGTAGTGCCAAGGGAGAAATAGTACACCAAGGGGAAGAGGAGAGTTTTGTTTCACGTTGAATGATTTGTCTAGAGGAATCCATAGAGTTGTGATACTTCTTTGAATTGTCTTATGATTTTTTTCATAATAAGACCCATTACTTATACACGATAACCCTTATGATAAGTCATACTTCTTATCACATTTTTGGTTAAATGTTATCAGTACACCAATCTTACGGTGCACCTTCATACATCAAATACACACATAGTAATTAAAGCCAACATCATCGTGATCATATTCTAACATCTCTCACTTGATCATGATGATGCAAAATCTTGTTGGCTAAATAGATTGGATATCATTACCGAGTATCCAATCCTATGTACTCTTAACTTTCCAACTGTAGTTTACAAATATTTATAAATTGTCGTCGGTCCATGGTTCGGCTTATAAATGTGCATGCTTTGATCACTATTACTAACCACGCTTGTACTAGCGACTCCATTTTACTAATCTTTCAAGTAAAATGGTACCATTACTCTATTCCAAGAAAATACCATATATATATAGTATTAATGGCGACTTCAGCCAAGTCCAACTTGAAATGCGTTAAAATTTCGATCAAGTACTTCCTCCTAAACCAATCATGAGGCTTTCCTAGATACACTTAATCCACGACTTTACACATTATACGCCAAGATATTATACAAATTCAAACTTAATGTGTTTGACAAATTTACATACAAGAAGATCTGTTATAGCTTTGTTACCTCGCTAGTGCCCCTATATCTTTTATCCAACCAAACAATCAGATAGAGTCTCATCAAATTTTTCATTTCAGGCATCCTCAAAATCTTTCCAATGCCTATACCGCATGCCCCTACTGCAACATCTAGATAATTCCAACTTGTAGTCACATACTCCTCTAAATTTGCTTTTAGAGAAATCCTTTGGTCATACAATTGGTCGTCATCTTACTAAGGTTGTGTGGCCGACTTTCACTTCATCCCTCTCCCTATAATTCCATATAGTGATAGTTTACATTAATGTGTTCTTAAGAACTAACAATTCCTAAAAGATGGCAGACTTATTGTCATATAACACATTGGCATACTTTCTAGGAATACAATATCGATATGCATCAATAAACAACATATACTAAAGAGTACTTACCGGCCATATTATAACACAATTTTGTTTCTTAATTAATCAAAAAAGGACAATTATGTTTTTAATAAAAATTTCATGCAACAATGCACTACAACAATAAAAAAAAAAACACGCATATTATTACTTAATTCAATAAATTTCATATGTTGACTTCTTACTAACTCTCTTAACTTCTTGTCAATTTGCTTGTGATTTATTGGCATAAGGGAGCTGGAGTCCCCCTAGAGGCAAGGGGAAGGGCACATGAGTCACAAAGCCTCTTCTAGAACAAGTCTTGTTTATCAAGTAATCTCATCATTCTTCTTAAGAAGAAAATGGGAGAGTGCCTCTTGGATAACAAAATATGATCCACATACGTCCTTACAAATAAGGTGATGATATTCATACACCCCTTTTTTCCTCTTATACACCTTCTTAATTTCCAGCATTTGGCTCGAATGAATTGAAAAAGATCAAATGACATAAATCAACATAAGATGTGTGAGAGGTAAAATGATATGTATGAATAGAACCACTTTCCATATATATAGCTACATCACATGCACCAAAATTCACATTTGTGTCAAAAATCCGTGCAACTAGAAACTACGATTATATCAGTAAACATGACATCTCATTTTCTTGACCAAAGAAAACTATTTGGCTGGTAAGCAAGCAAAGCTGATTAGGGTTTTCATTTGTTTATAATTTTTGAAATGCGGAAAATTGTAACAAATAAATTAAGCAAGTAAAATTTTGAAGTTAATGAAGATTAAGGGAGTAGATGGAGATTTTACTTTTGCACGTTGACCATCCAGAAGAATGTGACCAGCTAATTAATTATAGTTTAATGAAAAATATAGGGTTGGTGATTATGCTGACTAGACCTGTCTAATATCTACAACTGTCTTTATCTCTAATTAGTCATTTTAGTAAAGTCTTAAATGTTAAAATAGTTCTTGTGCTTTGCCCGTTTGGCCAATTCAGTTTAAGGATTATTAATTTGGCTAATTTCATCTTTGTATTTTATTCTATTAGTTAATATGGTCCATTCGTTTAATTTACTGTTAAAATTTTCATTTTAAATTAATTAAATATAAGATTTAAATAAAATAAAATAAACTAAATTGAAAACACAAGGAACCAAATCGGTTGGAGAGATAAAACATAGGACCCCTTCAACATTTATGCCTTTAATTAATTAAAAGAAACTCTAATTAGTCTTAGTTTCTATACATACCAGGTGGACTTAGCCACTAATTAATTATTTTGAGAAGCAAGAAATGAATAGTTGCCCTAGCAGTAGCAGACCAGAGTGTATTGAATGTTAAATGTTGATATACTATTCCTATGCACGTGGTTTGCTTATCGGACAAGGTTTTGATGCCCTAAACCTTTGGCTGTGTGGGTCGCCGCCATTCTACAAGTTTCTTGTGATTAGAGTTCACAGTTTTTGAGATGCAAAGACTTCTCGAAGTTTCAAACCATTGCTTAAAGAAGCGATTACATTAGGGTTTTTTTTCCTCAACATGTGTTTCAGATTTCATTTTGACAACACATCTTATATGATGACGAACTATTTGATAATACAACATTTTTCAGTATTATTAATTACTTGTTTGTAATTAAGATCGAAGCCGCCTTAGGTCCAGAAGGGTTCAAGAATCATTTTCCCCTCCCAAATCCTCCCTCAATTTCCTCTCCCATTTTCACAACATAAAAAAAATAGTTGGAAAAAAAGGTTGCAACAAACGCCTTAGTAGAGAGTAGGTGAAGCTCCCAACCTCTAAAAGTCTAACTCCGCCGCTTCCCTTCTTGTAATTATACGTTGTGTGTGTTCCACATTATTTGCTAAACAAATTCTATAAAAGACTATCATATGGAACATAAGTCTTCGGATATAATAATACAAATTCTTACAAAATAATTACTTTTTCTATCATGAAAGGATTAATGTGAATTCTAACGTGTGGATGTGAAGAATCAAATTCTTGTAGAATTCTAGCGTGAGTCTCGTCAGTCTTGTCCCCGCAAATCATGTTTCTGTTTGTGCCATTAAGAAATATAAAGGGTTACTGCAGAGTCCAATATTGCCATTCAAAAGGAGTCGATCGTATATAATCCAGGATCCCAGAAATCAGTTTGAGATCAAATAAAGAACCATTTTTGTTCACGTCAAGATCTCAAATCATATCTAACTTATTCCTTTTCTGTCTTTAATATCCACCCTCTGCAATTCCTTGTAATTTTTTATGATCGGGTTGATCAAAGTTTGGTACCCGATTCCCTTCATGAGAGTTGTACTTTAAATTGCAAGTGGTCCTTGTATGGCGGTGTGAGTTCGAACTTCATCAGTGACTAATCTAAATTTAATCTAACAAAATTTATCGTTTTCAAAAGTATATTTTAATGAGAAGGTCTTCAACAAAGCATAAATTATGGAAAATATATCATCTCCGGATCTTTTCCTCCAAAGCTCAAGGATCAAGTGATCCGAGCTCTTGAAATTTGATCAAATGGCAAAAAATTATTATAACTTTTAAAATTTTTTACTAACTTTTCTGTTTTTAGTTGTTTGATCAAATTTCAAGAGTTCAGATCACTTGATCCTTGGACTTTGAACGAAGAGATCCTGTCTAAATTATGGGAGTGAGAAGTCCAGCTTAGGATGACAGAAAAATATCTCGCGACTAAGAAAAATATGATATGCTTACACCTGAATGACAATTCAAAGGGTTCAATCAAAATTTAAAATACATGCTCAACCTGATTTTCTATGTAACCCTTTTTTCTTTTTTTGACAAAATAGTAGTAGATTCTTTAGGGAACTTTTAGTTTAAATATCAAATTCAAAATAACTTTAAGTTAAAATACCATATTTTAAAAGTCAAACTAATTTACTAGTTAAAATGAAAATAATGTCCAACCCTACCATATTTCACTACGTTAATCGTATAGGGTGTAGGGTACAGTTCCAGAATTATGGGCTCCGCCCAAGACACGAGACATACACCCCAAGCCTTAAGCTCCTCCCAAGGACATTCTAAAACCCTAAACCCAAATGATCAACCTCAAACCTTGACAAAACTTCTAAAACGCTAAACAATCATAGTCAACCCCAGGTCCTAAGGGACCTTATAAAATTGGTAAGGACATCTCCAACCGAAGGGTCCAGAGAGCCAAATGGCTGAATATCGTCTCCAACCAAGGGCTAGGCCAGAGGGCTCTGGAATCTGGGAGGGCCCCACGGAATCGGAGAGGGCTAGAGGGCTGGATGTCCGTTTTTTTTTTTAATGTTTTGTTATTTTTGTCGGTTATAGCTGACAGAAATAATATACACTATATTATTAGTGTCGGTTATTATTAGTGTTGGTTATAACCGACACTAATAGCAATGTTAATATAATATCAGTTTGAACAGTGTCTGTTAAAACCGACACTAATTTGAATTTGAATTCCAACAGCTAGCCAGTCACTAGCCGTTGTATTCAAAAATTTTTTTTTGTTTTTATGAATTTAAACCTTTTTTTTTCTATAACTTCCTATAACTTTTTTTTTCTATAACTTATATTTTACAAAATTTGGTTCATATTTTTTTTCGTATAACTTCTATTTTACAAAATTTGTTTCATATTTTTTTTTAAAATTCCATTTTTTTCCTATAACTTATATTTCACAAAATTTGTTTCATATTTTTTTTAAATTTCATTTTTTTCCTATAACTTCTATTTCACAAAATTTGTTTCATATTTTTTTTTAAATTCCATTTTTTTCCTATAACTTCTAGCCGTTGGATTTGAATTTAAGTTGTAGTTTTTAAAAAATAAATTATGTTTGGCCCTATGGCCCTTTGGCCCTCGGTTGGAGACGGTTTTTTGTGACGGGGCTAAAACAAGCCCTCTAGCCCTCTGGCCATCGGTTGGAGATGGAGGCAAATATGGCCATGTACTGTTCATTAAAATATAGTAATATCTTGGATAATCTTGGAGGGCCAGAGGGCTAAAACGAGCCATCTGGTCAGCCATCGGTTGGAAATGGCCTAAAAGAAACAAACTTGAGGACAAGATATTTTATTTAGTCATAGGCTCAATTACAATAAAGTTTGTGGCGTATTCTGAAATACTTTAAAAAAAAAATTCTTACAATATATGCCCAACTTGGTATTTAATATGAACTAACCTTTAACGGTATTTTTGTCTCAAAATTGAAATTTCAAAGTGTAAATCTATACCCATGTTGACAACAACTTTTGAGTTATAAAGAATAACATTCTCTCTTAGCAAATGGAGGTCTCAATCTCAGAAAGATAAGTATCACTTGACTGTGTATATTGTTATTGGCAAGACGTGTGGGATTCAAAAATGCCTTCATTTACTCTATTTTATGGTTTTCGACCCCATGCAGTGCACAATATACCTAAAGGAAAATATTCATTGGCCACTAGGAAAATTCAAGATTGTGAAAATTGATGGCTGTGACAAATCCAGATGGGGATGGCAAATGTTATATGATCCCCACTTTATGCGGCATACAAATATTCAACCTTATCCAAATCAACAAATTAAACTGCCCATATGTCATCAACCGTATACTTTGGAAACCTTAAGTTCATGAATGTTGTATTGTCTAAATCTTAAACTTTGTGTAGGTTTCCCCTAAAAATGATATTTCCATTGTAACTCTTAAAGTATGCAAGTTCAATCGTAAATCATGTGAAGACATTGGATTGGATGACTTGCCTGCAGTTTTGCCAGAAATTTGGAATATTTTGTAAACTGTATGACATGGTTGTTGATGATTGGATTATTACTTAACTGTTGATTAACGAGCTTATTTCCTATTGGTTACACATCACAAGGTTTACAAAATTGGTTAAAAAATTGGTCTACTTAACATTACTCTATTTTGTCAAGTGTAAATCGTATATGCTCAATATATATTAACATACGAGGTCTCTAACCACACATTGATGACAGACTAATCTTACTCCACATCTAGTTTTGATACCACATGTCAGACGACATCCAGGTCAAATAGTACACCAAAACAAAATTGGTGGCCCCAAAAAATACACCATGGAAGTTCAAACTTGGATTAAGAGTTTGAAACCTTACTCATCTTCCACTAAACCAACCCTTAAGGATTAGTTCAAATTTTGATCCAGCATTTCAATTAAAGATGTTGTTTATCCTGTTTGGTCATTTACGAACTCGTGCACATTTAATCTCTTTTATGGCGCTTTCATGCACGTAATCGTGAGCATTCATTTAAATGTAGTTTTTCCTTTAAATTAATGCCGAATAGGAAATAATTAAGGACTTCCCATATATTTTTCTGTACTGAAAGTTAATGTCAACAGGCAATTACATTACATGAACACAAGTACTCGTGTGTATGTGATCACTACTTGTGTTCTTTAATTTCATGTATATTTTGCATACAAGATTTGAGGTTCGATCGCGTTGGGGGTACATGTCAAAGAATTAAAGGTCAAAAACGAAATCATGAAGTTTGATCATCCCGAAGAATATGACATGGAGTTCCTTTTCTTTGCAATCTTCTTGACTTTCTGAGATGGATTTTATCAAAACGGAAATCAATCGAAGTTGGAACTTTCTATCATGCTGACTAGACTCTTATCCGTATGTTGGGGGGACATTATAAAGCAAGCCGGCATTCGGGTCAAGTATCTTATTCGACTATCCAATAAACGGGGCCCGCCTTGAGGGTAGTCGGAGGAGGCGGGTTGCTTGGGGCCTCCATTTTTAGGGGGCCTCCAATTTTTATTTTATTATATTACATATAAATTAATATTACGAATTTTGTGATTGTTCATAAGAAGTTTACAAACTTAAGTCTTTGGGTTTTTTATAATAGAACTTTGTTAGTTATACAAGTTACAGTTGCCTCTGCGGAAAGAAGTTTTTCAAAATTAAAGTTGTTCATATCTTATCTTTGATCAACTATATCACAAGAAAGACTGAATGAGTTAGCTATTTTATCAATTGAAAAAGAATTGGTTGAAAAATTAAATTATGTAAACTTAATTAGTACATTTGCGTCTAAAAATACGAGACGTGTTATTTAGGTAAGGTTTGTACATCTTTCTTATTTTGATATTAATTTTTAATGATATATGATGAAGATATAGAGCTTTTTGTTTTAGAGAATTCTTTTTTATACATATCAATGTACAAAGCGTCGTGGTCAAAGAACTCTAAGACGCCACTTCAAAGACTCGATTAGGGCCTCCAAATTTTCAGCGTTGGCCTTGCCAATGAAATGTTAAATATCGTTAGTTACTTTTCACTAAGAGTTCTGTTTGCAATATATTAATGCTATAATGTTGGCAAAGTAACAGTAATACAGATAATATGAAAAACACGTTTATGAAAAATAAGATTAATCTGCTTATCGATATTAGGTGGTCTGATATTTCACGTGATTTGGTGCCTTGTGGCTCTCACCCATGTATGGATACTGGATAGTCATGTAGCTTCAATGAAATATAATAAGCCACATGAATCTTACACAGAGCCACGTGTTCTTTTCATCAGCAACAGTAATGTGACACTTGGCATACGGTAGAGAATCAAATCTTCAGGATGAAAAATGATGCTTGGCTTCTTATATTAGGAGGCCTATGGTCGGTCGAATTTTCTAAATAATCAGGAGCTAATTCCAATATACAAAGCCTTCACATGGAAGAAATTTCTACTGTTGAATATGAATAGTCTAATAAGACCTCTCTAGCAATGAAAGACTCCTCTCTCATGTATTTTCTTTCAATACGGAAAAGTGCGGAGTGTTAATTATAACTCTCATAATAAAGTGTATCAAGTTGATCCACTCCCATGCGAAAATTCAGCATCTTCCAAACCAACAAATAGTAGAGAATGTCAGTCAAATTTGGAACGTATTACAAATAAGATTCTGATATCGTGTTAGATTACCACTAAGCCTAAAAGCTTAACCTATCAATATACCGACAATGTATGTTAAACTTAAACTCATACATCATCGTAGCATGTCAAGAGATATGCCGTTGGATCAAACTTAAAAACAAAATGCTGATTTATTTGTATACATATTGTGCAGTGAATCTAACAACCCATGTAGAGCATTTGATGGTACTACTTCTTATGCTAGCTATTTTCAAAATCATCACGCTATATCTTTTGAAGTGTATCTGGTCATATTTAGTAATATGAGTCATAACTCTGATGGTGGATAAGGACACTGTTCTATCCTGTGAATTTAGGAGACTAATTGTACATATATTACTAGACACGTATTGTGTGGCATACAAGTTCTCGAGGTTTAGGACAATAATAATAAAGGCCGCAAGTGAAGACAACATTAAAAAGGATAACGTTTGACACGTACGTTTGAGGAACATCTATTTTTATCAAGATTGCCATAATTGGCAATGTCCTGGACCATCCAGATCCGGCCCCATTTGGATTTTTGGGAGATTGTAGTTGAAAGTTGAAACTAAAACATAAATCTCAGCTTCTGTCAGAGCCTCAAAGTTAGCTCTCGGGGCATTATATATGTTCACGTAGAATAGGACTATTTTGATCCGTTTTGTGGGCTAGATGAGATTGATCTTAGACGTATGATTGGATTGGTAGGGATGAGTACATAACTCGTGTGTGGTTGGGTTACATAACCCATCATATTTTCCCTATTTCGGATTTGTAGTCAATCTAGTCTATGTTACAATTTTTCTAACCAAACAGATTAATTAAAAAATAACCCATCTCATCTTGCCCACCAACGGGTTGGTGGTTAATCCGCACCCTCTTGCCTTTAGTAAGAGGAATTGAAGGACCCCAAAGTGTGTATGGCAACATTGCAGACATGATGAATCTCTTGAGCAGCTACTAAAGCGTTTTGAGTTCACATTGAATGTGATAATATTATAAGAGACACGAATCATCCCTCCCAAACTCATAATTTAGGACTCGTAATTTGGAAAACGAACACGATTACTTGACTTGAAGATGACACGAAATAAACGGGTTTGAGTTGGACCATAATCGCATGACAGGGTTAAATAATAACAGTTCATCTCGTCAACCTGTTTAACCCGAAAATAACACACTTGAACACGTTTATATTATTGTGTAGCCTGTTAACCTGTATACGACTCAACAAGAGATAAAAACACATACAGAGATAAAATGTTTATCGAACTAAAGCTGCATAATTTATCTCTACATATAGAGGATCAAAGTCTCCTCTCTAAATTGGTATTCAAACTATTCAAAACCACGAGAATTGTCAACTGATTTAAAAGCATTTTACCTTGCACCCGAGGTTCCGAGTTCAAATCCCCTATTCCCCAATATCAAAAATTAGCTAGGCCTTTCTTTCCAAAGCTATTAGCTACCCAACAGTAGGAGAGTTTATGGTGTAGGGCTTTTCTTTTACGGTTTTGTTGTTGTAGCCGATGTTAGAGAAAACGAACTCGAAATTATAAGTATATGGACAATGAGTCAAACTTCCTACTTAATGCAGCCTCAAATGGCACTCTAGCTATTTAAAAGAAGAATGCACGCATCTAAATAGACCTACAGCTCTGAGCTAGTAACTTCCTCTCACCTTAAACATCCTACGCAGTTACCCCACCAGCACCTCCACCAAGAAGACAACCTTAAGATGGAGTTGTCTTACACTTGACTAGCTAAACCTAAGGACAACCCTCGCACCCCACATAACACCCCCCCTTTGCACGAATAATTAGAAAGAAAATACTCTAAAATGAAAGGTGAACCTGAGGAGTTGACATGAATTTCAATCCGTTGCATCATCCCTTTGAAATGATCTCACAGGAAATCCCACCTAACACTTACAACCTCCTAACATATATTTTCTAGGTTATCCTACATGCATAGGTTCCTGCATCACTGACTACGATCTTCAACCAAAAGATAAAGAAACATAACTGAACTCTGTAACAATGGAAAGTGCGTCTAAGATAACCCACACATACGATTAATAATAATTTACTAAGTCACTAACATTCTCGTAAAGTAAAAAAAATAGTTACAACTTCATCCAGATAACTAACTATACAGGAGCAGACGTGAGTTTATTTTGGGAGAGAAGCCTCCGAAATCTGAGAGATCATAATCTAGAAAGAGAAGAAACAGATACAAGGCACAGCTTAGGTCCAACAAGGTGAATAATACTTACCACACTCTACAAGAACTTCTCTATGCTGGTGGTCAATGTAGATTTTGGAACAGCACCAATAACGGCATCTTTCTTCTCGCCACCTTTGAATATGATGACAGTTGGGATGCTTCGAATCCCATATCGGGTTGCAATTGAAGCACTCTCATCAGTGTTAACTTTGTAGCATTTGAGCTTCCCAGCATATTGCTTTGCCAGTTCATCAATTATGGGGTGGATCATACGGCAAGGCCCACACCACGGAGCCCAGAATTCAACCAAAACAGGGTATTCAGAATCTAGGACAAGTGACTGCCATGTTGCATCACTAACAGCAGGCACTGTAATTTTTAAGAGAACATACTATCAAAAATAAAACTTGTTGAACTACCAAAAGTAATATGTGAACACAGAACTGCAGAACTCTTTCTAATACTTTGGACATTGATTATATAGTAAGCAAGAATCAGTCCAAAAGCACCACCTTTAGATCAAAACTCAATTTTTCTAATAAAAATTTTGATATTTTCAGTCACAAAAATTTCAACCAATTTTATACTTTCGTTGTATACTCTCATAAGTACAATACTTTTGTTCCATATCTATACATAATTTTAATTACATGTCCGAATTACCCAAGATTCATGCACACATCCCCAGGTTTATCATTCGCTTCTGTCTTTAATGACCAGTCACCACACATTCCATCAACATTTCACCTGAAATCGAACATTCATGTTGGAATTTTTAGTCAGTCACTGTGAGTTAAGTACCTTGACAGTCTCAACCGTGGCTTGTCTTTAGCCACCGAGCAGCAGGTCTATTTCAGCCATCAACCGGCATAACCAAACAATTACAAGTAACCACAACTTGAAATCACCAGATAAAGCTTGCCTAAGAATCTAAAGTACATCTTCCGAACCATTTGATTACGCTTCTTAGGTGGCCTCATCCTCGGTTCCTTCTATCTTCCCTTACTAATAATCTAATTTTTACGAGTCAACCCAAGTTTTCAAAAGTTTCAAAAACCAATATTTTTCTTCAACAATTTATTTCCCGATCGATTCCTTTCATTTCCCAACTCTTTACAAACAATGCCACCAATATCATCAACTTATACGACATTCAGAATATGGGTAAAAAGTTTAAAGCCCAATTGATGCAGCTAATAAACAGAGAAAAACAGTTATTTCTTGGATAAAAGTACCACCTTTACTCAATAAACAATCTAAATCTACCATCTTACAACAATCTCTACACAAAAATCAAATCCTCTGTTGATTGCTACGAAACTGAAGGAGAATTAAACAAACAATTTTCCAGACACCCAAACACAAAGTGTGAAACTTGAAAATAAATTAAAAAAAACTTCAAAGCAAATTAAAAAAAAATTGAAATCCTGACTGGAAGGGAGAGATTACGAGACTGACCTTCGACGGCAGTGTCCTGAGCCTCGCAGACGACGAGCCCGCCACGGCGGCTCGCTTGTCCGGAAGCGGGACCGTAACTCAGCGATCCGACGGAGCGAGTTCGGAGAGCTGATCCGACCTTGAGGCCTCTGTAGCGAGGCAACCGAGCGCCGGCGGACAAGGACGAGAGCGACGAGGGAGCCGGGATCCGAGAGAGCGCGGCTGAAGAAGGGAGAGCGGAGGATCGGGGAACGACGACGGAGTCGAGGACTGTAGCCATGGCCGCAGAGGATCGGGCTCTAGAGATAGAAAGTAGAGAGAGAGAGAGAGAGAGATGATGGAGACGGAGTAGTTGATGGGGATGGCGGAAGCAGCAGCTAGTCGATTGGGGAGAGGAGTGTGGATAGCCAAGGCAATGGATGGACGATTAACCGGGGGCGAGGGCAGCGATATTCTGATTAGGTTCTTCCTGCCTTGTGTAAGGGCACCAATCATACTGTGACACCTCAGCACTAATTGTATATTTTTTTTCTTATAAAAATAATACTAGATATACTAATTTTCTAAAATAAAATTGCAAACTTGTGTCACCAATATAAAAAACAAAACTTTAACATTTAAACAATAATCCAATTAGGAACTACGTTATATGGTTTATAAAATATAATTTAAATACATAATCGCTCAATTTATTATTTTACTCCTAATTTGTTATATTTTGGTATTCATAACTAGGGAGGGGTATTTTTTGGAATTTAAAAAATCATTATTTTGTCTTCTCAGTTTATATATATAGATGTTAAGTTTACTTACATGTTGCGTTTTGTACCATATATGTGAAGTTTTGGCATCTATCTTAAAAAATTTGAGAAAACAAATCCTTAATGTGAAGTAAAATTTTACCTTTTGACGTAACACTCATTATCACATAATGCTAAACTAATAATATCTGGATTAGAAAGGTGCGACATGAACAAGAAACACAAATTTTCTTTAAAAAAAAAAATTAGTGACTCACGCAAACAAAAGCACCAACTTAGTTTGATTAAAATAACAATTAATTTAATAATTTGACAAAGAGATGATTAACAATTTATGATTTTACATGTTACTTTTACTAAATCTAAAAAGAAAGAAAAAGAAGAACATGACCCACCCAAAACCTCCAAAAGTGAAAAATGTGATATAAATAAAAATTATAAAATGTAATGGTAGCTATTTCCTTGCGGGTTTGTTGTTCTTGGCATATTTGTGGTAAGCAAAAAGCTAATTTGGCTAAGGACAGTATGGCAGCAATTTAATACTTAAAAGGATGTTGGAAATAGCTCCTTGTCTCCGCTTGATGCCTTCACATCATGCTTATTTCAAAAATGTTTTGGTGTTGTTATCATGTTTACAAAAATTAGAAGACTGAAAAAATGTGTCATTTCCAACGTTTATTGATTTGTTTTGGTGTTCAATCCAACGGCATGTCTTTTTCTTGACCAATTCATATTTAATATACAAGAGGTGTGCATGAAGAGGAGGAGAGCCATGCAACGGGTTCATTGCTAATGTGGTTTTGGATCAATTATGCATTGTTATGTGGAGGATAACTTAAACATAACAATGCATCATTGGATTGGCATGCCACATAATGGTGAACCCGTTCAATGCAAGTTTTCTTAAAAAATGAGAGATATCGTTGTCCTTAACACTAATAGGAGATAGAAAACTATTGAAATGATAAATTTCATAGTAGAAGTGCTCTTTTAGCTCAAGCAATTAAGGTACTGATGTAGGAAAGAAATTAGATTATTTCACATGCAATAAAATTAAAAGAAGCAAGCAGCGAGCAATCAAGAAAAGTGATTGGAGAACTGGTAATTCATGTGCCAATAAGTTAGTTGCTGCTATCATATCCCAAAAGTGGATGTTTTGGATCTTTTGTGTTGCCATATTGACGCAAATTTGGGTTGACATGTTTGTTTTGAGCACATAATATATAGATTGCAAAGAGAGCGACAATATCCACAAGACTTGTTGTCAAACAACAATCTCATACGGAATTTGAGCGAAAATGTTGTTTAATATACTTAACTCGAATTTTAATATTTTAGGATTTTTTTATATTTTGTTATTTGTTATTTCCTTTCCTATTTAGATACATAGGGTTTGTTTTTGTTTGCATATTTCTGGTCAGAAAAAGAAAATTTTGCTAAGGAAAGTAGGGCAGCAATTTAAGGTTGGAAATAGCTCCTTGTCTTTCGCTTGATGCCTTCACATCATTCTTTCATTGTACCTTCAAACATATTTTGTTGTTATTCTCTTATATTTCAATATTTGAAGTCTGAAAAAAAAAAATTGTCATTTCCGTTGTATATTGATTTTTTTTTTTTTTGGTGTGTTAAGTCCAACTGCATGTCTTTTTCTTTACTAATTGTACATTTAAGATATATAGAGAAAAAAATATTAAACATGACAATGCATTATTAGATGTGAATGCCACTTAGCGGTGAACATGTTTCACATAAGTTTTTCTCAAAAATAAGAGTTATCGTATCATTATGTATATCATTGTCCTCATTACTAATGGGAGAGAGAATGACACACCCCGACCTGGAATGTCCACTAGGACTCCGAATTGAGCTGTGCACACCTGAAGGGTGACGAAGCCATAAAGTATGATGATGTGGAAAAAAAATGTGAATAAATTTAAACCTAAGAGTGCCTAAATACAAGAGTGCGCCGTGAGCGGAAATGAACTCATTTCACGCGTGACGTCAGAGCATACGTAAAGTACAGTAGAGTAGATTGAAAATCATACAATCGAAGGTAATCTCCAATACCAAGACTTGCCACGAATCTTTAACGATAAGAAAGTTCAATTAATAAAACCTGGAAGGTGAAAACAAAACAAGGGTGAGTAGCCCTAGAAATGAAATTTTAATAGAAACCATCTAAAGCATTATAACCCATCACTGGAACATCTGTATAGGTTCCAGAAAATCATACCACGTATCAATGTGCAACCAAAAGTATATCGACAGTAAACCATAAATATACCACAACACAGCATCTCATTCACAATATCAATAAACATGTGATTAATAACTCATACTAGCACGCAAGTCGAAGTCACCTTTGGTGACCTGTACGACTGCACCCATATCTCATCAATCAATGCTAACTCATAAGTCGGAGTCACCTATAGTGACATGTACGACTTATAGTGACCTGTACGACTTATATCCATATCTCATCACATATGCTAGCTCATAAGTCGGGAGTCACCTATAGTGACCTGTATGACTTCTCCATATCCCATCACATATGCTAGCTCATAAGTCGGGAGTTACCTCTAGTGACCTGTACGACTTATCCATATCTCAATAAGTATACATGCACATGAGTCGGAACTACCTAAGGTGGTCTGTACGACAGGGCTGGGTGTAAATAAATACGCTCAAGTGCTACGATCATGTGAAGACTGTGCGAATAATCGCGGGTCACCTACGAGTCGGAACCACCTATAGTGGTATGTACGACAGACCTGTGCACCTACCTTGAATCCAAGGTGAGCGTAAGGTGCAGGAGGTGAACATCACGTGAAGGACTGTGCCCTGGCCACAGGAGGGAGCACTAACACCGGGGTGCAGATTTATGAGCTCTACTCACATCCGTTCATCACTAATTATTATTCAATCATACTGACATTATATACTCACCTGAACGTACCGTGACCTCTGTATTGTGTGCAACACTATGCGGATTTGTACCAAATTACATACTAAAATGTAAACTAATTATGACATGGCATTTATAAAACGTAAAGCCACAATTTCTCGTTTCTTCACACATTGATTTATAATCAACATTTAATCATCGAGATGTGAGGTTAAATCTCACATTTTTCACCAGATTCCTTCATATTGCTCAATTTCTCAAACAAGGCTATTGTCTCAATTATTTAGTCTCATTTATGGTATGACTGCATTTAACGTCTCGTTAGACTGCCTACGTACCCTAATCAGGGATCAAACCATTCGTAGTTCGCATTAGCATTTTAAAGCATTAACTGTAATTATATGCAATAATCAATTTCTAACCGTTTACGAAATGTCAATCATATATATATATATATAATATAGAAAGGAAAAGACCCACTCACCTGAGGTCCGTGCCTCGACTCCTTAGCACGCATGTCGAGACATCACGAACCATTGTCGCTTATGACCAATTATCAAATCACATCTCAGAGTTCTGACCGATAAAATACATAATTTACATAAAACGTATCCCTACGTAATTCAATTCAGAAGATCTGCATCACGTATTTCTGATCCGTTGCTTCCAAAGACTCACATTAAACTTCTAGAACAACATCCCAAGGTTTCATTATGATCCAACGGTCGGATTTCCACCAATTGCCCAAAATCAAGTGGCGATCAACATTTATTTTATGAACTTACAAATCCAATTCAGGAAGATCCATACGTCAGATTCCCGATCCGTAAGTTTCTATGGTTGTCAAATATTGTGTACTATTGTTTGGGCCCAAAAATACTATTTTGGGCCGAGTTAGATCTTTTAAATAGGTGTCATTAGAAGATATTCAGCCCATGGGCCGAGCGGTCGAAGTGGGCTATATCCTATCGGAAAGAGGAATGTGGATGAATCCTGTTATGAGATGGAGTCTCGACGGGATTAGGATGCTAAGATTGAACAAGGTTTGATAATGAGTTGTGTTCAAAGTCCTAGTAAGAATAGGATTGGTCGAGATAAAGATGGATTAGGAGAATGAGTTCTAATCCAGGAATGAATGGGATTCAATACAGGTTGGTTGCTATAAATAGGGAGAAAAGGCATCGAAACAACCCCCTCCTAATTCAACACACAACTGCCCTGCATAAATTCGCTTAACAACCTTGAGATTTTTTTTCCTTTTCTTTTTCGCCGACACATCTTCAATTGGCATAAACAGCACTGTGAAGGCAACCAGTGATATCTTCAGTTGGCATAAACAACATTGTTGCCGTAGAACCAGCCGATCTCGCAGCATCTTCAATTAGCATAGACAGCACTGCATCGAGGACGACTGATTATCTATCCAAGTCTCGGTCGAGAAGGATTTCCGAATCCTTATTGGTCGAAGTCATCTCATCAGCCTTCTCGGCGAAGTGAGATGTTACAGTTTATTGGGCTCGGCACATTGCATGCCGAGATATTTTATGATCGGATACTCTCAAGTGGGATTTAAAGTTCGGCATTTCGATGGCCGAACCACGTTTACTATTGAGACTTATATCTGCTTTGAGTATTTGTGCGCTTACACTTTGGTGTCAATTCGGCGTGAGTTTACTCTGACGAATACCATCACAGTGATCGAATCCGACGACGACGATTTGTGAACTTCGTAAGAATAGTAGCCTTGTCTTCAGGTTTGAGAACCTAGGAGGCCGAGACGTGTTCCTTTTTTCGACCGCAATTGCAAGATGCAGAAGTTAGCTACACACCCAACGCAACATCAACATATTTTACTCCTCGACCGAGCTCGGCCGACGAGTTGGCACGCCCCGCATTCAACCAAAGGATGTAGTTAGCTTATAGATTACTCGGCCTGCGAACCACGTATGCTTGGTAGTCTTTAGGGTCAACATTTTGGCACGCTTAATGGGACCCAGTGTTAAAACTACAAAGTTCATGCCAATTGAGACACGATCGGTTAAAAAGAAAAAAACTATGGGAAAATCAATAATCGATTTGCCAATTCAGAACATAGGACAAAGTGTATCACAGGCATAGAATCCCCTTAGTGTCATGATACCTGAGTCCACAAGCGCAACTCACCGAGAAAAGAAAGTTGGTCTCGGCAGTTAGCTTTACAGTCTAGAAATCCCTAACAAAAACACTTGCGTTCTCAATGAAGGGATATTGGATGACTGTGATGATGATGGTGGTGAAGGCTTTGATCCACCAACAAGATCGTTTCTTCGAAGACGACTTGACGAACAATCTCGGATGGTTGAACAGACGTTTAGTCGAGGAATCGATAAACTACACGACGTGATACGCAGTACTAGTGAGATACAAAACAAATTGCTTGAAATACTGGTTAGCAAGGTTTGCGACGACATGTCATTCGATCTTTCCCAGCAATTGCCACCAAGAAATAATCTGTTACCAATAGTATAGGTCGAGCCAATCCCTACTCGGCTCAAGCCAATTGACTTAGAAAAAAAAGGAAGATCGAGTAGCAGGACAGATGGACCCGACCAGAGAGTGGAAACAACATCCGTCGATATGACCGAGGTCCAGCGGACGATTGATTCGACCATGAAAAAGGGGTCGAAGTTCCCTAAATTCATCCATCCATATCCAGCTTACGTGGAACGGTTCGAATACCCTAAATGTTTCAAAATTCCAGATTTTAGCCTTTTCGTTAGAGAATCGTCATTATCCTCGTTAGAACACGTGGCTCGTTTCACCGCGCAATGCGGAGATGTTAACAGTGATTTTCACAAGCTGCGGCTGTTCAACTTTTCATTGACAGGTTCAGCATTTGCCTGGTATATCAGCATTTGGCTGTTCAACTTTTTTTCGGTCGTAATCGTAAGACGTAGAAATCAGCCGCGCACCCAACGCAACATCAACATATTTTACTCCTCGACCGAGCTCGGCCGACAAGTTGGCACACCCTGCATTCAACCAAATGATGTAGTTAGCTTATAGATTACTGGCCTGCGCGCCACGTAGGCTTGGTAGTTTTTAGGTTCAACAACTATAACATATTAAAGTTTGGTGATGATCCAACGGTCGGATCGTCGATTCATATAATGACCTATTAACGTAACGTAGAGAATTTAGATTCTAACAATCAACTTACGTCGTACAATTACCAAAACTGAACTCAAAGCATCTAGTTAGCCTAAGAATAACATCGACAGCCCCCTGGCCATGCACCAACCGCCGCGGGTGGTGGTCGGCTGCCCCGGCTAGCCGGAAAACTCAACTATTTCTAAAAATTACCAAAAATTACAGGAATGAAGATCTCAATGAGTATAGTAACTTTTATACCTGTGACTAAGGCCAATTTGGCCTGGAAAAGGCTCCAATTTGCCTCAAATCCGCTGGGAACCCTAGAAATTGGTGTTCTTGATTCGTGCCCAATTCGACTCTGACGCTCCAACCAATGATTGGGCATTGTTCTAGGCCTCAAGGGAAGTCTAGTGGTGGTGACAATTGGAAGAAATTGCTTCAGAAATGGGAGAATCGACACAAAACCCGTCGGTGTCACCATTGCCAAATGTCACGGATTTGACCCAATTTCCATCGAATCTTGATAGAAGAATGAAGGGGAAGATGTATGATGATGATTGCAGGTGGAAATGGGATGAAATTTTCTTGAAAAATGGCTCGGAACCGCCAGAATTCCACCGGTTTCGAAACCGGGTTGGGTGCGGGTTTAAAGGATCCGGCCGATCCTCTCCCTTTCTCCTATCTCCTTTCCCATCCTTTCCTCTCTTCTCATTAGGCAAAATTTCCTCCCTCCTCTTCCAATTCGTTCCTCATGTCCCTCTCTTTCCGATTGGGCATCCTTGCCCAATCCATTTTTTTTTCCTCTGTTATCCTTCCTCTCCGTTTCCTTCTTCTTCTTTTTTTATTTATTTATTTTTTCCAATTCCTACCAACAAACTATTAAAATAATATAGTGGTATTTATGAGAAATGAATAAAATAATAAATAACGGTCCTTACCACATAATTTCCAAATTTATAGTCCCGTAAACCTCCATCGTAGTTCCGAATTCAATTTTTTCGTGCGTCTACGCGTTCACACTACCAAATACTTTTGGAATACAGTAAGGTAATAGTTTATACGCATTATGAACTAGTGATCAACGAAAATCAATACCTTCGCCTCTAGGGTATTTTCATAAATTCACATTTTAAAACTTATAAACTCGTAAAATTTGGGACGGGTTGTCACAGAGAAAATTGTCGGCATGATAGATTTTCACATAAAAGTGTTTTTAGCTCAAATGATTAAGATACTGATGTAGGACATAGATTAGGTTATTTCACAAGCAATAAATTTAAAAGAAGCAACGAGCAATCAAACAAAGTGAACAGAGAAATGGTAATTCACGTGTTAATAGGTTATTGGCTGCTGCCATATCTCGAAAGTGAATGTTTGGACTTTTTGTGTTATCCGGATTGACGCAACTTTAGTTTGGTATGTCTGTTTTGGGCCCGTAATATATGGATTCGAAGAAAACGATGAGATCTACAAATTTATTGCAAATTCCAATTTGAGAAAATTATGTCGTTAACAATATTTAATTCGGATTTTAATACTCTAAGAATGATTTTATATTTTGTTATTTGTTTATTCCTACCTATTTAGGGTTTGCTAGTTGTTTATAATTGTTTGCTAGAAAACAATTATCGTTCGATTTTCTTTGATAATTGTTTGCTAGAAAACAATTATACTCTAAACGATTATCGTTCGATTTTCCTTGATAATCGTTTGCTAGAAAGCAACTAGCAAAGCCTATTATTCAATAAACATGAGTTTTCTCTCTTTCTTCCTAGTGAATTCTAGGGATTGCTAGTTGTTTTTCTAGCAAACGATTATCATTCGATTTTCCTTGATATATCTCGCTCTCTCTTTCTTAGTAACATGTAAGGCATTTTGAGTTTGAAAAAAAAACGTAACGTTGACCAAAATGGGAAAATGAAAACTCGATGGTACTGTTCGGGCAGGAATTTCCTTGGAGAAGGTAGCTGGCTCGAACACACAGCTCCCTGAGGAGTTGGCTCTTTGGTTGGTTGTTGGGCTCCTGCTTGTTGAGAAGTTGTAAGAGGATGACAGAGTTAGTTCTGAAATGTGCTTTTGTAGGGCCTTAGGTGTAGGCCTCGAGGCTCGCAATCAAAACTAACTAAGTGCCTAGGCATGCCACTGCCATCTCAGTATGGCAGATGTAGAACAAGTGTGTTTAAGTCGATTACTTCCGCCCCAAGTTATTCTAACTTCTTGCTATCAAATGATTGTTGTAGATGGGTTAAGTTTACATTAAGTTCTTTTCTATGCCTTAAGATCAATGACTTTTATTATCTTGTATGCTTTAAAGGTTAGAAGTCCAAATCTGACTAAGTCATCGGTCTAGTTCCTGTTCAATCTTTTATAGCAGTAAAACTACTAAATGAACTAGATCTAAGTGCCAATGGAACCTTTGATCATCAAATGACTGGAAATGACTTGAATATATACTAAAGAGTACATCATAATACCAGATCCATTAATTGAAAGATAAAATAAAGAGAGTAAGGAAAGATTTCACCTTGTTGGGCAAGGGTGAACGTCTTGCAGTTTCTTCTCTTTGTGATTATAGAGATTTGTGTGTTGAAAGGGATAAGTGGTAAACAGGTTTACATGATGGAATCGCTATTACAGCATTTGGAGAAGGTAGTAGAGCTTTTACACTAAACAAAAGATGACTTTCTAAGGGAACTATTGCTAAAAAGGGTTTAGAAGGTACGAACTGGCTTGAGAGAAGTACGAACTTCTCTTTTATATGTATTTTATCTTGGCCGTTTGCAAGTTTTGCCGGAAAGCACTTAGTGAGTCATCATCTTTTTACATGTTCTGTCATTTAGAAAGTGCTTTTGGGCTGAGAGTAGGTTGATTTCCATTGGTTGTCACTTCCCTTGTAAGCGCTTAGCCTTTGCATTAATGAGGAGCAGACATATTGTCCTGAGATGGATGGATAGGTCTGGTGTTAGGCTTCGGGCAAATCTCCTCCCTTTAGTTCTTCTGGCCTTTCTTTCTTTTAGGTCCAAAGTTTAAATATTAACCCAAACAGGTATGTAGGACAAAATGGATATGTACTAAGGATAATCAAAACTTTGTTACTTCAAAACAAGTCAATGGATATAGTAGTAAGGAAATAAGGATTACACACGAGAAAAAGAATTTGTTACTTTGTTAGTATGGCGTAGACAGCAGTTGTTGGGGTGAGCAATGAATGGAACAAATATTTAGTGAAACTTATTGGTAATCTTGGTACTTCGGGGATTTTGGTTAAAGAGTTCGATTGTCGAATTTGTCAAATAAGATGCATTAATTAGTACAAGTGGACCTGCAATGCATGCAGTAGTTGAAGAAGTCCTTGAAACCATTAGCTACTGCTTTCTTAGCTAAAACCTAGCTATTTCTTTCTCATATTTCACATAACTTGTTCAGTTGTTGTTTCTATGTTTAACTAGTTTTTGTATCCCTACGGCGTCTCCAATATGAAAACTTAGTACGGGACGCTAAAACTGGTTTTAGCTACACTTTTGCATTGCGCCTACGTATAAACAAATACTGGTTTTAGCTACACTTCTGCATTGCGCCTACGTATAAACAAAGGAGGATGTAAACCTAACCAATTTGCTCCAATTTGGGCAGCTGAACGGGGTTCCCCACTTCAAGAACATAATTTTACACATTCCTTTTACCAACTCCGCCAAAATATTACGCTATCCTCTCTCTCTCTCTCTCTCTCTCTCTCTCTCTCTCTCATCAGAGCATGCATTTTGAAGTACGACAAAGAGTGTTAAAACTTTTAAAAGTGATGGTAACTGCCTGTTTGAACCCGAGTATAAGGTAGATAATGTTTATAGTTTATGGGGGTTTCCTTAGAACATGATTACACACCAAACATCATTTTCTTCAAGTATAAAACTCAACTAGTTAGCCAACTCATTGAGGTTACAACTCATTCAACCTAGCAGAGATCATCATCGATTTTAGTGGTATTTTCATGGTTTCATGGTCAATATCAATATATTAATTTGTGGGATATAGAAGTGCTGTCCTTCTTGACAAAAAATATAGTAGTGCTGTCCTTTTAATGATGGTTATTCTTTTAACTTATATAATCAAAGGCCTTTTATTGGAAATTCAATAAATATTGAGAAAACTTTTTGATTTTTGAATTTCCATCAAGAAAAATAGATTATATGCAGAATAGGACAATCAGGTCAACAGGAAAACGCAGAACCTTGTAAACTAATTTCTTCCTCTTCTTGTGTCAAAGATTTGTACACAGACTCTCAGATAGCAGATTCAGCAGGACCCTCAGTCCATGACTTGTCAAAGTAACCACAATTAACTTTTACCAAAAACACTAACCACAATTAGTGATTTAATTTATAAAAACAATAGTCCTTTTGACTTGAACATTAGTCTTATATTTGTGCTTGTTGGGTGTTTCACGGGTCTCATAAGCATGGATGATTAAGATAAACACTAAAGTATGAGACTTGTCCTGACATTTTCGAACCAAATAATTTTATTTATTTATTTTGAGTGATTTTCGCACCTAATTTTCACCACTTGCATTCTTTTCTTTTGTTATGTTCTTTGTTTGGAATAAAACAAAGAAAATTAGCGAATAAAAACAACAAAAGAATTGCATAAAGAGGAGTATAAATAATTATTTTTCTCATGCTGAACTACAAATCCTATCGAAGCTTGTGAAAAACAATTTAAAAGGTGTGGAGTTTTGTTTGTTAGTATCAGAAGTGAAACCGCAATGCATGTTAATCAACATTTGTGTAATAATTCAATTATTAACATCTGCATTATTTGATTTAAGAAATTTGATCTTCCTAACATTACCTTTTTTTTAGTTCAAATAAATTAAAATAAATTGAATTAAATGTGTAAGTGAGTAAATAATGTGCGTGATTAATCATTTTCACTCCAAACATTATATAGACTCATTTGGAAGTGCTTTCAAAATGATTAAAAATGTTGTTAGAGAAAATATTTTTTTGTTCCAAAAGCACTTAAAGTGTTTCATGCAAGAAATTTTAATTATGTGCTTTTTATAAGAAGCACTTTAAATACTTTTCCATGGTTCACATGTATTTTTACTAAATATTAGTTTCAAGAATATTTTCACAAATAACACTTTCATTCGTTTTAAAAACACTTCCAAATGAAACCTACCTAATTTCATTTTCATTTATTTCCCTTAGTTTGTACATCATTGTACTTAAATTCTCATATTCGTTCCCAGTTATAAGATTCAGTCAAAATTCAAACCCCCATCAACCCTCTCTCTTTTTCCCCTGCTTTCTCATTTGTCTATTCTTCTCAAACTTCAAAAATTCTCCAATACTTCTTCTTCTTCCGTTTCTTCATTACACGACATGGAAAAAGCTCTGAAACTCAAAGAGAAGCAAAGCCAAGGCCAACGCCAAGCCATGCAAATATTCCAGAAACAACAACAGCGAGAACCACAAGACCAGATCAAGCTAGCTGCCACTGCCATCACCCTCAACGTACGCTTGAGATCATCCGACATGCCAGCCCACATGCAGAACCATGCTCTCCGCTACACCAGATCACTCATCGACTCACCACTACAGCCAACACCAAACCCCAAAACTCGTCCCAACCCAACTCACCTTGCTCGAGCTCTCAAAAAGGTATACCTGCATGATACTTTACTTTCAATCTCTGTTTTTAGAGAACAACTTGCATGTAAACGATTCACCGTCATGTGACATTGTGTTCCAATAATATGAACGGTTCACCGTGACATTGTGTTCCAATAATACAATGTCATGTAGGAGAAATTTACATGTACCATTGTATAAGTCTTCTCTATAATCTAGATTGTTTGTATTTGTTTAATTAATCTGGGTTAATTAATTTAAAGTAAAATTAACTGCAGGAGTTTGACTCGGTGTATGGACCGGCGTGGCACTGCGTGGTGGGGACGAGTTTTGGATCGTTCGTGACTCACTCAGCCGGTGGGTTCGTGTATTTCTCTGTCGACGACTCGCTGTCGGTGCTTCTCTTCAAAACGGAGGTCCAGTTGGTCACGGAACCACAACCACCACAAGAAGCAAAGCCTTCAACTTTGAGTCCTTGTTGAAAATTTTGTGTTGACGCACGATACGTGTTAGTTGTGATTACTCTCCTGCTTTGACTAGCATGTACAATATATTTTCATTTCTTTTATTTTTCTTTAAAAAAACAACATGATGTAGTGATCATCTTTGAGCTTTGCACACAAGAAGAAGGGTGCTTAATTATTGGCTCTCCTTAATTTTTATCAACTTTAATTTGCTCATTTTGGGGTTTTTTTTAAGGATATAAAGTTCTTACTTTTTGGGTAAGACCAACTCCAATGGTGGGCTAAAAGTCAAATTACCTCCCAAAATTTTCCCCCAAATCCAATCCAACCCAAGGGAAAATTTTGGGCTAAATGCTAAATGCTAAATCAATGCCAGATTCTCTCCAAAATTTAGCCCAAAAATCGGAATTTAAATTTTTCAATATTTATCGAAATTTAAATTTTTTTTTAGATTAAAATGTTCATAAAATTAATTTACGATAGTCTACATTTAAAAAAAAAATTAATTTAACAAAAAAAAAAGCCTAAGTTTATTCTTTAATAATCCCGGACTAAAATTTTAGGCAAGAACGGTTGGAGTAGAAAAGCTATTTCTGAACTAAAACCTAAATTTTTTGGACTAAAATATATTTTAGCCCAACCGTTGACGATTGTCTAAAGAGCTTGTCGTCTGTCATCCCCCAATATCACTTGTAAATAATAACAAAAAAATTTCTATTTTCAGTCCATGTAGTTCGGGAGAGACTCATGCAAATATCAATTTCGCAATTTTAAACATGTAGTTTACGCATCCTTTCATTTTAAGCACGATGACTTGGTTTTGTCTATTTTTCGACAGAACTAGCATGTGATGACATGTGTAAAATCATAACATTGGCCACTTTCGTTGGGAAATTTTGACTGCACGGTAAGGCTGGTACACAACGTAAGATTATGAGAGAGAGAGAGAGAGAGAGAGAGAAATTTGGTGTTTGATTGAGAAGCCAAATCAAGGTCTTCTCCATTACATTCTGTAAAGAAAGATTAGAGAGACAATTTCAGTCTGCAAATTCCATATAACTACACGCAAACACGAATTGACAGCTCAGAAATCCGTCTCCACTCCCCAGTAGGGTGTGTGTGTATATATATCTCTCTCTCTCATCTTCCCAAAATTGATCTCTGTTCTGCTGCTTTTGTTTATATATATATATGAAATGAGATCAAGAGACAAATATTTTTACACTCTTTTTAAGCCTTTTCATTACATGACATCCAATTATTCTTATTTATTCACTAAATGACATGAATGCTTATGTGGATTTTAACTAATATTAAAGATAAAATAAAACTCAAAAAAACATAAAATCTTGGAAAATTAAAAATATAATTATAAAAGGAAGGTAATTTAACTAAAATTGGTTGTCCCAATCCCATTTCAATCAAGACTTGGATTCAAACTTTGAATCCTAATAAAAAAAAAAAGGAAAACTAATGAAAATGGTTTGAAAACTTTGAGTTTTAATGATAAGGACAAAATAAAGGGTAAAGTGAATAGTATCATGTTTGACTTTTTAGTGTAAAAATGTGGTTTTTCGTTAAAGTGAACAGTACCGTGGGCTTTTCGTTAAAACTCCCTTAAAAAAAAATCATGAAACTTTACTGAAAACAGATTCGAGGTGTCGCCCCATTTCTTCTTCTATTATGTCAAAGGCAACCTGAAGCAATGCATGCCATATGCTATAATAAGTTAAGCAAACCCCACAAAGTAGAAGTGTCTCATCACAAATGCAAGCAACTGGAACCAATAACTTTTCGGTAAATTGAGATTTTACCTGATTGGGGAAGGGAGGAACGTCATCTTGAAGAATGCACAGTTCGTTCATATAATCTTCTTTGATAATATCATGTTTGTTTGCGAGAACCTTTCAATACATGGGTGAAGTTAGGCATGTGTTTAATTGCACAAGCATATGAATTTAATTAAAGAAGTTTCATGGTATTTTCATTAGGGTTCAAAGTATGAATCCAAGTCTTGATTGAAATGGGAATAGGAGAACCAATTTCAATTAAATTATCTTCCTTTTTTAATTATATTTTTAATTTGCCAGATTTTATGTTTTTTTTTCAGTTTTCTTCTTCTTTAATATTAGTTAAAATCAACATAAGCATCAATGTCATTTAATAAATAAATAATAATCATTAAATGTCATGTAATCAAAAGGCTTAAAAAGAGTGTAAAAGTATTTGTTATTGGGATTCCAAATTTTTCATTCTATACTCCAAACTTTCTATATTTAGAAAGACAAATACACTCGTGAGGAGTGTAGAATAAGATTTTTGAAATGCCAATAACACTTATATATATATATATATATATATATATATATGTTTGTACCATACTTGACCAATCTCGAAACTACTGAGCACCGATGAACGTTATACCGTCAAAGACCCAGAAGAGTTTTCCTCCAACCAGGAGGTCAATCACAGGGCGAAACGTGTCGACATCAGAAACCAATTATAGCGCGACACGTGTCAACATCAGAAGCCAATCACAACACGACACGTGTCAATGTAAGAATGAAACTATAAACTCTTCTATAAATAGAGATCATTATCTCAAAATATTTCTTAATGTCATTTGTACTAAATCATTCACTAGTACTCACTAAATGAGAGCTTGAACCTATGTACTTGTGTAAACCCTTCACAATTAATGAGAACTCCTCTACTCTGTAGACGTAGCCAATCTAGGTGAACCACGTACATATTGTGTTTGCTTCCCTGTCTCTATCCATTTCCACACTATTGACCGGAGCAATCTAGCGAAGGTCACAAACTTAACACTTTCTGTTGTATTGTGCATCAACAATATATATAAATATATATATATATTATATTCGAATTGTTAATTAATCAATATTTTGGTCAATTTCTTCTGTTTGTTTTTTTTTTTTTTTTTGGTAAACATTTCTTCTGTTTGTTTGACTAGTCCTTAACTGTCTCCTACTCTTGTCCATCACACTATCATCTTGAAGTTTGTGTCCCGGTTTCCTCGCTCCCCTTGGATCCATGTTTCCTAATTTTTCTATCTTGTTTTTTTCCAAATGCTATTGCATAGGAGAGTAATTTCTGCATCCTCCCGTTGACACTCAACTCATTTGCCGACTCTTTTGAATTATTCAATCTGATAACTAAAGAAAAAAAAATAGCACAAAAGGTGAAGAGAGAGATATGTGAACAAAATTTAATCCTTCAATTATGTCACATAATAGTAATACACACTAATTCATACGATAAACATCATTAAAATACAAATTATACAATAAAGAATCCTAAACTTTCGGCTATGGATACCAAATTCATCAGTGGAAGAGACAAACAGATCCACAAGGAATGACTGGTAATAATTCACTCTTAATATACAAAAAATTTTGCAAAAACTCGGCAGCATGCCGGAAAACACTTAGAAAACTTAACAGCTACAATCACAATAATTACGAGTCTACGGAAGACATACTCTTTTCCATGGTCTGATTTACTGCTGCAAACTAGGAACTCTTAAGACAAGTTCCTTTCGCGCATTAGAGATTCAATCTTCTCAACATCTTCAGGGGCGTCAACACCGTGAGCCTCATGGTCAACTTTAATCACCTGCAAACGTAGAACCATGTGAACTTTTGGACATCCACATTTAAGCAAAAGAACCCATCCAGGTATTCTACATCTTGGTACGTTTGATTTTTATACCCCGTATTTGAGGAGATCAACTACCTCAGGCAAATATATGAAATTGCAATTCTTTTTCCCATTGGACTGAGGTAGTAGTGTTTGAGAGTTCCATGAAATCAAATTGATAGCATTTTGATGAACTAGCTTACTAAATCATTGCAAGCTACATGTATGATGTTTAATGCTCATGCTGCCAAGATAAAGGACTTCATACCCATGAAATGGCATAGTTAAATTCATTAAATCAATTTTGATGACTGCATCAATGTCAAATATGACTTGAATACAAACAGAATGAACATACCACAAAACAACGAGAAGATAAGACGGGTAAGATCAACAGAATAGAACAAGAAAGCATTGCAATGAGATGCGAGTAGGGAAGAACAACGGATCTTTTTGTACCTTCATCTTATACCCATTTTCAAGGACCTTAAGCTGCTCCAGATCCTCTTCTAGTTGCAAAGGAGTAGGTTGAAGTTCTGGATATATCTTTAGAAACTTTGTATCGTAGCTCTGAAAACACAGGAACAGAGAATAATAAGCTCACAGGTTAAAAGCCAATACAAGTGGTATAAAATAACTTACGACCACAAATAACCATGCACAATTTATCAAAGTACAATGTCAATTTAATACCTGAATTCCTAGATGAAGCAAATAGGGAAACTGTGGATTCGCCTTTCCTGACCTTTATCAGAGGACAATTAGTCAAGTCTTGCTAAGAACCAGAAAACAATTTCTAACTTTTTTTCATTCATCACGATATAAATAGTTTCATGAGAAAAGAAAATCTCGTATGCAAACCGATGAAGCACAAGAAACAAAAACAGATAAGCATAAGCTTACTTGTTAAATGGAATCAGCCCCCTTGAAAAATAGATGGCATAACCACTATTATCCACCACACATTTCACTCGATTTGGATCCAATGCATCTTCAAATTTTAATGACGTGACTGCAGTACTAAACACTGCATCTGGAGCTTCCTGACAAGATTAAAAAAATCCATTAAATACCGAAATACGTCATCACATTAGAAATGAAATTAAACAGCTAAAGGAGAAGAATTGTTGAAAATCAAAAATAGCACAATGCCAACGTCGATTTATTCTTCCTATGGTGGCAGTCACATCTGAAGGGGCAAAATCATGGAAAAAAGGAGAAATTAGTTACCTGCAAAGCTTTAACAATTCCGTCTATTATCTCAGGTTCAATAAGAGGCTCATCCCCTTGAATATTGACAACTATATCATAATTCTTCTCGAGCTTCTCAATTGCTTCAGAGCAACGCTCGGTACCTTTGAGTTCATAAAAATGAATATAAGCTACCGTAAAAAGCAATTATATAATTAATCTGAAAATGGTGTATACCGTTCCGGCAGGATTCTGAGGTCATTACGACATCAGCTCCAAAACTGTGACAACATTCTTGAATCCTCTCGTCATCTGTCGCCACAACTACACAAACGAAGGTAAAATAAGGTTTCGCACATATACATGGACAAAGTTCACGTCACAAAATTTCATGAAGCCTTTTTATCACTCTTGTCGGCATTAAGAAAAACTTAATGACATCAAGAGGATGTAAGCGTCAAGCCTAAAACGAAAGGTCACTTAGGTATTAAAAGTATAGAAGATTGGACCAAATCTTATCACATCTGGTCTATTTAAATCAACCTAAGTCACTTGAGGTTGTTTTGGTTATCGAAGATCTCTGTAAAGGTGATTATTCTTCGGGGAATACAATGTCTTAGCTGGAACAAGCTCTTGAAGCTACGAAAATAGGCCGGACAAGTGGTTTCTGACTCCAGTCTTCCTCTTTCAACCAAAGTCAAGGATGTTACTTGTAGTGGATAGGAAAACTAACGAAAATGGTTTAAAAATTTTGAGTTTTAATCAAAATGACAAAAATGTGTTGTAAGTGAATAGTTTCAGGAGTGATTTTTTAGAGTAAAAATGTTCAACGTGAACAATACCAAGAGTGTTTCGTTTAGACTCCCGTTGGATACGGGAATTTGACAAGTACCATATCAAATCAGCTGGTAGAAGTTGAGATACGCTGCCTAAAATTCAAATGACGGCACGGGGTTTTGGATGCCTCGAAAAACTGCTAGATCTAATGAAATGCCTCAGAAATCTGAGATTTAACACGAAAAACCAAAATCGCATGGAAATGAGTAGACATACCAACACGATCCAGTGTACTTGCAAGTTTTGCTCTTTCCCATGTTCTCTGTAAATACCAAGAAAAAAATTATGTCAAATGTTGCCCAATTACAATTTACCAAAATCCCAATTTTTTCTAATTTTTAACACACCCTGCTGTAGATCCATGCTGCTTAAAACTCCCAAATTTCATTGAAATTGATGTCAAAATTCAAAATTAGACAATACCATTTCACATTAGATATAAAACATTTCTTACAGAACAAAGATTTCAGAAAAAACATCATTAAATTATATGTTTTTAAGGTAAACTGAGGGACCTGGATCATGGGTTTTCCGAGGATCTGAACGAGGGGCTTGCCCTGGAAACGAGAAGAAGCAAAGCGGGCAGGTATGATGCCGACGACCCGGCTCCGGAACTTCTTAGTCGGACCCAAGTAGACCCGGGCCCCAATTGCCACCGCAACCGCAACTCCGGCGACGATTCCGTGGACGATCCATGCCTTGGTGCTGTTCCAAGATCCAGAGGAGGACGACGACGAGCACGTCGACATTGGGTTGATGTTTGATTTCACTGAACAGAGTGAACGCAACAGTCGTTTTCTTTGTCAAGATTTAATGGGTATTTATACTTTTCACCCGTTCGAAACGGGTCGTTTGTGGTAGACGGAAGTTGGGGACCCGGATCCCCTCCGGAGCAATATATGGGAGCCTGCTGAGCAAGATCGTCGGCTGTTAAAATTTGATCTAATAGTTACAAATAGAGAGCCCCTAAAAGTTATAATAATTGTAGTCGTTAAATTAAATTTCAACGACCCGGATGACCTGCTCAGTAGGCTCCCCATATATTCCTCCGGAGGGGATCCGGTTTCGAAAGTTGGAACTCACTTGGGTGGACGGCAATCCCAATGAAATTTGGGAGTTTTAACGAAACTATGTACTGTTCACTTTTAACGAAAAATCATATTTTTATCTTTCCTGGTACTATTTATTATATCTTTATTTGTCATTTTTCATTAAAACTAAAAAAAAATGGATTTTTCGTTAGTTTCCTATGAAAATTTTCACTCATTTCTTACACTATTTTTTTCTTTTTCAAAATGAAACAATTAAGGGTTCAAGAAGATTTTGGTTGAATCTAATTCGGCCCTCACTATGGAGAAAATTTTCATTGTGACCGAAACACATATGGTACACCACGTGTCATCATATAAGTAGAGAAAGTTACTTTTCAAATTGTTATTTTTTTAACTCAAGTATCTCACCACTTATATAATGGCACATAATGTACCACCCTATGTTCCAGGCACACTAAAAAATCTCTCCTCACTGTGCAGTTGATTCTAAATGCTCAAGTTGGTAATCATTCTATATGGAGTTTGATCTTAATTGTAGTGGTTTTATGCACTGAAGTTGGTCTTGTGGCACGTTTGTCGAGAAATGAAGTTTGTTGCTAATAATTTGGCTCGTTAGGTTTATCTTGCAATTTGAGTCTATATTTTTTTAGCAAGCTCCTCCATCGTGTCGCTTGGGCTCCAATTTGGTTCGTTATCGATATAGAAAGAGTCGCTTGGGCTCCAATTTAGGAGCCAAGTCTACGGTCCAAGATTTGGGCTCCAATTTACAAGTAGAAAATTTCACCACACCGGTCGTCACCTAGTCGGATTAGTGCCGAAGATGAGAGCATGTTGGCAAGGAAGTAACGACGTTAAATTTATCTTTCTATCGAGAAAGATGTGACTACATCAATTAACAACATAATGTTAAGTTTCTGTTACATTTCCGAGCCGAACACTCGGATCACTGCACCAAGTCAAAAATGGTTAAATAGTCTCACCTTATAGAACACGTTTTGATGTGCTGCATACAGGCGACGGTAACTCATCGCAAGCTCAACACGCGCCTGTTATGCACGTAAATGCAGTAAACGATCAGTCAATGTCAGCACAGAGGCTCAACTTAGTACTGCATTTCTATTCCGGGTGAACAGCAGCATGTTGTGCAGTATCCTAGGTCCGTGAATGACAATGCTCATCGGACCTCCACTAGCAGTGGAAAAGAAAACCAGACACCTCAAGAACATGGCAACTTACAGGCACGAGAAGGATTCTACCGAGTCCATGCACCACCATAAGGACCAAAACTATTGGCACTATCTTGGGAATGTCTCCGCCTCCTCATCTTCTTTTTCCCCTTGTCTTTCCTTGAGCCATTTTCCTCATGCCCGCTCTTCTCTCGCCTTGAGCCATTTTCTTCATATCTGATCTTCTTCCCCACCTCCCCATTTTCTTTTCCCTTCTTACTTGACTTCTCTTTAAATGAAGCTTTCCTCTTCTTTCCTGATGATTAACCACTGTCACCTGCAGCAGAATCATGTCCCCGCGGCAGGGGATCATCTTCATCATCTAACTGCCAATTGCCTGGTAACTCCTGATCATCATGCTCTAGCTGAACTGGCTCCCCTGCTCCAGGAAGCAAGCTATTAAAAGTTACCATTCCAGGCCCTCCTTTGCGTTCCACCAATGTCGAATCAGGCCTAATTATGGTACCGAGAATGCTCCTGTTTGGCCCTATGCACATGATGACCTTAGGGTTTGTCAATGTAGCGTACGCCATTGAAAAAGCTGATCTAATCTGCAACAAATATAAGAAATGACGTGAGGGACGGAATGATGCGAGGTGGAGTAAGGTAGAAGAGAGATCAGCAAATTATAAGAATTGGATTTGCAAGTGCTGCTAGCCAGTCTAACTGGTTGAAGCTAATGAAAATACTAGCATACGTGTGAGGCCATATGCATATGGCAGTCAGGCATCTCAGACATGTATTGACAGACATGAATGCTAAAGAGCAATGTATACAAACTTTTTACGTGTAACTGCATGCGCACATCATGCACACACAAAGGATCTATTTGACAATTACTACTGAACAACACTACTTCAGCCACCGCCGATCACCAATCATGCCAACCAGCCATTTCGTCCATCAAATCCATACACTTTACATCATTAAACTATATAAAGTGTATATTAAGGTACTAGGCGGATTTGAGGAGGGTGAGAGATCATAAATCATTCAACCAACCTGAAAATAGTTGAAGGAGCTCTTCCCGACGTCATTTTCCGGTGCCTATATAACAAACCATAAAAATTGGTCAATTATATCTGAAAGAAAGAAATTTTGGGAAGCATGGATCATCACCCCTGTTGAATTAAGTTCTTCCTTATCCCCGACACTGTTCTGAAACAGGGCCCAGGGATGTGAAAGACTGTCATTCACTAAAAGAGCATGTCTACTAAAATTTATTATTTTTCGTCATGTCAATCAACTTCCTTGAGAGGGAGCCAAACCAAGCAAATAGTTAAAAGGGATTAAGTCAACTAATTCAGAGGCCTGCTTGGGAATATCAGATTAGCATTACTTAAATGTACACTAACTGGAAACAGAAAATCAAGCAGCATTTCAAAGAACGAAGATAGTATAATTGATTATGTTCTTTGTTTCTTCCAGTCTCCCACAAAATAACCATTCAGAATGAAATCTGCAACAAACCTGGGGGTCCTCGATGGCTAGAAGAAAGGGTCGTCCATTGCTTATGAACCTAAGAGAGGACAAACCAATTCCATAAGTTACATATAACTTTGACCAAAAGTAGAGAATCAAATTGTACATTAAAAATCTGAGAGAATATCATCACTTTCTCAAGAAGGCTATTTATTTTTTACCCTTTAACACTCTTTTTAAAAAAGGTGCCTGCTCCGTTACACGATACACCAACATCTGAAGTGTTCAATTTGCGTCCATAAAAATCAAAGAAGTTTACCTATTTAAAAAACAAAACAGATAAACAAAGACATAAGTCACAACCCACCAACTTTTCTTCATATCCTTTAAACAAATCCTATACTCTGATAATGAAGCTAAGAACTAGAACAATGAGGTGACTTCCATGGTCCACAAAACTCTGTTTACAGTTTACAACAAAATACTGGTTGCCAGGATGAAGTGCAAGTTAATTGACTTGTGAAACAATGAAACTCCAAGCAGTAATTAAGATCCTAAGTTATCTTCTACTCGATCTAGAAAAACTTACCAAAAGAACTCCCAAGTTTTGTTCCAGAGCTCGACATTCCCCGAGGCTCTGTAGCATAAAATCATTATGTAAATCAGGCTAAAGAATTTACTAATGATGAGGAATTTGATCCATTTATCTGAATTTCACAATTACAGAAGTTGTTATTTGCTTATCTATCATCCAAACAACAACAACAACAACAACAACAAAGCCTTTTCCCACTAAGTGGGGTCGGCTATATGAATCCTAGAACGCCATTGCGCTCGGTTTTGTATCATGTCCTCCGTTAGATCCAAGTACTCTAAGTCTTTTCTAAGAGTCTCTTCCAAAGTTTTCCTAGATCTTCCTCTACCCCTTCGGCCCTGAACCTCTGTCCCGTAGTCACATCTTCGAACCGGAGCGTCATTCGGCCTTCTTTGCACATGTCCAAATCACCGGAGCCGATTTTCTCTCATCTTTCCTACAATTTCGGCTACTCCTACTTTACCTCGGATATCCTCATTCCCAATCTTATCCTTTCTCGTGTGCCCACACATCCCACGAAGCATCCTCATCTCCGCTACACCCATTTTGTGTACGTGTTGATGCTTCACCGCCCAACATTCTGTGCCATACAACATCGCTGGCCTTATTGCCGTCCTATAAAATTTTCCCTTGAGCTTCAGTGGCCTACGACGGTCACACAACACGCCGGATGCATTCTTACACTTCATCCATCCAGCTCGTATTCTATGGTTGAGATCTCCATCTAATTCTCCGTTCTCTTGCAAGATAGATCCTAGGTAGCGAAAACGGTCGCTTTTTGTGATCTTCGCTAGATTGCTCCGGTCATTAGTGTGGATAAGTATATAAATGGATAGAGATAGGAAAGCAAACACAAGATGTACGTGGTTCACCCAGATTGGCTACGTCCACGGAATAGAAGAGTTCTCATTAATTGTGAAGGGTTTACACAAGTACATAGGTTCAAGCTCTCCTTTAGTGAGTACAAGTGAATGATTTAGTACAAATGACATTAGGAAATATTGTGGGAGAATGATCTCGTAATCACGAAACTTCTAAGTATCGGAGTGTGGTGTCGTCTTGACTTGCCTTATCTGTCTCATAGGTAGATGTGGCATCTTCTCTGGAAGTACTCTTCCTCCATCCAGGGGTGGTATCTTTAACTGGTGGAGATGCACAAGGTAATGTATCAATTTCACTTGAAGCTTACTTGTAGTTTCAGGCTTGGTCAAGCGCGATACAAACCATGTAGTAGGAGTCCCCCAAGTCGCCGAGCTAGGGGGTCTGCTGAAAGAGGTGACAGACAAGGTAAGCAATCAGAGCTCCGACTGATTGTTCACCTTCTCCCCATCTTGCAGCAGCATGAAGGATAAAGAGAAGAAAAATGAGAAGAGATGATATGAGATACTTTTGCTTTTGAAGAAGTAACTTTCCACAGGCTTATTCTTGAACTGAGCTGGAGGGTTTTCTGGTTTCCTCCAGAGTATAAGGCCGACTGAAGAATTTGAGGGTCAAAACAAGTCCATCAAATCTAGAGTACGTTCCACCCTGCTGATATGGGATACTTTTGCTTTTGACAGAGTAATGGATGTATCGGCACGTGTGCTGTTACGCTTGTCTCCACATGCTTCCTTGTATCCTTCGCACTTGCCCTATCTGTTCCTCAAGCAGATGCGGAATCTTCCCTGGAAACATAAGATGTTGAAGATGAGTACTCGAGAGCAATGCCAGGTAAGTAATCAGGTAAGGGGTTCCAGGCAGTCAGTTCCTGGCTGGAAGCTTGATTCCAAGTGCTGACTGATTGCTCTCTTTCTCCTTGTCTTGCAGGTAAAAACAAGGCCAAAGGAAAAGACAGGGAAAAAGCATGATATGGGATACTCTTGCTTTTAACCCTGATGATATGAGATATTCTTGCTCTAGTATAGCTTGTTTGCAGAGGTATTATCGGGGGGAAAGAAAGCTGAATATTTCGAAAGGCTTCGTTGGGAGTGCCTTCTCAGATATGATGAAGGGTTGAGCATTTTTGCAGGTTTGCCTGTCTGTTGGGGATGGAGGTCAACATATATAGGAGTCTCCCTAACAAGTAGTAATGCTATTCCTTTACCCTGCTTGGTCATAGCACGGTAGTGGGAGCTGCCAGTTTCACATGTTTTAACTCTGTCAGAGCACTTTGAAAAAGTGGTATGTGGTATCTGGCTCTTGAGATTCGGAGAACGATGCCTCTTCGATTTTTGAGAAAGCAATCATGCTGGGGGTCTGGCTCTCGAGATTCGGAGAGCAGTGTCTCTTCGATTTTTGAGAAAGTAATCATGTTGGGAGTCTGGCTCTCGAGATTCGGAGGGCGGTGCCTCTTCGATTTTGGAGCAAGCAATCTTGTTGGGAGTGTTGTCTCGAATGTGAGTAAAGGTTGGGCATGTTTGCTAGTCTACCTTGCCACGAAGCACAAAGGTTGACACACAGGGACTTTCCAATTATCCAACAATGGTACTGTTCCTTTACCCTCTCTTCGATTTTGAGAAAGTAGTCATGTTGGGAGTCTGGCTCTCGAGATTCGGAGGACGGTGTCTCTTCGATTTTGGAGCAAGCAATCTTGTTGGGAGTGTTTTCTCGAATGTGAGTAAAGGTTGGGCATGTTTGCTAGTCTACCTTGCCACGAAGCACAGAGGTTGACAAACAGGGACTTTCCAATTATCCAGCAGTGGTACTGTTCCTTTACCCTTGTGGGTAATAATATGGTAGCTAGACCTTCAAAATTTATGTGTCTAAACTTTGTTAGTGCTGTTTCTTTGCTATTCTTTTACCTTTCTTGGTCAGAGCGATGTAGTGGGAGCTGCAAGCTTCACGTGCTCAACTTTGGCAGAGAACTTTGGCAAAGTTATCTGTGGTACCCATGAGCTATTGTTGCGTGTGGGAAGTGGGTGATTGAACAGTAAGATTCATGTGCTTTCTACTTCACCAGAAGTCTTCGACAGAATGCCCATAATTTCTGCGAAGCTGAGTGTGCGTGTGACAGGTGCTGACAAGGCTAGAAAAGTAGGTGCCTCTTCGATTTCTGAGATCGGCCCTCGTGGTCTCTGAGCAGCCCAGCTTTTGAGAAAGCGAGCGCCTCTTCGATTGATTCGGAGAACGATGCCTCATCGATTTTTGAGAAAGCAATCATGCTGGGGGTCTGGCTCTCGAAGATTCGGGGAGCAGTGTCTCTTCGATTTTTGAGAAAGTAATCATGTTTGGAGTCTGGCTCTCGAGATTCGGAGGGCGGTGCCTCTTCGATTTTGGAGCAAGCAATCTTGTTGGGAGTGTTTTCTCGAATGTGAGTAAAGGTTGGGCATGTTTGCTAGTCTACCTTGCCACGAAGCACAGAGGTTGACACACAGGGACTTTCCAATTATCCAGCAATGGTACTGTTCCTTTACCCTCTCTTCGATTTTTAAGAAAGTAGTCATGTTGGGAGTCTGGCTCTCGAGATTCGGAGGACGGTGCCTCTTCGATTTTGGAGCAAGCAATCTTATTGGGAGTGTTTTCTCGAATGTGAGTAAAGGTTGGGCATGTTTGCTAGTCTACCTTGCCACGAAGCACAGAGGTTGACAAACAGGGACTTTCCAATTATCCAGCAGTGGTACTGTTCCTTTACCCTTGTGGGTAATAATATGGTAGCTAGACCTTCAAAATTTATGGGTCTAAACTTTGTTAGTGCTGTTTCTTTGCTATTCTTTTACCCTTCTTGGTCAAAGCGATGTAGTGGGAGCTGCAAGCTTCACGTGCTCAACTTTGGCAGAGAACTTTGGCAAAGTTATCTGTGGTACCCATGAGCTATTGTTGCGTGTGGGAAGTGGGTGATTGAACAGTAAGATTCATGTGTTTTCTACTTCCCCAGAAGTCTTCGACAGAATGCCCATAATTTCCGCAAAGCTGAGTGTGCGTGTGGCAGGTGCTGACAAGGCTGGAAAAGTAGGTGCCTCTTCGATTTCTGAGATCGGCCCTCGTGGTCTCTGGGGAGCCCAGCTTTTGAGAAAGCAAGCGCCTCTTCGATTTCTGAGATCAGCCTTCGAGGTCTTTGAGCAGCCCAACTTTTGAGAAAGCAAACGCCTCTTCGATTTCTGAGATCAACCCTCGTGATCTCTAAGCAGCCCAGCTTTTGAGAAAGCAAACACCTCTTCGATTTCTGAGCAGGCGCCTCTTCGATTTCTGAAGCTCCGTCGAGTGCAGATTTTTATAGGGGCTGGCATTAAGTTCCAAAGCACACTTGAATCTCCACCAGTAGAAGCTTCATTCTTGCACTTCTAAGATCTTGATTTGTCCGACCTCTTCTCTCTTCAACACCTTTGAAAATGTCTGGCCCCTCCGACCGTCGTTTTGACTTGAACCTTGTTGAAGAGGCAGCCCCGCCTTCTCCAGACAACATATGGCGCCCATCCTTCGTCTCCCCTACTGGTCCTCTTACCGTTGGGGATTCCGTGATGAAGAATGATATGACCGCTGCGGTGGTGGCCAGGAACCTTCTCACTCCCAAAGATAACAGACTACTTTCCAAACGGTCTGATGAGTTAGCTGTTAAGGATTCGCTGGCTCTCAGTGTTCAGTGTGCAGGTTCTGTGTCTAATATGGCCCAACGCCTATTTGCTCGAACCCGCCAAGTTGAATCATTGGCGGCTGAAGTGATGAGTCTCAAACAGGAGATTAGAGGGCTCAAGCATGAGAATAAACAGTTGCACCGGTTCGCACATGACTATGCTACAAACATGAAGAGGAAGCTTGACCAGATGAAGGAAACTGATGGTCAGGTTTTACTTGATCATCAGAGATTTGTGGGTTTGTTCCAAAGGCATTTATTGCCTTCGTCTTCTGGGGCTGTACCGCGTAATGAAGCTCCAAATGATCAACCTCTGATGCCTCCTCCTTCTAGGGTTCTGTCCAGTACTGAGGCTCCAAATGATCCCCCTCCGATGCCTTCTCTTTCTGGGGCTCTACCGACTGCTGAGACTTCTCCTAAGCAACCTTTGTGAAGGCTCCCTCTTGTGTGTTTATTTTGACTCATGTATATGTACATATTTGTAGCTTATCGGGGATATCAATAAATAAGCTTTCCTTCATTTCAACGTATTGTGTTAGATACACCAAAGCCTTCTTCGCTAAGTTCTTTGAATTTTCTTTTGTTGAAGCTTGTATGTTGAAGCTTTCTGAGTGGAGCATGTAAGTTGGGGTAGTGTTCCCTTAATTTTTCGAGTGAGGAAAACTTCTCGGTTGGAGACTTGGAAAATCCAAGTCACTGAGTGGGATCGGCTATATGAATCTTAGAACGCCATTGTGCTCGATCCTGTGTCATGTCCTTCGTTAGATCCAAGTACTCTAAGTCTTTTCTTAGAGTCTCTTTCAAAGTTTTCCTAGGTCTTCCTCTACCCCTTCGGCCCTGAACCTCTGTCCCATAGTCGCATCTTCTAATCGGAGCGTCAGTAGGCCTTCTTTGCACATGTCCAAACCACCGTAACCGATTTTCTCTCATCTTTCCTTCAATTTCGGCTACTCCTACTTTACCCCAGATATCCTCATTCCTAATCTTATCCTTTCTCGTGTGCCCACACATCCAACGAAGCATCCTCATCTCCGCTACACCCATTTTGTGTACGTGTTGATGTTTCACCGCCCAACATTCTGTGCCATACAGCATCGCCGGCCTTATTGCCGTCCTATAAAATTTTCCCTTGAGCTTCAGTGGCATACGGCGGTCACATAACACGCCGGATGCACTCTTCCACTTCATCCATCCAGCTTGTATTCTATGGTTGAGATCTCCATCTAATTCTCCGTTCTTTTGCAAGATAGATCCTAGGTAACGAAAACGGTCGCTCTTTGGTATTTCTTGATCTCCGATCCTCACCCCTAACTCGTTTTGGCCTCCATTTGCACTGAACTTGCACTCCATATATTCTGTCTTTGATCGGCTTAGGCGAAGACCTTTAGATTCCAACACTTCTCTCCAAAGGTTAAGCTTTGCATTTACCCCTTCCTGAGTTTCATCTATCAACACTATATCGTCTGCGAAAAGCATACACCAAGGAATATCATCTTGAATATGTCCTGTTAACTCATCCATTACCAACGCAAAAAGGTAAGGACTTAAGGATGAGCCTTGATGTAATCCTACAGTTATGGGAAAGCTTTCGGTTTGTCCTTCATGAGTTCTTACGGCAGTCTTTGCTCCTTCATACATATCCTTTATAGCTTGGATATATGCTACTCGTACTCCTTTCTTCTCTAAAATCCTCCAAAGAATGTCTCTTGGGACCCTATCATACGCTTTTTCCAAATCTATAAAGACCATGTGTAAATCCTTTTTCCCATCTCTATATCTTTCCATCAATCTTCGTAAGAGATAGATTGCCTCCATGGTTGAGCGCCCTGGCATGAACCCGAATTGGTTGTCCGAAACCCGTGTCTCTTGCCTCAATCTATGCTCAATGACTCTCTCCCAGAGCTTCATTGTATGACTCATTAGCTTAATACCCCTATAGTTCATGCAATTTTGTACGTCGCCCTTATTCTTGTAGATAGGCACCAAAGTGCTCGTTCGCCACTCATTTGGCATCTTTTTCGTTTTCAAAATCCTATTGAAAAGGTCAGTGAGCCATGTTATACCTGTCTCTCCCAAAAGTTTCCACACTTCGATTGGTATATCGTCTGGGCCTATTGCTTTTTTAAGCTTCATCTTCTTCAAAGCTACAACCACTTCTTCCTTCCGGATTCAACGATAAAAAGAGTAGTTTCTACACTCTTCTGAGTTACTCAACTCCCCTAAAGAAGCACTTATTTCATGTCCTTCATTGAAGAGATTATGAAAATAACCTCTCCATCTGTCTTTAACCGCGTTCTCTGTAGCAAGAACCTTTCCATCCTCATCCTTGATGCACCTCACTTGGTTTAGGTCCCTTGTCTTCTTTTCCCTTGCTCTAGATAGTTTATAGATATCCAACTCTCCTTCTTTGGTATCTAGTCGTTTATACATATCGTCGTAAGCCGCTAACTTAGCTTCTCTGACAGCTTTCTTCGCCTCTAGCTTCGCTTTTCTATACCTTTCACCATTTTCATCAGTCCTCTCCTTGTATAAGGCTTTACAACATTCCTTCTTAGCCTTCACCTTTGTTTGTACCTCCTCATTCCACCACCAAGATTCCATTTGGTGTGGGGCAAAGCCCTTGGACTCTCCTAATACCTCTTTTGCTACTTTTCGGATACAACTAGCCATGGAATCCCACATGTGGCTAGCTTCCCCCTCTCTATCCCACACACATTAGGTGATTACCTTCTCTTTGAAAATGACTTGTTTTTCTTCTTTTAGATTCCACCATCTAGTCCTTGGGCACTTCCAAGTCTTGTTCTTTTGTCTTACTCTTTTGATATGTACATCCATCACCAACAAGCGATGTTGATTAGCCACGCTCTCTCCTGGTATAACTTTGCAATCCTTACAAGTTATACGATCCCCTTTCCTCATTAGAAGAAAATCTATTTGTGTTTTTGACGACCCACTCTTGTAGGTGATCACATGTTCTTCTCTCTTCTTAAAGAAGGTGTTGGCTAAGAAGAGATCATATGCCATTGCAAAATCCAAGATAGCTTCCCCATCCTCGTTTCTCTCCCCAAAACCATGGCCACCATGAAAACCTCCATAGTTGCCTGTCTCCCTGCCCACGTGTCCATTTAAATCTCCTCCTATAAATAACTTCTCCGTCTGAGCAATTCCTTGCACCAAGTCTCCAAGATCTTCCCAAAATTTCTCCTTCGAACTCGTATCCAACCCTACTTGAGGTGCGTACGCACTAATCACATTGATAAGTTCTTGTCCTATTACAATCTTGATTGCCATGATTCTATCTCCTACCCTCTTGACATCTACAACATCTTGTACCAAGGTTTTGTCCACGATGATGCCAACACCGTTTCTCGTTCTATTTGTGCCCGAATACCAAAGTTTAAACCCTGAGTTTTCTAGATCCTTTGCCTTACTACCAACCCACTTAGTTTCTTGTAGGCACATAATATTTATCCTTCTCCTCACCATAACTTCCACTACTTCCATAGATTTTCCCGTTAAGGTTCCTATATTCCACGTTCCTAAACGCATTTTGCTCTCTTGAACTCTACCCTTCTGTCCTAGCTTCTTCACCCTCCCCCATCTAATAGGATCAAAGTACTTCTTTTGTGTGTCCCGGGTAAAGTTGATAGGAGCATATGCTCTCAAACAACTTTGAGTGGAGTCGTTCGAAAAGAAGTTTCTATGGCCCCCTTGCTCATTTAACACTGCATCCGGGTGCCGATGGAGATACAGCGACCCTTGCTCACTTATCACTGTGCTCGGGCCACACAGCGCGCCACTTACGGGTGACGCCCTAGCTTTAGCGCGATTTTGTTCTGGATTCATTTTCATAAGGATTCGACGTGATCATGGAGTGCCGGCTGTCGACTACCTGACGCCCTCCCCCTCCTCCTTTATCCGGGCTTGGGACCGGCCATGTAAGACATAGGCGGAGTTTTATCTATCATCCAAACGAAAGATCATATTTGTGTAGCAATATATCTATTTCATTCTAATTGTAGAAACTTGTCCTTGGATCTCATTTGCACTCTTATGTCGATTCACTTTCTTCCACTGTAAGACTCAATGAAGCAGCAAGTTTACAGAACCAAACAAGAGAGATGCATTACAGGTATACAGCATAGACATAGTCAAGAAAGAATGGCATCAAATATTTAAATGTGTATACATAGGCAAGAAGTCATCAAATGTTAAAATGCATATTTAAGAATCACTCACATGCAACATCGCCATGATCATTGTAAGGAGGGCATAGGAACCTAATCCACCAGAGTATACCTGCATATGTTATCAGAATGTTGAATTAGGCTGACTTGAAAGATAATAAAGAAAAAGAAAGACAACTTAATCTGTTAGACTGGAAAGTCATACCTCGTTTAGTTCTCTCTGTTGTAAAAAGACTTTCAAAATCAAACATAAAGGCCGCAAAGGAGGCCACTTAGATACTGCACCCTGAAAAGAGACCACAAGATAGTGTCAAGGGAAACTGAAAATAGTTAAAGTTGTCAAAAGGAAACTGAAAATAGTTAGTCCCTTGCTTTATATGTAATCTATATCATTTCAACTGGCTCCTCACATAGTTTTCTGCTTTTCTTTTAAGTGTCTACAACACTTTACTAGGTGGAAGCTGTTCAAAATTTTCTGACATTGCAACGTTTAACTTAGCAAAATTAATTTTAAATTTCAAATTCACAGTTTACCAAGTTATCATTTATTACTTCTTTTCACCCCTCTGTAATATTCTTTCATTATCAACGTGCTTATATAACTATTGTTCAAAATACTGTAACTACATCTGAAAACATATTAAACCTTGATCAATGCAATGAAGAGCACAAAGTTGCAAACGCCAATGTTAACATTGTTCAGAGGCACATGGCCAGGCTCTGATCTATAGCAATTACAATATTCTTTCAAACACATAGTAGATGTTAGAATATGCAACAAACCTGAATAAAATCAGCAGCTTTTGGTCCACTTTCTATGTCAAAACTGTGAAGGAAGAAATAAAATTATCAATTTACTTAATTGAGCAAAAAATTGAGGATGAACCTATCACAGGCAATGCTCATCAATACATTCTAGTTTTATTAACCCAAACTATATTGCCAAAAACCTTATGTCAAAGGCAACTCCACTTGTTTTCTCTACAAACTTAATAATAGGTATACGTGCTTTTCCAATCACCTGCGAAATCCACAGAGAACAATAAGAAGCTAAAGTTCGTCCGCAACAGTACTTCAAATAAAACATGAGGCACACCTGAATCCTTTTTGCCAGGCCCATCTGTGACAATGCCCTAGAAAGGGCTTTCAATCCTTCCTGTGGTGTTTTGACGCCTGACCCCATAATCACAACCTACAAGCAATATCAATCAACCAAATGCGTTACGTGAATCGATACTTTAGTAAGCATTATAGACCAAAGTAACAAAATTTCAATGCAAATTCAAAGTTAAGTTCCTAACTTTATATTACCATAAAGATCAGCATACTTACATCGATATCACTAGCGGGAAGATATAGCCCCGTCTTGAAGGACCCAAAAACTTCAACCTAGAGAGCGACATTCATTGAACACCATCACGATATCATGAAATTGTTCGTGCATAAAATCACACACCTGCACATTCGCACTCACCCATACGTAGGAAAAAAACAGTACCTTGGATCGAGGAAATATATATTTGATTAGGTCAGAGATACGTTGTACTGCTGCACTGCGTGACTCTTGTTCTTCTGGGGTTGGAGACAGAAAATCACAAAAATCCACAATCTCTGCAATACCCATCACAGATGCACAAATTTGAAGTTGCACATACACACCACATTACAATTACACAATTTTTTTCCCTTGAAAGACATTGAATTCATATACAAGTAAAAGAAATAAGCAAAAAATATGAACTTTCTTCTCCGTGTATAAATATATATATATATATATATATGTGTGTGTGTGTGTGTGTGTGTGTGTGTACGTATCCATGCAGTTAAAAGTGCAGGAAGTACCTTTATGAAGCTGAAGCATAGGGCTCTTGAATTTACAATGGCCACGAAACCACCCGCTCTCTAGCTTCGGCTCGACTTCAAGAGCCGGCGTCGTCGGCTCGGATTGGTAAAGCGGCGTCCATGGCTCCGCTAGGCGGACAGAAGACAAGGAGGAAAGAATTGGGTCAGGTTCATCGGCGGTGACGTCGAGGGAGAAGAAATCGGGGGCGGCGGTGTCGACCGGAGCGCATTGGGGAGTGGAGAGAGTAATTTCGTTGCGGAAAACAGAGTAGGGCTCGAGGTCATCGGGCGGCGGCGGAGATTGGTTGAGGGTGGGAAGAGAGAGGGCGGGTAAGGTTTCGTAGAGAAAGCTTTGTGTCGGTGGCTCCTCCATGTTGCAGAGGCGGATACGGCGGGTACAGGAATTCGGGGTTGTCACTTGTGAGGGTTTATGCCTTTTTTCGGGAAACTTGTGAGGGTTTTGTACTTTTAAACTTGTTTGAATGTTGACCAAACAGTGATTTCTGTTACGGGAAATATGAAAATTTGTAAAGGCGACCAAAGAGTGTTGGTCAACCCTTGATTCCTTTCTGTGGTGAATTATATGTTGGTGATCGTGCTTGGCTGAAATATCTTTGTGAATTTTTTCGGTCTCAAGAATAATAGACAATCGTAGTGAAGAGGAGACATTCTTACGTTCGTTGCCCAGACCACTTCAATCATACGACCCAATGACAAAAATTTACGCCTACTCCACTGCCTCTGATTTTCAAGCTCACCAAACTCCACTCTTTGGTCTCATCCTCCTCTCTCTTTGTAGCCCCGGTTCTAGACATAAAAATCTCTCCTCGAGGAAGCTCAAGTTGTCTAAAGATAGCCTAAATTACTTTTATTTCCAGCCCAAAAAAAGGATTTGTACGTGAAGTTAAATACGAAATTGGATTCTTAATTTATTCGTGATGTTCTTGTTTAATTTTCAAAACGACATCATAATTCAAGACAACTTTTGATTTTGTGATGCAAGGCAAGTAATTACAAATAAGAAATTCTCCTAAAGTCAAATTAAGCACGTCACAAGTTCTTGATCAGTAACGCATTATCTTGACAAACACACACAAAACCATTCTACACATATTATTACCAAAAAAAAAAACAAAATGATCATTAATTAAGCAAATTCTTTTTGCCAGTCAACATGTGTGGAATATCAAACAACATTAATTACCTAATTTAACTACATCCCAAAATTCTTGACCACAACGTCTCAAACTTCTAACCGTACGATTGGTGGTTATTGAAAGAGATGAACATTGTTTGTTGTGTGCAACAATTTTTCATAAAGTGGCTTCCAAGTAGTTGCCTAACTTCAATTCTTCTAAAATTAGAATCCAAAACAAATGCTGGTGCAACTCCTTTTGCTGCATCACATATATATTTTGCTGCTACAAATTTTCCAAAATTGTGTTTAACCACAATATTGATGAACTCGTGAGGCGACGGATGTAGCTTCAGTGACGGAAAGGATCTACCCCTACACACGAAACGTGAGTTCAAACTTTTCCGATGGCTTCCCCACATGACCTCCCAATGGACAATCAAAGTTTGTTCACACAACGAATGGTCCTCGTGTACAACATCTTTTGTGAAGCCTTCGTTTCAGAACCCGATCCTCCAGAGCTTCCAGCTAAGATCATTGCATGCATCTCAATCGTCACCTTCTTGTTCTTGATTTGCAACCACATTCTCAATGTGACCCTTGCCTGGCTCCTAGGAGTCGTCCCAGAACATGATCTTGAGGGGGGAGACATCATTTACGGGCCTCGAATTGACATTCTCCATTCGAGTCCCTTTCGGATAGCTATAATGCAAAATACGCAGAGGCTGGGAGTGATGACGAGAGTCATGCCGGATTTCGATGAAGGAAGAGGGCCGAGGCTTAGGGCTTTGAAGAAACTGCCACCATTACTGAATTATGGAAGCTGTGACATAAGATCAACGAGTTCATCAAGGTGTACTGCATGTGCAATTTGTTTGGAGGATTTTGCAGATGGTGATTCGTGTCAAATTTTTTCACTTTGCAACCACATGTTCCATTCGAATTGCATCGACCATTGGTTGATGAACAAGCCAACTTGCCCAGTTTGTCGAAATTGTATCATGGATGTATGACAAATACTTTTAATTTTTTTAATTTTTTAGTTTTTGAGATTTGTATGTTGTGAATCTGTCAAACACCTGTAATTACCAACATTCTTTGTAAGGCATGTTAATAGTTTGCAACCACTTTAGCAAACACTTTAAGCCAAGCAATTACCCTAATTTTGGGGTTTAAATGGAACTTCGTTCGTACATTCGATTCTTGGTATGCAACCATATAACGAATTTAAATTAATTAGATTCCTAAGGCCTCGACACGAGACAACTCTTTCTTGAACTAAAACTTTCCCAACAAATTATAAACCTTCGATCTCAAGTGGAAACACCTACATGTTATATATCGGATACAAAATATGAGATGTAGAAAATTTAGAGGTAGTGTTGAAGAATAAGAGGAAGAAAAAAGTACATATTATCACTGGTGGAGCTACACCCACGGCTCCAGTGGGTTGTAGCCTAGGGAGGATTTTAACAAATTGCAGCTATAATAGTTTATATATGAGCTTGTTGTTGCTTATTGTAAGTATAATAGCCCACCCAAATCCTGTCAAAACCAATAGTTAATGTGTTTCTTAATTTATAAATAATACTTTTATTACCTTATATATTATTTTAAGGCTAAAAGTAAAAATGGTAAATTAATACATTAGGTTTCTCCTACCCTCCATGCTTTTTACCCTATTCATTCAAAACAAAAAACCCCTCCACCCTATTCCACAAAGCTGCGTTGCTTTCCCAAGAAAAGAAAAATTATGAATCACCATCAAATTATTTTCTAATGAAATTCAACACCAGGTGTGTTCTTCATCTCTTCATTTAACTTATTTCTTGATTCAATTGTTAGGTTAATTTTTTTTTTTAGTCCTTGAATTTGTCTACTAATGTTAAAGATTTTGGGAATAGTCCATGTTTCATGGTTCTTGTAATTGTAACTATTAAAAAGGACTCGATGACAATATCAATTATGATAATAACAAAAATTTCAATTCCATTACAGATATCTACGGCACAACTTGAATTGGTATCCCTTGATCCTTTTTTTCTTTTGGGTACTTGTTATCAACAAAAGTGATAATATTTGTTCTCTTTCTATTGCATTTTTGTATGCATGTTTTATTTGTGTAAAAATTAGTTGGAAGGTAATTAATAATCTCATTTGGATTAGTACTTCATGTTCTTACTTTTATGTAGATTATTAGCTAGCCCATCCAAGAAAAATTTTCTGGCTCCCCTATTGCATATTATGGAAATGGAAAAAATTATAAGGATTATATTTTACTTCCTAAGTTATTATATCCTTTAGGAGGATAACTAGAGGTTGAGGCTCATGGATTAGGGCTCGTTACATGCCAAATCAAACAACCCCCTCTAATATTAGGTCAAGATTTCATAAAGACAGGCAGGCGATTTATTACTAATTATACTTATAATATCGGTCAACTTGCATCTTAAGCCAGTGGCAGAGCTACACTGAGGGGAATGGTGCTCACCACTCCAATAACCCAATGTTCCTCGTAATTTTTGTCTTAACTTTATAATTCGTTCAAAGAAGAATAAATTTGATGGTGTAGTTGGAGCGGTGCTAAATATTTTGCATACCATTCAATTGGAATTTGGCTTTATCATTTAGACTGGAGGTACGATTTTTTTTATATTTTATTTTATGCAACAATGATATTATCTACATTAAGATGTGGGGGAGTGAACTATGCCTCACTATAGGCTAGTAATAATTGTAGAATTATCAGAGAGATAGGCCAAATGCCCACTTCCAACAACACTGATGTTGTCCCCAACTTGTTAATTACCACTTGCACAGTCCCTCTGATGGGGGTTTTATCACAAAATGTCTTGGGGGTTTTATTACAAAATGTCTCGGTATTAGTTAGAGTGGGGTTATGATATTTAAACTCTTATTTTTTTATTTCTCTAGCATATGTGGGATTTCAACACGCCCCCTCACGTGGGATCCAAATAGTGGGTCACATGTGGGAGATCCACACATTGGCAACCACATGGAGCCAAAGGGTCTCACCCTACATTCGGGGCCAAGGGACCCACCATCATCACGCGGGGCCAAGGGGACCACCCATCACGTGACAATACGGGCCCACTCCTTGACTCTGATACCATGTAGAATTATTAGAGAGACGGGTCAAAGACCCACTTCCAACAACACTGATATTGACTCTAACTTGTTAATTACCACCTGCACAGTCCCTCAGGTGTGGGGTTTTATCACAAAATGCCTCGGTATTAGTCGGAGTGGGATTAAGATATTTAAACTCTTCTTTCTTTATTTCTCTAGCCGATGTGGAATTTCAACAATAATATGGTTCAAATTCACCTTTGGCGAGAATCAAACTTAAGACCTCTCACTTACAAGTGAAGAGGAATATCACTAGACCATAGTACTAAGTGGCGATACAAATTTTACTTCCTCATTCATGTGGGCTAGTCTTTGTTTGACCACTTTGTGCACTACATATGTTCATCCTTCACTTGCGAACTAGAATATTACAGAATTCACTTAATTACGCCTCTCATTAAATGTTTCAAACAACTATCTTATTGTTAAATCTTAGATTTCATACAATCATTATTAAACGTAGTATTAATGATGGGGTTCTAGGTTTCTTTTCAATTGATTGAATATAACTAATAATTAAGTAATTGAGTATTGTAAGATATGGGAAAATTTTTATTATGACGGGAACATGGATGATATACCACGTGTTTTTATATAAGTGGTGGGAAATTTTATTTTTTAAGTTATTAACTTTTTAACACATATATCACACCATTTGTATAGTGACACATGATGTACTATCCCGTGTGCCGGTCATCACTAGCAAATTAGGCACACCATTTCCATAATTATACCACCATGCAACTAATGAAAAAAAAAACACACACAATTAGTAATGAAAAATAAGAAGTAAACTCAAATTTAATAAATAAAATATAAGCATATGTGAATAATATTCATACCCGGATTATAGTTTTCATCATTCTCACGCATCCAAGTTCGGCCAAATGTCTTCCAAATCCACCTTCTTTTACTCTATACTTGTGCATCTCAACATTTATCACTTGGTTTTGAACCTCATAGTTATCGGGGAAGAACTTCTCAACACAAGTAAAAATCCCCTCCATGACAATTGGATCATGTTGTATGCTTTGATCCTTGAAGAAATAATAAGGGTTCAAGAGGTAGCCCGCCAAATGCAATGGACTATTAAGCCGCTCACGAGCTTTTTCATCAATAATTTGAAGAATTGGTTGATAGTTGGCCTCATTGTTCTTGAATGTCTCTTTAATCTCCATCCTTGCTTTTTGTAGCTCTCCATACAAAAACCCCATTGATGGCTTCTTATCCCCATCCACAATTCGAAGTAGCTTGAATAAAGGTTCAAACACTTTCCAGCAAAGTGAGACCCCACTCCAAAAATGTATTCACTACGGTAGCATATGCCGTTTTCCCCTTTGTAGTCTTGACATGTTTGCATTGTTCCCATTCATCACTAGCAACCGTAACCTTCAAGTCTTTTTTCTTATCCATCAAGCTTTGCAATGTGAGGAAAGAAGTTGCAAATCTAGTGACTCCAGGCCTTATTATGTCTCTTTTCTTGGTATACTTCCTCATCAATACTAATTTTTATGATGTGCATAAATGAAGATAGTGAAAGCCTTTGCCTTGTCAATAACTCATTTGAACCTAGGGAGATTACCAATCCCTTGAAGTATGAGATTCAAAATATGAGTTTCAAAGTATGAGTGGCACATGATGTCCAAAACATATTCGGCCTCTTTTTTTTCATCATGTTTGCCGCCGCCATATTGTTAGAAGCATTATCGGTTATCACTTGAATCACATTTTAAGGCCCAATTTCTTCAACACACTTGTCAACATATTCAAAGATATATTCCCCGGTGTGTGCTTCACTAGAGCATTCCTTAGAAGAAAGAAATATGGTGTCTTTTTTGCAATTGACACATAAATTCATTATGCTTCTTCTTTTTCGGTCACTCCAAGCATTGATCATGATTGAGCAACGATTCAAAGCCCACTCTTGTTCATGTTTCTTGAGTGACTTTTTTACTCTTTCTACCTCTTCTTTCAATAATGGCTCCCTTAATTCGTATTGGTTTGGAGGTAGGTAACCCGAACCAAATTGACCAACCACTTCCATCACACGCTTGAACCTATCATTATCTATAGCATGGAAAGGAATACCGGCTTCATACACCCATCGAGCCACATATTGATCCACTTGATGTGCTCTTTCCTTCCAAATTGCATCATGGATGTTTTGTTGCCAAGTCTTCTTACTTCCCTCATTTGAAGAATCGGGATTGATGGAGGATGCAAACCTATCCATAGGTCCAAGAGTGCAAGGCCTTTTCCTTGACCCAATCACTTCAATGTCTTCTTCTTCTTCTTCTTGAATTTGTTGAAGTTGCACCCCTTCCCTCACTTCCACAATGTGCTTATCCCTTTGTTTCTTCTTATTTTTTTCTTCTTCTAATGCGGCTCGACATTTGGCTTTATCTTCATCCGAAGACTTTGTGCATGCCGCTACATTTCCTCTTATGTTGGCTACATATTGTTTTAATCTATGTACTCGTCCACTAATAATTTTGTTACACAACTTACATTTCACCTTATCTGAGTTTGTAGGATTTGCCAAGATCCCATATTCCCGTCCCACATCTTCCGAACTACGCTTCAACACATTTTTAGATTGGGAGGAGGACGACATTGCAGTAGATGCTCCAGAAGATGAAGTACCAATCATCACACAAGAGAAGAAACAATCCTAAAATTCATATAAAATAAACATTACAAATTTTTAGGTCTTAATCTCCCACAAAAAACTATCACAGTATTTTAACTTATAAGCCAACTCAGATTGTTTTGTTTTTCTATTTTGGTCAGCTTGTCAAAAGGCAAAATCTATGGCCAAAAAAAAAAAGAAGCAAAAACACACTTTGATAGCATAAATTAAACAAGTGGGACTTAAATTTGCTAACTTGCAAAATACAAAAAGTGGGACTTTAATTAAACAAGTCATATGGAATCCCAGAGTTGCTTCCACAAATGTCTGAGACAAAAACATCGTCCAGACGAGACCTACTATGACATGACATTTTTGACAGAAATATTTACCATTAGCCCAATATTTACTATTTACAATTGATCATGTATGTCATATATTAATGCAAGCAGTAAAGGACAGTTCTCAATCAAGGGGGAAGAAAGAAAGAAGGGTAAGCGAGAAATTTGAACCTCAATTTATACTGGTCAACCAAAACAATGGCAATGTATTTCTTGGACAAAATTGATAAACAAATTTTTATGTGCATCCAGATGTGAAAAGACAAGCTTACAAGTACATGAACTAAGAAAAGTGAAACTCCAATCTTTATATCCAAAACAAGATTTCTTTTCAAAATAAAATAAAATGACCAACTTCATTTTCTTTTACAGATACCAAACACATTAAGTAGCATTCATGATCATGCAGTTTTAGGTGCCACTCATTGCTAAATAATCAAAGTTCGGCTAATGCCAGGAAATTGTGACAGACGATGTTCTTGTTTATATGCAGTTTGGGTCCTCACTGTCATATGAATATGATATATGCATCTATATATAATTGATAGACAATTAGGCTAAGATGTGCATCTGGATCTAGCAAACAACCAATATGGTCTAGTTCATACATACTAACCAGCATGAAAATACTATCAGAATTATCAGTAGACAAATAACAAATTGTCAGATTCCCCTTAATCCAATTGGTTTCAAATCCAAAACTCTGTAATTTTTCCAATACCTTAACAAATTCAACATTGAACATTTACAAATCTGTAGAACAAAAACTCACTTTTTGGGAGCTTCGCAGCCTTCGCTGTTGACTTTAGCTGCAGAGTGCAAACTGCAGAGTCAGGGGGCTTCTCCCACTACTACAATATTAGCTTTAGGTGTTGGAAGATCCTAGCGGTTAATAAGCCATTCTGACGGATAAAAAATATCCGACACATAATTTATTTACTGTCGGATTAAAGTTAATTTCTGTCCGATATATCCGACAGAAATTCCTGGCGAATTTTTACTGGCGGATTTAACCCTCAGTATTTTTGAATTCTTTTTTTTCAATATTTTTAATATATTCTGGCGGTTTTTAAGTTAATGGTGGCGGTTATAACCGACAGAAATTGACTATTTTATTATTTTAGTTTCTGGCGGTTATTATTTTATTATTCTGACGGTTATAACCGACAGAAATTGACTATTATATTATTTAAAATGGTATATTGATTATAAATAAATAAATAAATAAACAAATGGTTTAAATATTTTTTTTTCACTCACGGTCCCGTTACCTAATCTCTGAATGTTTTTTTTTTTAGACTTTTTACACATGCTATCTCTGAGTATATACAAACATATTTGACTGTTGGATCATTGAAACTAGTTTCATAGAATGCATATCCTATCAAATTGATAGATTTAACAAACACTTAAGAGTTAATGTTATACTTCCATTAAGTATAAAAAATTATCCACTAGTGTAAATATTTTAAATTGAAGATCGAATTTGTTCACTACATTCTTATAGGGTCGATGAGTGTAGCTGTAAAAAATCATCAAAATCGGAGCTAAAATAACCGTTAAATTGTGATTTTTCGTTTATAACCGTCGAAAACTTTTGTTCTGTTACCTAATCTCTGAGTGTTTTTTTTTTGTGATTTTTTAGCTATGCGATCTCGGAGTATATACAAACATATTTGACAGTTGGATCGTTGAAACTAGTTTCATAGAATGCATATCCTATCAAATTGATAGATTTAACAAACACTTAAGAGTTAATGTTATACTTCCATTAAGTTTAAAATATGATTTGTCCACTAGTGTAAATATTTTAAATTGAAGATCGAATTCATTCATTGCATTCTTATAGGATCGGGGAGTGTAGCTGCAAAAAAATCATCAAAATCAGAGCTAAAATAACCGTTAAATTGTGATTTTTCGTTTATAACTATCGAAAACTTTTGTTCCGTTACCTAATCTCTGAATGTTTGTTTTTTACGATTTTTTACGTATGTGATCTTGGAGTGTGTACAAACAAATTTGACGGTTGGATTGTTGAAAAACGTTTCATAGAATGCGTATCACATCAAAACGGTAGATTAAACCAACACTTAGAGTTAATATTATACTTCTATTAAGTATAAAATAAGATTTTGTGGTATCAACTAGTGTAAATATTTTAAATTGAAGATCAAATTCGTTCATTGCATTCTTATAGGGTCGAGGAGTGTAGCTGTAAAAAAAATCATCAAAACCGGAGCTAAAAAAACCGTTAAATTGTGATTTTTTTCGTTTATAACCGTCGAAAACTTTTGTTCCGTTACCTAATCTCTGAACGTTTGTTTTTTGTGATTTTTTACGTAAGTGATCTCGGAGTGTGTACAAACAAGTTTGACGGTTAGATCATTGAAAAAAGTTTCGTACAATAGATCATTGAAAAAAGTTTCGTACAATATATATTCCCTCACTCAACTTTGCATTAAAATGTGCATTGAAAAAAGTTTCGTAGAATGTGTATCGCGTCAAAACTGTAGATTAAATAAACACTTAAGAGTTAATGTTATACTTCCATTAAGTATAAAATAAGATATCCACTAGTGTAAATATTTTAAATTGAAGATCAAATTCATTCATTGCATTCTTATAGGGTCGAGGAGTGTAGCTGTAAAAAATCATTAAAATCGGAGCTAAAATAACCGTTAAATTGTGATTTTTCGTTTATAACCGTCGAAAACTTTTGTTCCGTTACGTAATCTGTGAATTTTTGTTTTTTACGATTTTTTACGTATGCAATCTCGGAGTGTGTACAAATAAGTTTGACGGTTCGATCGTTGAAAAAACTTCGTATAATGCGTATCGCATCAAAACGGAAGATTAAACAAACACTTAGAGTTAATGTTATACTTCCATTAAGTATAAAATAAGATTTATCCACTAGTATAAATATTTTAAATTGAAGATCGAATTCGTTCATGCATTCTTATAGGGTCGAGGAGTGTAGCTGTAAAAAATCATCAAAATCGGAGCTAAAGTAACTGTTAAATTGTGATTTTTCGTTTATAACCGTTGAAAACTTTTGTTTTGTTACCTAATCTCTTAATGTTTGTTTTTTGTGATTTTTTACGTATGCGATCTCAGAGTGTGTACAAACAAGTTTGACGGTTGGATCGTTGAAAAACGCTTCGTAGAATGCGTATCGCATCAAAATGGTAAATTAAACAAACATTTAGAGTTAATGTTATACTTCCATTAAGTATAAGTGTAAATATTTTAAATTGAATATCAAATTTATTCATTAGACAATATTTATTTATGTTTTTCAAGTATTAATTAGACAATATTTAGTTTGTGTGATTACATTTTCATTGTACAATTCTTTTTTTGTTTCTTTATCGCATATTTTACATGGATTATTCTCTATTAAACCAAAAGTGTAAAAATTATCTATATAGATAATAATTTAAATAATTAATTAATTTATTAATTATTAAAAACATATTCTAATTAAATACATATTATTTATTTATTTTAAAAAGTATTCTCTATTAATTCTTTTTTTGTTTCTTTATCACATATTTTACATGTAAAAAGATATTATTTAAATACATATTCTATTTAAATACAAATTCTATTTAAATACAAGTTCTATTATTCTCTATTTATTCTCTATTTATTCTCTATTTATTCTCTATTAAATAAAATAAATAATTTAAATAGAATATGTATAAAAAGAATTAATAGAGAATAATCCATGTAATAAAATATGCGATAAAGAAACAAATAAATTATTTATTTAATTTTAAAAACATATTCTATTTAAATACATATTATTTATTTATTTATTAAACCAAATAATTATTATTTTATTTTTTAAAATCGTAACAAAATTTTGGGGGGAATTTAAAATTTTGAGGGAAAATTTAAAATTTTCGGAGGGAATTTTGCCGCCTTTTTTTGTGTGTCGGTTATAACCGACAAAAATGAAATTTTTCTATCGGTTTTTATTTTTTTAAAATATTACTGTCGGTTGTAACTGACAGTAATTAAAATAACCTAAATTTTTAAAACACCTCCATCTTCCTTGCGCCGGTGCTTTTCCCTTTCCTCTATTCTGCTGTCCTCATTTCCTTATCATTCTCCTATCTTCTTTTCTATTCTGTTCGAACACTTGCAACCAATTCCAACCAACAATTCCACACACACTGCAAACAGACTCTCTCTCTCTCTCGTTGGTGTCTGTCTCACACTCACAGCATAGTAGTACTTGATTCTAGCTACCAAGCTTAGCTAGCTAACAGAAAGTTATTAGTCGTCTCGTTAAAGTGAATAAGGATTGTAGGCTCTTGTGCTCATCTTGTTATGGTTAATTCGTCCTGGACTTAGTCCCATATCGAAAAGCTCTGTAACTTTCTCACACGGTCTAAGCGGGTCTACCCTCCTTGTGACACTTATAGACTTCAGGTTTGTTATCAGTAATATCTTAACATATTACTTTGAAACGTGGTTTTCAACGATTTGACTAGTCTTTGTGTGAGATGAGCTGCAAATTTGCAATTGTCTTTCTGTGTGATTGTTAACAAGTTGCTGTTTGTGTAGGCGCTGTTGTTGGAAAGGCCAGCTGAACCGGCAAAATTTATATATGTTGCTCAGTTTCGGCCAAAGAAGGTGGGAATATAAACCTTATGAGCACAAGGTACTAAGATTTTTGCGGCTTGTTTATGGGGCCTTTATTATTTGTGGATATTGCAAGTCCTTTCTAATTTGGTTGTTCCATTCTCAGGCACTTGGTCTCCAACTTGAGGCCTTTGCAGTTGCCATAGGAAAATTAGATGCACACTTGCCCAGACCTAAGCTTCAGTTTGTGGGTAGTTGTCGGAATAAGGCAGATGAGGAAAGCTTGCAACATTTGAAAGATAAAGCAGTTGAACTGAAGGTTGACGGGGACGTAGAATTTCATAAAAATGTATTATACAGGTCTGTGCCAAGGATTTCACGTTCTGCATCCTTTAATGTAAATGTCTAGATAACTTGTTCTTCTTGCTCTTGCTCTCTCTGTTAAACGTAAACCATGCATAATCTGTTCACAAGTTTCTTATCTTTGGTTCGCTTGCATTGTTAATTGCTTCCCGTCTGAGGATTGAATCATACAAGTAGTGATCCTAATATATACAGCATGAATGACTAAGATAATTAGCATTTTTTTTTTGCGTCTGCCTAGGTGAATTCGAATAAGCTACATAGTATGTAGCTGAATTAGACAAATACAAACTGTGTGGTGTGAACATCTTCTCAAAACCATTTTAGCTGTTGTTTTCGTAAACATATTTTTCCTCAATGTCAACGATTATCGGCTCTCTTTTGTTCTTGTAATAATGTACCCGACAAAGAAAGTGATTTATATATATTTTTTCTTTTTAATAGCATTACTGTCGGTTTTATCCGACAGAAAATGTTTTGATTTATTAATTATTAATTTATTCCTGTCGGTTAAAACCGACAGGAAATGGTTTTATTTATTCATTATTAATTCATTTTCTGTCGAATGGTTTAAGCAATTTGTGTCGGTTTCAACAGACAGAATTTCTGTCGGTTATATCCGACACAATTTCTGTCGGTTTTAGAGCATTTTCTGTCGGAAAATTAATTTCCTGACGCAGGCAATTCTGTCGCTTATTATATCCGCCACTGCAGCCATTTTCTGTCGGATTTGGCTTAAAATTCGACAGTAATATATGTTTTTTGTCGGTTTTCAAAACGCCACTAATAACTGGTTTCCTAGTAGTGTCCTCTTCTTCGTAATCGACGAGCTCCTCGAAGTCACAGGCTCGTAGGTCGCAACCAAGCTATGGAGATTGGAGAATTGAGATGCAATGCAAGAGCATGTCGAGAGAATGAAGAGTGTGGACTGGAGTGGAGACTGTAGAAACTGGGAATGGGAGAGACGATCGATGACGATGAGTCAATGACCCAAAAAACCTCTCGAAGTCGCGCGGCGCAGGTGAGTGTAGTGCAGATGAGGAAGAAGAGACGAAGTTTCTAACCTAAAGTTTGCATCGTCCTCCTCATAATTTATTTAGTATTTTAGAATACCACCTTTCAATAAAATAAAATAAGGTCCCAAAACGGCTTTTTTTATGTATCGTAATTAACATAGAAATTAAGGAAAACTAACGAAAAGTTAAAAAAAATTTAGTTTTAATGAAAGATGACAAATAAATGTGTAGTGAATACATAGTACCAAGTAAAGGTAAAAATGTAGTTTTTCGTTAAAAGTGAACAGTACCGAAAGTGTTTTGTTAAAACTCTTCAGAAATTAACTATACCTGAGAACTCAAAAAAAAATTAAAAAAACAAAACAAAAAACAAAAAACTGTACCCGAACAACAAATTTAACGATCTCCAAGACTCCAACGTCTATACATGTAACAAAGATAAAACAATTAAACCACTCCAGAAAAGGGTAGAACCAGATTTTCAAATTTATGTCATCAAGCTCTAGATATGAAAATGTTTGTTAATTTAAACGGCAAAAATCTCGAATATGGGTCTAACAGTTTTTCCGTTCAACAACTTCTTCGTGGACAAATACCAAGCAAAGTATGCGCATCCATGTCGGATTCTCCCAAGCCTTTGTTGATCATAACGTTAGCATTCTCATTCTTCGTCACCATGAACATGTTTGAAGCCCTTAAGCTTGTCATCCCACCTCCTGTTTTTTCTCTTCTTTCTTTCATCAGCACGATAATTTTCGTATACGTCTGCATCATAGCATTCTCCATCATACTTACGTTGATTGTCATCGCCCTCTTTTACGTCATCTGCGAGTTCTTCCGGACGCCCCCTTACGAGAGGAGTAGTAACCCTGATACTGAAGCCGGGGATCAACAACTAGTGTTTCGACCAGACAACGGTTCAGAATGGAAAGACCAAGCTACATTTTATCAAGCAACCCTCCTGCATAATTTCAGGATTTTGGAAATTTTGGACTCGATTGTTGAGGTTTTGGAGGAGAGAAGAGACGAGAGGCAGCAGCGAGAAAGGGAACAAGTTATGGAGAGCAAAATGCCACCAGCTATAGCTTATGGAAGCCAAGAAATTAAAATTAACTGTAAAGATTGTGTTATTTGCATGGAGGATTTTGAGACCGATCAATTGTGTCAAGTTTTTCCCTCATGCAATCATACGTTCCATTCCAACTGCATGAACACTTGGTTGAAGAAGAGCCTAACTTGCCCGATTTGTCGTAATTGTGTGTTGGATTTATGAGGCGTGCATGGGTCTACGCGAAAATATTGTACAAGGCGTTTAATCATTATTTTTGGTTGGACTGTCGTCTTCGGCAAGAGCCTACCATGGTGGAGAGCACCGTTCTCTTTCCAATATTGGCAACGTCATGGCCATATAGATTTGACAAAGTAAATTGCCATGGGGCTTGGTTCTCCGGCGAGGTCAAGTGGACGGACTGGATGGTTGTTAGTAACAAATTTTTGGTGGTTCAACCAAAGTTTCAATGCCACTTAAGTACCACGGTGGAGATCACACATTGTTGAGGAATTGAGGCTTGCTTTCATCCGGGGTGTGATTAGTGCTTCAATCACATGCGAGGCTTTGAATATGAATTTTCAAGGAGTTTTTGTGTCTCAACATTGTGCTAAAATTCCCTGCCTAGCACTGCCTAGGTGCTAGACGGCTAACCATCATCCCGATTAATTTCTAGATGTTTGAAAATTAAGAAATGACACCTACACCTGCTTAGACATCCGCTTAGCCCATATAGACCTGCCTAGGCACTCACCTAGATCGCAACTCTCACTTAGACAGATGATAGATAACTTTCATTTTACATTTTTTTAATAAATTGTATAGCTTGTAGAATACTTTAATGAATCCCTCATGTTTTCAATATGCTATAATACTTTATAATTTATATGTCATTCTATTTTTCAATTTATGTATCCCAATACAATTATGTATTTTTTGAAGTATAAACATGCACTTACTTATACAATAAATAATAAATTAATTTATACCTGTCAAGGCTCGCCTAGGCGCTAGGCCTGAGTCCGCCGCCGAACTAACGTCTAACGTCTTCTAGAACCTTGGTCTCAAACGATGTCCATTTGGTTGCATCTCATGACTTACATGAAATGGAGACATTGGATCTGGGCATCCTAAATCTGTCACGCATTGACAAGCGAAATTTTGTTAATATGTAACAACAAGTGATTATTTAGGACGCCAAATGACCATAGTGTCTGCTTTCGCGTAAGTCTCTCCCCTAGAAGTGATGCGCTAAGTGTGCTTGAGTTTGATTATGCTCGATCCCCACCTCCCCTGATTATGCTTGATTAGTTTCTCAGCTTTGAAAAGGGAGTACATATTTTATCTCATTCCCATATTATTTGTATAAAAAATAAATTGTAAAGGTAACACCTTTTGTTCTTTTACATTTCACTAAAAAAAAACTTTTTTTATCGATGTTTGTGAAAACTCGTCCAACTGACATATACGCTGAGTTAGTTTTTAGTTCACATTAAGCCTGATCTTCTGTCGAATTGGATCAAAAATACATAATTATGGGAGTCGTATAACTTCATCTACATACACTATCCCAAGATCAAAAGTATCTCATCTTCATATATATACATATATATATATATATGTACATTTTTTTTTCTTTTATAGTTTTCATTTTTTGTATATAATATATTTAAGGGAGTTGTAATTGAGAAAATAGAATCTATATTGTATAACAAAAAAAAAATGAACATATAAAAAATTGATGAGTACATAATTAGGTTATATAATAACAGAGTTAGGCAAGTTTAAGAATTTTTAATTAGATTCGAAATATTCAAATACAGTCAAATTCATATATAATATTTTCAAAATTAAAATTTCAGTTTCAAGTTTGAATCGGATGCAATATTTGAAACTTTTCAGCTCAAAATCTATTAGAATCAGATATTTTTATCCGAGTTGCACCCCTAATTCTTACATAAAAGTTAACACAGGGAATAAGTTATAAGGGGTCCTTTTTGGAAATGTGATGGTTGTCTATCAGAATTTAGGGGTCGTGCGAAAATTTTAAATAGTCCCCTCTTTAATATAACCTTTTAAAAAAGTATTAATATTTATTTTAAAAAAAATACTAATTTTTGTTTTAGACATTGTTTTAGAGTAATTAACACAGAAATTAATTGTACCCGAACAACGAATTTAACAATCTCCAACGTCTATACCCGTAGCAAAGAGAAAACTAACAAAGTTATCAATCTATAGATCTTCAAAAAGTTTGTTTAAACCGCAAAATCTCGAATATGGGTCTAACAGTTTTGCCGTTCAACAACTTCATAGACAAATACCAAGCAAAGCAAAGCATCCATGTCGGATTCCCAAGCCATCATTGATCATTGATCGAGCAAACGTTAGCATTCATTCGTCATCACCATGAACACGTTTGAAGCCCTTAAGCTTGTCATCCCACCTCCTGTTTTTTCTCTTCTTTCTTTCATAAGCACTATGATTTTCGTATATTTCTGCATCATAGCATTCTCCATCATACTTACGTTGATTGTCATCGCCCTCTTTTATGACATCTGCGAGTTCGTCAGGACGCCCTATTACGAGAGGAGTAGTAACCCTGATACTGAAGCCGGGGATCAACAACGATTGTTTCGACTAGACAACGGTTCAGAATGGAACGACCAAGCTACATTTTATCAAGCAACCCTCCTTCATAATTTAAGGGTTTTGGAAATTTTGGACTCGATTGTTGAGGCATTGGAGGAAAGAAGAGACGAGAGGCAGCAGCGAGAAAGGGAACAAGTTTTGGAGAGCAAAATGCCACCAGCTATAGCTTATGGAAGCCAAGAAATTAAAATTAACTGTAAAGATTGTGTTATTTGCATGGAGGATTTTGAGACCGATCAATTGTGTCAAGTTTTTCCCTCATGCAATCATACGTTCCATTCCAACTGCATGAACACTTGGTTGAAGAAGAGCCTAACTTGCCCGATTTGTCGTAATTGTGTGTTGGATTTATGAGGCGTTTAATCATTATTTTTGGTTGGACTGTCGTCTTCGGCAAGAGCCTACCATGGTGGAGAGCACCGTTCTCTTTCCAGTATTGGCAACGTCGTGGCCATAGATTTGTCAAAGTAAATTGCGATGAGGTTTGGTTCTCCGGCGAGGTCAGGTGGACGGACTGGATGGTTGTTTGTAACAAATTTTGAGTGGTTCGAGCAAAGTTCCCAAGTTTCAATGCCACTTAAGTACGACGGTGTCGGTCAAACATTGTTGAGGAATTGAGGATTGCTCTCATCCATGGTTGGATAGTGCCTCAATCACATGCGAAGGTTTTGAAAATGAATTTTCTAGGAGTTTTTGTGTCTCAAACGATGTCCATTCGGTTGCATCTCATTGCTTACATGAAATGGGGACAATATATCCGGCATCCTAAATCTATTACTTATTGACAAATGGAAAATTTTCAATACATAACAACACGTGATTGGTTTGGAATGCCAAATAATAGTGTTTCTTTCATGCAAGTCTCTTTCCCAGAAATGACGCACTAAGTGTGTTTGGGTTGATTATGCTCGATTTTCCCCTTGATTATGCTTGATTAGTTTCTCAGCTTTGTAAAAGGATGTACACATTTTATCTTCAATCCCATAGTATTTGTAGAAAAAGTAAATTGAAAAGGATAATACGTACGTACTCACTAGTAAATATTTTATGTACTTACTTTCTGGTTTGGTCTAATAAAAAAATGTCACGTGTTCCTTGTTTTTAATGCCCAAGAAAAATTAAGGGTGCATTTTTGCTCACCACCATAAACTATAGTGTATGCTCACCATACATCTCATCATCTGACATGTAGTCTTTCACTTAATCATAGTTAATTTTTGTTCGAAATTGGAAAAGGAACATTTAATATTAGTTAATTAACCAAAGTTAGTTGAAAAAACACGTGTCAGATGATGAGGTGCATGAGTACCCAATATTATCTAATTGTAAATATAATACCTTTTGTACTTTTACATTTCACTAGAAAAAATGTTTCTTTATATTGATGCTTGTGAGAATTCGTTTAACTGACGTATACGCTGGCTTACTAAGTTTTAGGTTCACACACTAGGCCCAATTTTGTGTCGAATTGGACAAGAAAATACATATTTCGAACTCCAATTCAAAAAGTTTTGAAAAATGGAATTTCATAAATGCATGCCGAAATCAAGATGAACAATACTTGGCTACTCAAAAATAAGTAGGAACTCCTACTCAAAATTCTTAGTATTTTAGTTGCGGAGCTTTGTACTTATGATCAGAACTGTTCATACTATGAATCACATTGTAAAGATAATCTTTGCAAAAAATTAATTAAAATTAAGGTCGTTTAGTTAATTTATTATAGCAAATACATAGACGGTTCATAATGCTTTTACCAATACTGTTCATTTGTTTTTAAATAGTTTGATGACTAAAAGACCTTAGTTTTAATTGATTTTTTGCAAATGCGATCTTTATATGATGATTTATAATATGAACGGTTCTAATTATAAATACAAAATTCTATAAATTGACAACGAACAATTTTGAGAAATTTTAAGTATGAGTTCCTGCTCATCTTTTAGTAGTCAAATATTATTCAATCAAGATTTTAGAATTGGACTAATTTCGAGATTTAAAAAAATAACACTTATTTACACTTCATCTAAAAAGTTGTGAAGTATCAATAAAATAGGACCTGGCTTCTCTGCCCTCCCAGTTCTCATACACTCTCATCTTCTCTTATATTGTGCGGTCATGGTTAAGCCACGTCAACATTTTATATTGATTTTTTTTTATAGAGATAATAAGACAAAAAGCAATAGTGATATAAAATGTTGACGTGGCTTAACCGTGATCGCACAAATAGGAGGGGATGAGAGTGTATGGGAAGTGGGATGGCAGAGAAGCCAGGTCCGATAAAATAACCTTTATTTATACTTCACAAGAAAAACATAGTATGTAGTTGGGTGTTTCCATTTCGTCTAGCGACTGAGTTTGGCTAATGTTTGCAGACCTGGCTTCTCTGCCCTCCCACTTCCCATACACTCCCATCCCCTCCTATTTATGCGGTCACGGTTAAGCCACGTTAACATTTTATATTACTATTATTTTTTGTTTTATTATCTCTATAAAAAAATCAATATAAAATGTTAACGTGACTTAATCTTGATCGCACAAAATAGAAGGGGATGAGAGTGTATGGGAAGTGGGAGGGCAAAGAAGCCGGGTCCAATGTTTGCGCCTCCCGTGATTCCTATTAGTTGAGGTCATAAATTATGTTCTTGCCTAAACTCTCAAGTTTCACTTGTTAATTCTTTGGTTAGTTACGTAATTCTAAGTAACCCGAAGTAACCAATTAGGTTTATGATAAAATTAACAAATTGAGATATCCCTTGGGAAACTAAATAGTAAGGGGGCGTTTGTTTGCCCTCACTAAATGGGACTGGACTGGACTACTTGGGTAGGATTATTATTTTGTGTTTGGTGCAAGCCGGGATTGAGTTTAGTGGGATTAAGTCGAACTCGTGCCGATTAAATCCTTCGTTAACTGGGCTTAGCGAGAGCCCCCGAAAAGGAGGGGATTGCTAGTCCCGTTTCCCTGCTTCCCTCCACTTTGCCTCACACCATGCCTGAGAACTTGCCTTCCCACTGTCTTTCTCCCCACCTCCCTCTCATCTGTCCATAAGATCTCCAAGTCAGAGACCCAGAAAACCCAAAAAAGCCAAAAACCTAGAAAACTCAGAAATCGAAAGCAGATTCAACCCCATCTCCCACCTTCGAGCCACTCATGCATGCATCCCGCCGCCAACTCCTAAATTTTCATTTTCGTTGTTTCTCTTTGGTTTGATTTTAAGATTTGCAAGGGATTTTGTGAGAGGAATAGAAGAGGCAGAGATAGATTTGCAGTGAAGAGGAAGAGAGGAAAAGAGGCAGAGGGAAGAGAGAGAGGGATTTGGACCGAAAAGGGAGAGGGGAGGGATGCAGTGTGCGGATGAAAAAATGAGAGAAGAAGATGATTAAAACTTGACCAAAATAAATGGTTTTAGAAAGGAAAATGATTATTTAATAATAAAATATTGGTATATATAAATTAAATTAATGATAAAATATTGTAAATATAAAATTTAATAATATAATATATGAGTCCCGTTTTTTAATCCGACACAGCACCAAACGCTTCACTAAGTTAGTCCAGCTTAGTCTAGTCTAAGCCAGTCCAGCTTAGTCCCTGCAACTAGTCCAGTCCGAGACAGTCCGGTACAACAAACGCCCCCTAAAAGTGTTGGTTATACCATAACTTCCCCTCACAACATGCAACATACATGCAGATCGACCGCCGTTGCTGCGGCCGGTACCCAACTGCAAAGCCATTACTGGCATGGTAAAATAAATTTCACCTCCGCCGTTACCTTGTTGGTTAAAAAAAAAAAAAGTGCACCTATTTTTGGAATGCATCCAGAACAAAGTAGAGTTGTGGTTCTAGTGTCCTGCTCTACCTTGACGTTAATTAATTAGTTGCATAACAAAAATAATAATTCCCAGAAGGGTTTTGGCAGCTCTGGACAAACAACTTCATCGATGAACAAATACCGAACAAGAAACCAAAAATGCTGCAGGACTACGACCGAGGGTACGTTCTTCATCATGAACACCATGATTTCTAATCCCAGAATTCTTCATCAATATCCTCATAATCCTCTTAGTTTTTTATCGTGCATTTTTGCATTCGGAATTGCAGGTTTCTTGTTTCTTCTAGGCCAAGCAAAATTAACGACACTCAGCCGCCTTGTGGTTTGGATCCGCAACTTAGTGCTCTGCACCGCGGCTTTGTTTCTCATTGCCTTGATGCATCACATTGTTGGAACCATACTTTCTTGGCTTCCAAACAGAAGCCATAGCGATCAGGAATTTGAAGGTGGAGACGACCGGTCTCATCATCACCGTGATCAAGACACATTGCCACAAGCACCTGCACAAGATATCGTAACATTGTTCCACTTGGTTTTAATGGAAGTGCTAGATAGAGTTTGGGAGGACTTGGTGATGGAGGAAGGGCAAGAACAAAGGCCTCAGGCTCTCCAAGTTCAAGCCCTAGAGGCCCTCCCACCACCTTTGACGTACTGCAAAGGTGGCCGGGACATAACATATAGTTGCTGCAGTGACCGGTGTACCATTTGCTTGGAGGATTTCGGGGACGGCGAGTTCTGTCGTGTTTTCGCATGCAAACACATGTTTCATTCCGACTGTATTGATCATTGGTTAAAGAACCATCTAACTTGCCCAATTTGTCGAAATTATGTTGTAGATATCTGACATTGTAATTCACGTTCATCTTGTATAAATCACTCAAAATTTCAAACGTTGCTTTATGAACAAGTTTGCAACTATTTTCCAGAGGAAAACTTCTTTTTTATCCCATCAAATAATAGCACGCCTGCGTTTCGTTTTTAAGATTGGACAACAAATTTTGTCGAGTTGAAGGTAGAAGACGAATTACTCATAAATGAAACTTATCGCTTCCAATTCTGATTACGTAATAGGATTAGAAGAGATAAGTTTCTGACATATATATTTGATCCCTTCTAATATGTTCGGACTGAAAAGACATTTAATATAGCTTTCAATATACCTTGAATTTTATGATTTTTGCAATCCAATCTAATCCTAGACAACAAACGAGCCATCATCCATTTACCGTAACCAAAGACATGATGCACATAATTCTCTTCAATCTCCTCAATGGAGGATTTCTAGGAAAACTTCTCTATTTTTGTTGACAAAGGTTTTGAGCTCAAAATTCATGAACGACAGTTGTTAAGGAGTTTTGTTGGAATTCCAAAATATGCAGAGTAAAACAGAACGGAGGGAGATGGGACAACCCCATCTTACTCCGTAACTCATTGAACCAATCCGAGATCTTTGATCGAAGAACGACCGATGAACACAATGACCAAAACTCGACGAATCGAAGTCCTCTCAAAGATGCATTCTATTGTCATATGAACAGCAGATTGAACTACAAAATCATGCCACCGTTCCCACAAAACAAATGCATTCGCACTCTTGGATGCACTCGAGTTTCTGAGCTCGATTCCCCCTCCCTCAACATCGAAATTTTTTCGCCTAACAAGATGTCATTGAGGACAGAAGCAGAAATCTAACACTACTCTCCTTACCTACATCTGCAACACCACTCTTGTTTACACCAAGATGTCTCCGTAGGATCAATTCTCACTACAATTTCTCAACCAAAACCAAAACCATGGATAACAAACACAAGAATCTACATTCGAATTCCCAACCCGAATCGAGATTTCAGTGACCAACCTCAAATTACATAACACAATACAAATTCTCAGCATTCACAATCCATAACACAAATGTTTCAGTGTCACTCGCAACAAAAATTAAAAATTTAAAAAGAAAAAAAAAAAAACCCAAAACCAAATATTAGTTTAGGGAGAGTCCATAGGATCCTTCCTGGATTTATTTTTCGTTTCGGAATTCTTCATCTTTCTTTTGCTTGGGTCGTCATCCTGTTTATACCTGAAAACAATACGACCTCTAGTGGTGTCGTACCGGCTGACCTCGACCTTAACTCTGTCTCCGATCAAAATTCGAATGAATTTCTTTCGGATTTTCCCAGAAATGTAGCCGATGATAGTGTCGGCGTTGTCTAATCGGATTCGAAACATACCGTTGGGGAGCGACTCCGTGACCAGCCCTTCTTGGCTGAACTTCTGCTCGTCCACTCCCGGGGATTTGCTCGCGGCGACAACGAACGGGAACCGTTTGGGGCTGACGAGGAAGTGGTTTCCGACAAGACAGTGGCTGCTGCTGTTGTTGGTGATGTGGAGATGGGACTGGGGTTTTGGGTTTGGTTGGAATTTGAGAGTTGATGGGGTGAGGGTGAGGGTTAGGGTTAGGGTTTTAGAGTGGAAAGGGGGACAGTGGTGGAGGATTGGGTAGCGGAGGGAGGATGATGGCGAGGTTAACATGGCTTTTGGTGGTGGTGGTGGTGGTATGGGTGTTCGCTTTTGGTGTATGTTTTGTGGGTGGAGACGGCAAAGAGGAGGAGGTAAAGGGATTGGGTTTGGGGATTTTTGAGGTTGTTTTGAGTAAATATTGGATTCTGTCGAGGGTGAATATGTAGTTTCATTAGAATTCTTTTTCTCTTATTTATCTTTTTTTTAGGACATCAATATTTTTACACTAATGGAAATGAAGTTCGACTAAGTCAAACAATGAGCAGTCTAATTCAGTATTGAATTCGCCAACTTATGTTCTTCTAATTTTAAACATTCATTGAAAGAATTAACTTGGCAATATTGAGGTGGAGTTTCTCTTCAATTCACTTCATAATCGATTTATAGAATTTAAAATTTTAAATTTATAATATTAATATAATATATAACTCTATAAAGATTATTTTTGCAAAACATAAGTAATATATTATATCGTTTAGTCATCAAACTACAAAAAAATGGACAAATTTAATAAAAGTATTATGAACCATTTATTTGTTTTCTACTGTTGAAACAAACTTAGTTTTAATTAATTTATTTATAAAAATGATATTTACAAAATAATTTATAATATAAATAATTATTATTATAAACACGCAATTTTATGAATCGAACTCGAAATAAATTGAGGAGGAACAACTCTTAATCTTAAAGAGCCAAGCGCCTTTCTTTCTTATTGGCTAGAAAGCTTGTTAATGGGATGTAAAGTTTAAAAGGACGTCAATCCGAAAAAAAAAAAAAACAACCAAACGGGCCGATCCAAGCGGTAATGGTTAGTTTGATTTGGTTTTGACAAGTGAAAAGTCGGATGATGTTAATTGTATTTAGGATATTTTAAGAATAAAAGTGGGTGGAGAAAGAGTATTAAGTATTTTTAACTTTATATGATGAGTGAAATTATAAGGTAAGTGGAAAAATAGGAAGATGACGTGGGTCTAGTAACACTTAATTATTTTGGTTACAATTTTCAGCCTTATAAACCGCCCTGGACCGACCACTTGCATATTTGTATTCGAATGATTTTTATTAATATACATGTAATCTTTTTATTGGATTATAACTAGGTAAAGATGTTGAATTTGAGAGTTAGATATTTGAGTTGTAACTATAAAAGATTACATGTATATAAAAGATATTTGAGTTGTAACTATAACTACAGTTACAAAACTTTGACGTTTAGAGTATTTTTTTAACAAATAATATTATCTACAATAAAGATGTGGGGGGGGGGGGTGGGCTAAGCTTCAATCAGCTAGTAATAAAGTGATTTAAATTTGTCTTTAACAAGAACTGAACTTAAGATTTCTCATTTACAAATGAAGATGAATACCCAAGACCGTATTACTAAATGACAAAGTATAAAGTGATTTGATATACTAGAAGAAAATAAGGTAGTAATAATCGAGTTTTGTTATTGTAAACTGTAATTTGACCCAAAAAAAAAAGGATTTACACTTGAACTTTTCAAATCAAATCTTTTGACATTTGTTTGATTTTGTTAAGAATTTTTCTTAAGACTAAAATCAAGTCAAACTATTATACTGTAATTAGTGTGATCCTAAATGTTGATTGGGCTTAATAATTTATACAAATTGAATGGGCTGGGCCTTTCTTATTTATTAAGCGAGTCATTGTGAACCAAGAACCAATCACTAGACTTTGAATGAGTTGAATTTTGTTGGGTAGAAGAATTTGAGAGCTCTATGTTAGCATTAAGAGATGAAACATAACAAATCCGTCTAACTTTTAATGTTCGTAACTCCATCATTTTTACTATCTTTTGTCCACGGTTTGTGTCTACACACTTGTGGACTCTACCTCGCTATCCAAGCCAAAATTTGACCCAACAATCAACTAAGTTTTGAAACCACGAGGCTGAATTCAACAACTATAATATGCTTAATTTCTTCCAATATCCCGCGGCTTTCAATAAGAAGAAAAAAAGTGTACGAGTTATACTTTCTAAAATGTGACATAGGTTCGAGACAATAATCTCCTGATATATGTAGATTGTTCTCACAAGTGAATGGATGATTTATATCATGTCAATTGTCTTTTATATTTAAGCCAAAAACAAAATGTTGGTTTCAATTCAGTTATTCTATCACGCTTTTGTCGTTGTTTTTAGAGAGTTCATCTTCACACATAATTTTAACTTTCATACAACTCTATTTTGTCCATTGGATTAAATAAATCAAAAGAAAACAACTGACCTGATTAAATATAACTGTGTTAGAGGCTAAAAAATCGTGTTCATCATTTTATTTATGTATTTTTCATTGGAATGAAATTAACCTAGTAACCAAGTAGCAAACAAACGATAAAAAATTCCCATGTAGGCTCCAAATTCATTTATCAGCAAAACCTAACAATAAAAGATATATGCCACTTATTACTACATGTTAGTTAATATTCCTTTACACTTATGGGTAGAAAGTTTTAGGTTTGAAGTGCGTGGATGACGATTTCAATTACACTTTATCCCCTCACCCCTTACTACAATCTATACTTGTAAGTTAGGTTCAATTCATGTGGATGACGAGTTTGATGCCCAATTATGTGACTTGATACGAATTCCCCCATTCTTAGACTAAGTTCCACAACTAAGCAGGAAAGTAACATGACCAGTTTCGCTAATTTGTAAACTACCCAATTTTGTAGACATGAGGGTGGCCAAATTGGCCAGAATAGTGTGCACCCCTCAACACTCAACTTTGAAATTTTGAATACAGATTAATTAGCTAGATTATCACTCGGATAAAAAAAAAAATCAGCAAATCACAAATAGAAAAAAAAAATACTCCCATCCATCTAATTGATTTTTTCATTGTCACAGTGTACCAGATGATGGAAATATGACCCAAGTCCAAGTGAAACACAAGCCTAAAGAATGACAAGTACTAATAAGAAACTCTTTAAATCAATACTGAATGCAAAGTAAATAGTCTGTTTATGTTTATATACTAACAGAAGCACAAACAACACTGGAACTTACTTTCTCATAACTTTCATGTCCCCTGAATCTACTTCGAAGGATGCAGCGTCCACGGAACTGCTGCTGCAAAGGGCCAAAAAGTACAGTATAAATAGGGGTTACAAATTCTCCATCTCATTAGGGGCGGAAAACGAATAGACATCTCGATGTGATACAGCCTTTTCTAGTTTAGTTGGTAAAGAACGGCGAAGTCCATCCGAACCGTCCAATGAAGAATAAAGAGGAGAGAAAAGCGCCAATGGCACGCGAAGCGAATGCGGAACGGGCACGGAGAAAAATAAGTGTGGAGGAGAAGCAGCCGAGCTCATGCCCTTTGCTTCCTGGGCCCAAAGCAGTGCAGTCTTTCCTGGCCAAATCAAGGATTTGGGGCTTCTTGCTACGCATATGAAAAAAATCATTTTTTAAAGTAATATATATATGAATAGAAAGATAGATCCATCCAGATTTTTATATCTAAAAAAGAATCGATTTCATTCAACGTTTGATTCAAAGAACTGCGCTTAGCCCCCCCGCTCATGAAACGGCTCTGCTGCAATGGATGGCAGAGGGTCCGTAGTGCCAAAAGTGCTGGAGTGATCCAGTAGCCGGGAAGGGGATAAATGACCTGTATGACGATCAATCACAAACTTGGACGATCAATGGAGGATAGGATCAATGGAGGATGGGGAAGTACACCAGAATAGTAATTCCAAGGTAAAATGAACAAGGAGGACTATCCTTTGAGTTCAGCAAAATGTTGAGGATGATTTGCGGGAAAAGAAAGGCATCGAACACTAGACCGGCATAGGAACTTAAATGACCCAAAAGAAAATGACTTACAATGTGCAATTTGTTCTGCTTGAAGTTCACAAACAAATCAATGAAGCCGCCGGTGATGTGTAATGGTACACAAACAAGGAATACCATTTTCTCAGCATCCCATGAACCATTAGTTTGGAATCATGCAGTTGCATGGACCATTTAAGCTGGAGAAGACGTTGAAGGAATATGAAAGCCAACAACGTGACAACACGTACGGTCCTCTCATTCACCTCAAGCCATCCGCCAACTCTTACACGAGACATCTTGGCTTTCTCAGTTTTGCAAGAACAAGGCAAGTTAAGCACAAGTGGGAGCATGTACTTCAAGGTAAGAAATGCAAGCATGAGAACTGAAATAAAAGGGATAAGTTACGGTGTCTTTTCACATAGTAAAACTGGTATCCCACAAACATGCACGCGTGTTTGCTAGAGATCAGAGACATGAGAGCAGAAACAACACACACGAGCATGCAGATTTTCTCATAAGAGCAGAAACAACACACATCTCCGTTCTATTTTTTTTTTATGGAAAATTACAAGTTATTAGACACAGGCACCTTCTCATATTGATCCACTAAATCTACAGGGAAGAAAACAACACCCTCCAAACCGCTGCTGCAGCCTGCAGGTAAACAATTGCAGCAAAAAGCAGGATCCCAAAGACATCCCAAGCCGTTGAGAAGATACAAGCACCAGGAAACACATAAAAATACGACTGATTGTAGCCAATATAAGCATCACTCTGCTCAAGAACATGATTTTGCACGAACAAGGCCTCAAACTTTAGTAACAAAGGGATTAAGTGCCACATAATATGAATGCCAATCATGACAACCGAGATGAAATGGAGCAGATTGCGGTGCTTTTTTACATGGAAGAGTCGAAATCCTGAAAGATGCATGTTTATATGTTAGAGCTAAGATGATCACCTACTCTGTCATCCAGTTTCATTTTTCTGGAAGAAAAAAAGCTTATGACTCTAAGGACAGAGGTCAGAGTTAAAGAGGGTCAGCTTTTTCTCGTCTGCTTTCCATTCTTCCTTTAATTTCATCTCCATTCTTCTTTGAATTAATTGGAGGAAACTGGACATGGATAAAATCTCACAATCCATTTTTTCATTTGACAATGCTTGACAATCTAGATCTCTACAGGCCACCTATTTGATTCTTTCCGCACACAAATCAACCCGAAAGAATAAAAGCTCAGCGACTACAGTCAAAGGTTAACTTAATTAGAATTCATAGAGCATACTCTTCGTTAAGAGTCTAGATGACACACTATATAACAAAACACCATGTAAACAATCACAGTGCACCTTATAAATGCTTTGATGCATCCGTAGTCCAAAAACCGATAGAAAACCATAATCCACAGCGAAGAAAGCAAATAACAATTATTGTACCTATGAACAAAAGCATGCCTGTGTAGATTGCAGCAAAGATTAAAGAGACAAAAGAAGATTCCCCAAAATCATATTCTCATAGCGATTAGGCCTGAAGCATCTGTTGAACACAAGTACCAATTCATCTAATCAAAACAAACATAGCATAATACAAAAGGGGTTTTTCCTAAACCTGGATTAAGAGTCCAAGGGTACCAAAATCAAATCGAAAACTTCACGCCCTCGTCATCTGCGGTAGTCCCCTTAAAAATTGCAAGCTTCCCTTTCTGCTCCAGCATCTTCAAAGCCCTCATCAGAACCGTCCGATCAATCCCATGAAGCTCCGTCCCCCTCGATTCAATCCCAGTTCGGATTTCCTCAACCGTCATCACACTATCCTCCAATCCATTGTCCTTGACGAAGTCCAGGACAATATTAGCCCAGTCCTGAATCCGATGCCATAGCACAAGGCACTTTCGGCGGCTCTTATCCAGCCACTCCGCCCGGCCCTGCGCCACCAACGCCGAGAGGAAGGCTTCCCGGGCTTCGTAGGTGAGAGATCGCTCGATCGCGGGGTTAGAGAAGAGCGGAAATTCTTGGTCTTCCAATCCGATGACGAATATGTGGTGGGTTTTGCAGTAGTCGAGTATGAGGTCTTTCCATAGCTGTATCTGCTTCTCTCGGGTGTCTCTGACGGGTTGCAGTGTGAAGTACGGAGGGTAATTGAAGAACTGGGGAAGCTTGAAATCTCCCAATTTCTGCATCTGATACTCTCTTGGAGGCGATCGGAGGCCGGAAGCTTGACTGTGGCGGAGGACGGTGGGAGTGGGTAGTTTACCGGTAGAGGAGCAGAGAGTTTCTGAGGCCAAAAGGTCGGTCAGACGCCGTTTTGCCGACGATTGACGAAACAAAGGGGCGGTATTGAAAAGATAAGGGAGTCCTCTTTGCAAATGTTTTTTAACCTGCAAATATATACGTAACTTTTAAATCCAAACCGTTCAAAATAATCTAAAGGTTTTGAATATGCCACGTATTCAATGGTCCAGTTTTCTGAGCCTTTTCCCCATGCCCTCTCCCTTCATTTTTCCCTTTGCAATCGACGAGTCATGTATTTCCACATTAATGTTAGGAAACTTAAATTTATATATATATATATATAATTTATAAAATAAATGATGTGTTACAAATAAGAATGAACACATTTATTAACGTCTAAATAATAATCTAATCATTAACTTCTATGTTATTTAGTTTATAAATTTTGTTTACTAATTTAGTCTCCCTAGTATTACCCTTTCACCTCCACATCGTCTCTCTCTCTCTCTCTCTTACCTGCACACCAAAGTGTCAACATTGCTAGAAATGAAGAAATTAAGCTATGGAAATAGAGAGAGAGAGAGAGAGATGTCGAAGAGGTTTACAGAGAAAAAGAGAATCTTGCAACTGAATCTTTCTATTTCTGTTAAGTTAACTATTACAGGCATTCTCACTATTTATACTTATACAACTCATAACAACCTTTGAGACAAACCTCAGCGGCCACTAATAACAATACAAGTGGCATCCTCTACATAACTCAAATGGTTGAAAGAAGGAGAACATAATCCTTTGGTAAGGATATCTGCATACTGATCAATAGAGGATACAAACTGAAGTGAAATAACATCTTGTTGGACACGTTCTCTAACAAAGTGACAATCCACTTCAACATGCTTAGCTTTGGAGTGAAGAACTGGATTAGTTGCCAATGCCATAGCTAAGATATTGTCACAATGTAATAGAGGGGGAACATAACTTGGAATATGCAAGTCTTTAAGTAACTGTTGTATCCAAACAATCTCGCACTAGCAGTGGTCATGGCTCTATATTTTGCTTTAGTTGAAGAACGACTAACTTAATATTGCTTTTTAGAACTTCAAGATATGTGATTGGAACCAAGAAACACCACAAAACTAGTTGTATACCTTCTATCATTGGGATCACCAACCCAATCTGCAATTATGTATGCCTTAAGATCTAACTTCCAGGCCTAAAAAAAAACCCACAATCCATAGTTCCTCTGATATATCTCAAGATCCATTTGATAGCAACAAAATGAGATTCTAATGGAGTGTGCATGAACTGGCAAACCTGATTAACTGAGTATGCAATGTCAGGTCTTGTGAATGTTAAGTATTGCAAAGCTACAACAATACTCCTGTAATTAGTATGATCAGAATATAGAAGGCTGCCATGATTGAGTAGTTTTTTATTAGGATGACATGGAGTAATACAAGGCTTGCACTAAACCATATCTATCTTCTGCAGCAAGTCTTGTACATACTTGGATTGATGAACAAATAAATATTCAATTTGCAAGCCAAGGAAATAATGAAGAAGGCCTAAATCTTTCATATCAAATTCCTCTGTCAATTGTTGGACCACATACTATTCACTAGCATCATGATCTTCAATAAGGATGATATCATCTAAAGGTTCTGAATGTGCCACATATTTAATGGTCCAGTTTTCCTGACCCTTTTCCCCATGCCGTCTCCCTTCATTTTTTCCCTTTGCAATCAACGAGTCATGTATTTCCACAGGTAATGCTAGGAAATTTAAATTTGTAGATAAATTTTTTAAAATAAATGATGTGTTACCAATAAGAATAAGCACATTTATCAATGCTTAAGTAATAATCTAATCATCAACTTCCATGTTATTTAGTTTATAAAATTTTATCAACTAATTTAGTCTCCCTAGTATTACCATGTCACCCCACATTGTCTCTCTCTTTCTCTCTCTTACATGCACACCAGAGTGTCAACATTGCTAGAAATAAAGAAAATAAGCTATGGAAATAGAGAGAGATATATCGAAGAGGTTTAGAGAGAGAAAGAGAATCTTGCAATTGAATCTTTCTATTTCTGTTAAGTTAACTATTACAAAGCATTCTCACTATTTATACTCATACAACTCATAACAACCTTGAGACAAACCTCAACAGCCACTAATAACAATACAAGTGGCATCCTCTACATAACTCAAATGGCTGAAGAATGAGAACATAACCCTTTGGTAAGGATATTTGCATACTGATTAGCAAAGGATACAAACTGAAGTGAAATAACACTTTGTTGGACACGTTCTCTAACAAAGTGACAATCCACTTCAACATGCTTAGCTTTGGAGTGAAGAACTAGATTAGTTGCCAATGCCATAGCTAAGATATTGTCACAATGTAATAGAAGAGGAACATAACTCGGCATATGCAAGTCTTTAAGCAACTGTTGTATCCAAACAATCTCAGCAGTAGTAGTGGTCATGGCTTTATATTTTGCTTCAGTTGAAGAACGACTAACTGTATATTCCTTCTTAGAACTTCAAGACATGTGATTGGAACCAAGAAACACCACAAAACTAGTTGTAGACCTTCTATCATTGGGATCACCAGCCCAATCCGCATTTGTGTATGCCTTAAAATCTAAACTTCCAAGCCTAAAAAAAACCCCACAATCCATAGTTCCTCTGATATATCTCAGGATTCGTTTGGTAGCAACAAAATGAGATACTAATGGAGTGTGCATGAACTAGCAAACCTGATTAACTGAGTATGCAATATCAGATCTTGTGAAGGTTAAGTATTGCAAAGCTCCAACAATACTCATGTAATTAGTAGGATCAGAATATAGAGGACTGCCATGATTGAGTAGTTTTTTATTAGGGTTGTGGATGCAAATTTCTTCCTCCTTGATCTTGGAAAAAATTGCACCTACAAAACAAATAACACCTTAGGTCAAGGCCAAGAGCGTCACGCGCGCACGATGAATGAGGGGGGCTTTGGCAGAAGAACCTTCGATGCCAAAGTTAGAATTTTGAGAGAAAAGTGTTTGAGAGCTTTGGAAAATTTTAGCAAGAGTGGGAACCTAGGTTTTTGGTGAGAATGGGAGCTATTTATAGGGATAGGGTTCTTGATTTAGGTTGAATTTAGGAGTTATGGGAATAATTGACTAATTAATTTAGCAAATAAAATTATTGCTAAATTAACTAGCTAATTAATGTGATAAAATAGGTAAATATGATGAGATCAACAAGGGTGGCCAGCCCTTTGGGATTTTTGGGTATATTTTTTGGGTGATTTAATTGGTGATTAATGGATTAATTAGGAATTAATCCATTAATTAGCCAATTAACCTCCACTTAAATGTAATGTTCTGTAGGTTATAAAATAATTACCTAAGATGAGGATGGATGAGTATATCTTTGAATTGGTTACTTATTTTGGACACTTTTGACTTTATTAAAGGATGATTGTCCGCTGCTCGCATGTAGGAATCCCGGTATGCCTGAAGGGTATTTTTGTCCTCTTTTACCCAAAAATCCACATGTCGCCTTGTGATTATTTTTGGCTCCACAAGTGCTCCCACACCTGTTGGGTTGCTCGTAGGAAAGGGCAGCAGGTGTAGAGATCATCTTGCTTTAGGAAACGTATGACTGCTTCTTATTTTGATGTAGATTCTCTCTTTAATAGGAAATTAGGTTCTTCTAGGAAAGGAAAATAAATTTCTCTCAAAGCTTATTTAAGTCCACCTTAAGTGAGTTATTAAATCAACTTTGGAGAGCGATTTATTCTACCCTACAAGACAGAGAGAGCTTAGACGATATTTGTTCCCCATCCTCTAGCAATCTTCTATATCTTGCCCGTGTAAATGACTGTCTTTCATTGATTTCTTCGTCTTCTCCGTGCCGCACCGATGTAAGAAAAATTTAATTTTTTCTTGTCTTCTTCTTGGATAATGTTATTGCGGGGTAGCCGTCAGGGTGGTGCGGCACGTCGGTTAGCAGTGGCCAGGAGTCGGCTCGGCATAGGCCGAAGAGGCGTTGTGGCAGATGCCACTGCTTGGGCTATTTGGCTTGGCTAAAGCCAAAGGCAACTTGTGCGGTAGGGGCCGCGGATTGTGGCGCTAGGGCGCAATGCTAGGTGAGCCACATGGCTTATGTCCTTTGGGCTTTTGGACCTTACTCGGGTCAGGCTGGCGACTGAAAGAAATGAGGAGGTTGTAGGCCTCATGGGTTGCTGGAATGCTGGGCATGCAGGCCTCCTGCCTGCTAGAATGCTGGGTTGATCTCTTCTGCTGAGTACCGTGAATGACGTTGGCTGCTTAGTTCTCTTCACCGGAAGTAAGGTGGACTGCTTCCAAAGATGAGGTAAAGGTGATCAAGGCGGATGCATTGGCTCATCTGATCGTTGTCGTGGAGCTTACTATGAATAAAGGTGGAAATAAGAGATCTTCCTCGCCTACTTAAGAGATGTCGGTTGAGAAAAAATTGAAGACTTCTTCCGCTGCTCATGATGATCTGTCTGTTGTCGAGAGGCCTGTGATTGGCATGACTTCTTCCAATGGGAAGAAAAATGAGGGTGCTAGATCTGAGCATGTGGCGCCTTCCATGTTGAGAATGGCTAGTACAATTGTTGATAAGATTGCTCAGCGTAAAGGTTTTATCATGCCCTTAGTGCAGAAGTCTGTACTAAGACGTTCGTTGGGAGCCAAGTCTGGTTTACCTTTGGAGAGGTTTGCTATTATGAAGAGTGGTAAGGTGGACTCTGCTGCTAAAGTGGCACCAAGGCTCACTCTCTTTGCTGCTGAGACTGATTTGCCTACTAAGAAGGAAGATACTGCTCGCGTGGGCAGCTATGAGAAATCCACTAAGCCTGCTTCTGGGGAGGCTGCTGAGATCTATGTGCTTTTAAAACTAGATTTGCTTGAAGTCATGGACGCTTGTGCCAAGTTTGTTAATAGCGGTAGAAAGGTTGTTTGCCCAAGTTCCTTTGCGAAGCATACGACCCAATATGGAAGGACTGCTATGCTTGCTATGATGCATATATAGCAAGGCTGTCAAGAAGGTGGCGAAGATTATGGCAACTGAAGCTTATTCCTCAGCCAAGGAGATCAAGAGGTTGGATTCTGAGCTTGTTGCTTTGAAAGGGTCTAATATTTCTACCCCCACTTCTTTGCAGCTTGAGACCGCTCGCCACGAGATCGTTGACTTGAAGACTAGGCTTGACGCGATCCAAGTTAAGTATGAAAATGCAGAGAAAGAGATTGAATGTTACATACCTCAGATTCAAGATCTTGAGTTTGCAGTTTCTGAGCCTCGTTTCGCTGCTTATGCAAAGGATGAAGAGTTGATGAGCTGTAGCACGTCCGTGACAGTCTGCTTGAGAAGAATGAGCAGTTGAAGGGTAAGAATGATGGGCTTGAGGTTTCGAGACCTTCTCTATTTCTCCAGAAGACTTGCTTGCTTTTACTTTTGAGGTTTCCATTGGTGAAGTAGTTGGATAAGTTAGTGCCCAGGCTGGAGTAGCCGGGGGTGAAGCGTCGGATGATGCCGCTGCTAAGAGCGTTATGGCTGCTGAAGGTGTGACGACTGAGTAGTCGTGGGATGTCCAAGTTGCTGTAGTGTAGTATTCTAGGTAGCCTTTAGGATTTTCTTTGTTTTTCCTTGTAGCTATTATTTTGCTTGAACTCCTTTGGCCTTTGCTAGTTGTTTATAAACATGTTTTCCTTCGTTTTTCTTCATTTTCGCTTCTTTTGTTCATGCCCTAACCTTTAGACTTGATAGACCAGTGGCAGACATGCTACTTTTTTATAAGCAGACAAGCTTGCGTAACCTATGCAGCTGTAGGTGTTGGTGTAGAACTTTGCAAAGTTGTTAGCCATAGGGTTGGCAGTCGGATGCCTTGCTTACAGAAGCAGAAAAGTCCGCGTAACCATTAGGTTGTTAACCTTGACTTTCTCCAATTCCGTAGGTTGCGTAGTAAGTTTCACAACACTTTAGGACTTGGTGTAGGTTGTTCCGAGCTTAGCAGAGGTGAAGCTTATCGACTACGTAGCATGTCGGCAGTGGATAAAACTTCGTATATGTCGCTAGCTTATTTAACCTTTCACAAGAATGTGCGGTTGTATAAGTCTAGCGCTGTTTTACTGCTAGAAGGGCAAGCCATAGGCAGTCTTTCGGAATCCGTAGGCTACTTTAGTGCACTCAGTAACAGCTTTAGGGTTCCAGGGTAACCGTTTGTAGGGCATACTGCGTAATGTGCCCCCTTCGTCTCTAGGGCCCGGTTCCCCGCCGATTAGTCCAAGAGACCCAAAATCCTTCAATTAGCCAAGCCTTGAAAAAGACTATTGTGGCTACTTCTAGGAATCCCAGCACAAGCCATCGTGCATCTAGTTATACTAGGGCAGCTAGGCTTATCCATGTCTGGATATTCGGAGTGTAAAGTTTATCATCTCGTCTTGGAGAGTTGACCCATATGGGTGTTGGGGAATTGGTTTACCCTCTCGCACTGGAGAGCAATTAGTTTACCCTCTCGCACTGGAGAACATGATTGGTCCCTCGGGGGTCGCAATTCCTGTGATGACTCCCTAAGAAGGGCACAGTCTTCTTTTGAAGTGCCGGAGTGATCAGTTGTTGTAAGCATGCAGCCGAGCCAAGTTGTGATTACTTCTGAATTCCTCATTGAAAAACAAGTGAAATGAACGAGAACTTAGCTGTAAGATAGGAACTGCATAACAACTGGATAGTCATCGGTTTGTAAGGTGGTGTCCGTCAAGCTTCTTAAGTTTTTGGGTTTTGATGTAGTGGGAGGTCACACATGGTACTTCTTCAGATTGTAGGCGCTCCACTACTTTTTGATCTTTTTATCGTTTCATGGTGGCAAGGGTGTAATTACTCTTGCCGCCTACTCTGCTGATATTGTACGGACCTTCCCAGATGAGATCCATCTTTTTTGAGCCTTCTCTGTGGGCAATGATGAAGGCTTTTCTTAGGACTAGATATCTGGGCTGGAATTGCCGGATCTTGGCCCTTTTGTTGTAGCTGGAAAGGAACTGCTGCTGGTAAGCTGCGATGCAGATGATAGTCTGCTTGCACTTCTCATCTGCCAGATTTAAGCTTGTGGCCATCTTCTTTCGATTGCTCATCTTTTGGTGGTGCGATATGCCCATAGACATCCAGGGAGTTCGTCTGACCATTTTCTTTTCTTACTGGTGCGGGATTTCTTGTGGCAGTTAAAGATCATCTTGGTGGATACTTTGGCCCGCCTATTACCCTGAGAATATCTTGGCGTGAACATGTGTTGCTTGATGCCATATTTTTGGAAAAATTTCACCAAATCTTTGCACATGAATTGCGGGCCGTTGTCGGTGACGATGGATTAAGGGATGCCAAATCAACAAATGATGTTCCTCCATATGAAGCGCTCTGTGTCCGTCTGAATCGCGGTCATCATGGGCTCTGCTTCTACCTATTTGGTAAAGTAGTTGGTTGCCACGATCATCATGCCTTAGCCCCTAGTGGTCTGGCTGATGATTAGCTGGGAATCAGAATAGATTAAAAGCTTTTTCACAGCCAAGTCTTTTGTCATTCGAATGCCTGTTAGTGGGGCTTCGTACTCTACTTTGTTGTTAGATGCTTTGAAACCTAGAATGATTGCCTGCTCGGGCATCGAACCGTCTGGGGTGACAAGGACCACGTCTGCTCCTGAACCTTTGTAGTTGGATGCGTCGTCGACATGCAAATGTCAGAAGTCTCCATCGGGTGGAGCATGAGCGGCTAGAGTGTGCTCGCCTACTTCCAATGCGTTGTTGGGCAGCTCTGTTGCATCATAAATGCGTGGTAGGTAACCGTGAAGCTAGGGCCATGTTACACGCAACAGGAGATGCTCAACTACTGGTATTGGACCACTCTAAAGTTGAATTATGAAGCAAGGGTCGGCTAGGACCGTGTGACACGTAGTAGGAAGTGGTGTTCGACTGCCAGTACATGTTGCTCCTATGTAGAATCTTTTGGGGCGACGAGGATAAAATTTGCTTCCGAGTGTGTTCTTCTAGTGTTATTCTGCCTTTAGCGTGTCTTTTGGGCTGAGCTGTTGTGTTCGTCAGAAAACTTTGCATTCGCCAAGATCTTACGTCTTTATCGTCGCGTGTTTGGATTAGGCAAAATAGTGCGTCATAAGGATAACTGTATGCGTTCGAAGGTAAAACTTGAGCTTCTGGGTTACAACAACTATCGTCAAAGTTAGCTTTTGAATTTTTAATAGCATCGAGGAAAGCTTTTGAACTGTAGAATACAGGTAGTCGGGCCCCCATCTTTTCTCGTAAGATGGTAGAGCTTATTACTGCTTCAAATGCGACTACTCGTCCAGTCAGACTTTGGATCTCCTTCAGAGTAGTAGGGAACTTCATATTCAAGATCGCTCGAATTTACCTTAAATGGGCATCTGCGAACTTCGTCCCAAAGTGCATGTTTTTCTGCCAGAGCGAAAGAGTCTTCTAAAGTTAGATATTCTTTCATTATCAGTTTTTTGAACAGTGGGTGGTCTGCTAAAAGTCATTTTTGGAAGGCTGCTTTAGCTATCGAGTCGTTGCATCCGACTATCCTTGCCTTCTCTGCTTTGAACCTTCTCACATAGTCGCGAAGCGACTCCTTTGGGTTCTTTTTGACGTCGAACAAATGGTCGGAATTCTTTTTGATCGAGCGACATAATGAATATTCTTTGGTGAAAACCAAAGAAAGTTCGTCGAAATTTTGGATGGATTGTGGCGGCAGGGTGTAGAACCAATCTTGCGCCTTGCCTTGTAGAGTGGTGGCGAATATCTTGCACATGAGATCATCATTGTTTCAATAAAGGATCATTGTGCTTCGGTAGTGCTTTAAGTGTCTCTCCGGGTCTTCATCCCCTTTGAAAGATATGAAATGTGGCATGCTGAACTCACGTGGAGGCTTTGCCTGCTTGATCTCGTCCTTGAATGGTGACCTGCTTATGTTGGTTATGTTATGTCGTAGTGCCTCGTCGATGACCTCGTTGCGTTGGAAAGTGCGCAATCGCTTGGTGAAGAGTCTCTCTATTTCTTCCTGAATTTGCCTTTGTTGAGGTAGTGAAGCTCTCGGCTGCCCCCAACCGTGACTTGTTGGTCTAGGCTACTTTTCCATGTGTTTGGCTCATCTATGCCGCGGATGCGGTGCGTGTAGCCCGTTCCTAGCAGGCGAGCGAGTTCTTCGTAGGCTGCCGGTTGAACTTGAGCTGTATTGAGTGACTGCTTCTCTCCGTCCGTCATGCTGCCTACTCCGATGTGAGGTGGATGATGCTTCTTGTGGGCTTAGCCGCGAATGAACACTTCGCCTGGAAGGTTGCTTGTGTTGACTATCGGAGTGTGACCCCAACCATGAATGTATGCTCGTTTGTGGGCTTAGTCGAGAGTGCACGTTCCTCCGTGCTCTAAGATTGGAGTATATGCTATCTCGGGGGCCCAATCGGGAGCGTAAACTGCCAGAACGCTCGGATTGTGGCTGGTGGAGAGGTTCATTTGCCGTTGTCCTACTTCAGGACACCTTGTCCGAGGCACGTTGGATCTCGGTGCATTGCAAGAGTTGATTCACCAAGGTTGTCTGTTGTGCAAGGACGCTCGTCAACTCTATGACTTGTCGAGACAAGTGTTGTTCGCCATTTAGATTGGAAGAGCTTGGAAGGAATGTGCCTCCTTGAGCAGTGGAAGTGTGCCTCCGTTAGGTTTGAGTTGGGAAATATCAAATCCGCGAAGAAATGTGGTGAAAATGCCTCCGGTTTGATGGTAGGTCCGGATAGTTGAGATACTCTTGGGCCGACTTGGCCTACTTGGAAAGCCACGGGAGCAGACTGGGTCGCGAAAGCAGGCTGGGCCATGAGAGCAGGCTGGGCCACAGGAGTGGGCTGCTCGTCGGGAGCAGGCTGGGCCGCGAGAACAGGTTGCTCGGCGGGTTTAGGCTACTCAGTGTGTGATGCATGCGAATGCGAGGCTTGGGCTCGGGCCCGTGCAAGCTTGGATGGCATGGCTTGGGCCATGGTGGAACCTCGTAGTGGTGGTACCACTCCGCCTATGACCACATTTAGCCTCGTGGATCGCCACGGTCCCATTTCTTGAGTATTAGAATTTTCACTTGTGGAATTTTCTAAATTTCTAGCCATTGTATTTTTCTTATACGTTTTATCAAAGAACATTTGCAAATAAAAAATTCTAATAATAAGGACGTATGAAAAATATTCAAATGAACTAGAAAATAGAGAAAAACCTTTTTATGCGAGAGTCTTCTACGAGTATGGATCTCACCTCTCAATGAAAGCACCAATTTGTGGATGCAAATTTCTTCCTCCTTGATCTTAGACAAAATTGCACCTACAAAACAAATAACACCTTAGGTCAAGGCCAAGAGCCTCACGCGCCCACGATGAATGGGGAGGGCTTTGGCCGAAGAACCTCCGATGCCAAAGTTAGAATTTTGAGAGAAAAATGTTTGAGAGCTTTGGAGAATTTTAGCAAGAGTGAGGACCTAGGTTTTTGGTGAGAATGGGAGCCTATTTATAGGGATAGGGTTCTTGATTTAGGTTGAATTTAGGAGTTATGGGAATAATTGACTAATTAATTTAGCAAATAAAATTATTGCCAAATTAACTAGCTAATTAATGTGATAAAATAGGTAAATACGATGAGATCAACAACGGTGATTAATGGATTAATTAGGAATTAATCCATTAATTAGCCAATTAACCTCCACTTAAATGTAATGTTATGTAGGTTATAAAATAATTACCTAAGATGAGGATGGATGAGAATATCTTTGAATTGGTTACCTATGTTAGACACTTTTGACTTTATTAAAGGATGATTGTCCGCTGCTCGCGCGTAGGAATCCCGGTATGCCTCAAGGTTATTTTTGTCCTCTTTTACCCAAAAATCCACGTGTCGCCTTGTGATTATTTTTGGCTCCACAAGGGTGACATGGAGTAATACAAGGCTTGCACCGAACCATATATGTCTTCTACAGCAAGTCTTGTACATACTTGGATTGATGAACAGATAACCCCTGAGAGTGAATATACACTAGCATCATGATCTCCAATAAGGATATCATCTACATACAACAATAACACAACCAGATGAAGACCATCATGCTTGACAAAAAGAGAAGGATCTATATAAGAAGCTGTAAAGCCCAGTGAAAGCAGAAAAGAGGTAAACTTGTCATTCCAAGCTCTTAGAACTTGTTTAAGACCATAAAGACGTCTGTGTAATTTGCAAACATACTAGGGTGATGAACATTAACAAATCCTTGAGGTTGAGACATGTATACTTCCTCCTCAAGAAATCCATGTAAAAAAAGCATTTTTTTACATCTAGTTGCTTCAATTTCCAACCTTTAGTAGTTGCCAAAGATAACATGAGTCTCACTATAGTTGGTTTAACCACATGGCTAAAGGTTTCATAATAGTCTAGCCTCCTAAGAAAATCCCTTGGCCACCAACCTCGCCTTGTGCCTAGCAATGGAACCATCTAGATGCCTCTTGGTCTTATAGATCCATTTGCAACCCACTTAGTTCTTATTTGGAGGTAAATGAACTAGAGACCAAGTCTTTTGTTGAAATAATGCATCCATTTTTTCTTGCATTGCTTGTTTCCACTCAATAGATTTGGAAACTGCAGTAAAGATTTTTGGTTATGTGCCAGTGGTAGACTAAATTGCAGCATTGAAAACTTGTTTCTTCTTAGAAATACCAAACTTGGACCTGGTCTGCATAGGGTGACAATTCTAAGAAGAACTGACCACAAGTTGTAAATCTTGAACCTGAGATGTTATCTGGATTCAACTCTAATATATGAGAAAACTAAGAAGTTCTAATGGCTGATGCAATAGCAGCATAGGAGATAAGATCACCATGTGAGAGAGAACTAGACTGAGTAACTTGGGTGAGGAAGTAGCTGCTTGAAAAACATTTGTAATGGTATAAGGATAATGGGCCACTGATGAAAAATATTAGGATGAACAATGTGTGGTGGTGAGATATAAGTTTGGGAGGAAGAAGACTATTTGCCAGAAGGGTGAGACACTGTTGGATATTGAGTTTCATCTAATAAGACATGTTTGGAAACTATCAATTTGTGTTTTGAAACATCAAAGCAAATGTTCCTTTGTACTGTGCAGCATAACCCAAGAAAATGCATTATGTTGTCTTAAGGTCAAGCTTATTAGTCCTATAAGGTTTGAGAGAAGGATAACAAGCACAACCAAAGACCCTTAAATGATCTAATCTAGGTGGAGAATGAAACAAAACTTCAAATGGTGATTTCATTCTAAGAATAGGTGTAGGCATCCTATTGATTAGGTAAGTTGCAGCAACACATACATGATACCAAAAATGAGCGGATAAAAAAGCTTGCTAAAGAAGAGTAATAGTTGTTTCAACAACATGTATATTTTTTCTTTCAGCCAAACCATTTTGCTTAGGGGTGTATGGGCATGAAATTTGGTGAACAACTATATGTTCAACAATACAGAGAGAACTTCTGACACATAAGTTATCAAAGTTTGTGTAAAATGATATGAGCACCAAACTGTGGCTGAATAATTAGATTTGAAGAAGGAGCATGAGCATAGGATGCAGAAAGCTCAAATGTAAAGTGCTGTAAAATCAACGATAAGGCCAATTTTGCTTCCACCATTGCAAAGTTTTGCCCGATACAATTCCGCGGACCGCCTCCAAAAGGGAAGTACATGAATTTGTTCTTTGTTGCCTTCGAAATGCCTTCCGAAAACCTCTCCGGCTTGAACTCATGTGCATCATCACCCCACAGTTGTTTGTCATGGTGAACTAAGAGGGTGGATAAGGCAACTTCAACTCCAGCTGGTAATGAATATTTTGAAAGTTGTGTTTTCTTGTTTGTGGTTCGAGTCATCACAGTAAGTGCTGGGTATAATCGAAGAACTTCATGCAGAATCATGGTCACCTGGGAAATCATGCATTTGATACACACACACACACACACACACAACCAAGTTAAGTTTTATATTAATAACATAGGGGAAACAATAGAATGCACCAGTGCATGGGATGATCAGTGCATTGGACGATTTAGTTGGATTTGCATAGCTACATTATGAATCCAATTTTTCTCAGTTAAACACAGTGCATTCCAATTCCATACACTGCGTATGCTATAGAAAAACCTAAACATTATAGATTGATATGTACAAACTTGAACTTGTGTGTGACTATTTCCTGTCATATAGCATTTTGAGTGGAAGACAATTCAGCTAAAAGTGGAGTGATCACCCATTTCATTTCTTTTAAAAGCATGTCATCTTTTAACTAAACTGTTCTGCACTCAAAACGAATCACGTAATAGATGCAATCTCTCCAAAGTTTTTCTCGATGGAAAACACTTACAACTTTTAGATGAATTATCCCATCAAATTCTGGCTTGTTGCTTCCAAAGACCTGCAAAACCTCTTCCCTTGCACGGTCTTGCCAGTTCTGATATTGACCTAGCAAAACCATTGTCCAAACTAGCAACACTGAGGTTGTCTCCTGCCCTGCAAAGTAAAACAGCTTGCACTCCTCGATCACATCATGCATACTCATTCCAACTTTTTTGTTGTTGCCATGTTCTTTCATTTCATTCAAGTTGGACTCCATAAGCACACCCAACAAGTCATCTTTTGTGGCTTCGCCAGCCCTAATCGCATCTTCTCTTCTGTTTATAATACCCATGAGTAACGCTCTTATCTCTCTGTCAATTTCTTTCATCTTCATGTTTATCTTAGTCGGTAGGAACCTGCAAAAAAAAAAGTATTATTAATTTCAATGCTGATATGAAGAAAAAACAAAGGGTCCGACTATAATAGTACTACGTCTCGTTTGTATTCATAAGTTTTGAGATTGGGTTGTGTTGGATTGATTATGTAACCTTTGGAGGTTGGAAGATGTGAAAACAGAAAATTTACCTCGCTCCTGGAATGTAAACACTTTGTACAACTTTTATTGCAAGTTTTGCTTGCTCTTTCAAAAGTTGAAATATTTTTCTTCCTTCTTTGTAGCTACTTCCAAATGCGGTTCGGGAAATCACATCGGCTGTCATATTTTCAAAGTAGGGCCAGACATCCAACTCACATGAACCCTCTTTCAACACCAAGCTCTCCCATTCCACAATCATCTCGCTACAACTTTGGTAAAATTCAGGCAACATACGCTATAGAAAACAAGAGGAAAACATAAATGATCAACAATAATTATATATCAAACATAATTAATACACATATAATTTGCTCTATCAATATGTTTTCCATATCTACATACTTAAACATGAATGGATATGGTTATTAACCTACTAAAATTCGTTCCATACGCATTCAAGCATCCAAAAGACAAAAGGTAATAGAAGAATTTCATTCATAAAAAACCAAACAGGTTACACAAACTAGGCATGAAACAAAGGATAACTGGCTCGGAAAAAACCTATCCTCGGGTAAACCACATGAGAAAAACCCTGGAGGAGGAAAATGAATCACCCATGCCAACAAATTACTCACATAGAACATAATCATCGGAAGTATAAGACATAAGCCAAGAAGGACCAACATCCTCCCAAAAAGAAAGACCATGGACTCTAAGGCTGAGTCCATGAACATCCTAAACAAACACAACTAGGTATATGAATGAGTGATGCGATTTATACACATTTACTGACGACAATGTTGACCACTTATACTAGAGAGTTGGGTGGATAAGAGATTCTACGTTCGCCTATATGTAAATACTTATTCTAATTAAATCAATGGAAAAATCTCCAGAAAATTTGAATGACTATTGGCAAGTTTGCATGCATAATACCTTTAGCTTCTCTATATGGAATACTGGGTTGATAATTCTTCGGTGTTTTGCCCATTTCTCACCTTCACATAGTGCAATACCTGTTGCTAGTAACTTGATAAGTGGGTTTGCGTTCGGCTTCGGAAAATCATCCATTTTTGTAAGGATGGTTTTCATATCTTCTGGATCAGTGATATTCACCCTTGGTGTTGGGCCCATCCAAACAAAATAATTCTTACCTGCAGTTTTGTTTTTAAAGAGCATAAAAGTTCAACGTATCGTACTATAACCAGAGTAAAGTTGACACATATGTCCGAAATTTACAAAGATATTAAAGAAAAACAGAAGGAAAAGTCAAGAGCATGAATTGTGGAGATCTATCTAAGATATTTGAGTGAACAGCTAGTTTTAATTAACACCTGAGACTTTTCCCAACGACATCAATAAGTGAAGACTTAAGGCCATCTCCAACCGAAGGTTCCAGAGGGCCAGAGGGCCGAAAATAGCTCTAAAACCGTCTCTAACCGAGGGCTAGGCCAGAGGGCTCTGGAATCTGGGAGGGCCCCACGGGATCGGAGAGGGCTGGAGGGCTGGCTGCTTTCGGCCAACTAGCCAGCCCCGGGTTGGCTTATTTTTTTTTTAATGTTTTCTATTGCTGTCGGTTAAAACCGACAGCATTGAAGAGGTTTTTTTTTTTTTAATAGTTCTACTATTAGTGTTGGTTATAACCGACACTAATAGTTTGAAATGTTTTTTAATATAACGGCTAGTAGCCGTTGGATTATTAGGCCTCTTTTTTTTTTTTTTTTTAATGAATTTAAGCTTCTTTTTTTCCCTTTTTTTTTCCTTTTCATATGAATCAAATTTTGTTTCATATTTTTTTTTCCTATAACTTCTATTTCACAAAATTTGTTTCATATTTTTTTTCAATTCTATTTTTTTCGTATAACTTCCTAGGTCATTTATACAACATTAAATTGTAGTTTTTAAATAATAAATTATGTTTGGCCCTATGGCCCTTTGGCTCTCGGTTGGAGACGGTTTTTTGTGACAGGGCTAAAACGAGCCCTTTGGCCCTCTGGCCCTCGGTTGGAGACGGAGGCAAATATGGCCCTGTACTGTTCATTAAAATATTAATATCTTGGGGAATCTTGGAGGGCCAGAGGGCTCAAACGAGCCCTCTGGCCAGCCTTCGGTTGGAGATGGCCTAAGTGCCACTAAATTTATCGGATCATTGAAAATGTCTTATCACATTTAATTATGTTGTGCATTTGAATCTGAATTGCGAATCTAGATATATATCGTTTATAATTTAGCACTATAGCTAATTATGTTATAGTTTAGTAAGAGAACACAATTATAGAAAGGTACAAATTACTGACATATTTACTTCAAATGAGAAAAATCATAAATTTCAAAAAGAATAAAAGAATAAAATTGAGATCAACTATTATTGGAGTACAGATTTCAAAGTCATCACACTTTTTCGATTCTATGTGTTTTAACAACGCACAAAAGTGAAAAGTCCGAATCTTTTCGATTCTTATTTCTTGTAAGTAAACATTGTATACATGTAGATGTGAAAAGATATATGCTTAACATACCGTAAGTGTTTACTAATTGGTAGTCGAAAGGGATAACTCTTGGGGCTATATCATGGGAGAGGCTCACTGGTTTAGAATATGCTTGTTTTATCATCGTGGAGATTTCTTTCATGTCTCCTGTGTAAAACCTGTACGAGTTTCCGGTAAGGCCTTGCTGCCTCAGATATCTTTCCAGTTTTTTTGGCCTCAGCCACAACCAGTTCAGCAACCTCCATGCCCCTGCAATTATTATTACTGTTATCCCCACCAAAACAGCACCAATAGTAGCCACTGATAATTCCATTGCTTTGTGTGTTTCAGACAGAGAAAGAAGAGAGAGAGAGAGAGAGAGAGAGAAGGAAAATTAATGTATATATATTTCACTTTTGATAATTTTGTTTGGCTTAACCTTTTGACAAATCAAATATGTTTTGTTCCGGATGTTTGCGTTTGTGGTCCAAGTGAGAACTAACACTATTTTGGATAAAGAAATTTAAGATTACTAAAGAATTTTAAAATGATGGTAATTGAAATGATGAGATTTTATTTTCTAGAATTTGTGAATTTTTTAGTTTGGTTAACCTAAAAGAACAATGGAATTGAATACGGAATTTATTATTTTTAAACTCTCAATCATAGAAATTAGGAAATGACACATATTTACATGGAATTTAAACTTGGGAATTGGATGTCCCAATTCCAAGTTTTTTTCCATGCGAAAATTCGAAAATTCTATATTTATGAATCCAAACAAAGGAATTGGTGTCTGTTAATTTATAAATTCCAACTTTTATCAAAATTCCAAGCTTATTTCCCTTATCCAAACATAGTGTAAAAGACATTACTAAAGTCTAAATCAAATGAAACACGGAACTTACTTTGAACCACATATTACGACTATACGAGGCAACGGATGTGGAAAGATTTTTTATTTTTTAATAAACTTCCCTCGCATCTAATGAATAATTAGCACGTTATAAAATAGTGACATGAAATTATGATTCAGCGACTTAGGCTAATAATTAATAATTCTGAAAGAAGAACGTGACATAAAAAGGTAAAGTTCACGTCGTTGAAGCAGTGCAGGTTAGTAGATGCATCAATCAAGGAGGACGGTAAGCAACGCTTGAGCTAGCTGTTGGATGTATTTACATATAAAATATGAGTGATGATTCTTTGGCATCGTTGACAAAAATAAAAACTTCTTTGGCATCGCACATCATATGATGTGTAATCAAATTACTTATGTTATAATACGCACCATAATTATTGCTGTATCATAAGCTTTATATAAGAAAGACTTATTTACAAAGTGCCCTCGAACACTTTTCTCAAGTTGAAGTATCGTTTTACCTCTATTTGCATAACCGCATCACTTTTTTCCTTCGACTTATGTGTCTCACATTCGTCAAGTCCATCCATTGACTTGTAAACTTTTAATCATGCATGGGATACTCGATCTATTTGTTGTCAATATGGCATTTATATTAAGGGTTCAGCATCATTAGTTAAATGATTGTACGAGTCAACAATACAGTTAGCAAGTTTGTTAGTATTTGATTAGAGTTGTTAGGCTTTCTATTATAAAAATAGAGTGTGTAATCATCATTCTTTTAAGTCAATATACAAATCTCATTTCTCTCTGTAAACTCTCTCTCTAATTCTTCTCCCACATCTCTCTTTCTTTCTGTAAAACTTCATCTCCCGGTTTTGTGATTGTTCATCTCTACTACTTCTTCAATGTAGTTAGCAATTTATATTACTGATATCATGTCAATGTCGATGAGTAAAAGTTAACAGTCAATGAATGTAGTTGAGGGACAATCAAAATGTGAGATGCGAAATGGAAGTCAGATCTGACGCGAAATGAAAGTCTGATCAGATGCCAAATGAAAGTGCATTTCAATAATTACGCCTACAAGTTTCCTCTTGGCTCTTGGTAAACGTATGTACAAATATAAAGCCCTGAAAACTTGGCAACAATATAAGAGGAAGAGCTATGAAATATATATAAGAAAAGTTCATCTCAAACCCCAAACGGACAGCATCCCTAACAAAACCAGCATTTGCGACCATGACCTCTTCTCGAATTTTAAGTTCTTCCAGTCTTGATTCTTTCAATCATTTTTTTGGAGAAGCTCAAATTATTCGGGACAATTCCATCCACTCGGATCAATATTGTCCGCCCATCCTCCCCCTCAGTCCATTTGATTGCTTCCTTCTCCCAGTTGCTTCATAATCTGCACAAATTTTTTTTTATAAAAACAGGTATAATTTAAGTTCTCGTAAAGCATATGGTGGAGTCATGTATAATGCTTGAAAAAAAAGAATCAAACATAAGTGTTAAGCAATCTTTTTGTGGGGTGAACATATATATATACTTAAATTGTGCTTAGATTTAACACATTTCAATTAGTTGTATTTGTATGTAAACCTACTTCAAAAATACGATCATGAATAGAAACTTGACTTTTAATATCAATACTACGTATTTTTCTCTGAAAATAACTCATTATTTGTAGCAGGACCAGACTAATTGTGAATGTTAGCGTGAGTCATAAGATAATATAGGAGGTTTCCTTTAGGAATGTAAAGTTTGTTTCCTTATGTAATTAGGACTATGTAATTAGGGTTGTATATATATCCCTTTTTGTTTTGTGAATAATAACAAGAATTATTCCTACCGTATATTTCTACTTGGTATCAAGAGCCTGGTACCGTAACCCTAGAAAGAAAAACTCTCATAGTGCGCTGCTACTGCTGCTGTGTGATTCTGCAAGGGTTGTGCGCTTTCTGCCCTTGTTGTATCGGTACTGCTGTGTGTTGCAGTGAAGAAAGATGGTGAACATAGAAGATGGGGGCTCGGGGCAGAAGCCTGGAGTCGGTGGTGGTCCTGCCAATAATTCTGCGTTGAACTCGGTGATAATCCAGAATGATGCCTCGGCAATGCCGAGTGCAGTAAAACTTAACGGATCGAACTACCCGCTTTGGTCCAAAGTATTGGAGATGCATATTGCAGGACGTGGTAAGAAGGGGTTTGTGTCAGGGAGCATAAAGGAACCAAGTGAAGATAGTATTGGGTTTGAGACATGGGAGACTGGGAACGCTATTGTGAAGGGATGGCTGATTAATTCCATGGAGCCGGCTATCATGAGTTTTTTCATTCACCTTCGTACCGCCAAAGAAGTATGGGAGGAGGTTGCTCGAACATACTATGATGGTTCTGATATCTCTCAAATTTATGAGTTGAAAGTAAAGTCGTTTCGACTTCGTCAGGAAGGACGTCCAGTTGGAATGTATTATGCTGATCTAAAATCTGTGTGGCAGGAGTTAGATCAACGAAGGCCGATTAAGATGGAGTGTGCTCAAGATTTGAAGACGCTGCGAGAGGAGGTCCAATTGGACCGAGTGTATGCCTTCCTGGCAGGCTTGGATGATATTTTTGATAAGGTTCGTAGTGACATCTTACGAACTCAGCCTTTTCCGTCTGTTGAGGAGGTGTTCTCTATGGTTAGGCGTGAAGCTCAAAGTCACGCCACTATGATGGGTGGAAGTAATGTTGGCAGCCTAGGAGGAGGACCTGCAGCTGCTATGGTGTCACGGCCTCCTGCTAGTCTTCCTTCTGGAGGTTTGTCAAATTTATTTTTAAATTCCCGTCCATTCACCCGGGAAAACAAAGATAATTTAAAATGTACTTTCTGCGGTCAAACACGCGATAATGAAGATACATGCTTTGCGAAGCATGGAGTACCCGAGTGGTTTCCGGAGTTGAAGAAACGGTTGCGGGCAAAAGACCGTGGGAATAATAGCTCTAATGGTGGACGGGCAGCCTTTGCTGCTGCCACACCGAGCAATATCACAGGAGTCGAGGTGCAATCTGGTGAGCCAAGTCAGTCGTTGTTGAATCGTACGACTGTTGGTGAACCATCGTCGAATACAGGTACTATAGGCCGTGTTCTCTTAGCCTCCGACACTGCTCATCATACAGGTTGGATTCTAGACTCTGGTGCAACAGATCATATGACCTATGATAAGAATTTGTTTCAATATATGACCAAGCCCCGTCGAACATGTGTGGAGACGGCTAATGGTACTACTGCTTCGGTTAATGGAGCAGGCACCGTGTGTCTCACACCATCTCTCTCTTTGCACCACTGCTTATTTGTTCCGTCTTTATCTCATCACCTACTATCTATACCGTAAGTCACGGAACAGTTGGATTGTGTTGTATTAATATATCCATTTTTTTGTTTGCTTCAGGATATTCAGACCAAGGAGATCATTGGGCGTGGCACTAAGAGAGAGGGGTTGTATTATGTGGATGATGTTGTTCCGGGAAGAGCTGCTGCGGTTCGAACGTCCACTGCTAGTACATTAAAGGACGTATGGATGATGCATCGCCGTTTAGGCCATGCTTCTTTTGGTTATTTACGGCATTTGTTGCCTAGTTTATTTCATGGAATAAATGAATCAGACTTACATTGTGAAGTATGTATTCTTGCTAAAAGCCATCGTGTTTCGTTTCCTTCAAGTATGAATAAAAGTGTGTTTCCGTTTGACCTTGTGCATTCTGATGTTTGGGGTCTCTCCCCTGTTAGTGTGGCTTCTGGAATTAAATGGTTTGTCACCTTTGTGGATGATTGCACCCGTATGACCTGGTTATATGTGATTAAACATAAGAGTGATGTTGCTATGGTGTTTCAGTCTTTCTGTCAGATGATCAAGACACAATATTCCTCTATTATTAAAGTTCTCCGCTCTGATAATGGAGGTGAATATATTAATTCTGAGTTGTCTCAGTTCCTTGGTACTCATGGGATTCTCCACGAAACGACGTGTCCTTACACTCCACAACAAAATGGGGTTGCAGAAAGGAAAAACCGTCATATCTTGGAAACTGCTCGTGCATTGATCCTCGATGCTTCTGTACCTCAGTGTTTTTTGCCTGAAGCGGTCACTTATGCTATCTACCTCATAAACCGTATGCCATCCCGTGTTGTGGCATTTCAAACACCACTTCAAGTGCTCAGTAAACATGTCCCCGTGGTGTCCACCAACACACTCACGCCTCGTGTGTTTGGTTGCGTGGTGTATGTTCATATCCAAAAAATACATCGTAGTAAGCTTGATCCATGTGCTCTTCGGTGTGTCTTTGTGGGTTTTTCCACCCACCAAAAGGGCTATCGATGTTATCATCCTGGAACCCGCCATATGTATGTGACTATGGATGTTACATTTTCGAAATCCGAGTATTTTTATACTTCTTCTCCGTCCACTTCAGATCACCAGGGGGAGAGTGAGATTGTGGGTGATCTGGGTTGGTTGGATTGTGATTTAGGGGGAGATATGAGTGGTCACCCCAAGTCTAATGATGCTGCAGAAAGCGACAGGCCACAATCTGTGATTGCTGAGAGGAATGAAATCAGTGCTGCTGCACTGCAGCAAGTTGTTGCCGAAGGGAACAATCAGGAACGGCCAGATTGTGTTGAGACCAGTATTGAACAAGAACAGCTCAGTGTTACCGATACCAGTGGTGAATTTAGTAGCAGTTTACCCTCTCTCTATAGCTCCACAATGCCGTCCAATGTATCTTCTCTGAATATACCTGAGGTAAGTACAATAGATGATTATACAACTAATTCAAATAATATTGTTAGTACATATAAGTTGCCACCAAGACAAAATCGAGGTGTGCCACCTGACAGGTTTTCTCCGGAAAGGAAGGTGAGGTATCCAATCGCCAACTACGTATCCTGTAAGAACCTTGCACCTGAACGCAAGGCTCTGGTGAATAACATAGAGTCCATTAAAGTTCCAACTCAAGTGGAGGAAGCTCTAAAATATCCAAAGTGGGTGAAAGCAATGGATGAAGAAATGATGGCTCTACAGAAAAATAAAACGTGGGAAGTAGTGGAGCTACCTAACGGGAAGAAGCCGGTTGGATGTCGCTGGGTGTTTACAATCAAATACAGGGCTAACGGGTCCATAGATAGATACAAAGCAAGGTTGGTAGCAAAAGGATATACTCAGACATACGGTGTAGACTATCAGGAGACATTCTCTCCGGTAGCCAAAATGAATATGGTACGTGTACTTATCTCTTTAGCTGCAAACCTGGATTGGCCCCTAAAGCAGTTCGATGTGAAGAATGCTTTCCTTCATGGGAATTTGGAGGAAGAAGTATATATGGTCTTTCCGCCTGGATATGACGCAGGTAGGAATACGGGGGTTTGTCGATTGCGTAGGTCACTTTATGGACTTAAGCAGTCTCCTCGTGCATGGTTTGACAGGTTCACACAAGCCATGAAGAAGAATGGATATTGTCAGTGTCATTTCGATCATACGCTGTTTGTAAAGCGTAGATTGAGTAAAGTAACTGCTTTGATTATCTATGTAGATGACATGATTATTACAGGGGATGACTCTGATGAAATATCAAGGTTACAGATAAACCTTGCGGCAGAATTCGAAATGAAGAACTTGGGAGACTTAAAATATTTTCTGGGAGTTGAAGTTGCCCGTTCATCCAGAGGTATTTTCTTGTCTCAGCGTAAATATGTGTTGGACTTGTTGAAGGAAACTGGTATGCTAGGGTGTAAACCGGTAGATACCCCTATTGTTGAGAAGCATCATTTGGGCATATATCCAGATCAGGTACCGGTTGATAAAGGCAGATATCAGAGACTTGTAGGAAGACTGATTTATTTGGCTCATACTCGTCCAGACATTGCTTATGCCGTAAGTGTTGTGAGTCAGTTCATGCACTCACCGAGTACAGACCATATGGCCGCAGTCATGCATATTTTAGCATATTTGAAGTCTGCACCGGGAAAATGAGTATTATATGGGAGACACGGAAATCTGAGAATTGAAGGTTTTACTGATGCAGATTAGGCTGGTGATGTAACTGATAGGCGATCAACATCTGGATATTTTACTTTTGTTGGAGGGAATTTAGTTACTTGGCGTAGTAAGAAGCAGAAAGTGGTCTCACGATCATCAGCTGAAGCTGAGTACAGAGGTATGGCACACGGGCTGTGTGAGATTCTTTGGTTACGGAAGCTTCTTTGGGAGCTTGGGTTCAAGCCAAAGGATGCTATGAAATTATATTGTGATAACAAGTCTGCAAGAGATATAGCAGACAACCCAGTGCAACATGATAGGACTAAGCACGTGGAGGTTGACAAACATTTTATCAAGGAGAAACTCGAAGGGAAAATTGTCTCTCTCCCATGTGTGACTTCCGAGGAACAACTTGCAGATGTTCTTACTCATGCAGTATGTAGTCGAAAGTTTAATGACTCACTTATCAAGTTGGGCATGTGTGATATCTATGCACCAACTTGAGGGGGAGTGTTAGCGTGAGTCATAAGATAATATAGGAGGTTTCCTTTAGGAATGCAAAGTTTGTTTCCTTATGTAATTAGGACTATGTAATTAGGGTTGTATATATATCCCTTTTTGTTTTGTGAATAATAACAAGAATTATTCCTACCGTATATTTCTACTGTGAATTTGTAATTCACAAGTTGAAGCTCAAAGGAAAATTTGAAGACATGATATAAATCAAATGAAATGCTGAAAATTTTGTAACATAAGCTTGATGATATAGTCATACCAGTCGTCTCTGGGTTTCTCATGTCGTATTTTCATCAATCGTTCCCACTATAACCCGAAGATACTAGAAAGATGAAAAGAAAAATGCCAATCCACGTCTACATCCTTGGTTCTTCTTAATAAATGGGAGATGATCCAAAGTCATTCCACCTTGTTTATTTCATATCAAGAGAAGAATGATGGAGGGACGTTGGGGATGCCAGAGAGGTAGGTTAACTGAGATATTAGAAGATGTATAGCTTGCTTGGGCTCGTGGTTATGCAAGTCAAGAGAAACATCATCTTCTCGATCACAAACAAGGAAGAGCACAGCCTTCATCTGCTAAACCGCATGTGCATCTGAAGATACACAGTTTAATTGTACAAACCCTTGAAGATCCTTGTCAGTCTGTCCAAGTGCTTGATTCAACTTGGGTGGTGCATGGCACTGTTGATAGACATATTATTAATATTAATCATACAAAGTGTGCTTATTATTTAAAGGATGACTTTGAAATCCGATCCTTGGTAAACTGAAACCTTGTTAATTTGAATATTTTGATTGAAGGACAAAATATTAATTTCAGTATTACATTTAATATTGAAATCTGATATATATAGATTTATTTTAGACAGAATGGTTTATTTTTATTTTTAAATATGAGTACATTATAGATAAAAACAGGTGAATAAATTTTACTTTTAAAAAAAGGTACATTTTGTTGTAAACATTCCTAGTTTAAGTATGATTGTGTAAATCCTAGATAAGATTTAATTCTAGTTATCCTTTCCTATTACAACTTGTATTACTTGGAGGAGAAGGAATATCTTCTCTCCCTTTACTACTATAAATAAAGGCACAATGTAGGAGGGATAACAACACACACATTCCCCTACAATTCTACAAACACACATCTCTCTCCTCTCTCCCTCTGCCGCCGGCCCTACTCTCTCTGTCAGATAAAATAGACCAAAACACGTTATCAGCACGCTCCTACCGCTGCGCTTAGGAATCTGACGTTGGAGATTTTTTTTCTGCATCAAACCAGTTCATCCATATCATCACGCAATCAGGTTCTTTCCAAACAACGGTTTTTAACTCGATATTTTGCAAGCCCTGATAGCATGAACATTCACCATGATGCATGACCCAACTTTACGTTTAACGTATTTTAGATTCTACATAAATTGTGTATGCTTCATAATCAAAATTGCTACAATTATGTGAATTTGATATTTGCCATGAATTGAATCTTACATATGTACATGCATTGAAACTATTATTTGCATATGCATCAACGTAAATATGTGATTCATTAAATTATATATGCATCTAATTGAAAAAAAAATTTTGAAAAAAATTGGAATCGAAAAAATTAGGGTTCTTTCGAACCCAGGCCTTTGCCATGCAAGCCGCAAGCCACCAGGCCCGCAGCCTGCGATGGCCCAGCTCGGTTTCCTCACCAGGCCTGCAGCCTGCATCGATCCTCCGAGCCCAAGGTCATGGTCTGAGAGCTTCTGCTCCTCGTCCAAACCACAAACCCGACACCCAGCAGGTGTCGCCACCCATCCATCACCGTGCTGCACGGCCTGTCGCCGTGCCTAGCCTACTCAGACGACCTGCAGATCGTCCACGGTGTCCTATGGTCTGAGATTTGCTGAGATCTCATCGGAATTTTTTTTTTAAAAACCCGATTCGAAATTTCTAGGGTTTGATTGCAACAATTGAGATTTTAATTTCTCCATGTTGTAATCATAGTTGAAAACACCCCAGAAATGTACCCCCGAGTCTTCCCATCCAAGATTTGGCCACCTGCAGTGGCGGCGCCGATCATCTTCTCCGGCGGAATCACCTAGCCTCGCTAGGATTTCTTGGATCCAGCCCGATCCCAAATTTTTTGGGCCTGGCTTAGACTCAGGCTGAAAAATAATAAATTTGTTTTCTTTTGGGCTCGCCACTGCAAGCCCAGTTCGACCCCCTCATTTTTTCAGCCCAGCGTTACATCACACCAGCCCAAATGGGCTCTGGTGTTCTCCCGTGCCCCATACTGCAGCGGAACCCAGCCCGTGTGGCTGCTGTGCTTTCCCTGCATCGTGATACACATGATTGAGGCCTTCTTTGGGCAGCAGCAGCCCAGCCCTCTTCCCGTAGGCCTGCAGCCTACACCCGAGACCCTTCCCAGCCCAATTTTGGGCCTAGGTCTCACGGACCAAATTCTTCAAGCCACCCGTGGCTTCATATTTTCTTTTGGACCGCAAATTTATTCTCGGCCTATATTTTAGGCCCCGAGATTTTATTATTTAATATTTTTTTTAAATAATATGGGTTTTTATATTTTCACCCACATTTTAATTTGGCCCGAAGTCCAAATAAATTAATTCAATTATAATTATACACCTAAAGGTTATATTTTTGCATATACTTGTTGCATATTTGTTTGCATATATATTTGTGTTTGCCTGCAGGAATATATGAACCTGAAGTTCATAATTACTTTGAAACCCGAAGTTTCTTCTAAACATGCCTTGTTTGAAAACCCGAAGTTTTCACTTAAATATATCACCCATGAAAACCCGAAGTTTTTCATGCAAAATTAAACCAATACATGTCTATTAGAACCTGTATGTTCTACTCCTATGTGAATGGATTGATTTTTCTCCATTACACTAACCACATCTTGTTCATCCATTTTGTGATAGGAACATGTCGAATTTGAACAAACTCGACTTCACCGCTTTGGAGGTTTCTGGAAGGAACTACCTCAAGTGGGTTCAAGATGTGAAGCTCCACCTCACTGCAAAGAACTTGCATCCTGCTATTGAAGAAGCAACGGATGCACCTGTTGGCGAAGCTGAAAAAGCCACTGCTATGATCTTCATCCGAAGACATATCCATGACGCTCTGCAAACTGAGTACCTTGCTGAGGAGGATCCACGTGCATTATGGGTCGCTTTGGCTGATCGTTTCGATCACCAAAAGGACATATTCTTGCCTGAAGCAAGACACGACTGGCAGCACTTGCGCTTCCAAGACTTTAAGTCTGTGAATGAATATAATTCTGAAGTTTGTCGAATCCGATCACTTCTCAAGTTTTGCAATGAAACTTTGACTGAAGAGGATCTCCTGGAGAAGACCTACTCGACCTTCTCTGCTTCTAATATTGTCCTGCAGCAACAATATAGAGCTCAGAAGTTCACTAAGTTCTCGGATTTGATCTCTGTTTTACTTCTTGCTGAAAAGCAGAACCAGCTATTGATGAAGAATCATCAAGCTCGACCTACTGGGGCTACTGCTGTGCCTGAAGCACATTATAGCACTAATCAGCACCCAAAACGCCAAAAGAGGCGTGGTAAGGGCAGCCAGAAGCCATCCCACCAAGGTCAACAGAGCCAAGGCCCATCCAAGGGAGGAAACAAAGCCCAGAAGCGCCCAAACCTCGCTCCCAAGGCCCCGAACTTCAAGAATAAGGGCAAAGCACCTGCCACAATGAATGACGATATGTGCTATCGTTGTGGTTCCAAGGACCATTGGTCCCGTATTTGCCGTGCTCCCAAGAAGGTTGTGGATGCATATCATTCTCGTCGTACGAAATTTGAATCAAACTTCCTGCAAGTGGACGAACCGGAGACTACAAAGATGGAGGTTTCTGACTTTCAGGAGGGTACCACTCCTATGGAAGATTAGAATCTTAGACATAGACTTATTTTTCAGTTGAAATAATACAATTGGGGCCGAATTCCACCTAGTGGCCGAACCCCACCTTGTTTTTTGGTTGATTTTGAACAATTTTCCTTTATGTTTTGGATTATTAGTTGACGATTTATTTTGGATATTAAGTTTTTAATCCTTGAATAAATGAAATTATTTTGAATTGATACTTGTTTTTATAAACTTTTATGCATGTGACCGATTCAAATTAATTTTTCATTCTAGGTATGACTATTGGGAAAGTTAGTTGTCTGGCAGATAGTGCAACCACGCATACTGTTTTGCGTGAACGCATCTATTTCACTAACTTCGTACCTAAGAATGCACCTCTGACAACCCTCTCAGGCCATCCAACCTGATCGAAAGATACGGTAAGGCACGTATAATGTTGTCCAATGGTACAATCTTGACCATTGCTGAGGCACTCTATTCTCCACGTTCCGGAAGAACGTTACTAAGTTTCAAGGACATTAGAGATAACAATTACCACGCTGAAACCCACGTAGAAAACGGAGTTGAATTTCTGTGCGTAACTTCCTACGAATATGGCCAGAAGCGTATTCTAGAGAAGATGGAGCGTAACCAGAGTGGTCTGTATACTACGACCATATGCCCCATAGAATGCCACTATGTGGCTGGCCCTACCACAGGGACCGCGCACTAAATTACACTTTGGCATGATCGTTTGGGACATCCTGGACGAATAGCGATGCGCCGTATCCTCAAAACTTCACACGGGCATCCACTAACCCGAAGCTTAGGTTCGATCCATGAAATTGCATGTCAAACATGTTCTATGGGAAATCTTATTACTAAGCCTTCTTATGACAAGATTCGTTCGAATCCTCCCATTTTTCTACAACGGATTCAGGGGGACATTTGTGGACCGATTCAACCTCCCTGCGGACCATTTAGATATTTTATGGTTTTGGTTAACGCTTCTACACGTTGGTCACACGTGTGCTTGTTGTCCACAAGGAACGCTGCATTCTCCAAACTGTTGGCTCATGTTATCAAGCTCAGGGCTCACCACCTTGATTATCCGATCAAATCTATTCAATTGGATAATGCTGGAGAATTCACATCTAAAACTTTTGATGACTATTGCATGTCGGTTGGGGTTGAAATTGAACATCTTGTACCCCATGTTCACACCCAGAACGGCCTGGCAAAGGCTTTCATTAAGCGTTTACAAATGATTGCTCGATCGTTGGTCATACGTACCAAGCTCCCGATCGCTGCTTGGGGCCATGCAATATTGCACGCAGCAAAGTTGGTCCGCCTGAGGCCTGTTGCGACACAACCATTTAGTGCCCTTCAGTTGGTCACCGGATGCGAACCCGACATATCGCATCTGCGCGTTTTTGGTTGTGCGGTCTATGTGCCAATCTCGCCGCCCTTGCGTACAAAAATGGGGCCTCAGCGAAGGATGGGAATCTATGTCGGATATGATTCTCCTTCGATTATTCGTTACTTAGAACCTTTGACAGGCGATCTGTTTACCGCTCGTTTCGCGGATTGTCACTTCTATGAGACAGTCTTCCCGTCGTTAGGGGGAGATAAGAACGTCAACGTTCCTAATGAACGACGCGAATTATCGTGGACGACTCCCACTTTGTCTTATTTAGATCCCCGCACCGCTCAGTCTGAAGCTGAAGTGCAGCGCATATTAGATCTCCAGAGCATAGCTTAGAGCATGCCAGATGCTTTCACCGATCTAGCGCGCGTGACAAGATCACATATTCCAGCTGCGAATACGCCTGCAAAGATGGATGTACCAAATGTACGACGGACTACCCTCCTGGAAGCCCGGGACGCCAATTCTGGTGATCCACGTACATTAGCGGCTAGCCAATCATCTGCCCCTACACAAAAGCGTGGCAGACCCCTTGGTTCAAAGGATTCACACCCCCGGAAGAGGAAAACCACGGCACAAGGTCCTGAAGAGCCTACCGTGAATCCGACTATCGCTTACTCATTTTACCCAACTCATGAGGAAATTCTAGATTATGGAAGCGTCCTTGAAGAGACGAATCCTCCTCTCGAGAATCGTGAGATTTCGGTCTATTATGCTAGCTTAGATGATGTGTGGCGTAGAAATGAGATGATTGTCGACGATGCATTAGCATTTGCAGTAGCTACTGAGATCATGTTGAGCGATGACATTGAACCGCGTTCCGTTGATGAATGTCGACGTAGAGCTGATTGGTCAAACTGGAAACAAGCAATCCAAGTCGAACTTGATTCACTTGCGAAACGTAAGGTGTTTGGACCTGTAGTCCCTACCCCTCCACATGTGAAGCCCGTTGGCTACAAGTGGGTTTTCGTTCGGAAGCGTAATGAGAAGAACAAAATTGTGCGTTACAAAGCTCGTCTTGTAGCACAAGGTTTCTCACAACGCCCCGGGATTGACTATGACGAAACTTACTCACCCGTTATGGATGTGATTACTTTTCGATACCTTATCAGTTTGGTAGTTTCCGAAAAACTGGATATCCAGCTGATAGACGTAGTAACCGCGTATCTCTATGGGGATCTTGATACGGAAATTTATATGAAAGTTCCCGAAGGACTTACATTGACTGGTTCAAATATTTCCAAACCTCGGAACACACTCTCAATTCGGTTGAGGCGTTCACTATACGGTTTGAAACAATCCGGAAGAATGTGGTATAACCGTTTAAGTGAGTATTTGACTAGTCAAGGATATGTGAATAACGAACTATGCCCTTGTGTGTTCATTAAGAAGTCACATTCCGGATTTGCGATTGTTGCAGTATATGTCGATGATATGAATCTCATCGGAACTCCTGAAGAGCTCGCGAGAACTGCTTCGCACCTGAAGTCGGAATTTGAGATGAAAGATCTAGGTAACACTCGATACTGTCTCGGTCTCGAGATAGAGCATTGTTCGGATGGAATCTTAGTACATCAATTGAACTACACCCAGAAGGTGTTGCGCCGTTTTAATGAGGATAAAGCGAAGTCTTCGAGTACTCCTATGGTCGTTCGTACGCTAGATGCAAAGCGAGATCCCTTCCGTCCGAAGGAGGATGATGAAGAGATTTTGGAGCCTGAAGTTCCTTATCTAAGTGCGATAGGCGCTTTATTGTACTTAGCTCAATGCACTAGACCCGACATCTCCTTCGCTGTTAATCTTTTGGCAAGATACAGCAATGCACCAACACGCAGACATTGGACTGGCGTGAAAAACATCTTCCGTTACCTTAAGGGTACTACGGATTTGGGCTTATTCTATCCCTACGAATCCTCAAGTGATGCCGCACCCTATGCTCATCGGGTTGATTCTCGCCTTGTTGGTTATGCCGACGCTGGATACTTATCTGATCCGCACAAGGCGCGTTCTCAAACGGGTTATGTCTTTACCGTTGGAGGCACCGCAATATCTTGGAGGTCAACTAAACAGACCTTAGTTGCCACTTCGTCTAACCATGTTGAAATTCTCGCCTTACATGAAGCAACTCGGGAATGCTTTTGGTTGAGAGCAGTAGTGGGCCATATTCGAAGCTCCTGTGATCTTCATCCCGCCGTTAATGCCCCGACGACGATTTTTGAAGACAACGCAGCTTGCATCGAACAGCTCAAGAAGGGTTACATCAAAGGAGACAACACCAAGCATATTGCGCCGAAGTTCTTCTTTACACATCAACAACAAGAGCATCAGAAGATTGAAGTCACGCAAATCCGATCACAAGACAATCTGGCCGACCTCTTCACCAAATCACTACCGAAGGCGACGTTTCAGAAGCTTGTTCATGGAATTGGTATGCGTAAACTTTCTGAGTTGTAACTTTGCTATTTCTTTTTGGAATTATGTCAAACTCAGGGGGAGTATCTTCTGGATACTTGCTTGATCTTAATGTACTCTTTTTCCCTACGATTAGGAGCATTTTTCCCACTGGGTTTTTGCTACCTAACTAGGTTTTAACGAGGCACCCACCTTGGGCTGGTCATATCCCTGATGACGTCCTGTAGACGTTTCTTTTAACTTTGCATTTCTCACGCATTTTTCCTTAGACTATGGATTTTGTCCCTACTCGGGTTTTTGCCATAGCCTTAGGGTTTTTAGTGAGACTTACTACTTATGTAAGTTCCTACCTTATTGAGAATAAGCGTTGTTCCTTGGAATCAGTGCTGACTAGTCGACTTCCTCAACTTCTGCATGATGCTGAATCTACCTTGAGTATTTACACACTCAAGGGGGAGTGTTGTAAACATTCCTAGTTTAAGTATGATTGTGTAAATCCTAGATAAGATTTAATTCTAGTTATCCTTTCCTATTACAACTTGTATTACTTGGAGGAGAAGGAATATCTTCTCTCCCTTTACTACTATAAATAAAGGCACAATGTAGGAGGGATAACAACACACACATTCCCCTACAATTCTACAAACGCACATCTCTCTCCTCTCTCCCTCTGCCGCCGGCCCTACTCTCTCTGTCAGATAAAATAGACCACAACACATTTTACATAAAAAAAAAAAATTGGGAACATTTTTACATTAAAAATTGGGAAAGACAATTGAACTAGGATAGGACACTTTATGCTTCATATGTTAGTTCGATTGTCTTTCCTTCCTTCCTAGGTTAAAAGAAAAAAAACAATTTATTATACTTGTTTAATTTGAAAATGTAATGTTGTATGTATCACATTTACGGATCACATGATTCACATCTATAGTTCTGTATTTAGGGCTCGTTTACTAATCCGTAATCAGATTGAGGGGAATTGAATTGAAGAGGAATTGGATTGAGGAGGAATCACAATTAGATTCTTATTAAAGTTGTTTACTAAACTATCTGGAATCGGAGTAAGAATGACATTGGTTTCGTATAACTTGTTTACTAATCTACCTGAATCGGAATTAAAATTAGCTTGATTACTAAATTGTCCCCGTTAAAATAAATTATTCTAGTCATCTTCCGCAAGGCTCAACTCTCTCCCTACCTCTTCACCCTCCTCGTCTTCATCCTCTTCATCTGCATCCTCTACGGTGAGGACCTCACCTGCATTTTTGGCCAGCAGCTTCAACTCACCTCTAGCTCCGACCCAATCGTCATCAAAACAGGTGAGTCAACGCACCCCATTCCACCGAATTAACCATTTTTCTGATGCAAAAAATTGAAACTTTGGAATTTAGTAAATTGGGTCTTTTGTTTTGGGCTATGGAAGAAGAGAGAGAAGTTGTCGTTCGCCGTCGACAAGATCGACGAAGGGTGTGACTTGTTCAGCGGGAGGTGGGTCTCCAATTGTTTCTTTCCTTAACCTGCACAACCCTCCCACACCTTCCCCCTTTTCTTTCCCAGCCCTTCCCATCAGCTCCCGTTTTCACAGGTCCTTCACGCCTCCCCCTTTCCTCCATATCATCTTCTTCCCCAGCCCCAACAACTTTCCATATTCACAGATCCCTCCCACCGCCTCCTAAATTGGTGGATTTCTGGAGAATACGGTTTGAGGGCAATTTTGGAACAAAAGTCTGATTGCTGGAGGCCATCAATTCAAGGAATCCAAATACCACCAAATATTAGAGAATCCGATTCCGGGAAATTCTGGAACGTGATTCCCGAATTGAGCTGGGTCGCACCTAGATTTTCATTCCTCTCGCACTAGTAAACAAGGGAATTGCTCGAACTCTGTGCAATTCCGTTTCCGCTCGTTTCTTTACCCCTTAGTAAACACGCCATTAGTACTATCCTTCATTCCATCAGTGTAAAATTAATTCTCAACACACCCTCTCACGGGTGAAGAATTTCAAGTCTACGCATAGGCAGCCCAAATGGGATGACGTGGAGCACATGTGGCTATTAGACTTCACACGTGAGACAACTTGCTTTGATACCATAAAAAAAGTTGGGGTTCCACCATAACCAATGGGCAATACAAAGAGTAATCTAACTTACTTATAAATTCATGTAAGATCCCTCTTCTCATCAATGTGAAATTTATTCCCACATGAATGGTTTTTTATTTATCTAATTTTTTGCAACGATAATCTATGAAAGATGTACTAAATTTTAGATAGTTTAGATAGTTGAAAAAAATTGCTCAAGAATTTTTAGGTTCAAATTAAAAACACCCCTCTTTTTCTATATACGTAAATAGCGGATGTGTTGCTTGAATTTCATCTCTCTAAAATCTTGTAACATAAATTTTCCACAAAAGAAAAGTTCATCTCAAATCCCAAATGGACAGCATCCCTAACAAAACCAGCATTTACCATGGCATGGCCTCTTCTTTAAGTTCCACTTCTGCTCTGCTCAAATTGAGCTCTTGTTTCTTTCACTCATTTTTTTGAGAAGCTCAAGCTTTTCGGGTCAATTTCATCCACTCGGATCGATATTGTCCTCCCGTTCTCCTCCTCGGTCCATTTGATCGATTCCTTCTCCAGTAGCTTCACAATCTGCACAACAAAATTTACAAAAGATATGTGAAATTTAAGTTTTCATAAAGCATATGGAATCATAGTGCATGAAGAAAAAAGAAGCACAAAGTGTTAAGCGATCTGTTTTATGATATATGTGCTATTTTCCATACCAACTAAAGCAAAAACAGTTATATTATTGTGACCAATTTCAATCAATTGTATTTGTGTATGTACAAGGATGACATGGAAAACCTACTTGAAAATTACGATAGCGATTTCACCACATGATAAGATTTTCTGATGGTAACTTTCATTAACAGCAGAACCAGACTAAATTGTGCATATGTAATTTTGAAGTTGAAGCTCAAATGAAAATTTGAAAACACAGTGTATAAATCAAATGAAATGCTGAAAACTTTGCAACATGAGCTTGATGATAAAGTCATACCAGTCTTCTCCGGGCTCCTCCTGTTGTATCTTCATCATTCAATCCCACTATGACCCGAAGATACTTGAAAGCTGAAAAAAAATGCAAATTCATATTGTCCTTGATTCTTCTTAATAAATGGGAGATCCAAAGTCATTCCATCTTGTTAATTTCATTTCAAGAAAAAATGATGGAGGGCCATGATGACCTACCTGGGATGCCAGAGAGATAGGTTAACTGAGATCTTAGAAGACGTGTAGCTTCCTTGGGCTCGTGGTTTTGCAAGTCAAGAGACACATCATCTTCACTGCATTCAAATTATCGCCCGTTAGGCCATCTTATGAGGCGGAACACACATAACTCATGGATCAAGAGTAGTGTACATTTCGCACCTACTCTGAGCTTGAATAAGCATTTGAGCAGATTTTTCGTCTGCTTCCCGTGCCATTTTGTTAAAGTAATGTCCCTAGAAATTCCAAAGAGCATAAAATATATCATTATAGCCTCTAAAATTAAGGGGAGAAGGGAAAAGCAAGTTTAGAAGTAAGGAATTTAATGATAATGTCTATTAGAACGCAAACAAGGAAGTGCACAGCCTCCATCTACTAAACGCATGTGCATCTGAAGATACACAACTGTGCCTAGACTGCCTTGTATTACTGTTACTTGTATTATGCAAGAAGGGCCAAAAGAACAATTTAAAAATCAGATTTCGGTTCACAAATGCTTGACATAAAACTTTATGTGAAGCAAACATATGTATCACCTAAATATTTCCTTGCATTCCCATATTGGAGAGAAGCCTATAGGGCTTAACACTGCAACATCCACTACATTGTTGACCCACAAGTAACAAGAATGCTACGCAAAGGGCCAGACTAAAGTAAAGCCATATAACACGAAAAACTCAATATTTTGATCACTCTATTAAATAAACTGTTACAGTGCTTCTGAAGGAACAACGATCGGAAAACAGAGATTCTAACTCAAATCACTATAAGCTGGAACGTAGATTATAAGAACTTTGTTTATTTAAAGTTTGTGTATTTAAAATTAAAGCTTAATGAGAACAAGTAGCACAGTTAATTCCATCTTTAAGTATTAAATCACCAAATTAAAACAAAAAATCTATACCTTCTCTAGCAGTTTGTCTGAACGTGCACGATCACCCTCACAAAATGCATTAAAAGCCTGCAGAGCAAGTGGGGGGATTAATATTCACCTATGTTAAACGATAATAACAATGATTAATGCATTAGGAGTGTAAACCAACAAAGTTGAAGATGAAAATAAAATGTAGACAAGAAAATGCTCAGACTGATTGGGCAATCATATCTCCCTTTTGTCAAGAGTAACAGACCACCATTGTGGTCTCCTTGAACGTTCAATAAAATAACTTCTGTAAGTAAAGTTCCAGAAAGTTAATAGAATAAGAATCTTACAGCTTTATAGTATAAAATAACTTCTGTAAGTAAAGTTCCAGAAAGTTAATAGAATAAAATAACATTCTTTCACAGATTTACGTAGGACCTCATAGCCATTATCATCATCTCCATCTAGAGAAGGTAAATGCATTACAAAACTTTATACGGAAGAAACATAAAGATAAATAAAATCCTTAGTCAACCACCATGGAAAACTGAAATGAAGCCACAAACAAATCAATGGTTCCTTAAGTACCCCATAGGAAAGAATCAGATACTGGGTTAGAGAATTAAGAAAGAATTTAGAAGAAAGAAAATCTTGGATGAGAAATTATTTGAGTAATGAAAAGAGTAAAGTTCATACCTGGCCCGGAAACTCCTTGTGGTGCTAGTGCTACAGTAGCTTTACATTCTACAACCGTGTCTATAAATGGTTTAACCACGTATCCCTTAAGTCCCTTGTATTTATATCTTTTCACTTCCCTCGATGGGAGACTTCTTTTAGGTGCTTCGTCAGTTCTTTCAGGAACATGAAACAATGCTTGTAAAACCTGTTGGCTAAGAAGCCCATCTCCTTCTCCTACTGGTGATTCAGATAAATCACTGCAAGCGTGGAAACAAAAACAACTTCAAACTTCTAGCTTGTGCAAAGGGAGAGAGATGAAAGAAATAAGTAGTTCATTCTAAGTTAAAGCAAAATGAGGCTCCTCTAAAGTCTAAAGTGAACTGGCAAAACTACCAATAACAACATACCTATGGGCAGAATGTTGATCTGGACGCTTCTCTGCAGACTGTTACAGGAAAGGCTTCAAATGAATAAAAAGAACAAGAAAATGAAAAACTATTGCTGGCTACTTCATGTGTAAATTTGAGCTCTAACATAGTGAAGCGCAGCAGACCGATCAAAAGCTATTCCATTAAGAATGAATTCTTTTCAATCATGGGCCACAGAACTTGTTCCTACTTCTGACAGCCTCAAATCCTACTTTAGTTTGCCCTACCTATCCTACATATCAAGCCTCCTGATTAAAGCAAACATGATGCCACTAAACATGGTGAAACTGTCTCAATTGTATTTCCAACATGCCAAGGGATTTTACCTTCATTTGATCAATTTCTATTCCTTGCTCAATTAACAATTTCTCGACTGCCTGAACCTTTGGTAATCATACTTCCGTGATTGGTTGGAGAATGCAGTAAAACTAAAGCTTACCTTCAAACCAGCTAAGCCGACAACATCATCAGACTTCTCCAATGTTGATGCTGACATGAAAAGAAGATTCTCCATGCTCTGCAGAATTAAAATATCAATTCTTCAAAATTGATGACAAAGATTAAAATTTTGTGTGGTAAAGAGAAGAAAACGATTCTTTCCAATCTTAATTTATACAGCAACAGAAAATATATGCAATTAGAATTGAAACATTCAGTTACAAAGAGAACCAAGTCATCAAGGAAATAATTAATTTTTGGAATAATTGATAGAAAAACTGTGGTACTAATACTTTCTCAGATTTCATGCATAGTTTCATTTATCATATGACTCGGAGCAAAAGATTACTATAGAAGCTGTAATGTAAGAAGCAACATAAGAATATACATTATACCTTCTGCACATCATATCCACAAAGGCCTGCATTCAATAAAATTCTCAATTAAACGTTTTGTCAACCTCAAGAACATCATCAGGAAGGTATTTTTACAATACAAAGGCACAATTGACCTACTGTTTGTATTTAAAATTTAACCCTAATGACATCAAAGCACTAATAACTAAAGAACCTGAAAATGCCATTTTACTCAATGGTAAAGATACATCAGAATACATTCATATTGTTCAATATCACAGATTGAATATTCCAAGATTCATAACACTCCATAACTCTGCCAAATACCCGCAAGTCCGATTAGGCAATCAATTTGTCAGTTGCCTATAACCTAGGCAGGTCTCCACAACTAGCTTGAGAGGTAATGGCTAACCAGAAGAACCAATAAACCTAGAACTGGAAGAGTGAAGAATATCATGAAGATATTTAAATTTTCATCATCTAGAGCAATATTTGAAATTCAATGATATCATGATCATGTATTCATATTTTCAGACCATAGTGATCCAATTGTATTTTTTTATTAGTGTTAAAGGCAACAAGGGGACTCAAGAAACTGTCAAGTTGTATTTCAATTTCAAGAGGTACATGCACTTGACATGTTATCCAAAATGAAAGATTCCAATGTGACATCGACAATTATATTTTTCATTGTCTCCTGTTTAAGTAATATGATGAAAAATACAATGAAAAGTGTGCCATATTCTGGAATAGTATTCCAGAAATACTAAAGAATTCAGATTTCTAAGGGATAAGAAGATTTACCAAGAACTTCTCGGATCACATTCATATCAAGTTTAAAGCCCTCTCCAAGCATTTTACACAGAAATTCTTCAGCATCAGCTTGCAGTTTTCTGTTTGTTGGTGGCGTGGTTGATTGGACTTCTTCACTCCATATCGCAGAGGCAGGCACTTCTTTCCAATCTAGTTTTAATGGTTTCTTCACTTCAGTATATTCAATTGTTGATGCTCTGGGCCTACTGTACTCCTTTCCAATCATCCCTGAAACAGTACCCACTGAAGCAGAAAGTTTTTTTGACTTCAATGCTCTGGTGTTGTCCATTCCGTTGAAGGGATTCTGAATACTTTTGGCGGTTGACACACCTGCATGAACTGCACTTGCAAAGTCCCATCCAGATTCCGGGCCTTCCAAAGAAGTTGCGCTTGCACCCTCAAGCTTAACTTTTGAGGAACTAGCACCGTTTGAGGAAGTTAAATGTGATCTGCAAAGAATTTCACCAGCCATTTCTACATTGCACTTCGCCTGGCAGTATGCAGAGGCTATGTCCTTAAGAGAAACCATTGAGCTAAATGCTTCAAGCAAATACTCCAAGTCCCTTCTCTCGTCATCACAGCTTGCAGCAGGTGTGTTAAGTGCTTGCATTGTAACATATGCTTCACAAAGAAGAACAACAGAATAGCAACGTTAATGCATAAACAGGAACTCAACCATGACACGAGATAAGATTTCCCAAAGTAAGGATTTGTAAATAGAAACCAAATGTGGACATAAAAATGGAAAGCAAGTTCTCAAGCTCTCAATTTTATATTATATACAAGCTGGTATGTTCAAGCAGCAACCCCAGTTTGCATCCACAACTACTAAAAGGACCAATAACCACAATCAGGAACACAACAAAGAAACTTGTAATTTTAATTCCTCTCTTTCCCTTCTCTTATTGTCACAGGATGCAACACTTGCATATAAATTTGGGAGTTTTAACGAAAAGCCTACGGTACTGTTCATTTTAACGAAAAACCACATTTTTACACTAAAAAGTCAATCCTGGTACTATTCACTTTACCCTTTATTTTGTCATTATCTTTAAAACTCAAAGTTTTCAAACCCTTTTCATTAGTTTTCCTTATAAATTTTCGAGCTTTGATTTTCTTGCATTTTACAATTATAGAACATCTCGAATACCCTGTGCTTTCGTTCCCCTTTATACTACTCTTCAAACTTAAAAAATCTTTACTTTCTACTTCCACCACAATTCCTTGACTGAGCTTACCAAACAAATGCATCATGTATGTCAGTATGTGCCGTATCCCATATTCCACACTCATATCATAGGGGATTTGACGTGAAAAAAACAGAGTGCTGGCTGTCGACCATCTAACACATTCCCCTCCTTATCCGGGCTTGGGACCGGCAGCGTGCGATAAATTTACACAGGCAGAATTTGTAAAAAAGCCGCGAATTCGGAATAGCTCTCAAGGGAAAGTAAAATATCAAAACTAGATGTATGTATGTATGTATGTATGTAAACGTATACATACACACACATATATATACACGCAAAAATTATGTCATTAGGTTGTTAAGTAAGAATTATGCTTCGTGATCTGTATGGACACACGCGCTGACATTACGTAGTCATGTAATCATCGGCAAGAAATACATATCATATTAAGAATCACAGAACATAAAAATGTGCATATTTCAAAATATAATCCAACGCAACAGTAACCAAGGTTTTAGGGAACGATTTTGGAAAGAAAAAATTTATAAAAAAAAAAGGGAAAAATAATAATATTTTGATGAATGGCAGTGCGGAGGAAGAAACGAAAGGTCGGTTACCTGGAGAAGATGGAGCGATGAGAATATAGAGAGAGAAAGTGTAGAGAGAGAGAGAGCCCTCTTTCTTTCTCTTTCAAAATTCAGACTTTCTTTCTCTTTGTGGGAAGGCGTTTAGCCCCTCCCATGGAAGAAAAATGGCAATAGCAGAGTGACAGTAGGCAGCTTGACAGTACGAGAGTAACACGCGATTTCAAAATTCTGCGTCCTACGCGCTTCTCTCTTTGGACAAAACGGCATTCTCGTAATTTTCTTCACTTTGCAAATGGACTGAATTTCAAGCAATTTTACTTGTTGATTTGTAGGTTATTTAAGAGAGATCTTAAGTTTGATTCTCGTCAAATACAAATTTGAATCTTATTATTATTAACTTATTGTGAAACTTAACTCACCACATCCTCTTAATGTATATAATATCGTTTGTCAAAAATGTTTACAATCCATTTTTATCAACAACAAAAAAAATGTAGGCGTTTACCAAGTCTTTGTGTGGGCTACGGTTGTAGGTATGTCATGTTTACTGTCTTTGTGGTATATCTGTACCGGCATTTTTTGGTCGTGTTATTAGAATGGTGGGCATATAGGATAATAGGAATTTATCTTTATTGTTGTATGTGCGTAGAGACGGCAAATTAAAATATTGGGTTGTTAATGAGTAACTATTAAGACCTCGTTCATATCAAACTGAAACGAGTCCAATGGTTATCCATTAACAACTCAATGCGTTGATTTGCCACCTTTACATGCATGTAACAAAAAAGGTAAACCCTTACATGGACACTACGCCAATAAAACAAGATGTAACTTAATAGTTACTCATTAATGACCCAATGTGTTAATTTGCTACCTCTACTCTGTGTGCTTCACTCCAAGTAAAAAAATCTAGCTATTTGACACCTTATACCCATTATGTTTCTATTAATGTCTTGTTGAAAAGAAAGCATGCAATCCATTATAATAAATGAGCGATGGAATGTTGTTGAAAATATTTATGGATAACACTTACATCTCTCATTATGAGTGAACATATTCAACTTATTTCGAATAATGTATCTTCATCACGTAAATTTCATATTTGAAACCGTTAATTTTTACTTTTTATTTGAAGATATCCAAATAAATTTATTATAAAAAAAACACACACACACAGGGTTGTAGTAGATTCTTTGTTTTGAAGTAGAATTTTTTTCTCTTCTATTATCATTCCCTTCCATCCCCTCCTCTCACGCTTTTCTATTTATCTTGTTCTCTATATAAAAAAGTTTAAAATATGATGTAGACATGACATAATTACAACCGTTTAAATAGGAAGGAATGAAAGGGGAGAAAGATTAGGATGGAAGAGAATCCTACTCTTTTTGTTTTTGGGCTACAAATTTAGATGGGATTCTTGTAAAAACAAAACTCCAACCTTTGGTTGACAGAAAAAAATTTAGTTAAAATAGTCTTAAAATTTTACATAACTCTTTATTTTGGTTCTTGAGATTTGAAATCAATAAAAGTGGTTCCTGAAATAGTCATTTTGGCCAATTGTTTATTTAAATGAGGGTATTTTTGTCATTGTGATTCTTATTTAACATAATTTTTTACGTAAGGATCAAAATGATTGATGATGAATAATCTCATAAACCACTAGTATTGATTTCAAATGTTATGAATTAAAGTGACTAGTTATGCAAATCTCAACAACTATTTTGGTTAAAAAGCCTAATGAAAATTGGAGAAAGCATAAGAGCATGTGGCATTTGGCTCTTACCGGTTAAAATTCCCCCGTTTCTCTCCTTCCCTCCGCCGCTCTCTCCTCCATCTCCGTCCCCAAACGCTAGGTGTGTCTCCGCCAAACCAGTAAGCTTCCATTTCTATGCTGCTTCTTTTTTTGTCTGCATTTCTATGCTTTAGTGTTAGAAATTTTGATGCCATTTTGGTAATTCTTTACTTGTTTCTGACATGCTATGCCTAATGCCTTTTGGGTTTTCTTTCCAATTGCAAGTTATTGATATCTGCTATGTGTTTGGTGAATTACACATCTCTGCTAGGCATACTTCTGAGATAGATTACATAAACTTTTTGTTTTTGATCTAAATTTGAGCTGAATTATGTGTTTTTACTGATTGGGTTGGGATCAGCTGCTGTCTGGTCCACCATATCCTCGGTAGTCTGTAGCGGTGAGCAAGCATCTGAAATTTTGTGAGAAATAGTTGCTAAGCTTGTTGCCTCTTTAGTTACTGAGCTTCAAATTGTATGACAATGTTGAAACTTTGCATTTCAAATTCTTGTACTAGATTATGCGATAAGCAATGAGGTTTCTCAGTATCCAGTATTTGTTGATGCTAAACCGCAATGAGATTTTTCGGTATCCAATAGTTGTTGATGCTAAACCGCAATGAGATTCGCTGGGCGTGTGCAATTGGAAGTGCTGTCAGTATGAGCTCTTGACCTACTGTTTGTATTTAAAATTTAACCCTAATGACATCAAAGCACTAATAACTAAAGAACCTGAAAATGCCATTTTACTCAATGGTAAAGATAAATCAGAATACATTCATATTGTTCAATATCACAGATTGAATATTCCAATATTCATAACACTCCATAACTCTGCCAAATACCCGCAAGTCCGATTAGGCAATCAATTTGTCAGTTGCCTATAACCTAGGCAGGTCTCCACAACTAGCTTGAGAGGTAATGGATAACCAGAAGAACCAATAAACCTAGAACTGGAAGAGTGAAGAATATCATGAAGATATTTAAATTTTCATCATCTAGAGCAATATTTGAAATTCAATGATATCATGACCATGTATTCATATTTTCAGACCATAGTGATCCAATTGTATTTTTTTATTAGTGTTAAAGGCAACAAGGGGACTCAAGGAACTGTCAAGTTGTATTTCAATTTCAAGAGGTACATGCACTTGACATGTTATCCAAAATGAAAGATTCCATTGTGATATCGACAATTATATTTTTCATTGTCTCCTGTTTAAGTGATATCGACAATTCCAACGTGCCATATTCTGGAATGTTATTCCAGAAATACTAAAGAAATCAGATTTCTAAGGGATAAGAAGATTTACCAAGAACTTCTCGGATCACATTCATATCAAGTTTAAAGCCCTCTCCAAGCATTTTACACAGAAATTCTTCAGCATCAGCTTGCAGTTTGCTGTTTGTTGGTGGCGTGGTTGATTGGACTTCTTCACTCCATATCGCAGAGGCAGGCACTTCTTTCCAATCTAGTTTTAATGGTTTCTTCACTTCAGTATATTCAATTGTTGATGCTCTGGGCCTACTGTACTCCTTTCCAATCATCCCTGAAACAGTACCCACTGAAGCAGAAAGTTTTTTTGACTTCAATGCTCTGGTGTTGTCCATTCCATTGAAGGGATTCTGAATACTTTTGGCGGTTGACACACCTGCATGAACTGCACTTGCAAAGTCCCGTCCAGATTCCGGGCCTTCCAAAGAAGTTGCGCTTGCACCCTCAAGCTTAACTTTTGAGGAACTAGCACCGTTTGAGGAAGTTAAATGTGATCTGCAAAGAATTTCACCAGCCATTTCTACATTGCACTTCGCCTGGCAGTATGCGGAGGCTATGTCCTTAAGAGAAACCATTGAGCTAAATGCTTCAAGCAAATACTCCAAGTCCCTTCTCTCGTCATCACAGCTTGCAGCAGGTGTGTTAAGTGCTTGCATTGTAACATATGCTTCACAAAGAAGAACAACAGAATAGCAACGTTAATGCATAAACAGGAACTCCACCATGACACGAGATAAGATTTCCCAAAGTAAGGATTTGTAAATAGAAACCAAATGTGGACATAAAAATGGAAAGCAAGTTCTCAAGCTCTCAATTTTATATTATATACAAGCTGGTATGTTCAAGCAGCAACCCCAGTTTGCATCCACAACTACTAAAAGGACCAATAACCACAATCAGGAACACAACAAAGAAACTTGTAATTTTAATTCCTCTCTTTCCCTTCTCTTATTGTCACAGGATGCAACACTTGCATATAAATTTGGGAGTTTTAACGAAAAGCCTACGGTACTGTTCATTTTAACGAAAAACCACATTTTTACACTAAAAAGTCAATCCTGGTACTATTCACTTTACCTTTTATTTTGTCATTATCTTTAAAACTCAAAGTTTTCAAGCCTTTTTCATTAGTTTTCCTTATAAATTTTCGAGCTTTGATTTTCTTGCATTTTACAATTATAGAACATCTCGAATACCCTGTGCTTTCGTTCCCTTTTATACTACTCTTCAAACTTAAAAAATCTTTACTTTCTACTTCCACCACAATTCCTTGACTGAGCTTACCAAACAAATGCATCATGTATGTCAGTATGTGCCGTATCCCATATTCCACACTCATATCATAGGGGATTTTACGTCAAAAAACAGAGTGCTGGCTGTCGACCATCTAACACATTCCCCTCCTTCTTATCCGGGCTTGGGACCGGCAGCGTGCGATAAATTTACACAGGCAGAATTTGTAAAAAAGCCGCGAATTCGGAATAGCTCTCAAGGGAAAGTAAAATATCAAAACTAGATGTATGTATGTATGTATGTATGTAAACGTATACATACACACACATATATATACACGCAAAAATTATGTCATTAGGTTGTTAAGTAAGAATTATGCTTCGTGATCTGTATGGACACACGCGCTGACATTACGTAGTCATGTAATCATCGGCAAGAAATACATATCATATTAAGAATCACAGAACATAAAAATGTGCATATTTCAAAATATAATCCAACGCAACAGTAACCAAGGTTTTAGGGAACGATTTTGGAAAGAAAAAATTTATAAAAAAAAAAAGGGAAAAATAATAATATTTTGATGAATGGCAGTGCGGAGGAAGAAACGAAAGGTCGGTTACCTGGAGAAGATGGAGCGATGAGAATATAGAGAGAGAAAGTGTAGAGAGAGAGAGAGCCCTCTTTCTTTCTCTTTCAAAATTCAGACTTTCTTTCTCTTTGTGGGAAGGCGTTTAGCCCCTCCCATGGAAGAAAAATGGCAATAGCAGAGTGACAGTAGGCAGCTTGACAGTACGAGAGTAACACGCGATTTCAAAATTCTGCGTCCTACGCGCTTCTCTCTTTGGACAAAACGGCATTCTCGTAATTTTCTTCACTTTGCAAATGGACTGAATTTCAAGCAATTTTACTTGTTGATTTGTAGGTTATTTAAGAGAGATCTTAAGTTTGATTCTCGTCAAATACAAATTTGAATCTTATTATTATTAACTTATTGTGAAACTTAACTCACCACATCCTCTTAATGTATATAATATCGTTTGTCAAAAATGTTTACAATCCATTTTTATCAACAACAAAAAAAATGTAGGCGTTTACCAAGTCTTTGTGTGGGCTACGGTTGTAGGTATGTCATGTTTACTGTCTTTGTGGTATATCTGTACCGGCATTTTTTGGTCGTGTTATTAGAATGGTGGGCATATAGGATAATAGGAATTTATCTTTATTGTTGTATGTGCGTAGAGACGGCAAATTAAAATATTGGGTTGTTAATGAGTAACTATTAAGACCTCGTTCATATCAAACTGAAACGAGTCCAATGGTTATCCATTAACAACTCAATGTGTTGATTTGCCACATTTACATGCATCTAACAAAAAAGGTAAACCCTTACATGGACACTACGCCAATAAAATAAGATGTAACTTAATAGTTACTCATTAACAACCCAATGTGTTAATTTGCTACCTCTACTCTGTGTGCTTCACTCCAAGAAAAAAAATGTAGCTATTTGACACCTTATGCCCATTATGTTTCTATTAATGTCTTGTTGAAAAGAAAGCATGCAATCCATTATAATAAATGAGCGATGGAATGTTGTTGAAAATATTTATGGATAACACTTACATCTCTCATTATGAGTGAACATATTCAACTTATTTCGAATAATGTATCTTCATCACGTAAATTTCATATTTGAAACCGTTATTTTTTACTTTTTATTTGAAGATATCCAAATAAATTTATTATAAAAAAAAGACACACAAACACACAGGGTTGTTGTAGATTCTTTGTTTTGAAGTAGAATTCTTTTCTCTCCTATTACCATTCCCTTCCATCCCCTCCTCTCACGCTTTTCTTTTTGTCTTGTTCTCTATATAAAAAAATTTAAAATATGATGTAGACATGACATAATCACAACCGTTTAAATAGGAATGAATGAAAGGGGAGAGAGATTAGAAGGGAAGAGAATCCTACTCTTTTTGTTTTTGGGCTACAAATTTAGATGGGATTCTTGTAAAAACAAAACTCCAACCTTTGGTTGATTGAAAAATTTTTAGTTAAAATAGTCTTTAAAATTTACATAACTCTTTATTTTGGTTCTTGAGATTTGAAATCAATAAAAGTGGTTTCTGAAATTGTCATTTTGGCCAATTGTTTATTTAAATGAGGGTATTTTTATCATTGTGATTCTTATTTAACATAATTTTTTACGTAAGGATCAAAATGATTGATGATGAATAATCTCATAAACCACTAGTATTGATTTCAAATGTTATGAATTAAAGTGACTAGTTATGCAAATCTCAACAACTGTTTTGGTGAAAAAGCCTAATGAAAATTGGAGAAAGCAGAAGAGCATGTGGCATTTGGCTCTTACCGGTTAAAATTCCCCCGTTTCTCTCCTTCCCTCCGCCGCTCTCTCCTCCATCTCCGTCCCCAAACGCTAGGTGTGTCTCCGCCAAACCAGTAAGCTTCCATTTCTATGCTGCTTCTTTTTTTGTCTGCATTTCTATGCTTTAGTGTTAGAAATTTTGATGCCATTTTGGTAATTCTTTACTTGTTTCTGACATGCTATGCCTAATGCCTTTTGGGTTTTTTTTCCAATTGCAAGTTATTGATATCTGCTATGTGTTTGGTGAATTACACATCTCTGCTAGGCATACTTCTGAGATAGATTACAGAAACTTTTTGTTTTTGATCTAAATTTGAGCTGAATGATGTGTTTTTACCGATTGGGTTGGGATCAGCTGCTGTCTGGTCCACCATATCCTCAGTAGTCTGTAGTGGTGAGCAAGCGTCTGAAATTTTGTGAGGAATAGTTGCTAAGCTTGTTGCCTCTTTGGTTACCGAGCTTCAAATTGTATGATAATGTTGAAACTTTGCATTTCAAATTCTTGTACTAGATTATGCGATAAGCAATGAGGTTTCTCAGTATCGAGTATTTGTTGATGCTAAACCGCAATGAGGTTTTTCGGTATCCAATATTTGTTGTTGCTAAAGCATTTTATTTGGGTTTGGCAGCTAGATATGGGAGGCAGAGGAGTTATCGGGGATCGATGGTCCATGAGGATTCTCTGGGCGTGTGCAATTGGAAGTGCTGTCAGTAGGAGCTCTTGACCTTTCCATATTTTGATTCTTGATTCAAATAGCATACTGGATTTCCGACTCAAATTTTTGTAAGGAAAATGCTTTGTCTGCTTTTAGTTTTACAGTACTTTTGTTTCACAATCTGTCACGCGAATAATATTCATGCCACGCGTAACACAACTTCTTTACGGTTGTGATTTTAGTGAGCAGGGTGCACTCCTACGTTCATTTGTGAACTAAGATGATTCAAACCAAACTAACTGATTCAATTTAATTGTTTTCTTTCATCAATTGGATTGGATGAGAAATATAAAACCCAATTATATCTACATTAGATAAAGTATCCGCTAAACCGGTCAGGGTTTCAAACTGGTAAAACCCCAACTAGTACTATAGATAACACCACGTTTCGTGTAATTGTTTATTCTGTGAATTTGTCTTTGTTTCAATTTCTTGGCACCTCCTTATTTTTTCTGATGATGATGATTGTCACTTCTTTTTAGGCCTATATATGGTTGCTGTGGACAGACAACTAAAGAACAGGGAACGAGCGCTGGCCGAAGAGTTAAAAGCCATGGAGGCAGAATCAGGCAGCGGTGAGGTTGCTTGACTGTTGATAAATTATAGGCAATAACTAGCTTAGAGTTTTCTAGATTTCCCAAGTTCGCATCTGTCATTTTGGCCATTGTGAGGGTTATGTAAAATGTTGTCTGTTGTTCCCATTCGGAATCAAGTTTTAGGGGGTTTACCCCGCTGACAAGAATATCACGATTCTGGTTTTTGCAGGATATTGATGTAGAAGTCGTTGCAGAGACTGTTCTCTGCACAGGAATATATATTCGAGAATGACATTTCTTTTGCGATGCATTCACACACTAGCAACATTTATATTCGTCCCAATGCTACTTGAATAGTCCTTTACTGGAAGCAATCCACTTTGATGCCAAATTGTCATTGTTATTTTTGCTTTGCATGGTCACTCGTGTATGCGCAGGGCTGATCCTGGCACGCTAGCTCGAAATGCATCAACAGTCAATATCAGCTAACGCCTATGTGGGCAACTGACATAGCATCCTTAAATCCTTATTTGGTAGTGTTCATTTGTAGAGACTATTTATGTTCTTGTAACGCAATGTAGTGATCTAGTTGTGTAACTCGAATCTCTGAACTAATAAATTACCATGGGCTGCAAGTGCAAGAAATGTTCCTCCAATTTCCGCAAGAGCTAGAGTTATAAAACAAGGATTTGGATCCTCTACTGAGCTAATGGAGAGGATCCTCCTGATCAACTATTGTGGGCCGTTGGATGAAAATCCAAAGGCTACAAACAGGGAGTTCCTTTAAAGTTATAATAATTATAGCCATTGGATTTTCATTCAACGACCCACAATTATAGGTCAGGAGGATCCTCTCCATTAGCTCAGGAGAGGATCCAAATCCATAAAACAAGGTATCAGTAGCTAGCGTGGAAACACAATTAGCAAGTTAATATGGAGTTATTAATTTGTTTTGGCCACTCCAAAACCCGTGATCTGAACCGTTCATTGTTTAAATCCTTGTTCAACCATCGCTCGTACAAAAAAATTCACCACTATCGACACACACACACCACACGTGTTTGTCAATTCTAGTTGTATTGTGTGATGTGATCAATGAAATTGCCTACGAAAGAAGAGGTTATCCGGCGGGGAAGCTGAAAACAAGGTCCATTTGTTGTGGCAGTACTCTGTCTGCTCACAAAAGTTTCATGACTCCAAAGAGTTCTAAAACAACTAGCAAACCTCGGAGAAGCGCTTTTGGTGCTTTTCCAGTTTCCATGTTTCGTAAGCACTTTTTCATGCGGAGCACAAGTTCGCTATATATAAATAGTCATATAACCATGCAAAGCAAAGCAAACATACAGAAAAAGATGGCTTCCCGCAGCATTGGGTTGTTGGCACTTGTCTGCTTGCTCAGCTTGAGCAATGCCCATAGGGTCCTCAAAATCAAGGGCCCAAGTGGGCATGAAATGAAAATGAGAATGCAAAAACCCATGGGCCAAGGCGTTGGCATTGGCATTGGGACTGGAAGTGGAACTGGGGAAGGTGTAGGCATTGGGAGGGGTATTGGTGAAGGCGGTGATGGTGAAGGATTTGGAGAGGGCTATGGAAAAGGCATTGGAGAAGGTGGAGATGGGAAAGGATTTGGAGAGGGTTACGGAAAAGGCATTGGTGAAGGCGGTGATAGAGAAGGATTCGGAGAGGGCTATGGCAAAGGCATTGGAGAAGGCGGAGATGGGAAAGGATTTGGAGAGGGCTACGGAAAAGGCATTGGTGAAGGCGGTGATAGAGAAGGATTCGGAGAGGGCTATGGCAAAGGCATTGGTGAAGGTGGAGATGGGAAAGGATTCGGAGAAGGCTCTGGAAAAGGCATTGGTGAAGGTGGAGATGGGAAAGGATTTGGAGAGGGCTACGGAAAAGGCATTGGTGAAGGCGGAGATGGAGGATTCCGAGAGGGCTATGGCAAAGGCATTGGTGAAGGTGGACATGGGAAAGGATTCGGAGAGGGCTATGGAAAAGGTATTGGTGGAAAAGGTATTGGTGAAGGCAGTGATAGAGAAGGATTTAGAGAGGGCTATGGAAAAGGCATTGGTGAAGGTAGTGATGGTGAAGGGATTGGAATGGGCTATGGTGTTGGCAGAGGCTCTGGCAAAGGTGTTGGGCATGGAAAAGGCGCTGGCACTGGTATTGGCATTGGTCGAGGTTCTGGAGACAGTGGATATGGGGAGGGTCGAGGAGTTGGTATTGGGACTGGGCATGGTGATAGCGGGTTTGGTTACGGAAGCAATTGCGGTGGGGGCTTTTACGTTCCTCTCCCAGGCTACGGTTGTAGTTACCCAAGTGAGCCAGACCCAGATCAGTCAATTGATTGGTACCAAGTTTGCAAGGCATGTAGTTACCCGGGTGCGCCGGGCTGTGGCCGCCCTGATAGCTCACTTTATTGGTACCATATCTGCAACAGTTATGGTGTCCTCAACCGAGCAGGCCAGGGTGGACAAGGAGAACGCATGCAACCAGATTCATCTACCAACACACCAAATGCTGCAAAGCTACATAACTAGAGAACTTTATGAAGTCTGTACGTAAAAGTAAAAGCTTAAGAAAATAAAATACTAGTGCAATTCTAATGAAGTCTCTACTCACTCTACCATGTTATGCTTGATTGAATTTACAACTTATAATCACAGAAGATGTGTACAAGAAGAGGATATTTGATCAAACCGGGCAAAAACTTGCCCCGGTGGTACATTCATCACCTTGATAAGTAACACCAGTAAGATGTCTCATTGTCAAGTTACATTCGAACATCACCCCAAGCTCGCATCATTGATCACTAGTCAGTGACACACTAAATTTCATATATATAGCTATTACATCAAATATTTACATTCTAACTACTGCAATATCGTGTCGCATTGTTACATCCCGCGAGTATTCTATTACCTCTACGCCCTTTTTAAGTACTTTTCATAGTACACATGGAGGGAAGCAAAATATACACAATTCCCATTTCTAATACTTTCTTATTCAATTGGATCCCAAATTCTTAGTCATGCGATTTTTCGTTACCATCATTGCTGAGCAATGCTTCACAATGCTTCATTCCCTTCTAGCTGGCATTGATGCGGATCTTTGAATACCTTCTCTTTGAATAGTCAATGTAACAGATGAAGAAGAAATAGAAGCCGATGGTTGAAGAAGGGGTGTAGCTGGCGTACTTGAGGTTTCATTATCAACTGGGCAAGGACTGGCCGGAGAACTAGAAACCGATTGCACTTCAATTCCATCATGCGTATTAGCATCATCTGCAGGGCAATCGAGCGTTTGATGATCATCTTCCTCGAGCAATACTTCTGTGCTTGCTTCTGTGCGAATGGTTGAACCATCGTTGTATATGCCTAGCCTTCTTCTTCTCCTAGCTGACTCTCCCCATCCATGAATTGTTTCTCTTATCCTTTGTGGAATTATTGCCGCCTTATAATTCGTTCCCATCTGAAAATAAACGTGAAATACAAATACATGAGTTGGAGTTTCATCAATGACAAGTACGCATAATATATGTATATCTGGCTGTACCTGAGTAACCAAGGCATACAGTGGCAAGGTGATGTAGCTGCACAAGAACTGCCCGGCGAACCTATAAAATGATTACAGTAATATAAAACCCGTGATTGACAACACACTCGATATGGTAGGTTGACGTAAGTCACGTAACTAGTCAAATTGTTTGCATACCCTAAAATCAGCCTCATATACACGAGCCAATGCTTTCGGATAAAGCAAGAATTATACCCAAACTGCCACTGAAATCAAATAAACATGAAATTTAGTGGCCTTAAACGACTGAAGGTGTTTTCGACTTCCAACACTCCACAGTGAGTACAAATTTAATCATGGAAAAGGAATTACCCAAAACCAAAAGAATGTAGCCAATTCAAATGCATTCTGCAAAATCAAAAAAGATAGAACAAAAAACCACATGTACATTAGTTCTATGATTCTGATCTGTGACTCTGTGAGTGCAGGTTGTAAAAGAACATTATGATACAATAAAAAAAGAAAAGACTGGCATTACGATCACCAGTGCAAACCTGGAATAAACAAAAATGGATCAAGGACAGCAAAAGTTCAGGCTTCTTGAACCAGAAAAGATCATCCCGAGGCCTCAGCTTTCCTTCTCGACGAGATCCAGTTATACCAGCATTCTCCAATGCTAGGGTTGCAATAATATGCTGCAGCTTCATTCCCACAAGAAGAACTAGCTGCATAGGAACATACAATTTAAATTTCATAACACGAGAAGCACAGGACTAACAGATTTGAGAGAGAAGTTTATGGTCGTAAGATTCACTACTAATGCAAACTTCAAAAGTGTCTGTTTGTCAATGCAATTTTTTGTTCCCATCTTAGAGATCATTTTTTTGGTGAATAGGTGTCAAACCAAAACTAAAAAGGATATGAGCAAATCTGCACTTACCGCAATTGGAATGATTGCAATCCAGAAATAAAGATTAGACCCTGTGATAGGTCACAGAAAACAGTCACATTTTAGAGTTTTCAAGACCGATGATAATATTACGAATTTATGATCCTCCAACTGGCAGTTAGAAGAGTATCAGTGTAATGAAACACGCAAGCTACAATTATTACTGAAGGTGACTAACAGTTAAATCCTTTCGAGTTCTATGCATACCTTTTACATTAAGCAGCATGAAAGCAACAACAAATCCCCAGAGTGTGGCACTGCAAGAGATTTAAGAAAATTCATTTAGCTATTCGTTCTCTGTGGAATTCAACTATCCAAACCCATAAGTAGTACTAGTAACAAAATTCAATGACAGAAGTTTGTGACCAGCAGAATTTGAATTAGGTAAAAAAATGGACTTGAACGCTTCTTGTTATTATTCTTGTTATTGTTCTAAATTTCTCTTCTTGTTGCATCTGACCAGACACACTGCTATCCAACTCCAAACCCAATACGATTCCTAAGACATTGCAACTGCACAACGAGAGCTGACGGATAGTTTGGAAGTATCCAATACCTTACATGGACTTTGAAGATTCTTTTCTATTAGTATCGGAAGGATCTCCACTCTATTTCCACGGTTGAATGGTATTTCTTTCTTGATAATACTTCCTTTTTTTCACATTGAGTTCATACACACAACTACAGTCATTGCCATAAAGAAGTAGCAATCATAACAAAGAACATTTGTGCAAATACGCTGTTAATTAACATTAATTCTCACAACCCAAGGTGTAAAGGGTTGTTGTAACTGATATATTCAACACTCAGCGACGAACCTAAAGGCAAGAAACGCCTTGAACTATATTGTTACAACCTTCTGTAGGACATTTGGCTTGTAGAATAAACGGTTGGTATTAATATAATACAGCAACAACCACCATTTGAATTATCACTTTCATCAAAATTGTACTTTTCATTTCTATTCGAAAATTAAGGGATGTGGTCTGGTTCAAACACTAGACCATCCCTTCGAGCATGTGTGGATATACTATTAAGCTATCCCCGCCATGAGGGCTTTCAGCAACTATTTAAACCAACAAAATTGTGTATCCCATTGGAAAAATATAATTTCACAATTTGCATTTTTAACATACGATATTATCTAAACTAAGGGGGTAGGGGATTGGGCTAGGTACAATTACTAACAATAGTAGTTGTCGTCATGCTAACATTCATTCATAACAGAAGAAACTTATAAACTTACCTCACACCAACAATCCTTTGGAATTCCTCTTCCATAGACCGAATCATATAGCTGTGAAAGTCATACTTTGGCGAAAGGTTGTGATTCTGGCATGAGGAAGAGAAGAAAAGAGCAAACATTTATTGAACGGTGGTTAAAAATTGGCATTCCTAGCATATTCGTATGTACCAGCAAAATACTTACAGTGTTAGATTACCTAAACATACTTATAATATGAAAGAACAAAAGCAAACGTAACCAGTTTCTGGGTATTCTACATGCACCATACAAACAAATTCCACCAAAAAATGAAAAATTACCAACATAAAATTCTTTTGGACACCATGGCTCCTGGCACATGCCATGAATTGATACAAAAATAAAAATAAAATCATATTCGCTTGTATCGTATTAACACTCTTAGTTGTTCATTCATTTAACATTATGTGTTTGTCTTATGATTATTGTTAACTGTTATAAAACATGCAATGCAAGTTTTTATCACAGTAAATTTGAAGGCGTACAGTGAAAACCATATCACTAAGGGCCAACAGTGAACATTATACTGGGAAATTTACAACAACAACAACAAAGCCTTTTCCCACTAAGTGGGGTCGGCTACTCTTCAGATGAATGAAAATGCTAGATACCATGATGAAACCCTTGCGGAGTGTTAAATAGTCAGCACGAAACACTGAATGCCCGAATTGCCGGAAGAAACATATCTGTACAACAAAACATATCAACTATAAAAAGACCTTGAATTGAAGCAGCTGCTTCCGGATGCCAAGAAACACAAAGAAACCTAAATTATAATCACATAAAAGGAAGAAAAGCAGCCATCGGTTTTCATTTTTCTTTTCTTGGAAACTCAACGTGGGCGTGTTATGCTTATCAAACATAAAAGGTTTCGTCTGTAAGAAATTAAGAATGTAAAACAACAAAGAATGGAGTTACCAATGTATTTAAGTAAGAAAAGAGAGATGCACCTACCACCCAGATAAAAATGTCGTTCCTGACAACAGGAGTTGACGGATTTACAAAGCTAGACTGCCTTCGCATTGTCAACTGCCGTGTGATCTCTGTTACAGAGTCTATCTACAATCATCTCATAGGTAATTTGAAAATCCAGGCCACATGGATCATAAAAGTTCAAGCACTCAAATATTCTCTCTTTCTTAGCAAGGGGACCAATAAGCTGATCAATAAATAATTCTACCAATGCGAAGTCAGAGCTTACCAGTCAATGAATCATGTCGGTCCTTTCGAGCCTCATCCTCCCACACTCTCCAGCTGTGAATCTGATCACATTATTACAATGTCAAACAGTAATCGAACAAAAATAGTATTTCAATGTTCTACTCTCATCTTGTGTTTCAATAAATACCCAATCATCAATTCAACACATATATAGCATATTATGCACTAGAGAGAAGTAATATTAAAGACCAATGAAATTCCCCTCAACCAGATAGAAGTTTAAGAGAAGTGCAAGTGTGTGCAAAAGGTTGATGTAGATGTGCAAGTGTGTGCATACTTTAGATAAACACAATGCCTGACATACGACACTCTAGATCCACAAGCTTGTGGCGAATGCAAGCCTAAACGAATAGTAGTTATAACACACAAATTCCTGAACGAATAGGTTGACCGTTGATGGCAATTAAAAGAATATAAACCTTGCTTCACTGAACTTCTTGCAAAACTAATAGTTGGCAATTCTTTCTCTGCCTTTAACGTAAAAAAGAAAAGTTTACCCTTTTGTTTTGAGCTCTTTCAATAGAAATCAGTAGACAAGTTCTTACTCAGGGAAAATGGACGCTTTCAACTTCTATGTTTACTTAATTTCACAAATTGGCCACCAAAACATATGCACTCTTCTTTAGACAGTTTATCAGTATTCAGTAGTAACTACACTATCCACTATCCAGAAGAAAAGCAGTTTACCGATACTGGCAGGTTTCATCACTGTACCAAATACGGTCTGGATGGAAAAGATGAAGAATAAGTAGAAAAATGTAAAAAATTCTAACCTTCACTATTGCCAGCAACATCGTTAAGCAGCTGTAGGATATATGTGTTATTGCCATGATAAAGATGAAGCGGTGCAACTGCTCAAGGCCTTCATATGAAACAATTGGTTCATAACCCTGTTCAAACAAACGGTTTTACATTTAACCAAGATTGTCCGATAAGACATAACTTATGGTTCGTGGTAAATAGGAGAGAAAAGACAGGAAGAAGTCCAAAATAATTTCCTTCAGCATTTAACTCATATTCAACAATTTCCAAGAACCAAGTAAATATAGTGCGCCAGAAAAGGGAAAGAAAAAAAAAAAAAACTCATCGTAGAAGTAAAAAAGGTATTAGAAATTTAGAACAGAACTTTAGTTTGATTGCTATACATGGATAAGTTAGGCACCTCTTTGCAGGGAATACGGTTTTCTTGGGACGAATTACTTTCAGTTTCTTCATTAATCTCAGACCTAGAGCATGGTGAAAAATTGCTATCGTAGAACTTTGATGGAATGCAAATACTGGATATCATGCCTGAGGTAGCCGTCAAAAGGAGAGAGATAAACCCAAGTAACATCAACTCTGGAGGCAGCAGGACAAAACGTGAAATTTTACAAGTGAGAAGTGTAATATGAAATTATTTTGTTAAATGCCTTGCCAGAAACACATCAATAAGAATTTCTCAGATCGTGCAGGAGGTTAAAACTGCACTTTAGGTCATATACCTTCCTTCATTTTCTCCACAGCTTCAAGCAAGGGTTTACGATTAGTTTTCCGCAGCCACTGAAACCAACAGAACATACACACACAAAACAATTATATGTATAATCAAAATCTGAATTAACGTTGCATGCGTTCTAAGTTTGATTCATGAATTAAGCCACAATAGAAAATTTTATGTCAACTAATCTTCTTAATTCCACTTAAGTATCCAATAGCTTAAAAAACAAGGAAGAAAAACAAGGTTCATGAAAACTGCTAGAGTATCACTTACATAGCTTAGCCTATGGATTCCGCGCTCCACAAGCAGAGAAGCAGCCAACAAAATTGTCAACACAGTAGCAACAGACCATGTTGGAATCAAGGCCAACGATCTCATTTCTTGTTCATCTTTCGCCATTCTGAATTACTCCCCTACTCAAACACTATGAAAACTATTCCAACAGAACCAAGATTACAATAGCATACCAAAAACTACTCCAACCACATCATCCTACAGACTATGAACAGAAATTCCACATGCTCTCTGATCTCAAACCACACCAACGACATTCACAAGGAAAATACAAAACATGGGTTCTCTGCATTTCTAACATTTAAACTAAAAAAATTCATAAATGTGAACGCAAACTGTAAGAACCACAAAAAGGTCAGTAAAAAACCCCTTCCAAATTTCCAAAAATTGAGAAAATATCAACTTCAATAAGCAATATAAGATGGGCTAATTAAGTAAACCTGAGAATAATTCCAAGTACCTCTGTCGCTATTTTTACGCTTCAACTTGCAATCTCATTTTCCACCCACCAAAAGAGAAAAAGTTCCAAAAAGGAGCAATTTTTCCTTCTTTTTATGCAAATTACTCACTCTCTGCAGACTCTTGTGACCAAAAAGGCACTTTCCTCCAACCCTTTTGGCCTTTATCCTTCCTGGTAAATATTCAGGATCAGAGGCCCCAAAAGAACACAACTTTTTTCTTACCACATTCAGCCTGCATCTCATTCAACACGCAAAACAGGGCAGATTCAAGGGATCATACTAAACCCAAAACTCAGTGCTGACTGAAAGTTGCAAAACCCAGAAACTCTGATCCTTTTTTCTCAGTGGTTTCCTTGTAAAAATATGATTTTTCTTGGGTCTAAAAAAAGATACAAAAATGTGGGACCAAAAATGGCGAAAAGAAAGAAACCTTCTGCTCTTTCTTCTTTGTGGTTTTATATTTTTGTGGCCAACAGCACCTTGTTGTTTGAATCAAAAAATACCTGGGACCTTCACCAGAAGAGATCTCACTCTCCCTCCCTCTTTATTTTTCTTCTTTTGTCCTTTGATGGAGTATAAACATTTAAAGCTAGGAATGGTAATTCTCAATGTGGAGTACTTTTGCCAAAAGCTCGAAATGGTCTGCATTGAGGAGGACTGGAATGACTAATTTTGCTTTTGTTCACATCACTACTAAAAGCTCTTTTGCCGTCATTTCATTCATTATTTTTGTAAAATACATCATTTCACTTACAGTGTTACATTATTTTAGCCTTAACATCGGACTTTCGCAATTTTTTATTTCTTAACATTAGCCATTCAAATATGTTCAAAAAAATTTGATTCTAATTCATTTTTGTTCAATCCGACATCTTCTCTCTCAAAATTAGATTAACTCGTTATCAAAAATCGAATCTTTAATTTTTTATGAGTCCCACATTCGTGTTCGTCTCGCTTTGGTCTGTTCGTTTCGGGAAGTGACTTGCATTCCACTCCACATATGTAAAGAAGCGCTAAATTACATTTCACCATGTCCTCCCTGCATCTTGTAATAACTCAAAATTCAGAAGAAAATAAATTAAATGTTTCCTCTCCTACACTTTAACAGTCTACCATATATTTATATTATAATTATAGGATTTGGATCCTCGCCGTATCCTCTCCCTAGGGATTCTAGAGATCAATGCACATGGATCGTTGATAAAAAATCGTACGGCCACAATTTATTACTTTTTATGTTTTTCACGCAAAACAAAGTTATTTTACTTTTAAAAATATAAAAAGCATTTAATTGTGGCCACTCAATTTTTGATCAACAGTTCATGTGCATTGATCCCTAGGATCCCCAGGGAGGGGATCCAGCGAGGATCCAAATCCATAATTATATGTGTGTGTGTGTGTGTGTGAAATCCTTGCACATCTTTCATGATTCATGACACTCTTTTTGCTAAACTATTTTATTTTAGTTAATCTATTTAATCTCTTAATTATTATTTGAAATCAACCCTACAAAAAAAATTTAAATCGAATATTGTTTGATCATCTAAATGTATCAAGTAGATCAATATTGTAGGTATCAAGTAGCATATTTATGATGAACCATTGATACATTTCATACATTTAGATAACTAAACGATATCCGATATAAATGACTTTTAGTAAGAATGATCTTCAAATGAAGATTATAAGATTGAACTGTCACAATTGTGAAAGTTTTATGGTGAGGATACGTTACAAGTAAGTGGGGGATGACCTCATCCCTTAAAGGGAGGAATGGAAACAGTATTCCTCTTTTTTATTCTCCTACGCTCACTTGTTTATTTACATTAGTTGATTCACCATTAATTTATTCAATCTTGTGGCTATAAATAAGAGATAAAGTGCAAGAAGATAAATATAGCGCATGAAAATCAATAATTGTCTTAGAAAAAAAAGGGTTAAGTCCATATAACCATCCAACCTTTAGAGGTGATTCTAAATTTGGTCCTAACATTTTAAAACATTCCAAATAACAATATGAAGTTTTGAAAAATGAACATCTATTAGGTTCACTAGCATTCAATGATGACATGGACAAATATTAAGTGTGTTTTAACTCTCATATCATCTGGGGGATTAGAACTCTAAAGACATCAATGAGTGAAAACTAACTTTAGTATTTGTGCACTTCATCATGTTAGTAATGTCATTACTTAATATTGATAAAGTCTCGAAGGATCCACCAAATGTCTATTTTTCAAACATTAAGTAGAAAAATTGAAACTAATTTGGAATCACAAAAGAAAAAACACTAATCATACATTTTAACTACAAAATGGACACTTAACGATTGATTGAACCAAGCTCATTATGAAATTTTGGGGCGGGCCCGATTCATGGAAAACAATCTAATTTCTCGCTAAAAAATTTAATCTCAATCAATCAACGATTTAAAGTGATCCGTAACACGTAACAAAGTTGATGCTGAATATTGAGCCACCCTGGTGTATTATTGGACTGCCTCTTATTGACAAAAATCTAGTGAAAAGGAGATGGCGGCAGCCAATTGTCGTATGTATTTGTAATTTTACCCTTTTTGCATATATGCCTGAGAGGATCCTTTTTACGGGATCACGAAAATCATACAATCACATCTGTTTATCGTATATCATACAGTTAATTTTTATTAAGTACTATTTATGTTCAATTTTAAATTAAAAATTTTTTATGATTTTTTACCACACGATATAAGATGAACATATGTGATTTAAGAATCTCAAGATCCTCACAAAAGGATCCAACGAGAATGCTCCCTCTCCTCGTTCACTTTCCCGACCCCTCCATCAGGAAGTGATTGGCGCCAAAAGTCAAACAATCGATCAATGATCTCCCTATGCATGCATGCATGAATCATGATATCACGACACACTTTTTCTTTTGACAGAGAATATGCGTGACACTTTTTAAAGGAACCCACCAGTCTACGACCGTCATGCAGTTGTAGTTCACATATTCTACAGTATAACTAGTACGAATATTGTTTTTCTACGGGAAAATAACTTGGCTGCTGAAAAAATCAACAGCAGTTCTTACTGTTAATAAATTACAAATAAATACGTATTTAATTTGTGATTTAAAAATCAATTACTTGAATATGTGTTCATTTGTGATTGGTCAGCAGCAGGAGTTGCTTGATTTTTCAGCAGCCAAGTTCTATTCTTTTTTATAGCTCTATTTTTTGAAATTCGCTGAATTTGTAACCTCTTGTCAATTTACTCCTGTAAACTTTAATTTGAGCTAATTACTTTTCTAAATTTTTATCTATGGTCAAATTCTAATTTTCCATTAAATCTCACACATTTCATTCATGATTCCATTATTTTGGAGGTTAAAATTATCATTTCGATCCAAACATTTATTTCCCCTTTTGAATTAGCATCTAATGGTAAAACAGAGAAGAGAACGATACGAAAATAGTCAAATGTGGAGAGAGAGAGAGAGAGAGAGAGAGAGAGAGAGAGAGAGAGCAACAAGGAGTTGTTAGGCCATCTCCAACCGAGGCTGGCCAGAGGGCTTGTTTTAGCCCTCTGGCCCTCCAAGATATTAATATTTTAACGACCAGTATAGGGCCATATTTGCCTCCGTTTCCAATCGAGGGGCAAAAGGCCAGAGGGCTCATTTTAGCCCTGTCACAAAAAACCATCTCCAACTGAGGGCAAAAAGGCCAAACATAATTTTTTATTTAAATTTAAAAACTACAACTTATATTTAAAAACTACAACTAAAATTTAAAAACGACAAATTAAATTTAAAAACTACAAATTAAATTTGAAAACAACATTAACTTAAATTTAAAAACTACAACAACTTAAATTTAATATCCATAATCAACATCATCTTCATCATCTGCCATTGTAGGAGTATAGTCAAAGGTAAACAACTGCCGTCGACTCATAATTTCTTTTTTTTTCTATCAAAATAGGTCTTACTCATTGGAGTATAATTCGAAGTGTGCATTTCCATATTCTTATCATCTATCTCTTCTTGTATTTGTTTGGCCCGTTCTTCTTGCCTACACTTCTTTTCTTCTGCCTCAAAGGCATTTTGCTCCACCAATAATCGCAATGAGGCCGCCACTTCATGTTGAGCGGCGTAATCATCATTTGCCTTGCCCTTTTCCTTCAACCTTCGCGCCTTGTTTCGTCTCATAGCCCTAAGTATAGAACCTTCACCCAAAGACAAATTTTCTACCCTGGTTTGTTGAATGGTTAGTGATCCATCTTCATCTATATTTGTAGCTGAGGATGCAGTTCTGAGCACCGGCGTATGAGCTCTCTGTGGTGGATCTTCAAAGAACACCCACCTTTTACAAATTTCCCAACAATTGTGAAACTGAAAGGGTTTCGAGCTGCTCTCTATATACAATTCCTCTGCTTGGCGTACCTGGAAAAAAATAAAAGGAAATTAATTTATGAAATTAAATGTAATATAATTGAATATTTAAAATAAATTTTGAAAACACTTACTTCGTTGTAGTAATTAGCGCTGCTTTCATGTCTACTTGCGGCTGCTAACAATGCTTGATGCCATTTGTTCAAACTTGGCTGAAGATGTTTCTTCCATCTTGAAGAACAACTCTCGTGGTTTCGAATATTCACTGGAGTGGTGCCTTCATAGAACTCTAAGTATTTTTTGGACACACGAGTCCAAACACCGTCATTTGTTTGAAAATTCTCCCTCACACTATCTTTCGACACCCATCTATAAGCCTTGCTAAGAGCTTCATCTTCTTTTCAGGTCCAAGCCCTACCTTTCATTACAGACGAGGCCATTTGAAAATTATTGAAAAAATTGAAGGATAGATTTTTGAAAAATGAAGGAAAATATGAGAATTGGAATGGTGTATGAATGGTGAAAATTTTGTGAGGAATGGTGAATGAATGGTTTAGGTATTTATAGGAAAAAAAAAATAGAATTTTTGAGAATTAAAAAAAAACCTAAAAAAAAAATTGAATTCAACGATAACTGGCGCCAACTAGCCGTTGGATTCAAAATTCTTTTTAAGAATTCCTGTCGGTTAATAATATAAATATATTCATGTCAATTATAACCAACATGATTAATCAGTTTTCTAGCCAGCCCTTCAGCCCTTTCAGATTCCGTGGGGCCCTCTCAAATTCCATGAGCCATCTGGCCTAGCCCTCGGTTGAAGACGGTTTTCGAGCTATTTTCGGCCTTCTAGACCCTTCGGTAGCCATCTCCAACCGAGGGCTGGCCAGAGGGTTCGTTTTAGTCATCTGGCCCTCCAAGATATTAATATTTTAACGAACAGTACAGGGCCATATTTGCCTCCGTCCCCAACCGAGGGCCAAAGGACCATAGGGCCAAACATAACTTATTATGTTGGTAGCTGACATCATGCTGACGTCAGCTAGTCGTTGGATTTGAATTTTTCTTTTGCTATAAATAGGGTGGATATTGGGCTATAATTCATACAACTTTGAATTCAATCTCTTTCAATTCAATCTTTTTCATTTCAAGTTTGCAATGAATTCCAACTTTGGATCCTCTTCAGATTCCAACTGGGGATCTTCATCCAATTCCAAATTGGAAGCAAAATGGGCGCAAATGAGACGAGAAGATGATGAGTCTGATGAAGAAGTTCAAGTAAGGCGCAACAAACAAAACAGAGTAGCAGCCATGGCTACGGCCATGGTGTGTCAACTAACTAAAGAACAACCTTAATGGGGTGGCTCTATTGCTGGTCACTCTTACAAACCACGAAACAGAACGATGTCACATGCCAATCTGATGAACAACTACTTCAACCCTAACTTGGTGTACACAGAAGAGGATTTCAGACGTCGTTTCCGGATGAGGTGTCATGTCTTCGAGCATTTACTTCATGATGTCTAGCAGGTCAATCCATACTTTCGACAAAAGCGGGACAAAGTAGGCCGCCCTAATTTATCACCTCATCAGAAGGTTATTGTTGCACTCCGAATGATGGCCCATGGCTCCCTAACTGATTCAATGGATGAAACCCATGGTATGTCTGAGTCTACATGCCTTGATACTCTTGAACAATTTTGTGACACAATTGTTTAGGTTTACAAAGACGAGTACCTCTGCGAGCCAAATCAAGAAGATTTGAATCGGCTCATTCGCAAAGCTGAAAACCGTGGGTTTCCGGGCATGATAGGGTCATTAGACTGCATGCATTGGGATTGGAAGAACTGTCCCACCGGATGGCAATGAGGCTTTAGCGGAAGGTCGAGAAAGCCAACTGTTGTGTTAGAGGCGGTTGCCTCATATGACACATGGATTTGGCATGTTTTCTTTGGAGTCCCTGGATCCCAAAATGACATTACAGTTCTTAGGCGTTCACCCCTCTTCAATAACTTGATGGGAGGTAAAACACCTCAACTTGACTACTACATCAACAACTGTCAATACAATATAGGGTATTACTTGGCAGATGACATCTACCCAAAGTGGGCGACACTTGTCCAAGCAATTCCAAACCCTAGGAATGATGCAGAAAAGTTGTTTACCTTACACCAAGAGGTATACGGGAAATATGTTAAGAGAGCTTTCGGTATTCTACAAGCACGGTGGAAGATCATTAGCGAACCGACAAAAGGGTGGAGTCGAGAAAATTTGGATTCCATCATGATGTCTTGCATCATATTACACAATATGATAGTGGATGATGAGCGAGATGAATATATTGATGGAGAGTCCGATGACGACCAAGAAGATCCAAATAGGTCAAGAAGGGCTCATGCAAAAATATATGATGGGCCGAATTTGCCTTTCAATCCAAGAACTGGTAGTATCTTTATAAATGAGTACATGAGGTGCTATAGAATGATACATTCTCGTGCCACAAACAATTACCTACAACAGGATCTTGTTGCACATCTTTGGGCCAAAAGAAGCATGGAGCATGCGTTTAAGTTTTATGTTGTTAAATGTTTTTAAAAATATTGTTTAAGTTTCATGTTGTTAAATGTTTTTTTTATGTTGTATAATTTGTATGTTGGTTAATGTTATTTAATGTTGTTTCATGTTACTTAATTTAATTTAATGTTGTATAATGGCTTAGGAAGTTATAGGAAAAAAAATGTAATTTAAAAAAAATATGAAACAAATTTTGTGAAATAGAAGTTATAGGAAAAAATGAAATTTAAAAAAAAATATGAAACAAATTTTGTAAAATAAAAGTTATAGAAAAAAAATATAATTAAAAAAATATATGAAAAATAGAAGTTATAGGAAAAATTTTGTAAAAAAGAAAATTCAAATGCAACTGCTAGCTAATGTCAGCTAGCCGTTGCATTTGAATTTTAGCTAAAGGATAACCGACATGAATACATTTATATTATTTATAATGATTTTTCTACCCAGCCCTCCAACCCTTTTAGATTTCGTGGGGTCCTTTTAGATTCCACAAACCTTCTGGCTTAGCTCTCGATTAGAGACGATTTTCTGATTATTTTCGATTCTCTAACCCACTGGACTCTTCGGTTGGAGATAACCTTAATGTGGTGGAAGGTGGGCTGCAAGAAGGTGGGTTCGCAGGGAGAAGGGAAGGAGAATCGCGACTTGAATCTAGGGTCTAGGACCTGCCATTAATTGGCAGTATGTTACAAGTTTAGGTGGAATTTCGGCGGATACCTCTTTCTTTGACAAAAAAATTCTAGATATTATTGTGTATGGGATAGTACGGTTGTTTTAACCATTAAATATTAATTTTTATAATTTTAAACAAATATTTAAAAGTTAAATGCTCGAAGTACCCTATCCTACGAGGCATCCTAGATACTCCCTTCTTTGACATGTGGAAAGTTCTGGTATGTATATTATAATGTTAACAAATGAAAAGAGGTGAAGAAAAAGCTTAAGTACAAATTCTATATTCTGATTTTATTGACAAAAATTAACGAAGAAGATGGTAAACTGACAAGACGACTAACACGAAAAGGCCGCATCTTGCAAAACCTGTATTTACTAATTAAGTTACAATGAATATTTATAAGGTCCTAATTCAGGATGGGATGCTACTTTGTTAGTATCTCAACTTGTTTTGCTGGTAGACACGCAAGATTTCAAAATCTCTTGCTAAAGAGCGTGGAGGTTCGACTCCTCTTCAAGGTATAATATTGAATGTTGAGAATGTTCATCTATTTGGAATAAGTTTGGCAACGGATCAGAAAATCTTGGTTTAAACCCTTCGCTATGGAGGCAGTCAATTCATATAGATTGACTTGAAATCTGATTCCAATCCAATATAGCACGTATGGGCACGTAAGAAACGTATTGAATCGATTCTTTTTAATGGATAGATCCGATCGCAATTTCGAATTTGGAATTCAAATGAATCAAATAGGAAATGATACTCTGAATCATAAAACTATGATGAAATATACGATCAACCAATATTTATCAAATTTGAAAAAGAGTCAAAAGAAATGGTTCGATCCTCTTATTTTTATTTCTAGAACCCAGAGATCCATGAATCGGGATCCTAATGCGTATGCAATTGCTTTAAGGTATTGTCACATTAGAGTCTTTGGGTCATGTTATATTGATATTTTTTTTATGAACTTGATTTTTTCACAGTTCGAAGTTCCTCCAATGAATTTCAAATTGTCTGCTAAAGACGTGTTTGTTTGTTAGGGTGAGCGGAAACACTAACAAACATGAAAGTGTTGTAGTGAGGTGAATCTTGAGGTGGCTAGCTATGCAAGTATAGGTGGCTTTTCTCCAGGCTTAGGTCCAAACTCAAGGTCAAGAGTGGTTGACTAGAATTGATAAAGAGCTGGCTCTAGCCAAGGATATTCGGTTGGGCTGTCTTATTAAGAAGAGGGAAATTATATTTAGACATCTCAAATTACTTCTTTCATATATTTTTTATTTTTTAATATTTTTCTATGAAGTGTTAGTGATGTGTAAAAAATATTAAAAAATTAAAAGAGTGTGAGAGAAGTAATTTGAGATATATGAATATAATCTCTCTAGAGAACCTCTCCCACTGCATGCTGTTAAATGGAATAGAAGAGTCTAGTGCTTGTGTGAGCAATACTTGACGAATGATGTAATCCGGTGTCCCTGCTCAAGGGTAATACGTAACCGAGACATTGTATTTGTATTATCCCTTTTTTTAAAGGGAACTTTAACGAAATACTTCTGGTATTGTCAATTTTAATGAAAAATCACATTTTTATACTAAAAAGTCAATCATGATACTATTCACTTTACCCTTTATTTTATCCTTATTGTTAAAACTTAAAGTTTTCAAACCTTTTTCATTAGTTTCCTTTCTTTTAAAAGGTTAAAAGCTTAGAAGTCTAAACAACATTAGCCATACACCATTAATCATGTTTGATTCGCCTGCACATTGGCAGGGCTCTCCATGCATTGCATGATAGCTTTGGGAAGAGCTTTATCTATTCCTTAAGATGATCGCCTTCGCCGCCACCAATGGCCGGCATCCTCAATACCAACTGATTAGTCGAGTCGGACTTCTCGTCCTGAAGTTTTAGAATATGTCCTAAATATTGAAAAAAAAAGAAAAGATTGTCCTAATTGCAACCCTAAAGGGAGCCTACCATTACAAGGACAAGTAACTTTTATGGCGGGTTTGGTCGCAACACATCATGTGTTTCAGCACCAGGCCTACGTGGGAGAGCGACCAGTAATAGGTTTGATTGAAAGTTTGAAACTTGCCCTCACTTCCCTGGGTTTGGAATTTAAGATTCGTTTCGTATTTGATTTGGAACCTACTTTATGGTTTTCAATTGGGAAATTTAAGAGTCGTTTCATTTTCAATTTGAAACTTACTTTATGATTTTCAAATGAAATGATGTGTCACCAATAAGAAATAAGTACATTAATCAATATTTAAGTAATAATTCAATCATCAACATCTATATCATTTGAGTTACAAAATTTGATTTACAAATTTGGTATCTCTAACATCATTCTAACTAAATTACTTAATACACGTGGGTTTTAGAAACAAAAAATTGGATTCAATAATGATACCAAACAGGCTCAAGGTTCCAAAGAACATTGTGTCATTTTTAAGGGATCTTTTGATATGGGGTTCAAAGTAACTAAAAATTGGACCTATTTCAAAAGTAAAAAATCACTAAAAATTGGACTTATCTCAAAAGTAGGCCTGTAAAATTAGACCCATTTCAAAATTTCCCTTTTTTTTTTTAAATTGACGGGCCAACAAATGCATAATTGCTATCACGCTGAAAATTATAACAAACAGAATGCTAGGAATGCTAAAGTTTTAAATTAAATTGCAAATCAAATGATGTGTCACCAATAGGAAATACACACGTTAATCAAGGAAATGCTAGGGAGATCAAATTTTTTAAACCGAATTTGCAAACCAAATGATGTGTTTGTAGATGATTGGATTATTAACTAAGTGTTGACTAAACATGCTTTTTTCTTATTGGTCAAACATCATTTGGTTTAAAAAATTTGATCTCCCTAACATTACTCCGTTAATCAACACTTAAGTAATAATCCAATCATCAACATCTACATCATTCGGTTTACAAACTTTGGCCTAGAGATTTGCTCTTTCTAGCACTAATCTTTCTATGGTTTATTGTTTAGGGTGGTGTTATCTTTTTAGCATTAATCTTTCTAGCACTAAACTTTGGTCTAGAGATTTGCTCTTTCTAGAGATTTACTTTTCACTCAAATCTCTTAATTTCCAACCGTTGTATCAAATGAATTGAAGAGAATCAAATAACAAAAATTAACAGGAGTACGTAGAAGGTAAAAACAAGCATGTGGACATCACCACCCTATTGTTTGTATTACTCTTAAACTAGCCGCTTAGTATACACCAAAGAAAAATTACCACAACGAAACACTAACAAGCTTGAAAGTGGTTACAACTAACGAGCATAGGTGCTTTCTGGAGAAGCACTCCCATTCAAGCACTAATCTTAACGTGATTGAGAAACAGAATGGTTCATAGGTGAGCAAACACAACAAACATCAATTTTAATACCACTTCATAAAAGATTTTAAAATTGAAAAAAAAAACCCAAACAAAATAAATTACTCGTACTTGTTTTCGAGATGAGGTTCGTCTGAAAAGAAAACGCTAACATAACATTTATGGACTACAAAAACACCTTCCGTGACACAAATATGTGTTGGAGGCTCAGTTGCCTTCAGAATCCTCAGACTGTTCAGCCGCGTCATCCTCGGAGTCACTGTGCTCAGATACTTCATCGTCCGACTCTGGAGACTTCTCAGATACTTCAGCGGCTGGGAGATGTTCCGGTCCTTCATCGCCCCTTAACTCTTCTTCACTGAAAAGATCCCTTTGCACAGGGATAGTGCTCACCTTCTGAGATGCAATAATATCTCCAATGGCTCGATAAGCTGCAGCCTGATTGTTATCTTCCACAGTGTCTTCTTTATTGTGATTTATATCAGGCTCCCCTGTTGGCGATTCTCTTTTTGGTGGCGGCACAAAAAATGGTATCTTACCCCTCTGCCAGTCATGGAGGACCATCTTTGCTGCAGTCATCAAGTCGGGTTCACCACCCTGGAAGCACACCAGCCAAAAATTTAGTAGACACAGAAACATTGAAAAAGCAAAGAAACGAAGGAACAAGATACAGTTAACATTTGTTGAAGTTGCTGACTATCAGATTGTGGACCAGCATAATTTGTTTTCTAATGATGGTCAACCATCATAAGGTGTAAATGATGTTCAACTAGCATAAGGGAGGAAAGAAAAGATGCATAACAAAACACCAATTATGTCGAAGCAATGCAACTCTTCTGCTCAACTTGTCAAAGACTGCAATTTCCCTGCAGGGTTCGACTCTGTTTCATTGGGGCATTATCTATCACCAACTCACAGTTACACAAAATCCAAGTGACTAACATTGACAGGAAAAATACATCTTTCTAAAGAAAGAGCCACACACTAGGAACTTTCAATATTCATCTATATAGTGTTCTCTTTCAAGATTTGTATTGCAGACTGAATTTGAGCCGCACATTCAGGCAAAGTTAAATAAGGACGAGCCTGATCAATGTTCCAGTCATTAGCAAAAGACATCTTCCTATACATTAAAAGTAACACGCATGTTTGTGTCGTGTGTACATATATGTATGTAGATAATTTGGGAAACACCAATTGACAAGATCTGAGCAAGGAAATTTCCCAAAGAATTGCAGGAACTATGGGTAGAAATGTTATGACTAGTGGGATAATTAGAAAGCATTATTAAGTAGCGAGTTACCTTCAAAAGTTTGCCTGACAATTTGCATAGCTGACACAGGAAGTCATTATCATCCTCCCTGAGAATATAGGACCATTAAAACACAGTTACGTGTCCCTCTCTGAGAATATACGTTCCATTTGCAGGATTTGTGTCAAAAAGAAAATTACAAAGTACAAAGACCATATAAAAAATGATTGCAATCTGAATGAGGTGAGAACGAAAATAACAGCATAAAAGGCCACAAATACACCCTTAGTAACAGGACATAACATCAAAATCCAACACAAAGACAAAGAAGCATACCAGTTCTCTATCTTATATGCTCTTTTCAGGTGGATCTTCTTAACTCGTTTCAGAACTTCTCCTATGTGTTCTGTAGCATCCTGCAAATTTGTGACACGTACCTAGCAAAATAGACCCAAATTATTTACCATCTGATTAGCATAATATTACATTTTTAGGCAAACATTAAGCGCAGGCTCCGAGTCCGCAGAGAACAAGGAAACGGAAATGTTAATGGGGTTAAACTAGTACAGCAGGAAGATTGTACTTTCGAACCAATCTAAAATATAACTTGGACAAAGATAAAGAAAGTACAGCAGGGAGATACACAATACGACATAACGTGCAACAAGTGACATTCTATGTATATGCATACGTGCATGTATAGAGAGGAATTCACTTATGTGGTTGCACAATTACTGCACAAGCATCAGAGACAAATGCTCTATGTAGAGAATAGAGAGGGATATGTTATTAACGCTCCAAAAAAGTCACTCTGCACACTCTAGTCAAAAACAGGTATCAGAGATGTTACGAACAGCGGGAAGTTGGTAAAAGTATAGACACAAATTAATATTACCAGTCGTGATTTCTGGTGTAGCTCACATGACCATTATCGTTTACATGGACTACATCTATCACTGACTAGTCTATAAACCAGAAGCAAGGTTCACAAACGAGCAATTTAAAGACAATATTGGTAGCAAATCAATATTTCCAAAACGATATACCCAAAATATTGTTTACAGTCAATACTTAAAAGATCAATGAGAACAAAAAAGTAGAATTCACTATTAGGAGCTACACAAGGAAAAACAGAAGAAGCATACCACCCCCTTCAGTACAATATCTGTTTCAGAATCACCACTTTGATAGACAACTCCAGGGCAATCAATCAAGAAAATCCTCTTTGTGAGTGTTATATACTGCCACACTTTAGTCTCCCCTGGGATAGGAGCAACTTTGCAAACCTGTTGAGCAATGAAAAAAAAAATGCATCAGCCATCCTGTAATAGAATAGCTAGAAAGACAAACCACAACTAAGAAGCTTGTTATATGATTTACAGCTTTCAGTATCTTCTAAAAGTACATCCTATGGATCGTGTGTGGGCAAGTATATGAATGTGCTCATGCTAGACAGGCACACAGAGGAATTGGTATCGGTATTTGGCATATCGTACCCCACAAGTAAAAAAAAAAAACAACAATTATCCGATGGAAACTTGCCTCCAACAACAGTGGATGGCAACCTCAGAATTCAAACTAAAACCAGAGTGCATCAAACTACAATTATTTTTTATCTATTGAGAAACGTGCATCAGGCTCAAACCCCCAGAATAATGAAATCCTCTAGATCATCGTTGAGGAATATAATTCTATTTGATTTTACGAAACATAGCAGGATTCAATTAAATAAAATGACATTGCAAAATGGTGGTGACACCAAATTTTGTGCCTTAGCAAATGAACACACATGTACAAAATCTATACAAATGGAAATGCAAGCAGAAAACCAGAATCAGCACTGGTGTTGAAGATATTACATTTTTAGTTCGCAATGTGTTGATAACAGATGACTTTCCAACATTGGGATACCCAACAAATCCCACAGAAATGGCCTGCTTGTCACTTTTCAAACGGGCGAATTGTCTCAAAACTGATAGAAGAGTTCCCTAAGTGCAAATAAATTAAACAAAATCAGAAGATTGCACAGAAAGCAAGAAAAATTAGGAATACACACATAGAGAGAGAGAGAGAGAGAGAGAGAGAGAGAGAGAGAGAGAGTTCATAAAACTTGAATTATGGAAGTCCAAAAGGGATCATAAATTCTAAATAAATTATTATTTCACCATATACTTCCATGAAACTCAATACATAAAGGCATAAAGGTTAACAGAAGGTACCTTGCCAAATGATTTATTGACGCTAGCATGAAATGCAATAGTTGGAAATTCAGCCTTTAATACGTTCAACCAACGGCTAAGCACCCATGAAGGAACCAAATCACACTGTAGAATCAAAATAACAATATTGTTAAATAAAATTAAAAGTAAGCACCTTCAATTCAAGAGGACCCCAAAACACAACCAACCTTGTTTAACAAAAGAATTAAGTGTTTATGCGTGCAATGCTCTTTCAAATGCTTCTCTAAGTGGTGGCATCTTGTACCTTGTGGGTCCCTTGCATCCAAAACCTGAAATGAGGAGAAAAAGGCAAGGTTGTGGTGGTCACATTCATATCGGACGACTGTACCATGTTGAAGTGGACAAACATAAGATAATACTAGCAAAAGACCAAAAATAACCTGGTTTTGATAATTAATAATTATCAACTCTACATAAAGAAACACACGGAAAAACAATAGATTTTAAGCCAGGTGACACATTTAATGCAGAATTGCCTTCATGTAAACATTGTCCTAACCTAACAAAAAAAGATAGCACAAAGTAATCCATGTTTACAATGCTACACTGTTCACCATATATGTAATGAATAATATCCAAGAAATAAAATTAACTTTGTCAGCAAAAGTACATGTATGGAATTAGTTTCTTTCCAAATCAATGAAAAAAGAGAAATACCAACCTGGACAACCACATCAGAAGAGTCTATCACTTTGTAGAGCTCACCCCAAATACGTTTACTTTGGCCCTTCTCAAACATTGTATGCCGAACTAGGTCCCTAAATCCATCCGCTTCATTACCTTCTACAACACTGTCATCAGCATGCTTCTCCTGAAACACATCTACAGAGTTGCAAACAAGATTAGATGCAGAACCGTTTGAAAATGGCAATACAAAAATGAAAAAAAAATTTATTCTAACACATACCATACCAGACTAAAAGAAAATGCATAACATTAACTTGTGCTTTTTACTTGCAAATGCTCCAGACTAAAGCATAAACATAAATACTAACCAAATAATCAAGCAATAGAACGAAATGGTTATTACAACTGGGAAGATCAAGAGCATATAAAATTTAAAGAAAGAAAAAATTACCCTGAGAACCATCAGCCTTCTTAGCTAAGGACTCATAATCTGCCGCGAGGAGCTTTGGACGTTTCCTCTTTGTCTTAGGTCCAAATACATCAGAAAATGTCTCTCTCTCTAGAAGATGAACTCTGGTTTGCTTCACAGAGGTTAAATCATGAACATAGCAAGTTAGAATAAAACAACTAACTTTGCCATCAGCCAAAAAAAAAAAAATATGCTATCTTCTTCTTCACATTCTAATGGAGCAAGGCATGTCAATTTAGGAAAACTGCAACCAGAATCCTCCATTGATTGAATCAAAATTGGGCACCATTGCACCCATACAAAGAAACATCTCCAAACTCTATCTTTCTGAATTTTCTTTTCCTTTTTTATGTGAAAACTAAGTCAAGTCAACCATGCTCTGGCCAATTGGCATTGCTGCACCTCACAGCAATATGCACATCGAAGCTTGATATTTTGATATCGCTCCAAAACGAATGTAGCCAAAGGAAATGAAACAGAACTAGTACTTTACCTCCCAATGCTATTTAATAACTGTGATTCTTAGAAAAATAGCATTCCAAAAGCAGCATACCTTCTGATGGTCATTCAAGAGAGACAATGGCAATTCCTTCCCCTTCAAAATAACATTGTAATTACTCGAAACCGTCCTACTGTGCTCCTCGCGGAAGATGTCAAGCTGCTGCTGAGACGCAACCCGAGTATTCCCTAAAAATTCAATAAACAATCACTGCTGTTCATAGACAAATCAAATTCACCAGCTTTTTCGATAATCAATTACAAAGCGAAAAAGGCCAAAATTCAATGATTTGCAGCAAAAGTCTAATCTCTTATACTATGTCCTTATCATATAAGGGGCAATTATACATATACGGTGTATTCAGACATATATCTACTTACCAAACCAGCGGCGATCAGGCTGGATACGAGTGTTAGGCAGCTCCTTGGACTGGAACTCGTTCCTCAGGACCCTTCCCTTTCTGTTACGCTTGGGCCTGGTGTTGTACATCTTAAGGCGGCGGACGGTGGCGCCGGTACGCGCGTCCTTGTTCTTGGCCTTGGCATCGGAACGGTTTGCATCCAGAGAGTGCTTCGGCTTGCCGGAGATGTTGACCTTCCTCTCCGTCTTCTTCACCATCTTTGCGGTGATGCCGAGAAAATGAGGGAAAATGGCTGAGATTTTGTATTGCGCAAAACCCTGCGACTAGGGTTTCGGAAAGGCAGAGTGGAGGTGGAAGACGAGAAATTATAAAGTGACGGTGTGACGGGAGATTGATGGACTGGACCAACAAACTGAAATTAGCCCAAATGTCGGTGGCGCGGTCCAATAAAGTTGGGCTCATATCACACGCAATATTTAAAATATCAGTATCTGTATCGATTTAAAAACTTGTGAAATTATTGACGGAATGAGTATCCATTATCGATATCGGTTCTTTTAAATAAAAATGATAAAATTTAAAAATGAAATTTTAGAGAACGTCAATTATTACTTGGAACAAAATATAAAAGTTTCTTCGATATTTAAATCGATATCGGTTCTTTTAAATGAAAATGATAAAATTTTAAAATGAAACTTTAAAGAATATCAATTATTGCTTGGGACGAAATATAAAAATTCTTTCGATATTTAAATTGATATGTCAGAAATCGACAAAATATGTCGATTTTAGCCCAAATTTAGTTTCTCCGATATAGGGTGAAGCTTGCTTCACCCTCCTTTCCTTATCGCTTCACCCTCCTTTCCTTATCGTTTTCTAATTTTTGGGATATTTTCACGGCAATATCGACAGTATTGAAGAAGTTTCAACCACTGATCGTATAACAAGAAAATGAGAACGAATCGTCATTCTCGTTTCCAAATGTGTTTGCTTTCCACGAAAGTAGTGGATTAGTGGATTGTAACAGTAGTTATAAAGGAACACGTTCCATTTCAATTTGGTTACGCCGTCCGTCACAACAAATTGTTTGTTTGAACTTTTTCTTCGTTGGTCAGTTCCAGGGTATGAGTTGCAGGTGTGGTGGTGAAAGTAGGAAGCCAAGTGTCAAAGTTTAAGGTGAGGGATGAAGCATATTGGCTCGCAAGCCCAAAATCTGAGTTTTGCTGAAGCTGCTAGCCTGCCCCCGGCTATCGAGACAGTACGAAGGTCTCGAAAGAACTGAGTTTTCTGCCGGTAACTCCATCCTTGTTTTGGGAGGCGCCGGTGGAGTCGGAACACATGTTATTCAGGTAGAATGTTGATCTTATTTTTCAATCCAATGTCCTCATACTATATAGCTCAAATTCTATATATATGGAAATTTCTTACTATTCAGGTGGTAATCTAATCTAATAACTACGAATAGAAAATTCAAAGTTGAGTGTAGAATGGAAAGCATGTTGTTCTAATCAACTTGAATAAGCATAGTTTTAAGCTTACTTCAACTGGGGCTATCTTGGAGAAACCGGCGCCTTACTTTGAAGAGTGGGAAGATTAAGCACCATTTTCGAAGATGGTTGAAGCATTTGCCTACCTTGAAACCTCCAGAGCTACCGGATAGGTGGTTGTGTCTCCCATCCCATGAGAGGGAGTGTACAAGCTCAGGCAGGCAATCAGTTTGTGTTTGATGCATATTTGTAATCTGCTGGTTGTTTTAACTAAAATGACTTGTAATAAAGCGGATATGCTTACTTATGCACTCAAGTTTGAATTTTTTCTTCGTGCAATTTAGATTAGCTGTTGGTAGAAGCTTAAAGTTCGATCAAAATTCTGAAAATTATGGGTTGTAAAAGCATCTCCAATGGGTGATGTTGCAAGGGGGAGCATGGAGATTACAGTGTTCATCTTTAATCTATGTGCTACTAAGAATCAAATAGAAGTTTTGAGTATAAAACCCGTAAGAGTTGCTCTAACAAACTAAGCTATTGAGTCCCGAATTCAATTTCTTTATTTTTTTTTCTTTATTATAGAATATCCCTTGTTTTAAAAATAAAAAATCAATCATGTGATAATATTTGTGCATCTTATATATATATATGGTATCAAGCTAGTACAACAATTTGGTTTACATATATTCTTCGATAAAAATTTATCATTATCTCTCCATAAATGGGGGTAAGGCTAGCCGACATTCACCTCTCCCAGACCCTGCGTAAAGCGGGAGCCTTGTGCACTGGGTACGACCTTTTTTTTATTCATAAATGCATGCATACACGATCATGTATTTCCATTACTCTCAAAGTTATTTATGATTAATTATTAAAAATAACTACATAGTATTACTATTGCTCATCTAGTACTAATCTCCTTAATTGTTCTATATGTATAGGTGCCTCCCTTCACTTTCAGCCACTATAAGAGTCCAGGCACCAGCAGTAGTAATCAGACCTTGAGATTTCCATCATTTGATCTGGGCTCATCCTCTCAAGCTCATTTTGGCGCCACGCCGCAAAGTTATTCCGGTTTTGAGTGTCAGAAGCGAGCGGGTATGCCTCTACTTTGTGAACTTGGGATCTCATTCTCTTGTAGATCTTCATTGTTGCAACACAATCCTCATAAGGATCTTGAATGCCTGTTTGAATGTCATACCTAATAAGATTATATGTAAAATTGCATTAGTACTAATATGTAGCTAGAATTTATATTTATATATATAGGGAACTAATAGTAGGGTTGGGTACTTGCCCAAGATATGCTTGTGTGAGATACTTGAGGGAGTTGCTGAGCTTGCTTGATTTCATCAATGGAGGATATTTTGCAGTATCCCTATACACAGTCAGTCACGTTTAGAACTAGAATTACAATTGAAATTCGCAATGGAAAGTTGTATGTGTATATATGTGATCCTATACTTTTATAAATATATATAGATAATTGTTAATTAGTACTTTAAAATAGTCATTGTGCACTTCGTTGTCTTTTATTTTCTTTTCATTGATCGAAGAGAGTCTGATGATTTTATAAAATGGATATTTTTTGTTTGGATGAAAGAAAAATAAGTTGAATTACCTAATCATTACTTGTGGATATTCAACCTGCAGAGAGTCAAGGTCATGATCCAAACCGTGACCCACAAGAATCCTAGCTCTTCCACTTCGGAGTCGAATCTTCCACTTTGGTTCCCCATTGCAGAGGAAGTCTTGGATCTTCTTTTGCACTTGCCTCAAAGGGATTGCATCCCTCAAGTATTCAGGGCGAATACCAGTTGTTTCATATCTGTATATATACAAGTATAAAGCAAAATGATCGGTCATGTATATAAAAAATGAACCCGTTCAATCGCTAAATCACACTCCGAAATGATGACCATATTCTCTTAAAGCAACAACATCTTTATTGTAGGAAGTACAATTTTCACAATATCTTCGTCTTTTGTTTTGTTCCATCCGACAGTTAGAAATAAAGAAGAGACCCTGAAATCATTCCCCTACATATATACGCTACATACGTTACATATTAGTTAGTATAATTCTTCATATAAATGCATATATACCTATAGTTTGTGACTGGAATCAATGGCATGACATAAGACTGAAAGATGATGTTGTCATATTCATCAGTGAGGCAGACCTTTGCGCAGAGATCCAGTGAGCCATCGCTGCCACCACCAACCATTTTGCAAGCAAGTGCAACAACTTGAGTGCCTCCTGTGCTACCACTTTCAGTATTGTCACGAATGCCCAGATTAGCAAAGCGACCAAGTAATCCCTGAAATGCATTATATGGAATCAATTTAAATTTATAGCAAATAGGGTTTGGGCAAAAGGTCATAATTAATAAGGTAGTGTGTGCTGATTAATACAGCATTGCCGCCAGAGAGTTGGCATCTGTCCTGGTGAACCCTAAGAGCATACGGGCTTTCGAGGATGGCTAAGCAGATTTTGCATCCTCTGGTGCTGAATATATTTCTGCATTCTTGTTTTGGCAATGGCCCTGAAAATAGAAATAATAGGATTATTATTTGCAAAAGAAATTTGGGATTATGTAATTAATAACTGTTTTTTTGTATAAGAGATATAGTTGACTCTAAATTAATTTAAGCTATGGAGAGAAGGATTTGAACTTTGATGCAGAAAGAGAAAACACAGTTTATAGTCAACTTGGCTACGCTCAGTTGATCTGCATAATTTGTTTTAGTTACCTATAAGATGTTCCCTGAGAGATTCAAAATATTTGCAATGCTTCTTACAAATTCCACACATGGGTTCATGAGCTGAGTGGTATGAGGTTCTCATGTGCTCCACTAAGTGCTCGATTCTATTGAATTGTCGATAGCATGCTGCACACTTGTTCCTGATTAATCACCGCATATATATAATTCTCATTAGTTTATATACTAATCATCCATGATTAATCAAAAAAATTACTTACAAGTTACAACTTAATTAAGCTGAAAGAAATGTGAATGCAGTGATATTTCTGTATGTGTTGAGAGAGAGAGAGAGAGATAACCTCAGAGTTTCTGTTGATTCAACTTTATACTCCATGGTGGTTGCTGAAGTTGTAATGCTACTCACTAAAGAAGAAGCTAGACTTGAAGAGAAAGATGGAGGGTGTGGAAGGTATTTATAGCAGTACTACTGGTATGTGGTAGTATAGGAGGAAGATATTAGGTTCGGCCGAGTGGAGATTGATATATGATTCCTTGAAGAAATAAAGTAACCAAAAAATTCTAACCTACAAGATCTGCAGTACTATGGTTTTTCTTTTTCATACACTAGGACGTCCCGCTACTAAAAGTTTTTACCATACAATAAATTTTTATGAGAACAGAAAAATAAGACATATGGTTTATTATTACGTGTTATAATAAATAGATGTGAACAACAAGGTGAAATGATACGTGTGATATAATATGAGTGGAGTAATAATATCATGTGATTGTGTTCTAAGCAAATGAAAAAGTTGTTCAAAATTGAGAACATTTGTAGTGACCCAAAAGTTTGATCAGGGGCCCACCATTCAACTCGAATGGTTGAACTATATTTTAGAACTTCATGTCAAGATTTAGAAAGACAGGTTAGATGCCCACTATATTAACTAGTAAGTACACCGATTTGATGTGGAATTATTGAACTCTCAACATGCTCTCTCACGTAGGACCGTCATGTAGTAGGCTACAAGTGGTCATATTTCCGCATTGATCATTCAAGCGCAGAAGCAAGGCAAGTTAGTAAACTCGATAATTCATGCAAGACAAGATCATTATGCAATTTGAGCCTAATCAAATATCTGTTGTGATACTATATTAAGATTTCATAGAGACGGGCCAACCACCTACTAATAAATGTACCAATCTTATCCCCCAACTCACATCATTTCACCTAAACAACATAACATGTATGACGTTTTTATAACAAAAGCTCTCAGTATAAGTAGAAGTGAAACCATTCATAAGTAGAAGTGAAATCATTTCACACCATTTCCGATATGAAATTCTTGTACTCTACGATACTTTTCAGCTCTAGTTCAATCTGCATCAAAAGTGTCTGTGGAGCAATATTACCCATTTGAATCTTCTCTTTCAGTTAAAGAAGGATTTCCTTTTAATTTATTGGATTAGTAATGTGTAAAGTATATGTATAGCTTTGGATTGACGTAGGTTTTAATTTGCATGCTAATGCATGTAATCAGAACACTAATCAAGTCAAGTCCCATGCAGCAGCAGCAATTAGATGAGAAGCATCAGATGAAATCTTTAATCTCTCGTCGACTTCGTCGTTACCTTTTGATATATAATATTCTGGTCAAATTTGTCTTTGCATCTGTGCACCAAGAGATTCAGAGCGAGATGAGAGACCCGCACGAATGGTTTGTTGCTAATTTGGGATGTGACCAAAAAAGGAATGAAACCTTTTATTGTTCTTTGCTTAAATTCTGGGATATAAAGTATGATGGTTGACGGTGACAAAAAGCCCGACACTACAGCTAATGAAACGTGAGGACGCAGTGGGCTGGTAGAAGATAAGGTTTTCAACTAGCTCGTAATGATAACCATGAAAAATTATTTGATTATGTCATAATTCACTACTAAATACATTGATATTGATGGAGAAATCGAACGGTTGTTGATGGAGAACCAGACGGACGATGACATAAAGGAGAAGGTGTAGAGGTTGACACGCGTCGAGGAAGCGAATCTGTGATGGTGATGGTGATGGTGATGGTTGCTCTGCTAATTTTTGTAGTGGTGGTCCTGGTATGAACCCAGAAAAGGGGAAAAAGGAAGGGAAAAATATTGGACTGTAATGAACTTCCGTTCCAGCAAATAAAAGTATGGAGGATTTCAAAAATCCGAAGCTCGGCAAATCTTCAAATGGCCACTTCTTGAATTTCTGAAATTTAATTTTTCTAATTTCTTGAATTTTATGGGTTTATATCTGTGTTTTTCGTTTTGGGATTTGTTTTTGTGGGGTTCTTCATTTTAATTTTTTGGAACTCTCCCCTTGCCATTTTGTTTGGTGGCTTTTCCTAGAAAAATGGTGACTGCCAGGAGATTAAAGAAGTGGCAGTGGGGCGAAAGCCCCGGTGGGTGATGATGGGAATCGAAGCGAGGAAAAATGATAAGAGTGAGAGGCTCGGTTGATCTCCATTCGAAGGGGGACGATCGGCGTTTTGCGATCGGCAGTGTATCAGACGTTGCCGGAGGAGGAGGAAATTTGGCTGTGTTTAGAGGACAAGGAAGAAGGGGGACGGAGAAGAGACAAAGGGGAGGACGAAGGAAGGATTTTTTTTTTTTTTAATTAATTTTAATTGTTAAATAAAAATTAATAATTAATTAATTTTTTTATTTTAGTTGGCCAACTACAAGGTTACCCACGTCATCATTTAACAATCAAATTGACAGAAATTTTAATAGAGATCTAACATTGCCACAAATTCATAAGTTAAGATATAACATTGAAATGTTTAAAATATTATGAGATTATGATTCAATCTATAATTGAAATAGTTTTGTGTAGTTTACCCGTCAAAGTTAGTTTCAAGTCAAAGATTTGTGTTAACATTCTAGACATCCTATTATACTGACAAGGTAAACTATTATGCGTTGATATGATTGCACTATTAAATTATGTTCAAATTAGAGAATACCTATATGTTTTTAATATCGTTAGACTAACTTTATCAGGTGCGGCTTCAATAATACAAGTCTTTTAGTTGTTGGATTTAATTTCATGACTATTTAAAATTTTATTTTCAATCTTTGTCATTTATTTATTTATTTTCATATCATCGAATATTATGAAGAATATCCAACCTCAGACATAATAGAGGATTTTGACTTTAGAAATGCATGGCATTTCATGGGGAAGAAATATCAGCAAGACGGCCTTTTGACCAAGATGGGCCTCACTAGTAGATTCTTCATTCATAAGAGCTTTGGAGATGCCAAGACCAAAAAGAAATCAAAGTTGTACAGCAGTGAAAGCTGAGATCATTCATTCATATTCCGGTGATTCTGTCGATCGATCAACTGGTCCACTTCCATGCAATATGCACCACTGCATGTTTCCTTGACCAATATGTCATCCCACCACTACACATATTTACACCTCTCTCTCTCTTTCTCTCTTTTGTTTCGAATGTCAAACCAAAATCCTAAGCAAAAAGTGGCTTTCACGTCAACTTCAATACTAGAGGTCCAGAAACATGTTTCGATATAAGAAAAACTAATGAAAATGGCTTAAAAACTCTGAGTTTTAACGAAAATGACAAAATAAAGGGTAAAGTGAATGGTATCAGAATTGACTTTTTAGTGTAAAAATGTGGTTTTTCGTTAAAATGAACAGTACCATGATTCGTTAAAGTTCCCTTAAATATATGTTAATAGCAATACAACAACAACAATAATAAAGCCTTTTTCCACTAAGTGGAATCGGCTATATGAATCCTAGAACGTCATTTCGCTCGATTATGTGTCATGTTTTCCGTTAGATCCAAGTACTCTAAGTGTTTTCTTAGAGTCTCTTCCAAAGTTTTCCTAGGTCTTCCTCTATCTCTTCGGCCTTGGACATCTGTCCCGCAGTCGCATCTTCTAACCGGAGCGTCAGTATGCCTTCTTTGCACATGTCCAAACCACCATAATCGATTTTTTCTTATATTTCCTTCAATTTGGGCTACTCCTACTTTACCTCATATATTCTCATTCATAGTCTTATCATTTCTTGTGTGCCCACACATCCAACAAAGCATACTCATCTTTACTACACCCATTTTATGTATGTATTGATGCTTCACCGCCCAACATTTTGTGCTATACAGCATCGCCGGCCTTATTGTCATCCTATAAAATTTTCCCTTGAACTTCAGTGGCATACGACGGTCACACAACACGTCGGATGCATTCTTCCACTTCATCCATCCAACTTGTATGCTATGGTTGAGGTCTCCATCTAATTCTCCGTTCTTTTGCAAGATAGATCCTAGGTAGCGAAAATGGTCGCTCTTTGGTACTTCCTGAGTTTCATCTATCAACACTATATCGTCTGCGAAAAGCATACACTAAGGAATATCACCTTGAATATGTCCCGTTAACTCATCAATTACCAATACAAAAAGGTAAGGACTTAAGGATGAGCCTTGATGTAACCCTATAGTTATGGGGAAGCTTTCGGTTTGTCCTTCATAAGTTCTTATGACAGTCTTTGCTCCATCATACATATCATTTATAGCTTTGATATATGCTACTCGTATTCATTTCTTCTCTAAAATCGTCCAAATAATGTCTCTTGGGACCATATCATACGCTATTTCTAAATCTATAAAGACCATGTGTAAATCTTTTTTCCTATCTCTGTATCTTTTCATCAATATTCGTAAGAGATAGATTGCCTTCATGGTTAAGTACCTTGGCATAAACCCGAATTGGTTGTTCGAAACCCGTGTCTCTTGCCTCAATCTATGCTCAATGATTATCTCCTAGAACTTCATTGTATGACTCATTAGCTTAATACCCCTATAGTTCATATAATTTTGTACGTCGCCCTTATTCTTGTAGATAGGCACCAAAATGCTTTTTCGCCACTCATTTGGCATCTTCTTCGTTTTCAAAATCCTATTGAAAATGTATGTGAGCCATGCTATATTCATCTCTCCCAAGACTTTCCACACTTTGATCGGTATATCATCTGGGCCCACTGATTTTCTATGCTTCATCTTTTTCAAAGCTACAACCACTTCTTCCTTCCTGATTCGGAGGTAAAAGGAATAGTTTCTACACTCTTCTGAGTTACTCAACTCCCCAAAGAAGTATTCCCTTCATATCCTTCATTGAAAAGATTATGAAAATAACCCCTCCATATGTCTTTGACAACATTCTCTGTAGCAAGAAATTTTCCATCCTCATCCTTGATGCACCTCACTTGGTTTAGATCCCTTGTCTTCTTTTCCCTTGCTCTAGCTAGTTTATAAATATCCAACTCTCCTTCTTTAGTATCTAGTTGCTTGTACATATTGTCATATCCTCATCCTTGTACATCTTCTTTTCCCTTGGACTCTCCTAATACCTCTTTTGCTACTTTTCGGTACAACTAGCCATGGAATCTTACCTTTGGCTAGCTTCACCCTCTCTATCCCACACGTATTGGGTGATTACTTTCTTTTTGAAAATGGCTTGTTTTTCTCCTTTAAGATTCCACCATCTAGTCCTTAGGCATTTCCAGGTATTGTTATTTTTTCTCTCTCTTTTGATATGTACATTCATCATCAACAAGCTATGTTGCTTAGCCAAGCTTTCTCCAGTTATAACTTTGCAATCCTTACAAGTTATACGATCATCTTTCCTCATTAGAAGAAAATCTATTTGTGTTTTTGACGACCCACTCTTGTAGGTGATCACATGTTCTTCTCTCTTCTTAAAGAAGGTGTTGGCTAATAAGAGAGCATATGCCATTGCAAAATCCAAGATGACTTCTCCATCCTCGTTTCTCTCCCCAAAATCATGGTTACCATGAAAACCTCCATAGTTGCCTGTCTCCTTGCCCACGTGTCCATTTAAATCTCCTCCTATAAATACTTTCTCCGTCTGATCAATTCCTTACACCAAGTCTCCAAGATCTTCCCAAAATTTCTCATTCAAACTCGTATCCAACCCTACTTGAAGTGCGTACGCACTAATCACATTGATGAGTTCTTGTCCTATTACAATATTGATTACCATAATTCTATCTCCTACCCTCTTGACATCTACAACATCTTGTGTCAAGGTCTTGTCCTAAATATATGTTAATAGCAATGACTATGAAAATTAGCAAACCTGATGTTGATGAATATAAATTAACGAAAGTGAAGAAATAAATCATTTCATGGAGATGCAGTGTGTTCAATCATATCCCGCCTTAGAAGCTCCAAGAAAGTTTTTAAACAAGTGAAATGGAAAAGTTTTTGCGACGAAGTCCCTGAAGAAAGTTGAGGTTCGACCATAAAACCAATTGACAAAATTGGGAGTAGCCCAACCTCTTATAAGCACATGCAAGGTCCTTCTACTCATGAATGTGGAATTCATTCTTAACACTCCTCACCCCCAATTCAACGATTCTTTCCTGCTGCATGCCATCTTCAAGTGGATTGTAATTGGAGTAGTGGAAAGTTCATGTCATGTTTTGAGTGGGCAAGTTGTTTTTTTTTTTCCTTCTTTTAGTGTTTGTTTAGGTAAATGCAATGGCAGGTAGAACAAATGTCAAATTGAAAGGGGCATATTCTACAGTTAAATCTAAGTTTTACATATTTGGACCCATAATCACTTGTCATTTGAAAATAAAGTCGTTACGAGTTCATATATTGCTCACTATAATATATGGGTATTTTAGGCCAATTTCTATGGTTTACTATGTTGGTAAGATTTTAGGATACTTTGTTATTTTAGTATCATGTTATTTTAAAGGTCACTATATAAGCTTTGATATTATTCAATAAATAAGCTTTGAGTTTTTTTCATAATATCAAGGGTTCATGTCAAACTCATATCATATCATAGCTAGGGTTCTTGAAATTAACCAAGACCACTCATCGAGGCTAAATTAACATAGTTTATGCAAGGTCATGCATGGTCGCGATCACTCCTTGTGAGGAAGAATTAATTTAACAATTCGGCCTAGTAACTCGTTATTTTTTTAATAGCAAAAGAAGTTCTAAGCTCGAATCTCGACCTAATTAATCAAAGTGCAGCGAGATGATAGAGTATAACATTCGAGATGGACCAATTTTTGCCCTTTATTTGGCAAGTATGTGATCCATATATGTTTGCATATAATGTGAAGGAACCACTTGATTTTTAGAACAAAGTCAAAACCCTATGCCAAATGGAGATAAACTTTCCTAAAGCTAAGCTAATAAAATGATATCCTTTTCTTAATTCTGAATATCTTGTGTCCAAAGATCGAATTTACTTATGGTGCCTTCTTCTTCTTGTTTGTTTTATTAAGAATATGTCAAATGTGCACCTCAAAAGAAGAATATACAAGTGAAAATACAGCAACTATCATGATAGGAATTCAGTTGCAAACTAGAAATCCAACACTAGAAGTTGCAAATGAAGGGGATATTTTTGTTCACCAGTTTGAGAGTGTGCCCTGTGCGGGTCAGATAAGTAACCAGCATCATCATAACCAACAAGAAGACAAAAGCCTAGGGGGCAGCTGCAGGCTGCAATGATGAAAGTCCAAAGTAATGAGCTTGGGCTCAAAGCACAACAGTAGACGCCAAAACCACGTAGTTTGGGCACTGTTCTAAAAATCCCCTCCTAGCGTCGCCTGGGCCCCATCTAGGCTCTAGGCAGCTGGTCACCGCCCCGATTAATGCTTAGGCGTTTGAAAATTAAGAAATGACGCCTAGACTTGCTGAGGCGCTCGTCTAGACCGTCTAGGCACCTGCCTAGCCCACCCAGACCCACTTAGGTTGCGACTCACTTGGGTAGAAAATAGATAAATTTCAATTTGCTTTTTATTTTTTTTTCAATAAATTGTAAGATACTTATTGAATACTTAAATGAGCACACATTATATGCTTGTTTTCCATGTTTTCATTATGTTCCAATACTTCATAATATATGTGTCATTCTATTTTGTAGTTTTTGATGAAATTATATATATTTTAAGTATAAACATACACTTATTTACATGAAATATAACTGATTTAGTTAAATCCGCCTAATCTGCCTAGGCGTTAGGCCCCAGCTCGCCACTCGACTAGCCTAGCATCTTTTAGAACCTTGAAGTAGGAGTTGCAGGCTCGGCTCTGCTCGATGTTGCGGCTCGACTTGGCTTTAGGCCATACCATGCAAGGTGGCGTGGCTCAGCCATTATTTCTTTTTTTCTTTCTTTTCAGTTTTAGAGTTTTTAAAACCTTAGTTAGTGCTTCTATTTTCTTGTTTTTCTTTAACTCCCATAATTCAACATAGCAATGTAGCATAATATAGCAAATTTGCATAATCAAAATATGAAAATAGTAGTTGCGTGTGCATGAACATGTTTATATATATTGAACCATATAAGCAATATATATAATAATAAGACTGGGAATTCATGCATCTTGATAACATGGGCTTATAAAATATCAATTTTGTGTTTTAGAAGAACCTAATTTTGCTGGAAACGAAATGAAGTCTTTGAATGCTAGTTGTAGAAGAACCTCCTCCACGAACCTTCAGTTTCAGTCTCTAAGTGTCAGCAAAAGCATTCTGATATTTAACTGAAGATTTATAAAGAGATGAAGAGAGGGCGCGACAGCAAATAGAGAGAAGATATAATAGGTGAATTATGAGGTGTGTATTATATCATTCTATTGTGATTTTATTTATAGTAGTAATTAAGGAATAAAGAATTTTTATCTTTCAAGTAATACGTTTTAAATACAACACTAACTAAAAGATATTATAGAATTCCATAAAGATTTATACTAAGACTACACCGATATGTATTATTTATAATAAAATTCTCGGTCCGCGTTGTCATTGTGGTTGGTGTGGAAGATGAGACAGCTCCCCACTAACCAGTTGAAATCCACTTAATTAATTTAATCACCTTCTCTTAGAGTCTTAATACATGTTAAACTTGTTTGTTGCCGCATCCAATTTAGATTTCCTATCACTGAATTGGTGCCTCACCTACTAAATCCTTTTTGAAAAAAACAAATTAAACATCAAATAAAACTTCAAATAATAAAAATTGGCCAAGCAGAATTGTAACGTCGTTGGCAAATATTTCTTTCAAAATCATACTAATCATCATGCTCAGACGGTGATACGGTATCTTAATCACAAGAGATCTTTTATTGTATATGAAACACGGACAAATACGCCATATATCATTATCCAAGTGGAGGGACACTAAAAAAAAAAAATTCCCTCTTCTTATATAACAACATATGTCATATTGCCATGTTTCAAAGAACTCATTACCTCCCAACAACTTTAGCCAGGGTCTGAACATAGCAATCGATCATCTATTGCTTCGTAGCACCCTTGCCACCGGGCTTTTCCATGACAATGAGCCAGTGCTCGTAGTCACAACCAGGAAAAAACAAGGTCATTTTAGTGGACGGACAGTCGCTGAAGTTCGAACAGAGTTGAGGGGCGAGTAAGAATCGTTAGACTGATTGACCCGACAACGGATCTGATTGTAGTTGGTGGAGGGCAAAGTTGGGATGCCGACAGAGTAGACTGAAGGGAAGAGTCGCTGAGTTGTATTGAGACTGGTGCAGCCGAGGGAAACCAACCACATAATATAACCATACGTTCCTCTTCTGTCTAAGCTTAAAGACTGTTCATCTATAGCGTGAAAATTCTTCATCTATTAAAATCCTAGCAAATCTTTGACATTCTCACTAAACATATAGGCTATACATGTATAATTTTAATTTTTTATCCCTGAATTTGGATGTATTAAATCATTTTAAATCTTAACTTGCCTACCCATTCATAATTCTTTTTTAAAACCCAAATTCACTACACTCTGATTTTAAAATCTATTAAAATCCTAGAGCAATTTTTGAAATGTGGGACTGATAAATAATAGAATTTTAACAAAGTCCTAAATGATTTTTTATTCAAAGTAAAATTTTCACAGATGACTAACAAATCATACTTTAAAAAGTGACGGCTCCGAAACAAATTTGAACGATTCGCACCATACTATGGGGTAAGCCCAAATTACTAACTGCAACCTGGTTAGCAGGCTCAGTTCGTCATGGAACAGATTGAAAAGTAGCACCTGAGTCAGTGAGACTGCAGATCCAATAAGCGATCGCATTCCGCCAAGTTCATCGGCCAATGGATCGGGTGATCAAAGCTGCCAGAAGCTCCGGTTCTCTCAACCTCTCAAATCGCTCTCTCAGGTAACATTTCGAACGATCTGCGGTTACAGAAGACACAAAATATCATCCATCTCCACCTCATTATCTTTGCTCCGCTCCCGATTATTATCTTCTGCAATAATTTAAATTTCCATCGCATTAGATTCATTGGATTCATATGGGAACTGGGTTTTTTTTTTGTTGTCAGGGAAGTGCCAGATGAGGTATATAAGAGTACGAGTGCGGTTGGGGACGATGAGAAATGGTGGGAGGTAATTAAATTTGTTTAATTTCTTTCTCTGAATCGTGAAATGGCCATTTCGAATTCGCAAAGTTTGATTCGTTTCGATCGGAATTAGAGTAATGGACCCATTTGCTTGATTTCAGGCTGTGGAGCTACAGAAGCTCATTCTAGCCCATAACAATATTGAATTACTGAAAGATGAGCTCAGAAATTTGCCTCTGCTAACTGTGTTGAATGTCAGCCACAACAAGCTTTCCGAGCTTCCGGCTGCGATTGGAGAGTGAGTTTTGTTTCAGAGTAATTTGTAGTAGTATGTGTTGTTGCTTTTGTGTTTTGTTGAAATCTCTATCCCATTTGGCAGGCTTACCATGCTGAAATCGTTAGACGTATCGTTCAACTCAATTCTGCAACTGCCTGAGGAAATTGGATCAGCAACTTCTCTTGTCAAGTATGGTTTTATTCTTCTCCAATCCCTACATATTTTTTTCAATACATGAAAAAAATACCAATAGGTGTAACTGGTTTAAAACAAATGAGAAAGAAAGAAAGTTTCAAATGGCTTTGTGTGCATGCCTTATGTTAGTTGGTAGTTTCATGGATAGCATCCAACCGATTGAAGCTAGCTCTTCTCTCTCTCTCTCTCTCTCTCTCTATATATATATATATATATATATATATATGTGTGTGTGTGTGTGTGTGCGCGCGCGCGCGCTTATCGTTATTTTTCATAAAATTAGGTTCTGCATTTATCACTATCTACTATGGCCACTTCTGGCCTTCAAGTACCATAAACCCAAAAGAAGCTGCTTTTTATTATAAATGGATTTCTTGGTCCTTGTTTGCCTAGTATTGCCATAAATGCTTATACGCTCTTGGAATTGTTCTTTTTTGAGGTAAAAAATGAATATGAAAGAGCCAATTATTGAAATGGAAGTGAAAGAAAATCCGAAACCATTAACCAAAGGATTTTCACTGTTCTCTAGTAGAGTGTTAAAACTGTTAAGACCTCAATGTCGATCGTAGCATAAGAGGAAAGTACACCGTACACTTTGTTACATGAAGGACATTTTTTAAATAAGTGTCCAACTTTATTTTGAATGATGGATATTTATTGTGCAATTGAAACCTAATATTTTTAAATCCACGATTATTTTTTCTGAACTTGCCTATTTAAGTAATTTCGCATAATAGGAGAATTTTTTTGGCTTATTTTAGGATGAAATGAAACCATAACAAAATTAAGAGTATTCATCTGTTGTAACTAGCTGTCTCATTTTCCAACACAAAACCAATTTTACAAAGTGGTCATATAACGTATTATTTACCTTGCATCCAATCTCCTGATTATGGTATCATTACTCTTATTAGTAACTTCAGAGTGTAGCCTATCAGAAGTTTTAGGTTAATCAAGTTGTTGTGTGATCCTTCCAGATTTGATTGTTCGAACAATCAGCTGAGAGAACTCCCAAGCTCACTTGGAAGATGCTCAGATCTATCAGAATTCAAGGTAATTGCTTGAATTAGGTTGATTATTATGTGGTGGCGTAGCCATGTTGCGGGTAAAATTTGACACAGTATGTCCCACAGCCTTGTGGTATGGTTGTTTAACTTCTTGTCCTTTGCCCGAATCTATATGCATGTGACTGAATTTTATACTTTTTTGTATTTGTTTCATTTTATTATTCTATAAACTAGCTGCCTTCAGTATGGAAGGATAATTTCATTTTTTTTTTCTAACATCATATTCGAATGTGAGATAAACTAAGTTATATGGTAATCTTTTTGCAGGTGTCAAATAATGTTATAATCAGCTTGCCAGAAGATCTGGCGAACTGTTCAAAATTGATGAAATTAGACATGGAGGTATGAGCAAGATTGTAACTTTAGCTCCTGGGGATGATGACTTAATGCCTTTTCCTTATTATTATTATTTTTTTATGTAATCATTAGTAATTTAGTAGTTGATAAACTTTAGGACCTAAAATGCGAAATTGTATCATCTGCCTGTGCCAGGGTAACAAGCTAACAATCTTATCTGAGAAGTTGATTGGATCTTGGACCAAGCTTACAGAACTCAATGCATGTAAATATTTACAGATTTGCTAATTCAGTGCTTATAGCCGACCCCACTTAGTGGGAAAAGGCTTTGTTGTTGTTGTTGTTGTTGTTGTTGTTGCTAATTCAGTGCTTACTTCTTGTTGCACATCTTTGGATATGTTGAAAATTTGTTTGTTATTGGAACCTATGCAGCTAAAAATCTGCTGGGTGGAATACCAGAGAATATTGGAAGTCTTTCTCGTCTCATTCGTCTTGACCTTCATCAGAACAGTGAGTCATTTTTTAATGGACGTACCGTAAAGAATCATTTTTTGGCATGATATGAGCCAATTTGTTCACCTTTTTTTTATAAGTTGTGAACGTTTACGAATTTTGCAGAAATTTCATCAATCCCAGTTTCAATCATGGGCTGCTCTTCTCTTGCGGAGATTTATATGGGGTAGCAGTAACACGATCCTTTTAATTTTTTGAGGATATGGAGTTTATAGATAACTTTTGCAGTAACTTAGTGGGAAAAGGCTTTGTTGTTGTTGTTATAGATAACTTTTGCATCTTTTGAGATTTACTTGCACTTATACATCAAATTTTAGGAACAATGCATTGTCTACCTTACCGGCTGAGATGAGCGCACTTTCTCATCTAGGAACTTTAGATCTTCAATCCAACCAGGTAGGTAGAATTTCATTTTTATCTTTTTTCAGAAATGTGAAGATTGTCTTTCTTAAAACAATTGATGCCCACAAGACATGTTTATAAGTGATTTTCTTGCATCTCACCATAATTAATGTGTTGTTGAGTTATCTGTATGAGTCTATTTGGAAGTGATCATTTAATAGCCATCCTTTCATTTTAGATCACACTAATTTTGCAGAAACTAAGATCTGAATACATTTTTCAGCACATGTACATGGCAATATTTTGGAATGTTTTAATCACCTGTACTACTACTTGATAAGCAGGACTACAACTCCTTAAGATCTCCATGCATTCACGTGTTACCTTGATGTATCGTCTTTGATTTGTCCAATTAGATGTGCACTTAGAGAACATAAACGTTGTAATAATATGGACTATTTAACGCATAAGTCCAGTTTGAAGTTTGAGTGTTTACATTAATTAGCATATTCGGAAATACTGTGAAAACCCCAAAGGTACCAAGGTGAGATGAGACTATTCTAACACCCCCCCTTAGTGCCAGAATTGCAGACTTGACTCTCCCCCTTCACGCTGGATAGGAGATACGAACCCGACCGATCCATGAGGCACACCTTATCTAATACCATGTAAAATTTGCGGGTCAAACTTATCCTTAAAACCGGCATACTAGGAAAGGATGCCCATGGTTTAATATACCGTCCATCTTAGGCAGTGTGGAACAGTGCTACAAAGTACAATCACAGACAATAACAACTTAAATCCACTAGGCATGCTTGCAGATGAGGTAAAAATTCAGTGATTATTGGTTTTGGATGCGAGAGAACTCATCATATCAATTCCCGGGGGGGGGGGGGGGGGCGAGATGATATGGATAACCCTAGCTAAGTTAGTAGAGAGACTAATTAAGATCCTAAGTAGGCTGGAATTGACTGAAGGTGACTTCAGTAATTTCCAAAAGGCAATTCAAATTAATAATGTGATTTCCTTTGGGTACTTGACACTCCAACCACTCCACGATTCTTCTGTTGCATGTTCTGCATCATCTTTGGATAACAAATTTTGAATTCTGTGCTAACTACTTCATGCAGTTAAAGGAGTATCCAGTGGAGGCATGTAAATTGCATCTTTCTTTGTTGAATCTCTCAAACAATTCATTGTCTGGATTGCCCCCTGAATTGGGTAAGGTTAACAATTCATACCATTTAATCCCGTATGACTTGTGATGCTGTAAAAAAAGTCTCATGGTAATTTCACTTTGGAAGTTATGAAGGGATCAGAATTCTACTTTTGTTGACGCAATTTACAGTTGGTTAAAAGAATTGATATTTTTGATAATCATATAAGAAAGAAAGTGGTACTTCTCGTACCTTCGCCAAACATATTAGACTATGCCAAATATTGGGGCTAATTCTTTTTGGTAAAGGAATCTTAGAATAATAAAGTGGCACAAGTTAGTAGTGCACTAGTCTTAACTATATTTGCACGTCTGGCGGAGTGGGGGTGGGCGGATGGGATAATGAAATGATGAAGTTTAGTTACATATAACTCAGGAAAAGCTCTAATGCTAGTGGGATGGCGGAGGGTGGGCAAATAGAATGATGAGTAAACCTTGGATGTTTATGTATATCATACTCAGAAAAGCTCTACTACCTACCTTCTGTTATCTTTAAATCCAATTTTGCAAATTCTTATGGTTAACTGATGAAAATTATTCATTGTTTAGGAAAGATGACTACGCTGCGGAAACTTTTGCTCACCGGAAATCCAATACGAACTCTTCGTAGGTGAGGCATCTTCTTGGCCCCTATTATTTTGTGCTTCTGTTAAGTAAGTGTTATCCAACATATTTTTTCCTCTCCCAGCACATTGGTTTCTGGATCAACTCCTACTCTACTGAAGTATCTTCGAAGTAGACTTTCTGAGAATGAAGGTATGTTCATTTGACAACACATGCATGACCATTTTCTTTTTTTTATAGCCTCTCAAACAGGCTAATTTTACAATTTTTTTTCTTTCTAGAAGGGATTATAGACTAGCTTTACTGGTTGAATGTATGAAACTTGGAAAGAATTAAACATCCTAATTCTAATTTGACAACTAATAATAATCATTCAATTCTGGAAGTATATCACAGAGAAATCTACAACATTGTAAGAGTTCCAAAAATTCGCCACCATGATTTACAGTATTCAACCAACTTTTGTCTTTAAGTAAATTTAATTCAAGATTTGTGATATAGATGCTGAAGGTACAAGTACAAGAAAAGAGGATGTGATTGCCATGGCAGCTCGACTATCTATCGCTTCAAAGGTGCTGTTTTTTATTTTTTCTAAGATAAGCTTTTTTACAAATGGTCATTTTATAGCTTGATTTGCTGTCCATGCCCACCCTTTTTCCTTTCTTTGATATTTGTATTGGTTGTTCTAGATGTCTAGTATAGAGCTCAGATTCACCCTTCTTTGTAATCTTTCTTTCTGATGCTGGACTGTTGCACTTCAAAATGATTCTACTTTCAGGAACTTTCGATGGAAGGGGTGGGTTTGAGTGCTGTCCCATCAGAGGTATGGGAGTCGACTGAGCTCATAAAAGTTGATCTTTCTAGGAATTCCATCCAAGAGCTCCCAGTTGAACTTTCATCATGTATCAACCTTCAGGTAAAGTATCTTTATACTTATTGCTTGCCTGCTTGTGAGGGAATGAATGATGAAGTTCATAAAGTGAAGTGCATGTTTACTGGTAATTTTTTCCCTGATTTAGTGATACTACTAGTTACAATTATTTTGTGGCTTGATTTCCGAAGCTTTATGCATTGTCTAGGTGTAAGGCTAAATGGTGGAAAAGGTTAAGAGATAGTTTAGGAAGATGCAAATGGTTTAAATTGAAATCGTGAAGAAAACTACGCTTTGGGCCGCTGTTCTGGGGATGTAAAAAATATCTTAAGAGTAATAGATAGGCTGTTTAGGGAATTCTAAATTAGGATAAGAGGGATAGGGTTTGGTTGCAAAAGTTTCAGAGTATACAAAAAATTATAGTGAGCAACTGATGTATCTTCGTATTACTTGAACTCCAGTTGCTTGATGTATACAAATTGTGGTTATGCAGGCCTCCATAATTTGATATTTGTTTCTCCTTTCTAAGTACTTTATCTTTGTAATGAATAGTAATTGATCATATGACTTGCTTATTTTTTTTTTAAATCTGCATTTTAAGTCATCCTTATATTTGTCCAAATGTGCAGACATTAATTTTATCCAGGAACAAGATTACAGATTGGCCAGGTGCAATTTTACAGTCGCTTCCTAATCTTTTGTGTTTGAAGCTGGACAATAATCCCCTAAGACAGGTAAATACATGTAGCTGGTCCAATCGTCATTTTCTTGTCTTGTCAATATATTTTCATGAGTTATTAGAGTTTTAGTAAACAAATAAGGGATGTGGTTCATGACAAATACAATTCTCGCAACAAACCTTTTAATACCATGATATATATTATTACCAATGCATTCCAAAATCTTAATCTGTCAAGTAATGGGTCAAACATTGTATATCAAACGAAAAGATGCAAGGACCCTCCTTATTTCTTGACTTGTAGATTCCACCAGGTGGATTTCAAGCAGCCCCTATGCTTCAGATTCTAGATCTAAGTGGTAATGTGGCTTCATTGCCAGAGCATCCCGCATTTTCTAGCTTACCACATTTGCAGGAGCTTTACTTGAGGTTAGTGAACTTATGACACACACACACACACACACACACACACACACTCACACATAGAGATAATATATGAATGCGTTGCGTGCTTGTAGATATTGAAGTTCCTAATAACAACACTGATGTTTGCATACATCTATTTTCGTTGTTTCCGTTTTAGGCTAAGCTACATCTTTTTTCACTTGATAGACGAATGCAGCTAAGAGAAGTTCCATCGGAAGTCTTGAGTTTGCAGCAACTGCGGATCCTTGACTTGAGCCAAAATTCCCTCCAATCGGTTCCAGTGGTAATATATTCCTAGCCTAAGAAACAAATATACAGTAATATCTCTAAATTTAAAAGTGTGCAAGGAGACTGCTGTAGAGGTTTTATGATATTAGTGGTAGATTATGAGTTTAAAGGGGGGTCCTAATTTCATGAGGCGATAGGAGGGAGGGTTGGATTTAGCTCCTTGGATAAAATTTCTTTAAAAGAATTTGAAAGCAAATAAAAGAGAAAAAATGCTAATTGTTGCAACCATGCCTGCCAGTCTTGGAGGCACCTTGTGAGGAATAGCTGTGGCTGTCATTAGGGCATATAGTACAAATTAAGTTTTTATGTAAAAATTATTATTTATAAAATAGGAATAAAAATTTGTTAAACGAGGAAATATTATTTATACAAAATAAAGAACAATCATTCTTTAGAACGTAAATTTTAATAAGCGGAGTATTCTTAAAATGACATCACTAAATTTAGGTCATTTTCTTGTCCCAAGAGCCTTTGTTCATGGGGCACTGTGAGGAGTTGGGTAAAAGTTTAGGTCCTAGGTTCAAGTCTCATGTAATAAAATAAAAAACTGTATTTTTATTCAGCTAAAGTATTTCCATGTTTCACGTCGCATATAGTACATATTAAGTTTTTATGTACTTCAGAAAAAATGGACACCTCAAAATCCTGGGGCTTGCCTTTGGCAGTCCAAGGAAATGCTCTAAATGTCAGATTTTGGTTCTCAGTTCATAAATCATGTCCTCAAAGAATTCCTTCTTGTGGTACGTTAATTGTGATCTGAATTCTTGATTATCCCTGTTAATATTGGCGTGCAGGAGTTCAAAAATCTTGCTTCACTCACTGAGCTGGGCCTATCTGACAATAACATATCGATGCTTCCCCCAGAGTTGGTCAGTACATGAAAAGCTTTCACAAATGTTTTGATTTCTTAGGTTGTGACAACCGACTTCTTGATTATAGAGAACAGAAGATTCTGTAGACTCATATGATTGACTATATAAAAAGATCGGATATATAGAGCTTTACCCAACTTGTAGAGATATTTCTTATTTCGAGCCCTGGTAGCAATGATGTAAACATTGCACCAGAACTTATGTTACTAGAAGTATGGTCCTGCAATGGTTGGGGTCGGTCCTGATGAAAGTAACTAAAAGATAATTGATTGAATTGTTTCTTTTGTAGCTAAGATTTTCTTCATTAATGGATTGCCTTACGTCTTCCCTAAGTTGTCTACTAGCTCACATAACGTATGTGATCTATTCTAATCTAAAGTGTTCCTTTGATCAGGGGTTGCTTGAGCCTAGCTTACAAGCCTTGAGACTTGATGGAAATCCATTAAGAAGGTATGCTACTTTTTCCTCATTTCCTATTAGTTACTGGAAGGTTTGCTGTCATTCCGTATTTTTGTGGTGTTAAACTTAAATAGTACAAAATTTTGCTGCGCATATAAAAGAAAAGGACTCTGAGATAAATTTTAGGTCAGTCAAGTTACTTTAGGATTGTCACTGGCTCAATGCCAAACTCCTTGATTATCTGGGAAATACGGTTAAGGATGTATGGAAATCACCTGTGTGTGGCTGATCGACGGTGGACAAAAATGCAAGGCAACAGTCATCTATTAGCCTAAGACAACTTGAGGCGTGATCCCAAGCTCAAAATATGTCTGCTTGAGTTCTTACAATTATGCACCCCGGATAGTCTCTTGCTATCAATTGCTTTATTTCATTAGGAAGTTGAAAATTCCCTCTAAAAAGCTAAAAGACATTAACGGTAAAAATGTCAGCGAGGCAATACATTCCTTCCAATTGCGTGCTAATCAGTCGGGCTTCCTACTAAAACGTCAATCCATTGATAATAGAATGATACCTATTGAATATACTTCATTGCAATGATTACCGGAGTTCTAAATTCCTTGCTGTTCCTATGCATCATTGACCCTTCTCATGTTATTTTTTATGTACTTGAACAGTATCCGGAGGACGGTTTTAGATAGAGGAACCAAAGCTGTTCTGCAATATCTCAAGGACAAAATTGTTGAAGACTAGCATCTTTGCATTCGCTCCCTAATTGTCCAGATTCGCTCCACTCTTTTCATGTGACCAAGATCTTGATTTGAAGACCGCAACACTTGTTCCGCTCGGTGTATTGCAGCTTTGTATCATTTGAGTGGTATGATTAGTTTCTTCACTTTTGGATCCCCGCCTAATTAAATTCCAGATCAGTTGTATGTTTGTTTGTTTGTTTGTTTTTTGGGTGTTGTCGTTGGAGCTTGACTTGTGGGTGCATGTGAATTTTACCAATACACATTTTAATTTTACAGAAATAATATTATTGACAGCAGAGTATAGATTTTTCCTGTTCTTGTAGCACTGACTTGCACGACAAGTTAACTTGATGTTAAGAGGGGCTATAAAGAAATGGGTACTTTGACATTCTAAGGAATTTTCAATGTGAGGGAATTTAGGTGTTAAGAGAAAGTGATTTTATTTTGAATTTTGGTGATTTTCAAGTTAATGTCATGGAAAAATAGGTGACCATCTTTTATATATTTTGAAGCGTAGTATAACTCACATACCTCTTTTTACCCTTCATTTTTGTTAATTTTTGCCTATTATTTTTTTTCAATTTATTCGATCCAACGATTGTAAATAGAGACGGTTGCGTGAGAGATAAAATAAGTGTGGATAGCACTATCCTCAAAGTTGTTATTCTAGCTTTGACATTTATGAACATCAGCGGAAGCTCAAACTCTTCGGGATGCTTTGCTCTCGGCCAATCAACGTTAAATCAGAAAAATTGTGGTGGAAGACGACTCGAAGATTGTTATTGATGCAGTTTCGGGAAAATATGCGGTACCGTGGATCTGGTGAAATGGAATCAAATCTTTAGAGAAGCAAACTTCATAGCAGATGCTATTACCGTCCTTGAGCATAATTGTACTAATTTATATGTTTGGCTTCCTGCCCAAGCAAAAAACGCTCTTTTGTACGACTCTTGAGACCTCGAGTGTTATTGAGGCTTTTCCTTAAATTAATTTCCTTCTTCCAAAAAAAAAAAAAAAGGAGCAATAACACGGGTAAAAGTAAAAGTTAACACAGTAAAATTATGACTCGCTCTAACCTATGGGCTTTACTATATAAAGCTGCACTGACCACTGCTACCTCATTTTTCTATTTTCTTTGCAACTGAAAACTGAGTAAGAGAACAGAGAGAGAGAGAGGAATATCCGTACCAACTCCTCACCCTCAACATCAGGTCCCACACCCTCATCTACCACCACCATTTCACCTGGAACTACGGCAAGGTCACGCCACGCTCCCTCATCTCCTTCTTCGAAGACCCTAGGGTTTTCGTCGTTGGCCGCAACATTGCCGCCGTCTCGCGGAGACTCAAATCTCACAATCAGATCTTACTCAGACAGAGAGAGAGAGGAATATCCGTACCAACTCCTCACCCTCAACATCAGGTCCCACACCCTCATCTACCACCACCATTTCACCTGGAACTACGGCAAGGTCACGCCACGCTCCCACATCTCCTTCTTCCAAGACCCTAGGGTTTTCGTCGTTGGCCGCGACATGGCTGCTGTCTCGCGGAGGCTCAAATCTCACAATCAGATCGAGATGAGGAACACCGTCGACCTCAACGAGCTAGCGGTCAAGGGGACGACGACGGTGTTCCTAATCTCGATCTGATTGTGAGATTTGAGCCTCTGCGAGACGGCGACGGCGGCCATGTCGCGGCCAACAACGAAAACCCTAGGGTCTTGGAAGAAGGAGATGAGGGAGTATTTGAATTTAGTTCGTGTTGTTTTATGCAGCATTTGAATTTGGTCTTAAGTTATGCCGGTTTTATGTAACATTGTATGTCTTTTGTGGCAATGAAATGTTTTAACTTTGCACTGATATCATGCTTAGGTTTTTATGCTATCCGGGAACTGTTTGTGTGTTTTGTAGAAGAATTTGACAAAATTAATTCCCTGGCAGTGGTTTTAGGCTTTTAGATGACATTTAATTAGCAGAGCCTTTTCTGTAGACATTAATATATGCGTGTAAAAACTACCATGGAGACTCTTGGATTGGATTGTGCTTGCTTTGCACATTTTTTCATATTGTTTTACCTTGGTATTTTTTGGATTTGTTTGGAGCATTGAGCCTATGAAATTAGTTCATGTTGTTTTACGCAGCATATGAAATGCCTTGGCATCGCCCTCGCTCTTTAAAACATTGGCATTGAATGCTTTAGTGGCAATTAAATGTTTTAACTCCGATCTTTCTACTGTTTATCTTGCTAAGTGTTTGGTGCTGTCCTGGCACTTTGTATTGTTTATAACTAGTGATACTGTAATATGGGTGCATTAGTAATGTCTTAAGGTTGAAGATTTTGCACTCTAAGGGTGCGTTTGTTCGTGGCTCGTTCAGCCTGGGTTCGTGTATTTCTCTGTCGACGACTCGCTGTCGGTGCTTCCCTTCATAACGGAGGTCCAGTTGGTCACGGAACCACAACCTCCGCAAGAAGCAAAGCCTTCAACTTTGAGTCTTTGTTGAAAATTTTGGGTTGACGCACGATACGGGTTGGTTGTGATTACTCTCCTACTTTGACTAGCATGTTCGTTTATTTTTCTTCAAAACAAACAACATGAATGTGCTGATGATCTTTGAGCTTTATATAAAAGTACTAAATGGGTGGTTAATTATTGGCTCTCCTTTTTTTTACTTTCAACTTTATAAAGTTATAATTTTTTCGGCTAGAGGCTTGTAACTCAGTTTATTGGGCATTCTTTCTTTGCAACTAGGGTTATGAGTTTGAATCCATCATCCCCCAATATCGTTTCTGTATAATAAAAAAAAATGTTGGCTTTCTCTTATGTAGTTTGGGAGAGAATACACTCGCGTAATTATCAATTTTCGTAATTTTAAACATGTAGCTTATTCATCCTTTCATTTTAAGCACGATTACATGATTTTGTCTATTCTTCGACATAATTAGCATGTGAATGACAAGTGTATAATCATAACATATGCTAGTTTCGTCAGAAAATTTAGTTGAAATTGGGTCGAGGTTGAAACAATGAGTCATCTGTAGGCCAAAAATAGCAAAAATTGAAACCACGGAGACTGAAATGAAATTGCACCTAAACTAAAGGGACCAAAATCATAACTTGGCCGTTCTACTTTTGCATGCTTGGCTGTGAAAAAAGTTATGAAATGATGACTCCCGGCAAGGTAGTTTTTTTATTTTTTATTTTTTTATATTTTTTTATAAATTTTTTATATATTTTTAATTTTTTAACATCCACATGGACCAAGCATGCAAAAGTAGATTTAACAGCATGCCGGCAAACCCCTTAGAAAAACTTTAACAGCTTCAATCGCAATAATTACGAATATACGGAAGACATACTCTTTTTTCCATGGTCTGATATACTGCTGCAAACTAGGAACTCTTAAGACAAGTTCCTTCCACGCATTTGAGATTCAGTCTTCTCAACATCTTCTGGGGCGTCAACACCGTGAGCCTCATGGTCAACCTTAATCACCTGCAAACGTAGAACCATGTGAATCCCAATACGATTTGGAGATCAAATACTTATAAGCTTTATGTTACTTGTAAGACAAGAAAGTCAGCATGATCATTAGTGTAAATAAAAGCACGAGATCAGGAGAGAAAGACAAGAGAATACACCTTAGCTTCTCTCATCTCTCTATCCCTCATGTTTTGCCCAATCTTGTTTGGATCTCTTTGGCTTCAAAAACACAAAATTTTGTTTCGGATTAATTAATATACAAACATGTTATCCTTTGTTCTTCGAACTTGTTAGGAAACATCTTAATACCAATAGCAATTCCCAGCATCTGAAATTTTGAGTGGAAACGACCGATTAATAGCCCGTTTGGTAAGTGCTTTTAAACGACTGAAAGCGCTTTCACATAAAATTGTTTTTGGAATCAAAGCCCTAGTAAAAATGCAAGTTAGTTATAGAAAAGCACTTGAAGTGGCTCAAGTGAGAAGCACATAACAAGTACTTTTAAAACTCAGAAATATTTTCTCCAAAAGCACTTTTAGTCATTTAAAAGCACATGCCAAACGAGCCATAAGCTCGCATAGTGGATGTGTTATGTGTTGTAAAAATATTTTTAAAACTGTCATTATGTTTTGTAAAGAAAACAAAACCCTAGTTGAAAGGAAATGTTTGTAAAGAAAACATATGAATGAGAGTGAAATATCAAATATCCGTCTGTAAACCCGACCCTTTATGGTGTGGCCTAAAACATGCATTAATTTCAAGAATCGATGCCTTCTGTAAAATAAAAAAACTGAGACTAGTTTTGAAGTCGGTGGCAAAATCTCAATCTAACTAAAACAAGTCCCATTTACCAAATTTCACACATATATAATATCCTTTTACACAGAGTGGAAGAACACTTGAGCATAATAGACTAATAGAGAAATATTCTAAGGATGACCATATATACTCTAACACAAAACATTTGGTAACAAAAGTGCGAGCAGCAACCATAAAAGAAAAACAGACTCTTTTTCTTTTGCTTGTCAACCGATCCAACTACAAAATGGCCAGAGCTTGAAATCAATGGAAACGAGTAATGCATCTCCGAGTATCATCACTAGGCGGCCTAAAACAAGTAATCATAAACCTCATCTGGAGACATGTTGACCAACTGTTTTGAGGAGATCTCTCCCAGAAGAACTTGCCTACGGAAGTTTTTGTTCACAGGATTATGGAGGCAACAAAACACAGTTGAATACTTTACAGTCGATTCCTCGACTGTTCATTGAAACCCCAGTTTTCAAACAGCACGGACTCCAGTTGAGCAGCAACTTTAGAAGGGTCACATGCATTGACAGAATCCATATATCGTGCATCAGTTTCCTTAGATACCTTGGACAAAAAGAACGAAATGAAACCCCTTACAAAAGCCCGTTCCTTTTCTTCATCTGTTGTGACAGTATTTCAGAACCAGTGTTAGCTGAAATTCTTCAAATCTTAATTTGATAACATAATGATTTTGTTTTCAGAAGGATTCAAACAACAGAGAAATAAGTTGCACAGCATATTAAACTTTGAGATGGCAACGAAATGAAACTCCTTGATCTTGAAGGATTTGATTCAAGGATGCTGGACACTTGATCTTGAATCGGGCTTGTGATTTCTTCAAGGGCCGTTGGTGGCTTGATCTTGAAGGATTTGATTTAAGGGTGGTGGACACTTGATCTTGAATCAGGCTTGTGATTTCTTCAAGGGCCGTTGGTGGCTTGATCTTGAAGGAAATGGGACCACGAGCGGTTTCACGTGGCAAGTGATCTTCGACTTAGTTGAGGATGAATCAGCACGTGCAGTTGTGATTTATTCAAGGGCCGTTGGTGGCTTGATCTTTATGGATTTGATTCAAGGGTGGTGAATCGACATGTGCAGTTCACAACGCCTTAGCGAGTCAACTCAAGAATTTGAGGGTCAAAACAAGTATGCCAAATCTAGAGTACTTGCAACCCTGATGATATGAGATACTTTTGCTTTTGAAGTAGTAGCAGATGAATCGACAAGTGTTTTGTTGAGCTTGTCTTCACAATGTATCATTTTCACTTGCCTTATCTGTTCTCTAGGCAGATGTGGTATCTTTTGCTGCCTTGTCTATTTCCCCGGCAGAGCGATGCTAGGTAACCAATCAGGGAAGGGTTCGAGGCAGTTGGTTCCTGACTAAGTTTGACTTCAAGTTCCGACTGATTGCTCTCTTTTTCCTTGTCATGCAGGTAAAAACAATGCCAAAGAAAAGAACAGGGGAAAAGCATGATATGAGATACTTTTGCTTTCAACCCTGATGATATGAGGTACTTTTGCTTTGGTGTGACTTGTTTGCAGAGGCATTCTCGGGGAGGAAGAAAACTGAGTATTTCGAGAGGCTTTGTTGGAAGTGCACTCTCGGAGATGAGGAAGAGTTAGGCATTTTTTGTGGGTCTGCCTTGCCATAGACGACGGAGGTCGACCTATATGGGGATTTCCCAATACCGAGTAGTGGTACTATTCCGTTACTCTTGTCAGCAACTGTTGGGTAATTAACACAGTAAGATTCACGCGTTTTCAACTTTGTCAGAAATCTTTGACAAAGTCGTCTGTGATTTCCGCAAAGTTAAGATTACGTGTGAAAGGTGCCGACAAGTTGTAATCTAGAAAATTCGGCTTTTGAAATTTTGAGAACGATGCCTATTTGATCTCTAGACAAGTGGCATTGTTGCCTCTTCGATTTCTGAATGGCCCTGTTGCCTCTTTGATTTTTGAACTTTTTTTTTGTGGTGTGCCGTACGCAGTTTATGCTCTTGTGGGCCAGGAGCATCATGTCGTGTTACAGTTTCAACTCGTGCATGCAATGAGCATTTGGTCCCGTGTGCAGTTTCAGCTCGTGCATGCAATGAGCTTTGGTGCCATTTGCAATTTTAACTCATGTAGGCAATGAGCAGTTGGTTTTGCCTTTTAGGCTCGTGCGAACGAGGAGATTTGGTGTCGCCTTTTAGGCTCGTGCGGACGAGGTACTTTGGTGTCGCCTTTTATGCTCGTGCGAATGAGGAGCTTTGGTGTCGCCTTTTAGGCTTGTGCGAACGAGGAGCTTTGGTGTCGCCTTTTATGCTCATGCGGATCAAGAGCATTTGGTTGTTGCCTTTTATATTCGTGCGAACGAGGAGAATTTGGTGTTGCCTTTTATGCTCGTGAGGACCAGGAGCGTTTGGTTGTCGCATTTTATACTCGTGTGAACAAGGAGCATTTGGTGTCGCCTTTTATGCTCGTGTGGACCAGGAGCTTTGGTGTCGCCTTTTATGCTCGTGCGGACCAGAAGTGTTTGGTGCTGTTTGCAGTTTCAACTCGTTCAGGCATTGAGCAATTGATGTCGCCTTTTTATGCTCGTGCGGACCATGAGCGTTGGTTGTCGCCTATTAGGCTAGTGCGAACGAGGAGCTTTGGTGTCGCCTTTTATACTCGTGCAGACCAGGAGCATTGGTTGTATTTGTTAAGCGATCTTGGAGAAGCGGTCCTCGCCATCTTCATAGCAAGAAGTCTGACCGAGTGATTGAAGAAGTATTCGGGGAAGAAATCGCGCATCATTATGGGGATGGACGATCTTTGTGTTGAAATTTCATCATCCTCAACACTTTTATGTAGCTTTGGAGGTTAATGAGGGCTGTTTTGCCCCATTTCCAATTGGTGCACTTGTGGATAAGACGTATGCTTCTCGTATAGTTTCTTCGGAATGGCATGAGTTCATCCTTCAACTTCACTTGACTTGGAGCATGCCCCAAACAGTCGAGGTGAAGACTTTGAGTCGAAAGAGCTAGAAGTGACGTCTTCCTCAAGGATTTCATCTTTTTGTCTTCTTGGATCGTGATGGGGATGACATCTTGGACCTCATCTTCAGTGCCGTCTTCTTGGGCTTGTTGGCGTGAAGATTGGCCAGTGTGGACGATGGTGCGCCTCCTTACCTTCAGTGGTCCTTTTGTGTCAACCTCTATAGTTGCTTGGCGCTTCATCCTTGAAGGAATCAAGCTTCGAACATCGTCTTTTTCTGCTAGACTGTCGAGTTTTTCTTCCTTTGGTGTTGTCTTCCTCTTTCTAAAAGACTTCTTGGTTTCTTCATGCCTGTCCAAAGCCGACCGTCGTAGAGGAGTGTTAGGCGTGTTGTTTTGTTTCTTAGGTTTTGACAACCTTTCGAAAACATAACTTTGGGGTGTTGGCGTGTTAAGTCTCTTGAATACGGAAGTTCTGTCTCGACCACCGATGCGATCAAGTGCCGAAATTCTAGGTTTTGAATGATTCAGCCTATCAAAGATTGAAGTTTGAGGGGCGGGTTTAGGCTTTTCTTGATCTTGTTCAATGCTCACGCTGATGTGTTGAGAACTCGCATTTTTTGCTTTGCTTGAAATCTTCACGGGTGCATTTGGTGTGAAGCCAATACCAGCTTTTTTGTTGTCAACTCCGTAACCATACTTCTTCAACTTTTTTTGAGTCTCGGTGAGGTCACATTCTTTGTCGTTGACGATGTTAGCAACCTTCTTTCCAAGATTTGAAGAGGAAGCGAAGTCGTACCCAGCCTTTGACATGAGCTTGTAGGTGTTTGGGTCGAAACCTTCTTCGGTCCTCCTGGTTGGAAATGAGCTTGGTTTTGCTTTCACGTCATGCTGCGCCTCTAATTGGTTGATGAGTCTGGCAATTTGCAAGTTTTTCTCCTCCGCGGTCTTTGTGAGCCTTGCAATTGCTTCATTCATTTGAGCCAACTGTTCTTCAATGGAGGTAGAGCAGATGGTTGCGAGAACAGCTTGTCCTTCCTTTGATGCCATTGATTTTAGAGGTGTGCTTTGGATTTCTTGAACAGAGAAAGAGATTAGAGGTAGAGATTGTCCCACTGGGTGTGCCAAATTTGTGAACACGGAAATTCCTGCGATCTCCGTAAGATGTTAGTTTGTTGACGTGTTGTTGATCCAAGGGTTGTCGAGGCTTGATCTTGGATGAACAGTTGGAAGTTTCTTCAAGGGCCTTCGGGGCTCGATCTTGAAGAACAGTTGATGAACGGATCTTCAAAGGCTTTTGGGCTTGATCTTGAAGAACGGATGAACGAGTTTTCAAGGGTTTTTGGGCTTGATCTTGAAGAACGGGGATGAACAGATCTTCAAGGGCTTTTGGGCTTGATCTTGAAGAATAGATGTGTGGATTTGTTGATGTTGTTGATCCAAAGGGCCATTGGGGCTTGATCTTAGGATGAACGGATGAAAGCTTCTTCAAGGGCTGTCGAGGTTTAATCTTGAATGAGCGACTTCAAGGGCCGTTGGGGCTTGATCTTAAATGAGCAGTTGGAGCTTCTTTAAGGGCCATTGGGGCTTGGTCTAGAATGAGCGGTTAGGGGCTTCTTCAAGGGTCGTGGGGGTTGATCTTGAATGAGCGGTTGCCTCAAGGATTTGGAGAAGAACGAAGAGAGCTTTCTTGATCTTTTGGGATTCTTGGGAATTTGGGAGCTTGAGAGCTTTGGAGTTTCAAAGCTTCAAGGAGCAATTCTTTGGTTTTTGTATTTGTGAATTGGTGTTTTGATACCTTGATGGAGAAGCCTATTTATAGGCTTTGAGAATGAATCACCACCACAATTTTTTTTTGAAAAGTAAGTGGATGATGTAGGTGAAATGAGTGGAGGTTGTAGGTGAAGTAAGTGGATGATGTAGGTAAAGTGAGTGGAGGTTGTAGGTGAAGTAAGTGAATGATGTCGGTGAAATGAGTGGATGTTGTAATTTTAATGCATTGGTCAACATTTATTTTACCAAAATTTCAATGTCTACAATGTGTGTCTAGTTATTCATCTCAATCAGCGAGCCATTTTCTTGTTACACAATTTTATTGATCAGTCTTGTTTCTCAAGATTTTGAACTCTTTTTGTGTTTCTGTCTTTTCAAGATGGTGGCTGTCTTTCGACTTTGCAATAGTGGAGGCCATCATACTCGCTTGTTATTCAGTTCCATATTCAATCTATGCGGCAAGCTACATGTAATGCAACATACATGCCTTCGTTTTTTATTCCAAATATATCTATTTGGATTTGAAATCATAAGTTCTTATAGATGTAGCTGCCTAGGTTCTCTTTTCACCATACACTTAGCTGTTAGCATGGTTCTTTTTCACTTTTATAGATCTCTTATTCTTTTTTGGTAGTTGGTAAGCTACAATTGTGAGTTAGAACTTGTCATGATGATATTTATCTATGGGAAGGAGTATGATATGTTATGTTTTCGAATTTTGTAGGGTCAGGCATGTGATGGTGACAAGTTCGTTACTGGTCTGTGGTGTGATGACAATGACGTGGATTTCTGATACCATCTTAGAATCTGGATTTGGTAATATACTTGATATAGTGGTTTCACGTTGGCATATAATATCATCATGCTATTATTCCTCATATTATGTCTGTTGCCATGTTTTAGCCTCAGTTTTTTTCCAAAATAAAGATTCAACTTTTCACAGCCACCCGTCAGTGTGGTTACCATTTGTGCATGCTGGATTTAACAAAGGTTTTACATAGATAATTTAAGAGTACATAATGGTGCTACGTGTATCCCGTGCCTTGTAGCAGACGATATATTCCAAATTTAGGAGCTTGGCGTTTTTCCTGTAGATTAGTACAGAATTACAGATATAGTGTTTTCTGTCGTTATTGTATTTTGTACCTTGTTTTTGTTTTTGTTTTTTGAGGTTTTGACTAGCTTGTGCATCATTCTTTCAGCAAGTATTTTGTGCCTTTTTTATATGAGGTTTTGACGGGCTATTGTTAAGTATCTTGGTGGCAGGCAACAGCAGCATCAAGCATGATCGACCATTATTTAGCAATATCAATGTGGGGTTTGCTATCGGGTTACCAGTCCTAATAATAGTAAGTGCAATACCAACGTTACAATATCTATAGGATTCTTATTTGTTTTACCATACACGTAAAGAATATAGCCTGGCTTTACTTTCCTCAACTTTGGTTCACCCGACGGTGTTTATTTGATTAACAAGTTCTTCTTGCATAAACTTGGTGGTATATGCTTTGGTGCTAGACTCCCACAATTAGTTCTGACTATTGATTGAACTTTGAAAATCATATCAGGCAGTTAATGTAATGCCAAGTTTAAGTAAGGCCTTGAGCCGGTATGGTGTATAACTCCCAAATAGGCTGTGCCTTCTCGTCTCCAGGTGATGGTCCTATATAAGACATTAAAGACAGCGAATCTTTAGATGTTCTTTCTGCGCTCTTTTTCTTTCATTACACACTTGTTTAATTACGTTTCTTCTTTTCGTTTGATTTATTTAATTGATTCATCAGAAATAGGTGTGTATATATGGGTTTCGTAGTCATAAACCACTTGTCTCCCACGTCTCCTCCTCTTGCAGATGAACAATCCAAATCCAACAGGAAGCGTGTTATATGCTAAATCAATGGAAACAGACTCTTTTTCTTTCGCTTGTCAACCGATCCAACTACAAAATGGCCAGAGCTTGAAATCAATGGAAACGAGTAATGCATCTCTGAGTATCATCACCAGGCGGCCTAAAACAAGTAATCATAAACCTCATCTCGAGACATGTTGACCAACTGTTTTGAGGAGATCTCTCCCAGAAGAACTTGCCTACGCAAGTCTTTGTTCGCAGGATTCTGGAGGCAAGAAAACACAGATGAATACTTTTCATTCGATTCCGGCGACTGACCTTTGAAACCCCAGTTTTCAAACAGCACGGACTCCAGTTGAGCAGCAACTTTAGAAGGGTCACATGCATTGACAGAATCCATATATCGTGCATCAGTTTCCTTAGATACCTTGGACAAAAGGAACGAAATGAAATTCCTTTCATAAGCCCGTTCCTTTTCAATATCTGTTGTGACAGTATTTCAGAACCAGTGTTAGCAGAAATTCTTCAAATCTTAATTTGATAACATAATGATTTTGTTTTCAGAAGGATTCAAACAACAGAGAAATAAGTTGCACAGCATATTAAACTTTGACATGGCAAATAAAAAGTATATATTAGCATGTAAATTATGAACAAGCTCGCACGATAAACGAAATTCAAATTTAATTATTAATCACCTTGGGGTAAAACTTGGCGTAAAACTCCCCATACTGCAGTACCAGGAGGGTCCAACCGAGGTGAAGGGTCCAGCTGCTGCCGCTGCTTAGTCCCCAGCGGCTCCACAGTTACACGTTTCATCATACCACACTCAATTAAGCTGTTTCGAAGTTTCTCAAACCAAACTTCATAGCAATTCTCGCAAAGGTCGTCCATATGATTGGGGTACTTCGAATGCGGTTCATCCAAAGACATGTGCACCAACTGTGTTGGGGAGATCTCGCCGAGAAGAACCTGTCTGCGGAAATCTTTTCTCGCAGGAGCATGGAGGAAATAAAATAGAGTAGAATACTTTTCAGTCGATTCCAGCGACTGATCATTGAAACCCCAGTTTTCAAACAGCACGGACTCCAGTTGAGCAGCAACTTTAGAAGGGTCACATGAATTGACAGAATCCATATATTGTGCATCAGTTTCCTTAGATACCTTGGACAAAAGGAACGAAATGAAATTCCTTGTAAAAGCCCGTTCCTTTTCTTCATCTGCTGTGACAGTTTCAGAACCACTGTTAGCTGAAATTCTTCAAATCTTGTAGAATATGGACACAAAGAACAAAAAAAAAAAAATTCCTATAATTTAAAAAAACAAAGTACTACTTTTCATTATTATAGTAATACTAATTAAATTAGTGTTGTTGTTGCTGTGGATGGAGTGGAGGTGTTGTGGTACCAAAAACAGAAAACGTATCTAACATTTAAATAAATAAATAAACTTTGAAATCAGGGTGTAGTCAATTACAGTTTTAAAAAAGGATTTTAAAATATTTAGAAATCATGGTGTAGTCAAAGTAGGATTTAAGAGGATTTTAAAGAATACATCCAAATCCAAGGATAGTCAATTAAGATTTTAAAGAATACATCTAAATCCAGAGTTAGTGAGAATGCAAAAGATTTGGTAGGATTTGAATGGAAGAGGGATTTTGATGGATTTGAAGGTGGATGGTATATATACCAAATGCTATCAAGAATCCTACCACCCCCCATCTGATTTCTTTTCACACCCTCAAACAGAAAAGAACCTCCCAACCCCTTCATCTTCATCTATACCTTCCTCTTCGGAACACATCCCATCGTCCTCTTCGACTTCATCGTCTTCATTCTCATCTATCATGGATTTTTTTTTCAAAATTCTACTCGTAAACAACTATTGGGTTCTGGCAAGTTCTCTCTTTTCTCAGAAGGGGGAACAGTCTTCCTCCATTTTTTGGCCTACCTGAGATCCGATGGTTCAATTATCTTTTTTAACATATAGCTGCAATTAGTTGTTTTCTCCCATGTTCTCCTCGCACGAAACCGATTTTCAATGGAAAATCGCCTCAAATCGCCAAAAATCATCTAATTTCCATTACCCCAAATCCACATACACAAGCTCAGTGAGTTCGGCGCTGGGCCGAGCTTTGTTCCCAATAGCTATACTTTCTGGTTTTGGGGTGAACTCTGTGCCGCATGTGCATAACTTGTTGATTCATATGCATTGTTGTTGTGGGGAAGTTTGAAATGAATGAAATGTGGATTCTAATGTTATGCTTGGTGGGTACCGGAAGGGCAGGAAGCCAGAGTGTGCATTGAAGTGTGCATTGAAGTTTAGGAACATGATGGCATGGGATTGAAAGGGAACGAAACTACGATGGTGAATATGCGTGCGGCTTGTGGTCGGTCTGCTAGACGGAATGAAGGAAGGTTAGACAGAAGAGACCCATAACTGAATACACATTGGAACATTGGAGTTGTTTGAGTCACACCCGCATGATTTCATTAAAAATGATCCAGACGGCACTGCGTGTGATTTTCAATTTTTTAAAAATCCTAAGAAATCTATGGAAGAACTTCCATACAAGTCCACAAAAATCATACTGAAAATCCATATAAATCTTCTAAAATCCATATAAAATTTTAAAGTCTATTAAAATCCTTTGAAATCTATCATTAAGAAGGGTGTATTCAATTGAGAATTTGAGAGATTTTAATGGATAAATCCATGGATTTTTATGGAGTTTAATTGATTTGTAGAGATTCCATGTAAAATTTTGATTCAATTCCTTCGAAATCTCTTGGGAGAAGGTGAGATTTATGGATGCTCAAAATACACTACGAAATCTCTCCAATTCCCTCTAATTCCTCAACTTTCTCAAATTCTTTAAAATCAAATTATAATTGAATACACCTGGAATGTTATAAACTTCTTTAAAATTCTAATTGAATGCATCCGGATTTCTAAGGATTTTCATAAACTATCTTAAAATCTTGATTGAATACACATTGAATTTCAGAGAATCATTTAAATTCCTGATTGAATACCCCTAAATTCATTAAAAGAATTAAAATCCCTCAAAATCTTAATTGAATACACCCCTAAAAAAAATCCATTGAGAGAGAGAGAGAGAGAGAGAGAGAGATTGGGGCCGAATCAATCACCTTGGGGTAAAACTCGCAACGCTCCTGGAGTAACTGACCTAGGTTGACGGTCTTCCTCCTCCAGCGGCTTCTGCTGCCTCTTCCTCTTGCCACAAAGCGAGCTCTGCTTCTCCGCATAACACCCAACGGCGCCGATTCCAGGTACTTCAGCCTCCATGTGCATGGCCATCTCTCTCTGAGATTGAGATTGCAGATTGATAGATCGATTTATCACGCTCGATTTTGGGACTCTTAGGTTTTGGGATTTTAATTGATAATCGATTGATGGAGGAAATACGGGTCTCGGGTTCCCTTCTATTTATAGGTTAGTATTGGTCTTTTTTTTCACCATCCACTTCGGGTCTTTTTTTTTTTTCTTCATTTTTGAGGGACATTTCGGGTCCTTTAATGGTTAATATTGGGCTTTGTTTGATATTTAAGTATTGACGGTAAGTTCATATAACTACCCAACTTTTAGAGGTAGTCCTAAATTTATCTCAATTTTTAAAACGTTCTAAATAACTACCTAATTTTTCAAAAATTGAACTTCCGACATGTCACCAGCGTTAAGTGATAACCTTGACAATTATTGAAGCGAGATTTCACTCTCACGTTATTTATAAAGCTCTAAATCTCCAAACGGATCCCTTCTACATTATAGACATCGTCAATTAAAGGTGGTGACATCATCACCTAATGTCGGTGACCTAGAGAGCGTTTATTTTTCAAAATGTTAGGATGTTCTTTGGAATGTCTTAAAAGGTTGTGACTAATTCGGAATCACCTCTAAAGGTTGGGTAGTTATCCGTACTTAACCCTTAAGTATTTTAAGACATTTATGTTTGCACCCGACTTTTGTCTCTAGACATTCTTCAAGTTTTATTCAAAGTAAAATGATACTTGTACCCATATGTAAAATTATTGTAAAGCGCTAATTAGACTCTTTGATAAAATCTTAATTTCTTATAAACCCAAATTGGACACCCACTAGGGTTTTAATACAAAGAAACGTATTCATCATTCTCACACCTTCACTTTCCCCTTTTTCTATCTCTCCAATGTTGATGAAAAAAACACTGTTGAAGTAGAAACTGACATCAACAATGATTTAAATTGCTTGATAATTCGATAAATTTAGGGTTTAAAGTGATGAAATATTAAAATAAAATGTGGGTGTACAAAGTAAAACAATTTGATTAATTAAAAGGGCAACTTTAGAAAGAGAAATTTTATATAGACCCCTTTATTCTCTTTCTATACCTAACTTATCATTTTTTATCTTAAAATTCCAAATATGCTCCATATTTCTTTTTCTACACCCAACAAGAACAAAAAAATAAAAATAAAACTTCAAGAAATAGGCAACTTCGGCCACCCCATCTCTCAAAACCCAATTTCTGCCCATCCCATACACCCCACCCCGATTTTAAAGGTAGTTTTGGGTTTTTATTTTAAAAATTGTTTTTAGGGCCTTAATAGGTGTGCCTGGGGGGCCCACCTTGTATTTTTGTCCCCCGAGCCTCTCATCTCTCTTCTTTCTCAGTCCTCTCATTCTCTCATCACCTTCTCGTGCTCTCTCTGTGTGTTCACTCTCCCCGAAACTCTCTCGATCTCTATCACTGTCTCTCCCTACATCTATCTGCAAACTCCTTCTCCGAGACCACCAAGCCTCAAGAGGCTAAGAACCTCAAACCTTCACTCCTCTCGTCCCCTGTCAACACTACAACGGTGCGTGCGATGGCGAACTCCGCCGAATTCCACCATTTCCAACTAGGTGAGCCTCGAAATCGTTTTACCCTGTCTTAAATTGGATGTTGGTACAAATTTCTGAGTATGTATACCTGTTTTGGTGAATGTTGGACTTGAAATCAGTTCGGGTGTGTTAAACCCAGATTTCGGCCATCTCCGACCCTCTCAACGGTGAATCGTAGGTATAAACCTCTTCCTCTCGTCTTGTACTTCGTTTTCATACATAGATCGCACCTCTAGATTGTTAGTTGTGATGTCGACCAGAGCTAGGAAGCTCTAGCCTCATTTTTCGGCGAGACCAAGCAATCAAGGCCTTCGGGCCTAAACCTTTCGAACCAGGCCCTTTGGGCCGTGCCAAAATTAGGGCTTTAGGCCCGTTTAGTTAAACCCAAAACCCCTCTATTTGGGCTAGGCATTAAGCCTGGGCCCGTGTGTTTAAAACCCAAGGGTTAAGGCCTTAGGGCCAAATAGAACTTAGGCTTCCAGCCCAACCTTAAGCCTCTTTCCCTAAACCCTTTTCCCTTGGGCGGGGTACCAGCCCACTGACCTAAGCTGAGACCACCTAAAAGTCTAAGCCCAATCCAACTAACCCACTAAGCCCAAACCCTAAGGCCCAAACCGGCCTAACTCAAACCCTAAACCCGGTTATCCCGTTGACCCAAACCACATCCGACCGTTGACTTTTCGTTGACTTTTCGGGTTTTTGTCCGGGATCCCTCCTAGGCTAATTTCGACATCCTGGACCCGTTTTTGAAGTCTGTTTTCCCAAATTCAATCGTTTGAATATAGTTTTATTAATTGGACCATTTATGTGCTCAGGGGCAATTATTATGGCGTTTCCGTCTTTGCTAGTTTGCATGGCTCTTCAGCGGCGAAGGATCCGTGAGTGGATCCCTTCTAACAATGCATGTTTTAACAGTAGAAATGCATACATGAAAAGCATGATTTGATGATTACGTTTTATGAAACGTTTTGTGAGATAACATGCTTACTGAGGCTATTTTGAATTATTACTATTTTTCCTATAACCCGTGTTCTTTATAGAATATCTGATGGATGACAATATAATATTTAGAACATGTTTCGAACACCTTTTTATAGTACAGATGATGGATGACTTTATACTATGAAGTTGCTTTTCAAAATATATGTATGTTCAATGGTTTTATACTTACCTAGTGGTCCCTATTCCGCTGCGGGGCGAGGGATAGATTCCGTCACAAGCGAGGTTATGGTGTTGGCATAGGGCCTGAAGAAATAATATCAAGCTATGGGCTGAGGGACACGGAGTTGGCAGAGGGACTGAAGATGATTTTCTTCTGGTGTCAGCACATGGATGGGGAGCTGGCAGGGGGCCTGGAGTGTGATTGGACATTCACTAGTGATTACGATCTATATGAGTTATGATTTGAGACATTGCACGGCATGCTAGGTTTCAGAAAACCTATTTTATTTATCATGCTATATGAGTTTTCATAAAACTTGGGGATTAGTATGTTGATAATTGTTTTATTATATATATATATATGTATATATATATCAACTTGGTACACTCATGTTTGTTTTGCACCCCCTTCAGGACTTAGAATCGAGGCATACAATCCTGGCGTCAAGGCACTTCCACATCGGCATATTCGAGTCCTTTCGGTGTAGGACCCCATTCCTTTATTCATTCAATTTTGTATTACTCTTTTAGTATTCTATATTAGTTGTATGCTCTAAACATGTTCCTCATTTACATTATTTTTAAATTTATAAGTTTTATTAAATTCTTGTTCTCATGCATTCTAAATGGCTTTCGTCACTTTTAGGTGTCGGCCAGCACGTGCCTATCCTGGTGTTCGAGGAATATCGGGATCGGGGCGTGTCATGCTTCCCCCTTGTTTTGTTGCACAAATTTGAAATTACATATAACATACGTGCATCAAGACTAGTCTAACATACGTGCATCACGATTTTTTTTTTCCAAATTTCTACAATTGGACACTTGAATCACAAATTGGAACATACCCAGTATTCTCGCACGTCAAAAATAAAGTTTTTTTTTTCCCACAACTTATAGCCCTCAACATAAAACACAAACCCTAATTTAACTTCTAGATATCAATTCATGTTGCAAACAACCCATATATTCCATAACTAAATGGGTCATTTCGCTTTTGTGCATGATGTGCATGGAGTGTGTGTGGCCAATTTGTCCTATTTTGATCCCCAAATTAACAAAATGGGTTATTTTTGTCAATTTTCCTTAGATTTATGCTACCATTTCCGAGTAGGTAAGCCTCAGAATCGTTTTACCCTGTCTTAAATTGGATGTTGGTATGAATTTCTGAGTATGTATACCTGTTTTGGTGAAGGTTGGACTTGAAATCAGTTCGGGTGTGTTAAACCCAGATTTCGGCGAGTACCCGTGGCTTCCAGGCCACTTTCCGGCCATCTCCAACCCTCTCCACGGTGAATCGTACGTATAAACTTCTTCCTCTCGTCTTGTACTTCGTTTACATACATAAATCGCACCTATATATTGTTAGTTGTGGCATCGACCAGAGCTAGGAAGCTCCAGCCTCCTTCTCTAGTGAAACCAAGCAATCAAGGCCTTCGGGCCTAAACCTTTCGAACCAGGCCCTTTGGGCCGTGCCAAAATTAGGGCTTTAAGCCCGTTGAGTTAAACCCAAAACCCTTCTATCTGGGCTAGGCATTAAGCCTGGGCCCGTGTCTTTAAAACCCAAGGGTTAAGGCCTTAGGCCCAAATAGAACTTGGGTTTCCAGCCCAACCTTAAGCCTATTTCCCTAAACCCATTAACCCAAAACCTTTTTCCCTTGGGCCGGGTACTAGCCCACTGACCTAAGCTGAGCCCACCTAAAAGTCTAAGCCCAATCCAGATAACCCACTATGCCCAAACTGACCTAACTCAAACCCTAAATCCGGTTGACCCTGTTGAGAAAAAATTGTACACAATATGTAAACAAATAATTCACTCAACACAATTTCACCCTCGTTCAATTTTTTCAAAGAGGGTTTTATTAATTCGAGTTCGACCTATTCTAGGCTACGTGCCTATTAATTACAATCCTTCTTTTGGAAAGGAATACCCTTTTATTCTAATTTGAATAAATCATAACTTGAGGATTTGGGTGTTTGTTTGATTTTGTGACTGCACCTAGGTCGGACCCTAGATTGCCTACGTACCCTCTTGAGGGATCAAGTCACTCGTAGTTCATGTATTTGTTGAGGTTTGATGCCTTGTGCAGTTTTAGCTCGTGCAGGCAAGGAGCAATTGGTGCCTTATGCAGTTTTAGTTTATGCGGGCGAGGAGCATTGATGCCTTGTGCAGTTTTAGCTCATGCGGGCGAAGAGCATAATGTGGCTTCATGTCATTTAAGTCTTGTTATGGCTTCGTGCCATCGAGATTTGTTGCGGCTTCATGCCTTTTGATACTTGATATGGCTTCGTGCCATTGAGATTTGTTATGGCTTCGTGCCCTTTGAAAATTTTTCTTCGGCTTCGTGCCATTTTGGTATTTGATAACATGAGTGAATTTAGTTTATATAAACCAGGGATTCGTTTTAGCTTCACGGTTGCGTCTAAAACTTGATATCAGATTGCCTACGTATCCTTAACGGAATCAAACCAGCGTAGTTCGTAAATTCTTGATTTGGATTTGCATTCTTGTGTTCAGATTTGGCAAAATGAGAAGTCGTTTGTGAAATAGGATGTTGTCTTTTCCTTAAGCAGAATTCCACGTGAGATGCACAATTCAAAGTGAAAATAGTACTTTGTCATAAAGTGGGACTTCCAAGCGTCTTGACAGCAAGATTTACTTGTACTTTTCTTTTCATGTGATTTTAAGGCTTCCAAGTTCAAATAGAACTTGAAAAATCCTATCTTTCCTTTTGTCTTGTAGCACCTATCACTTTGTCTCCATATTAATTGTTTCATGCACCCTATTTAATTAATGGGACCTCTTTTGTTCTCGTGAGTGGTTTTCCACAAGAGGCAAAACTTTGTTTTGTACTCTTGTCATTTTGTCTCCATGCTTTTGATTGAATGCAAAATTTACAAAGACCATAATTAAATGGGAAGTGATGGCCTTCTTTTGTTCTTCACGTGATCCCCTCTTAACTTTAAAACTTGGTGGTCTCCATATCATTGCTTTCATATTGTTTTGACAAACTTCACGACAAACTTGGAGGGATATGTTCTTTGAAAATGTCATGCCAAACTTCACGACAAACTTGGAGGGAAAATGTCATGCTGGAGACCATTTCCTTTACTTCCTAATTTAAACAGATTTTAAAAGAAACTTGGTCAGCAAACCCTCTTCTTTTTAACTCCAAGACGACGACGCGGGTTTGTTGTTGTTTCTTTTTCTCTGCTGGAAGTATAATTCTTTTTTTATACAACTTCCTTCCCTGACTTTTTGCCAAATCCCTTGAGTGCTCCTAAAACGGAGCAGCAACAAAAATGCTAATGTCTTCGAACTGCGCCCCTAAAACGGAACAGCAGCAACCGTCAATGTCTTCAAACTGCGCCCCTAAAACGGAGCAGCAGCAATTTGCTAATGTCTTTGAACTGCGCCCCTAAAACGGAACAGCAGCAACCGTCAATGTCTTCAAACTACGCCCCTAACACGGAGCAACAGCAACACGCCGATTTTTTTTCGAACTGAGCTCTTAAAACAGAGCAGCAGCAGCACGCCGGTTTCTTCGAATTGAGCTCTTAAAACAGAGCAGCAGCAATCATTTTAACTTCGGATTACGCTTCTAAAACGGAGCAGCAGCAGCAATTTCAACTTTGGACTGTGCTCCTAAAACAGAACAGCAGCAATGCTGGGCTTGAGGACGGCGTGATCGCTATGGCCATCGGTGTTGTTGAAGTGGTGGTATCCGGCGGCGTCGCAACGGTAAGTTGAGCAGCGATTCTCGGTGGCACTCTTGTCCATCCACGGCTGTTATTGTCTTTGCGTCGTTGATACATTTCAGAAACATCGTTGGGCACGATGGGTGGGCGCTGTTCCTTCATACCAATCATACCGCAAATTTTCTTTGGGCACCCATGCAAGCAGTGGCGGATCCACAGTGGGGTCATTGGGGTCGCGCGACCCCTTGGAAGCCATGGAAGCCACCTTAGAGACCCCTTGGAGCTGATGAGCGACCTCTGGTGCGACCCCGTTGGCTGCACACCAACTGTTCGACGAAAGGTCGTCGGTTTATGGGCAGGTGATGAAGAAGACGAAGGCACTGGGCCCAAGAGAGACAGCCCAATTGGAGCAATTAAAACTTAAGAGTGGAGAAATGCAACATACCCAGATGGAATTTCGCCTCTTTCGGCAGCTAAGCAAGGATTTGGAGCTGCTTCTGGACACCCCAATTGAGTACAACTTTGTCCTGCAGCTTGAGAGAAAAGCAACCGATTTTGTAGTGGTGGGCCGAACAGAAATTGGAGGCAAAGAGGATGAGGTGCTGCAGTGAGGTGTTATAGCTGGGAACCGCAGAGAAGAAAGCTCCATGTCTGGGGAGAGAGAGAGAGAGAGAAAAGAGAGAGGAGAGAGAGAGCAGGATAGGATCCCCCCAACGTGGCTTTTTGTTTTCAATAATTTTACTTAACTGTTAATTGTGATAAATTCAAAAAAAGAAGAAGTTTTCCGCTGCCGGGGTTCGAACCCGGAATCATAATCTTTGATTTAACCATTGCTACAGCAGATGCTATGTGAAACCTTCAGTACTAAAGGCATATAAATATGTACAAATGCTTAACCTGCAAATCCCCCAAGACCTACACAAAAAAGGACAGACTCCTCATCAATTGCAAGTAACATATAAGGGGCTGATGTATGCTTATTTAACTGAAAAATTATAGAAAAGGTAGAAAAGGTTGGTTGCCTGTTTTGAAGCCTAAATAAAGTTGTTAACTAATTTGAAGTCCAAATAAAGAATTCAAGGCGAATCTGGCTTGTTAGAGCATTTCCAAAGGAGATGTCAAATATAGTATGTCAAAACTTTAGTTCATGACTGATGTGGCAAATTGAATACTAGTGCTAAATTTTTTTTTTTTCCAATGGATGTGTCAAAAATTTATTTTATTATTTTATTGGGCCTAGAGTTACATTAACTATTAAAAAATAATCAAAATTAGAGAATAAAAATAAAAGAAAAAAATGAAAAATGGAGATGAAGGCTATCGAAACCCGACCTCGCGCATGCAAACCGACCCGGAATCATAATCTTTGATTTAACCATTACTACAGTATATGGTTTGTGATAGCTTGAGGATTCAATTGTATAGAAATGTTTACAAATGCTTGACTTGCAAGGGTTGTTGTAGGCCTATTTAACTAAACAATTATAGAGTGAGAGAGATAGGGTAGAAGAGGACTTGGAAACTGAGACACGTGAAACACAACATATGAATGACATATCGTTTAAGAACAAAAATAAATGGGAAAATGAAAAATCGAATGACATATTGTTTAAGAACAAAAATAAAGGAGAAAATGAAAAATGGAGATGTAGCTTTTGATAAACCAAAGTTACTTCGTCTTGCTCAATTTTATCCTCAAGACTTTTCGGATGAAGATCGTTTGGCACTTGAAGATCAACTTGAGATTTATATTCATTATGTGTGTTCCAGTAGTGATTTCTCTCAATTGGAAGGGATTGGTGATCTTGCAAAAAAAATGGTGGAGACAAGGATGCATCAAGTATTCAATTATGTATATTTGCTCATTACATTGTCTTTAGTTTTACCAGTTGCAACTACTTCAGTGGAGATAGCATTTTCTGTCATGAATATTGTTAAGGGTCCACCACTTAGGAACAAAATGGGAGATCAATGGTTGAGTGATAGCTTGCTTGTTTATATTGAGAGATATATTTTTGCTTGTATTGAAAATGAAGCTATAATGCTTCGTTTTCAAAATATGAAATCTCGTCGTGGACAATTATAGTTTGTAATATTGTTTCCGTTATGAATTATGAATGAAAGTACTATGATTTCATTTTCAATATGTTTTTCCATCCTTAATTTTTATTTGAATTTTTACACTGCGACCCCTTGAGGTAAGATTCCTGGATCCGCCACTGCATGCAAGTGTTTCTTCTTTTTGGAACTGGGCTGAATTCAATCAGTATGTTTTGTTGAAATCTGCGACGATGGAGAGAGACACGGTGGTTTTCTTGTGTGTATTGGGCTGTAACTTGAGAACGCTGGGGAATGGGAAAAGTTGAAGAAGCAAAGTGCTTATTTTTCTCCTACAAAGCAGAAGAAAGAACCAACCCAAAAGAGATTAAAAGAATGAAATGGCTATACCTTTGAATGCCTTGTAGCTTTTCCTGCTCCTAGTTCTTCTTTGCTGTCCGTATTTCGCCGTTATCTCTAAATTTCTCTCTTAACTTCAGTAGGGTCTCCTCCTTTGTTCTTTTTTGTCGTCCGTTCTTCACCGTCGTCTCTCAATTTCTGCAGAGTCTCCCCTCTTCCTTTTTTTTTTCTTTTCTCCCCCCTTTCTACTGCGACTGATGCCTATTTATAGGCATAATAGGAAGCCTCGGGAGCTTTTACGTGGGGGAGATAGAGGCGACATATTTCGCTACCCTCTCCCACTAACTGTGTAACCTCCCACGTCTTGCAAGAAACCTTCCACGTTTTGCAGAAGATGGGGAGTTTTGCTCCACGTTTTCTTCTCTTGTTGACTTGGATTTCCAAGTCTAAACAGACTTCACGTGAGCAACATCCTTATTTTCCTTTTAGAAGTTTATTTGCTGCAAACTTCTCTTACTCTATTTTTTATTTTATTTTATTTAGGGGTTTATCTTATGCTAGGTATCCAATAGAGAAGGGATTTTGAATTCCCTGATTTTGGTGGCTTCAGATATCCCCCTTCCAAGCCCTCTTTTTTTTTAATTTCTTTTGATCACTTTGGTTTTGATGTGCAGCTTATTCATCTTGATGTATATTTTTTTGTTTCAACACATACATCCAAATTTATGGAAAAACTAGTGATCAGTCCTTTCCCGAACTGGTATCGTGAATTCTTTTTTTAAACATGACCAATCAAATTTGTCCAAGATGAGAGACGGAGGGTATACTTTTCAGCAGATAGCTGTACCATTATTCAAGCATGGTTGTTGCTTTTAAGTCTTGGTCAAGTACAGCTGCTATGCAGCACTTTTGAGCAAATATAGTTTTTGATGGACTTGGCATCTTCGTAAATCAGTATGCATGACAACATGCATGACAATTATTATTATTATTATTATTTTTTTTCCAATGCATCAGACTCTTTTTTTTTTTTTTGTTCAACAGATTGCACCCTCAAGCCTTATGCGTGAAATTGTTTTGAACGTACAAGGGTTGACATGACCATTTTGTATATTGACCTGCATTTTATATTTCAGGGAATGAATGCAGATGGCCAAATTTGTGTCCAGCGGGCTGTTGACAAGGCCGGGACAAAGTTTGCCAATTCCATTCAGGAATTTAAAAAAATTGAACCTAAACAATTGCCTGTTAAAGAAGCAGAGGAGGTCGCTCGTGTTCTTTGTCAGCAATATGATTCCGGAAGACTTTCTGTCAGGCGTCGAGTGAGTGACCTTAAGCTTCAATTGAGCGGCAAAAGAAAGTGGATGTAGAACTTTGTCTGTCCCGGATTGATGCGAATGAAGGGCTTCTCCCGGACGTTGAGCGTGCTGAAGCATTGAACAAATCTGCAGAAGAAGAAATTTTGAACTCAATTGCTTCCCTGCTCTACTTTTGTAGCAAGCCGAAGTAAGATTCATGTTGTTTTCCTTCTGTTTTGTACTCCTGCTATTTGGGATATTTATGTCAGCTTTTCCCTTTTTTAGCACACTTTTGAGCAAACTTGATTGATAAATAACGGGTTCATTGAACTTAGCATGTTTGAGATTTATTTGAATTTTATTCAAATCACATTTCTTTTAAAAAAAATCTCCCTTTGCCCAGTTTACATTTTGGCTGCCTTTCCTCTGTGTTCCACTTCAGAATGCTTGTCATCACTTCTATATATAGAAGAGGAAAATACTTTTAGCTTTTCATATATTTTTGATATGACGAAAGCCTCTTTTGTATTGCTGGAGCTCTCTCTTCGAGTTTTAGACTCATTTTTCTCCTTTTATTAGCAGAGAAACAATCTTGGAAGTTCGGATCAAAGGATAGTTGATGCTTCTTGCTGGGCTAGAGGTGGTGCTTGGTACTTCCCTTTGTTGACGGCGATGGGGTTGCAACAATGATGATGCTTATTCAGGGATTTTTTTTTTAGTTGTTGGAGTAGCAAAGGATGGGCACCTCTTTATCGCAGCTGCTACCGCCGCACAGGAGGGGCTTGTTTTGCTATCGGAGAACAAATCGTGCTGCTTGGGTTTTTATTTTTATGACTGCACCCATTTTTAATGATAGGCTGCCTACGTACCCTTTTTGAGGGATCAAGTCATACGTAGTTCAGAGAAGAGATTCATCTTGATTTGCTTCCTCTGTACTTGCTTCCCTCTCGGAGTTCGTTGGGCACTGTTTATGCGTAGAACCTCTTTATGAGCTTTCCGCTAACGCATGGGTATATGCATTTCCCATCGGCATTAGAGAGTTCGTAGGCACCTTTTGTGAAGACTTTGGTGACAACATACGGTCCTTCCCATTTGGCTTCAAATTTTCCATGCATCTTTCTAGTGATGACGACGGGTCTTCGGACGGTTAAGGCTAAATCTCCAATAGAGAATGATCTAAACTTAACCTTTTTGTTGAATGCACCTGCCACTTGAGCTTGATAGACTTCAAGTCTTTGTTGCACTGCAAGTCATTTTTTATCAAGTGCTTCAAGTTCCGCTAGCCTGATTTTTACATTTTCTTCAGGATTTGTCAATTGTGTGGCTACTCTTAAGGAAGGTAGTTGAATTTCCAAAGGTAGCACAGCTTCTGATCCATACACCAGACTATATGGAGTACATCGGGTGGATGTACGGACGGTAGTCCTATAGGCCCATAATGTTTCGGGAAGTCGTTCGTGCCAGTCTCTTTTGTTCTTTGCCACCATCTTTTTCAGGATGTTACACAACACCTTGTTGAAAGCCTCTGCTTGACCGTTGGCAGTTGGGTTGTAACTTGCGGAGAAGGCTTGTTGAATGTTGTACTTTTTGCAAAGATTGACCATGGCCCTACACTTGAAGTAGAGAGCGTTGTCTGAAATTATTTTGGACGGGACTCCATAGCGATAGATTATATTTTTCTTTATGAAATTTGCAACATCTTCCGCTTTCACTTCTTTCAACGGTATTGCCTCAGCCCACTTTGAGAAATAGTTCGTGCCTGCTAAGATGTACTGATGCTGGAGGGACGATTTTTGGGCTATCATGCCTATCACATCTAAACCCCATGCATTGAATGGCCAGGACAAGATGGTCGGATGGAGGGGCAATGGATTTTGATGCTTGAAGTCTCCATGTATTTGACATGCCCGACATGATTTCGCGTGTTTCATTGCGTCTTGAACCATTGTAGGCCAGTAATACCCAAGTCTTTTCAATTGAGCTGCAAGCTTAGGTCCAGATTGATGGGCTCCGCAAGTACCGGCATGAGTTTCGGAGAGAGCGTAGGCTGCTTCCTCATTTGATAAACACCTTAGCAATATGCCATCAAAAAACCTTTTGTATAGTGTGTCATTCAAATACACAAATCGGTTGGCCCTTCTTCGTACATCAACTCTTCCTTTGGGACCAGTTGGTAGTTTTTCATATTGAAGATAATCAATCAAAGATTGCCGCCAATCTGAACGTTCATCTACCTCCAGGACTGTAACCGCATTGACTTCAGGGTTTTCTTCAATCCGCTCCAATGTTGAAGGAAGTAAATTTCGTTCTCCAACTGTAATTTTAACTTCTCTTTCTTCAGGGAGAGTTAGAGATGCCGCTAGCTTTGCCAATGCATCGGCTTTGTTATTTTCAGACCTTGGAATGTGAGCAATGTTGATTTCTTGGAATTGTGACGCCAAGTGTTTTGCTCTTTCATGATACAAGGCTAGATTTTCATTTTTCACAGCGTATTGACCATTCATTTGCGTGATGATTAATTGTGAGTCACCATAAGCTTGAAGGCAATCAACATGTAGTTCAAGCGCAATTTGAAGTCCAATGATGAGTGCCTCATATTCTACCGCATTGTTTGAACATAACTCCATGAGCGAAAATGAATACGGGATTAGGCCTCCATATGGTGTGATGAACACAATTCCTGCCCCCGTGCCTTTTTTCCTTGCCGCTCCGTCGAAGTAAAGTTGCCATTGAGAAATGTATGTCAAGAATACTTCTTCATCCGGTAACTCCATGTTGTCGGGAACAGGATGAGCTGCTAAGAAATCAGCTAGTGCTTGTCCCTTTATGGCTTTTTGAGAAACATACTTCATTTCAAAATCCGATAGTAGCGAGGACCATTTTGCAAGACGACCAGATGGTACTAGTTTTGACATCAAGTATCTGAGCGGGTCCGCTTTAGATATCAAAGTAATGTTGTGTGACAGTAAGTAATGTCGTAGCTTTTGCACAGCGAAGACTAAGGCCAAGCAAACCTTCTCGAAAGGAGTGTAATTTTGCTCTGCCCCTACAAGCGTTCGACTTAAATAATAGAGCGCATTTTCTTTTCCTTCTTCACTGTTTTGTGCAAGCATTGTCCCCAGTGAGTGTTCAAGTGCTGCGATATACAAAATTAAAGGTTTCCCTTTAATTGGAGCCATTAACATCGGGGGTTTCAAAAGATACTTTTTAATGCTGCTGAGAGCGTTTTGACATGCATCATCCGATACGAAAGGCACATCCTTTTTCATCAGCCTTGTGAATGGTTGACATCTCCCAGATAAGTTTGAGATGAATCTCCTGATGTATGCTAATCTCCCTTGCAGTCCTCGTAGCTCTCGCAAGTTTCGAGGATGAGGCATTTCCCTGATTGCTTTGATTTTTGAAGGATCAACTTCGATTCCTCGGTACCTTACTACAAAGCTAAGAAATTTTCCAGATGTCACTCCAAATGCACATTTTAAAGGATTCATCTTTAATTGATGCTTTCGGAGTCTATCAAAGACTTTCTTTAAGTCATTCAAATGACGTTCCCTTTTTCTTGTTTTGATGACTAGATCGTCCACATAGCATTCGATGGTGTTATGTAACATATCACTGAAAATGATTGTCATGGCTCTTTAGTATGTGGCTCCTGCATTTTTGAGTCCAAACGGTATTACGGTGTAACAATATACCCATTTCGGAGTGCGGAATGTCGTGAGTTCTTCGTCTTCAGGTGCCATTTTAATTTGATTATACCCTAAGAATCCATCCATGAAAGATAGAGCCTCAAAACCGGTTGTGGCATCTACCAATAATTTAGTAATTGGAAGTGGGAACTCGTCTTTCGGACATGCGTCGTTAAGATCTCTGAAATCTATGCAAACACGAATTTGTCCATTTTTCTTCTTTACCGGTACAATATTGGCGAGCCATGTAGGGTACTGAACTTCTCTGATAAACCCAACGTCTATCAGTTTGTCAATTTCAGCCTTAACTTGTACTTCGAGCTCGGGTCGAAAACGTCGTGGAGCTTGTTTAACATAACATTTTTCTTTTGATATAGTTAATCTATGGACTGCCACTTTAGTGTCTAGACCAGGCATATCTTGATAGCCCCATGCAAACACATCTCGGTAATCTTGGAGAAGACACTTGTAATCTTCTAATTCTTCCGGTGTTAGTAGAGCACTTACAAATATAGGCTTAGGCTCGTTATCTGTTCCAAGATTGATTTCTCGAAGTTCATCCACAGCGGCTTGCCCCCCATCTTCTATTTGAGGTGGTGCCGGTTGAGCATTGTCAATAAACTCGGTTGAGTGATCACCATTCCCCTCTGTTTCATCTTCAATGGTGACACAGTTTACTTGAGCAACATTATGAACCTCTTCTTCTATGCTTGATTCCTCATCCATTCCATAAGCTTCACTTTCTAGAAATGGCGGTGCATTGTTGTGGGTTCTGAAGCTTGCACAAATACGACTTTGCCCATTTTTCTTTTTGACAGGAAAACAAGCGGGAAACTGTCTAACATGCTCAATTGGCTCGTTATCAGATTCTTTGCTTCTTTCTTTGCTACCGACCATGCTGACTTGAACAACATCTTGTTCCTCTTCTTGTGCATCATCATTTTTGTCTCGGTTTATCGTCACCTTTTGGCTTTTGACTCTCCACTTTTTGCCTTCATGACATTTCTTAGGTTGAGAATTGGTGATTTTACCAAGTCGCTGGAAGACATAAACTCGAGGTAGCTTGCTGCTAGATTCTTCTTCAGTCAACATTGCTTTCTCAAGACCAGTAAAGCCTTCAAACTCATGATTCTCAGTATTTGAGACAAATGCTTTAAGCATATCATTTTCTTGGTGCACTGTGACGTTGATGGCACTCCTTTTAGCTTTGCACCTCTTCGCTTTTATCTTTAATGGAACATTTGATGAGGACTCATTTCTTTTGAACGAAACAAAGCGACCATGTCGACCATTATTCCTTTGCAAATTTGTTGAGACTACCAAATTGCCCCCAGGAATCGATTGGTTGAATTTGCGTAGAGGCTTTGTGTAGTTGGTCACGAGCGTTTCAAATGCATTTTGGATTTGTTCCATTGTCTTCTTTTCAGGTTCTCTTCGATCTTTTAATGAACGATTGACAACAACTTTTCGGGATTTTGGAGTTTTAGAACTCGTAATTTTGACTAGCCTTGATGGCTTTACCTTCTCCATAGCTAGTGATCGTGATTCCTTTTGCACCACTTCATTTTTTGTTGGTTGCGAAAAAGTGACTTTTGATTGTTTGTAGAATTTTGCATCCGCGTAATTCACTTCTTCACCCCTAAATGGGTCGGTGTCCGCTAAGACTTTCTTGACTTTGCCATTCACCAAAAACTTGAAGCATTGATGAAGTGTAGAAGGAACGACACCATATGTATGAAGCCACGGACGTCCCAATAAAACATTGTAAGATGTGTCAGCATTAATTACATGGAAAAGGGCGTCGGAGTACAACTCCCTTATCTCTATTTGTAATGTTATCGATCCCATTACTTTTTGTCCGACTTGATTAAAGCCTTGAATAGTTAACATTGATGGTGTCAGTTGGCGAACATTCATCCCTAGAGCTCGAAGTGTTCGTCAAATGTGATACTTGCGAGGTAGCAAGCACAATACTTTGGCGACATTGTATCCACCTCTGCAAATTTCAAGCTTGTTTTAAATACTTCAGGATTTGTTAAAGCCATGATGAGTGCTTCTCTAAGCTCCATCGACATTTTTAGAGCATCGTACACACTAAGGAGAGATGGGATACGCTTAAGATGGTCGACGATGTCGTATTTGCCATTTTGGGACTGTAGTGCATCTTTTGCATGTCTCTTAGAGGTACTTGCTTTTGTGGTTGAGATTGAAATTTCTACCGCAGGCTTTGCAGTGGTAGTGACTGGAACCTCTCTTGCACTTGGTTTGTCGGAATGATTGAATAAATCAATTGTTTCTTTACCTTCTTTCTTGTCTGCAGACGGGATCCTTTGGCCAGAGCGTAGAGTTATTGCATCTACCTCATTATCGTTATGGATTTCACATGAGATCGTGCGACAATTTCCAATTTCTTCCTCACTTCCCTTACTTTTGAAAAGTTTTGGAGGGAGGTAGTCTCCGAGGGTTATTGGTGCTCTGAAATGCTGCTTGTACTCATCATCTTGAAAGACTTCAGGCCTTCTCTGGGTATTTTTCTTCTTTTTCTTTCCATCCTTTGAGGGTGGTCCATTCCATAATTTTCCTTTTGATCGCTTTGTGAAAGAAAGACGTTTAGCAATCTTTTTCACTTTCTTTTCACTGATGGTTTGCCACTCGTCCTCGGATTCAAGTGACGAATCTTCCCAAACATCAAAACTTGGTGCAGTTATGAGCTCGTACAGAGTTGGAATTTTTGGATTTCCGGAACGAGGCATGTCAGGATAAGCATGGACAATTGTGGTTTCATTATCGACACGGAATCCTACAGGGATTGACTCTTTTGGAAATAGAGCGGAGGGTGTTGATTTTCCTTCAATCATATTAGACGTTGTCATCTGATGTTTTGAGGATGAATCCACCTCAATCTCATGCTTGTTGATCTTTTCTTGAATTATATCTTTAAGGATATAACAATCCTCTATCGTATGGCTGATGAGTCGATGATACCAACAATACCTTGGATCATCAGTTTTATTTACTTCAGTAGGACTCTTTGGTTCAGGAAGCGTGATCATCTTTGCTGCAAGGAGTTCATCAAAGATAGTTCCAACATCTTCATCATCGAAACTATATTTAACTTCTTTTCTTTCCTTAAGCGAAAGCCTCATCGTCCCTTTGGTTTCTTCTTTTCTTTTTGTATTGTCATTTTTCTTGTCTACTTTGACAAATGTCGCCATATGATCTCCCTTCTTTGGCATTCTTTTGTTATCTCTTTCTTGGTATCAGACTTCTTTTCTAAGTCTTGGATCATCTTCCCAATCACATTTTTCCAGGACATTTGCTTCTCCACATTACTTGCCTTGGATACCAACTCATCGAAAGTTCGAGGCTCCGCAATTCCTACAAATGTTGCAATCTCGGGGATGAGGTTGTTGTAACATATTTGCACTGCGGAAAATTCAGAAATCTTTTCCATGCATTGTAGGTTAAGACTCTTCTATCTTGTGATGAATTCACTCGCACTTTCTCCGAGCCTTTGTGTGGTTTGAGCCAGATCCATTAATATGACTTTTTTCTTTGAACTGACGAATTGAGCTAGAAAAGCTCTTTGCATATCATCCCACGTTAGAATAGATCCTGGCTCTAACTGAGTGTACCATGTAAAAGCAGACCCTTTGAGTGACTGAACAAACTGCCGAACCAATAAAGGATCCGACTGCGATGTTTCCCCACAAGCTGAGTAAAAATGAGCTAAGTGTTCTTGAGGAGAACCACTTAAACCATCAAATTTATCAAAGCTTGGTTTTTGATACCCTCGAGGAAATGGCACCGTGTCATAGTGAGATGGATAAGGTTTCCGGTATCCGAGACTTTGTGTCGTTAAAGACATTTGAAATTCACGAATCTTTTTAACGAAAATTGCATCGATATCTTGATGCGTGAGCTGGCCACCGGAACTTTCTCCTTCTGTTTCTTTTCTTGCTCTATTTCCAACATTATTTATGCTTGCTTGAGTGGCTAACTGAGCTGCTAAAGTCGCAATTTCGGCTTCCTTATCAGCTACCAAAGATGCCATTTCTGCTTCTCTTTCTACTAGTTTTTGTTGCATTTCTAGCAGTTGTTCTTCTGTATTTGATGCGCCAGTCATCAGAACTTGCATGTTCTCAAATTCGACGTCTTCATTTATCTCCAACCTTTGGAATTGAGTCATTACACTAGGAATCTCTTCTTGGGAAAAAGATTTGCTTCCTCCAGAAGTATCTCCGAGGGAAGATGAACTCTCAGGAGAGTGGATTGCTAATGCTCGGGCCCTTGCACGTGTGATAGGTCCCTCGAATTGAATGTTATCACCTTCCTCAACAAGTTCGTAGGCCTTGGCCTTTTGTTGAACATTTCCAGATACTATGGGTAAGATTTCTTCATTTTCCTCGACGGAAGTCATCATGACCGACTCCGTTGTAAGTAAAGTAACCGGAATTGTTCCGATCATGATTTGAGTGATGATAGGAATCTTGGTAGGTGGTGATGATGTCACTTTGACGATCTTACGTCGAGGTATCTTGGTGTTCTTGGATGAAACATCTCCAAGAAGCACCCTTGAGGCATTTTTGATGTCTTCGAGTAATTGTTCCTTAGTGATCTTCTTCCTAAGAGCTCGAGCCGCTTTCTTCCTTGCATTCCTTAGGGCATTCTTGGATGGGCATTTCTTTGGTCCAACCTTGATTACTTTCACAGCTGCCTTGTTTGTCTTTGTTGCTACTTTAGCCTTCACCATGTTGCAGATAGTTGGTGCTTCATCGATGGTGAAGGAGATTCGGCGACCAACACGCCCTCCATGTCCAAGTTTGGATGCAGCAGCAAAGAGTTCGTGGAAGTAAACAGTGACTCGTGGCACCATGCTTCCTCCTACAAAAGAGAAAACACATAGCACATTAATTATCTTCATCATTAGAGATGAAAGGGAAAATGGGTCCCACCGGGCGTGCCAAAAATCATGTTGAGCAAAAATTGTACACAATATGTAAACAAATAATTCACTCGACACAATTTCACCCTCGTTCAATTTTTTCGAAGAGGGTTTTATTAATTCGAGTTCGACCCATTCTAGGCTACGCGCCTATTAATTACAATCATTCTTTTGGAAAGGAATACCCTTTTATTCTAATTTGAATAAATCATAACTTGAGGATTTTGGTGTTTGTTTGATTTTGTGACTGCACCTTGGTCGGACCCTAGATTGCCTACGTACCCTCTCGAGGGATCAAGTCACTCGTAGTTCATGTATTTGGGTTTGGATGCCTTGTGCAGTTTCAACTCGTGCAGGCAAGGAGCTTTTGATGCCTTGTGCAGTTTTAGCTCATGCGGGCAAGGAGAATTGATGCCTTGTGCAGTTTTAGCTCATGCGGGCGAGGAGCATTGATGTGGCTTCATGTCATTTAAGTCTTGTTATGGCTTCATGCCATCGAGATTTGTTGCAGCTTCGTGCCTTTTGATACTTGATATGGCTTCGTGCCATTGAGATTTGTTGTGGCTTCGTGCCCTTTGAAAATTTTTCTTCGGCTTCGTGCCATTTTGGTATTTGATAGCAGGAGTGAATTTAGTTTATATAAACTAGGGATTCGTTTCAGCTTCACGGTTGCGTCTAAAACTTGATCAGACTGCCTACGTATCCTTAACAGAATCAAACCAGCGTAGTTCGTAAGTAATTGGAATGACTTTGAGCTAATTGAAGCAGCTTTATACCTTTGAGTTTTGACGCAGAATAAGTCCACTAGATGATAAACCCATCTGACGTCGTCCACCAATTTGATGCCGACATTGTCTTCATAATGTTAATATTGTCTTTATGTTTCTTTTCGTCTTGGAATGCACCATCCCCTTTGCCATTTAATACTTGGTCAAAATTCAAACTCATGGGGTTACTCTCTTACAGAGCCCATGTAAATTTAGATGGGGAGCTATGACCTTTTTTTCAGAATGCCACGTGAATGACCTTCCTGCAGATTGCCACGTGAGTGACTTTCCTGCCCATAAGAAAAGAATACCACATCGACATTTTTTAATCGTACTTTTGACTTTTTTGTATTTTTGGCTGGAACTCTTCTTCTTTTCCTTTGCAGCTTCCTTCTCTAATGTGTGTTGTAGGAATCCTTTTTGCAATAGGACTTTTGAAAGCATGAAAGTCGGCCCCTCGTTTTCTCATTGTGAAAAAAGACTTGTTTTTCTTTTGAGTTTAAACTCTTTCCTTTCATTTGCTGTTGGCTTGTAGCTTTTGTCTCCATGCTTTTGATTAAAACTCTAAATTTACAAAGCCCATATGAATTTAGTTGGGAAGCCGTGGCTTTCCTTTGTTCTCTAAGCAAGCAGCATTCCCACGTGAATGGCATTCCAAATTTGGAAGGAACTTTTGTTTCCTACTGTAGCTTTTCCCCTCCATTTCATATATATATTTTTTTGTCTGGCATGAAACATACTTACAAGAAATAAAGGGATCCTTAATATATGGCAGCCCAACAACTTGTTTCTTTTAAAAACTAAGTCTTTGAGATGGCTTTTTCCACCATGTTCGTGCTTGTTGCTGCAGTGTTCGAAATCTTCAACTTCGAGAAGACAGCTTGGCGCTGGGACTCTCACGGAACTTTCAGGTTTGTGGTGGTTGATGGCGGAGTGAGCATGATGCGGGTATAATTGTTTTTGGACTCGGATAGATGACACTGATAATGGCTGTTCTTGTGGCTTTCTTTTGCTCTCCATGATTTTGGTGCTCAGCATAAAGGCTTTGCCTTTTGGCGCATTAAACCAAAAAGGAACGTTTTTTTATTTAAACCCTTTTAATTTCAGTGCCACCTAAGTGGCTTTCCTCCTGGTGATGACGATCATGATTTGCCATTCTTTCACATTTTTCAATAATATTTTGTCATTTTTCTAGGGAATTGCCTGCATGGCATCCCCATTTGTTTGCTCTCTTCATCACGTGTTATTGGCATTTTTCCTTTATTGGACTTATGAAAGTTTCAGAGACTGCAATGAACTTTTTATAAAAACTACAGCAACGTATCTTCAATCTTTGAAGCAGCAACATGTCTTGGTACTTGGAGCAACAACACGTCTTCGATCTTCGAAACAGCAACATGTCTTCGTTCTTTGAAGCAGCGACATGTCTTCGATCTTCGAAGCAGCAACATGTCCTTGGAATGAGCTTAAAAAATAGAGCAGCAGCAACCGTAAAAACTCTTCGAAATGAGCTCCTAAACCGGAGCAGCAACAACCATTTTAACTTCGGACTGCGCTCCTAAAACGGAGCGGCATCAACGATTTCAACTTCTGACTGCGCTCCTAAAACGGAGCAGCAGCAACCATTTTAACTTCGGACTGAGCTCCTAAAACGGAACATCAGCAATCGTTTTAACTTCGGACTGCGCTCCTAAAATGGAGCTGCAGCAATGATTTCAACTTCGGACTGCGCTCCTAAAACGGAGCAGCAGCAACCGTTTCAACTCCACATGTGGCGGCCACTGTGGACTTCTGTCGCATTTGAGCAGCTCAGACATGTTGTAGCGGTTCAGAATAGTTGGTGCAGAACTTCCGTTGGGCAGAGATCTTTAGTTGGGCTCTCGCTGGGTAGAGAGGGAGAGTTACGGTTGTCTGAACCTTTAGGAAGTCGGCGGTGGCTGCGGGTGCGGTTTCGCGGGTCGGAGAACGTTTTCGGGAACGGCGTGACTGCTTGCAGTGTTGATGTCGGTGTTGTTGAAGTGGTAGTGTTTGGCGGTGTCACAGCTGTTGCCTTGTTCGAAACCGTCCTTGCATTATCGACGGGTTTCGGGACCATCGTTGGGCACAATGGGTTCTTCTTCTTCACTTGTTAAAACGTGGAAGATGATGGTTTCTTCTCCGTTGCATTTCTGAAGAGACAAAGAAAGATGTCGAAAGTTCTTTAAACACCCAAGAGGTTGCAAGAGGCTGTGGGAAGCCGATTTGCTGCTGCATTTTGGTGAGATCTCCATTGTTTTTGTTTTTATGGAGCTGCAAATGTCTCCATCGGAGGAGACAAAGAAAGAACACTCCGTGGGTGGATGAATTGACAGCGGCAAGGACGAAGAAGACGACAAACGTCTCCAATGGTGGAGAAGATGAAGGAACAAGCCCAAGGACATGTTTGGGGGGTCGGTGTGAATTGATGGTGCATGTTTCCACCACCATCTTCTTTGCTTCGGTTAAACAAGAAGAAAAGAAAACCCCCCCCCCCCCAATTTTTCTGCAAAAGACGACAAGAACCCCCTAATAAAAATCATGAATCCATTATGAGAACGTAAATACATTTTTAAGCTTTCTCCTATCTTTTGGCTTCTTGTTGCTGTTCCTTTTCGCTTTCTTTTGCTGCTTGTCTTCTTTCTGTTTTTTTCGTCGATTTCCTTCCTCGTGTGCTTCTCAATTTCTGCAGAGTTTTTTTCTTTTTTTTCCTGCTATGATTGATGCCTATTTATAGGCATCATAGGAAGCCTCTGGAGCCTTTACGTGGGGGAGATAGAAGCCACCATTTGCTCTTAACTTCTACCACTATCTGTGCTGTAACCTTCCACAACTGCAACCTTTCCACGTTTTGCAGAAAATGGAAAGTCTTGCTCCACGTTTTTCTCCCCTTTTGTAGACTCAATGAGCGGTTCCATTAACCTCTTCCATTTTCTGTTATGTGTTCTACTTTCCCGAGGTGTGGGGAAGTTAAGGAAGGCCATCACTTTGCTGAGTTGAGAATGTGGGAGTTTAGGAGAGTTCTGGATTGACAAGAACTCTATTTTTTTAGTTTGTGCGCTGAAGAATAATCTAGCAGCAAGCCACCTCGAGTTTCTGTCCTCCAGTGACTTGGTAAAATCACCAATTCTCAACCTAAGAAATGTCATGAAGGCAAAAAGTGGAGAGTCAAAAGCCAAAAGGTGACGATAAACCGAGACAAAAATGATGATGCACAAGAAGAGGAACAAGATGTTGTTCAAGTCAGCATGGTCGGTAACAAAGAAAGAAGCAAGGAATCTGATAACGAGCCAATTGAGCATGTTAGACAGTTTCCCGCTTGTTTTCCTGTCAAAAAGAAAAATGGGCAAAGTTGTATTTGCGCAAGCTTCAGAACCCACAACAATGCACCGCCACTTCTAGAAAGTGAAGCTTATGGAATGGATGAGGAATCAAACACAGAAGAAGAGGTTCATAATGTTGCTCAAGTAAACTGTGTCACCATTGAAGATGAAACAGAGGGGAATGGTGATCACTCAACCGAGTTTATTGACAACGCTCAACCGACACCACCTTAAATAGAAGATGGGGGGCAAGCCACTGTGGATGAACTTCGAGAAATCAATCTTGGAACAGATAACGAGCCTAAGCCTATATTTGTAAGTGCTCTACTAACACTGGAAGAATTAGAAGATTACAAATGTCTTCTCCAAGATTACCGAGATGTGTTTGCATGGGGCTATCAAGATATGCCTGGTCTAGACACTAAAGTGGCAGTCCATAGATTAGCTATATCAAAAGAAAAACGTTATGTTAAACAAGCTCCACGACGTTTTCGACCCGAGCTCGAAGTACAAGCTAAGGCTGAAATTGACAAACTGATAGACGTTGGGTTTATCAGAGAAGTTCAGTACCCTACATGGCTCGCCAGTATTGTACCGGTAAAGAAGAAAAATGGACAAATTCGTGTTTGCATAGATTTCAGAGATCTTAACGACGCATGTCCGAAAGACGAGTTCCCACTTCCAATTACTGAATTATTGGTAGATGCCACAACCGGTTTTGAGGCTCTATCTTTCATGGATGGATTCTCAGGGTATAATCAAATTAAAATGGCACCTGAAGACGAAGAACTCACGGCATTCCGCACTCCAAAAGGGGTATATTGTTACACCGTAATGCCGTTTGGACTCAAAAATGCAGGAGCCACATACCAAAGAGCCATGACAGTCTTTTTCAGCGATATGTTACATAACACCATCAAATGCTATGTGGACGATCTAGTCATCAAAACAAGAAAAAGGGAACGTCATTTGAATGACTTGAAGAAAGTCTTTGATAGACTCCGAAAGCATCAATTAAAGATGAATCCTTTAAAATGTGCATTTGGAGTGACATCTGGAAAATTTCTTAGTTTTGTAGTAAGGTACCAAGGAATCGAAGTTGACCCTTCAAAAATCAAAGCAATCAGGGAAATGCCTCATCCTCGAAACTTGCAAGAGCTACGAGGACTGCAAGGGAGATTAGCATACATCAGGAGATTCATCTCAAACTTATCTGGGAGATGTCAACCATTCACAAGGCTGATGAAAAAGGATGTGCCTTTCGTATCGAATGATGCATGTCAAAACGCTCTCAGCAGCATTAAAGAGTATCTTTTGAAACCCCCGGTGTTAATGGCTCCAATTAAAGGGAAACCTTTAATTTTGTATATCGCAGCACTTGAACGCTCACTGGGGGCAATGCTTGCACAAAACAATGAAGAAGGAAAAGAAAATGCGCTCTATTATTTAAGTCGAACGCTTGTAGGGGCAGAGTAAAATTACACTCCTATCGAGAAGGTTTGCTTGGCCTTAGTCTTTGCTGTGCAAAAGCTACGACATTACTTACTGTCACACAGCATTACTTTGATATCTAAAGCGGACCCGCTCAGATACTTGTTGTCAAAACCAGTACCATCTGGTCGTCTTGCAAAATGGTCATCGCTACTATCGGATTTTGAAATCAAGTATGTTTCTCAAAAAGCCATAAAGGGACAAGCACTAGCTGATTTCTTAGCAGCTCATCCTGTTCCCGACAACATGGAGTTACCGAGCGATTTACCGGATGAAGAAGTATTCTCGACATACATTTCTCAATGGCAACTTTACTTCGATGGAGCGGCAAGGAAAAAAGGCGCGGGGGCAGGAATTGTGTTCATCACACCATATGGAGGCCTAATCCCGTATTCATTTTCGCTCATGGAGTTATGTTCAAACAATGCGGCAGAATATGAGGCACTCATCATTGGACTTCAAATTGCGCTTGAACTACATGTTGATTGCCTTCAAGCTTATGGTGACTCACAATTAATCATCAAGCAAATGAATGGTCAATACGCTGTGAAAAATGAAAATCTAGCCTTGTATCATGAAAGAGCAAAACACTTGGCGTCACAATTCCAAGAAATCAACATTGCTCACATTCCAAGGTCTGAAAATAACAAAGTCGATGCATTGGCAAAGCTAGCGGCATCTCTAACTCTCCCTGAAGAAAGAGAAGTTAAAATTACAGTTGGAGAACGACATTTACTTCCTTCAACATTTGAGCGGATTAAAGAAAACCCTGAAGTCAATGCGGTTACAGTCCTGGAGGTAGATGAACGTTCAGATTGGCGGCAATCTTTGATTGATTATCTTCAATATGAAAAACTACCAACTGATCCCAAAGGAAGAGTTGATGTACGAAGAAGGGCCAACCGATTTGTGTATTTGAATGACACACTATACAAAAGGTCTTTTGATGGAATATTGCTAAGGTGTTTATCAAATGAGGAAGCAGCCTACACTCTCTCCGAAACTCATACCGGTACTTGCGGAGCCCATCAATCTGGACCTAAGCTTGCAGTTCAATTCAAAAGACTTGGGTATTACTGGCCTACAATGGTTCAAGACGCAATGAAACACGCGAAATCATGTCGGGCAGGTCAAATACATGGAGACTTCAAGCATCAAAATCCATTGCCCCTCCATCCGACCATCTTGTCTTGGCCATTCAATGCATGGGGTTTAGATGTGATAGGCATGATAGCCCAAAAATCGTCCCTCCAGCATCAGTACATCTTAGCAGGCACGAACTATTTCTCAAAGTGGGCTGAGGCAATACCGTTGAAAGAAGTGAAAGCGGAAGATGTTGCAAATTTCATAAAGAAAAATATAATCTATCGCTATGGAGTCCCGTCCAAAATAATTTCAGACAACGCTCTCTACTTCAAGTGTAGGGCCATGGTCAATCTTTGCAAAAAGTACAACATTCAACAAGCCTTCTCCGCAAGTTACAACCCAACTGCCAACGGTCAAGCAGAGGCTTTCAACAAGGTGTTGTGTAACATCCTGAAAAAGATGGTGGCAAAGAACAAAAGAGACTGGCACGAACGACTTCCCGAAGCATTATGGGCCTATAGGACTACCGTCCGTACATCCACCCGATGTACTCTATATAGTCTGGTGTATGGATCAGAAGCTGTGCTACCTTTGGAAATTCAACTACCTTCCTTAAGAGTAGCCACACAATTGACAAATCCTGAAGAAAATGTAAAAATCAGGCTAGCGAAACTTGAAGCACTTGATGAAAAACGACTTGCAGTGCAACAAAGACTTGAAGTCTATCAAGCTCAAGTGGCAGGTGCATTCAACAAAAAGGTTAAGTTTAGATCATTCTCTATTGGAGATTTAGTCTTAACCGTCCGAAGACCCGTCGTCATCACTAGAAAGATGCATGGAAAATTTGAAGCCAAATGGGAAGGACCGTATGTTGTCACCAAAGTCTTCACAAAAGGTGCCTACGAACTCTCTAATGCCGATGGGAAATGCATATACCCATGCGTTAACGGAAAGCTCATAAAGAAGTTCTACGCATAAACAGTGCCCAACGAACTCCGAGAGGGAAGCAAGTACAGAGGAAGCAAATCAAGATGAATCTTTCCTCTGAACTACGTATGACTTGATCCCTCAAAAAGGGTACGTAGGCAACCTATCATTAAATATGGGTGCAGTCATAAAAAAATAAAAAATAAAAAATTCTCCCCGAAATCAACGGGTGAACTACGTTCGGCTTGATCCCTTCACAGGGTACGTAGGTAGTCTAGTTTTATTTCTAGATACAACCGTAAAAACATTTTCCCGAAATCAAGGGATGAACTACGTTCGGCTTGATCCTTTCACAAGGTACGTAGGTAGTCTAGTTTTATTACTAGATACAGCCGAAAAAACAATTTTCTCGAAATCAAGGGATGAACTACGTTTGGCTTGATCTCTTCACAGGGTACGTAGGCAATCTGATCCAAAAAAATTAGATGCAGCCATAACTCACCAAAAATCATTCTTTTCCCCCTACAGGATTAGCATTTGTTCGAACTGCCATATGCTAACATCTTCAAAAATTACCAAGGCCAAAGCCACTAGAGGTGACTTTAAATTGAAAGTGGCAAAATCACTTCTTCAAATTGTCATGTGCTAGGCATATGTAATTTTTCACTTGTGTAAAGTGATGAAAAAATTACTAGGGCAGAGCATAAGGATTTTTTTTTTTTTTTTTCACTTGTAAAGTGATATATAAAAAAAAAAAAAAAAAAAAAAAAAGGGAATAGAAGTCTGATCCATGCGTGCTTGACTATAAAGAAGCTAGGACCAAATAATCAAATTTGTTCACGGGAGCTGCGCAGCAGCTATACATAACTAAAAAAGGGTACGCCAATAGTTATGTTGGAATTATGGTGCAGCTGCTTGTAAGGAAGTATGCCATGTAGAGCCTTTCAACATCAACCTGTGTTTACCCACAGGTACTGTCAGCATCTATGTTTAAATAAACGATGCAGTTACCTACAAAGAAACATGCTGTGTGGACTAAAAAGTAGCAGTTATGGTGCAACTATCTACAAGGAGACATGCCGTGTAGACCAAAAATTAAAAGCAACGGCTATGTTTGAATAATGGTGCAGCTGTGTACAAGGAAATATACAGCGTGAAACTCTTTTAAACATCAAACTACACCTGCCCACGACAGGGAAAACGGCAGCAAGAGACAAGACCAAACTCTCTCGTTTCCCCTATATAAAAAAAAAAAAAAAAAAGTGGAATCTCTATATATATCAGAAATGGCTACCAACAAACAGCCCAAGCTGCACGATTTGTTCTCCAATGGCAAAACAAGCACCTCTCATGCGGCGTTAGTGGTTGCGATAAAAGTGTGCCCACCCTTTGTCGCTTCAACAAAAAGAATTCCTGAATAAGCATCATCATCGTTGCGTCACCATCGCCGTCAACAAAAGGAAGTACTGAGCACCACCTCTAGCCCAGCAATACGCAACAATTATCCACTGTTCCACACTTCCAAGATTGTTTCTCTGCTAATAAGAAGAGAAAAAAATGAATCTAAAAAATAAAAGCACGAGCCAAAAGATACAAAAGAGGCTTTCGTCGTATCAAAAATATATGGAAGCAAGCATTCTAATGTTGAACATGGAGGATGACCGGCCAAAGCATAAACTGAGCAAGGGAGATGATTAAAACAGGTGATTAAAATTCAGATGAGTCTCAAACATACTGGGATGTCAAATCACTATCAAATCAAAAAAAGAAATGGAACCAGTGAAGAGAAAATTTCAAACCTCGCACGTGTCAAAGCAATTTCCACGCACGATGCTTGAGGGGGCAACTGTTGAGCCATATATTTTCATAGAGAAAATATATTAGCAAGTAGAATAAAAGATGGGGCCACTTAAAAAAAATAGTAGTCCAAAAACATGGACCGACTAAAAATGAGGTTCAAATTATATATATCTTTTATATATATATATATATATATATATATATATATATATAATTATATATAAGGAAAAAAAAATCTCAACAGCCCACAAACTAAAAAAATAGAGTTCTTGTCTATCCAGAACTCTCCTAAACTCCCACATTCTCAACTCAGCAAAGTGATGGCCTTTCTCAACTTCCCCACACCCCGGGAAAGTAGAACACATAACAGAAAATGGAAGAGGTTAATGGAACTGCTCCTTGCGTCTACAAAAGGGGAGAAAAACGTGGAGCAAGACTCTCCATTTTCTGCAAAACGTGGAAAGGTTGCAGTTGTGGAAGGTTACAGCACAGATAGTGGTAGAAGTTCAGAGAAAATGGTGGCCTCTATCTCCCCCACGTAAAGGCTCCAGAGGCTTCCTATGATGCCTATAAATGGGCATCAGTCGCAGTAGGAAAAAAAAAGAAAAAAACGCTGTAGAAATTGAGAAGCACACGAGGAAGGAAATCGACGAAAAAAACAGAAAGAAGACAAGCAGCAAAAGAAAGCGAAAAGGAACAGCAACAAGAAACCAAAAGAGAGGAGAAAGCTTAAAAAGGTATTTACGTTCTCATAATGGATTCATGATTTTTATTAGGGGGTTCTTGTCGTCTTTTGCAGAAAAATGGGGGGTTTTTCTTTTCTTCTTGTTTAACCGAAGCAAAGAAGATGGTGGTGGAAACATGCACCATCAATTCACACCGACCCCCCAAACATGTCATTGGGCTTGTTCCTTCCACTTCTCCACCATTGGAGACGTTTGTTGTCTTCTTCGTCCTTGCCGCTATCAATTCATCCACCCACGGAGTGTTCTTTCTTTGTCTCCTCCGATGGAGACATTTGCAGCTCCACAAAAACAAAAACAACGGAGATCTCACCAAAATGCAGCAGCAAATCGGCTTCCCACAGCCTCCTGCATCCTCTTGGTTGTCTAAAGAAGTTTCGACATCTTTCTTTGTCTCTTCAGAAATGCAACGGAGAAGAAACCATCATCTTCCACATTTCAACAAGTGAAGAAGAAGAACCCATTGTGCCCAGCGATGGTCCCGAAACCCGTCGATAATGCAAGGACGGTTTCGAACAAGGCAACAGCTGTGACACCGCCAAACACTACCACTTCAACAACACCGCAAGCAGTCACGCCGTTCACAAAAACGTTCTCCGACCCACGAAACCGCACCTGCAGCCACCGCCGACTTCCTAAAGGTTCAGACAACCGTAACTCTCCCTCTCTACCCAGCGAGAGCCCAACCAAAGATCTCTGCCTAACGGAAGTTCTGCACCAACTCCTATGAACTGCTACAACATGTCTGAGCTGCTTAAATGCGATAGAAGTCCGCAGTGGCTGCCACATGTGGAGTTGAAACGGTTGATGCTGCTCCGTTTTAGGAGCGCAGTCCGAAGTTGAAATCGTTGCTGCAGCTCCGTTTTAGGAGCGCAGTCCGAAGTTAAAACGATTGCTGATGTTCCGTTTTAGGAGCTCAGCCCGAAGTTAAAATGGTTGCTGCTACTCCGTTTTAGAAGCGCAATCCGAATTTGAAATCGTTGCTGCCGCTCCGTTTTAGGAGCGCAGTCCGAAGTTAAAATGGTTGCTGCTGCTTTGGTTTAGAAGCTCATTTCGAAGAGTTTTTACGGTTGCTGCTGCTCTATTTTTGGAGCTCATTCCAAGGACATGTTGCTGCTTCAAAGATCGAAGACATGTCGTTGCTTCAAAGAACGAAGACATGTTGCTGTTTCGAAGATCGAAGACGTGTTGTTGCTCCAAGTGCCAAGACATGTTGCTGCTTCAAGTATTGAAGATACGTTGCTGTAGTTCTTATAAAAAGTTCATTGTAGTCTCTGGAACTTTCATAAGTTCCATAAAGGAAAAATGCCAATAGCACGTGATGAAGAGAGCAAACAAATGGGGGATGCCATGCAGGCAATTCCCTAGAAAAGGACAAAATATTATTGAAAAATATGAAAGAAGGGCAAATCATGATCGTCATCACCAAGAGGAAAGCCACTTAGGTGGCACTGAAATTAAAAGGGTTTAAATAAAAAAAATGTTCCTTTTTGGTTTAATGCGCCAAAAGGCAAAGCCTTTATGCTGAGCACCAAAATCATGGAGAGCAAAAGAAAGCCACAAGAACAACCACTATCAGTGTCATCTATCCGAGTCCAAAAACAGTTATACCCGCATCATGCTCACTCCGCCATCAACCACCACGAACCTGAAAGTTCCGTGAGAGTCCCAGCGCCAAGCTGTCTTCTCGAAGTTGAAGATTTCGAACACTGCAGCAACAAGCACGAACATGGTGGAAAAAGCCATCTCAAAGACTTAGTTTTTAAAAGAAACAAGTTGTTGGGCTGCCATATTTTAAGGATCCCTTTATTTCTTGTAAGTATGTTTCATGCCAGACAAACAAATATATATATGAAATAGAGGGGAAAAGCTACAGCATGAAACAAAAGTTCCTTCCAAATTTGGAATGCCATTCACGTGGGAATGCTGCTTGCTTAGAGAACAAAGGAAAGCCACGGCTTCCCAACTAAATTCATATGGGCTTTGTAAATTTAGAGTTTTAATCAAAAGCATGGAGACAAAAGCTACAAGCCAACAACAAATGAAAGGAAAGAGTTTAAACTCAAAAGAAAAACAAGTCTTTTTCACAATGAGAAAACGAGGGGCCTGCTTTCATGCTTTCAAAAGTCCTATTGCAAAAAGGATTCCTACAACACACATTAGAGAATGAAGCTGCGAAGGAAAGAAGAAGAGTTCCAGCCAAAAATACAAAAGAGTCAAAAGTACAATTAAAAATGTCGATGTGGTCTTCTTTTCTTGTGGGCAGGAAAGTCACTCACGTGGCAATCTACAGGAAGGTCATTCACGTGGCATTCTGAAAAAAAAGGTCATAGCTCCCCATCTAAATTTACATGGGCTCTGTAAGAGAGTAACCCCATGAGTTTGAATTTTGACCAAGTATTAAATGGCAAGGGGGATGGTGCATTCCAAGACGAAAAGAAACATAAAGACAATATTAACATTATGAAGACAATGTCGGCATCAAATTGGTGGACGACGTCAGATGGGTTTATCATCTAGTGGACTTATTCTGTGTCAAAACTCGAAGGTACAAAACCGCTTCAATTAGCTCAAAGTCATTCCAATTACTTACGAACTACGCTGTTTTGATTCCGTTAAGGATACGTAGGCAGTCTGATCAAGTTTTAGACGCAACCGTGAAGCTGAAACGAATCCCTGGTTTATATAAACTAAATTCACTCCTGCTATCAAATACCAAAATGGCACGAAGCCGAAGAAAAATTTTCAAAGGGCACGAAGCCACAACAAATCTCAATGGCACGAAGCCATATCAAGTATCAAAAGGCACGAAGCCGCAACAAATCTCGATGGCACGAAGCCATAACAAGACTTAAATGACATGAAGCCACATCAATGCTCCTCGCCCGTATGAGCTAAAACTGCACAAGGCATCAATGCTCCTCGCCCGCATGAGCTAAAACTGCACAAGGCATCAAAAGCTCCTTGCCTGCACAAGTTGAAACTGCACAAGGCATCCAAACCCAAATACATGAACTACGAGTAACTTGATCCCTCGAGAGGGTACGTAGGTAATCTAGGGTCCGACCAAGGTGCAGTCACAAAATCAAACAAACACCCAAATCCTCAAGTTATGATTTATTCAAATTAGAATCAAAGGGTATTCCTTTCCAAAAGAAGGGTATTCCTTAAGTTTTGTGTAAGTTTGAATCGCAGAAAACGAACTTAGATCATAGACCCAAATTACGGTGATAAGCCGTGGTCGTTTGGCCATCTTTCAGGTCATTTTCTGGCCAACTCCAGGCACCACTCGGTCCCTATTTGGTATTAATCTCTTCTCCACATTTCTAAATACATTTTGGCTTTTGAATCACTTAATTTAGTTAAGAAACGAAGAAGTTACGAAGCCTTGAAAATTGTCCAAACATTCAGCCAAAACCCAGATTTTCCGACGATCACCGCCCCCTTTCGAGGCGTTTTCCGGCCGGTTTTCAGGGTATCAATCTCTTCGTCTCGTCGAGTACTACAATTTTCATTTTTGTTTCAGTTGATTTCGTTGAGTAACGACGAAGTTATGGGCGTTCGAAGTGGTGCCCAGAAACCTGCCAAAAGCTTGGCTTGAAAACGGATCAGCCCAACCCGTTTGCCTTGAAACCCAAACCCATTGGGCTGAGACCTAGCCCAATTACCCCACACCCAAATCCTTTTAAGTCTAGGCCTTGGGCCGGATTATCCAAGCCCAACCCAATCATTTCTATTTATTTAGTTTTGTTTTAAAATCCAAAGGCCTTTGGGCTGGGCTTTCAAGCCCAAAACCCTTTAAACCCTTTGATCCAAAACCCCTTTAAACCCTAACCTATCAACCTAACCTTTAACCCTAGCCCAAGTCCTTACTAAACCTTAAACCCTAACCGGCCCAAACCCTTTATGGGGAATATTCCTTTAGGGAACATTCCGTTAAGGAATATTCTAGGAATATTCTATTGACTTTATGAAATTTAACCAGAACCCTTCTTAGGGTAATTCGACGTCCTGAATCCGTTTCCGACGTCCGTTTTCCCAAATTCAATTGTTTTAATAGAGTTTTATTAATTGGACCCTTTATGTGCTTAGGGGCGATTATTTGTGACGATTCCGTGTTCGCTAGTTTGCGTGGCTCTTCGGCGGCTAAGTATTTGTGAGTGGACCCCTTCTAAAAATGCATGTTTTAATAGTAGAAATGCATACATGAAAAGCATGATTTAATGATAACGTTTTACGAAACGTTTTATGAGATAACATGCTTACTGATGCTAGTTTGAATTATTACTATTTTTCCTATAATCCGTGTTCTTATAGAAGATTTGATGGATAACGATATGATATTTAGAACACGTTTAGAACACCTCTTTATGGTATAAATGATGAATGACTTTATACTATGAAGTTGTTTTTCAATATATATATGTTCATTGGTTTTGTACTTACCTAATGGTCCTTATTCCGCTACGGGACGTAAGGATGGATTGCGGTCCGTCCCGGGCGACGGTTTGGTGTTGGCATAGGGCTTGGAGTGTGTTTCCTTTGGCTATTTAGCACAGGGACGGGGAGCCGGCATGGGGCCTGGAAAGTTATATTAGACATTCATTAGTGATTATTAGGGGTGAAATTTTTTCCCGAAAATCCCGAAACGTCCCGAACCCGTCCTAAAATTTGATCGAAAAATTCCCAAACCGAATTTCCCGAAAAATTCGGTACCCGAAACCGAACTCGTCCCGAAAGTTTCGGTTTGGGATTCGGCCACAGCTTTGAAAGTGTTCGGTAATCCTGAACCGAACCGAATATTATATATATATTTATATATTTATTTATTTTTCATTTTTAATTAGAAATTACTTGAACCGTTGAATTTGTTAAGATCTATCTAATCCTACCGTCCATTGAGTTAGGTAATTTGTTAGGTTAGGTCTCTCAGACTCTCTCTCAGTCGCTCTCGGTCACTCTCTCAGTCTGTCTCTCTCTCAGTCTCACCTCACTCACACACATTCTCACTCACTCACAGTCCCGCCGCTCCACTCCTCCGTCGAATCCACGCCGCTCCTCATCCTCCAGTGACTCACGCCGCTCCTCCATCGACTCAGGCAGACGCAGGAAGGAAAACTCGAATCCGACACCAATCAAGTCCCAAAATCCAGGTTAGGGTTTCTGATTTTCACTGGGGTTTTGTTCTTTTGTGTTTAGGGTCAAATTTCATGTTGATTAACTTGATTTCTGAGTGAGTATTTTGTCGAATGTGTGAGGGTTTGAGGACTGTGGGTTTCAAATTAGGGTGGGTAAGTGCAGGACCTGCATGCAGGATAAGGTTCTATGTGTTTCGAATTAGGGTTTGAGGACTGTGGGTTTCGAATTAGGGTGGGTCCAAATGATACGGTATTGAGTGTGTTTATCCCAATTCTATGTTGTTGTTCTGTTTGTGACTCTGTTTAAATATCTACCACTTTTAGAGTATTTGATTTCTTTGATTATGGCAACCCTTTGCTGTTCGCATGTTGAAATATGGCCTCAAATTTTGTGGGTTAGCGAATTTGTGCATTTATTTTTTCGCATTTGAAATGTAGTTTATGCGATTGAAGATTGAAGCATTAGATTGAGATTGAAATGTAGTTTTATTGCAATACAAGTTACTTTGTTCAAAACATGTTTAGAGAAGCCGGGTTTTGTAAGTATGAAACTGTTCAATTTTTGGGTTTTTGTAGAGAAACTGTTGTCATTCTTGAGTAATTTGCAGAGAAACTGTTCTGATTGTTGAGTTTTTGTATTCATTAGTTTCAAACTCGCTTAAAGCATTTGATTGTTTATTACATTTTGCCATGCCAAACAAAATATCTGAGGCGGTGAATAACATTTTAACTTTACTTCTTTTAGTTTTTATTCTCATTTTGAGTTCTAGATGTTAGAAGGTGTGAATGGCTTCCACATAATTGTGCGAATTGTTTGGCTGTCTAAATAATTAAATTGATGATGTTCTCTTACTGATTATGTAGGTATTATTTTCACAACAACGATTACCTTGAGATTTGCCGTTGCTACAAGGCGATATACGATATTCCTTCTGTTAACGAGAATCCAGCTCAGTGGATATCGGTAAAGCTCTCTCACACACACAACACACACATATTTAAGGAATATAATTGAGCTTCTCTGATACTTTTGTTCTATGTCATACAATGGACCACTCTTTGGAATGCATACAAGGATGAGTTTGAGTGTGATACTTAATTTTGGCAATTTGTTTTTGTATTCAGGTCAGATTTTCAAGGATTGTTTACCTCTTCCCAAAGTTTGGTTTGTAACTTAATCTAAATTCATTCGGAAGTTTGGTTTGTAAAACTAACTTATTTCATTTTGGTTGCATGCACTTTTAATTAACTAGTTTGGTATACAATTGTGAACTTAAGCTTAACTTGTTAGTTGTTGCTTCCTTGGTATGAAAATGTGAAATTGAAATTGTGAAACTGAAAAATGTGGGCTGTGCGGGCAGGGCAGTGGGCTGCTAGCCTGCAATTGTTGACCCTTTTTTTTTTTTTTTTTTTTGAAAAATGGGTGGGCTTACTTGTTAAAGAACTTAAAATTGTAAAAAGTTTTAAAAGCCCAACATTTTGGGCTTCAAGGCCCAATCCCGAAGTGTCGAAAATTCAGAAACACTTTCGGGAATCCCGAATTTCGGGAAATGAATAATTTTGGGATATAAAATCCCATCCCGAAATGTTTTGGTTTGGGATTCGGGTTAGGTGTTTCGGTTCAGGATCCCGACCCGAACCAGCCCTAGATGCTGCACCAAACACTTCACTCAATCAGTCCAGCCTAGTATAGAATTAGACTAGACTAGCTTTAGGGATTAAGTTACAAATCTTGCTTTAGGGATTAACTTAATCCCAGAAACTGCAGAAATTCTTATACTTCTGCAAAAATCTTCTATCTTTTTCTGTTCCCACAAAATAGTGCATAAAATGTTCGTTTTTATGTTAAGTTGAATTTGTTTTGGATTTGGAATTGTTGTATGTACTATTTTGCTGAGATAATTTGGAGGAAAAATCAGCAAGATTTGTAAATTGGGTTTCGGATTTCTATTAATTGGGATAACAAAGATACGATTTTTGTGATGAATGATAGTGCTTTACAATGTTGTTTACTTCTCTGATTTGAATGCGAATTTATGTGTGACTTCAGTGCAACGACTTCCTGTAATCTGAGATGTGGACTGACTGTTGCAGGTTTCTACGCTCCGTGCTCGCATGCTTAAGTGTCAAATCATTCAACTCTTTTAGCTGAGTATCTCCATGCACTCATGTTACCTTGATTTATCGTCTTTGATTTGTCCAATTTGATGTGCACTTAGAGAACATAAACGTTGTAAGGAGAAAAGGGTAATAATATGGACTATTTAACTCCTAAGTCCAGTTTGAAGTTTGAGTGTTTACATTAATTAGCATATTCGGAAATACTGTGAAAACCCCAAAGGTACCAAGGCAAGATGAGACTATTCTAACACTCCCCCTTAGTGCCAGAATTGGAGACTTGACTCTCCCCCTTCACGTTGGGTAGGAGTCTAAGAGATACTAACCCCGAGCGATCCATGAGGCACACCTTATCTAATACCATGTAAAATTTGCGGGTCAAACTTATCCTTAAAACCGGCATACTAGGAAAGAATGCCCATGGTTTAATATACCATCCATCTTAGGCAGTGTGGAACCTACAATCACAGACAATAACAACTTAAATCCACTAGGCATGCTTACAGATGAGGTAAAACTCAGTGATTATTGGTTTCTGATGCGAGAGATAATCTCATCATATAAGAAACTACTCAAGAGGAGGGGGGGAAAGATGATATGGATAACCCTAGCTAAGTTAGTAGAGAGACTAATTAAGATCCTAACTCCTAAGTAAGCTGGAATTGACTGAAGGTGACTTCAGTAATTTCCAAAAGGCAATTCGAATTAATAATGGGATTTCCTTTGGGTAACACTCCAACCACTCCACGGTTCTTCTGTTGCATGTTATGCATCATCTTTGGATAACAAATTTTGAATTCTGTGCTAACTACTTCATGCAGTTAAAGGAGTATCCAGTGGAGGCACGTAAATTGCGTCTTTCTTTGTTGAACCTCTCAAACAATTCATTGTCTGGATTGCCCCCTGAATTGGGTAAGGTTAACAATTCATACCATTTAATCCCGTATGACTTGTGATGCTGTAAAAAAAGTCTCTTTGTAATTTCAATTTGGAAGTTATGAAGGGATCAGAATTCTACTTTTGTTGATGCAATTTACAGTTGGTTAAAAGAATTGATATTTTTGATAATCATATAAGAAAGAAAGTGGTACTTCTCATACCTTCGCCAAACATATTAGACTATGCCAAAAATTGGGACCTAATTCTTTTTGGTTTAGAGATCTTAGAATACTAAAGTGGCACAAGTTAGTAGTGCACTAGTCTTAACTATATTTGCACGTCTGGCAGAGTGGGGGTGGGCGGATGGGATAATGAAATGATGAAGTTTAGTTACATATAACTCAGGAAAAGCTCTAATGCTAGTGGGATGGTGGAGGGTGGGCAAATAGAATGATGAGTAAACCTTGGATGTTTATGTATATTATACTCAGAAAAGCTCTACTACCTACCTTCTGTTATCTTTAAATCCAATTTTGCAAATTCTTATGGTTAACTGATGAAAATTATTCATTGTTTAGGACAGATGACTACACTGCGGCAACTTTTGCTTACCGGAAATCCAATACGAACTCTTCGTAGGTGAGGCATCTTCTTGGCCCTTATCATTTTGTGCTTCTTTTAAGTAAGTGTTATCCAACAGATTTTTTCCTCTCCCAGCACATTGGTTTCTGGATCAACTCCTGCTCTGCTGAAGTATCTTCGAAGTAGACTTTCTGAGAATGAAGGTATGTTCATTTGACAACACATGCATGACCATTTTCCTTTTTTTTGCCTCTCAAACCTGCTAATTTTACAAAAAAAATTTCTTTCTAAAAGGGATTATAGACTAGTTTTACTGGTTGAGTGTTTGAAACTTGGAAAGAATTAAACATCCTAATTCTAATTTGACAACTAATAATAAGCATTCAATTCTGGAAGTATATCACAGAGAAATCTACAACATTGTAAGAGTTCCAAAAATTCGCCACCATGATTTACAGTATTCAACCAACTTTTGTCTTCAAGTAAATTTAATTCAAGATTTGTGATATAGATGCTGAAGGTACAAGTACAAGAAAAGAGGACGTGATTGCCATGGCAGCTTGACTATCTATCGCTTCAAAGGTGCTGTTTTTTATTTTTTCTAAGATAACCTATTTTATGAATGATCATTTTATAGCTTGATTTGCTGTCCATGCCCACCCTTTTTCCCTTCTTTTATATTTGTATTGGTTGTTCTAGATGTCTGGTATAGAGCTCAGATTCAGCCTTCTTTGTAATCCTTCTTTCTGATGCTGGACTGTTGCACTTCAAAATGGTTTTACTTTCAGGAACTTTCGATGGAAGGGGTGGGTTTGAGTGCTGTCCCATCAGAGGTATGGGAGTCGACTGAGCTCATAAAGGTTGATCTTTCTAGGAATTCCATCCAAGAGCTCCCAGTTGAACTTTCATCATGTATCAACCTTCAGGTAAAGTATCTTTATACTTATCATGTCTTTATACTTATCGCTTGCCTGCTTGTGAGGGAATGAATGATGAAGTTCATAAAGTTGAGTGCATGTATACTAGTAATTTTTTCCCTGACTTAGTGATACTACTGGTCGTACTCAGTGCACAAGGCTCCCGCTTTACGCAGGGTCTGGAAGAGGTGAATGTCGGCTAGTCTTACCCCATTTATGGAGAGGCTGCTCCCAAGTCTCGAACCCGAGACCTACCGCTCATGGGCGAAGGCACTTGCCATCGCACCAAGTGCGACCTCTGACTTAGTGATACTACTGGTTACAATTATTTTGTGGCTTGACTTCCGAAGCTTTATGCATTGTCTAGGTGTAAGGCTAAATGGTGGAAAAGGTTCAGAGATAGTTTAGGAAGATGCAAATGGTTTAAATTGAAATCGTGAAGAAAACTAGGGTTTGGGCCGCTGTTCCGGGGATGTAAAAAATATCTTGAGAGTAATAGATAGGCTGTTTAGGGAACTCTAAATTAGGATAAGAGGGATAGGGTTTGGTTGCAAAAGTTTTAGAGTATACAAAAAATTATAGTGAGCAACTGATAAATCTTCGTATTAGTTGAACTCCAGTTGCTTGATGTATACAAATGTGGTTATGCAGGCCTCCATAATTTGATATTTGTTTCTCCTTTCCAAGTACTTTATCTTTGTAATGAATAGTAATTGATCATACGACTTGCTTTTTTTTTTTTAAATCTGCATTGTAAGTCATCCTTACATTTGTCCAAATGTGCAGACATTAATTTTATCCAGGAAAAAGATTACAGACTGGCCAGGTGCAATTTTACAGTCGCTTCCTAATCTTTTGTGTTTGAAGTTGGACAATAATCCCCTAAGACAGGTAAATACATGTAGCTGGTCCAATCGTCATTTTCTTGTCTTGTCAATATATTTTCATGAGTTATTAGAGTTTTAGTAAACAAATAAGGGATGTGGTTCATGACAAATACAATTCTCGCAACAAACCTTTTAATACCATGATATATATTATTACCAATGTATTCCAAAAATCTTAATCTGTCAAGTAATGGGTCAAACATTGTATATCAAACGAAAAGATGTGAGGACCCTCCTTATTTCTTGACTTGTAGATTCCACCAGGTGGATTTCAAGCAGCCCCTATGCTTCAGATTCTAGATCTAAGTGGTAACGTGGCTTCATTGCCAGAGCATCCCGCATTTTCTAGCTTACCGCATTTGCAGGAGCTTTACCTGAGGTTAGTGAACTTATGACACACACTCACACACTCACACACTCACACGTAGAGATAATATATGAATGTGTTGCGTGCTTGTAGATATTGAAGTTCCTAATAACAACACTGCTGTTTGCATACATCTATTTTCGTTGTTTCTGTTTTAGGCTAAGCTACATCTTTTTTCACTTGATAGACAAATGCAGCTAAGAGAAGTTCCATCGGAAGTCTTGAGTTTGCAGCAACTGCGGATCCTTGACTTGAGCCAAAATTCCCTCCAATTGGTTCCAGTGGTAATATATTACTTGCCTAAGAAACAAATATACAAGTAATATCTCTAAATTTAAAAGTGTGTAAGCAGACTGCTGTAGAGGTTTTATGATATTAGTGGTAGATACTTTATGAGTTTAAAGGGGGGTCCTAATTTCATGAGGTGATAGGAGGGAGGGTTGGATTTATCCCTTTGCATAAAATTTCTTTAAAAGAATTTGAAAGCAAATAAAAGAGAAAAAAAGCTAATTGTTGCAACCATGCCTGCCAGTCTTGGAGGCACCCCTGAGAGGAATAGCTGTGGCTGTCATTAGGGCATTTAGTACAAATTAAGTTTTTATGCACAAATTAGTATTTATAAAATAGGAATAAAAATTTGTTAACCGAGGAAATATTATTTTATACAAAATAAAGAACAATCACTCTTTACAACGTAAATTTTAATAAGCGGAGTTATTCTTAAAATGACATCACTAAATTTAGGTCATTTTCTTGTCCCAATAGCCTTTGTTCATGTGGCACTGTGAGGAGTTGGGTAAAAGTTTAGGTCCTAGGTTCAAGTCTCACGGAATAAAATAAAAAACTGTATTTTTATTCAGCTAATGTATTTCCATATTTCACGTCGCATATAGTACATATTAAGTACAAACAGAAAAAATGGACGTCTCAAAATCCTGGGGCTTGCCTTTGGCAGTCCAAGGAAATGCTCTAAATGTCAGATTTTGGTTCTCAGTTCATAAATCATGTCCTTCAAAGAAGATTTTGGTTCTCAGTTCATGTCCTTCAAAGAACTTCTTTCCTTCTTGTGGTACGTTAATTGTGATCTGAATTCTTGATTATCCCTGTTAATATTGGCGTGCAGGAGTTCAAAAATCTTGCTTCACTCACTGAGCTGGGCCTATCTGACAATAACATATCGATGCTTTCCCCAGAGTTGGTCAGTACATGAAAAGCTTTCACAGATGTTTTGATTTCTTAGGTTGTGACAACTGACTTCTTGATTATAGAGAACAAAAGATTCCGTAGACTCGTATGATTGACCATATAAAAAGATCGGATATATAGAGCTTTACCCAACTTGCAGAGAGATTTCTCATTTCGAGCCCTGGTCGCAATGATGTAAACATCGCGCCAAAGCTTATGTTACTAGAAGTATGGTCCTGCAATGGTTGGGGTCGGTCATGATGAAAGCAACTAAAAGATAATTGATTGAATTGTTTCTTTTGTAGCTAAGATTATCTTCATTAATGGATTGCCTTACGTCTTCCCTAAGTTGTCTACTAGCTCACATAATTTATTTGATCTATTCTAATCTAAAGCATTCCTTTGATCAGGGGTTGCTTGAGCCTAGCTTACAAGCATTGAGACTTGATGGAAATCCATTAAGAAGGTATGCTACTTTTTCCTCATTTCCTATTAGTCACTGGAAGGTTTGCTGTAATTTCGTATTTTTGTGGTGTTAAACTTAAGTAGTACAAAATTTTGCTGCGCATATAAAAGAAAAGGACTTCGAGATCAATTTTAGGTCAGTAAAGTTACTTCAGGATTGTCACTGGCTCAATGCCGAACTCGATTATCTGGGAAATACGGTTAAGGATGTATGGAAATCACCTGTGTGTCGCTGATCTACGATGGACAAAGATGCAAGGCAACAGTCATCTATTGGCCTACGACAACTTGAGGCGTGATCCCAAACTCAAAGTATGTCTGCTTGAGTTCTTACAATGATGCACCCTGGATAGTCTCTTGCTATCAATTGCTTTATTTCATTAGGAAGTTGAAAATTCCCTCTAAGAAGCTAAAAAGACATTAACAGTAAAAATGTCAACGAGGCAATACATTCCGTCCAATTGCGTGCTAATCAGTCGGGCTTCCTACCAAAACATCAATCCATTGATAATAGAATGATTCCTGTTGAATATACTTCATTTCAATGATTACCGGATTTCTAAATTCCCCGCTGTTCCTATGCATCATTGACCCTTCTCATGTTATTTTTATGTACTTGAACAGTATCCGGAGGACGGTTTTAGATAGAGGAACCAAAGTTGTTCTGCAATATCTCAAGGACAAAATTGTTGAAGACTAGCATCTTTGCATTCGCTCCCTTCTTGTCCAGATTCATTCCACTTTTACATGTGACCAAGATCTTGATCTGAAGACCGCAACACTTGTACCGCTTGGTGTATCGCAGCTTTGTATCATTTGAGTGTATGATTAGTATTCTTCACCTTCGGATCGCCGCCTAATTAAATTCCAGATCAATTGTTTGTTTTTTTGATGTTGTCATTGGAGCTTGACTTGTAGGTGCATGTGAATTTTACCAATACACACATTTTAGTTTTACAGATAAATAATATTATTGACAGCAGAGTATAGATTTTTTCGAATTTTCAATGCGAGGGGATTTAAAGAGGGAATTTACGTGTTAAGAGAAAGTGATTTTACTTTGAACTTTGGTGAATTTCAAGTTAATGTCATGGAAAAATAGGTGACCATCTTTTATATATTTTGAAGCGTGGTATTACTCACATACCTCTTTTTACCTTTCACTCTCTTGTTAATTTTTGTCTATTGATTTTCTTCAATTTATTCGATTTAACGATCGTAAATTGAGACGGGTGCGTGAGAGGTAAAATAAGTGTGGATAGCACCATCCTCAAAGTTGTTATTCCAGCTTTGACATTTATGAACATCGACAGAAGCTCAAGCGCTTCGAGATGCTTTGCTCTTGGCCAATCAACGTTAAATCAAGAAAATTGTGGTGGAAGGCGACTCAAAGATTGTTATTGATGCAGCTTGGGAAAATATGCGGTACCGTGGATTTGGTGAAATGGAATTAAGTCTTTAAAGAAGCAAACTTTATAGCAGATGTTATTACCGTTTTTGAGTATAATTGTACTAATTTATATGTTTGGGATGGGTATGTTCCTGCCCAAGCAAAAAACGCTCTTTTGTATGACTCTCGAGACCTTGAGGCCTCGTTTGGCACACCGTATTAAGCATCGGATAGGGTTAATAATGCGGGAGCGGGTGTTTGGAGACTTACGTACTAAATAGTCGCCGGACTAACAAATCCGGTCCCAATTAATTAGTACGCCTCACACCCGTTAGTTAGTACGCTCAAAAAGCTCGGTATAATTTAGTCGGCCTCAAAACGCCTCGCACCCCTCTCGCATCTGCTCCGTCATCTCGTGTCTGTTGCTCTGGAGATTCAGAGCTAAATCTGCGGAACCACTCCCGCTCACACCTGATTGCATCATCTTCCTCATGGGTGTTTTCTCGTTTCATCTTCATCGTCTTCCTTTTGCTGCAATTTTCCTTTTTTTTCTTCTTTTTTTCTCTGTCTTGTTTCCTTTAGTTTGTGATTTTTTCTATTTGATGGATTTGTGATTCTTGATAATTTGTTATTTTTTTCTGTTTGATGGATTAGTTTGTGATTTTCGTTGTGATATGGGTTTCAAGGGGATCTCGAATCTCTGAGCACTTCTCCCCTGTTCGTCCTTCCCTGGGTTTCTTTTGATTTTTTTTTTTTTTTTGAGATTTTTTTTGTCGAATTTATTTTAATTATCATTCCTAAAATACTATTAACAAGTAATTAAAAAATATAACATAATTGATCCTATTAATACGGTGATTAGTCCAATATTGCACTAAACATCCGACTAATTTATTTAGTACTATCCGACGACTATTTATCCTATCCGACTAAAATAATCAGTACAGTCCGAGCTGCCAAACGAGGCGAGTGTTACTGAGGCTTCTCCTTAAATTAATTTCCTTCTTCCCAAAAAAGAAAAAAAAAAGCTATTTCACAATAATACGGGTGAAAGTAAAAGTTAACACAGTAAAATTGTGACACCCTATGGGCTTTTACTGTATAAAGCCGGACCTCATTTTCTTTTTCTCTGCAACTGAAAACTGTAAGAGAAGAGAGAACCACACTGTAAGAGAACAGAGAGAGAGAGGAGAGAGAACCACACTGTAAGAGTAAGAGAACAGAGAGAGAGGAGAGAGCACCACCACCGCCACAATGGATTTGCAAGTCGAGCGAAAAGACATCGTTGAGCCCGAACGCACCCACGCCTTCAAGATGAAAGGTAAGAAGTTGTTCAGCAAGTTTAATGGTTATTTTACTTACTAAGCGAAGCTAGCAGTAATTTGTTAATTTTATATTTTACTGGTCTAGTGTTGGCATTGTACTCTTTTGTCGGTTGATTAGGATGAGAATTTGAAATACAAACAGTAATCATAATACAAGAAATTAATATTTTAAAAAAAAAATTCAATCTCATATTGTTTCAGCCCCGAAAGATTGTCATGGAACCCTAAATTTTGCGTATTCGTGGGGAAAATACGCATTTGTGGTGGTGGATTCCAGGAAGAGCAATTCATATGGGTATACGATCTCCAATGAGGAGACTAAACTGTTTCAAATTCCTGGAGTTTCAAGTATTCATATGCTCACTTATGGTAACGTGGCCGCTTACACGTTCGTGATGACACAACTGAAAGAATGCCGAGGTTCTCCTGCAGTCTGGGTTTGGCATCAACGTGAACTGGGTGTGCCATGCCATTTATTCGTGTCAAACTACGGAATCCACTCATCGTTGCCTGGGTTCCATCCAACCACTATGAATCCAGCGGATTCCGTAGTTTGACACGAATAAATGGCATGGCACACCCAGTTCACGTTGATGACAAACCCAGACTGCAGGCGAACCTCGGCATTCTCTTTCAGTTGTGTCATCACGAACGTGTAAGCGGCCACGTTACCATAAGTGAGCAGATGAATACTTGAAACTCCAGGAATTTGAAACAGTTTAGTCTCCTAATTGGAGATCGTATACCCATATGAATTGCTCTTCCTGGAATCCACCACCACAAATGCGTATTTTCCCCACGAATACGCAAAATTTAGGGTTCCATGACAATCTTCCGAGGCTGAAACAATGAGATTGAATTTTTTTTTTAAATATTTTAATTTCTTGTATTATGATTACTGTTTGTATTTCAAATTCTCATCCTAATCAACTGACAAAAGAGTACAATGCCAACACTAGACCAGTAAAATATAAAATTAACAAATTACTACTACCTTCGCTTAGTAAGTAAAATAACCATTAAACTTGCTGAACAACTTCTTACCTTTCATCTTGAAGGCGTGGGTGCATTTGGGCTCAACGATGTCTTTTCGCTCGACTTGCAAATCCATTGTGGCGGTGGTGGTGCTCTCTCCTCTCTCTCTCTGTTCTCTTACTCTTACAGTGTGGTTCTCTCTCCTCTCTCTCTCTCTCTCTTCTCTTACAGTCCTCAGTTTTTAGTTGCAGAGAAAAAGAAAATGAGGTCCGACTTTATACAGTAAAAGCCCATAGGGTGTCACAATTTTACTGTGTTAACTTTTACTTTCACCCGTATTATTGTGAAATAGCTTTTTTTTTTCTTTTTTGGGAAGAAGGAAATTAATTTAAGGAGAAGCCTCAGTAACACTCAAGGTCTCGAGTTGACTTGGCATTCGTGTCGTGTTTCCCGTGTTCGTGTCGTTTTCGTATCATACCCGATATCTTAACAGATCGTGTCGTGTAACACCCAGTAAAATAAACGGGTAAAATGATCCGACCCGAAATCAACCCGATAATATTAATGGGTAATATGACCCGACCCGTTACCCGTTAAGGAAAATATATTTTAAACCAATAAATAATTAAATAAAAAACATAACACTTTTTTTGAGTGAAAAAAAGGTTGAACCCACAATTGCTTGATTAGAACCAAAACACAAATCAATCTTCTAACCATGCAAGAATGGTATTGCTTGATTACAATTTGATAGTCAATGGGACTATAAATTTATTTCATGGGACCGACATTCAATTTACGTGAGCACATGGATATGAAACTAGGAACTTGGTAAAGTGCTTAACATACCTGGTAATAAAACCCTGTACCACTACAACATATGCTGATTATCACGCATATCGGGACCAGCATGCTGTGGAAACCCTGCTCCAATAACACAAATCCCATCTTTGATATCACAGATGCCATCCTGCAATAAGATGTGTGATAATTGCATTATAATTTTAAACATGGCTTGACAACAACAGCAGCTTCATGATTTAAATCAACAAGACTTAGGCCCCGTTTGGGATTGAGGTGATTTTAAAAAAAGCCACTGTGATAAAAAGTTGAGGGTCATTTTTGTGTTTGGTAAACTGAAAAAAAAGGGCTTATTTTGGAAGCTGCTGTGAGAATAAGCTGAAAATCAAAGGAAAAGCTGAAGCTGCTATTTGCTGCTTTGAAAAAAAGCCAGTTTTTTCAAAGCACACGGAGCTACAGTGCTCCTTTAATGAAAAGACACACTATCATCCTGATTTTTTTTCCAAAAGCACTTTCACAAAAAAGTTTACCAAACACTCTACTGACTTTATTTCACAGCCGCTTATTCTCACAGCACAGCCGCTTATTCTCACAGCAGCTTTTTTTCAAAGCGCAGCAATACCAAACCAGCCCTTAAAACTTTCTATCGTTTGTAACATAAAGTACACACAACTGACATGCTCAACACATCATTGACATCTACTAGCATGCACACTATAACTCATTATATGCTTTTTAATAATTTCCCTTTTAGAACTGAAAGATGAGAGAGATGAATCTATATGTGAATCGTGATAAGAAACATGCTGGACAGAATCATACCCGAACAAAATGCCAGATTCCAAGCCATATATAATTTCTTCAACAACTTCATATTCCATCTGTACCATGAGCAGGTATCAGTGAACTGGTCGTGGGCACCATACTCAAACACTAAAGATAGATGAAACGAAGTAATCAGCTTACCAACTCCTGTTCTTTGCGTTGACGTCTGTAGATGCGTAGCCACCCATTAAGGAGGACCTATTTAAAGAGGCCTTGCAGGGTTAGAATCATTACACTGCATAAACCCAAGTGTCCAACTATAAACATCAGATGATGCACGGTATAAGGTACCTACAAACAAGAAGGCGACTACAATTGCCAACCATGGTAGATGAAACACCGATATTATGGAAGCCTTTTGCTCCTCACCTCCGGCACCAACCCCTGCAAATACAAAATCTCACACAAATTATTCTTAAAACAAAACACACAATCAAAAGTAATGTAACAGTTCCCAGTGAAGACACTTGAATTTTCAAGCACAGTGAAGAACTTACATTACCTATAGTGCCAATGCCTGCTAATGTAATCCCCATCCAGTCAACATCATTCATCATTTCCTTCAGATAAAAATGGGAAAAGATTGAAAGAATCGCAAGTCCACACCCGGAAACCGGTTGTATGACAGACACCTGAAAAATACATCATCCAACATTCATCAAAATGTAGCACAGCATTAATTCCAATCACCAAATACGTAAACAAATTGCAGAAAGAAAACAAATACCCCAAAAATCGAAACAATAAACAATGAAAAATCCTAGCTTCGGGGTTGAAGCACTTACAGGAGCTAAAGACAATGCTCTCAACATTAACAAAGCTCCGAATATATCCATCAGAAATCCTATCAGCCATGCTTTGAAACATACGCCCTGATCACCTGAAAACATATACAACATTCAAAATTTGAAATTTTGTTGTAAATCCTCAAAATTTGGGAATTTGAAACGAAACCCAATTCCCAGTTGGAACCGGAATCCCGGAATCCAAATCCAAAATTACAAATTGGGATTCGAAACTTGCAGGTCGAGTTAAGGTGATCTGTGAGTCAGTGCATACCAAAATGGAGTAGCAGCTCCTTCTTCTCCTTCTTCCATGGCTTCCATTCCAAGAGAGGAATCCAACGCAAGAAGCTGTGTCAATCGTTCGTGGTCAGAAATGGGAAATATGAGCGTAGAAAGAGTGAAGAGAGAGAAAGGTTGAAGAGGGAGAAATACTTACATAGGAAGATGTCGTACGAATGGAAGACGAGAAGATCGTGGCTGTCGGAATTTTGGAAGAAAGACGGCGGGAGAGAGGGGCTAGGAAGAACAAACGGCGCCGCGGGCGGGTTGGGAGAGGGTTACGGCCGGGAGTGGGGAGACTAGACAGAAAGAATTTAGGGCTAGGCAGTGGGGTTTTTTTGTTTTGATCAAATCAGTCCGGACTCATATGGAAAACAATGGAAAATATGAGGGGTTTTTTGTCCAAAAAAAATTGTAATAATATAATTGAAATAGAATCCAACGGTACAGATTTAATCTCATTGATCTAACGGCTGTTATTTAAGTAAAGTCTTTAATAGTTTTTTAATTAATGTAGAAGTATAAAAAATATAGAAAAAATATATAAACGCTCGTAATAACAAGCTTTACAACTTTTGTGAAGAACTTAACTTCGAAATTCGCCACTATAATCATATAAATCATAGATCAAAATTTAACCGTTGATTATTGTTTACATTTATGCTTTATTTTTCTCATCAAATTTTGTTTTTTCAGATTTTCTTTTTTAAAAACATGATCTATTAGAGGATGCAAGAAGATGAACGGTTTGGATCGTTGATATTATGTTCAAAGTTTTACGATTAGTCAAAATATTGCTTGATGTTTATAAAGTTTATACAAACTATATGACATCAACTCATATTTCAATTAACCATAAATATCGAAACGTGATATCAAAGATATGAACCGTTCATCTTCTTACATCCACCAGATGATCATGTTTTAAAAAAAGAAAATTTAAAAAATGAAATTCAGTAACAAGAATAAAGCGTAAATGATAATCGACGGTTAAATATAAATTGAAGGTTTATGGATTATAGTGTTGGATTTCGAAGCTGACCCCTTCATGAAAGTTGTAAAGCTTGTCATTAAGAGTGATTGGATATTTTTTTTACATTTTTTACACTTCTACAATAATTATTATTAATTTTATTAATTTTGCCTTCAAATAAAAAACATTATTCATGAGGGTTTGGGAGGATTTTAAAAATCTAAACGATAAAGTGTAACCATTATCTACTCGTAGAGGAATAATGATGAATAGCAAGTGTTTATATATTCTTTCACATTTTTCATACTTGTATTGTATGTATGTCTTCTTAGTTCTTGCCTATACAAATATTATACTAGTTTATTTTAATTTTGGACAAGAACATGTTAACTGTTAAGTAAAATTTATTATCCTAGTAAATTAGTAATGATAATAAAGAACTCTCATAATAAAAATAAGGGGAAACTTGATATAAGTCCAATTTTTTTAGCCAATAGTAAGAATAGTCCAATTTATTAAAATAAGTCCAATTCTTTAAATTTAATTATTTAATTATCAATAATTATCTATTCAATAATAAGATTTATTATAAAAATCAAATTTCTTCCTAATTATCTCTTTGATTATTATTATTATTATTATTTTGTTATTTCTTGTTCTTCCTCCCTCTTTAAACCTCGTTTATAGATTTTATTTTTAATTTTTATACTCAACCTATATCACAGGTTAATTATTTTTATGTATCTATATGACAGATTCTTCTTTATAATTAACGTGTTACAGATTAATGTGTCTTGCTTCGCTTGTAGGTATATTATGTTTTTCCTACTTTTTAGTTAGGTTTCATATCTCGTTTATAGTATATTAGTTTTTTCTGTTATAAGATATTAATTAGATTTTTTGGAGTTGAAAAATGCTTCATATTAGAATATTTTAATTGATTTTTAATATTTTAAAGAAATATAAAATGAGTATAAAAGAAATAAAAACATGTAATTATATAACTGGACTCACTCCTAAAAATCATCTATATTTTTGGACCTAGATCTAAAAGCCCCTAAAAATAAATAATGACTAAAACTTTTTTTTTATAACTTATATAGAATAATAATACAAAAAAATATATGTAATATAGAATATATTGTATATATTAATATGGCTATTGTATTTTATAATAAATCTTTTAGTAATTAAACTTTAAAATTATCAAATTAATTTTTTTCTTAACGGGTCGAAACGGGTCACCCACGTGTTACCCACGTGTATACCCGTTAAGAACCCGTTAATAACGGGTTCTTAACGGGTCACCCGATAATGACCCGATAGGTTATCGTGTTGACCCGAAACCCGTTATTTTCGTGTCGTGTCATCGTATCGTGTCAGAAACTGCCAAGTCTAGTCTCAAGAGTCATACAAAAGAGCTTTTTTTGCTTAGGCAGGAACATACCCATCCCAAACATATAAATTAGTACAATTATACTCAAGAACGGTAATAGCATCTGCTATAAAGTTTGCTTCTTTAAAGACTTGATTCCATTTCACCAAATCCACGGTATCGCATATTTTCCCAAGCTGCATCAATAACAATCTTTGAGTCGCCTTCCACCACAATTTTCTTGATTTAACGTTGATTGGCCAAGAGAAAAGCATCCCGAAGTGCTTGAGCTTCCGCCGATGTTCATAAATGTCAAAGCTGGAATAACAACTTTGAGGATAGTGCAATTTCAAAGTTGGAATAACAACTTTGAGGAAGTTGATAACTTATCACCTAAGAAGTGGTAGCCTTGAAGGATATTTCTTTTTTATTAAAAAACTTAGCACCATAAACCCCATCGTATATTTGTTCATGAGAAATGAAAGAAAGGGAAAACGGTAACTAAAGAATACTTTTTTTGGGGCTATTAGGTAAACCATATGGGAGAATGCCTCGTTGTATCAAAGTTTTCGGTTTTCGCTTCGAAGATGATTAGTTGTCGAGAAAGACTCAATTTTCCAATATTTCATCCCTATTCTAGGTCAATACACATTTATGTAGGGGATGTAGAAAGATGATCTAACACTTGTTATATATGTGGCTATGGCCTCTAACTACCATTGCATTTTTTACAATGATAGTTGTTTCTTTTTCTTGTTCTCCTAAACCTAAAAAGATGAATAAAAATGAATGAAAAGTGTGAATATTTAAATGAACTGAACTTTACACCAAAAAAAAATATAAATGGTCTTCACAAATCAAGTCAAGTCTTTATGTAGAAAAAAGAAACTAATTGACAAAAGAAAGCCAAGAGGATTCTCACTGAATCCTTTTGGCAAGGATAATGAGGATTTGTAAATTATGTATGTTTATCATATATCGTACGATTAGTTTTTATCAGGTATTATTTATATTTAAATTTAAATAAAAATATTTAAAATAATTTTTGACCGTACGATATATGATAAACGAATATAATTTATGGATTCCCGATTTCCTCACAAAGAGACTTCGACGAAAATCCAGATTCGAAACCTGCACACTGAACACTGAGAGCCAGCGAATCCTTAACAGCTAACTCATCAGACCGTTTGGAAAGTAGTCTGTTATCTTTGGGAGTGAGAAGGTTCATGGCCACCACCGCAGCGGTCATATCATTCTTCATCACGGAATCCCCAACGGTAAGAGGACCAGTAGGGGAGACGAAGGATGGGCGCCATATGTTGTCTGGAGAAGGCGGGGCTGCCTCTTCAACAAGGTTCAAGTCAAAACGACGGTCGGAGGGGCCAGACATTTTCAAAGGTGTTGAAGAGAGAAGAGGTCGGACAAATCAAGATCTTAGAAGTGCAAGAATGAAGCTTCTACTGGTGGAGAGCTTCAACATACAAGCTTTAACAAAAGAAAATTCAAAGAACTTAGCGAAGAAGGCTTTGGTGTATTTAACACAATACGTTGAAATGAAGGAAAGCTTATTTATTGATATCCCCGATAAGCTACAAATATGTACATATACATGAGTCAAAATAAGCACACAAGAGGGAGCATTCACAAAGGTTGCTTAGGAGAAGTCTCAGCAGTCGGTAGAGCCCCAGAAAGAGAAGGCACCGAAGGGGGATCATTTGGAGCCTCAGTACTGGACAGAACCCTAGAAGGAGGAGGCATCAGAGGTTGATCATTTGGAGCTTCATTACGCGGTACAGCCCCAGAAGACGAAGGCAATAAATGCCTTTGGAACAAACCCACAAATCTCTGATGATCAAGTAAAACCTGACCATCAGTTTCCTTCATCTGGTCAAGCTTCCTCTTCATGTTTGTAGCATAGTCATGTGCGAGCCGGTGCAACTGTTTATTCTCATGCTTGAGCCCTCTAATCTCCTGTTTGAGACTCATCACTTCAGCCGCCAATGATTCAACTTGGCGGGTTCGAGCAAATAGGCGTTGGGCCATATTAGACACAGAACCTGCACACTGAACACTGAGAGCCAGCGAATCCTTAACAGCTAACTCATCAGACCGTTTGGAAAGTAGTCTGTTATCTTTGGGAGTGAGAAGGTTCCTGGCCACCACCGCAGCGGTCATATCATTCTTCATCACGGAATCCCCAACGGTAAGAGGACCAGTAGGGGAGACGAAGGATGGGCGCCATATGTTGTCTGGAGAAGGCGGGGCTGCCTCTTCAACAAGGTTCAAGTCAAAACGACGGTCGGAGGGGCCAGAAATTTTCAAAGGTGTTGAAGAGAGAAGAGGTCGGACAAATCAAGATCTTAGAAGTGCAAGAATGAAGCTTCTACTGGTGGAGATTCAAGTGTGCTTTGGAACTTAATGCCAGCCCCTATAAAAATCTGCACTCGACGAAGCTTCAGAAATTGAAGAGGCGCCTGCTCAGAAATCGAATAGGCGTTTGCTTTCTCAAAAGCTGGGCTGCTTAGAGATCACGAGGGTTGATCTCAGAAATCGAAGAGGCGTTTGCTTTCTCAAAAGTTGGGCTGCTCAAATACCACGAAGGCCGATCTCAAAAATCGAAGAGGCGCTCGCTTTCTCAAAAGCTGGGCTCCCCAGAGACCACGAGGGCCGATCTCAGAAATCGAAGAGGCACCTACTTTTCCAGCCTTTTCCAGCCTTGTCAGCACCTGTCACATGCACACTCAGTTTTGCGGAAATTATGGGCATTCTGTCAAAGACTTCTGGGGAAGTAGAAAACACATGAATCTTACTGTTCAATCACCCACTTCCCACACGCAACAATAGCTCATGGGTACCACAAATAACTTTGCCAAAGTTCTCTGCCAAAGTTGAGCACGTGAAGCTTGCAGCTCCCACTACATCGCTCTGACCAAGAAGGGTAAAAGAATAGCAAAGAAACAGCACTAACAAAGTTTAGACCCATAAATTTTGAAGGTCTAGCTACCATATTATTACCCACAAGGGTAAAGGAACAGTACCACTGCTGGATAATTGGAAAGTCCCTGTGTGTCAACCTCTGTGCTTCGTGGCAAGGTAGACTAGCAAACATGCCCAACCTTTACTCACATTCGAGAAAACACTCCCAATAAGATTGCTTGCTCCAAAATCGAAGAGGCACCGTCCTCCGAATCTCGAGAGCCAGACTCCCAACATGACTACTTTCTTAAAAATCGAAGAGAGGGTAAAGGAACAGTACCATTGCTGGATAATTGGAAAGTCCCTGTGTGTCAACCTCTGTGCTTCGTGGCAAGGTAGACTAGCAAACATGCCCAACCTTTACTCACATTCGAGAAAACACTCCCAACAAGATTGCTTGCTCCAAAATCGAAGAGGCACCGCCCTCCGAATCTCGAGAGCCAGACTCCCAACATGATTACTTTCTCAAAAATCGAAGAGACACTGCTCCCCGAATCTCGAGAGCCAGACCCCCAGCATGATTGTTTTCTCAAAAATCGATGAGGCATCGTTCTCCGAATCAATCGAAGAGGCGCTCGCTTTCTCAAAAGCTGGGCTGCTCAGAGACCACGAGGGCCGATCTCAGAAATCGAAGAGGCACCTACTTTTCTAGCCTTGTCAGCACCTGTCACACGCACACTCAGCTTTGCAGAAATTATGGGCATTCTGTCGAAGACTTCTGGTGAAGTAGAAAGCACATGAATCTTACTGTTCAATCACCCACTTCCCACACGCAACAATAGCTCATGGGTACCACAAATAACTTTGCCAAAGTTCTCTGCCAAAGTTGAGCACGTGAAGCTTGCAGCTCCCACTACATCGCTCTGACCAAGAAAGGTAAAAGAATAGCAAAGAAACAGCACTAACAAAAGTTTAGACACATAAATTTTGAAGGTCTAGCTACCATATTATTACCCACAACTGTAAAGGAACAGTACCACTGCTGGATAATTGGAAAGTCCCTGTGTGTCAACCTCTGTGCTTTGTGGCAAGGTAGACTAGCAAACATGCTCAACCTTTACTCACATTCGAGAAAACACTCCCAATAAGATTGCTTGCTCCAAAATCGAAGAGGCACCGTCCTCCGAATCTCGAGAGCCAGACTCCCAACATGACTACTTTCTCAAAATCGAAGAGAGGGTAAAGGAACAGTACCATTGCTGGATAATTGGAAAGTCCCTGTGTGTCAACCTTTGTGCTTCGTGGCAAGGTAGACTAGCAAACATGCCCAACCTTTACTCACATTCGAGACAACACTCCCAACAAGATTGCTTGCTCCAAAATCGAAGAGGCACCGCCCTCCGAATCTCGAGAGCCAGACTCCCAACATGATTACTTCCTCAAAAATCGAAGAGACACTGCTCTCCGAATCTCGAGAGTCATACCCCCAGCATGATTGCTTTCTCAAAAATCGAAGAGGCATCGTTCTCCGAATCTCGAGAGCCAGATACCACAGACCACTTTTTCAAAGTGCTCTGACAGAGTTAAAACATGTGAAACTGGCAGCTCCCACTACCGTGCTATGACCAAGCAGGGTAAAGGAATAGCATTACTACTTGTTGTTAGGGAGACTCCTATATATGTCGACCTCCATCCCCAACGGACAGGCAGACCTGCAAAAATGCTCAACCCTTCATCATATCTGAGAGGGCACTCCCAACGAAGCCTTTCGAAATATTCAGCTTTCTTTCCCCCCGATAATACCTCTGCAAACAAGCTATACTAGAGCAAGAATATCTCATATCATCAGGGTTAAAAGCAAGAGTATCCCATATCATGCTTTTTCCCTGTCTTTTCTTTTGGCCTTGTTTTTACCTGCAAGACAAGGAGAAAGAGAGCAATCAGTCAGCACTTGGAATCAAGCTTCCAGCCAGGAACTGACTGCCTGGAACCCCTTACCTGATTACTTACCTGGCATTGCTCTCGAGTACTCATCTTCAACATCTTATGTTTCCAGGGAAGATTCCGCATCTGCTTGAGGAACAGATAGGGCAAGTGCGAAGGATACAAGGAAGCATGTGGAGACAAGCGTAACAGCACACGTGCCGATACATTCATTACTCTGTCAAAAGCAAAAGTATCCCATATCAGCAGGGTGGAACGTACTCTAGATTTGATGGACTTGTTTTGACCCTCAAATTCTTCAGTCGGCCTTATACTCTGGAGGAAACCAGAAAACCCTCCAGCTCAGTTCAAGAATAAGCCTGTGGAAAGTTACTTCTTCAAAAGCAAAAGTATCTCATATCATCTCTTCTCATTTTTCTTCTCTTTATCCTTCATGCTGCTGCAAGATGGGGAGAAGGTGAACAATCAGTCGGAGCTCTGATTGCTTACCTTGTCTGTCACCTCTTTCAGCAGACCCCCTAGCTCGGCGACTTGGGGGACTCCTACTACATGGTTTGTATCGCGCTTGACCAAGCCTGAAACTACAAGTAAGCTTCAAGTGAAATTGATACATTACCTTGTGCATCTCCACCAGTTAAAGATACCACCCCTGGATGGAGGAAGAGTACTTCCAGAGAAGATGCCACATCTACCTATGAGACAGATAAGGCAAGTCAAGACGACACCACACTCCGATACTTAGAAGTTTCGTGATTACGAGATCATTTTCCCACAATATTTCCTAATGTCATTTGTAATAAATCATTCACTTGTACTCACTAAATGAGAGCTTGAACCTATGTACTTGTGTAAACCCTTCACAATTAATGAGAACTCTTCTATTCCGTAGACGTAGCCAATCTGGGTGAACCACGTACATCTTGTGTTTGCTTTCCTATCTCTATCCATTTATATACTTATCCATACTAATGACCGGAGCAATCTAGCGAAGATCACAAAAAGCGATCGTTTTCGCTACCTAGGATCTATCTTGCAAGAGAACGGAGAATTAGATGGAGATCTCAACCATAGAATACGAGCTGGATGGAAAGAGTGCATCCGGCGTGTTGTGTGACCGTCGTAGGCCACTGAAGCTCAAGGGAAAATTTTATAGGACGGCAATAAGGCTAGCGATGTTGTATGGCACAGAATGTTGGGTGGTGAAGCATCAACACGTACACAAAATGGGTGTAGCGGAGATGAGGATGCTTCGTGGGATGTGTGGGCACACGAGAAAGGATAAGATTGGGAATGAGGATATCCGAGGTAAAGTAGGAGTAGCCGAAATTGTAGGAAATATGAGAGAAAATCGGCTCCGGTGATTTTGAACATGTGCAAAGAAGGCCGACTGACGCTCCGGTTCGAAGATGTGACTACGGGACAGAGGTTCAGGGCCGAAGGGGTAGAGGAAGACCTAGGACAACTTTGGAAGAGACTCTAAGAAAAGACTTAGAGTACTTGGATCTAACGGAGGACATGACACAAAACCGAGCGCAATGGCGTTCTAGGATTCATATAGCCGACCCCACTTAGTGGGAAAAGGCTTTGTTGTTGTTGTTGTTGTATACATGAACATATACGAAATAACAAGAGCAATTAGAAAATAACAGAGCTAAGTGCACTTCGTTAATTGGAGTCTAGAGGGGAACTTGACTTGACTTAATTTTGGTCGCATTGAACTCAACATGAAGGAATTAAAAATATAATATATAATTAATTAAAGAGAAGAAGGAAAAATTAAGCATTGTCAGGCCCACCCACACACATATATCTTATAATGGAATTTTGTGCTTTCAATTTTATAGCTGACCCAAAAGGTCTTCTTTCCCTTTTAAGGAAACAAAAGTAGGGTTGTTTTGGACCAAGTGTCCAAATTGATGCATGTGCCATGCATAGTGTGTGCATCCCTTTTCCTTTTCTTTTTCAAATCTTTCTGTCCCAGCCACTGCCCGAAACAAAAGTTGGATTGTTTTGAATAAAATAACATTTCTATATGTTGTACGTAAGTTATTAATTTTTTGGGCCACATAGTGTCCATGTGGCAGAGTTAAGCAAAAGTTTGTTAACAGACTTGAATTCGGATCATCTTTGGATTCTTTTTGTGAAGATCCTATAGATTTATAAATGGTGTCCGTTCATCATACATCGTGTGATCAAAAATTATTTTAAATTTTTTTCTTTAAAATTGAACACAAATAGTACCTGACGAAAACTGACTGCACGATGTACGATGAACGGACAAGACTCACGGATCTCTGGGATCCTCACAAAGAGGATCCGGAGAGGATCTTGTTGGAACAGACTTATATGGTGAGGGGTAAAGTGGAACACAAAACAAGTTTTACAGAGTTAGGCCTTCCCAGTGGTTTAAATGAGTTTGGTATCTTGCTACAGCGGTGTGAGTTTGATAGGATGAGTGTTATACAATAAAACCTATGAGTTCAATGTTACTAATTAATTTGAGCAATGATATTATGGAAGGAACTTATTTCATGTCCTTATAAAGGAATCCTTAATGACATGAATTATTTACCCAGTCATAGGCCCTAAACTAATATCAGACTATGATCGTAATTTTTTAGTGCTGGAGTAAGGCGAGTCGGAACTACGAAAACCAAGTATTATATTAATATGCCCTGCAAATCCTTACTTTAAAAAATGGTAGTGTGGTTTTGTAGGTTTGCGAAATTATGTGGTTTTGTAGGTTTTCAATTTTTAGTCGTGTGTCTAATAGCCACCTGAACGCCAATTTGTAAATATTAATTATTTGGTGTATAACTAATTTTTGCGAATCGTGTGTGGTTTTCGTCCTTGACCTTCCATAGTTCCACATATGAAGTATGATGTATCATCACCACACCATTAATAAAGGCATAAGTTGTAAATGTAGATTAACAATTATCACTTAGTATTACGGTCTATTGATATTCCTTTTCACTTGTAAATTAGAGGTCTTAGATTTGTTTCTCGTAAAAAATGAATTTGAACCACATTATTGTAAGTCTATCATGAGGTTAAGCTCACCTCGCTTCTGATTAATATAGATAATATCGTTTGTCTAAAAAAAATATGATTTGAAAAAAAATTATGTTATTAAATGTCGTGGTTTACAATATAAACATATATAAACTCCAATTATTATTTTTGTCATCTTGCAGCAGGGATTGTGTCATCTTGCAGCAGGGATTGCAGCCTTTAAAGATAAGGAACTTTAACGAAAAATACCCATTACTATTCATTTTAACAAAAAATCATATTTTTACACTAAAAAGTCAATCCTGGTACTATTCACTTTACCCTTTATTTTGTCCTTATCATTAAAACTCAAAGTTTTCAAACCATTTTCATTAGTTTTCCTTTAAAGATATTGAAGCTTCTAAATAATATCATTTATCCAAAATAAAAAATGATTTGAAAAAAAAAATTACGTTATTAAATGTCGTGGTTTACAATATAAACATATATAAATTCCAATTATTGTTTTTGTCATCTTCCAGCAGGGATTGCAGCCTTTAAAGATATTGGAGCTTCTAAAATCTTTGAGCAGGCCTTTTGCGTGCTAAAAATAGTAAAAACTGATACTCTTCAAATCCTTCGGCTTATGTTGCATTGATTGTGGACTCAGATGGTAGATAGGGGATTTCGTCAAAACCCATGCATAAAACTCAAAGGCCAGTTTTCACTCTTTTTTATTTTTTGAATTTGGTGTTAATTTAATTGGATATAAAAGCAATTTGTAATTTGTATGTTTTTTTTACGATTGGTCGGCCTTTTTGGGGGTTAATACCGTGGGTTTTTTGGTTTCTTATTGGAATTTGTAAAGGTCTTTTAATATATTTGTACTCAAGCAATTTGCATTGTTACAAAATTAATTTATATTTTTGTATTTTATTCTTTTAAAATTGTAATACAATTATATTTTTTTAGTATAAGTAAATACTTATTCGTATAATATATGATATATTTACTTAAATTCGCTTAGACCCCTAGGCTCTAGGCCACAGCTCGCCGTCCAACTAGCGCCTAGCGTTTTTTAGAACCTTGCTATTGTTATATGGCATAGATGCTTAATGTGTTTTTAAATTTTGGACTTGTTGCAAGTGGCCATTTACCACAGTGGTGGAAATATGTTGTGCCCTTACATGATGGCGTGGGTTCAAACCCCGTCAGTGGCTAATCTAACATTTAACTTACTAATGCTATCGTTTCACTAAAAAAAAAAAAGGACTTATTGGATACTTTTTTTGCTTTTTATCATTCTTTTATTATCTTATCTATGAATTGATACAAGTATAATTTTTTATAAGTGTCAAGTATGCACTTATTTACAAGATATACAAGAAATTTACCTAAATTCGCCTAAACCCCCCCCCCCCCCCCGGCGCCTAGGCAACTAGGCACTAGCCCGTAGGCCTGGCAAACGGGTCGTGTCTGTCGTGTTCATGTCATTTTCGTGTAACACATGTTATCTTAACGAGTCGTGTCGTGGCACACCCGTTATCTTAACGGGTCACTTTACCCAACGGGTAAAGTGACCCGACCCGTTATGACCCATTAAGAAATTATTTTTTTTTTTTTAAATTTGCACATACCACACATTGTCACATAAATATTACTTCAAAACATTAAAACATTTGAACATTTGTCGTTTAGGGGTATAAAATTGTTAAATTAATATATTTAATTATTATAGTTGATTCATACTTTTATTAAGTATATAACATAAGATTTTGTGATATCCACATCCACTAGTGTAAATATTTTAAATTGAAGATCGAATTTATTCTTTGTATTCATATAGGGTCAAGGAGTGTAGTTGTAAAAAATCATCAAAATCGGAGTTAAAATAAACGTTAAATCGTGGTTTTTCGTTTATAACCGTCGAAAAGTTTTGTCCCCTTACTTGATCTATGAATGTTTGTTTTTTGCAATTTTTTGCTAATGTGATCTCGAAGCATATACAAACAAGTTTGACGGTTAGGATCATTGAAATTAGTTTCGGAGAATTCGTATCCCATCAAAACGATAAATTGACTAACACTTAGAGTTTATTTATACTTTCATTAAGTATAACATAAGATTTTGTGGTATCCACTTGTGTAAATATTTTAAATTGAAGATCGAATTCATTCATTGTATTCATATAGGGTCAAGGAGTGTAGCTGTAAAAAATCATCAAAATCGGAGTTAAAATAACCGTTAAATCGTGATTTTTCGTTTATAACCGTTGAAAAGCTTTGTCTCATTACTTGATCTCTGAATGTTTGTTTTTTGGGATTTTTTGCTGATGTGATCTCAAAGCATATACAAACAAGTTTGACAGTTAGGATCATTGAAATTAGTTTCGGAGAATTCGTATCCCATCAAAACGATAGATTGACTAACACTTAAAGTTTATTTATACTTTCATTAAGTATAACATAAGATTTTGCAGTATCCACTTGTGTAAATATTTTAAATTGAAGATCGAATTCATTCATTGTATTCATATAGGGTCAAGGAGTGTAGTTGTAAAAAATCATCAAAATCAGAGTTAAAATAACCGTTAAATCGTGATTTTTAGTTTATATCCGTCGAAAATCTTTGTCCCGTTACTTGATCTCTGAATGTTTGTTTTTTGCGATTTTTTGCTGATGTGATCTCGAAGCATATACAAACAAGTTTGATGGTTGGGATCGTTGAAATTAGTTTCGAAGAATTCGTATCCCATCAAAACAATAGATTGACTTTATTTATACTTTCATGAAGTATAACATAAGATTTTGTGGTATCCACTTGTGTAAATATTTTAAATTGAATATCGAATTCATTCATTGTATTCATATAGGGTCAAGGAGTGTAGCTGTAAAAAATCATCAAAATCGGAGGTAAAATAACCGTTAAATCGTGATTTTTCGTTTATAACCGTCGAAAAGCTTTGTACCGTTACTTGATCTCTGAATGTTTGTTTTTTGTGATCTTTTTGCTGATGTGATCTCGAAGCATATACAAATAAATTTGACGGTTGGGATCGTTGAAATTAGTTTCAGATAATTCGTATCCCATCAAAATGATAGATTGACTAACACTTAGAGTTTATTTATACTTTCATTAAGTATAACATAAGATTTTGTGGTATCCTCTTGTGTAAATATTTTAAATTGAACATCGAATTCATTCATTGTATTCATATAGGGTTAAGGAGTGTAGTTGTAAAAAATCATCAAAATTGAAGTTAAAATAACCGTTAAATCGTGGTTTTTCGTTTATAACCGTTGAAAAGTTTTGTCCCGTTACTTGATCTCTGAATGTTTGTTTTTTGTGATTTTTTGCTGATGTGATCTTGAAGCATATATAAACAAGTTTGACGGTTGGGATTGTTGAAATTAGTTTCGGAGAATTCGTATACCATCAAAACAATAGATTGACTAACACTTAGAGTTTATTTATACTTTCATTAAATATAACATAAGATTTTGTGGTATCTACTTGTGTAAATATTTTAAATTGAAGATCGAATTTATTCATTGTATTCATATAGGGTCAAGGAGTGTAGCTGTAAAAAAATCATCAAAATCGGAGTTAAAATAACCGTTAAATCGTGATTTTTCGTTTATAACCGTCGAAAAGCTTTGTACCGTTACTTGATCTTTGAATGTTTGTTTTTTGCGATTGTTTTGCTAATGTGATCTCAAAGCATATACAAACAAGTTTGACAGTTGTGATCGTTGAAATTAGTTTCGGAGAATTCGTATCCCATCAAGTTCAATGGTGTGTGTATATATATTGTAGACATCGAAATTTCGGTAAATAAATGTTGACCGATAAATCAAAGTGTCAACGCTCATGTATTACATAAATTTTACACGTAGCATGTGACTCAACAAAAATTGAAAATGAGTTGGAAAAGTCATCAAATAGGACACGTGTCAACACCTGGCAGAAACGACTTATTTCATCTGGGATATTATATTCAAAATTAGGCCTTGGAAAATTCTATAAATACAAGCCCATTTCATTCATTTAGGGGACCAATTCATATTACACCTTAAAGCTCTGAAGCTCTGAAACTCTGAAGCTCTCAAGCATCCACGTTCCCGAAGAATCAAGAAAGCCTTCTTCGTTCTTCGTTCATCGTTCTTCCAAGATCAAGCCCCGACGGCCCTTGAAGAAAGTGTTATTCGTTCATCGTTCTTCCAAGATCAAGCCCAACGGCCCTTTGGATCAACAATCATCCACCAATTCAAGATCAAGCCCCGACGGCCCTTGAAGAAAGTGTTCTTCGTTCTTCGTTCATCGTTCTTCCAAGATCAAGCCCTGACGGCCCTTGGATCAACCATCCACCAATTCAAGATCAAGCCCCGACGGCCCTTGAATAAAGCACCATCGTTCATCATCCGTTCATCCAAGATCAAGCCCCAACGGCCCTTTGGATCAACAACGTCGACAAATCCACACATCCAACTGTTCTTCAAGATCAAGCCCAAAAGCCCTTGAAGATCCGTTCATCACTGTTCTTCAAGATCAAGCCCAAACGCCCTTGAAGATCCGCTCATCACCGTTATTCAAGATCAAGCCTCAAACGGCCCTTGAAGAAACATTCATCCTCAAGATCAAGCCCCGACGGCTCCTTGAAGATCCGCTCAAATCCACCTCCAAAGATCAAGCCCACGGCCCTTTGAAGAAACTTCCAACAGTTCATCCAAGATCAAGCCTTGACGGCCCTTGGATCAACGAAATATCCACCAATCAACACCTTACGGAGATCGAATCAGAGGATCAAATTAGAGAGAGATTGTAACCCAAAACCATCAAAAATACAAATATTTGTTTGTGCACGTTGTTCTTGTCTCTTTCGTTTCAGGAATTTTCCGTGTTCACAAATTGGCACGCCCGGTGGGATGTCTCTACCTCTCATCTCTTCCTCCGTTCAAGGAATATAAGCACACTTCCAAAATCAATGACGTCAAGGAAGGCTCAAGCTGTTCCCATAACCGGCGCAAAGAACAAAGGCGCCCTCGTCGCAAGTGGTGTCACGTTGGGTGTCACGACTCGAAGCAAAGCAAAAGCTACTTCTGCCACCTCTTTCACCTCTGCATCAACTCTGCCAGGGGAACGAGAGTACCCTAGGCATGAGCATGTGATCACTTTAGCCTCACTAAGGGCACCAAGGGGGGAAAGACCAAGGGAATACTCCGAATCCATGCTCTCCGATGACGATTCAAGCGGCAGTTCAGCCATGCAAGTCATGACCGCTGGAGCAACTTCAGTCGAGGAACAGCTTGCTCAAATGAATGAAGCAATCGCAAGACTAACTCGAAATGTGGAAGAAAAAGACTTGCAAATCGCGGCATTAGTCAACCGACTGGAGGCGCAGGACAGTGAGAAACCCGACCCAGAGGATGATCCGCTAAAGGGAGGAGCTGGCGGAGACGAAGAACCTCAGGTGGAGAAAAACGATGCGAAGCCGGAGCCAGACCAAGCAGCGGCACTCATGGGATCTCTTTCTATCCAGCAGCTGCAAGAGATGATCACCAACACCATCAAGGCACAGTACGAAGGGAGCTCATATACCTCCGGGTTGTACTCAAAGCCGTATTCAAAGAAGATCGATGCCTTAAGGATGCCGAGGGGTTATCAACCACCAAAGTTCATGCAATTTGATGGAAAGGGAAACCCGAAACAGCACGTTGCCCACTTCGTTGAAACTTGCAACAACGCAGGAACCGAATGGGACTACCTCGCCAAGCAGTTTGTGCGCTCGCTGAAAGGAAACACCTTTGAGTGGTACACGGATCTGGAGCCTGAGTCCATCAACAGTTGGGAGTAATTGGAGCGGGAATTCCTCAATCGCTTCTACAGCATCCGCCGCACTGTGAGCATGCTAGAGCTAACGAGCACAAAGCAGTGGAAGGACGAGCCAGTCATTGACTACATCAACAGATGGCGCACTCTAAGCCTCGATTGTAAAGACAGGCTCTCGGAAACCTCTTCAATCGAGATGTGCATCCAAGGCATGCAATGGGGTTTGCAATACATCCTTCAAGGCATTAAACCGCGGACCTTCGAGGAATTGGCCACTCGCGCCCATGACATGGAGTTGAGCATCGCCCATCATGGGAAGAAAGAACCGATCGCCGACTACAAGAACGACAAAGTTCTTGAAACAAAGGTGGAAAAGGCTGCATGGAAACCCACCAAGGAAGCGATGACGGTCAACACATCTCCCGTCAAAATATCCACACGAGGCAAGGCGATTCAAACCGAAGCTTTTCGTGATCAAGAGATGCGTAGACGCACTTTGAAGGAGCTTGAGGAGAAGACTTATCCATTCCCTGACTCTGATGTGGTTGCCATGTTAGACGACCTGTTGGACAAGAAGGTGATCAGTTTGCCTGAGTGTAGACGGCCGGAAGAGATGAATCGTACCGACAGTCCAAGATACTGTAAATTCCACCGCTTCATCAGTCATCCGACAGAAAAATGTTTCGTGCTGAAAGATCTCATCATGAAGCTGGCTCAGAAAGGAATCATCGAGCTAGATCTTGACGATATGGTGGAGTCAAACTATACCACATCCACTTTTGGCTCTTCCGACTCAAAGTTTTCACCTCAACCGCTGGGGGCATCCTCCAAGACAAGCAAAATTGAAGGATGGACTCAAGTCACTCCTAAGAAATTGCACAAGAAGCATACATCTCCTCCACAAGTCCGCCAATCGGAAAGGGGGCAAAACAGCTCTTGTGAACCTTCAAAGCAACATGAACATGTTGAAGATGATAAAATTGCGACACAAAGATCGTCCGTTGCCATCATGATGCGTGATTTCTTGCCCGAAGACTTCTTCAATCACTCGGTCAAGGCTCCTTGCTATGAAGATTGTGAGGAACGCCTCGCCAAAATTGCTTGACAAATTCACCAATGCTCCTTGTTCGCACGAGCCTAAACTGCACGAACCAAGGCTCCTCGCCTGCACGAGCCTAAACTGCATGGCACAATGCTCCTGGTCTGCACGAGCATAAAAGGCAACACCACAAGGCTCCTCGCCTGCACGAGCCTAAACAGCAATGGCACAACGCTCCTGGTCTGCACGAGCATAAAAGGCAACACCAACGCTCCTTGCCTGCACGAGCTGAAACTGCAACATGGCACCAAATGCTCCTTGCCTGCACGAGCTGAAACTGCAACACGGCACCAAATGCTCATTGTCTGCACGAGTTGAAACTGCAAACGACACCAACACTCCTTGCCTGCATGAGTTAAAACTGCAAAACGGCACAAAAAGAAAATACCAAAAAATATGTATGTATTTGAACTACGTTACGACTTGATCTCTTCTTTGGAGGGGTACGTAGGCAGCTCGAATGTTCAATTTTTTTTCGAGTTCAGTCACATCAAAATCAAAAGAATAAATGTTTATTAAAGAAGGTCGATTTCATTACAAATTTATTTTGTTAAGAAAATTTGCAATTTTCTTTGTACAAAATTAAATTACAATTTCTTCAAAAAAAAAAAAAAAAAAAACAGATTCCTTTTATATACATATACATATATATATGTATATATGACCTCTATCCAGCCAGCCCATCAAAAGAAGGTCATCCAAACCCAAGTGGCAGCGACCAGGCCCAAACCTATGTCCAAATCCAGCTCCAAGAAGAAGACCCAAGTCCACCAGCAACAAATCCAGGCCCGGTCCTCTCTTGATCCATACACCCCTCAAGCTACAGGGCCCTGTCATCCTCTTCAATGCCTCAGAGATCTGAATTTACTTCATTTCCTTCCCCGATAACTTTTCCACTCCCAACATCTCCGCCGCCCAGACCTTCGAAGGCCACTCCCAGGGCGTCTCCGATCTCGCCTTCTCCGCTCGGCTCACCGCCATCAATTCGCTCCACCGCGCCGTCACCAAGCTCGCCCTCAAATGCGACCGCAGATCCGTCAGCGTCGGCGACGAGGCGCTTGTCCTCATTTCTGCGATGCCGTAACCTCACGCGCCTGAAGATCCGCGCATACTGTGAGTTGACCGATGCTGGGATGACGTCGCTCGCCAAAAACTACAAAAAGTTGAAGAAGTCCCAAGACGACGACGAGGGACGTGACAGTGACGTTTACACCCAGCGGTAGAGTATCACGGTGCAACTCGTGCTCTTGGTGAATGTGCAATCTATGTCAATGATAAGCCAGGACATCACAATTTTGACCTTCTGAGGAAGCTGGTTCTCCCTGATGGATCTGTCCTCCGGGCCAAGTTACCTGGCAAGCTTACCCGTGATTGTCTCTTCGCTGATCCAGCAAGGGACAGGACCAGCTGGCTCAAAATATGGAATGTCAACAATCTCTCTGGTGTGGTTGGTGTGTTTAAACTGTCAAGGTGCCGGTTGGTGCAAGATTGAAAAGAAGACGCGCATTCATGATTACTCTCCTGGTACCCTCAGTGGTTCTGTTCGCGCCGCTGATGTTGATGCCATTGCTCAAGTTGCTGGTGCTGATTGGAATGGAGAAACAGTAGTATATGCTCATAAGTCAGGCCTACTTGACATATTCAATTCAAGTGCTGCTGTGGAGGAGGGGAAATTGTCACCCTATTACTACGAAGATGCCTCTCTCACTAGGTGCCCCGATTGCAGGCTCTGCGGTAGATCAGATTGAACAAGTGGTGGGCTATGTTAGTCTAGGCTATCCTTTCGGCATGCTTGCCTCAATCCTTTTCGGGAGACACCACAAAGCCGTACTACAATCCTCAAAACCCAAACTTTTCGTAATGGGGACACAGGACGGGTTCACGAGCGTGAAGCAGTTAAAGAACAAGCTAAAGCTCTGCAGCCGGTCTGTTGAAACGCACCTGATTGATGGAGCAAGCCACTTCCAAATGGAAGGCCCTGCTTATGATGCACAGATGGAGCTTGGTTGGTTTACTATGTGCTTTCGGTGTCAAATTAAGCTGTTGTCTCAACAAATACGAGAGAAAGAGAGTCGTTAGATCAATCTTTACGGTTAAGTGTCATCCGAAGCAGGAATATAACTGGATATTCCAAGTCTCAAGTATCATATGTTCGTCGCTCTCAAAACGTTGATCTTCGGAAGCAAATCAGCCGTCTCTGGTCATTTTGTTGCCATTTGAACCATCAACTGCCCAACCTTCAGCCATTATCGCCATCGCCGTCTTCCTCCTCGAGCAGTACCCAAACCGAGTGGAGATCGTGCAGCTGGACGACTCAAACGGGGAGATCCGGTCGGACCCCAACCTGTCCTTCGAGCACCCGTACCCGCCAACCAAGACCATCTTCATCCCGGACAAGGAGTGCCAGAAGCCAGACCTGCTGGCCACCTCCAGCGATTTCCTCCGGGTGTGACGCATCTCGGGGGATGAGGACGACTCGGACTCCTCGTCGTCTGTGGACTCAAGTCCCTCCTCAACGGCAACAAGAACTCCGAGTTCTGCGGGCCCATCACCTTCTTCGACTGGAACGAGGCGGAACCCAAGCGCATCGGCACCTCCTCCATCGACACCACGTGCATCATCTGGGACATCGAGCGCGAGGCCGTGGACACCCAGCTCATCGCCCACGACAATGAGGTGTACGACATCGCTTGGGGCGGCGTCGGTGTATTCGCCTCCGTCTCAGCGGACGGCTCCGTGAGAGTGTTTGACCTGCGCGACAAGGAGCACTACACGGCTGGGGCTGAAATCGAGCAGCTGCAGTGGTCCTCTTCCCAGCTTGATTGGGTTGCAATTGCCTTCTCTACCAACCTTCAGATACTCAGGGTATGAATAAGTATGGCCACTGACAAGCATTTCACGAACTCCGCCAGACTCCAGTTTGTGGCCAAATGCTCGCCCGACTGCCCTTTGTCCTCCTCTCCAGCTTCAGAGGCCTGGGTTGCGCCACCGCCTTGCAGCAAGTCTCGGTGCCGGAGAAGATCAGAACTCCGCCGATTGGAAGGGAAAGAAAGTGAAGAAGAACAAAGAGGTTGTTGACCACAGCGGCTTTGACTTTTCGCCACCAGAAGTTCAAATCCGTTCTGACGGCGTGCTCCAGCTCCGCTAGGACCTTTTTGTGCTCTCTCCTACATTCGTTTGGCAAAGCCACCCCGAGCCCGTCGCTCGCCGTCAGGGTCCACATCCTGCTCATCCTTCATCTCGGCCATGAAAGCCACCACAACCTCCTCACTTCTTCTCAACTATCAGTTGACCATTGTATGCTCCCCCCAAGTTGGTTCTTCCTCCACGGCTGCAGCAAATCCAAGCTCTTCCATGGATCCAAGCCCTTCCGCGACCGCCTCGTCGTCTTCCTCCCTCCATTGAAGAAGCAGCGGCATCGAGCACCGCCTTAGCCAGCTTCTTGTCCCCCGTCAACGCCTCCCCCGATCGCAGCAGCAACCATCCTTGCCGTCTCTGCCGCAACGGCCTCAGCCTTCGCCTTCCTCCTGCGTGCTCCACGAATCCATGGCCACCCAGTTATCGCCGTCTTCCTCATCGGCTGCGCTGCTGATCCTGGACACCAACCTCTGCGCCAGAACTGTCATCAAGGGCACCGACGACGCCATGGCTACTCCTTCTGCACTCTTGCTCCGCTCTCTGCAAATTCCCCATCCCGTCATCCAAATTTATACAAAAAAATAATAATAAAAAAATATATGATGGAACACTGCACCATGATTAAAGAAAAAAAAATTATTAAAAAAAATAATAATAATAATAATAAAAATGCATGGTGCGTCTGGCACCATATGAAAAAAAGGGAAGGGGTGCATCTGGCACCATAATTAAAGGCAATATATATATATATATATAATAAAAAAAATAAAAAAAAATCTTTGGTGCGTCTGGCACCATGTGACAAAAGAAAAAGAGTAAAAAAAAAAAAAAAAAAAGAGGGGGATGGTTGTACAGCGCCAAAAGAAAAAGAAATAATATATATAGATATATATATATATATATATATATGTGTGTGTACATAATATATATATAGCAAAAAAAAAAAAAAAAAATTTGCATTGAGAGAAATGAAGTCCATTTTATTTATTTTTTCTGAAAATTTTACATAAATTTGCATTATACATACCTTAAAAAAAAAAAAATCAAATCAAATCAAATTTACAAGAGGGGATCTTCAAGGACGATCAGGTGCCGCCTCACCACTCGGTAAAGCTCTAGAAATGAGAGGAGCCGGAGGTTGACTGTTTGAAGCCACACCACTCGGCAGAACCCCAGGAGGAGGAGGCACCGAAGGTTGATCATTGGAGGCTTCATTACGCGGTACAGCCCTAGAAGACGAAGGCAAATGCTGCTGGAACAAACCCACAAACCTCTGATGATCAAGTAAAATCTGACCATCAGATTCCTGCATCTGGTCAATCTTCCTCTTCATGTTTGTCGCATAGCTATGTGCGAGCTTATGCAACTGTTTATTCTCCTGCTTGAGCCCTCTAATCTCCTGTTTGAGACTCATCACTTCAGCCGCCAATGATTCAACTTGACGGGTTCGAGCAAATAGGCGTTGGGCCATATTAGACACAGAACCTGCACACTGCACACTGAGAGCTAGAGAATCCTTAACATCCAACTCATCAGACCGTTTGGAAAGTAGTCTGTTATCTCTGGGAGTGACAAGGTTTCGGGCCACCACCGCAGCAGTCATATCGTTCTTCACCACCGAATCCCCAACGGTAAGAGGACCAGTGGGGGATATGAAGGATGGGCGCCATATGTTGTCTGGAGAAGGTGGGACTGCCTCTTCACCAAGATTCAAGTCAAAACGACGGTCGGAGGGTCCAGACATTTTCAAAGTGTTGAAGGAAGAAGAGATCGGACAAATCAAGATCTTAGAAGTACAAGAAGAGAGTTTTCACAAGTAAAATTCAAGTGTTCTTTGAAACGAACAGCGTGCCTCTATAAAAAATCAGCACTCGACGGGATTTCAGAGACCGAAGAGGCGAGCTCAGAATTCGAAGAGGCCATTCAAAAATCGAAGAGGCAAGCTCAGAAATCGGAGAAGCATCTTGCTTTTCCAGACGCGTCGGCACCCGTCACACGCAAACTCAGCTTTGCGAAAAATCACGGGCAATTTGTCGAAGCACCGATCCCAAATATCGAAGAGGCGCCAGTCTTTTTCAGCCACGTCATCACCCATCACACGCAAACTCAGCTTTGCGGAAATCACGGGTAATTTGTCGAAGCGCCGATCCCAGTTATTGAAGAGGCGCCAGTCTTTTTCAGCCGCGTCAACACCTGTCACATGCACACTCAGCTTGGCGAAAATCACGGGCAATTTGTCGAAGATTTTCGGTGAAGGAGAAAGCACGTGAAGTATACTGTTCAATCATCCAACGGTTGCCGACACGAGTGAAAGAATAGTACATCTACAGGTGTTAAAGAACTTCCTATAACTGTCCATCTTCACCCTCCATAGCAAGGCAGACATACAGAACCTTTCTTCATCTCTGAGAATGCCTTCCCAACGAAGCCTCTCGAGTTACCCAGTGTTCCTTATTCCTTGGGGTACCTCTGCAAGCCAATGACTCCAAAGCAAAAGTATCTCATATCACCAGGGTAGAAAGCAAGAGTATCTCATATCATGCGTTCTCCCTGTCCTTTCCTTTGTCCTTGTTCTTACCTACAAAGACAAGGATAAAGAAAACAATATGCCGGAACTTCCACTCAAACTCGGGTAAGGAACCGACTGCTTGGAACCCTTCCCTGATTGCCTACCTAGCACTGCTCTCGAGTACTCGTCTTCCACTGTTGCTGTACTTTCAAAGAAGCTGCCACATCTGCCTAGAGAACAGATAAGGCAAGTGAAAATGATACCTTGCAGCATGTGGAGACAAGGTGCAGAAGGAACAAGCAGAGAAGAATGCGGTCTGCACGGTCAACTCAGCAGAAGGAGTCCGAACTGAGGAACTCGAGAAACTGCCACATCTGCCTGAAGAAACAAGCAGAGAAGAATGCAGCATGCACAGTCAACTCAGCAGAAAGAGTCTGAGATGAAGAACTCGAGAAGATGTCGCATCTGCCTGAGGACGGTGAACTTGTTTTGACCCTCAAATTCTTGGTCGACTTACTAGGCGTTGTGGGCTGCACGTGCCGATTCACCACCCTTGAATCAAATCCTTAAAGATCAAGTCACCAATTGGAAGAAGAGCCCATCAATCTTGAAGATCATACCGTTGACCAAACTGCTCAGGTGTGAATTAGAAAGATTGAACAAAGCAGCAAGTCATCACCTTCACCTCGTGCCTGCTTGCCACGTGTTCGAGTCAGCCTTCAAGAATCAAGCCTCAACGGCCCTTGAAGAAGCTTCCAGCCAAATTCAAAATAAAGCCTCGACGGCCCTGGAAGAAATCACAAGTCCGATTCAAGATTAAGTGTCTACCACCCTTGAATCAAAACCTAGTTCAAGAATAAGCTGTGGAAAATCAACAATTGGAGGAATCCAGAAAATCCTTCAACCCAGTTCAAAATCAAAGCTGTGGAAAGTCAACAAGCGCAACAAAATATGTGCCGATTCACCCACTACCAAAGCCAAAGATCATCTACCACATGAAGCTCCTTGTGGTCCAATTTCAACCTTCAAGATCAAGCCTCGACGGCCCTTGAAGAATTTCAAACAAAGTTCAAGATCAAGCCTCAACGGCCCTTGAAGAAATCTCAAGCCCAATTCAAGATCAAGCCTCGACGACCCTTGGATCGACATCTACATTAAGGGACTTCAAAACGCATCTCCTACACGCGACAAGCACATGTATACGGCGCGCCTTGAAGTGGGGGCATTTGTAGACATCGAAATTTTGGTAAATAAATGTTGACCGATAAATCAAAGTGTCAACGCTCATGTATTACATAAATTTTACACGTAGCATGTGACTCAACACAAATTGAAAATGCGTTGGAAAAGTCATCAAATAGGACACGTGTCAACACCTGGCAGAAACGACTTATTTCATCTGAGATATTATATTCAAAATTAGGCCTTGGAAAATTCTATAAATACAAGCCCATTTCATTCATTTAGGGGACCAATTCATATTACACCTTGAAGCTCTGAAGCTCTGAAACTCCGAAGCTCTCAAGCATCCACGTTCCCGAAGAATCAAGAAAGCCTTCTTCGTTCTTCGTTCATCGTTCTTCCAAGATCAAGCCCCAACGGCCCTTGAAGAAAGTGTTCTTCGTTCATCGTTCTTCCAAGATCAAGCCCAACGGCCATTTGGATCAACAATCATCCACCAATTCAAGATCAAGCCCCGACGGCCCTTGAAGAAAGTGTTCTTTGTTCTTCGTTCATCGTTCTTCCAAGATCAAGCCCCGACGGCCCTTGGATCAACCATCCACCAATTCAAGATCAAGCCCCGACGACCCTTGAATAAAGCACCATCGTTCATCATCCGTTCATCCAAGATCAAGCCCCAACGGCCCTTTGGATCAACAACGTCGACAAATCCACACATCCAACTGTTCTTCAAGATCAAGCCCAAAAGCCCTTGAAGATCCGTTCATCACTGTTCTTCAAGATAAAGCCCAAACGCCCTTGAAGATCCGCTCATCACCGTTATTCAAGATCAAGCCTCAAACAGCCCTTGAAGAAACATTCATCCTCAAGATCAAGCCCCAACGGCTCCTTGAAGATCCGCTCAAATCCACCTCCAAAGATCAAGCCCACGGCCCTTTGAAGAAACTTCCAACAGTTCATCCAAGATCAAGCCTTGACGGCCCTTGGATCAACGAAATATCCACCAATCAACACCTTACCGAGATCGAATCAGAGGATCAAATTAGAGAGAGATTGTAACCCAAAACCATCAAAAATACAAATATTTGTTTGTGCACGTTGTTCTTGTCTCTTTCGTTTCAGGAATTTTCCGTGTTCACATATATATATATATATATATATTTTTTTTATTAAGTAGATTTAAATCTATTTATTTTGTACGTATAATTGACCGGTACACAGAGTAGTACATCACGTGTCATTATAAAAATAGTGGAATATGTCATATGTGTGATAAAAAGTTAATAACTTAAAAAATAAAAAAATTCTCACCACTTCTATTAATTTTCATTTTCCCTCTCTTTTTTGTTTCCTTTTCAACTTTTTTTATAATTTTCACTTTTCCCTTCGGCAACCTACCCATCTTTCCCTAATTCCCTCTCTTTTTTGTTTCCTTTTCAACTTTTCTTATCATTTTCATTTTCCCTCCCTTTTTAATAATTATTATCATTTCCATAAAATCAATGGATGCATATTAATTAATAATTATTAACTTTTCTTATCATTTCCATTCCATTCCTTTTTTTTAAGTTATTAACTTTTTATCACACATATGACATATTCCACTATTTTATAAAAATTATAATAATTATACCCCCAAAATATTAACTATCTATAATAATCATATGGAATCAAATCAATGGATGCATATTAATTAATAATTATTATAATTTTTACAAAATTTAATTCAAAATTTAATATATATATATATATATATAATTATTATAGATAGTTAATATTTTGGGGGTATAAATATTATAGTTAATATATATATATATATTTATTATAGTTTTTAGGTGACACACCCTGTCCCGAAGGAGGGTATGCTGGCCGTCACGTGAGAGTGACGTAACCATTTACACAGTTCGGAAGCTTTAAAGATACAATTACTAAGATATAACATCCGAGGGTGAATCCTACTTTTGTGAATTCTGTCAGAACACCGTTGGATTCCTCGTGGCCACCAAAGCTCTGCTAACTTGAACCTGGAGGGGCGCAAAACAAAATTGAGTGGGTCAGTAAAACAAAGTTTTTCTAAAACATTTCATTTAAAACATTTCTAACCCCTCGCTGTAAAACCTGTATACTTTCCCAGAAAAGTAGTATATAAACATATATATATATATATATCATCAAAAGCTCAAATCACAATCCTTCAATGCTTTTCAAAAGGAATATGCCATGCCATGTCATATGTCAAAATATAATATGAATGCATCAATATAAATCAGGTGAAATAATAAATCAACCGGAGACCCTAAAATGGCCCTGTACGGCTGATTCTATAGCTCAATATCCCATCCAGCCGGAGTCACCAACTGTGACTTGTATGGCCCTGTCGGAGTCACCAACTGTGACCTGTACGGCACTACACTGCACATAAGTTGGAACTACCTATAGTAGTCTGTACGACTAAGATGGTGAAATAATACGCTCTAATGCTTCTCATCAATCGTCGGCGCGCATATCTAAGGTCACCCACCAGTCGGAACCCCTCTAATGGTCTGTACGACTGGCATGTCGAAACCACCTCTAGTGGTCTGTACGACATCCACCTACTTGGATCCAAGGCGAGCGTGCGGTGTGGTGAATAATATAAGCACTAACACCTAGGGTGCAGGTTATGAGCTTTCGATGCAATTCACATAAATAAATATATGAATAATGTAAAGACTCACCTGTGCGTCCACCGTGTCAATTCACATATATATGCATCAATTATCAAATTCAAATATCTCAACAATTGTATGCATGGCAATTTAAATCATATTTTCATATAAACACATTTTCTGGGAAAAACAGTAGTATATAGGTAATACGAAAACAAAACTGCCCACTCACCTGGAGTTCGCCCAACAACTCCGTAGCACCACACATCAAGGCGTCATAACGATCAGCGCCTAGAACAATAATCAAATCCAATCTCAGAAATCATGCCGATAAAATATATAACTCATATACAATACGTCACTACGCAGTTCGATCCAGATGATCTGCAACTCAGATTTCAAATCCATAACTTCCAGAGGTCCAAAAAATACCTCTAGGAAAACATCCTAAAATTTCATTATCATCCAACGGTCGGATCTCCGTCAATTTCCAAAACTAAGTGACGGTTAACATTCTATTTTATGAACTTACAACTCCAATTCCGGAAGATCCGTAAATCGGATTCCCAATCCGTAAGTTCCTATAATCCTAAAATATTATTTATTATAACGCATCAAAGTTTGGTGACGATCCAACGGTCGGATCGTCAATTCACATTTTCACCTAACTACGAATCGAAACGAACTTAGATTCAATTACTCAATTTACGTCCATCAATTATCAAAACTGAACCTAGAACCTTAAACACATGCTAAGAATGACATTGGCGGGCCATTGGCCACGCGCCGCCGCACGGGCTGCCGCGGGTGGCGGTCGGCCGCCCCGGTTCGCCGGAAAATCCAACTATTTCCAAAAATTCTCAAAAAATACAGAATTGAATATCTCAATGAGTAGAGCAACTTTCATACCTGTGGCCAAGGCCAATTTGGCCTGGAAGAGCTCCAATTTCACCAAATTCCGTGCGGACCCTAGAATTGGGTGAGCTCCAATTCGACCTCCAAACTTGTTCCAACGCCCCTACTACTTATTGGGCTTTGTTCCAGGTGCTAAGAGGATGCTATGGGTGGTGGCAATTGGAAGAAATTGCTTCGGGATTGGGTGATTCGAAGCCAAAGCCGCCGCACCCCTTCTTGCGGTTTTCTCCATTTTCAAAACCAAATCTCTCCAAATTTGAGATGGAATGGATAGAGGAAGGTTCCTAGAGTGTTTCCCATGAATTTTCTTGAAGCAATTTGCCGGAAAAACGGGTGAAAATCACCGAAAATCGGCATGGGTGCCAACCGGGTCAAAAATGGGCCAAGGGGATCCGGCCGATCCCCCGCGTCTCTCTCTCCCTCCTTTCCTCCTTTCCTCCTTCCTGGTTGGCCAGCCCTTCCTCTCTTTTCTCTTGATTCGCTGGACTCCCTCCTTTCTCTCCCGGAGCTCTGGCTCTCTCTTCTTCTGGTTGGGCAGTTTCTGCCCAATCCTTAATCTTCTTCTTCTTCTTCTTCACGTACACACACACAAAAAACCTTCTTTCCTAATTTTATTTTTATTTTCTTTCTCTTACATCTAAGCCATCCATTTCATTCTTCAATAAATTCGGGCCGTTCATTTTCATAAAAGAAATTCTAGATTTTACTAAAATTATAATTCCTTAAAATCTCAAATTTCAAATGTTAATAACTTTTTCGATATAACTCCAAATCACAAACCGTCAGCGCCCACACGTCTGTAGCGACGAGTACTACGAGGATATGTTAAGAAAACAAATCTTAGATGGCACGACACAACGATTAATCTCGAATAATGCGCGTGCCTCAAAGGGCATTTTTGTAAAATCCTTTATTAAAACTTTAAAAATTCTTAAAATTAGGGACGGGCTGTCACATTAGGGGTATAAAATTGTTAAATTAATATATATAATTATTACATTATTTTTTTAGGGTTATAAAATTATAAAATTAATATTCTGCTTATCGTGTATCGTGTTACCCACGTGTATACCCGAATCAACCCGTTATCTTAGCAGGTGCTTATTGGTTACCCGATAACGACCCGATTCGTTATCGTGTCGACCCGAACACCTGTTAATTTCGTGTCGTGTCGTGTCAGATTATCGGATTGTGTCAGGAATTGCCAGGCCTACTAGCCCGCCACTCGACTAACACTTAACGTTTTTAGAACCTTGTTTATTATTACTTCCTATTAATAATATATCTTACTGTTAACACGAAAAATTCCTGAAACGAAAGAGACAAGAACAACATGCACAAAATAATATTTGTATTTGATGATTTTGGGTTACAATCTTTCTCAAATTTGATCATCTGATTCGATCTCCGTAAGGTGTTGATTTGTAGATGTTTCGTTTGATCCAAGGGCCGTCGAGGCTTGATTTTGGATGAACTGTTGGAAGTTTCTTCAAGGGCCGTGGGCTTGATCTTTGAAGGTGGATTTGAGCGAATCTTCAAAGAACCTTTGGGGCTTGATCTTGAGGATGAGTGTTTCTTTAAGGGCCGTTGAGGCTTGATCTTGAATAACGGTGATGAACGGATCTTCAAGGGCTTTTGGGCTTGATCTTGAAGAACAGTGATGAACGGATCTTCAAGGGCTTTTGGGCTTGATCTTGAAGAACGGTTGGATGTGTGGATTTGTCGACGTTGTTGATCCAAAGGGCCGTTGGGCTTGATCTTAAGATGAACGGATGATGAACAATGGTGCTTTCTTCAAGGGCCGTCGGGGCTTGATCTTGGAAGAACGATGAACGAAGAACGAATAACACTTTCTTCAAGGGCTGTCGGGGCTTGATCTTGAATTGGTGGATGATTGTTGATCTAAAGGGTCGTTGGGGCTTGATCTTGGAAGAACGATGAACGAAGAACACTTTCTTCAAGGGCCGTCGGGGCTTGATCTTGAATTGGTGGATGATTGTTGATCTAAAGGGCCGTTTGGGCTTGATCTTAGGATGAACGATGAACGAAGAACGAAGAGAGCTTTCTTGATTTTTCGGGAACCTGAATGCTTGAAAGCTTCGGAGTTTTAGAACTTCAAAGCTTCAAGAATTTTGCCTAATGATTTTGGTTCCTTGAAATGAATGAAATTGGCTTCTATTTATAGAAATTTCCAAGGCCTAATTTTGAATATAATATTCCAGATGAAATAAGTCGTTTCTACCAGGTGTTGACACGTGTCCTATTTGATGACTTTTCCAACTTATTTTGATTTTTTGTTTAGACACACGCTACGTGTAAAATTTATGTAATACATGAGCGTTGAAACTTTGATTTATCGATCAACATTTATTTACCGAAATTTCGATGTCTACAAATGCCCCCACTTCAAGGCGCGTCGTATACATGTGCTTGTCGCGTGTAGGATATGCGTTTTGAAGTCTCTTAATGTAGATGTCGATCCAAGGGCCATCAAGGCTTGATCTTGAATTGGGCTGGAGATTTCTTCAAGGGCCGTCGAGGCTTGATCTTGAATTAGGCTTGAGATTTCTTCAAGGGCCGTTGAGGCTTGTTCTTGAACTTTGTTTGAAATTTCTTCAAGGGCCGTCGAGGCTTGATCTTGAAGGTTGAAATTGGACCACAAGGAGCTTCATGTGGTAGATGATCTTTGGCTTTGGTAGTGGATGAATTGGCACGTATTTGTTTTTGCGCTTGTTGACTTTCCACAACTTCGATCTTGAACTGGGTTGGAAGATTTTCTGGATTCCTCAAATTGTTGACTTTCCTCAGTTTATTCTTGAACTGGATTTGATTCAAGGGTGGTGGATGCTTGATCTTGAATCGGACTTGTGATTTCCTCAAGGGTCGTCGAGGCTTGATCTTGAACTTTGGCTGGAAGCTTCTTCAAGGGCCGTTGAGGCTTGATCTTGAAGGTTGATTCGAACACATGGCAAGTAAGCACGAGGTAAATGTGACGGCCTGTTTCTTTGTTCAATCTTTCTAATTCACACCTGAGCAGTTTGGTCAACGGTATGATATTCAAGATTGATGGGCTCTTCTTCGGGTTGGTGACTTGATCTTTAAGGATTTGATTCAAGGGTGGTGAATCGGTCCGTGCAGCCCACAATGCCTAGCGAGTAGACCCAAGAATTTGAGGGTCAAAATGAGTCCTCCACCCAGAGTGATTGCAACCCTGATGATATGAGATACTTTTGATTTTGAAGAAATAGCGGATGAATCAGCACGTGCTTTATTGTGCTTGTCTCCACATGCTTCAATGTATTATTTTCCCTTGCCTTATCTATTCTTCTGGCAGAATGTGACATCTTCTCGAGTTCCTCAGCTTAGACTCCTTATTCTCTCTAATTCTTCAACTCGGACTCCTTTTAATGAGTTAATTGTGCATGCCGCATTTCCTTATTTGTTCTCCAAGCAGATGCGGCATATTCTCGAGTTCCTCAGCTCAGACTCCTTCTGCTGAGATGACTGTGCATGCCGCATTCTTCTTTGCTTGTTCTTTCTGCACGTTTCCTCCACATGCTGCAAGGTATCATTTTCACTTGCCTTATATGTTCTCCATGTAGATATGGCAGCTTCTTTGGAAGTACAGCAGCAGTGGAAGACGAGTACTCGAGAGCAGTGCTAGGTAGGCAATCAGGGAAGGGTTCCAAGCAGTCGGTTCCTTACCTGAGTTTGAGTGGAGGTTCCGACATATTGCTTTCTTTATCCTTGTCTTTGCAGGTAAGAACAAGGACAAAGGAAAAGACAGGGAGAACGCATGATATGAGATACTCTTGCTTTCTACCCTGGTGATATGAGATACTTTTGCTTTGGTGTCATTTGTTTGCAGAGGTACCCCAAGGAATAAGGAACACTGAGTGACTCGAGAGGCTTAATTGGGAAGGCATTCTTGAAGATGAAGAAAGGTTATGTATATCTATTTTGCTATGGAGGGTGAAGGTGGACAGTTATAGGAAGTTCTTTAATACCTGTAAAGGTACTATTATTTCACTCGTGTCAGCAACCATTGAGTGATTGATCAGTATGGCTTCACATGCTTTCTTCTTTATCAGAAATCTTCGACAAATTGTTCGTAATTTCCGCCAAGCTGAGTGTGCATGTGACAGGTGTTGACGAGGCTGAAAAAGACTAGCGCCTCTTCGATATATGGGATCGGCGCTTCGACAAATTACCCGTGATTTCCGCAAAGCTGAGTTTGTGTGTGACGGGTGCTGACGCGTCTGGAAAAGCAAGATGCCTCTCCGATTTCTGAGCTTGCTTCTTCGATATTTGAATTGGCCTCTTCGAATTCTGAGTTCGCCTATTCGATCTCTGAAATCCCGTCGAGTGCTGATTTTTATATAGGCACGCAGTACGTTCAAAGCATACTTGAATTTCTGCTTGTAGAAACTCCCTTCTTGCATTTCTAAGATCTTGATTTGTCCGACCTCTTCTTTCTTCAACACCTTTGAAAATGTCTGGACCCTCCGACCGTCGTTTTGATTTGAACCTTGGTGAAAAGGTAATCCCGCCTTCTCCAGACAACATATGGCGCCCATCCTTCATATCCCCTACTGGTCATCTTACCGTTGGGGATTCGGTGATGAATAATGATATGATCGCTACGGTGGTGGCCCGGAACCTTGTCACTCCCAAAGATAACAGACTGTTTTCCAAACAGTCTGATGAGTTGGCTATCAAGGATTCTCTGGCTCTCAGTGTGCAGTGTGCAGGTTCTGTGTCTAATATGGCCCAATGTCTATTTGCTCGAACCCGTCAAGTTGAATCATTGGTGGCTGAAGTGATGAGTCTCAAACAGGAGATTAGAGGGCTCAAGCATGAGAATAAACAGTTGCATAGGCTCGCACATAACTATACCTCAAACATGAAGATGAAGATTGACCAGATGCAGGAATCTGATGGTCAGATTTTACTTGATCATCAAAGGTTTGTGGGTTTGTTCCAACAGCATTTGCCTTCGTCTTCTAGGGATGTACCGCGTAATGAAGCTCCACATGATCAACCTCTGGCTCATCTTCTTCTTGGAGTTCCGCCGAGTGGTGAGGCTTCAAACAGTCAACCTCCGGCGCCTCTTCTTCCTGGAGCTCTGCTGAGTGGTGAGGCTTCACACGAGTAACCTTCGTGAAGGCTCCCTCCTGGTTGCTTTTTTTTTTTTTTTTTTTACCGATGTTAAAATGTACATTTCTGTAAATTTTCAAAAAAATCAATAAATGAGGCTTTTTTTTCATTCAATATATATATATATATATATTTTCTTATCTTGCACATGGTGCCAGATGCACCATCATTCTTTTTATTTTATTTTATCTGCTTTCGGTGATGCTCACCCCACCACCACTAACTAGATAATGGCCACCATAATCATACCGCACCATGATCCCTTTTTTTTTTTTTAATAATATCATATCTACTTTTTTTTATATATATACGGTGCTATGAAAGGCTGGATTTGTGGGTGAAAACCCAGGCCGAGTCCGAGAGAAGACGAAGGAGGAGGGGCTGCACTTACTGCTGAAGCTGATGGGCAGAAGGAGAGGGCGTCGAACATCCGTGAAGCTGCTAGTTGCTTGGTGCCATGGTGGAGAAGCTGCTAATTGCTTGGTGCCATGGTGGAGAGTCGGCGACGACGGCGTTACGGAGAGGGCTAAGCACCGGGAAAGATAAAGCTCCCACGAGAGTGCCTCACAGATTTCATAGCTAGAGAGAGGGAGTCAGCCAGCTCCAACCTCCTTGCCAAATTACAGTACTGCCTCTTGACCGTACACTCGTAGTCGGGGATCGAAGGATCCCATGATGGAGGGCAGAAACGGGTGCAGACGGGATGAATGGTGCAGTCTTGGACGGAGGAGTTGTGGCGGAGGTGCGGCGCTGGGTGATGAGCTGTGGTGTTTTGGATGCTGAAGAACCAATTTCTATGTTTTGGCGACCTCGCGTTTAATGGCAGATTCCATTCCATGCCTTAAGTCCCTCAGCTTCACATCTATTCTCTCTAGATCTTTCTCATCAATCGCCGGAGCATCCACCGCACTCCCCGACTCACTCTCAAAAGCACTCACAAAATCTTCCAAGCTCGTCGGCAATGGCGCTGCGCAGGCTCTCAAGCTCTATCAGCAACAAGCTATCATTTCAACCCTTTTTTAATGGCGACTCCGTCGAGAAGTCAGGCGGTGGTGAAGATGAAGCCGAGGGACTCAAGCTTGAAGTGGACAGAGATGTCGTGGGTTGAGCTGGAGCGGAAGCTGCACTTCTCTCGCTTCTTACTGCTTCGTCACTGCATAGAAGCCACTGCACGCTGCTGCATGAGATGAAAGGCGGAGTTCACTTGGGCCGAGTCACGGGGAACTTGAAGTGAGGGTGCGGCTGTGGAGAACAGAGAGGGAATCACAACTATCTTCGGAGGACGAGGGAGCTACAGAAAGAATCTGTCGATTCTTCGAGAAGAGATCCAGGCCACCTTTATCGTAGCCATTTAGCCCTAAGTTCAAACTCTGACCTCGCCAGTGATGCGACCCCATCGGAAAGTTCCTCCCTCTAGACAGTTTCGCGGCAACAATTGCAGTCATCCCATTATCAGTATCGCATTATGGGTTTACAGCAACATCACCTTGTAAGTTATGAAGTATGTTGAATCTGTCGCAGAATGGGAGAAGAAAAAGGGAGACAATTCGAATCTCTGAGGCATTGAAAAGGATGACAGGGCCCTGTAGCTTGAGGGGTGTACGGATCGAGAGAGGACCGGGCCCGGATTTGTAGCTGGTGGACTTGGGTCTTCTTCTTGGAGCTGGATTTGGACATAGGCTTGGGCCTGGTCGCTGCCACTTGGGTTTGGATGACCTCATTTTGATGGGCTGGCTGGATAGAGGTCATATATACATATATATATGTATATGTATATAAAAGGAATCTGTATTTTTTTTTTTAACAAAATGAATTTGTAATAAAATTGACCTTCATCAATGAAACACTTATTTATTATTATTATTATTATTTTTTAAAATACATAGTAATCACATATGTATATATATATATATATATATTTTTTTTGTAATGAAATTGACTTTCATTAATAAAACTCTTTTTTTTTATGTGATGTGACTGAACTCGAAAATTGAATGTTTGAGCTGCCTACGTACCCTTCCAAAGAAGAGATCAAGTCATAACGTAGTTCAAATGAGCGATGAATTTAACAATGATTTTGATGATGATTTTGCCGTACACAGTTTATGCTCTTGCGGGCCAGGAGCATTGATGTTGCCTTTTATGCTCGTGCAGACCAGGAGCGTTGGTGTTGTTTGCAGTTTCAACTCGTGCAGACAAGGAGCATTTGGTGTTGCCTTTTATGCTCGTGCAGACTAGGAGTATTGATGTTGCCTTTTATGCTCGTGCAGACCAGGAGCTTTGTGCCATGCAGTTTAGACTCGTGCGGGCGAGGAGAATTTTTTTTTTTGGTAGATTTGTCAAGCAATTTTGGAGAGGCGTTCCTCACAATCTTCATAGCAAGGAGCTTTGACCGCGTGATTGAAGAAGTCTTCGGGAAAGAAGTCGCGCATCGTGATGGCAACGGACGATCTTTGTGTCGCAATTTCATCATCTTCAACACGTTCATGTGGCTTTGAAGGTTGACAATAGCTGTTTTGCCCCCTTTCCGATTGGCGGACTTGTGGAGGAAACGTGTGCTTCTTGTGCAATTTCTTATGAGTGACTTGAGTCCATCCTTCAACTTTGCTTGTCTTGGAGGATGCCCCTAGTGGTTAAGGTGAAAACTTTGAGTCGGAAGAGCCAAAAGTGATGGTGGTATAGTTTGACTTCACCACATCGTCAAGATCTAGCTCGATGATTCCTTTCTGAGCTAGCTTCATGATGAGATCTTTCAGCACGAAGCATTTTTCTGTCGGATGACTGATGAAGCGGTGGAATTTACAGTATCTTGGACTGTCGGTACGATTCATCTCTTCTGGCCGTCTGCACTAAGGCAAACTAATCACCTTCTTATCCAACAGGTCATCCAGCATGGCAACCATATCAGAGTCGGGGAATGGATAAGTCTTCTCTTCAAGCTCCTTCAAAGTGCGTCTACGCATCTCTTGATCACGAAAAGCTTCGGCTTGAATCGTCTTGCCTCGTGTAGAGATTTTGACGGGAGATGTGTTGACCGTCATCGCTTCCTTGGTGGGTTTCCATGCAGCCTTCTCCACCTTTGTCCCAAGAACTTTGTCATTCTTGTAGTCGGCGATCGGTTCTTTCTTCCCATGATGGGCGATGCTCAACTCCATGTCATGGGCGCGGGTGGCTAACTCTTCGAAGGTCCGTGGTTTGATGCCTTGATTGATGTATTGCAAACCCCATTGCATGCCTTGGATGCACATCTCGATTGAAGAGGTTTCTGAGAGCCTGTCTTTACAGTCAAGGCTTAGAGTGCGCCATTTGTTGATGTAGTCAATGACTGGCTCGTCCTTCCACTGCTTTGTGCTCGTTAGCTCTAGCATGCTCACAGTGCGGCGGATGCTGTAGAAGCGGTTGAGGAATTCCCGCTCCAATTGCTCCCAGCTATTGATGGACTCAGGCTCTAGGTCCGTGTACCACTCAAAGGCGTTTCCTTTCAGCGAGCGCACAAACTGCTTGACGAGGTAGTCCCCTTTCGGTCCCTGCGTTGTTGCAAGTTTCAACAAAGTGGGCAACGTGCTGTTTTGGGTTTCCATTTCCATCAAATTACATGAACTTTGGCGGTTGATAACCCTTCGGCATCCTTAAGGCGTCAATCTTCTTTGAATACGGCTTCGAGTACAACCCGGAGGTATTTGAGCTCCATTCGTACTGTGCCTTGATGGTGTCAGTGATCATCTCCTGCAGCTGCTGGATAGAAAGAGATCCCATGAGTGCCGCTGCTTGGTCTGGCTCCAGCTTCACATCGATTCTCTCCACTGGAGGCTCATCTTCTTCGCCAGCTCCTCTTTTTAGTGGATCATCTTCTGGGTTGGGGTTCTCGCCATCCTGTGGCTCCAGTTGGTCGACGAGTGCAGCGATTTGTAAGTCTTTTTCTTCAACAATCCATGTTAGCCTTGCGATCGCTTCATTCATTTGAGCCAGTTGTTCTTCGATGGAGGTAACGCCGATGGTCATGACTTGTGCAACCAATAGACGTGACTTTCCTTTAGACATCCAGGATGCTGACGAAGAACGTCGTGGGCTGTTTTGGGATGTCATCTTGTGTGCCTCAGCAGCATGCTTCGGTGCCCCCAGCGAGGTCAGGTTAATGACATACTCGCACCTTTGATGCTCCCCTTGCTCCTTTAGTAGCACCAACTTTGAAGTGGCATGTTGAGGAGCGGTTGTGGCGCCAATGGATTGTCCGTTCGTGGCAGAAGTGCTCAGGATCCTTCTCTTGGTGGTTGCGAGAATGGCTTGTCCCTTGCTTGATGCCATTGACTTTGAGGCGTGTTTGGATTCCTTGAACGAAGAAAGAGATGAGAGGTAGAGATTGTCCCACTGGGCGTGCCAATTTGTTAACACGAAAAATTCCTGAAACGAAAGAGACAAGAACAACGTGCATAAAATAATATTTGTATTTGACGATTTTGGGTTACAATCTCTCTCAAACTTGATCCTCTGATCCGATCTCCGTAAGGTGTTGATTTGTGGATGTTTCGTTTGATCCAAGGGCCGTCGAGGCTTAATTTTGGATGAACTGTTGGAAGTTTCTTCAAGGGCCGTGGGCTTGATCTTTGAATGTGGATTTGAGCGAATCTTCAAGGAGCCATTGGGGCTTGATCTTGAGGATGAGTGTTTCTTCAAGGGCCGTTGAGGCTTGATCTTGAATAACGGTGATGAACGGATCTTCGAGGGCTTTTGGGCTTGATCTTGAAGAACAGTGATGAACGAATCTTCAATGGCTTTTGGGCTTGATCTTGAAGAACGGTTGGATGTGTGGATTTGTCGACGTTGTTGATCCAAAGGGCCGTTGGGCTTGATCTTAAGATGAACGGATGATGAACGATGGTGCTTTCTTCAAGGGCCGTCGGTGCTTGATCTTGGAAGAACGATGAATGAAGAACAAAGAACACTTTCTTCAAGGGTCGTCGGGGCTTGATCTTGAATTGGTGGATGATTATTGATCCAAAAGGTCGTTGGGGCTTGATCTTGGAAGAACGATGAACGAAGAACACTTTCTTCAAGGGCCGTCGGGGCTTGATCTTGAATTGGTGGATGATTGTTGATCTAAAGGGCCGTTTGGGCTTGATCTTAGGATGAACGAAGAAAGCTTTCTTGATTCTTCGGGAACCTGAATGCTTGAGAGCTTCGGAGTTTCAGAGCTTCAGAGCTTCAAGAATTTTGCCTAATGATTTTGGTTCCTTGAAATGAATGAAATTGGCTTCTATTTATAGAATTTTCCAAGGCCTAATTTTGAATATAATATTCCAGATGAAATAAGTCGTTTCTGCCAGATGTTGACACGTGTCCTGTTTGATGACTTTTCCAACTTATTTCGATTTTTTGTTTAGACACACGTTACGTGTAAAATTTATGTAATACATGAGCGTTGAAACTTTGATTTATCGATCAACATTTATTTACCGAAATTTCGACGTCTACACTTACATTAGGGTTTTCTTTTTCTCTTTTGATTAGTTGATGTTTTTAATTTGCACCATATGCCACAAGCATTTATCGTTGCAGTATGTGATTAGCTATCCCCACTCCCCATACCAATGTTTTTCGTCAACTTGTGCTCATCCCCGAAATGCACCGTTTTATTCAAGAACGATTGCGGTACCAATAATAATATGGTATCTTTAGCATTTTTTTATAATAATTATATGTTCACCGATCGCCTATATATTCTTTTTAGCTTATGACATACTTTTATTTATTGTTGACCATCTTCGAATAACTCAAACAAAAACAACACTGAAATATTAAATATAAGAGTGCATGAGACTAAAAAAGTTGTGTATTTATCATTTCATTAAGAACAAATTATGATCAAGTCCCTAGTCACCAATGTTCATATAATGAAACCTTATTGATTTTTAGTTTTTTTTATCAAAGTTGTTGATGCACAAAACCGGATGGTCTTGGAACAACGTAAATTCGACCGTGAATCTGCAATGAAATGTAAATAACACAAGATGTATCGTGGTTCACCCCAAGGTTTGGGCTACGTCCACACTGATTATGTATTTATTTGAGGGAATAGAGAGGGAGAGGGTGAAAGCTTCTGAGAGCTTCTGAGGATGAGAGAGGGGATCTCAGGCCTAGGAATTGGCCTCCGAGAGTGAGAGTGAGGCCCTCCTCAATTGTGAGGGTGAGGGGTCATTTTATAGAATAAGGACTCCTCACTTATTACATATCTGCCCCTTCCTTTATCCCATAATTACATTTAAGTCCCCTGAGTATTTGTACGAGATCTAAATACGAGGCCCTAAATATGGTATAAACAGTAGTCCCCCAAGTCTTCAGTCAAGAGAGTCTTTTGGCTGGAGACTTGAAATTCAGTCCATGTGTGGGCCGAAGTAACTAGATGTCGTCTAGAACTAATGCTTGATATGAGGTGGTGCCCAATCTGAAATGATGCTCAACTAGAAGTAGCACATGTTGCGAGGCCGCTCTGCTTGTAGCTTGTGTTGCCTTGGTTGGCTCGGCTTGTGGCGTTTGAAGGTGAGGGAGTCCCTTTTATAGAATAAGGGCTCTCTCCTCAATACATAAGTGATGGGTTAGAGTTGATACTCGCAGTGAGACAGTTGCTCAGTAGGCAGCGATGCTCTCTAATGGTGGTGAGGGAGTCCCTTTTATAGAATAAGGGCTCGCTCCTCAATACATAAATCATAGGTGATCTTTCAATGAAAGTGAGGGAGTCCCTTTTATAGAATAAGGGTTCGCTCCTTAATACATAAATAATGGGCTAGAGTCCCCCAAGTATTTTTCATGAGGCCCAGTTGAGGCCCAATATATGGTACATAATGTAGTCCCCCAAGTCTTCGGTCAATAGAGTCTGTTGGCTGGAGACTTCAAATTGAATCCATGTATGGGCCGAAGTGGCGGTTGTTCGGAGGCGGTATTTGTATACCCTGCACTGAAGCTTTGTAGGTGAAGCTTTGTAGGTGAAGCTTTGCAGGTGAAGCTTTGAAGCTAGAGCTCTGTAAATGAAGCTTTTAAAGCTAGAGCTTTTGTAAATGAAGCTTTTGAAGCTAGAGCTCTGTAAATGAAGTCTTTGAAAGCTAGAGCTTTTGTAAATGAAGCTTTTGAAGCTAGAGCTCTGTAAATGAAGTCTTTGAAGCTAGAGTTCTTGTAAATGAAGCTTTTGAAGCTAGAGCTTTTGTAAATGAAGCTTTTGATGCTAGAGCTCTGTAAATGAAGTCTTTGAAAGCTAGAGCTTTTGTAAATGAAGCTTTTGAAGCTAGAGCTCTGTAAATGAAGTCTTTGAAGCTAGAGCTCTGTAAATGAAGCTTTTAAAGGTAGAGCTTTTGTAAATGAAGCTTTTGAAGCTAGAGCTCTTGTAAATGAAGCTTTTGAAGCTAGAGCTCTGTAAATGAAGTCTTTGAAGCTGATTTGACATGAGTGATGCTCATGCATGTTTATGTTGATTGACATGAGTGATGCTCATGGATGTTGACATGAGTGATGCTTATGGATGTTTATGTTGATTGACATGAGTGATGCTCATGGATGTTGACATGAGTGATGCTCATGAATGTTGACATGAGTGATGCTCATGAATGTTTATGTATGATTGGATGAGTGATGCTCATGAATGTTTATGTATGAATGACATGAGTAGTGTTCATGTATAATTTGGAGTACTAGGCGTACTTTTGATCGCCTGGTTGGAGCTTTTTTGGGCTTATGGGCCTTCGCCCTCCACAACATGCCAGCCCATTTATTTTGGGCTTTGCCTTTTTTTTTTTTTTTTTTATTTATTTTTTTTTATACCATCTGATGGGGTTTATACAGATGTCTCCAACAGATAAGAAAAATAAATTACATCATATAAAAACAAGAGAAGTAAATCACATCATTCTGTTGAGGTGTTTTATTTCTTGCTTTTGCTTTTGCTTTCTTGGAGGACTACTCTTTTTAGGAATAATGGTGCTCGGTGTCTTGTCAATCCAACGTCCCAAGGCACTGACACAATGAGATGCTGGGACCTTGTAGTGGGATGGCAACAGCTTGGCATCATTAGATGTTTGAATTCCTTTATGATTGTGGTTGTGGGACCATTTTCCAGCTTTGTGTTTAAAGAAACCTGCTCTACTTTTACTGCTTTTGTTTCTGTTTCTTTTGACAAGCTGATGGACGAACAGGATGGCATGGGTCAGATTTAGCACATGCAAAAAGTTATTCCCTTTGTCCAAGTGGGTTGTTGAAGATAACCCATTACTGCATTATTCTCAAGGTTATGATGATGATGCAGTTGAAGATTGTGCAGAGATACGGTAGACCAAGAAGAAGACGTGGCTCTTAGCTTTGTACAAAATGGGATTATCATTGCAATAGGCAAGCTTTGCAGTAGAAACATATAAAACTCCCATGACTGGACTGATGTGGACAAGTAACATGCAAATGAATTTGGAAGTTGCTCATCGGGAGTTGCCTCAAAGGTTGATCGAAAAATCTTCTCGTAACCGCCTTCTGCTAGAACCTTTGTTCCTTGTGCAATTTTTTCCATGGCAGCATCAGCAAAACTGGGGCTTGTTTTTAAGTGCTGCCACGTGTTTTCGACGAGATCATCCCCCTTCTTTGTAGGTTCCCTCACTAATTTCCTTCACTTCCCAAACATGTTCCGCACAGTTTCCACCGAATCATTGAATGAGAGAGATTGTGAGAGCGTAGAGGAGGATACAATCTGGGTGGTATATGTGCTTGCACGATATTTCTTTGGCCTCCGACCCGAGTTCGAATGCTTCTCTGCAAACGGCGCAGTGTGAGTCCGACCCGACGTGGGTATCGGTGATTTGAATATCGGGCATAGATTTCACAGCGGATTTAGACGCATATGGGTTTTCAAGTCGGCCCAAACCGTTAATTTCAATCTGGGAGAGCTGTTCAAAAAAGTGGTTGAAGCCCTAACCCATTAAAAGGTCGGACATGGTGGGCGGAAGTGGTCGGAGCCCCCGACCCTGCGGCGTCATTATAGTACAGTTAGGCTGCAGTAGTGGCTGTGGCATCGTCTTGATCTCTTCGAGGAAGCTGGTTTCGCAGTGGGGGCATGAGAGGACGGAGTCCAGAGAAAACACGCCGACGAAGTGAGTGCATCTGTAATACTAATGCGACGTCGTTGGTGGCGATGAAGGCATGGCCATGAGGTTTAGAGATCTGAAGGGGAAGAGAGAGAATTTTCATGAGGCTTTTCTGTTTTCCCTGCTTCAAGTCAATCAAATCAGTCTTCAAAGCAATATGCCACCGCCAAAGCCTTACAGAGAAAAGGCGCGTCGGGAGGGTATCGGGAATCGGCTTCATGCAGCCTTACTGATGTGAATCTCCTTCCCGCGATCGACCTGACTTCGACGGTGGAAGGTGTCGGGAAGTGTAGCAAGCCGGAGGTAGAGGTTGGGGTACAACACGTGACAAATCCCAGATCTCAAAGTGCCTAAATTAAGCTGCTTTTGGTGGCGAAAACGCATGACAGATGACTGAGCCGGCTGAGTCGACGCCGACGACGACGACGTCGTTGTGGAGGCAGAAGCTGATACGGTGGATGGGTCAGCTGTGATCAGATCCATCAACTTCATCCCTCACGAGTCTGCCATAGCTAAAGTTGAGATGGGGTTCTATCCCTGGGCTCACGTATGGGACTCTGAGCACGAAACGCTCTGCAATTGTGACCTCGTGGCTCCGTATCTGCTTGAAGAGGCCGGGTTTGAGGGTTTGGTTTTCTCAGATAGGTCGTAAGCTCGAGCTTCCTTGTCGTGAGCTCGGGCCGTCTCAATCAAATTTTGAAACAGCAGCACTTGGGTTATGAGCTCCAGACTCTGACGTATCCATTGCTTGAGGCAGATCTGAGATGGGATCTTCGATGATGTCCATTGAAGCGGCGCCGGTTCTCTTTCCCACTCGAAATCGCCTTTACTCTGCTGTTCATCTCTTTCCCCCATAGCTTCGGGGTCGGACTGGATGTGAACATCTGCAGGGAATAATTTGCACTCCTCGGAGAATATTTGAGCTTGTTTTTCAGCTATGGAATCAATTGGACTGGGATTCAAAATCGTCGCAAAAACTGAAAAATGTTTTGGTGAATTTTCAGGTTTTAGTTGGGGCGTTTGAATCAATCAACAATTTGAGATGTTGGATTTTGATGGGATGTGATGTGATGGGATGGGATCGAGGAGATGGAGTGTGGGTGGTGGTTCTGTCACTGTTCTCTGAAATGTGCCAAAATTGAGGAGAGAGGAACTGGGTTGTGGAGGAGAGAAGTGGGCATCCAGGAGAGGCGGTGCTGTTTTCTGCAGATTCACGGTGGAGGTTGTGAGGTTTGATGAAAAAAATGAAAGAGAACCGACATAGCTTTTCGTGTCGATTCCCACAGACGGCGCCAAATGTTGATGCACAAAACCGGATGGTCTTGGAACAACGTAAATTCGACCGTGAATCTGCAATGAAATGTAAATAACACAAGATGTATCGTGGTTCACCCCAAGGTTTGGGCTACGTCCACACTGATTATGTATTTATTTGAGGGAATAGAGAGGGAGAGGGTGAAAGCTTCTGAGAGCTTCTGAGGATGAGAGAGGGGATCTCAGGCCTAGGAATTGGCCTCCGAGAGTGAGAGTGAGGCCCTCCTCAATTGTGAGGGTGAGGGGTCCTTTTATAGAATAAGGACTCCTCACTTATTACATATATGCCCCTTCCTTTATCCCATAATTACATTTAAGTCCCCTGAGTATTTGTACGAGATCTAAATACGAGACCCTAAATATGGTATAAACAAAAGTCCTTTGACTTTGTACACCTCAACATTTTACTATTAAAATACTTCCATGTCATCTTTTTAAGTTTTTTACAACAAATTTTAATTTATAATTTCTCCCACAGTACACGTTTGTAACTGAAAATCCCAAAATTCTCTCACTCAAATTTATGTTTATATTAAATTTCAACATTATTATATTGAATATGTATCTTGAAATTTAAATTTCGCCAAAAAAAATTCAAACTTAATTTTTCTCCATGACCATCATATTGCAAAATCGTAAACAAATGACATTATGATATTGATATGAATGCAATTTTAATTTCTTTGGGTACATTCGCTTCTCTTGTTCCTTAATCCATATATGAATAACTTTTTCCTATAAGATTTATATAGGATGTACCCTTAAGTAATTTGGTCTTATGGTTTGCTTTCATTTTCTATCCTTTAATCATTTTTTACATTAAGGATTTATATATCGCTTTTTTTGTTGTTGTTGTCACACATGGGTTTTAATGTTGAAATTGTATATGCGTACATTTTTGTGAATTACTATAATTGTACATGGGTACTTTTTCCTATAAGATTTATATAGTATGTACCCTTAAGTAATTAGGTCTTATGGTTTGCTTCCATTTTTCTATCCTTTAATCATTTTTTACATTAAGAATTTATATGGGTACATAGTTTTGTTGTTGTTGTTGTTGTTGTTGTTGTTGTTGTCACATATGAGTTTTAATGTTGAAATTGTATATGGGTACATTCTTATGATTACTATAATTATACGTGGGTACATTCTTATGGGAACATTTATCTTTTATCATGACATTCAATAAAAAAAAATTCCTTTCATAACTTATTTTCCACATTTTAATCACCAATTTTTAATTGGTTTAAGGTTTTCTAAGGGTGGAGTTTGTTGTTTAATCCCATAAACGTTAAATATAAAATCTTATGGGAGTTTATATTCAATAAATGTGGTAATTTATTTTATTTATTTGCTTTAAATGTTCGGACAAAAAAATTGCTTTAAAAGATGTCCATATTATAATATTTAATATAATGTTTAATTTAAATATAAATAGTTGACATGTAAATTGATTAATGCTAATATGTTGATGTCTACAAAATCAAGGGACTTTGATCTAAATCTAAAAATTAATAGAGATTTTAATCAATGTACACTAGTGATTAAGAACCGTATTCAAAGTATCATTTTCATTAATGTGTATGAAACTAAACCGATTACGGTAAAAAACTAAATTCTTTTATATGTCAATAATAATGTGATCTCTTTGACAGTTTATCACATCACATCACATCAAAAAAGGGGTCAAAAGAAGACAAAAAATGGCATATCCCACAACGCTATTTGGCACGTCAAATTACAAACCACGCGCTCCAAAACGCGCATCCATTGCATATTCACTGAACACAGTTACACAATGTGTCACTTATGCTTTACTTCTGAAACTTAAAATATGGCACTTATGCTTTGTTTGGTATTGCTCTTTTTTTTCGTAAAAAAAAAAAACTACTGCATTTTAAAGTTAAGCAATAGAAAGTATTTTGATAAAACTAAAATATCATTTTTGATCATTTTCATTAAGTAAAGTTGGTAAATGGTTTTTAATTAAAATGCAAAGATTTGAAGTAATTTTCATTATTTTTCAATAAAAATAATGGCCTCGAGTCCATACATCAGTATTTAGGTTGCTTTTAAAAGTTGCTTTTATAAAAAAGCAAAGTTAAACTTTTAGTGAATATTTTCAATTCCTTATATCACCGAGTTGAATCTGATCTTATCATTGTTTCAATATTTCTGTTAGATTGGTGAATGCATTGAGAGATTTTCTTTTCTTTTCTTTGTCAATTTTCTCAGCGTTTTCCCGAGAAACAAACAGGAGCTCATAATTGGCTAGTTGGCTTGTTCAACAAGTTTAATGGTTATTTTAAGGCTGTACTAGTACTGCCTACTGCATAGCTAGCAGTAATTTTCCCTATGCAGTTAATTTTATATTTTAATTTTTGGGGTAAATATTTCATTCGTAGTCGCTGTTGTGATCGTTTGCAGCAAGGAAAGAGTGTTGTGCGCATTGCGCTGTGCATGGAATCCATACGGGGACTGAGGCTATACGCGCCAGAGCGCGTGAAATCAAGTCTCGTTTTTGTATTAATCATCGTGACGAGAGATTTTTCAGTGTGACCGGCACACGAGGTGGTGTAATGTCATTATATAAATGGTAAGATTTATGTGTTAAAAAGTTAATAACTTAAAAAATAAAATTTCCCACCGCTTACATAAAAACATGTGGTGTACCATCTGTGTTCCCGTTGATGAGTCGATATTATACTATATATTATTCCCTATTCTTGGTATATTTTGGTTATTATTTTGATAGAATTTTGATACTTTGTTATATATTCTCAATGTAGGACATTCGACTTCATCTGGAGCAAAAAGTGATCAAACGGATGAATTTTGGAGTGATTCCAATTGGAGGATGTTCGTGAGTCTGTTAACTTGTTTGTGTCAAAGTTTCATAATTTTCTACCCAGCGGTTTATTTATGGTGATGAAATAAAGGAGCAGCGCGGAGTGCTGTCAAACTGACGTTTTGGGCTTATTTGGGTTTTTTGGCATCAAAGATGATGTCTTTTGGGTTTGAGGCCTTCTACAATTATGTTCGGGACATCTCAAGCTTTAATTATAGCTGTTTTTGGGCCTGTTTTGGAGCCCTAAAGATCCAGAAACGTGGCTGTTTTGAGGCTGTGCAGATTTTGGGCGAATTTATCTAGTTAATTTAGGATTATGTTTCCTATTTTATTTCAATTTATTTGGTTTCCTAGTTTTAGTCTAAGACATTTTAGGGTTTTATTTTGTAGTAGTATAAATAAGACTTTTAGCCATAAGGGTTTTTGGGGAGGCAACATAGGAGGAAACGCACGCACTAATTTAGAGAGACTTTGAAGTTTATTTTCAAGGTGTTTTCTATCCTTGTTTTTAATAATATTTTGTTTATGGTTGTTCATAACTAATTTCCATTTGCTAGGGCGAAGCCTTGAGCCTTAGTATGAATATGTAATTTTTATTTAATTGCTTATGATTGAATGCATGCATACTTTGAATTATTTATCACCATGATTAAAACTATCTAAGTGTTTTAATGCTTAGCTACCATTAGGATGTTTAGAAAAATAATTTGATGCAATTTTGGTCGGAAGGTTCCCTGAAATTGACACTGGCTTCTTGTGATTAATAATTGTAATTTCACTTAAGATGAACACCACGTCTTAAGGGTTGCATGATTTTTCAAGGGGTTTTCATAAAGCCTAATGAGTCTCTCATGTTCAGATTTGATCCGAACGTCCGGACGGATTGCATGTTAGATATATGTTTTATGTTGGAGGTTCCAAGTAGAATATAAATTAGGAAAACCTAACCTTCAAAGTGGCATGTGTAGATCATAAGTAATTGGTAAGAATTCATAGGATTGCTTGGTGATGGTGGAACCCTAGGCTTTTAACTTTATTTTTCAAAACTATTTTCTTTGGTTTTTCTTTGTTAACTTCTTTAATTGTTTTATTTTAAAATTCTTTTTTATTATTTTAAATTCCAAAATCAACCTTTTCGAAACTTTGTTCTAAATAATTAGCTAAGGATTAGTTTAAATACAAATTATTCAATCAATCTCTGTCGAAAACGACCTTGCTTAAACTGCTATACTACGACAATCTTGTACTCTTGCAAGTATTTTTAAGTGTTTTTATCCCTACTTTTGTAGATGGTAAAAATCATATCACCCGTCACAATGAAAAATTTCTCCATCGTGACGGCGTCAACCGTCCTCTTTTGTCAGTTAATTAGGATGATAATTTGGAATATAAACAGTATATTAAATGTCATAATACAAGGTATAGAGAGATTAAAAATAAAAGTTAATCTCTTAGATTGTAACATTGAGACACCGAACCGTGTTACCAATGAACTAAATAAATTTCCGATGAGCAAGCGCTGCATGCCTGCTTGCGTTACCGGAATTGGACGCACCAAAGCGCGTGAATAGTTGCAGGACTACGAGTCATGGCGGTTAACAACAAACAAACATGGTGGTGTTTGAAGTTTGTTATTATTGTTCCAATACTGCCCCTATAGAGAGAATGGATTAATATGCCAACGAAATAATTATATGATAGGGTTCCAAATAACACTGCTGGTTTGTACTAATTGCATGCACTTAGCGTTTAGTTATCACCTAAGGAGTCGTAGCCTTGAAAGATATTTCTTTTTTTTTATTAAAAAAATTAGCACCGTGAAATCCATCGTATACTTGATTATGAGAATTGAAATAAAATAGAAAATGGTGACGGATTAGGCGAATGAACTACCAATTGAATTGTATGCTGTTACAACTAAAGAATACTTTTTTTGGGCTATTAGGTAAACCATATGGGGGAATGCATTGTTGTATCAAAGTTTTCGGTTTTCGCTTCGAAGATGATTAGTTGTCGAGAAAGACTCAATTTTCCAATATTTCATCCCTATTCTAGGTCAATACACATTTATGTAGGGGATGTAGATATATGGCTATGGCCTCTAACTACCATTGCATTTTTTACAATGATGGTTGTTTCTTTTTTTGCTCTCCAAAACCTAAAAAGATGAATAAAAATGAATGAAAAGTGTGAATATTTAAATGAACTGAAATTTACACCATGGTCTTCACAAATCAAGTCAAGTCTTTATGTAGAAAAAAGAAACTAACTGACAAAAGAAAGCAAACAGGATTCTCTCCTGATAATTTTGTTGATGATTTGTAAACTCTGTTCGTTTATCGTACATTGTGTAATTAATTTTTATCATGTACTATTTATATCTAGTTTTAAATAAAAATATTTAACATGATTTCTGACCGTATAATTAACGGATATGATTTACGAATCTTCGAAATTCTCACAAAGAGGATCCAGCAAGGTTCGAATTTGAAAGAAAGTAGAGATTACAGTTTATTATTTATTTATTTTTTTTGTTTTTGTAAACACCAGTGACTTGATTTCACCGTGCTCGGCACGTATTTTTGGTCAGCGCCACGGGTGGCACTGAATTTGCAGCCAGACGAGTGTTGTCTGAGCATGGATACGCGCCAAAGGTTTAATTCAATCGGATTTATCTTTGAAAGAGAAAATAATGGGCCTTTATGGGCCGGCCAATCTTTGGACTATGGACGAGCCATGAAGCTTCGAATTCCCGTTTTGGTTTTTATCATTTTTAATTTAGCCATATTTATTAATCTTTACCTCCTAAAATTTTCGTTTAATCACTTGATCTTTGAAACTGAATTTGTCTCATTTTATCTTCTAAAATTTCTAAAATCGAGTCATTTCACCTCATTTACATTCAAGTTGGTAGAGATATAGCTGTTCCAAAATTTTAAGACATCATACTTCGCCAATCACAGTACCTCATTTTTTCCAACATCGATACAAAGAGGATCCTCCTTAGATCCTAGAATCACACACTTCATAATTTACATGATAAGATTCAGCGTACGCCTGCCCTTAAAATTTGATAAGTGCCCCAATAGCCAAAAGAATCAAACTTTCTCTCTTAGTTGCATGCCCTTAAAATTTGGTAAGTTCCCAATAGCCAAAAACATCCATCCATTTGTAACAAGAGGCGAAGCTACATGGGCGCAAGGAGGTGCAGTTGCACCTCCGCTCTCCGAAAATTGAGGAACAGCTCCTCTGTTTCTGGGCTTGATGGAACCGCCCCTCTGTTTCTGGGCTTGATGGAGAAAGTGAAGTTATGCAGCCTACGTGTTGCTGCAGGATTTCTTTTTATCAAAAAATATCCAGGTCAAACCACTTAGTACTACGGTACGGTGTAGTAGTATTCCTCTTCATTTGTAAGTAAGAGATCTTAAGTTCGATTCTCGTCATAGGTGAATTCGAAACACACTATTGATAACCCATTGTGAGGCTAAATCCATTATCTACCGTGTAGATAATATAGTTTTTTCACCTGAAAAAAAAAACGAAAAACAAAGGGGCCAAAACCACGTCGTTTTGGACTTGGGATTTATTTGTCTTTTTCATTTTAAAAATAAAAAAAACTTAACGCCAGGGACGAAAAAGGCAGAACGTTCTCTGCCATTGGAATTGGAAGCAAGTAGCAGTGACCAACGAACGGCTCAGGCTCCCCACTCCCACTCCCAGCACAGCAGGCTACCGCCGTCAGTCACGTTCCGTCGCCCTCCACACTCGACGCCGTCGTCAGCCACCGTCCCATCACCACCGGCAACCGTCAATTTTGAGTTAATCTCTAATTTTTCAAGTTTTAGTTATTTAAATCCCTAATATGTGATTTTGGGAAATGGAGCCCATCTGTCAACAACTTTCGTAGCTCCTTTTTTGTTCTTTGTAATGAAAAACAACTCTCTCAGCTAATCACTTTGGAGTTTCCTGTTTCGATGTTGATATGCAAACGACTGTATAAATTCATGGTTCTGCCCTTAATACGATTGTTTGCCATGAAAAGTAAATTTCTTGCTTTCGATTTGCGTAGTTTTAGCAACGTAAGTAGTTCGATTGCCAGGCACAAAATGCTTTACAGCATCATGAATTGGAGATATAATTGGCTAGGTACTTGATTTGTGTTGTTTAGAGGAATGTGAGTTCTTTGTTAGTTGCAGGATGCTAGCACTTCCTCGTAATGAAACAAGTTGGCGTCTTTATTTGGTTTCTCAAAATTAAGCTGAAGATCTCGTAATGAAACAAATTGGCGCCTTGCAGTTTGAAATTCCACCAAATGCACCGTATTCTTTTTCCGTACGTTTAAACTTTCTGGATTTCTCGTTATTTTTAACATTTCCCCCCGCAATTTTCAGCATTTAAAACTCTTTTTTTGGGTGATGCCATTTTAATGTTGAAAATTGAAATGTATTGATTTGCAGGGTTTGAACACGGAGCATCCAGTATTGAGTATAGGTGACAAGCTCAAGTTGGTGAGTTTTAACGGCCTAAAAAACTGAAATTATGTATGAAAATCAATGGTTTTGTTCTCTAGTCAATGATTCTATGCTGATTCTTAACTTTTAAACTGCTTTGATTCGAATCTGTGTGATTCAATGGTTTTGTTTGTTTGTAAAACTGACATCATGTTTCTATGCAGTCAATGCCACATTTTCCCTTTTTTGTTTTTGTTTTTTACCTTACCCATTCCCATACTTGGTAGGAGTGTTGAGGCTGTGAAATTAGTTCGTGTTGTTTTATGCAGCATTTGAATTTGGTCTTAAGTTATGCTGGTTTTATGTAACATGGTATGTCTTCCGTGGCAATGAAATGTTTTAATCCCAACTTTGCACTGATATCATGCTTAGGGTTTGATGCTATCGGGGAACTGTTTGTGTGTTTGTAGAAGAATTTGACAAAATTAATTCCCTGGCAGTGGTTTTAGGCTTTTAGATGACATTTAGTTAGCAGAGTCTTTTATGTAGACATGTAGACATTAATGTATGCGTGTAAAAACTACCATGGAGACTCTTAGATTGGATTGTGCTTGCTTTGCACATTTTTTCATATTGTTTTACCTTGGTAATTTTTGGATTTGTTTGGAGCATTGAGCCTATGAAATTAGTTTATGTTGTTTTACGCAGCATATGAAATGCCTTGGCATCGCCCTCGCTCTTTAAAACATTGGCAGTGAATGCTTTAGTGGCAATTAAATGTTTTAACTCCGATCTTTCTACTGTTTATCTTGCTGAGTGTTTGGTGCTGTCCTGGCACTTTGTATTGTTTATAACTAGTGATACTGTGCAGATGTTTATGTCGTACTTTGAGTTTAGACATTCATGGCAATTGGATAGTAGTTTTCTTTATTATTCAGTACTTGCTGTAACTCCCACTTTGATTTTCTCTTTTGAGCCTTGTGAGCTGTTTCATTCATTTTTATTAGTAATTGGTATGTTATACTTGAAAGAACTAGTGCAAATTCTGCATCACTGGAAAGGCTTGGAGGTTGAAGTTGTGGGCTGACATGATTTCTTTTCACTAATTCTTGTTTTCCTGCAGATAGGAGAATATCAAGAAACGGTTGGAACATGCCTTCTATTCGAAGAAGAAGGTAAATTACATTTCTATCTCACTCAGAATACACCTGTAAGAAACTATGGAAACTTGTCTTCTATGCATGTACTGGACCATATCTTTTTTGATTAAGATTGTTTTGATCCCTCTAAATTACGGTCCTCTAGTTCTGCAAGTAAATTGAGGGCTTCCCCATCCTTAGTTCATTCTTTACTTTTTTTCGATTCTATCGTTCTCCAACTGAGCTGAGGAGTCCAAAGTTCTATTCCAATACAAGGATCGGCTTTCATTTGAGGGCCAACAAATTTCTAGGCACCAGTTTGTGTGTATTGTGAAAGTACTCGGTAAAGTTCATTGGCATCAAGAGGGACACATCATAGGCAATGAATTTCGTCTTGTGAGTTGTGACTGCTTCCATTGAAGTTTTTTTAGTATTCACTGTTGACTTGCATGGTTCTTAAATCCGTACATACTTTGATAAGAGTGAGGAACTAGAATAGATATTGAAAGGTGATCTTGATTTTTGAATAGATTGTAGAAAACTTAGGTTATACCACTTCCCTTTGCCGATGGAAGGTAGGGCATCAGCGCAGCGCTACCCTAACTTGAAGCGCCTCGTGATCACCTTTAGTCAGGTTGAGTACAAATAGGGGCAAACCCTGACCGAGATGAACCCTCAACAAGACCCATATTTGGTTTAGATATCTATAGACATACCATTGGAAACCTTTGTTAATCCGGAATCTGTTACTGGATACCCCCTCTCCCCGAGACCTCTTGCCTCACTATGTATTTTCATGGAGTCACAGAATTTGCCTTGAAAAGAAAAAATGGTCATATTGTTGCAGAAGGTGGTTATGACAGCCAAAAGTCAGTCATAATCTATTCTTTTAAGTTTCTCATTATGATGTACATAAATTATCAAAGATCGCATTCAATCAATCAATCAGGAAAAAAGAAGCCACCTATCAAGTTGTATTGTTTCTTTTATTTACTTCTTGTATCTGCTTGCACCAGTAGCACCTTATTTTGAACTAAAGCGAGCCCTATTGCAGATGCTAGCGCAGCGGTTCATGAAGAAACGGGGCCATCGGAAGCAAGCAAACCCTTTTGCAGGCAAATGCATAATGGATCCAAATCAATCTCCAAGCAAGCAAGTGAAACCAGTTATGAGCCTTCAACGGATTTTAAAATTTCGATTGGCTCCCAATCTCGACTCTCATGATCCACCTGAACAGTCTCGGTAAGTAAAGTCTCTGAATTATGTATCTTATTTCTGAATTCCTTAGTCGACACAAGCTTATTCCCTGGTTTTGAAAATGCCAGGGATCCGGTGCTACATACAGTGCAATCAGTGGCCGAATGACCAATATTGGAATCCTTATTCGACGCTAGCTTGCTCCCCCGTTAAAGAAGGGTTACTTGCATGCTAAGCTAAAAGCTGAATGATGTTGTACAGCCCTTTTCTGGTTAGATTTTTTCTTTTCCTTTTGACTTGGGTGGCGCCATGAGCTTCAGAGAAAATTAGAAAAGAGAATTATTTATTCGTTAAGACTTCACATTTGCTTGCTTTCAAACATTTTAAATTTATATCTTGCTTTTGTATATTGTTTCCAATGGCTTGTCCACTCCTACCTTGGTGGACCTGGCACAAATGTAATATTGGAATCCTGTTGCCCTTTCCCCTTTTGACCTTCTGCACTTCATTTAATTTTGTTATTCTTTTTTGATTTATTCAATCCGATGAAATGAATCATTGAATTTGTTGGGAGACCGTGTTTTCAGATCAATGTGTATATTTTGAATGATTGGATGCTACAGCCTAGGCTTGTTATTTTAATCAATAAATTATTAGTAAAGTAATGACTAATGAGTATTACAAACTTAAGGCTGATTTCCTCCTTGAACCTTCATAAATAGCCAATTCATGGGCGGTTGGATCAATGCAAGATGAAATACATGTGCTGGCCAATGGAAAAATTGAAGGACGTGACGAAAGACTAAAGTGCAGCACGTGACAAAATAGAGTACCAACATTTAATATTTGAATGGAGGAATCACTAGGAAACTCTGGTATTGGTTTAGAGATCATGACTATAATTAACTCATATTACTTGGCTCTTTTAAAAACAAATAAAACAAGATAATAACATGTTAATTATATTATAATCTAAATTAATAACATTACGTGACAATATAAGGATATTGACTTATGGATTATTTCATAGAGGCAAGTTTAGACAAATGCCATGTGACTCCTAGGACAACTACCCCCAACTTGGTGATTTGGAAGCTTACAAGTAGGAAGCATCTGGCCCTTCCACGTGGAAGCAAATCCACGACATCAGAGTCAGCAGACCCCATCACCGGTCCAATCACAGCCAGCCAGGTGTGCCAGTTTCTCCTTCGTTGCATCATCGCCTACTTTCTCTGCTACTGCTTTTGCTGAAGCTTCCGTTCTTTTATTCTCATTTCAATCCCACCAGACGAAGCCTCGGGACCAATTCTCTGCCCCAAAAAACCCAAATTAAATATTCAAATTAATTTCTTACTTTCCCTTTAAATAATTTGGAAATTAGGGCTTTTATTTTGTGTTTTTTTTTTCTGTTGTTTCTTCCCCAATTGGAAAGTGGAAGCCCCAACTTTTGGCTCAGAGCTTGAATTTCTCAATTATTCGTACGAACAAGTCAGAGATCGCCGCCCAAAAGCCTCCAAATTTCCACTTTCTGTTGTTGGTAAATTTTTACTGCTGCTTTATAGTTAGAATCTTCATTTGATTCAATTGGGTTTTTAATTTCACTTTTTTTGCTGCTGTGAAAGGTTAATTACTGTTCTTTGATCGGTTTTTGCTCGACAATTTTGCAGGTAAGGCCTTATTCGTCGAGTTTTCGATAATTGTAGGAAAAGGGCTGTGATATTTGGTCCGTCTGATGATTTATTTCCAATCACTGTATCAAAAACCTTTGAAATTTTCATCTGATAGTTACCCCTTGTTGTACTCCATTTGCTGCATTTTCCTCCCTTCTGATTTGTTCTTCATCTGTTGCTTTAATTGCCTCCGATTTCGCCTAAAACTTTGACACTCATCAATCATCATAGTGAAGCTCAATTCCTTTTAATTGGATGTATATAAGACTATAGTTATACAATTTTATTTGGTATTTTCTTGGTGCTGGTGGATTTGAAGGATTCATAATGGCGATGGGGTGTAGGCCGGTGTCAATGGAGGACTTGCCGTCACATTTGGTTTTAGAAATCTTGAGCTCGGGAAGGCTTAGCGCCATTGATCTTCTACGTTTAGAGTTAACTTCTAGGACATTTGGAGGGAGTCAGTGCTTATACCCTCACAAGTTTCGGTCATTGGTGGATTTTGCGGCATATCAGCTATGCGTGTCCCATTCTGTATATGCTAAAATGGAAGGGGATGCTCAGAGTGAGCTATTTAATCGGTGTGGTGGGAAATGGAAGCGGGTTTTGAGGTTCTTGCAATCGGTGGAGCAATCATCTGACATGGTTGAGACCTCAGCAGGCAATGTACTATTTCATTATTGTTTGCAGTTTCTTATGATTCATGAATGAACTTTATCAGCAATTTGGAGTACTGGTTGTGGGAAAGAACACCAATGTGCGTGATAATATATTTTGGGAGTTTTCTAATTTAGTCAATCATAAACTACCCATTTTACATGAAATGATTTTGTTGTTGGAAATTTAATCCTTTATTTATTTAGATTCTTGAAATTCTTGCATTGAGATTAGTTGGTATCTATGTTTAAGGTGTAAGTACAAAACCAACCTGAATTGTGTGGTATTAAATTCTTTTGCCTAATAAACTTTTGCCAGTAGTTTTTTACTTCTTTTTTTTTTTTTTTTTTTTTTCAATTTTTACAATCTTATTTGCATAAGCAGTAGAAACTATTTTTAAGTACTTTCTGGTTGAAAGGAAACTGAGAAATGAGATATAGATTTTAAAATAACCTGGTACTGTAATATATAGGATTGCTTTCCATTACCTAACCGTTTGGAAGACTCGCAGAAAATGACATTATTTAGATTATCTGCTAATAGAACAAAGATATTAATATAATGTCTTCTAGAGGTTTGCTAGCTAGATCGACCTATTGGTATATTGATAACTTTTTTTTGTTGTTTTATGCTGTGTTAAGTTTGTTGTACAATTTTCTGGTCCTTGATAGCTGCTGGCCAAAAGTTATGGTTAATTAAGATTTTTTTTTTATCAACAGATGCAAATTACAACTGGACGGTATCACACATTGCTAATCAGCAATTCATCATTGTACTCATGTGGTGCCAGCTTGTGTGGTGTTCTTGGTCATGGCTCTGAGACTAAGCAATGTGTAACATTTACCCGGATTAATTTTCCATCTCCAGTGCACGTGGTCCAAGTCTCAGCCTCCCACAACCATGCTGCTTTTGTTATGCAATCTGGAGAGGTTAGTACCTGCTTATACCTCAACATGGTATACCTTATTCTGAGCTGAACAAATAGTTTTCTTCTGTATCTTAGATTTGAATGCATAAGAAATACTTCTCCATCATTTTGTGCTCAATATTTCCACGCATAATTTAAATTCTTCCACTGACTTTGTCAATGTTCCTTAGATTTTTTTGCAAGTTATGACACCCATGGGTTGTTGATTATTTGGCAGTGATAGGCACTTAAAAGTTATTGTCGAGGTTTAGCAACCCTTTATGATCCCATCATGAAACCTGGTTTAGAATTTGGTCTGATTTCCACCATCGATATATCTGGCTATCTACACACACACAGCTTTCTGCACCTATGTACCATTTATACTTCCCATATCTTGTATACTCAAAACTTAGTAGGTCACTCTCACGTTAGTCTTCTAAGAGTTGCCTTGATGCATTAAATTTGTGCTCGTGTCTTGGCAATTGTTTCTCTTATAGAAGATGAATATGCATTGCAAAGCGTTTTAGATATTATGCATGACCGTCCTTCTAGTCATGTAATGACGCTATGTGGTTACTGATACAGGTTTTCACATGTGGGGATAATTCATCATTTTGTTGTGGGCATAAAGATACAAACCGGCCAATTTTTAGGCCTAGGCTTGTTGAGGCATTGAAAGGACTTCCTTGCAAGCAGGTAAACTTATATCCTCATTGTTGTATTATAAATGACAATTAATTTTGGGAAGTGTTATTGGCACTCCAAAAATCTCATTCTACACTCCTCACAAGTGTATTTTTCTTTCTAAATATAGAAAGTTTGGAGTGTAGAATGAGAATTTTGAAGTGCCAATAACAATTCCCTTAATTTTTTTCAAATAGATAAAAAAGGTGTCAGAATCGGTGGATATTATACGATCTTCTGGGTAAAGCTAATGGAGAATTTTTCCCTTCATTTTATCGTCGAATCCGGAAGGAAGAAGTGGTTGTAGCTTTGAAGAAGATGAAGCATAAAAAAGCAATAGGCCCAGACAATATACCAATCGAAGTGTGGAAACTTTTGGGAGAGACAGGTATAACATGGCTCACTGACCTTTTCAATAGGATTTTGAAAACGAAGAAGATGCCAAATGAGTGGCGAACGAGCACTTTGGTGCCTATCTACAAGAATAAGGGCGACGTACAAAATTGCATGAACTATAGGGGTATTAAGCTAATGAGTCATACAATGAAGCTCTGGGAGAGAGTCATTGAGCATAGATTGAGGCAAGAGACACGGGTTTCGGACAACCAATTCGGGTTCATGCCAGGGCGCTCAACCATGGAGGCAATCTATCTCTTACGAAGATTGATGGAAAGATATAGAGATGGGAAAAAGGATTTACACATGGTCTTTATAGATTTGGAAAAAGCGTATGATAGGGTCCCAAGAGACATTCTTTGGAGGATTTTAGAGAAGAAAGGAGTACGAGTAGCATATATCCAAGCTATAAAGGATATGTATGAAGGAGCAAAGACTGCCGTAAGAACTCATGAAGGACAAACCGAAAGCTTTCCCATAACTGTAGGATTACATCAAGGCTCATCCTTAAGTCCTTACCTTTTTGCGTTGGTAATGGATGAGTTAACAGGACATATTCAAGATGATATTCCTTGGTGTATGCTTTTCGCAGACGATATAGTGTTGATAGATGAAACTCAAGAAGGGGTAAATGCAAAGCTTAACCTTTGGAGAGAAGTGTTGGAATCTAAAGGTCTTCGCCTAAGCCGATCAAAGACAGAATATATGGAGTGCAAGTTCAGTGCAAATGGAGGCCAAAACGAGTTAGGGGTGAGGATCGGAGATCAAGAAATACCAAAGAGCGACCGTTTTCGTTACCTAGGATCTATCTTGCAAAAGAACGGAGAATTAGATGGAGATCTCAACCATAGAATACAAGCTGGATGGATGAAGTGGAAGAGTGCATCCGGCGTGTTGTGTGACCGCCGTATGCCACTGAAGCTCAAGGGAAAATTTTATAGGACGGCAATAAGGCCGGCGATGCTGTATGGCACAGAATGTTGGGCGGTGAAACATCAACACGTACACAAAATGGGTGTAGCAGAGATGAGGATGCTTCGTTGGATGTGTGGGCACACGAGAAAGGATAAGATTAGGAATGAGGATATCCGGGGTAAAGTAGGAGTAGCCGAAATTGAAGGAAAGATGAGAGAAAATCGGTTACGGTGGTTTGGACATGTTCAAAGAAGGCCTACTGACGCTCCGATTAGAAGATGCGACTATGGGACAGAGGTTCAGGGCCGAAGGGGTACAGGAAGACCTAGGAAAACTTTGGAAGAGACTCTAAGAAAAGACTTAGAGTACTTGGATCTAACGAAGGACATGACACAGGATCGAGCACAATGGCGTTCTAAGATTCATATAGCCGATCCCACTCAGTGACTTGGATTTTCCAAGTCTCCAACCGAGAAGTTTTCCTCACTCGGGAAATTAAGGGAACACTACCCCAACCTACATGCTCCACTCAGAAAGCTTCAACATACAAGCTTCAACAAAAGAAAATTCAAAGAACTTAGCGAAGAAGGCTTTGGTGTATTTAACACAATACGTTGAAATGAAGGAAAGCTTATTTATTGATATCCCCGATAAGTTACAAATATGTACATATACATGAGTCAAAATAAACACACAAGAAGGAGCCTTCACAAAGGTTGCTTAGGAGAAGTCTCAGCAGTCGGTAGAGCCCCAGAAAGAGAAGGCACCGGAGGGGGATCATTTGGAGCCTCAGTACTGGACAGAACCCTAGAAGGAGGAGGCATCAGAGGTTGATCATTCGGAGCTTCATTACGCGGTACAGCCCCAGAAGACGAAGGCAATAAATGCCTTTGGAACAAACCCACAAATCTCTGATGATCAAGTAAAACCTGACCATCAGTTTCCTTCATCTGGTCAAGCTTCCTCTTCATGTTTGTAGCATAGTCATGTGCGAGCCGGTGCAACTGTTTATTCTCATGCTTGAGCCCTCTAATCTCCTGTTTGAGACTCATCACTTCAGCCGCCAATGATTCAACTTGGCGGGTTCGAGCAAATAGGCGTTGGGCCATATTAGACACAGAACCTGCACACTGAACACTGAGAGCCAGCGAATCCTTAACAGCTAACTCATCAGACCGTTTGGAAAGTAGTCTGTTATCTTTGGGAGTGAGAATGTTCCTGGCCACCACCGCAGCGGTCATATCATTCTTCATCACGGAATCCCCAACGGTAAGAGGACCAGTAGGGGAGACGAAGGATGGGCGCCATATGTTGTCTGGAGAAGGCGGGGCTGCCTCTTCAACAAGGTTCAAGTCAAAACGACGGTCGGAGGGGCCAGACATTTTCAAAGGTGTTGAAGAGAGAAGAGGTCGGACAAATCAAGATCTTAGAAGTGCAATAATGAAGCTTCTACTGGTGGAGATTCAAGTGTGCTTTGGAACTTAATGCCAGCCCCTATAAAAATCTGCACTCGACAGAGCTTCAGAAATCGAAGAGGCGCCTGCTCAGAAATCGAAGAGGCGTTTGCTTTCTCAAAAGCTGGGCTGCTTAGAGATCACGAGGGTTGATCTCAGAAATCGAAGAGGCGTTTGCTTTCTCAAAAGTTGGGCTGCTCAAAAACCACGAATGCCGATCTCAGAAATCGAAAAGGCGCTCGCTTTCTCAAAAGCTGGGCTCCCCAAAGACCACGAGGGCCGATCTCAGAAATCGAAGAGGCACCTACTTTTCCAGCCTTGTCAGCACCTGTCACACGCACACTCAGCTTTGCGGAAATTATGGGCATTCTGTCGAAGACTTCTGGGGAAGTAGAAAACACATGAATCTTACTGTTCAATCACCCACTTCCCACACGCAACAATAGCTCATGGGTACCACAGATAACTTTGCCAAAGTTCTCTGCCAAAGTTGAGCACGTGAAGCTTGCAGCTCCCACTACATCGCTCTGACTAAGAAGGGTAAAAGAATAGCAAAGAAACAGCACTAACAAAGTTTAGACCCATAAATTTTGAAGGTCTAGCTACCATATTATTACCCACAAGGGTAAAGGAACAGTACCACTGCTGGATAATTGGAAAGTCCCTGTGTGTCAACCTCTGTGCTTCGTGGCAAGGTAGACTAGCAAACATGCCCAATCTTTACTCACATTCGAGAAAACACTCCCAATAAGATTGCTTGCTCCAAAATCGAAGAGGCACCGTCCTCCGAATCTCGAGAGCCAGACTCCCAACATGACTACTTTCTTAAAAATCGAAGAGAGGGTAAAGGAACAGTACCATTGCTGGATAATTGGAAAGTCCCTGTGTGTCAACCTCTGTGCTTCGTGGCAAGGTAAACTAGCAAACATGCCCAACCTTTACTCACATTCGAGAAAACACTCCCAACAAGATTGCTTGCTCCAAAATCGAAGAGGCACCGCCCTCCGAATCTCGAGAGCCAGACTCCCAACATGATTACTTTCTCAAAAATCGAAGAGACTGCTCCCCGAATCTTCGAGAGCCAGACCCCCAACATGATTGCTTTCTCAAAAATCGATGAGGCATCGTTCTCCGAATCAATCGAAGAGGCGCTCGCTTTCTCAAAAGATGGGCTGCTCAGAGACCACGAGGGCCGATCTCAGAAATCGAAGAGGCACCTACTTTTCTAGTCTTGTCAGCACCTGTCACACGCACACTCAGCTTTGCGGAAATTATGGGCATTCTGTCGAAGACTTCTGGTGAAGTAGAAAGCACATGAATCTTACTGTTCAATCACCCACTTCCCACACGCAACAATAGCTCATGGGTATCACAGATAACTTTGCCAAAGTTCTCTGCCAAAGTTGAGCACGTGAAGCTTGCAGCTCCCACTACATCGCTCTGACTAAGAAAGGTAAAAGAATAGCAAAGAAACAGCACTAACAAAGTTTAGACACATAAATTTTGAAGGTCTAGCTACCATATTATTACCCACAAGGGTAAAGGAACAGTACCACTGCTGGATAATTGGAAAGTCCCTGTGTGTCAACCTCTGTGCTTCGTGGCAAGGTAGACTAGCAAACATGCCCAACCTTTACTCACATTCGAGAAAACACTCCCAACAAGATTGCTTGCTCCAAAATCGAAGAGGCACCATCCTCCGAATCTCGAGAGCCAGACTCCCAACATGACTACTTTCTCAAAAGCGAAGAGAGGGTAAAGGAACAGTACCATTGCTGGATAATTGGAAAGTCCCTGTGTGTCAACCTTTGTGCTTCGTGGCAAGGTAGACTAGCAAACATGCCCAACCTTTACTCACATTCGAGACAAAACTCCCAACAAGATTGCTTGCTCCAAAATCGAAGAGGCACCGCCCTCCGAATCTCGAGAGCCAGACTCCCAACATGATTACTTCCTCAAAAATCGAAGAGACACTGCTCTCCGAATCTCGAGAGCCAGACCCCCAGCATGATTGCTTTCTCAAAAATCGAAGAGGCATCGTTCTCCGAATCTCGAGAGCCAGATACCACAGACCACTTTTTCAAAGTGCTCTGACAGAGTTAAAACATGTGAAACTGGCAGCTCCCACTACCGTGCTATGACCAAGTAGGGTAAAGGAATAGCATTACTACTTGTTGTTATGGAGACTCCTATATATGTCGACCTCCATCCCCAACGGACAGGCAGACCTACAAAAATGCTCAACCCTTCATCATATCTGAGAGGGCACTCCCAACGAAGCCTTTCGAAATATTCAGCTTTCTTTCCCCCCGATAATACCTCTGCAAACAAGCTATACTAGAGCAAGAATATCTCATATCATCAGGGTTAAAAGCAAGAGTATCCCATATCATGCTTTTTCCCTGTCTTTTCCTTTGGCCTTGTTTTTACCTGCAAGACAAGGAGAAAGAGAGCAATCAGTCAGCACTTGGAATCAAGCTTCCAGCCAGGAACTGACTGCCTGGAACCCCTTACCTGATTACTTACCTGGCATTGCTCTCGAGTACTCATCTTCAACATCTTATGTTTCCAGGGAAGATTCCGCATCTGCTTGAGGAACAGATAGGGCAAGTGCGAAGGATACAAGGAAGCATGTGGAGACAAGCGTAACAGCACACGTGCCGATACATCCATTACTCTGTCAAAAGCAAAAGTATCCCATATCAGCAGGATGGAACGTACTCTAGATTTGATGGACTTGTTTTGACCCTCAAATTCTTCAGTCGGCCTTATACTCTGGAGGAAACCAGAAAACCCTCCAGCTCAGTTCAAGAATAAGCCTGTGGAAAGTTACTTCTTCAAAAGCAAAAGTATCTCATATCATCTCTTCTCATTTTTCTTCTCTTTATCCTTCATGCTGCTGCAAGATGGGGAGAAGGTGAACAATCAGTCGGAGCTCTGATTGCTTACCTTGTCTGTCACCTCTTTCAGCAGACCCCCTAGCTCGGCGACTTGGGGGACTCCTACTACATGGTTTGTATCGCGCTTGACCAAGCCTGAAACTACAAGTAAGCTTCAAGTGAAATTGATACATTACCTTGTGCATCTCCACCAGTTAAAGATACCACCCCTGGATGGAGGAAGAGTACTTCCAGAGAAGATGCCACATCTACCTATGAGACAGATAAGGCAAGTCAAGACGACACCACACTCCGATACTTAGAAGTTTCGTGATTACGAGATCATTCTCCCACAATATTTCCTAATGTCATTCGTACTAAATCATTCACTTGTACTCACTAAAGGAGAGCTTGAACCTATGTACTTGTGTAAACCCTTCACAATTAATGAGAACTCTTCTATTCCGTGGACGTAGCCAATCTGGGTGAACCACGTACATCTTGTGTTTGCTTTCCTATCTCTATCCATTTATATACTTATCCACACTAATGACCGGAGCAATCTAGCGAAGATCACAAAAAGCGACCGTTTTCGCTACCTAGGATCTATCTTGCAAGAGAACGGAGAATTAGATGGAGATCTCAACCATAGAATACGAGCTGGATGGATGAAGTGTAAGAGTGCATCCGGCGTGTTGTGTGACCGTCGTAGGCCACTGAAGCTCAAGGGAAAATTTTATAGGACGGCAATAAGGCCAGCGATGTTGTATGGCAAAGAATGTTGGGCGGTGAAGCATCAACACGTACACAAAATGGGTGTAGCGGAGATGAGGATGCTTCGTGGGATGTGTGGGCACACGAGAAAGGATAAGATTGGGAATGAGGATATCCGAGGTAAAGTAGGAGTAGCCGAAATTGTAGGAAATATGAGAGAAAATCAGCTCCGGTGATTTGGACATGTGCAAAGAAGGCCGACTGACGCTCCGGTTCGAAGATGTGACTACGGGACAGAGGTTCAGGGCCGAAGGGGTAGAGGAAGACCTAGGAAAACTTTGGAAGAGACTCTAAGAAAAGACTTAGAGTACTTGGATCTAACGGAGGACATGACACAAAACCGAGCGCAATGGCGTTCTAGGATTCATATAGCCGACCCCACTTAGTGGGAAAAGGCTTTGTTGTTGTTGTTGTTGTGAATCATTGTCTAGTATTATGGATGAAAATCCCTGTTCAAAGGCTATATAGTTGTTGCACTACAATTTCTATTCTTCTGTTTTCCTTTAATTTGTAACCCCTGCACTATGATTTCTGGATTATGGAATTACTTTTAAATGATATGTCTAGTTATTGGATTCTTCTGCTTGTATGTAAAATAAACATCACCCTTTTTTACCATAGAAATATCACTCTTTCCTCAAGAAAACAAAAACTAGGAAGCCTTTTGAAGGCTTCTGGAATTTGAAGCTAAATACGTTGATTGATGATGTGCTCAGTCTTAAGAGGTCTGATTCGGACCATTCTTCCAATTATACATTCCTCTTTTTCATCGAGAAAAACCAATAACTATAGATATGAATGGCCCAAGTTCTCGTTCTCCATTCTTGCAAATGGATCTTATGCTTTATTCCATTCTTAGGTGATAATTACTCTACTCTTTATCTTCTCCAATGTCGATGCGTATCACTATATCTTCATGAGTTATCTGTTGGAACTTGTTTCACTCCAATTCCTTTTTCCTTTCCTATTTATACAACTTGTAGTTGGACATTAAATAGCTAGAACTTGTTTCAGGTTGCTACAGGGCTTAATTTTACCGTGTTTCTTACAAGACAAGGTCGTGTTTATACATGTGGGGCCAACACACATGGTCAACTTGGTCATGGAGACACCATAGATAGCCCAACTCCCAAAATGATTGAAATGCCCGAGGGCATTGGTTCCATTGTTCAGATTGCTGCTGGTCCAAATTATGTCTTAGCTGTAACTGACAATGGACTAGTGTACTCTTTTGGGTCAGGTTCTAACTTCTGTCTTGGCCATGGAGAGCAGCATGATGAGTTTCAGCCACGTGCAATTCAAAAATTTAAAAGACAGGGTATTCATGTGGTTCGAGTCTCTGCGGGCGACGAGCATGCCGTGGCACTTGATTCCAATGGATTTGTTAGTCTCCTAACCGGTGATAAAATTTCAATATTTTATTGTTGTGCTTGGCATGTATTTGACTTCTGTCAAAAACCATGGAAATTGCAGGTACATACTTGGGGTAAAGGCTACTGCGGTGCATTAGGCCATGGGGATGAGATTGACAAGACCACCCCAGAACTCTTGACCAAGCTCAAAAGCCACCTCGCTGTGCAGGTTTGGTTTTTTCATTCATCTTATCATTTCTGATAATTATGATTTTTTAAGTCCATTGTTCTATGCTGCCCTCAATTGTTAAGAGTAGATGCAATGCTCCAACACTACAACTTTGGCGTTGTGAAACTCGCATACAAATCTGTGCATCTCTCTCCTGTTTTTTCCCTTTTCATGTGGAACTTCTCGTTTTAATCCATAGGTGTGCTATAACAGTTACTGTACTCTGTAGGTGTGTGCTAGAAAGCGGAAGACCTTTTTCCTCTGTGACAATGGTTCAGTATATGGTTGCGGTTGGATGAGCTTTGGTAGCCTTGGATTTCCCGACAGGGGATTATCTGATAAGATCTTGAGCCCTCGAATCCTCGATAGCTTAAGAGATCATCATGTTTCTCAGATTAGCACTGGGCTGTACCATACTGTTGTTGTCACTAACCGCGGACAACTCTTTGGATTTGGAGATAATGAAAGGGCACAACTCGGGCACGACACATTGCGATGTTGCCTTGAACCAAATGAAATCTTCATACAAGAAACGGCTGATGACATGGATCGCGTTACAGAATGCCTCTGACCTCAGGGAAAAACCATCTGCTTTGTGGAGTTGTATGATTTCGTATGTCCTTAAGGTAAATAGCTTTGTGTATCTGTGAGATCAAAATGTTGAAGGCGTTACATGATAATTTGTGTGTGATATTTGTTGTGGGAAATTAGATTGCGTATAATATAAGAAGTACAGCTACGTTGTGTGTTCATTTTGTTTCAGTTTCCAGGTTGCCTTGTCAATGATGCTTCCTTCAAATTATGCCTACTTCTATGATACCATATTATGCTAGCATCAATCAAGGACTGTGATACCATCCGTGCACGACTGATGCTAACATAATGAGCGTCATTATGCCGTAGAATGCAAGTACCTGCGGCCAGCCGGCCAACCAACATGGGTTTTAAAATAAGGGAACTTTAACGAAAAGCACCCGGTACTGTTCACTTTAACGAAAAACCACATTTTTACACTAAAAAGTCAATCCTGGTATTATTCACTTTATCCTTTATCTTGTCCTTATCATTAAAACTCAAAGTTTTCAAGCTTTTTTCATTAGTTTTCCTTTAAAATAATCATTAGTCCATCGTAACCGTGTCGGTAACATAAAAATCCTACCCACCTATATGGGGGACAATATTTGTTTGAACAGACTTTCACGAAGCACGTCTTTTGGATTCTAGATTTGTATTAGTAAGGGTACAAATTTAGTTGGCAGTCCATGTCAACATTAATATATTTGTAGTACGAGACACTACCTACTTTCAAAGTTTGCCAGATTTCATCAAACTATAAGGAATTGAAATATTTATTATCTTTTCTGACGGCATTCTAATATCAGTTGTCCTCCTCTAAAATGGGACGTTGGAAGCAGAGTGAAATGAGATGACATGATCCATGTGACAAGCGTGCCTCCTTTTGTGTTGTTTGTTAAGTAGTTGGAAGTTTGCAAGAGGAAGAGACAATTGGAGCATTGGTCTTCAATTTTGGCTTAATTGGAGTTTTTAGTCTTTAAACAAAAAATATGTAAGATTTGATCTCTGAATTTGTCAAAACGCGGAGGATTATTCAGTTACAACTTTTATCCATATTTTTCGCTTCAAATATCATAATTTGGACAAAAGTTTTATCGAAGTTACCTAAAAAGAATAGTGCTCCACATTGTGACAAGTTCAAGCACCAGTTTTTATTGACTTTTAGTTTGAGGTGCAAAGATCCAATTTGGCCAAAATTCAGGAACTATGCTTCAATTTTATCAAAAGAGGAGAACAAGCTATGTTTTCCTCCATTTTAAATTCCAACCACAAAAGTGCAACTCATGCTCTGTTTCCACTATATAAGAAGCACTTGCATACAATAAGATCGTCAAAGTGGTCATGTTTTAACTAATTATGTTATGTGAGAAAATTAAAGTTATGTGAGAAAATTAAAGTTATGGCTACACGTGATATGTTTGAAACATGACCAACTTAACGCCCCAACTTTATTTAAGTCTCTCTACTAGTGGACCTGACTTCTCTGCCCTCCCACTTCCCATAAACTTTCATCTCCTCTTATTTGTGCGGTTACGGTTAAGCCGCATCAACATTTTATATTACTATTGTTTTTTGTTTTATTATCTTTATAAAAAAAATTAATATAAAATGTTGACGTGGCTTAACCGTGACCGCACAAAATAAGAGAGGATGAGAGTGTGTAAGAAGTGGAAGGGCAGAGAAGCCGGGTCCCTCTACTAGTACATGTGTCTCTACACTGTCTCCAAGTACAATACTTATGTGTGACTATCACTTATCACGTGACAATTTATTAACACACATTTTTTTCTCCCTTACCGTACCCTGAGCTTGTTAAATATCATAAATAATATTGATCATAGTGGCACATCTCTTCTGCCAACCAATTTTTTTATTTTTTTTTGCTAAAGATTTGTTTTTTCAAGTTTATGGATGAGGAGGATCCCGGAGTTCACTTTATCATGTTCATCGTACATTGTGTGTTCATTTTTTATCAGATACTATTTGTGTTCAATTTTAAATAAAAAAATTCAAAAATAATTTATGACCACAAGATGACAAATGAACGGATACAATTAAGTGATTTTGGAATTCTCACAAAGAGAATCCGGATAAGATCCTATCCACAAGTGTATGTACACTTAACTGAAAGAGGGGCTGTAAAGTAAAAGAACATCTAATGGTCAAAAGTAATTCTCTTCTTGATGAAGACACTTTGTATTATCTAATCACTAATCACCATTTTCCTTCTTTATTTACTATTTTACTTATGGGACTCCAGGTCACTTTATCTTTTTTCAGAAAAAATGCTAAAATAATCATGTTTTTAAATTATATAACATGAAAATAGATGATTAAAATTCATCTATAGTACGTAACTTAATCATAACAAAACCGCGTTTAAAGGACGACTTTTTTCCATGGCCCTTCTTAATTTGTCCTTTGCCTTTTTATTTGTTTAATTTTTAAGCTACTTGCAATGCCTTTTACACTTTACAGTAAAGAATTGCTAATTTCCTATCCATTCATATGCTTTTAACATTTTCTTCAATACTTTAGGAACTAAAAAATCAATCACAACATTATTTATTTTATTTTTTATTTTATTTTTATCGTTAAAATTTAAAAATTTTAAATTATTTTTTATTAATTTTTCTAAAAAAATATATATTAAAAAAAAAAAAAAAACTAAAGTAATCGTCGTCCTCGTCTTCGCACCCAGCTACATTCTTCTAACCAAAAAGCAGTCCTTGTAATTTTGGAAGAATAAACATCAAACCCAGGCGTCCATTTGTGAACTACAAGGTACATAAGCTTGAAAATTGAAATCCGAGGGTGTGGGGTGGGTGCCGACGGTGTCAAACCGAGTTGGAGAGACAAACTTCTGAATGTTCAGAATGGATTACAAGCTCTGGATCTGGAAAATTTCAAACGCGATCTTGATGAGTTGAATTGGAGTCCGATTGTTGGTCTTGAGCTTGTAGATTTGATTAATAGCTATTTTGTTGCAATTTTGAAAAGAAAAGAGGATTTGGAATTTGTTCTTACTGGAGGACCTAGGCTTATTTCGGTTCATTACCTTGTAGTTCACAAATGGAGGCCTGTGTGTGATGTTAATTCTTCCAAATTTGCATGGACTGCTGCTGTTTGGGTTGGAAGTAGATGGCTGGGTGCGAGGAGGAAGAAGACCATTATTTTAGTTTTTTTGTTTTTAATTTTTGAAGTACATTTCTTTTTTTTAATTAAAATAAACTTTCCTTAATCCACCTGACATAAAGTGAGAGGCCTATTCTGTGCCACGTTAACATACTAACAGATCTTTTAACGAAATTATTACGACATTATTGATTTGTATCACCAATTTTTAAGGATTATATTGATTGATTTTCAATTTCAAAAATCATTTGTAATAAAAATCCTTAATTATTTGCTTTCGAAAAAGTTCCCAAATGATCATTTTACCAAAATTGGGTTAATTTGAGCTAGCCTTCAACTGGCTATGGACATAGATGATATTTAAATATGGAATGTGCTATCTATACATTCTTTTTACTTTTCTCATCTTCTTTGTTAATTTCTATCATTTGATATTCTTCAATGCATCATATCCGAAAACCAAAAATTAAAAAAGTTTAAGAGAAGTAAACATGATTATGGATATGACATCGCTTTAAACATATCCAAATTTAAACGGATGTAAATAAATGCTTGAATATTCGACCACGTGGGTGGACAGAGGTGAATTGACTGGCAAGTCCCTGCTGTATTGGGGCAGGGATTAGTGAAAGCCTGCCTACTGTACCTGCTACCAGCCAAAAGCAAAAAGCAAAAGCAGTGGAGAAGCAGAAATGATCAGTAGAACTTTGGATACTCTTGTAATTTGGATCAGGGAATATGCTATGCTCTACATATTATGTGGCAGGGGATAAGCACATGATATTCTGCTGCCAATTTTGGTAACACATAAGTTTGACAGAGATTCATGGATTTACCAAGACTGTAGATAACATGAAAATCATAATCTAATCTGCTTACGTTCTGCAGAGAGAGTCTCTCTTATTATCGAATTGTTTATATGCGAACATTAGTTTCATCAGAAAAATTATAACTATTCTCAATTGCATAACGCATCGTATTTATTAACTTACTAAATTTAAATAATAATATACAATCAGTAATACGACGAATTCTTTTTCCAACTATTCCAAGTTTATAAACCAGTGAAAATTTAATCAACAAAAACAAGTCATGGGTTGATTCAAGAAACAAACCACCTTTGTGGCAAATCGAAATTTTTTTGGTGTTGGTCGATAAATAAATAAAAGAGCATAAAAACTGATAATTTCATGGTTGCTTTTATGTTGCTATGTTGGTATACATGTAAATGCATACACAAATAGTACTTAAAAAGCGACAGTGAGAAATAAATAAATAATATTTCGAATTCGAATCTCTCTCTAACATAAAATATTATTTGTATAAAATGAAAATTGCATAACTCCATGCCAATGCCAAAAGAGGCAATTTCCAAGATCAAATTGTAAAAGAAGAAAAGATCACATTTCAGATATCATACAAACTCCGAGTGCCAAAAACATTACAAAACCAAACTTTGAATTTTAGAGCACAAGATTCCCCCCTCCTATTCACATCACTACCTCATTTTTTTTTTCATATTTTTTTACCCCATGGTTTTATTCATTCCAACCTCATTTGATGATCAAAACCAAAACTTGTACACTTTACAAACTCCTAGAAAACAACCTTTCTAGAAAATACACCCCCTACATTCTTCAGATCTCCAATGATCCGTGACGTCTCGATCCAATAATACAATGTACGAAGCCGGGCGGAGGCAGGCCCTTCCTACTTTCTAACCCATGGTTTCCAAATGTTCCCTGAAAACTTCCAGCATCCCAGAAAAAGTGACAATTCCCACCACGCTACAATCATCCTCAATAACCCACACGTAGTTCACTCTGTGAGCAATTGCCTGAATCATCACAGCAACCAGTGAGCTCTTCGGGTGGCAGACAATGGCCTCCGCCCTCCTCACCATTCTCGCCGAGTAGCTGCTCGACCGGGTGTACCTCCCGGACCTAGTCGGCCGCAGAGTCGTGTTCGAAGACACCGATGACTCCTCGTCGGAGGAAGAAGATGATGTCATCATCAATGCATGTGCATAGCTACTTGATGAGCTCAGAGAGTAATTCTCCAGCACCCCCTGCAGCTTCCTCTCCTTCAACCTCTGCATCACAGTTTTTACCAGGTGCTCGGGGGGCCCACCACAGTCGATGTAGGACATGAGGTCCCCTGCTGAGAGGGTGGTGATGGCGGCAGCCACTGACTCATCACAGCAGGCAAGGGTGAAGGGTGAGATCTCTCCAATAAGGACCCCATCGGTGTCGACAACCGCCACCGAGGTCTGCTGGGAGAGAGAGCGGGATATGAGCTGGAGGGCGGAGCTGGCGGAGGAGTGGTAGTTAATGGCAAGGATGTCGGTGCTGATGATGCCAAGGGAGTCTATGGACATGGCTGGCAGAGGAGAGAAGAGCCCAATTGAGTTGAGGAGGAATCTGATCACATCTTCCTGTGTTAGCCAGCAGAATTCTTGGCCGTTGTGGATAGTGGTGGCGGGGGTGGCGGAGGTGGCGGAGATGGGTTTTGGGTGCTGTTTTCTTCTCGAATTGCTTCTGGTTCTGATTGGGACCACCAAGTTCTGGACTCCCTCGAGGATCAAATCAATGGCTGCTCGCAGGCTGAAAATACAGAGTAAAGTAAAAAGATTAAGCATTTGGGTAAATTGGTTGCTAATTCACAGTAATAAACAAATTTCAGATGAAAAATTAATCTGATTTGGGATTTTTTTTTAATAATTAGAACACTGTGTTGATGGGTTTCTCAAGAAGTGAAATTTAACCAAAATTTGGTTCCAATTTGTCAATTACTCACAAAACTGAAAAATAAAGAAAATCCAACGCCAAGTTCATCACAAAACGCAAATCAAACCCAAAAAAATTGAGAAATTTAAGAAATTTCAAGACATGGGTTTTGGCTTTCAGTACCTGCAGGAAGGTTCCACGTGCATAACATGGCCAGGAGTTTTGGTTAAAATCTCAGAGACAGGTGCCTGGAGAGCGGCGGATGGAGACGTCAAGCTGTCATCTTTGCTGAGATAGCAGATGACATCAACCATGCAGACCTTGCCAACGCAGCGGCAGAGCTGGCCGCCACCACCACCACCAACGCCGTCTAGGGACTTGGGTTTGGGGTGGTTGCAGTCCCAGACGCTGATGAAGTTGTCGTCGGAGGTCTTCAGGGCCTCCAAGGCATCGGCGACGGTGGCGGAGGCAGAGAGGGACCTCAGGGCCGGCTTGGCTAGACAGAGGTCGGATACCTCGTACCTCAAGAAGCTCACTGCCATGCAAGTACAAGTTAAGTGAGAATGGTTGGGAGGCGGAAGAGGCGGAGGAGGGTTGGGCTAAAAGAGGCAGAACCTTTTAGAACTCTTGTGGTGGTGGTGGTGGTGGTGTGAGTAGTGTGAAGTGGGTACAAAATTACAAGAGATGGGTATTTATAAGAGAAGGGCGGGCGGTAGGCGTGTGGAGAAATGTTGGGCTCCTCTTTCTTTTATTTTTTGTGTCGTGACCTTTTTGGCCTTTTTCTTTTATTTTGTTACAACAGAAATAAATTAAAGTAGAGTACACAAAAGTTCAATAAATCAAATCGAAAATCTAGAATACTGTACTCTAAATTAAATGTATAATTTAAATAAATGACATAATTAATATGTCACATGTTTTAACGTATGAATGAAAAACAAATATAGGTAACATAAGTTAAATAAAATCGTAACATTACGTGACATAGTGTTTACAATGTGGTATATTTCTTCACTATTATGACATGGTAGACCACGATATAATTAATGAAAAACTAATGTATATTTATAATTTGAAACCTAATGGATAGAAAGCATGCTAAACTTAAAGCTGATTCTGGGCTTGAAGTGGGGGTAGGAATTGGCTATACGGTTAAATTTGAAGAAGTTGAGGTTTCGCTATAAAATTAATTGGTAATATAAAAAGTAGCTCAATTACTTATAAGTCATTGCATGATTTAGTCACTCTTCAATGTGGGAATTTGTTCTTCTCATATGTCTATTCATGTGTGATGAATTTTCAAGCTTAAGTTGTGAATCACACAAATATAGTGATGTGAGGTACGTGTGGTTGTTGGACTTCATATGTAAGTCAACTAGTTCTGATACCTTGAAAAAATTCAGATTCTATTTCACCATAAAACTAATTAGTAATATAAGAAATAACTCAATTACTTATAATCTGTCACATAGTTTGATTCCTCGGGACTTTGCCCTTACGCTGACAAACCTTATATCTATTACTCCTAAGTGTCATAGTAGCACAATTCTTATGTGCATGACACATGGCCATGGCCCCTGCAAATTTTGGAGGCAAATTGTCTACCCTCCTGTTATAGTGCCCTTCTTATCCCCTTCTATTTGTGCGGTCATGATTAAGTCATGTCAACATTTTATATTCCTATTACTCTTTGTTTTATTATCTTTATAAAAAAATCAATATAAAATGTTGATGTGGCTTAACCGTGACCGCATAAATAGAAGGGGATGGGAATGGCACCATAACAGGAGGGCAGACAATCTGCCTTCTCAAATTTTTTACAGAACACTGAGTCTGTACGGATCTTGACTAGGAAGAAGACGACTTCATTTTAAAAACATTACTTTTAACTTTTCAAGCAAACGATTACTCAGTATTACTGTCTGGTGGTATTCTTCTTCATTTGAAAGTGAGAGGTCTTAGATTCGAATCTCGTGGATGATGAATTCGATACCAAATTAGGTTGTCCATTGTGTGGTTTAGCCAACTTCCCCTCTCTCTAATATAAAAAAATCGATGTACTTAAAAAAATCGATGTACTGAAAAAAAAAATATTTTTCAAGCATACGGCACCGTTTTCCTTCTTGGTTTGAGGGTGGGCTGGATATTGGCTACTAAATGGATATTGAGTCATTGACCAAATGAAAACTCAACTCTAATGGATATTATCTGCAATGAGAGGTGAGAGAATGGCTAAGCCTCATAATAAATTAGTAATAATATGATTTAAATTCATTTTTGACGAAAATCAAATATAAGATCTTTCACTTACAAGTGAAGATGAATACTCCCATATAAATACCATATACATATTTATCCATTACATTTTAAGTTTATTTTTAGTGGATGACGAGTTTAATATTAATTTATAGACAAACATATTGTACACTTGTCAAATTTTCTTATAGTGTAAATAAATATATCATTGTATGAAAGTACATATTATAGTGTTATTAACCATGTTAAATAGTTTCACCCAATCTTTAAGGTTTGGACCATATTTTTGAGAAATTTTTCATGTGATTGGAACACAAGATGGTACACTATGTGTCATTATAAAAATGATGAGATATGTGTGTTAAAAAGTTAATAACTTAGAAAATAGAATTTTACATCACTTATATGAAAACATATAATGTATCACTCGTATTCCGATCACAATTAAAAAAAATTCCACTTTTTCATTGCATATACTGACGGTTGATGATATCGATGTCATCATCAAAATCTCCGTTAGATATCAAAAATTAACTTAAAGATATTGATATACAAAAAGACAATTCATCCTCGGTTAAAGATGGGAACATTAATTGGGGTATTGTGTATCAATTGTATACATATTGTGCGCAAGAAAAATAATTTGTTTTATAAGTTTTGGATGGCCAGTGTTTGGCCCCTTCTACTCCGAAGTTTTTGACTTCGCCACTGCTGAGAGTGAAACCACGTACGGTTGGAGAGCACTCTTGAATCTTGATGGCTTCCGTGAATGGAAGCCCCCACTACCAAGCAGAAAGAAGCGGCTCTTCTCACAGCCGTAAAGTCGACAGCTGAGAGACCACCAAGAGGAAAATAGGATTGGGTTAGAGCAACTCCAGCCCTCTTTAAGAGGTTGGCCCAAAGCCCAAAAAATAGGCTAGCACCCAAAAAATCCATCCACCCCTAAAAAAAGGCCAGCTCAAAGTCCACCCCAATTTGTAGGCCGGCCCGAAATGGACTGAGTGAGGAACCAACATCATGCTGGCGTCAGCGAATGCCTGATTTTTTTTTTTTTTTTGCATCAGGCGTGTGGGAAACACATGCGTTTGGGCACGCGTTCCCAACAACCAACAGACAGCAAGCCCCGCGCTGCAGGTGCACTAAAAGGGTGCAGGTCATGGGCCACGTGGCACGTCTTCAGCCGTTGGATTTTCAACAGCTAGTTTTATGAATCATTGGACTTCCAACAGTAAAAAAATTTTCAATTTCAAACCCAACGGCTAGTGACTTGGCAACATATGGGCCGTCCGATTCTTAGATCAACGGTCTAGGATTTTCGGCCAAAAAACATAAAAAAAAAATGTCAGAATTCTTACTGTTGGCTACGTGTCCAATTTTGGCAGCTGGATTTCAATCTTTTTCAAATCTAACGGTCTAGATTAATTAACTTGATAAAAATTATTGAAAATTTGTTTAAAAATACAAAAAATTATTATTATTTTCTATAAATACTTAACCATCATCTTCCACCTTACACCACATTTCAATATTTTCAACATTTTGAACCAAAGCTTTCATATACTTTTGTGTGCAAAAAATTAATAATATTTTAATATGAATTGACTAGACTTTGAGCCAGCTCATTTTTTAGGGATGGAGATGCATTTGGCCAATTACTGTTCATTGGGGTCAATTACTATTCATTTAGGTGGATTAAATGGACTTTAGACCATCTTATTTTTTTGGGATGGAGTTGCTCTTAATAGGAACCAGACAATAGACGGCCAAGATTATAGATGCTTGGGATATAATTGTATTAAAGCAATAAGTGTGAAGAATGAAGCTTTAGCTCTTCATCAAGAAATTGCCACATATTGACTGGTTTAAATTGAAATGTGTATTTAGCCCACGTTTTTATTTCATATACTCTATCATTTATTGCTCTCACCAACCTACGTCCACTCTTCTTCCTTCATTTTTCCCTCATTACACTTTCTTCCTTCATTATACTTTTTGACACCCACTGATCTGAATAATCTAGGTGGATATCCGAATTGAAGCGTGCTTGTTGACATCCGAAGAAGAACTAAAACATAATTGAAGGTGATGTAGAAAAGTACTAAGCGTGCGGGCCAATCCAGTGAGTGTGATGGACCATAGCATATAATTAAATATAGCTAGTGGAAGTAAACTAATGTAACACACATGAAGATGTGAGTTACAAATTTCTAGGAAGTCCCTACATTGAAGAGAGAAGATTATGCCACGTGTCTCGACGTCTGTTGTGTTCCTTCTGAGTGCAATATATGGTTAGTATAATGGCACAAGTAAGGGTGTCAAATCACAGAGACTGATTAGACCTCTATAAATTACTAGCCTTGAAAGAACCCTAACTAAACAATGAAAACAACAAATTGAATGTAGGTTTTGTGCTGTTAATGAGAATAACTAAAAATGCAAGCAAAATGTAACAACGAATGATATGTTGATTGAGAAACGATGAGGATGGGTCCAAGGATTTCGAGTTCACAATTTCAAAACCAACTCCATGTTTATAAAGTTAAACCGTATTCAATCACCAACCTATTTTCAGTGTTCGTTTTACATATATATGATCAACCATATGATGTGTGGTTTTGATCAAATTATCCTAATCTACAACCTAATTGGGATGTTCAACTTCGGTTCCAAATTAAGAGTCTTTAGCATACAAGAAAACGTTAAAGAACCAAAGAAAATACATGGCAGGATGTTTGCATATCATAATTTAAAGCACTATTGAAAAACATAAGATATAATATAATTTAGAAAGAAAAATTCACTCACAGTCATGTCGTTAAGTTGAAATCGCCTTGCGAGTTTCAGAGGTTCTAGAGATACGTTTCATCTAAATATAAAACCACTATAGTAAATTCTATGGATAAAAGTAAATTCACCTATTTGCAGCAAACACAACTATTGATAGAACTACATTAGAATAGTCGAATTTGAGAAATTGTAGGGCGGATTCGGATTCGGCCCATCGAGAAACCTAAGGAAAGACCTCGAGTTACTCATGATGGCCTTGCAGGTTTCGAAGGTTGCACACGCTGCCACGTGCCGATGAGGGTGATAGTTGCCTGCAATGAAATACCTCGTTACTAGATGAAATATTCTGCCATCTAAAGATAAATAATCCGTTAGAGATTACGAGGAGATTTTGGAATATTTCGACTCAGATTTGAAAATGGATCGAGTCGGACTAGGTTTGAACCTGAGTCGTCGGATCCAAACACCGATATCGACTTGGACCGACCCAATTCGATCGCGGGTCTCACCGCTGCAACTGTAGAAACTAAGAAAGTTGGCCGGGGTACTTCCCAAGCTCGTTCACGCTGTTGGCGCTACTCCAATCTTTGATCCAAGAGCAATTTTAAACTCCAAGAATTGAGATGCACACAAAAGTTGAAATATCGAGGGTTGATTTCAAGCCATATGTCGGAATTAAGGTTTTAAAAGACACCAAATGTTAGTTAGGTGGCGGGCTGTGGCCTAGCGTCTAGGTGGAGCCTAGGCGGATTTAATTAATTTTATTATACAACATATAAATAAAAGCCAATGTACACAACAACAACAACAACAACAAAACCTTTTCCCACTAAGTGGGGTCGGCTATATGAATCCTAGAACGCCATTGCGCTCGGTATTGTGTCATGTCCTCCGTTAGATCCAAGTACTCTAAGTCTTTTCTTAGGGTCTCTTCCAAAGTTTTCCTAGGTCTTCCTCTACCCCTTCGGCCCTGAACCTCTGTCCCGTGGTCACATCTTCGAACCGGAGCGTCAGTAGGCTTTCTTTGCACATGTCCAAACCACCGTAACCGATTTTCTCTCCTCTTTCCTTCAATTTCGGCTACTCCTACTTTACCTCAGATATCCTCATTCCTAATCTTATCCTTTCTCGTGTGCCCACACATCCAACGAAGCATCCTCATCTCCACTACACCTATGTGTTGATGCTTCACCGCCCAACATTCTATGCCATACAGCATTGCCGGCCTTATTGCCGTCCTATAAAATTTTTCCTTGAGCTTCAGTGGCCTACGACGGTCACACAACACGCCGGATGCACTCTTCCACTTCATCCATCCAGCTTGTATTCTATGGGTGAGATCTCCATCAAATTCTCCGTTCTGTTGCAAGATAGATCCTAGGTAGCAAAAACGGTCGCTCTTTTGTATTTCCTGATCTCCGATCCTCACCCCTAACTCATTTTGGCCTCCGTTTGCACTGAACTTGCCCTCCATATATTCTGTCTTTGATCGGCTTAGGCGAAGACCTTTAGATTCCAACATTTCTCTCCAAAGGTTAAGCTTCGCGTTTACCCCTTCCTGCGTTTCATCTATCAACACTATATCGTTTGCGAAAAGCATACACCAAAGAATGTCATCTTAAATATTAAGTTTGTGATCATCGCTAGATTGCTCCGGTCATTAGTGTGGATAAGTATGTAAATGGATAGAGACAGGAAGCAAACACAAGATGTACGTGGTTCACCCAGATTGGCTACGTCCACGGAGTAAAGGAGTTCTCATTAATTGTGAAGGGTTTACACAATATATAGGTTCAAGCTCTCCTTTAGTGAGTACAAGTGAATGATTTAGTACAAATGACATTAGGAAATATTGTGGAAGAATGATCTCGTAATCACGAAACTTTTAAGTACCGAAGTGTGGTATCGTCTTCACTTGCCTTATCTGTCTCATAGGTAGATGTGGCATCTTCTTTGGAAGTACTCTTCCTCCCTCCAGGGGTGGTATCTTTAACTGGTGGAGATGCACAAGGTAATGTATCAATTTCACTTGACGCTTACTTGTAGTTTCAGGCTTGGTCAAGCGCGATACAAACCATGTAGTAGGAGTCCCCCAAGTCGCCGAGCTAGGGGATCTGCTGAAAGAGGTGACAGACAAGGTAAGCAATCAAAGCTCCAAGCAATCAGTCCCATATCAGAAGTGTGATTTCGAGTTCCGGCTGATTGTTATCCTTCTCCTTATCTTGCAGGTAGCATGAAGGATAAAGAGAAGAAAAGGAGAAAAGGTGATATGAGATACTTTTGCTTTTGAAGAAGTAACTTTCCACATGCTTATTCTTGAACTGGGCTGGAGGGTTTTTTTGTTTCCGCCAGAGTATAAGGCCAACTGAAGAATTTGAGGGTCAAAACAAGTCCATCAAATCTAGAGTACGTTCGACCCTGCTGATATGGGATACTTTTGCTGTTGACAAAGTAGTAGATGTATCGGCACGTGTTCTGTTGCGCTTGTCTCCACATGCTTCCTTGTATCCTTCTCACTTGCCCTATTTGTTCCTCAGGCAGATGTGGTATCTTCTCGGGAAGCATAAGATGTTGAAGATGAGTACTCGAGAGCAATGGGGTTCCAGGCAGTCAGTTCCGGACTGGAAGCTTGATTCCAAGTGCTGACTGATTGCTCTCTTTCTCCTTGTCTTGCAGGTAAGAACAAGGCCAAAGGAAAAGATAGGGAAAAAGCATGATATGAGATACTCTTGCTTTTAACCCTGATGATATGAGATATTCTTGCTCTGGTGTAGCTTGTTTGCAGAGGTATTCTCGGGGGGAAAGAAAGCTGAGTATTTCGAGAGGCTTCGTTGGGAGTGCCCTTTCAGATATGAGGAAGGGTTGAGCATTTTTGCAGGTCTGCTTGTCCGTTGAGGATGGAGGTCGACATATATAGGAGTCTCCATAACAAGAAGGAGTAATACTATTCTTTTACCCTGCTTGGTCATAGCATGGTAGTGGGAGCTGCCAGTTTCACGTGTTTTAACTCTGTCAGAGCACTTTGAAAAGTGGTCTGTGGTATCTGGAAAGCTGATGTTACGTGTGAAGATTACAGACATGCTTTATCCAAGGAGATCTGGCTTTCGAAGTTGAGAAAGCGGTGCCTCTTCGATTTTCGAACAAGCAATCCTGTCGGGGATCTGTCTCTCAAGATTCGAAGAACGGTGCCTCTTCGATTTTTGAGAAAGCAATCCTGCTAGGAGTCTGGCTCTCGAGATTCGGAGAGCGGTGTCTCGTCGCTTTTTGAGAAAGTAATCATGTTGGGAGTCTGGCTCTCGAGATTCGGAGGACGATGCCTCTTCGATCTTGAAGCAAGCAATCTTGTTGGGAATGTTTTCTCGAATGTGAGTAAAGGTTAGGCCTGTTTGCTAGTCTACCTTGCCACGGAGCACAAAGGTTGACACACAGGGACTTTCCAATTATCCAGCAGTGGTCCTGTTCCTTTACCCTTGTGGGTAATAATATGGTAGCTAGACCTTCAAAATTTATGTGTCTAAACTTTGTTAGTGCTGTTTCTTTGCTATTCTTTTACCCTTCTTGGTCATAGCGATGTAATGGGAGTTGCAAGCTTCACGTGTCTAAACTTTGTCAGAGATTTTTTGCAAAGTTATCTGTGGTTCCCGTGAGCTGATGTTGCGTGTGGAAAGTGGATGATTGAACAGTAACATTCACGTGCTTTCTACTTCACCAGAAATCTTCGACAGAATGCCCGTAATTTCCGCAAAGTTGAGTGTGCATGTGACAGGTGCTGGCAAGGCTGAAAAAGCAGGTGCCTCTTCGATTTCTGAGATCGGCCCTCGTGGTCTCTGAGCAGCCCATCTTTTGAGAAAGCAAGCGCCTCTTCGATTTCTGCGATCGACTTTCATGGTCTTTGAGCAGCCCAGCTTTTGAGAAAGCAAACGCCTATTCGATTCCTGAGATCGGCCCTCGTGGTCTCTGAGCAGCCCAGCTTTTGAGAAAGCAAACGCCTTTTCGATTTCTGAGCAGGCGCCTCTTCGATTTCTGAAGCTCCATCGAGTGCAGATTTTTATAGAGGCTGGTATTAAGTTCCAAAGCACACTTGAATCTCCACCAGTAGAAGCTCCCTTCTTGCATTTCTAAGATCTTGATTTGTCCGACCTCTTTTCTCTTCAACACCTTTGAAAATGTCTGGCCCCTCCGACCGTCGTTTTGACTTGAACCTTGTTGAAGAGGCAGCCACGCCTTCTCCAGACAACATATGGCGCCCATCCTTCTTATCCCCTACTGGTCCTCTTACCGTTGGGGATTCCGTGATGAAGAATGATCTGACCGCTGCGATGATGGCCAGGAACCTTCTCACTCCCAAAGATAACAGACTACTTTCCAAACGGTCTGATGAGTTGGCTGTTAAGGATTCTCTGGCTCTCAGTGTTCAATGTGTAGGTTCTGTGTCTAATATGGCCCAATGCCTATTTGCTCGAACCCACCAAGTTGAATCATTGGCGGCTGAAGTGATGAGTCTCAAACAGGAGATTAGAGGGCTCAAGCATGAGAATAAACAGTTGCACCGGCTCGCACATGACTATGCTACAAACATGAAGAGGAAGCTTGACTAGATGAAGGAATCTGATGGTCAGATTTTACATGATCATCAGAGGTTTGTGGGTTTGTTCCAAAGGCATTTATTGCCTTCGTCTTCTGGGGCTGTACCGCGTAATGAAGCTCCAAATGATCAACCTCCGATGCCTCCTCCTTCTAGGGTGCTGTCCAGTACTGAGGCTCCGAATGATCCCCCTCATGTGCCTTCTCTTTCTGGGGCTCTGCCGACTGCTGAGACTTCTCCTAAGCAACCTTTGTGAAGGCTCCCTCTTGTTTGTTTATTTTGACTCGTGTATATGTACATATTTGTAACTTCTTAGAGATATCAATAAATAAACTTTGTTTCATTTCAACGTATTGTGTTAAATACACCAAAGCCTTCTTCACTATGTTCTTTGAATTTTTTTTTTGTTGAAGCTTGTATATTGAAGCTTTGTGAGTGGAGCATGTAGGTTGAGGTAGTGTTCCCTTAATTTCCCGAGTGGGGAAAACTTCTCGATTGGAGACTTGAAAAATCCAAGTCACTGAGTCGGGTCGGCTATATGAATCTTAGAACGCCATTGTGCTCGATCCTGTGTCATGTCCTCCGTTAGATCCAAGTACTCTAAGTCTTTTCTTAGAGTCTCTTCCAAAGTTTTCCTAGGTCTTCCTCTACCCCTTCGGCCCTGAACATTTGTCCCGTAGTCGCATCTTCTAACCGGAGCGTCAGTAGGCCTTCTTTGCACATGTCCAAACCACCGTAACCAATTTTTTCTCAGTTTTCCTTCAATTTCGGCTACTCTTACTTTACCTCGGATATCCTCATTCCTAATCTTATCCTTTCTCGTGTGCCCACTCATCCAACGAAGCATCCTCATCTCCGCTACACCCATTTTGTGTACGTGTTGATGCTTCACCGCCCAACATTCTATGCCATACAGCATCGCCGGCCTTATTGCCGTCATATAAAATTTTCCCTCAAGCTTCAGTGGCATACGACGATCATACAACACGCCGGATGCACTCTTCCACTTCATCTATCCAGCTTGTATTCTATGGTTGAGATCTCCATCTAATTTTCCGTTCTTTTGCAAGATAGATGCTAAGTAGCGAAAACGGTGGCTCTTTGGTATTTCCTGATCTCCGATCCTCACCCCTAACTCATTTTGGCCTCCATTTGCACTGAACTTGCACTCCATATATTCTATCTTTGATCGGCTTAGGCGAAGACCTTTAGATTCCAACACTTCTCTCCAAAGGTTAAGCTTCACATTTACCCCTTCCTGAGTTTCATCTATCAACACTATATCGTCTGCGAAAAGCATACACCAAGGAATATCATCTTGAATATGTCCTGTTAACTCATCCATTACCAACGCAAAAAGGTAAGGACTTAAGGATGAGCCTTGATGTAATTCTACAGTTATGGGGAAGCTTTCGGTTTGTCCTTCATGAGTTCTTACGGCAGTCTTTGCTCCTTCATACATATCCTTTATAGCTTGGATATATGCTACTCGTACTCCTTTCTTCTCTAAAATCCTCCAAAGAATGTCTCTTGGGACCCTATCATACGCTGTTTCCAAATCTATAAAGACCATGTGTAAATCCTTTTTCCCATCTCTATATCTTTCCATCAATCTTCGTAAGAGATAGATTGCCTCCATGGTTGAGCGCCCTGGCATGAACACGAATTGGTTGTCCGAAACCCGTGTCTCTTGCCTCAATCTATGCTCAATGACTCTCTCCCAGAGCTTCATTGTATGACTCATTAGCTTAATACCCCTATAGTTCATGCAATTTTGTACGTCGCCCTTATTCTTGTAAATAGGCACCAAGGTGCTCTTTCGCCACTCGTTTGGCATCTTCTTCGTTTTCAAAATCCTATTGAAAAGGTCAGTGAGCCATGCTATACCTGTCTCTCCCAAGGCTTTCCACACTTCAATCGGTATATCGTCTGGGCCCATTGCTTTTCTATGCTTCATCTTCTTCAAAGCTACAACCACTTATTCCTTCCTGATTCGACGATAAAAGGAGTAGTTTCTACACTTTTCTGAGTTACTCAACTCCCCTAAAGGAATACTCCTTTCATGTCCTTCATTGAAAAGATTATGAAAATAACCTCTCCATCTGTCTTTGACCGCGTTCTCTGTAGCAAGAACCTTTCCATCATCATCCTTGATGCACCTCACTTGGTTTATGTCCCTTGTCTTCTTTTCCCTTGCTCTAGCTAGTTTATAGATATCCAACTCTCATTCTTTGGTATCTAGTCGCTTATACATATCGTCATAAGCCGCTAACTTAGCTTCTCTCACAGCTTTCTTCGCCTCTTGCTTCGCTCTTCTATACCTTTCACCATTTTCATCGGTCATATCCTTGTATAGGGCTTCACAACATTCCTTCTTAGCCTTCACATTTGTTTGTACCTCCTCATTCCACCACCAAGATTCCTTTTGGTGTGGAGCAAAGCCCTTGGACTCTCCTAATACCTCTTTTGCTACTTTTCGGATACAGCTAGCCATGGAATCCCACCTTTGGCTAGCTTCCCCCTCTCTATCCCACACACACTGGGTGATTACTTGCTCTTTGAAAATGACTTGTTTTTCTCCTTTTAGATTCCACCATCTAGTCCTTGGGCACTTCCAAGTCTTGTTCTTTTTTCTCACTCTTTTCATATGTACATCCATCACCAACAAGCGATGTTGATTAGCCAAGCTCTTCCCCGGTATAACTTTGCAATCCTTACAAGTTATACGATCCCCTTTCCTCATTAGAAGAAAATCTATTTGTGTTTTTGACGACCCACGCTTGTAGGTGATCACATGTTCTTCTCTCTTCTTAAAGAAGGTGTTGGCTAAGAAGAGATCATATGCCATTGCAAAATCCAAGATAGCTTCCCCATCCTCATTTCTCTCCCCAAAACCATGGCCACCATGAAAACCTCCATAGTTGCCTGTCGCCCTGCCCACGTGTCCATTTAAATCTCCTCTTATAAATAACTTCTCCGTCTGAGCAATTCCTTGCACCAAGTCTCCAAGGTCTTCCCAAAATTTCTCATTCGAACTCGTATCCAACCCTACTTGAGGTGCGTACGCAATAATCACATTGATGAGTTCTTGTCCTATTACAATCTTGATTGCCATGATTCTATCTCCTACCCTCTTGACATCTACAACATCTTGTGTCAAGGTCTTGTCCACAATTATGCCAACACCGTTTCTCGTTCTATTTGTGCCCGAATACCAAAGCTTAAACCCTAAGTTTTCTAGATCCTTTGCCTTAAGACCAACCCACTTAGTTTCTTGTAGGCACATAATATTTATCCTTCTCCTTACCATAACTTCCACTACTTCCATAGATTTTCCCGTTAAGGTTCCTATATTCCACGTTCCTAAACGTATTCTACTCTCTTGAACTCTACCCTTCTGTCCTAGCTTCTTCACCATCCCCCGTCTAATAGGATCAAAGTACTTCTTTTGTGTGTCCTGTGTAAAGTTGATAGGAGCATATGCTCCCAAACAACTTTGAGTGGAGTCGTTCGAAAAGAAGTTTCTATGGCCCCCTTGATCATTTAACACTGCATCCGGGTGCCGATAGAGATACAGCGACCCTTACTCACTTATAACTGTGCTCGGGCCACACAGCGCGCCACTTACGGGTGACGTCCTAGCTTTAGCGCGATTTCGTTATGGATTCATTGTCATAAGGATTCGCCGTAACTGTGGAGTGCCGGCTGTCGACTACCTGACGTCCTCCCCCTCTTCCTTTATCTGGGCTTGGGACCAGCAATGTAAGATAAACTTAAACAGGCGGAGTTCCAATGTACACTCTAAAAAATAAAAAACTTCACTTGTATTAAGAATTTAGGAAAGTTAAAACTTAAAACTTAAGCCATATTGCCATCATTACAAACAAATGTAGCAAAAAATAAGAAAAACCAAATTTGAAAATTCACTAATTGAGTAGGTTATTCAGAAAAACCTTTAACTTACTTTAAAAAAGTTAAAAACAATGGAACTGCCTAGCCGCCTTGCCCGCCTAACTAGCCTAGGCGGCCGTCTAACCCCTACCCGATTTTGTTCTACATTTCGGCCTAAATCGCATCGGTCCTCCACCGCCTAGCCCTTAGGATGATTTTTAGAACACTGGTCGGAATCCCCACAGCGAACTTCGATTTCTCTAGGTAAAAATTGGGTTTGCAACAAATCTTCATCAAATCACACATGCAATATATGGAAACTCATCTACTCGACGAGAGGAAGAGAATGGTGGTGACTCTGAGGCTTATCTTGGCATGAATGGCATAAATCTCACTGGGAAGTTTGCTCTTCGTGGGAGCTCGTCAGTTTGATGGCTCAGGTTCAGTTTTTCAGAAATAGGTAGGGTGAAGAGATGGTCACTGTAGTGATGCTGGTTTTGGGGTTTGTTCACCGAAGAATAGCGGTGGAGCCGCCGTGGTTTTTCTCGGGGGGAAAGAGGAAGGGAAAAGAAAGAGAGAGATGAGGGAGGGAAGAGAAAGAGAGAGAAATGACTTGGGGAGAGGGACAAGAGGAAAAGAGAGTTTAGGGAGAAGACAATGACACGTTTATAATTGTAAATTTGTGAGGTGTATTTTTGGCTCACGTGACCTCTTAGTTACATTGGACATACATATCCTATGTGTGTTCTTGATGGTTTCGTAATAAATTCTTGTTACCTAAAAAAAAAGTTTCAGTTAGATTTTCTCTCTTCGATTTTGAAGTCACATCTGTTTAGATCTTTCTCTTAGTGCGTAGAACCATCTGCTTCAACTGAGGGTATGAGCTAGCTAGGGCAAATAAGGTCATAGATCACCGACTGTGGAGTGATGAGGTGGAGATGGAGAGAGGAAAGGGGACCCCTTTCTCCGACTGCTGCCATCACTATTTTGGTAGTTTCTCTTTGTTGTGAATGGTGATGATACTGGAGACAAACCGCTTGGTTTTTGGTATTTTCTCTATTTTGGTTCTACAGTCTTTTTTTCAGTATCGAATGATGTAACCTTCCTTCAGTTTTAATTCAACTTCATACCCTTTTTGTTTTCCCTTCTGTTTTAATTTGATAATTCCACTGTGTCTATAGTTCCAAATTTATTTATTTTTCATTCCACTCCCATTTCAGTTGAAGATTCTTTCGGAATTTTAATTTTTTTAGGTTCGAATGCTCATAAAATAAAGGTAAGATATCAAAAAGAAAAATTAACTCAAAAAAGTTGAACCGAAAAAAATTCTAAAGTATAAAACAATGCATTCACAATTTGAGTTCTGTTTGAAATTTGAGGTTAGACAGGATGATAATTGCTAAATGAAACTCTAGTTTTACATTTTTTTTTTTATACTACAATATGTTTACATGAAGGGGTGGAGAAGTAAATTGGTTTCAAACTTACCATTTACGAGATTTAAGCTAAGACCTCTTACTTACGAAAGGATTTTCAGTGTGCCTGAAACATTGGACGGTACACCACATGTTATTATGCAGTTGAAGGAAAGTTTTTTTTTTTTTCTTCAAGTGTCTCTCCAATTGTCTAATGTCTTGTGGTATTTCGACTACATTGAAAAATCTCTCATAACTTATAAATGAAAAAAAATTATCATTAGATTGTAATATTAAATGGCATAATCACTAATAAATTTACACAATTTAACTGATTATAAGAATAAATTATCATCGCATATAAAAATTTAATCATGTTCATTCCTCATCCAAGATGTAATTTAATATTATATTTTAAGGCATGCATAGACTTATGTCTCCATAAGTTTAGTTACATCAAATCGCTGCACATATATACTATTTATAGAGTTAGTATACAATTAGTATGAATTAAAGTACATATAAGAATATCAGAGACATAACCCGTGAATACCGTCACAATGCATGAATGTTCAATAAGCTGCGAAGGAGTTTCAAAATTACAACTAGTACTTAATAAACACTCGTGGATTTGGCAGGGTGCCTAGAACTGTTCAACTACTATAAGTCTATATGTATATTATGCATGGATTGACACATGTTTTGCGTTAATCTGATTTTATTTTGACGGTTTTTTAGTTAAAATGTTCTTTGAGATTGTCATAATTCTTCATTTTAGTCTTTGAGATTTAAAATCAATAGAAGTAGTCCTTAAGATTGTCCACCGTCAATCATTTTGGTAATTCTATAAAAATTCTGATTAAATTGAAGAAAACCACTAATTCAAGGGGATGAGTTGATTTGACAAAAGTACCCCCAATTTAACGTACATTCTTAGGGACCACTTCTATCAACTTTAAATTTCAATGATTAAAGTAAGAAATTATGTCAATCTCAAATACCATTTTGGATTAATAAAAAACCCTATTTTGATTAATCATGTTGAGAATGCACATGGCGAAGCAACACAGGGCAAGTTGATAATAAAGCGCTTAGGGTAAATTTAGAATTCTCTACAATCTCATAATTTTCAAATGCTACAATTCTTTATTCTTCTCCATAAGGAGATATTTATAAGATTATATAGGAGCAATACTAGGAAATAAATCAAAACAATCATTTGTTAACAAGACAAGGAAACCTAGACTAAATCAAATCATTTCAAACCTAATTAAATCATATAAAATCACTAATTAAATCATATCCCTAAAATACTTTCCTTTTTATTTTCCAACATCCCCTCCTCAAACTCATGATGTGCCAAGAAGGAAGTCTTCATTGATACACTGAAACTAGAACGCCAATCTTTTCGAAAGCTCAGCAAATCACAATTCGTCCCACGTCTTTTCGAATACCCAGTTCGAACTAGTGCCAATTTTTTCGAAAGCCCAACTAGAACAAACGTCTCTTTTCAAACGGCCGACGAACAAATCATAATTTTTGGAACTAACGCCTTTTTTCGAAAGTCAATTGGAACTTACGCTAATCTTTTTGAAAGCCCAATTAGAACTAACGTCTTTTTTGAAAGTCCGATAAATAAATCTCTTGATATGTTGGAACCAACGCCTCTTTTTGATATGTTGAAACTAACGTCTTTTTCGAAAGTCCGATAAATAGTTCTCTACAATCTCACAATTCTCAAATACTACTTCTGTTTATACCATATTTAGGGCCTCGTATTTAGACCTCGTATAAATACTCGGGGGACTTAAATGTAATTATGTAATAAAGGAAGGGGCAAATATGTAATCAGGGGAGGAGCCCTTATTCTATAAAAGGGCATCCTCACCCTCACAAACCTTAAGCCTCACCTATCTAGAGCAAAGCTCTCACACTCTCTCCCTCACTTCTCAGAGAAATACAATACAATCAGTGTGGATGTAGCCCAAACCTTAGGGTGAGCCACGATACATCTTGTGTTATTTACATTACATGCAGATTCATGGTCGGATTTACGTTGTACCAAGACCTCCGGTTTTGTGCATCAACATTTGGAGCCATTTGTGGGAAACGGTACAAAAAACTATGTCGGTTCTCTTTCATTTTTTCACCTCTACCGTGAATCTGCAAAATCACAAAAACCCAGAAAGAGAAAAGATCCAAATCTCAAACACTCATCACAAGCCCACAGGGAAGATAAAGGTCGTTGCTTTTTTGGGTTTTGGGTTCGTATTCAGGAAACCTAAGGAATCAAACCTCTCTCTCTAGCTTTCCTTTTCCAGTCTCAGTCTCCGTCACCATCGCAGTTTGATCGGCTTCGTGTTCTCCGTTAGTGTTCAGTGTATTTCTACTGCTCCTCTGCTTGCAGCTGCCAACTGATCCGACTCAAGCTTCTCCTCCATTTTCTCCTCTTGTCAAATAAGAAGAAGATTAGGAGATGTCAGACCGTTTAACCCGTATAGCTGTTGTGAGCTCCGATAGATGCAAACCCGAGAAGTGCCGCCAGGAATGCAAGAAGAGCTGTCATGTTGTCATCACTGATTCGCAGGGAACAATGGTACATGGGCGGTGGTGGTATTTCTTCAGATCCAATAGTGATAAATAAGTTTTTTGTGATACATAAGTGAAAAACCCAGCCGCCCTAAGGGACGTATTGTGATATGTGAATCAAACAGAGACATTTGGATTCAGTTAACCATGAAGTTCCGGTACGCCATGGTGTGTTCGTCGAACCAGAACTGGAGCATGGAGGCTCACTTTCTCCACAAGCGGCAGGGCTTCGACATCGCATCGTACGACACTGGAGCCCACGTCAAGCTTCATGTTCCCTCCCTCAGAGAACCCAACGTTTACGACTTTGGCACACCTTACAAGCAGATTTTCGACGACCTCCAGTAGAATCACGTGGCTACCTTTGGGGATGAAGTAATCTTCGATGGTCGTGTCACCTATGGACACGTGGGGACGTTGAATGGTGCCACGGGATGAAGGCGGAAGGCTTATTTGGAATAGGCCTTTGAGCGCTCTGATTTCTAAACCCTTCATATATCCAGTGAGCTGAAAAATTTGATGATTCTGCTGATGCATCAAGTCCCATATGTGATTAAGATGAGTGATGTGGAGCTGGAATTCCTCAGCAGCTATAGTAGCCTTGTCCAATCCTTCAGCAGATGCTGATGGAGATACCAAGAAAAGCAAAAGATTAGATCACCGTCCGCTGCCAATGATGAAAGTAGAGATACAAATAAGTTGTCTTACAACAATACCATTATTATTCCACTTTGGCGTTGTCTGCCATCTGCCAAAAGAGAAAAGAGAAAGAACATGAGTGGGAGAAACAAAAGTAAAAGAGAAAGCAAAAGCAAGGAATAAACACCCTACCAGAATGATGTGTTTTACTTTCCTTGTTTTTGAATGATGTAATTTATTTTTCGTATATTTCAGAGATATTTGTATAAACCCCATCAGAGGGTAATAATAAAAAATAAAAAAAAGGCAAAGCCCAAAATAAATGGGCTGGAATGTTGTGTGAAGAGCGAAAGCCCCTAAGCCCAAAATAGCACCAACCAAGTGATCAAAAGTACGCCCAGCACTACAAAAAATTATTCGGCACCCCGCCGCTATTACCACCAACTAGGTGACCAAAAGTACACCCAGTACTCCAAAATTATTAGGCAACCTGCCACTATTACTACCAACCAGGTGATAAAATGTACAACCCGTACTCCAATATCATTTGGCAACTAACCATTCATGCCACCAACCAGGTGATGAAATGTACAACCTGTACTCCAATATCATTTGGCAACCAGCCATTCATGCCACCAACCAGGTGATGAAATGTACAACCCGTACTCTCCTTTATGCCACCAACCAGGTGATCAAAAGTACGCCCAGTACTCCAAACTATACATGAGCATTACTCATGTCATTCATACATAAACATTCATGAGCATCACTCATGACAATCATACATAAACATTCATGACCATCATTCATGTCAACATTCATGAGCATCACTCATGTTAACATTCATGAGCATCACTCATGATAACATCCATGAGCATCACTCATGTCAATCAACATAAACATTCATGAACATTACTCATGTCAATCAGCTTCAAAAGCTTCATTTACAAAGCTCTAGCTTCAAAAGCTTCATTTACAAAAGCTCCAGCTTCGAAAGCTTCATTTATAGAGCTCTAGCTTCAAAGCTTCACTTACAAAACTTCAGTGCAAGGTATACAAATACCGCCTCCGAACAACCGCCACTTCGGCCCATACATGGATTCAATTTGTAGTCTCTAGCCAACAGACTCCATTGACCGAAGACTTGGGGGACTACATTATGTACCATATATTGAGCCTCAACTAGGCCTTATGAAAATACTTGGGGGACTTAACCCATAATCTATGTACTGATGAGCAAACCCTTATTTTATAAAAGGGACTCCCTCATTTTCATTAGAGAGCACTCATGAAAAATACTTAGGGGACTTAGCTCATCACTTATGTATTAGGGAGCGAGCCCTTATTCTATAAAAGGGACTCCCTCACCACTATTAGAGAGCATCACCGTCTACTGAGCAACCGCCTCGCCGCGAGCATCAACTCTAGCCCATCATTTATGTATTGAGGAATGAGCCCTTATTATATAAAAGGGACTCCCTCACCATCATTAGAGAGCATTAACTCTAACCCATCATTCATGTATTGAGGAGTGAGCCTTTATTCTATAAAAGGGACTCCCTCACCTTCAAACGCCGCAAGCCGAGCCAACCAAGGCAACATAAGCCACGAGCCGAGCAGCCTCGCATCGTGTGCTACATTTAGTTGAGCGTCATTTCAGATTGAGCACTGCCTCATATCGAGCATCCATTCAAGACAACATCTAGTTACTTCTGCCCACACATGAACTGAATTTCAAGTCTCCAGCCAAAAGACTCTCTTGACTGAAGACTTGGGGGACTACTGTTTATACCATATTTAGGGCCTCGTATTTAGACCTCGTATAAATACTCGGGGGACTTAAATGTAATTATGTAATAAAGGAATGGGCAAATATGTAATTAGGGGATGAGCCCTTATTCTATAAAAGGGCCTCCTCACCCTCACAAACCCTAAGCCTCTCCTATCTAGAGCAAAGCTCGCACACTCTCTCCCTCACTTCTCAGAGAAATACAATACAATCAGTGTGGACGTAGCCTAAACCTTGGGGTGAACCACAATATATCTTGTGTTATTTACATTACATGCAGATTCATGGTCGGATTTACGTTGTACCAAGACCTTCGGTTTTGTGCATCAACAACTTCAATTCTTTATTCTTCTCCAAAAGGAGGTATTTATAACATTATATAGGAGTAATACTAGGAAATAAATCAAAACAATCCTTTGTCAACAAGACAAGGAAACCTAGACCAAATCAAATCATATCAAACCTAAATAAATCATATAAAATCACTAATTAAATCATATCCCTAAAATACTTTCCTTTTTATTTTCCAACAAGTCTTAGGCGGGGTTATACGTACTTTATAATAATTAAAATCTTATATCCTCAGGCTGGGTTATAAAGGTCCAAAAGCTAAAAAATAGCATGATTTGCTCAAAAACTCATCTCCCACCAGGCCTTTATTTGGCCAAAGGGGCATTAGGCTGGCCAAATGTAGTCTTCTTCTTAGCCAATTTTTTAGGCCCAACTCCCTAGTTGCAACAATTGATTCAAATTTAACTGCTAGATTTGAAAACATCAATCGGTAGTTTAATTAAATTAACTTATGAATTTAAAGTATAAGCTTAGAACTAATAAATTATTGAGGAGGCTATGTTTAGCCCCTCGGTTGCAGATGATATATCAGTATGGCCTGACACTGTGTATTTAAAAATAATTTTTTGTATGACTATAATTTTGGATGGGTCTATATTTATCCCCTTCGATTAGAGATAACCTCACATTCTCCACAAGCTACACCCTCCCTAATTGGCACCATTGGTTCATGAGCGTTTTTATGGTAGAAGCACTTTATCGAATTGCAAGTGGTTCTTGAAAGATTAACATAGCAGTTGCTTTTTTTTTCTTTTTTTTTTCAGAAACTTCAAGTACTTTTTGTAACCTAAAAACACTTCTAACTTTTTTGCCAAACATTGTCAAAACCCTTTTAATGATTCAAAAATGTTTCGTTCATTATTTTAAAGACACTTAATAGACAATTCGATCACTTATAAGCTAATTGTGAGATCAAAACCATAACTCACTCCCCCTTATTTTGAACCTACGCACTCTCCTAAGACCATCTCCAATGGTGACCTAAAACCTAAAAATATTTAGCCTAGAAAATTTAGGTTTTAGCCCAGAAATAGCTTTTTTGCTCCAACCCTCTGGCCTAAAATTTTAGCCCGAGATTATCAAAGAATGAATTAAGGCTATTTTTTTTAATTAACTTTAAAAAAAATATGTAGACTATCCTAAATTAATTATATGAACATTTTAACCTAAAAATATTTAAATTCCAATAAATTTTGAAAAATCACTAAATCAATACATGAAAATCATGATAAACCACATAAACTTAATACAAACGACATTTAATAAACCACATAAACTTAATACAAATGACAATTAATAAACCACATAAACTTAATACAAACGAAATTTAATAAACCACATAAACTTAATACAAATGACAATTAATAAACCAAATAAACTTAATAAAAATGAAAATTAATAAACCACATAAACTTAAAAAAAAAAGACAATTAATAAACCACATAAACTTAATACAATCGAAAACTCATGAACTTAATAATGATATCCACCATATTGACTTGGTGCTGGACTTGGGTGATAGTTTTGAGATGAATCGTCATCTTGAAATATACTCCTTGTGGCATTCCTTCGTAAAATGTCATTTTGATTTCCATGTAAGTATTTCTTCCTCTCTGGAGTGTATTTGTCGAGGTCCTCCATCATCAAATTAATTTCGAACCTTTCTTGCTCCCTATCCTCTTGTTCCTTCATAGCCAAACGCATTTGGGCCGATTCTTGTCACATCCTGGCCCGGATCCCCACCACATCCCTAGCTCGACTCCGTCGTAGCAATATATTTTCCACTTTGGGCCCCGACCACGCCCTCACGGTTTTGTTTCTAGGAACTCACACGAGAACTTCCCAGTGGGTCACCTATCATGGGATTGCTCTCATGCGAACTCGCTTAACTTCGGATTTCCAACGAAACCCGAAACCAGTGAGCTCCCAAAAAGCCTCGTGCTAGATAGAGATGGGAATATATATATATATATATATATATATATATATATATATATATATATATATATATAAGGCTTATAGGATCCACTCCCTTGGACGATGTGGGATGTTACAATCCACACCCTTAGGGGCCCGAAGTCCTCGTCGGCACACTTCCTGCTAGGGATTGGCTCTGATACCAAATTGTCACATCCTGGCCCGGGCCCCCACCACATCCTGGGCTCGACTCCGTCGTACCACGATATTGTCCACTTTGGGCCCCGACCACGCCCTCACGATTTTATTTCTGGGAACTCACACGAGAACTTCCCAGTGGGTCACCCATCATGGGATTGCTCTCGTGTGAACTCACTTAACTTTGGAGTTCCGACAGAACCCGAAGCCAGTGAGCTCCCAAAAGGCCTCGTGCTAGGTAGAGATGAGAATATACATATAAGGCTTCTAGGATCTACTCCCCTAAACGATGTGGGATGTTACAATTCTTCTTGTTGAGAGATATGGTTTTCATTCATTCTTACCATTTCTCTAGCAAATTGTGCACGTATCGGATCTTGGGACTTCCCTTTTCTCCTTGCTTCATTTTGCTTATCTTTACCCGGGGGCCTTGCAAAAGAAGAAGTTGGGGTCATTTGTTCGACACCTTCATTGTCGGCAAAATTCATACCTTCATTGGCATCATTTGGGGGTGGGACTTCACTATGAAATAATATATCCCATTGTTGGTCCGCATCGGTTCCTCACCTCGGACAATCCTTGAGGATGTTCCAAGCATGATGCAACTTAAAAGCTTGATTTTTTGGCATAGTTCTTATCTTGTAAATTGCCATTGCTTTGTCACCTTATGCAACAGATACATAAAAACAATTAGTTGCAAAATACTATTATGTACATGACAAATAAAATATCAACAAAGAAACTCATAATTTCTGAGGTGCCCCTTCCACTAGGCATGTCAACCATGGCTCTCTCAAAGCTTCATTTCCACAAAGTGCACACTTTGTTGATAATCTTCCACCGATCATAAACACCACCAGCTTCCCTCCGACCGGCATTGGAGTTTTTATGGAACTTATCAACAATTTTACCCCACAAAACCTTTCTATTTTGATTCGTGCTGACGACACCATCTTCGCTAATAGAAATCCATGTCAAACATAAAGCAATATCTTCGTCAAAGGTCCAATTACGACCTCTAACATGCTCTTTTGCCATCTTGAAAAATTTGGAAATGAGAAGAAATGGTAGAAAGAAAAATTGGAAGAATTGTAGGTGAAAAGTGAGTTTTGAGTGGATGTTTGAACAAATACATAGGTATTTATAGAGTTTTTGGTTGAATTTTGAGTTAAATAATTTTTTTTTAAATTATTTTAGCCGTTGGATTTTATTTTGAACCGTTAGATCTTTTTTTTACTGTTAGATTTGATTATATTCGATCTAAGCCGTTGGATTCAATAAATATAAAATGTTCATATAATTTTTTGAACTAAAAAATATTTGAATGTGGACTGTTGGATTAACCAACTGTCCAATTACCACCACCACCTGATGAAGAAAAGTAGCCGTTGGCTACAAACAAAACTTGACAAACCAGGGGACACACCCACGCAAGTGGGGTCCACCTCAGTTGAAGGCCTTGCGTGCTGCGCGTGGAGCAAGTGACAGAGAGCAATTGGGCTTCACAGCCCAGATTCAGTCACAAAAGCTGGGGTCCACTCCAATTTGTGGCCTAAACTTGGGTTGGTATTTGACCTCCATTTGGGTTTTGGGTTTTAGGTTTTAGGTTTTAGGTTAATTTTAGGTCATGGGTTAGAGTGGATATTTTTTTGGGGAGGGGAGGGAGGGGGAGAGTTTATAGGTTTTAACCCATTGTTGGAGTTGGTCTAAAGAGTACGAAATTATGAATCCCACGTAAAAAAATGGACGTTACTGCTTATAACCCACCTCTCATATTGTAAATTAATTTTATATATATTGAAACCCCAACACAAAGACTTTGGGGAAACATGATGGTACGCAGTGGACTATCCATTCTCAATAGATTAGTCAAATTTGGCGACCAACACAGACTTTGAGGAAGCCTACCTCTCACTCATCCTGGTCCTGTTGGATTTATTGCTTGAGCGTGAAGGTAATGATGTGATGTATAATTAACGACCGTACTACTGTATGATTTCAATTAAGAAAGATCATTAGCAGTACGTTGTCAATTAAGTAGCGTTTTAATGAAAAGTTGATCACTTAAGTCCAATTCAATATTGGAAAAAGTAATTGAAAGTGCGCGCATAGATTATCACCGGAGATTAAAGATAGCATATTAATTTATTGTGTTGTTAATGGGTACCCCTTATGATGTTTAATTTAATATCACCGTAACATAGAGGTGAAGTTGACAATAATGATAATGGTGTAAGGTAAAATCAAACTAAATAGGTCTTAATAGATACCCATTAACAACCAAATGAGTTAATTTGCCACCTCTACCGGAGATTATTCTCCATTTGAACTTTTTACCTATATTTCTTATCTGATAGAGATCTTAGTGAAGGCATTCGTAAGGTTAGTTAGGTTCCTATACCAGTCCCCCACTTGGTTGTTGCCAACAACATTTTACTTATATTTGATAGATTACATTTAGATTAGATACTCACTGCTATATACCGAAGTGGGAGTTTTAAATAGCTTCAAGCTCTTCAAAACAACCCTTCAAGATGTGAGACATATATAATTCATATTGGAAAATTGGTTATAGGTGGATAACAATATCAGTACCAGTTTAATATAAAGATCAACCCTCAACCGGACATTGGCGAAATCACATTCCAATATAAGATCAAATGCTCATCACTCGTGAATACAAATATTATTTTGTATATGTGTTCTTATCTTATATATTTATTGTAGAATTTTTCGTTTTTACAACTAGTTTTATAAATAAATTGTCATACTCCGGCTCAAACTTTGTGCCTCCACCCTAAAATTAATAACCAATATGTAATGTACAAATGTGGTTTACTGTTATGATTTGTGGTTGTAAGGATTGGATTAGTTAGAAATTAGTTAAGAGTGTTGGTGTAAGAACTAAGTTTGCGAGAAAGGTATTATAGTAATTGAAGGAGTAAGGAGGTTTCTATAAAGGGAGTTTTAACGAAAAGGGTTTGACATTATTCATTCTTAATCAAAATGACATTTTGTGTATGAAAAGTCTATAATGGGTAAAGCTCTTTTTTTTATTTATTCTTATGCCATTATTACATTATTACAGCAGGGTCCACAATAATGTTGACATTTTTGTCTGGAAATACATTATTTTACATGATGTTATTAAGCTTATGTTAATTTGCTGTAAGCTCTTCATGCTTCCATCATGTTGTCAATGTTATGCAGCTCTTCTTCTGTCAAATTGTTCCAGTACTGTTCATCACTTTCTACTAGCTCTGCATCTCTCTCTCTATCTTCTTTCACCTTGTAGTACATTTTTATTGTTTCTTCTTTGAAATTTTGAGGCTTCTAATAGGGCTGATGACTGATTCTTATCTTGCTGTAAATATACATTTCTTCTTCTTCTACTACTAATACCATATCATACCTAAAATCTTCAAACTCATCTAAGGCAAATATTTGGATCCTTCTAAATTTCAAAATATCTTTGTATGAAGGAGTCCACCTATGTGAGGAGACAGAGGATGGTCTAAAGGATTCTTCATTAATCATGGCTATATGTCTAACTTTTTCCTTATGCATATGTGCATACCAATTTGGAGGACTACTGATAAAATTTGTGCAAATTTCTTTCCATTTTTCTAGATAATCTTCTGCTACTTTTATAAGTTTTTCAGGAAATGATTCTAGCTGGGAAATATGGCTAATGAAAATTTTATCAAGATAACCAAACTCTAATAGTAAGGTAGGGGTAACTTCTACCACATTATGCTTTTTCTGATGCTCATAACTAAAATGTCATGTTCTAAAATCTCTCAAGTTAATCCTAGCCATAACTATATTAACTTCTGGTTTACAAATACAATTCTCTGTACTATCACAAAGACATGGTGGATACATTTTTGTAATAATATTCATCCCTGGTTTTGGATCAAAGATGGATTGATACAAAGCACATTGTAATTGTAATTGTAACTCCTTAATAGACTGTAATGCTCTACTCATGATCTCATTTTGCATATCTGGTGGCATTATTCTTAATTTTGCTTTTGAAATTTCTTCTAACAAAATATCATCTAATATTAAGTCTGAAGATATATTCCTAAGAAAACTTTCATATTTTTCTTGTTTTTCTTTGTCACTCAGAATCTGATGCTGCTCGTTATTTTGATGTTGCTCCATTTCAATGTCTTCTTCTAAGAGCTCAATCTTAATTTCTTCTATGGGCTCATTAGCCTCTTGTTCTATGGGTCCAATAACCTCTTTTCCTTTATTTTTATGCTGATTAATTTCTAAACATATTTTCAATTCTCTTTTCAATGTGTCACTTGCCTTTTGCTACATTCTAAGATATTGGAGTTCTTGGTTCATTTTGGTAAACTTACCAAAGTAATGACTCATGATCCCTAGAGATGACTTGAAGGTTGTGCTCAAGAGAATGAATATGATGCTGGCTTTAGTGGAAATTAAAATTAAAACTATCAAACTCTTGTTCCAATGCTCTAATTAATTTTTCATGACCTAACCTCATGATTGGCTGCTTGATTTGGATATTCTAAAAATTATCTAAAAGAACCTGCTGCCTATCAGAAAGCCCTGGTACCCTTGACCTATATCTCAAAGTTGGATTTCTGATTCCTTTAACAATGTTGCCATTAAAGTCAAAAGTAGGTACTGGTGGTGATGCTGGTCTGCTTATGCTATTTTGAAATCCATTTAATGGTGGAGGTTGGTGGTGCATCATTATGCTATTGAAAGACACTTTTCTGCCTTGTGGTCTTATGCTATTTGAGGATGATGGTCCACGATATTCCATACATGTTCAACAAATTAATCTTGATAAGATATCGGCTAATGTATTGTCATTAACTTTTATATGTTCAAAAATTGGTTTAAAACCATTTCCTGTAATTGAATCAACAAAATTAATGTAACATCCCACATTGTCCAGGGGAGTGGATCCTGTAAGCCTTATATGTGTATTCCCATCTTTACCTAGCATGAGGCATTTTAGGAGCTCACTGGCTTTGGGTTCTATCGGAACTCCTAAGTTAAGCAAGTTCGCGCGAGAGCAATCCCACGATGGGTAACCCACTGGGAAGTTCTCGTGTGAGTTCTCATAAACAAAATTGTGAGAGCATGATCAGGGCCCAAAGCGGACAATATCGTGCTACGGTGGAGTCGAGCCCGGGATGTGGTGGGGGCCCGGGCCGGGATGTGACAATTTGGTATCAGAGCCAATCCCTGGCCGGAAATGTGCCGACTAGGATATCGGTCCCCTAAAGGGGATGGATTGTAACATTCCGCATCGCTCATGGGAGTGAATCATGTAAGCCTTATATATGTATTCTCATCTCTACCTAGTACGAGGCATTTTGGGAGCTCACTGGCTTTGGGTTTCGTCGGAACTCCGAAGTTAAGCGAGTTCGCGCGCGAGAGCAATCCCATTTAGGGTTCATAAATAAAAAACCTTGTAAACTTTTAAAAAAGTTTAAACATAAAATGAATGGATATGATCCTACTGGTGAAACAAATGTTAATGGTAAATTAAATTGTTGTTTTTCTACTTTAATAAACTCATTATTTATACAATGTGTTAAGTAAACTGGTCTCTCATCAAATTGTGTTATTCTCACTGGCTTTGCTAATTTTTGTATATTATTTTTATAGTACTAACTCTTCTCTTATGACACTCTTTGTACTTCCTGTATCTATCGTAGCTGTTATTTGTATCTTATATTCTTTTGCTAATTCTATTTCACAATTTATGGTAATTAAAGAATGTTTTTGGTTTTTTTATACTATGAACAATATTTCCTAATATTTCAGTACTTTCTTGTGATTCTGCTGAATTAACTTCTAATAACCTATTACTATAACATTTTTCACATAATATTGAATATGTATTATAATATTTATTTGAAACTAATTTACTACACCTATGACATTTTTCTGGCCAACCTAAATTAATGTATTTATATTATTTTTCATGTTGTTCTTCTATGAATGCACACATATACTCTTCTATATCACTATTTGTGCTACTTGAATATTTCGAGTCTGAATCTATCATGTTAATACTCTCTATACTATAATTACTCTAAGTATCACTTAAATCATCTCAACTGTATATTGATTGAATATCCTCATCTTCTTCTAACTTAAGCAACTCCATCAAATGTACTTTTTCTTTCGACTGTTTACATAATTTTGGAAATTTAGGTCTAATATGTCCAACTTCTCCACATAAATCACATTTACAACTATTCTTATCTTTTGGCGCTTTATATTTTCTAATCCAAGGTCTGCCACTTCTTTTTCTAAATTGTTTTGGAATATATTTTCTATTCCTATATGTTCTTAAAGATCTTATACTGAAATTCTTATACTATTTGTAGGGTTTATATGACTTATATTTCTTTTTGTATATTTTCTTATGACAACCATACTGTTGTGGTAAATCTATATTTTTACAACTCATGTAAAATTGTTTCCTAATTTGTCTCGTAGCTTTTATTTGACTACATTCTTGTCTAAGTATATCATATACATGTTAAATTCTAGGTCCTATTGCAATATCATTCTTCTGTGGATGCTTTTGCCATTCATTCTAAATCTTTTCACCTATTGGTCCTTTTATTTTTGTCATATAAGCATCTAATAAATTAATATCACTAATTCTACCTGTTCTTCCTAAATATTTAAAGAAATCTGTGGTATACTCAGCTATATACTGTAAATCACAAATTTGTAATTGTTCTAAATTTCTAATTGCTCTTATTTATTCTTGTTCGCTTCTATCATCTAACCTATTATGATCTAAAAACTCTTGTTTAATCAAAGTAACAAAACTATCAATATTAAAATGTGTTTTAGCTGCCTGATGCTGTTCTGGATTTTGGACTTTCCATGATTGGAAATAATCAAAAACTAAATCATCCAAAGTATGCTCAAAGTAATCCAACATATTTTGTGAATTACTAAAATCTAACATTAATGCTGCATATACGCAGCCTTTTTCCCATCTCTCAATCGTTATTTCCCAATCTTATGGATCTATATTATCTAAATTTAATATATTACCAGCTATATTATATGGAATCCTATTTTTTCTAGGTTTTATCATACTTTCTTCTATATAATCTACTTTTGCTTTTTCATTATATTGTTCATTTCTTGGTCTCAAAAATTGTTGATCAGTTCTACTTGCGTGTCCTGTATTTTCTACTCTTGATGTACTACTTTCTTATGCTGGATTACATTCTGCTTTCAATTCTAATAAATTATTATATTCTTTTGATCCTAAAATATGTTCTACTCATATTTCTAAGATTTATTTTTTCATCTCTTTGTCTGAAATTCTATGTAGTTCTAAATCATATGTCATATACTTTTCCAAATATTGTTCTTCATCTAAATAATCAATATCTTCTATAAGCTTATCTATAATATGATCAAAATTTTGCTCAATTAAATTAATATCTAAATTATCAAAAGCTATATGTATACTCTCATTTTCGATCTCACTCTCATCATCTTCTATTTTTTCTAGTTGCTTATAATTACTAAACCTAATTGTTGCTTGACATGTACTAGTTTCATATATTTGTACTTTATCTGGTTCTCTATTTGTTGCTACTTGTAAATTAGGCAATGTCCACTGAGTTCCTTATAAAAAGCTATTATCTACGGGTTTTGCTTCTATCATATTTACATGTTTACTACCAACTGTTTGAACTAAATTTTGACACTCTAAATTAAACTTATGATTATATCTATTAGACACTTTACCTATATACATTAAGCTAATACACAAATTTTTATACTCTCCTTTCATATTATGATTTTTTTGTTCTTATGCTTACTTTAATATATTTACTAAATTCATTAATCGTCATAACATAATTTGGAATACAACCTATGACTGCTAAGTTTGAATTTAAGTCTACTTCAACTGTTGCTATTGTTGCTTGTTGGTGATTATCCCATCTATCATCATATATGTATACTAATGCTTTTGTGCCTACTTGTGCTCTGGTTAATCCTGTTATTCCAATTAATATTGTTCCTATATGAATCTGACTAAAATGTGATTTTCTCAAATGAGTAAATGCTTATTTACTAATTAGTTTAAGTGTAACTTCTTTATCAATACAACTAACTTCATGTTGACTGATGCTACTTACAATTTTACTTCTGTTTTCAAATAAACCAAATTGATACAAGTTATATTTATTTTTCTGTGTTCTCTCAAAACCTCTTCGAATAAATTCTTGTGCTTATTCTTCATTTGGATAAATATCTTCAGCTCTAACTACTTCTTTTCCTTTTTTTCAAAAGAGTTCCATTTTCTATTATCAAAAGGATTTAGCTTGGTCTTCTAATATTATTATTTGCACTTAAAGTTAAATTTTCTAATTTATTTAGCAAAGATGGTGGAAGTGATGAAGATGCGTTATGTAAAACTTGGTTTATTTCTGCTATTTGTTCTTCAACTTGATCTAATTTTTAGCCAAACTTAAAACTAATTGAATAATCAAATTATTTTGCCTAATGGGAATATTACTACTGGATATTTGTGTTGAAAAAATCTATTAAACCTACTGGTTCTTTATCTAACTTACTAATTTCTTTCAAAGCTTGGATATATTTTTTGCTAGTTCTAGAATCAGTCATTAAACTAATATTTATCTATTTTATTATGTAACTTATCTACTTGTTCACTTAACTCTTTTTGTACTAATTGAATGTTTTGAACTTCTAATTTTAGCTGCTCAACTATTTCTAATGATCTAAGTTCTACATGATTCGGCTTACTATCTATGAGATTAATAAGCTCTTTTATCTCTATTTTGCTAGGAAACTTTTGAATATTTTTATTATTATCTTCTAACTAAGATGTAATATAGTCTAAATTTTGTCTAATTGTTTTTATGGAATTTTTCTGAAAATGCTCTAACAATTGTTTAACAAATGATTATGCTTATTATTTTCTAATTTTATATTTTCTGCTTGACTAATAATAAGATCTACAATACTATTGGCTTGTGGATTTTGTTCACTATGCAAAATATGATTATATTTTCTTAATGGAAAATAACAAACTAAACTATTTTGGTCTAAGGTTATTTTTCTTTTTTGTGGTTCACTAATTTCTAAATTAAGATAATCTATCATAAACTACAATCTACCTTTCTCTAAAGTTACAGCTAATTGGTTTCTTAGAAACTCTCTTTCTTCTCTCAGGGTCTCTAAAACTTGATTCGTTGCTCTTTTTGCTTCTAAAACTTTATGCTGAACTTCTGTATTATTATATTTACGAATAAATGAAGGATGTTCAAGATAACCAAGATAAAACTTCTGCTTCTTCAAAGTACTGATAATTCTTTTGGATATATATGCTAATCTTCTCTTTATGCTATTTATAGTTGAATGTCTGAGACAATAAATACCCGGTGGTTATGGCTAACAAGGTCTACAAGGATAATAATATTTTTTGTTCATACACAATAAACAAATATGATATCAGTTGTATCAATGACTTTTGTTATCAATGTACTTTACTATTATAATTATACTATCAAAATGCTAAATTTGGCTCTGATACCAAATTTGCAACGCATGCCCGGTTAGATAGTCAGATGACTATTATAACAACTAGACATAAAACTTTGCACATGGAACTCGACATGTTTAAGCAAGACGACCACTCACAGTACAAGTATAAGGCCTTAAAGGCTGAACTTAGAGGTACCATGATTAATGTCCAGTTATTTGTATGGCAAGCATTCAACTATAGCAGAGTGCTTGAACAAAGTATGATGGTCAATTTAGCAGGTTAATAATATAACTACAATAGTGTTTCCCTGTTTTGGACTAGAAGTCTAATTAAACAAACACACTAAAGAAAGAAAAGAACACTTACTTAAGACTTGGAGATTGCTTGAATATGTACACTTGAACTTTTATTGATATATAGAATGTTTACAAAAAGAAGTTTTTACAAAGAAATGTTTACAAATGATGCTAGGAAGGTTTTGGATGCTTGAGTGTATGAGGATTAAAGGATGGTGTGTGTATGGTGTGTCTCTGCTGTGTTGAGATATTGAGGTGTTGAGAGGTTGTGAGGTGTGTTCTGCATGGGAGGAAAAGCTCCCTTATATACAAAACCTGAGATAGAATTTGTTTTAACTATTTACAATTTTTTGAATAGTGACAACACACTATTTCTAAAAGCTGTCAGCACTGTTTCTGAAAGCTGGTTGTCTGTTGTCGTGGTTGCTGCAATATATGCCACATTTTCTTTTGCATGTGAATCCATATGTTGTCTTGGTTGTTGCAATGTTTGTCACATTTTCTTTTGCATGCCAATGTTTTCTGAAAATCTTCTTTTGGATGTATTCTTTGGTGAAACCATATGAACTTTGCAGAATACTAACCCAATCTTGTAAGGATGTTTGAAAGGCAGGATGGGTATTTTTGTAAAATTTTGTCCTCATGATTAAAAGGAAACCTTTTTGGTCCTTTTGGTTAGTTTTCCATTCTATAAAAGCTAAAGTGTACTTGCCATTTATGGGATATGAAATACAAAGTCATATTTTCAGTTTCATTCTCTTCTCTCTCTCTCTCTCTCTCTCTCTCTCTCTCTCTCTCTCTAAACCTTTCTTTGCTTCCATGTCTCTCTCTCTCTCTCTCTCACTCTCTCTCTCTCTCTCTCTCTCTCTCTCTCTCTCTCTAAACCTTTCTTTGCTTCCATTTACATTGGTTATCATGGTATTGCCACCAAAGAAGGTTCATCACCATTCAAAATGTGTTGCATGTCCCACAAATTACTAGAAGTTTATTATCTGTTAAGCAGTTGTGTGCTAATAACAAAAGTTGGTTTATATGTGATGAATCTCAATTTTTTGTGCAGGACAAGAAGTCAAGGGAGATCTTGTACCAAGGAAAGAGTAGCCCTCATGAACTATTTCACATTCTAGTGGTTACAAAGAATAAAGGAGTGCAACTTATAGTAAAGGATTCTATTGCTTTTTTGGGGAAATTAGTCAAGTCCAATATATGGCAACAAAGGTTGGGTCACCCTTCAAATGAAATAATGGTCAGCATATTGAGAAATTATAATATGTCAGTTGATTTAGATAGTGAAAATAGTGTATGTACTTCATGTATTCAAGGCAAAATGTCTAGAATTCCATTTCCTACTAGGAATGATAGATATTTTTCTCCTTTTGCAAAGTTGCATTCTGATCTTTCACAACAACAAAAGTACCCATTAGTGTCACTTGCAAAAACGACACGAAAAGCCTATTACTGTTGGATATTAGCAAAAATCCGACACAAAATCATGTACTATCGGATAAAAGAACCGACATCATTGCTTGCTTCGCGAAAAGGTTTTTGATGTCAGTAAGTCCCCTTAAACTGTCAAGAAAACGCAAAGCATTTTAAAATATAAAAAAGGACAGTAGTGTTGGTTATAAGTGACATTAAATACTAAAACAGACTGTTAGATAAAGCAGGTTTGTGTCACTCCTAACCGACACCACTAACCATTAATAAATAAAAATAAACAAAGCTAACACTTTCTTCCCGTAGGATAAAGACACATTTTGTCTTTCAAAACTGACAGAAAATATGTTAATAATTAAAAAAGTTATAAAAACGACAATTTTAGTTTTTTAATATATAAAAATAAACAAAACTAATAATTATCTGCCAATATACATTCATAAGAGTTCAAAAGCAAATTTCACCTGTTTATGAGGTCTTCAAATTTTACTCGTTCCCACATGCTAAATTTTGGGTGTCATCTTCCAAATTGTCAAGGCATGATATCTGCTCCATTTCTACAGGTGAATTCATAAAGCTTAGACATGATTGATATATGATGAATTTTTGAGACTCTTCAAAAAGGAATGATTGCTCAAGTAGATATAGTTCTCACATATTATGGTAGTCTCCGTAATCCCCTAGCAAGCAAATCGTTGATGGGTTCCCCTTGAAAGCTTGGTTAGAGAACGCCCTCACCTGCACACGTACTTTAGAACTCAATTCATATATATAGGAAGGAGAGAGAGAGAGAGAGAGAGAGAGAGAGAGAGAGAGAGAGAGAGAGAGAAGAGGGAGAGAGAGTACCACAAAGACCCAAATTTCAATCCCACTGGGAAATCACGAGGACAACAAAGAACTCCCCGAAATCAAATTGAACGGAGAGAAAGAACAACCGAGAGATGAGTAGAATGGCAAGCCAATGAGGGGCAACATATGAGTGAGTTTTGAGTTGTGGGGTTTAAATTTTTTGTTTTAAAGAAAGGGGGAGGAAATTGAATTGCACCCAAGAGGTTTTACGGAAAAAATCTGGAAGAAAAAACCCAAAAATCAACCCCCCTCCCTCCCTCACTCTTTCTCTCTGTAACCATCCCTCAAATCCGCCAATCCCTCCCTTTCTATTTATCTCTCTGTAATTTCCCCTCAAATCCCTCACCGAATCTCTCTGTGTCGGTTTTAATAACACCAGTTCATAATAGTGCGTTTACACCGTCGGATAGAACAAACATTACTATTTTCTGTGCAAAGAATGGCCCACCCAAAATTTAGCACGTGGGAAATTTCTCGCCCATTGCCCTTGGATAAACTGTTAAAAAATCAATTTATTTCGATTAACAAGAAGTTTTAAAATATTTAAAAATAATTATTACTGTCGGGTAGAAGTGACACGATTCTCTTTTTACCCGACATTAACTTTATGTCGGTTGAAGGCGACACGATTCTCTTTTTATACGACACCACCATTTAAAAAGATTAAAAACTATGTCAGTTATAAGCGACATTAACAGTCTTTGTCGGTTATAAGCGACATAGACAACTTATATCGGTTATAACCGACAGTAATTCCAACACTACGTAAAAATGTTGTCGAAAATATCTTATCCGCCAGTATATTATATAAAACCGACACCAACCGCCGACACAATAAGCCACTTTAGTAGTAGTGTTTGCAGTCCTTCTCCAGTCAGATCATTATATGGTTATAGATATTATGAAAATTTTGTGGATGAATATACAAGATACACTTGGATTTTCCCAATGTGCAATAAATATGATGTGTTCTCCATATTTGTGAAATTGTAAAATTTTGTCCTTAATCAGTTTGGTGTCTCTATAAAATGCTTGCAATCAAATGGAGGATGAGAGTACACTATTAACTTGTTTACTAAATTTCTTGCATCAAAAGGAATAATGCAAATGATTTCTTGCCCTTATACCCCTCAGCAGAATGGGATTGCTGAGAGAAAACACATGCACATCATTGAGACTGCCATTACATTGCTGACAAATGTTGCATTACCACTTGAGTTTTGGTACTTTGCTTGTGTTCATTATGTTTATCTCATAAATAGAATGCCTTGCAAGTATCTGTTTATGAATTCACCATACATAATGATTTATAAGAAGTCTCCAGATTTAAGTTTGCTAAGGATATTTGGCACTGCTGATTACCCTTGGTTGAGACCATACAACTCAAATAAGTTACAGGCAAGATTTGTGTTGTGTATATTTTTTGGTTATTCTCAAGGATACAAAGGAGCGATTTGTCATAATTTGGAGAGTAAAAAGTTCTTATTGTCAAGACATGTTATTTTTTTTGTGAAACAGTGTTTCCCAACAAGTCTAAAAGGAATCTGTCTTCTGGTTTAAGTATAGACATTAGTGAGCCAACTCCAAAACATGTTGTTATACCTATTCCAGTTCCATTAATACCTCAACCACAAAGTAGACTTTCTGGGGAATCAGTTTTAGTGTCTGGAACAAATCAACTCATTGATAATATAGCTGGAAATTCATCTCCTTCTCAGAATATTGACAACTATGGATCTATAAAGTATAAACATAATGACAGTTCATCATCAACATGCCATACTCTTTCCACATATCAAGATACTTCTCCTTTGCTTCTTGTCCTTAACCCTGCACAACCACTACTTCAATATTAGCTTTAGGTGGCGGATATTAAAAAATCCTGTCAAATAAATTATATTCGACAAATCATTTAATTACTGGCGGATATTAGAAAAATCATGTCGGTTATATATTTCTGTCAGATATTTACTGGCGGATATCAAAAAAATATTGTCGGTTATAACCGACAGTATTTTTGAAACCTTTTTTTAAATATTTTTGACAGATTCTGGCGGTTTTTAAGTTAATGGTGGCGGTTATAACCGACAAAAATGAAAACTTTATTATTTTAAAATCTCTCCAATGCCATGTCGAATTTCATAAAATCATCCAATCTTTGAATTTAATATTAAAGATTGACATCAAAACATTAAAAGCACATTTATTTATTCACCATTTGTGATGGATTCCTTGATCATCATGTGACCAATACAACATTTCAGTGAACTTCAAATCTCTCCATTTAAACTTTTATTAAAATAATAAATTTTCTTAGGAAACAAATAAAGACCAACGAAAATGATCAGATACTTAAGGAATTGTGATAACCCACATGCATTTGGTTTTGGAGTAAAATCATCAAAATCGAAGCTAAAATAACCGTTAAATTGTTATTTTTCGCTTATAACCATCGAAAACTTTTGTTCTGTTACCTAATTTTTGAATGTTTGTTTTTTGCGATTTTTTACGTATGCGATCTTGGAGTGTGTACCAACAAGTTTGATGGTTAGATTGTTGGAAAAAATTTCGTAGAATGCGTATCGCATCAAAACAATAGATTAAACCAACACTTCGAGTTAATGTTATACTTTCCCATCAAGTATAAAATAAGATTTTGTGGTATCCACTAGTGTAAATATTTTAAATTGAAGATCGAATTCGCTCAATGCATTCTTATAAGGTCGAGGAGTGTAGCTGTAAAAAATCATCAAAATCGGAGCTAAAATAACTGTTAAATTGTGATTTTTCGTTTATAACCGTCGAAAACTTTTGTTTTGTTACCTAATCTCTGAATGTTTGTTTTTTGTGATTTTTTATGTATGTGATCTCGGAGTATGTAAAAACAAGTTTGACGGTTTGATCATTGAAAAAAGTTTCGTAAAATGTGTATCGCGTCAAAACGGTAGATTAAATAAACACTTAAGAGTTAATGTTATACTTCATTTAAGTATAAAATAAGATTTTGTGGTATCCACTTGTGTAAATATTTTAAATTGAAGATCAAATTTATTCATTGCATTCTTATAGGGTTGAGGAGTGTAGTTGTAAAAAATCATTAAAATTGGAGCTAAAATAACAGGTAAATTGTGATTTTTCATTTATAACCGTCGAGAACTTTTATTCTGTTACGTAATATCTGAATATTTATTTTTTTACAATTTTTATGTAAACAATCTTGGAGTGTGTACAAATAAGTTTAACGGTTGGATCGTTGAAAAAAGTTTCGTAGACTGCATATCAAGTCAAAACAGTAGATTAAACAAACATTTAAAGTTAATGTTATACTTCCCCATCAAGTATAAAATAAGATTTTGTGGTATTCACTAGTGTAAATATTTTAAATTGAAGATCGAACTCATTCAATGCATTCTTATAGGGTCAAGGAGTGTAGCTGTAAAAAATCATCAAAATCGGAGCTAAAGTAACCGTTAAATTGTGATTTTTTTGTTTATAACCGTCGAAAACTTTTGTTCTATTAACCTAATCTCTAAATGTTTATTTTTTGTGATTTTTTTTGTATGCGATCTCGGAGTGTGTACAAACAAGTTTGACGGTTGGATCATTGAAAAACACTTCGTAGAATGCGTATTGCATCAAAACGATAGATTAAACAATCACTTAGAGTTAATGTTATACTTCCATTAAGTATAAAATAAGATTTTGTGTTATCCACTAGTGTAAATATTTTAAATTGAAGATCAAATTTATTCATTACATTCGTATAGGGTTGAGGAGTGTAATTGTAAAAAATCATTAAAATCGAAGCTAAAATAACCGTTAAATTGTGAATTTTCGTTTATAACCGTCGAAAACTTTTGTTCCGTTACGTAATCTCTAAATGTTTGTTTTTTACGATTTTTTACATATGCGATCTTGTTGACGGTTAGATCATTGAAACTAATTTAGTAGAATACATATCTCCGTTAAATTTGCCTAAATTTTGAAGTGGGAAAAGTAATTTGTGCTAAATTTTTATTTATGTTTTTCACTTATTGATTAGACAATATTTAGTTTGTGTGATGACATTTTCATTGTACAATTCTCTTTTTATTTATTTATTGCATATTTTACATGGATTATTATCTATTAAACCAAAAATGTAAAAATTATCTATTAAAACAAACAAATTTTCTATTTAATTTTTAAAACATATTCTATTTAAATAAATATTATTTATTTATTTATTAAACCAAACAATTATTATTTTATTTTTAAAAATCGTAACAAAATTTTTGGGGTGAATTTAAAATTTTGGGGGAAAATTTAAAATTTTCAGAGGGAATTTTGGTGACATTTTTGCTGCCATTTTTTTCTGTCGGTTATAACCGACATTAATGAAATGTTTCTGTCGGTTTTTATTTTAAAAAAATGTTTCTCTCGTTTTTAACCGACAGTAATGAAAATTTTCAAAATAAAACCTCTCCATCTCTTCCTTACGCCGGTGCTTCTCCCTTTCTCATTTCCTTCTCCTTCTAGTGAAGCTATCTGTGCATCTTATAATAGTTTTGCCAGGCCTGAGCCGTTTGTTTCTGATGAGCAGAAGGTAGCTGACAAAGATGATGATGTCTACCATTTTATAAGCTACTTGCCTGTCGATGGCGTCCTATATGAGCTTGATGGACTGAAGGAATGACCTATTAGCCTTAGACAATGCCCCAGCGGACAAGGTGACATGGAATGGCTGCAGATGGTGCAACCTGTAATCCAGGAACGCATCGAAAGGTATTCCAAAAGTGAGATAAGGTTCAATCTCTTGGCCATTATCAAGAATATGAAAGAGATGTATACTACTCAGCTCAAGGAACTCCAAAAGAAAAGAGAGCGTATTTTGCAGCAGCTGTCTGCTTTACAGCAAGAGAGAGCGGCTGACGGGGGCAAGTTTGAAGTGCTGAACAAAGCTCTTCGGAAATCAATGCTGGGATCGAGGGTGTCACCGAGAAGATCTTGATGGAAGAAGAGAAATGTAAGAAGTGGAGAACAGAGAACATTCGCAGGAAGCACAACTACATTCCATTTCTGTTTAACTTCCTGAAGATTCTTGCCGAGAAGAAGCAGTTGAAGCCTTTTATCGAGAAGGCGAAGCAGAAGGCAGGCAACACCAGATGAAAGTGGGATTCTGGGGTTATTTTAACATGTTTTCGTGAGGTTACTCGTTTAACTTTGAAGATATTTTGGTGAGACATTCCCCGGAACTAATTTTTTTTTTTTTTTTTGTCTCTCTCTCTGACTTAAAGAATTTTGTGTAGTTTATTTCGGTGGGTTGGAAGCTGTTGGTGGTGGTGCTACGAGCAGATGTCGTCGCTCAGAACGGTTAGCACAGCATTATGGTGCTGATGCTGAAACCCAGATGCGGAGGTGGAGCATAAAAGCAGGAGGAGAAGCAGAGGAGGTACAGATCGAGATAACCCATAAATTTGCTGGGTTTAGAGTTAGATTAGTTATGCAAGCATGGAGTGGTTTGATGGTGAGCTTGCATGTCTGTGTTGTTGTTGTTGTTGGGTTGCTGAAATTAGAGTTGTGAGTGTGAGGATGGTGACGATGAAAGAACGTGGGTGTGGCAGCCATTTTTACAACGTTTTAGAGTTAATGCAGAATTTTTTTTTATTATTAATATATTTGCTGTCGGTTTTAGCCGACAAGAATGTTTTTTATTCTAATTAATAAACTATCTGTCGGTTATAGCCGACAGAATTTCTGACGGTTTTTATACTTTCTGTCGTTTTCATCCGATAGAAATTTCCTTATTTAATTATTATAAATATATATCCTGTCGGTTATAACCGACAAGATTTCTATCGGTTATATAATATTTTCTATCGGAAAATTCATTTCCTGACACTGGCAAATCTGTCGCTTATTATATCCACCACTGCATCCATTTTCTGTCGGATTTTGCTTAAAATCTGACAGTAATTTATGTTTTTTGTCGATTTTTGAACCGCCAGTTATAGATAATTTTGTAGTATTGAACTATAGGCAATTCTCCCTGTGTTTTCTAATTCAAATGAAAGTAGTTCTTCTCATACCTTAGTTGCCAATCCTAGAGAGCACAATATGTAAACAAGGCTGCAAACAAGTGTCATATCTAGAAAAAATATGCAGCATTCTTGGCTTTTTGCCCACAACTAACATCACTGCAACTCTTTGATTCACGTGATGATTCTTCTACTAATGTTGTCTCTAGAGGTTTTTCATTTGTTGCTGATATATATGAGTCTGAGGAACCTAAAACATTCAGAATTGCTTCTTAACAACCACGATGGCAGAAAGCCATGCAGGAAAAATTTGATGCTTTGAAAACACAAGGTACATGGATTTTGGTTCCACCACCAAAGAAAAGGTATATAAGGTTATGAAAAATTCAGATGGTTCCATTTCAAGATTTAAGGCTCGATTGGTAGCTTAGGGATTTAGCTAAGAACAAGGGCTTGACTACTAAGAAACTTTTAGTCTAGTGGTAAGACACACCACAGTTAGACTTATTTTAGCTCTTGTTGCACAACATGGTTGGAATTTGAGACAATTAGACATCAACAAAGCATTTTTGCATGGAGATCTTGAAAATGAAGTATATATAAAGCAACCACAGGGATTTGTAGATTCAAATCATCCAAATCATGTGTGTAGACTTGTTAAATCACTATATGGACTTAAACAAGCTCCCAGAGCTTGGAATGCAAAGTTTACAAGTTATTTGCCAGTTCTAGGTTTTAAAACCTCATTATTTGATACCAGTCTATTTGTCAAAGTGGATGGGGAAGATGTTGCAATCCTTTTACTATATGTTGATGACATAATTCTTACTGGTTCAAATCCATCAAAAATGCAGTTTGTTATTTCAAGTCTTGCAGAGGTGTTTGATCTCAAAGACATGGGTAGGTTAACCTACTTTCTGGGATTACAAGTTACATATTAAAAAATGGTTCCTTGTTTATCAGTGAAGAAAAATATTTCAAGGAATTGCTCAAGAAGGCAGGCATGGAACATTGTAAACCAACTTCAAAGAAGGCAAGAATATGGCAGATCCAAATCAATACAAGAGCATTGTAGGTGCTCTACAATACCTTACCTTCACGAGACCAGACATTGCACACTCTGTGAATATGGTATGCCAATTTATGACAAAGCCCTCTGAGTTACATTTCTTTCTGCTAAAGAGAATCCTGAGATACTTGCAAGGAACATTGCATTGTTGTTTGACATAACAAAGACACCAGATTTTCAACTCAATGCATATTCTGACTCGGATTGGGTTGCTGATATAAACACACGAAGGTCAATCACTAGATATGTGGTATATCTCGGGTGTAATCCAATATCATGGCAGTCTAAGAAACAACCAACTGTATCAAGGAGTTCAACAGAGGCATAATACAAGGCATTGGCACACTATGCTATTGATGTGTATTGGATACTATATGTTCTCAAAGATGTCCATCAGTTTCTATTTTCTCCTCCCTGTCTTCACTATGATAATCTTTCTGCATTGGTACTAAGCTCAAATCTTGTTTTTCATTCACAGATAAAACATTTAGACACGGATTATCACTTTGTTAGAGAAAAAGTGCAGAAATGTGATATGTTGATGCAATACATTCATACTGAAGATCAGGTGGCAGACATACTTACAAAAGGGTTGCATAGCCTAATATTTCTTCGACATTGCAGCAAACTTAGCTAGGTGGCTTAGGGGGTTCCAAGAACACCTAGCTAAGTTTGAGAGGGGGGTAATAATCAATATGTAATGTACTGTTATGATTTGTGGTTATAAGGATTGGATTAGTTTGAAATTAGTTATGAGTGTTGGTGTAAGAAATAAGTTTGTTAGTAGGGTATTATAGTAATTGAAGGAGTAAGGAGGTTTCTATAAAAGCTAAAGTGTACTTGCCATGTATGAGATTATGAAATACAAAGTCATATTTTCAGTTTCATTTTCATCTCTCTCTCTCTCTCTCTCTCTCTCTCTCTCTCTCTCTCTCTCTCTCTCTCTCTCTCTCTCTCTCTCTCTCTCTCTCTCTCTCTCTCTCTCTCTCAACCTTTCTTTGCTTCAATTTACATTGGTTATAAAAAATATCACTAATTGAAGCATAGAATCCTAATTCATATGGTTCAATATTTTAGTTGTTAGGGTATTGGGTTTCAACATAGGCATTTTGGATTCGAAACTCTCCCTACTCTATTTTTTTTTTTTTATGACGAACCCTTCCCTAAATTATTATAATAGCATCGAACTCCCTTCTCTCTTAATAATAAAAAAAATAAAAAAAAGGGATAATCCTAATCCTAAATTATTGACCCTACTTCCATAATCCATAGGTACTGCCTTTTACTTTTCCATATGATGCGCTATGTTAGCTCAATCAGACTTGCCTACTATTTGCTTCTATGTTTCAAAGGATTTAGACTTTCAATTTTCAAAATGAGATTTTTTTAGTGCTAATAACAATTTTCTTCCATAATTAAGATTAACTAAACTTTTCAAAATTTTAACCTGAATGATTTTGGGTGTAACTTATCAACATTCCTCACATGCAGGGGCGGATTTACAGAGGGATCCGGGTGGTCCCGGGACCCTCCAAAGTTCTGGAGAAAGGCTTGAGAGGACCTTCGAGGACCCCCCGAGAATCTGGGCAGTTTGTGCTGGCTGGGTTTATATGCACAATCGACGGTGCAGTGGCTGCAGCTCGCGAAGAAGACGAGTCCTCTTGTTTTCTCTGTTTCTCTTTTAACCTAACACGTTGTCGTTTTTAAAATCTTGACTTTAATAAAACGGTGCGTTGCTGTTTTTTTCTTTTGGGGAAAGATTGCGTAATTGTTTGCTTTCCCTTTTTTTTTTTTTTTTTTTAGATCTGATTTTTTTTCTCCTTTTTTGGGTCAGATTTTTTCTCTTCTAAAACTAAAACCCCACAAACTCCAACATATCTTCACTGTTATATAGAATACCCGTGCCCTGATAATTTTATTTTATCCTAAAACCAAAGCAACTCATCTAAACACTACATTAATGAAATCCTATTTATCGATCAAAAGAGGGTAAAAAGATATGTTCTACCACAAAATAAAATCATGGGTAGTAAATTAAATTCACACAAACTAAATTTTACAGTTTTTTTCAAAGCCTCACCCAAAGATGAACTGCCGTGGGGCATATGCTAGTATTAATTATAAAAACACTTATTAAGGGCAGTTAGATAACCATCTTATTTTTAGTTTTTATTTTTTTTCCACTTTTTTAATTTTGTTTTACGTTTTTTTCTCTACCATAGGATTAAAATTAAACGATGAGTGAACGTGATTTTCTTGAACCCTAGAGTCTAGGAGAACAAGACTTGTGTTGTTTGTACCAACATTTATAAATGAAAGTGATGGTTTAATGTTTCAATGTTGTTTTCATCTAATTTTTTTTTTTTTTTTAAACATTTACTTTAGGACCACCCGAAGTTAATATCCTGGATCCGCCACTGCTCACATGCATGGGTAAAAATTTTAACCTAAATAATTTTGAGTGTAACTTAATCAAGAGTCCTCACATGCATGTACAATCATATCAAAGGCACTCGATCGTTGCCCTAATTTTTTCAGTAATGATTGCCTATCAAAATTCAAAGCTTTCCCTGTACATTGTACAATTTCGACCAACGTTACATTTGAAAGCAGGCTTGACCCCATATCATGATGATGGCCAGTTTTTAGTCCCATTCCCATCTTTGTCCCGTTCCCAACAAATTTGATGAACCTATATAAAGAAATTATGAACTAAGAGCAATTTACTTCAAACATATGTTTGTCTACGTTATCAGATGAGTAAAATTTTGGTAGAGTTGTCTACGCCATATCTCACATTGAGTTTTGGAACGGCATGTGGTTTGACGAAACTAAAATAAGATAAGGGCTTACGCTTTTATAAGAAGTATCATGCTGACCGCTAAACCTTCCGAAGTTTTTGTCCTAACCAAGATTATGGAAGTAAGCGTAATTGCCGGGAAAATTTAAACCAGTGAAATATGAATGTCGAGGAAGCTAATAAAGCTGAAGTCATAAATTCACATGAGCCTATAACTGTAATCAGCAGATACAGCACCATGATAAGCTATAACACCACTTTGATGGGAAAAGCCAAAGCCAATCCAAAGACCACAATGTACACGAACAAAGGAAGCTTTGCCTGCCCATCCCACATCTTGTATTGCCATAATTATTAATAAAAAGGAGCATACTCAAAGAACTTTTAAATATAGAAAAAGATTTTAATGAAAGTGACAATAGACGTGCATAAAATTAACTTTTTTGTCGCTTACATGTAAAGGCTTGATACCTAATAAATATTAAGGGTTCTTAGGAAATAAGCGTAAAAGTGCAAGTTGGATTGTAGTTTATAATTTAGCCCTTAAGATTTTCAGCTCGAAATTTGAAAAGATTGGATGAAAATTGGTATGCATAAATAGATTTCGAAATTTTGAATTTCCGACCTGAAAATTTCTGAAATAGTCCAAACTTTTTAATGAAAAATTATTTTCCATCTTTTTATACTTATTTTTATAAAAGATTATATTAACTAACTCAACTTTTTGTATTTTTATCATGTTCATTGTGAGTTTTAGATACATATTACATTGAAAATGATAAGCCTCATAGTGTACTATAGAATTAATACATTTATACACAAGCATTTATCAAATATTTTGAATATTGGTCTAAAAAGATAAATAAACTTCCCATAAATAACATCTAAAAATTAAAGAAAAGTTAAACCAAGAGCCACCCAAACTCCCCACCAACCTACCAACAGCCATGCACCCGACCCGTCGCAACAACACCATTCAGTCGTCGGCAACGCTCCTCATTGCTAGCGAAACCTCCACTTGTCTAGGTCTTGTATAAACGAAGAGAACAGTGAAAAATGATGATATGGAGGCGTCAATATTTCAACACCAGTGTTCTACTTTTGGTAGTAAATTTTCCATTTTGTATCTTTCGATCTAGCTAGTGCTATAGGTTAGTATAATATTTTCTTTTTCAAAAGGAGAACAGAATGATTTCGCTTCAGACAGTCCATTTTTTCGAAAACCAGAGAATTTATAGTATAATATTAGCGATTGATTATTATGTTGTTTAGTTTCGTGTCAGTTTCAAACGCAAGTGGTAATAGTTTTATGAATAAAATTATTTTGAAACGTACGGAGTTTTCTTTGTCCATAAAACAAAATAATATAAAATTTAGTGAAAGCACACTTACAAGATTTTAGGTGACCTTTCGGGCTGGTTTGGTATTGCTGTGCTTTAAAAAAAAGCTGCTGTGAAAATAAGCGGCTGTGAAATAAATCAGCAGAGTGTTTGGTAAATTTTTTTGTAAAAGTGCTTTTGGAAAAAAAAGTAGTCTGATAGTGGGTCTTTTCATTAAAGGAGCACTGTAACTCCGTGTGCTTTGAAAAAAAGCCAGTTTTCCAAAGCTGCAAATAGCTGCTTCAACTTTTTCTTTGATTTCAGCTTATTCTCACAGCAGCTTCCAAAATAAGCCCTTTTTTTTTTAGTTTACCAAACACCTAAAACCCTCACAGCTTTTTTTCATGGGTGTTTTTTTTTTAAGCACCTCACTCTCAAACCACTCATTCATCTGCCAGAAGAAGAAAACAATTTCGTATAAATGGACTGCAAATAAAACAATTCATTTGAAAAGTAAATTTCCATGTTTTGGACAAAACAAAAATAATTCGACCAAAAGAGGGACATCACAAAAATAATATTTTGTATGTATTAAAGTAAAGAAATTAGTATATATCAGAAACGTAATAAAACCTCCTCAAGCGAACAACTATATATAAATATGGATCTAACCCCTCAACTTAAAAATTATGGAGTCATACATGCAGGTTCATGTGAGCCGTAGATTTAAATCATTGTTCTTATTTACCAAACTAAAACTCATTAGTGATATCATGAAGTTGCGTCTCTGATTTCTATATATCATTTTTTCTGCTTATTTAATTATTTTGTTGCCTTTTCACAATAAAATATGTTCTTTATTATGCTTCACTTTATCTATAGTTAATTGATTACCTATTTAGAACTGTAAACTTTGTTTAGTGATCTTATTGACTACTCTTGGAAGAAAATAAGAACCGAGTGAAAAGTGACGTACGAGGTTCAATCTCGGTGGACATTTTTTTGTCCTTGATGCTATATGGATTACAAAAATAATTAAAAGAATACGTTAACGCTCAATCACTTTTCTAAAAATCTAAGGTTATAAATGATTGGACGCTTAATTTGTTGAGTAATAGTTGGTAATTACTATGGATTGAATCTATTTATAAAAAGGTAGTATATATATCAACATCGCTACGTAATGTTGTTAATCCACATGTAGGCGGATGCGTGTATGGGTCCGGATGGGTCTCAGACCACTCATAAATTCGAAAAAGTGCATATGAGGACCTCTGAGGACCATCCAATGGATTCCCTCTTCCACTACCTACTCAGATCATTGAGTAGTCCTCAGTAATCCTCACAAGCACTTTTTTAGACTTCTAGGTAGTCCCGAAACCATCCGGGTCTATACATGCATCCGCCTCTAGTTGGTATCGGACGAAAATCAAGCCCATGTGTGCGTCATAAATTTCCAAATCCAATTCTCAATTTTCATCGTTTGTGGTAACTAGAAAATGAAATGTTATGGCGATGGAGGTGGAGGGTACTTGAAAGATGCATGTCACTGTTACTAAAGATCAAAATCGATCAGTCGGAATCATGAGCTGGTGGAATATTACACAGTACGTCGGTATAAAACTTGCTGAGTGGTCGGTCCACTAAAAGTGTGTTCACATGCAACTCATGAACTTGGATGTTTTATATGTATCTATCTCTTTGTCCACTTGCAACTAATTAACTTTGGATGTTTCATCAACTTGCACGTGACGACGCGTGATAGATCCGGTACCTTTGATTTGTTTTTTTTTTTATCTGTACCAAGGTAGTGATGTTCACACGCTCCTGTTTATCTTGCACATACCTTTGTTAGTTTTTGTTTATTGATTTTCTTAATTTATTTGAATCGACGGTTGAAAATTAAGAGATATATATGTGAAGTAAAAATGAGTGTATAAATATCACCACCCCATATATATATGCTACCAGGTCCTTTATCCAAATGGATTTTCATTTTTTTGGTAAAAATGAGGACTAGATGTGGTATCCACTCCATCTTGAACTTCAACAATCCAAACCATTTATTTTTCAAATTGCACTTCGTAGATTATCCTTGCCAAATATTGGTCAAATCGTAAAAAATAGTCTCGGATTGAATTGAATTTTTTGTAAGGATGATCCATGAATGATTATTCAAAACATATCCTATTTGAATCATTGAAATTCAATATGGAGTGAGACTCACAACTAGTCCTCATTTTTACAAAAAGATGAAAACCCTTTGGATAAAAGCTCTTGTTAAAAACATGCACATGTAATGAAGATGGTGAATGATGAGGTAAACAATATAATACGCGAGATTAACACTGATGACATTCAGATGTGATATTAGTTGAGATTAAGGTGGTCAATTATAAAAAGAGGATAAAACATATGCTATACTTTATATTAACTCTAAAGAATCAATGAAACCTTGAGTCTGAAGAAATCGAAGAAGAAGTAATAAGGAAAAGAGAGAGAGACGTTTCTGTTTTTCTATGAACAGTGGAAAAATTTATTATTACATGATACTGCTCTAAGTCTCTAAACAAAGCTTATATAGAAACTTATAATGAGCAGATTTACACTTTTACCCTTTCAACAAACTCTAACTGTTTTTCCAACAAACTCAATCTAATCCAAATCCAACAAACTCAATCTAATCCAAATCAATCTAATCCAAATCTATTTGGTTAATACTCCCCCCTTAAACAGAATTGGGATCTCCCGAATTGTGTTTGCAGCACTGAAGAAATAGTTGATCATGACAAGGATGAGGAGTTGACATTGATAGGATCTTGGTCTGCTGCTGTCGGCACTTGCAATGTCGGAGAACATTGTGGATTATCATCAGGCACGCCAACATGAAGATTGGCACAGTGGTGAATGAACACTGGACTATGCAAACCTTTAGTGAACACATCGGCGACCTGCTCATTTGTTGATATGTACTGAACAGCAAGATCTCATTTTTGAACTTTCTCACGGACAAAGTGATAGTCCGTATCAAGATGTTTAATCTTCGAATGGAACACTAGATTAGAACATAAAGCTAGAGCTGAAAGGTTATCACAATGTAAAGTAGGAGGTAGTGTAAGAACTTGATGGACATCCTTAAGAAGAGAACGAATCCAGAATACATCAGCAGCACAATGGGCCAAGGCTTTGTACTCGGCCTCTATGGAACTTCGAGACACCGTTGCCTGTTTCTTTGACTGCCATGAAACCGGATTAGAACCTAAGTAAACCACATAACCTGTAATGGACCGTCTTGTATTAATGTCTGCTGCCCAGTCAGAATCAGAGTAAGCATTTATCTGAAAATCAGAAGAGTGAGTGTATCGGATACCACAGGTTGCTGTATCCTGCAGATACCGTATGATTCGTTTGACCAGATGCATATGTAACTCAGTAGGATTGGTCATATATTGGCACACGACATTGACAGAGTGTGCTATATCAGGCCGAGTAAAAGTAAGATATTGCAGGGCTCCAACCAGTCTTCTATAGTGTGTAGGATCAGACAATGGGGTTCCCTCAGTTGTAAGTAATTGAGAGTGTGGTTTGGAAGGTGTTGAGGTTGGCTTACAATGCTCCATTCCAGCCTTTTTCACTAATTCCTTCGTATACTTTGACTGATTCACAAACAAAGATCCATCTGCATTATATTGAATCTGAAGACCCAAAAAATATGTCAACGTGCCCATATCTTTTAAATCAAACACATCTGCAAGATTGTCAATCACAAATTGAATCTTCACAGTATTGGACCCAGTCAGAATGATGTCATCAACATATAACAGAAGCAAAATAACATCACTCCCATCAGCTTGCACAAACAAACTTGTATCAGACATCGAAGTTTTAAACCCGAGAGCAGGTAAAAAACTAGTAAACTTGGAATTCTAAGCTCTTGGAGCTTGTTTCAAGCCATATAAAGACTTCACCAATCTGCACACATGATTTGGATGGTTTGGATCCACAAACCCTTGGGGTTGTTTCATATACACTTCTTCTTCAAGCTCGCCATGTAAAAAGGCATTTTTAATATCTAACTGTCTTAAACTCCAATGAAATTGTGCTGCCAATGCCAAGATAAGTCGTACAGTTGAATGTCGAACCACAGGGCTAAAGGTTTCTGAATAATCTACCCTGTGCTCTTGACTAAAACCTTGAGCCACCAATCGAGCTTTGCATCTTGACACTGTCCCATCAGGATTCTGTTTTACCTTATAGACCCACTTACAACCTATCACTGTTCTATCACTTGGAGGAAGAACAAGTTTCCATGTACCCTGAGACTTGAGGGCATCATACTCCTCCTGCATAGCATTTTGCCATTGAAAGACTGTAGATGCAGCTTTAAAGGTCCTTGGTTCCTCTACTTCATGTATGTCAGCCAAGAATGAAAAACCACATGATAAAGAACAATTGGAGTCCTCAGTATCACCATCCAGAAACTGAAGAGAGTCTAGTTGAGGTAATGTAGCCAGAAATGATGTGTAATCTCTCCTCATAATAGCACCAGTCTTAAGTCGAGTTTGAATAACATTGGGCTGGGACTGAGATTGAGAGTGTGTATGTGATGAAGGCAAAGAAAGAATTACCTGAAGCTGAGCAGGATCAAGGACAGGAAGCAAGGGACCTGCATGTGGAGATGAGGAAAGAGTTTCTGGAATTGCCTGTGTTTCAAATCCCCGTGTGGCAGAACTGCCTGTGTTCGAAGAAGAAACTGGTGTCTGTATATCATGATGAACTTCAGTAGATGATGAAGAAGATGCTTCCTGACCATGTGGAGAACTTGAATTCCCATGATCTGAAGATCTCTGGACCACTGGAATTGGGACCACTATACTGCTATACCGAGATTGAACTGGAACATCTTCTTGAATTGGGGATTTGAACAATGCATAAGGAAAGACACTTTCATAAAAAATAACATGTCTGAAGATGAAATATTTCTTAGTCTGAACATTGTAACAAATCACACCTTTATAGCCGATAGAATATCCTAAGAACACACATTGGACAGATCGAGGTTGTAACTTGTGAACAGAGTAAGGTCTTAACCATGGGTATACTGCTGAACCAAACACTTTCAAACTTTTTAACTCTGGAATCTTGGCAAACAATTTCTTATAAGGTGACTCCATAGACAACCCTTTACATGGCATTCTATTAATCAAGAATACCGCATGTGCACAAGCATAGTACCAAAACTCAATTGGCAATGCAGCCTGAACAAGAAGAGTTATGGCAGTTTCTACTATATGTCTATGTTTTCTTTCAACTACTCCATTCTGTTGAGGAGTGTATGGGCAGGAAATCAAGTGTTCAACACCTTTTGCAGCAAGAAAGGCTTTAAAAGAAATGAGCAGGACCCCATACATCTGAGTGCACCTTTTCAAATGGTAAACAATACCGATCACTGCTAGGAGAAAAAGGAAGTCTACACATCTTTCCTTGAATACAATGAGTACATATACTATGACTTGCATCTAATTCGAGTGGTATGTTTGACTGCCTTAACATGATAGACATTATTTCATTAGTCGGATGACCAAACCGTTGATGCCACAAGGTGGATTTGACTAATTGCCCAAGAAAAACAGAAGGTTCCTGAACCACAGATTGTGCTCCTCTTGAATGCTTGATAACAGGGATTTGAAACAATTGTCCAGCTCTACTCTTTCCTCTGTACAGGATGGCCCTTGTCTTCTTGTCCTGCACAAAGAATTGATTCTCATCACAGATAAACCAACTATGATTGTCAGCACATAATTGTTGAACAGATAGCAAACTTCGAGCTATTTTTGGCACATGTAAAACATTGTTAAGAACAAGATTATGGGAGTTAGTTTTAATTGTAGTTGCACCAATATTTGCAATAGATAAACATGTCCCATTGCCAATTGTAATTGTATCAGAACCTTGGAATGGTGTGACTTGACTCAGTGTGTTGACATCAGCAGTGATATGGTGAGATGCACCAGTATCAACAATCCAAGCATCCTGAGGAATATGTTGTTCAGTTTGCTGTGCTGCCATTGCTGTTAAAGTGGAAGAGGGTTGTTGACCCTGGAAAACATAGTTCCCCCTGTGATAGCAGTCAAGTGCTGAGTGACCACGTCTCCCACAAATCTGACACTCCATGTGAAACCCAGTACTTGGACCCTGACCATTTCTGTGAAAACAATTAACCGCTGTATGTCCTCGTTTGTTGCAAATCTGACATTCAATTACTGTAGTAGACCTGTTCTCAGTATTCCCATGCCACCCACTCGAGCCATATTGTCTGGAAGTACCAGAAGAATATCCAGAAGAAGAAGTAATAAGGAAAAGAGAGAGAGATGTTTCTGTTTTTCTATGAACAGTGGAAAAATTTATTATTACATGATACTGCTCTAAGTCTCTAAACAAAGCTTATATAGAAACTTATAATGAGCAGATTTACACTTTTACCCTTTCAACAAACTCTAACTGTTTTTCCAACAAACTCAATCTAATCCAAATCCAACAAACTCAATCTAATCCAAATCTATTTGGTTAATACTTTAGAGTTTCTCCCGAGGAAACAATTCATGTTCTCTCTTTTGTGGTAGACAGTACTTTCCGGAATGACTGATATTTCAACGACCAGTTCCTACGATCTTACAACTCCAAATAAACAAATTAATGAACAATTTCAACTGCATACGTTGTACAATTCAGCAGCTCAAATATGTCACTCGTACAAGTCTTTGATTAGGAATATATCACATGTTTTAAATCATACTCTATACCAAATATTCCCACTTCCAATAATAATTAATTGTTATAAAATACTCAAGTATATATGAGTCAAATGTTACATTATTTATACAAATATGAAAGTAGCACCTAATCCCATCAAATATAATTTATATAAATATTAATTAATTGTTATAAACTACTCCGTTTAATATCAAGTGCTGATGAAACATGGTTGTTTTTATACATATACATACATACATATATGTATATATATGCTTAACCTACATAATTATAAAGAAAACCCAAATGAAAAATCCAAACTAGTGGTTTGCCAACCACAAGAAAAAAAAGAAGAAGAAGGTATTTGATCATTGCCTTTTGATGCTTAAAGCCTTAAAATATAGGTTGTAGTTTTCAATGAGAAATTGATTCATGCATCAAAAGGAACAGTTCAGACAGACGGGGAAAAAAACCTCTCTACATTCTTGTATTGAGTGTGAAATCGCTGAGATGCTAATTGCTTGATTGGAGAATGGAATGTTGGATCTTCTCCAAGAGGTTTGTACTTTGTAGGATGTCATGGTTTTGGGATGGAGTAGCCTCTTCTCCCGTTAAACTTTGAGAAATCAAAAAAATGAAATGTTGAATGATAACTTAAAGACATATTATCACTCATCATTTGACGTTCAAATATAATTTATATAAATACATGTTTTGACAATTACAATATGACTGTCGAGATGATGATTGTATTAGATACACATGTAGCATCAAATTTCTATATATTTTAACAAACACCCGGCCGGCTAAACCAAAAAAATCTAGATCTGTGGCAATATGCCGTCAATATTGATCTCCTTGTCCTTTTCAACGGCATATATTTGTCCAATAAGATGAACAGAACATGCATATAGCTTATCACTTCACATTTCACATTAATTTGATTTATTTTCTCATTAGTTGATACGGTCTTTGTATTTATATGGTGTGACAGATCATAACAATATATCCTCTATTAATCAACTGATTAAATAAATATATTCAAGCTTAATTAATTTGGAATTAATGTAATAAATATTCAAATGCTGCATGGATTAGCAGTGTAAGCATATTCAATTATAGGCATGTTAACCAAAATGGTCATTCAAATTTGCCAAATTCCTACTTTGATTCTTAAGATTTAAAATTGATAAAAAAAAGTTCTCTAAGTTTGTCCACTGTCAATCATTTTGGTCTTTCCCGCAAAAAAAGAATTATTAAATAAGGACCAGAATGACAAAAAAAACATAACTTCAATTTAATAAATAATGAGCCAAAATGATTTGACAACAATTAAGGATATTTATCATTTTTTCAAGATTTAACACTTTCTTTTTTTTACAGAAAAGCCAAAATGATTGATGGTGCACAAACTAATAGACTAATTCTATTGATTTTAAATCTCATAAACCAAAATGATAAAAAATTATGTCATTCTCAAATATCATTTTGGCTAAAAAAACCTTCCATCAATCAACTTGCATATAAAGTCGTGGTTGTTGGGTGATAATCACTTGCAACGATCAATCAGCTCTACTCAATATTAATTAATCTTAAATAAATAAATTTGATTTATTCGTGTTAATATTTAGTGTTTATATTATTTACGAAGACGCAGACAAAGACGACCCACTTGTTTGAGGTAATGGATTAAAAGACCAAATGGAGGAAAGAGGACATGTTTGATGTCATATTTCAAGTGTGGTCCTGCAAACTAATAACACATTTCATTTTATTTGTGAAACGACAAGAAATGGATTCAGCTTTATGATCTCCATAGGCAGGAAGGCATGCGTCCCTCAAGGAGAGTGAGGTAGGGCGGAGTAGGATTTTCTCCCCTCTTATTTTTCCTCTCCTTCCCTCCCCTCTTATTTGAACGGTCACGGTTAAGTCACGTCAAAATCGTATATTAATTTTTTATAGCAAGAGAAAGACAAAATAAAAGAACGTGAGAGGAGGGGATGGAAGAGAATAAATAGAGAATGAGATAATTCTAGTCCAGGTAGGGCTCGAACACCAGTTCATGGCCCCTAACAAAAGGAAACAACAATATTGTTGCCTTTTCGGAACTAGAAGGGGTCTCGATAAAGATTGGAACAAAGTTTGGTTGCTGAACAATAAGCTAGAGGTTCTGCTATATAACAAATATAGCTGCTTTTTGGTTTGACAACTGTCTAGTTTTATATTTTTCTTCCAAACAATTATTCAGTTTGAAAAGTATCCCGTAAAAGACTAGAATGCCCTCACCTACTAATCTCTTTCAGTTCTTGATTGCTCTGTAGAAAAATTACTCTCGCTTAATACAAAGAATTCATTAAATAATATGCCAAAAGTAAAAATTAACATTGGTGCATACCTAATGTATGAGGTGGGAAGATTAAATAGCGTCCATGACTTAGAAAAGATAAAAGAGTTAACTTTTATCTATAGAGAGTAATAGAACGAAAGAAAGTTGAACAGCGTCAAGACCTCTAAAGAAAAGAAAATACGTGAAAATTTACACATGCGTAGCTTGTATGTAAAAAAAAGAGCATTATAGTCTATTACATGGGTATTTCTATTTTCTACTATTGATTAGTTTGTTAGAAAAGAAAAAAGAACTGAAAAAATGTCAAACCAAAGAGTCACATTAATTTTTTAAAAGAAATTGCTACTAATATCAGTAGCTAGCCAAGCTTTGCTCTAAAGTTTTACCGTAAAGCAGAAAGATTCCAAAAATAGTGAGACATGGGCCGTCATTAGTCCGTACCTATTACATGTGACAGATAAGTACACAAAAAAATTAAAAAATTAAAAGACAAAAATTAAAAAAAGAAAAAGAAAAGAGATTCGTGTGTTTTTAAAGTTGACCATTACAATAGCGTCTGTCAATAATATAAAGAGAAGTATTAAAGAGGTTTTCTTGAAAGTATAACTTTTTATAAAACATTCTATCACTTTATATTTTTCGTTATAATATTTTATAATATTAAAATAAGAATTTTTATTAAATTGTGAGATGTCACAAGAATTATCTCTCTTTTTGTTTTCATCATTTTCTTTCTTCTCCTCTCACGTTTTGTTTTTCATCTTACTATTATTATAAAAAATTAATAAAAAAATGTTAATATAATTTTACTGTAATCAAGAAAATAAAAAAAGAAAAATTAGAAAGAGAGAGAAGTTTTTTGCATTTCTAATTATCGATAACGTTATGTACTGTATATCCGTACCATACGGCTTGTGGAATTGAGTGCTTGACAGCTTGTAATATGGAAAAAGCGACAGGTGAAAAGAGAGGTGGCTTATCTGATTGCCACAGTTGTTTTGTCGTCCGCTTCACAATCGCACATGGGTATACGTGTTATCAATTATGCAACTAAAAACAAAAGTACGGCTGCTCGTATATTATATATATAGGGAAGAGATTCGGTTTGAATTATTTGATTGAAATTTGATTCAACAGTTATAATTATTATAATTTAAAAAAAAAAACTATCTATTTATAACTATTATATTAAATTTCAATGATCCGGATCATTTAATTATGAACTTTTTATAATGACCGGATCTCTTCCCATGTGTGTGTATATATATATATATATATATATATATATATATAGCTAACTATCATTATATTAATATTTTAATTTGATTTTGCTTGGGTGTGGATCACATGTTGTACTAGTTTGATGTGTTGATTTGAACAAGGCAATTGTATGGTTCAAATATTTCGTCTGTGTTTGTTGCATGTGTCCTCTGCATTAATTTGTCCTCGTTTGGAAAAGTCGCAACCCTTTCATTTTCATTTTCTTGCAACAATCGCACGTGGTATTAAGTAGCAGAAAAAGTGAAAAACAAATTTAACTGCTAAAATACTTGTAGTATTAAATATTATGTATTATTAAAGTCACACTCATTTTTTGTGGTTATAAGACTATAGGTACTTAAATGCGGAAAGGGATCCCCGCCGGATCCTTTTCTTGGAGATCCTAGGGATCCTGTAATCGTGATAATTCGTAGTATATCGTGCGGTCATAAATCATTTCAAAATTTAAAATTTAAAATTAAATATAAATAGTACTTAACGAAAACTAACCACACGATGTACGATGAACGGTCAAGATCACAGAATCCTTAGGATCCTCAGAAAAAGGATCTGGCGAGGATCCTTTTACCTTAAATGCTATTGGTGTAGAGTTTTTTATGAGAAGTGCAAAGTTTTGGTTCTATAGTTCGACGTGAATTTGATTGTTTTTTAGGCAATAACATGAATTTGATTAGACGTTTGTAATTTCAATTGGTCCAATCAAGTTGGTAGTGTATTATTAATTTCATTAGGTTTAAAACTATTATTATGAGTTTGAATCTTGGCTCAACAGAAATGTTGTTCTTTTGTGACCGTAAGGCTACAGATTCAAGTCGTAAAAATAATATCTTTACATAGTAAGAGTAAGTGTAAATGACTGCCTACAATAGACGTTCCTCTTCCGACTCTCAAAAAGTGATGTCGCGCTTTTTAAAACTAATTACGATAAATATTTAGATTGTTAACCATCAACAATACAAAAAACATGCATGTAATAACGCAGGAGACAAAAGAACGGAAAGCAAAGTTCCGATTGACTTCCCTCCTCCACCAGCCTCCCAACTTTTTTTTTTGCAAATTATTAAATGTTTCATGACCTTGAATATATTAAGCTATTAATTAAATGGAGTTTTAACGAAAAGCCTACGGTACTGTTCAATTTAACGAAAAACCACATTTTTATACTAAAAAATCAAACTTGGTACTATTTATTTTACTATTTATTTTGTCTTTATCATTAAAACTCAAAGTTTTCAAGCCATTTTTATTAGTTTTCTTTTAATTAAATTAAAAATTAATTGTTAATTAATCAAAGTTTAAGTGTCGAAACTGATGAACATGGCATTGCATTGATATTGGCCAAAAAAGAAGATTGGATAAAGTGAGAAGTGGCCAAACATAGAAAAGTAGCATAGCAAATTGCAGCAGCAGCAGCAGCAAGGCATGCAGGTTATGACAGATTCTCAACCATCAGCTAGCAGTTAGTACTTTACTACAAACTAACATAGAAAATTTAGATTATTTCCAACCGAAAGAGCTAACAAAAAATTATCTTTAAATGAACATTGTTAGATAATACTCATAAATTATCTCCAACCGAATAGGCTAAATATAGCCCCTTAATAATTTATTTGTTTTAAGTTTATACGTTAAAATTATTAGTTAATTTAATTAAACTATGTTTTCAAATCTAACTATTGAATTTGAAACAATTATTGTAAATGAGAACTGGATTCCAAAAAAGGTCTAAGAGGGGGGGGGGGGGGATTACATTTGGCCAGCATGTGTCCTTGGGTCAAATAATGGTCTGATGGGCTCCATTGAATTATAGGCCAGTCATCGATTGAAGATGAGTTTTTGGACAAATCGGATCATTTTTTTACTTTTAGACCTTTAGCCCTTTCCATTAGAGATGAACTTAGTTAGAGTAAACTAATATAACAGTTTTCTTTACTCTCAAGAATCATATAAAAAATGTAACCGATTCTTTCCTTTCCTTGGGTTATTGGCCATCTGCTGGGAGTTTTGGGTTAAATACCAATATTTTAGCAACAAATCCAATAAATCTACTATATATATTTATATATATAGTATATAAATTAAAAAAATTTATCTATTATCTAATAAATATTTATTAGATTAGAAGTGGTCCATATTAGGATTCATGATCATTTATCTATTGATGACATTCAGTTTATATTTCATTGAAAGAGTTTTTTAGTTCATCTCATAAACTATTGTTTGTGAAAACGTTGGCATATTATGACAAAGAACTTGTACGTGGTGAGTAAGACTAAATAAATTTTGGGCTTCAAATATTTGGGTCGTGGTGACAATGATTATCTTGGGCCTCAATCAGTGATCTCTTATGTTGTTTATTTATCTATGTTTAAAGAAAAAAAAGTGGTAAACAACCACGAGATGGCCTAGTAGTTGGGAACGAATTTCAAACCCGTAATTCACACAGTTTGTCCTGGATTCGATTCCTGACGCTGGTGAATCATACGATGGTGGCTAGGGAGAGCCTGAAATGCTTATGTGAGTCTTCCTGACTCCCGAAAGGATGGGTTGCAGTGGCAAAGTCATCAGCAAGCCCTTTTTTTTAAAGAGAAAAAAAGTGGTAGAATGTTGGAATTTTGGCTCCGTTCCCTTATGTATGAATAATTAATGGTGTTGGATATGTAGCCTTAGGGATAAAACTAGACACCTAAATGTGTTGATTCCAACATGCCAATGCATATAGAAACCGTCTTTCTCTCCTGCGCATATAGATCGTGCTCATGTGCATGACTCTCTCTCTACGCCAAACTGACACACTCCGACCAAATAACTAGCAAGCTAAGAGGTCGTAATGTGTTGGCTGACACTAAGCCGACATTGTTACCCCACCGTAGGATGACATCACAATACCAACCTAATGACGAAAGCCATAATAAGGAATTAACAATGTGAATTAATATGAACAATCAAGTTATCATTGATTTTTCAGTGTACCCCAACATATAAGGCCACATTTTCTTTCCAAGTGTTTTGGGGCCTGAACTTGAAGGGCTGGTCAGGCCCATTGAAGTTTTTCCGCAACAGATCCCCTAACACTATTAAAAATTAACCCACAGCCCAACCCATCCCATTCCACCCATCTCAAGTTCTCAACCCAACTCATGCTAAAACATGATTCAAGATTGGCAATGCAGTATTTATTTAGAACTTCTAGTTTGCTAGGGGAATAACATTTTTAATAACCTCAAGTGCGCCACTTAGTATTAAGGTCTATGTTATTTCCTCTCATTTATAAGTGGAACGTCAAGTTTTTACTCCCATAGATGACGAGTTCAATATCAACTTATTATGATCCGTTCATTGTGTGATTTAACTCAAATTACTCAAAGGTAATGCCAAGTGCACCTCCGCCGTAATTTTAAGCATGTATGGAGTTTGTTTCAATGGTCCATTGAACAAGTGTCGTTTATAAGATTTGAATAAATAGACATCCTCAAATAAAATAACGACTTAGCGCTACTAGACCAAATAATCATTCAATCGTATCCACCATTTTCCAATTGGGGTGTGATATCCACACACCTTATTTTACTTCTCACACACTTTTTTAATTTTAGACCGTTGGATTGGATGAATTGAAGAAGATCAACAGACAAAAATTATCAAAGAATGTGTGAGAAGTAAAATAGCACACCCTTTCCAATTTTACATGGTACTCACCAACACCGGGGGCTGGCTAGCCCATCGTTTTATTTCTATTAGATAAAGTTATCTTCTATAATTGAATAATGCTTTTTGCTTGGTAAGTGGGTTGAATCATGAGAGTGGGCCTTTGTTACAATCATGCTGTCGAAGATTGCAATTTCGAATCGAAAACTTGATGAAATATATTAATATTTACAAATAAACAGTTCTATTGTTAAGAATTTTATGATAAAAGTTAATGTTTATTGAATTATGCAGTTGTTCAAGTTAAAATAATATTGATGTAATTAACAATAAACCACAGACTCTAACTTTTAAATCTTGACACTGCAGCATCTGCTCCTTGTAGTGAAGTGTATACCATTATTGTAACCGCATACTATATATATATATATATGAAAATTACTTGTACTTTTTTATTTGTTAATGATAGAGTGTGTGTTGCTTACATGTTAATGCAGGTGGGGTAGCTGACTCTTATCCCTGTCACTCTTACCTGCTTTGGATAAGTCTAAAACACCCCATCACCATCAAACTATATCTCTATTTTTATTATTATGTTTTTTTTTTTATCAAAACACCACAGTCTCAAACTGACACTTTAGGGTATTTTTTTAAAAAAGGAAAAAAAAAAGAAAAAAAAAGCTGACATATGAGCATCAAAAAAGGAATGGCAGCAGCTAATTGCTCTAAATTGTTTCCTTCTAAACTAGTTTAAGCACCTTATTGTGTAATCTAACTATGTTAATCTTAAATATAATTAAGGAAAGTATATAAGTGTAATGTAGCTGAAGAACTCCAGCTATAAAATTGTGGGAGTTGATGGAACACAGATATTTCTGACGATTACCAAGCTCTCACGCAACTCAATTCCTTATGAACGACAAAAGAAAAATGTGAAGATAATATCTCAAAACTTATTAAATTCCAAGGATAGTCCAAAATATCTTCGTTTCTGCAATAAGTCAAGTTAGGCAGCTACTGCTCCCATGGTATTCCAATTTACAGGATCAAAACAGCTTTATACATGGAAATTCTGTGTTATTTTTGTAAAATAAAATAATTATTTAGTGCGTTATGAAATTACTTATTATTCCATATATGAATTATAAAAAATATATATAGATAGGGTGTAAGTCTACAATTAATGGTACATAATAATTTTAGGACTCGTTTGATATTTAAGATTAGCACGACTTAGACAGCCCTAGATTTAAGGAATATTTGACAGAAATATGAATGTTAACTTGCATATTTTTCTAGCAAAGATAGAACATGAAGAAAGTTGTGCAGAAAAATTGTTCTTCTTAATCCTACTACTTTGTGGTAATTAACAGGAATAAATTTTCTTCGCTCAAATCTTCTACCATCACTTACAAAAAATATTCAAACTGACATTCATGTTTTCATTTAACACAATAATATTGTCATTATTGTAACAGAGTTGATGCGTTGTAAACGGTAGACATGACATTCATGTCGTATTTTATGTGTTCGTGACATACCTGATATCTTAACGGACCATGTCGTATAACACCTGTTAAAGTAAACGGGTAATATAACCCAACCCAAAAATTGACCCGTTAATATTATCAGGTAATATGATCCGACCCACTAAACCGTTGAGAAAATATACTTTATATTAATAAATAATGAAAACAAAAGACATAATTTGACCCAAAAAAAAAATGAAAAACATAATATTGAATTAGTATAAGCATTGTGACATCCACTTCGCTCAGGGGAGTGGATCATGTAAGCCTTATATGTATATTCTCATCTCTACCTAGCACGAGACCTTTTGGGAGCTCATTGGCTTCGGGTTCCATAGGAACTTCGAAGTTAAATAAGTTCGTGCGAGAGCAATCCTATGATGAGTGACCCACTGTGAAGTTCTTGTGTGAATTCCCAGAAACAAAACCGTGAGGGCGTGGTCGGGGCCCAAAGCGGACAATAACGTGCTACGGTGGAGTCGAGCTCAGGATGTGGTGGGGGCCTGGGCCGGGATGTGACAATTTGGTATCAGAGTCAATCCTTGGCCGGAAGTGTGTCGACAAAGACGTCGGGCCCCTAAGGGGGGTGGATTGTGACATCCCACATCGTCCATGGGAGTGGATCCTGTAAGCCTTATATGTATATTCTCATCTCTACCTAGCACAAGGCCTTTTAAGAGTTCACTGGCTTCGGGTTCCATCTTAACTCCAAAGTTAAGCAAGTTCGCGCGAGAGCAATCCCATGATGGGTGACCGACTGGGAAGTTCTCGTGTGAGCTCCCAGAAACAAAACCGTGAGGACATTGTTGGGGACCAAAGCGAACAATATCGTGCTACAGCAGAGTCGAGCTCGGGATGTGGTGAGGGCTTGGGCCAGGATGTGACAATACCACATTATCAAATAAATATTACTTCAAAAAATATATATATGTATATAAATAAAAAATAAAATATAAACTATTCATGAGGGTTTGTATGGTTTTAAAAATTCAAACGACGGTGTACCCATCCTCATAACGTAAAGGATGCGATTACGAGCGTTTTTATATATATATATATATATATATATTTCACATTTGTAAATTAATTATATACATATATAAGTTTTTTTAGTAGTTTAAAAATTTAATAACATCAAAATAATTTTTTTAACGTGTCGAAATGGATTATCCACATATCACCCTCATGTAAACTTGTTAGGGATTCGTTGTTAACGGATTTTTATTGTGTGACCCAATAACAACCGAATTAGTTATCGTGTTAATCTAAAACCCGTTATTTTCATCTCATTTACGTATTTTGTTAGCAGATCGTATAAAAAATTGTCATTTCTAGTAAAATGTCTTATTATGCTTGTCAATATAAAGTTCTATGTGTAATAAGATCGCAAAATCATCATTTTTAAACAAATTATATAAGAAAGTTGTTGAGATGTCACAAAGTACAGAAAAGGTATTGGAATCCCATTATCCTACATCGCCTAGATGGAAAAGAGAACATCAATTTAAATAGAATTACCCCACTCTAACTAACATTGAGATCTTGTGATAAAATCTCACACTTGACGAATTGGGCAGGTGGTAAAGTGAGGACAATATCAGTATTATTGGAGTGGGCCCTCGGCCCGTCGACCTGAAAAATTCAACATGATATCAGAGCCAGGGACTGTGACAATATTTGTGTTATTGGAGTGGGCCCTCAGCCCGTCGACCTGAAAAATTCAACATGATATCAGAGCCAGGTAACTGCCACGTGATTGGGTGGGTCCCCTTTGGCCCCGCGCGATGGGTGAGTCCCGACACGGTTCCATGTAGCCTAAAGTTGCCACATGATTGGGTGGGTCCCCGTTTGGCCCCGCATGTTGGGTGAGCCCCGACTTGGCTCCACGTAGTTGTCGTGTGTGGATCTCAATGTGTGACCCACAAAATGGGGTCTCACGTGCAGGGATGTGTTGGAATCCCATTATCTAGACCTGGCATTCGTGTCGTGTTTTCCATTTTCGTGTCGTTTTCATGTCATACCCGATATCTTAACAGGTCATGTCGTGTAACACCCGTTAAAATAAACGGGTAAAATGACCCGACCCAAAATCGACCCGATAATATTAACAGGTAATATGACCCGACCCGTTACCAGTTAAGGAAAATATATTTCAAACCAATAAATAATCAAATGAAAAATATAATACTAAATAAGTATATACATACCATATTGTCATATCCAAAACATAAAAACACATTTTTTTTAAGTATATTTTCACTTACCTAAAGTCTTTAATAGTTTTTTAATTAATGTAGAAGTGTAAAAAAATATAGAAAAAAATATATAAACGCTTGTAATGACAAGCTTTACAACTTTCATGAAGAGCTTAACTTCGAAATTCGCCACTATAATCATATAAATCATAGATCAAAATTTAACTATTGATTGTTGTTTACATTTACGCTTCATTGTTCTCATCAAATTTTGTTTTTTCCGATTTTCTTTTTTGAAAAGTTGATCTATTAGAGGATGATTTTCTTTTTTGAAAACTTGATCTATTAGAGGATGCAAAAAGATGAACGGTTTGGATCGTTGATATTATATTCAGAGTTTTACGATTAGTGAAAATATTGCTTAATGTTTACAAAGTTCTACAAACTATATGACATCGACTCATATTTCAGTTAACCGTAAATCTCGAAACGTGATATCAAAGATCTGAACCGTTCATATTCTTACATCCGCCAGATGATCAAGTTTTCAAAAAAGAAAATTTTAAAAATAAATTTCAGTAAGAAAAATAAAGCGTAAATGGCAATCAACGATTAAATATAAATTTAAAGTTTATGAATTATAGTGTTGGATTTAGAAGCTGATCCCTTCATGAAAGTTGTAAATTTTGTCACTATGAGTGATTGTATATATTTTTTTTACATTTTTTACTCTTCTACAATAATTATTATTAATTTTACCCTCAAATAAAAAACATTATTCATGAAGATTTGGAGGATTTTAAAAATCTAAACGATAATGTAAGTGTAACCATTATTTACTCGTAGAGGAATAATGATGAATCACGAGTGTTTATATATTCTTTCACATTTTTTATACTTGTATGTATGTCTTCTTAGTTTTTGCCTATACAAATACTATATTAGTTTATTTTAATTTTGGACAGCAACATGTTAAGTAAAATTTATTCTAGTAATGTTAATAAGGAACTCTCATAATAAAAATAAATAATGACTAAAAACCTTTTTTAAACTTATATAAAATAATAATACAAACTATATATTTAATATAGAATATATTGTATATATTCATATGGCTATTGTATTTTATAATAAATCTTTTAGTAACTAAACTTAAAAATTATCAAAATAAACTTTTTCTTAACGGGTTGAAACGCGTTACCCGCGTATATACATGTTCTTAACGGGTCACCCGATAATGACCCGATAAGTTATTGTGTTGACCCGAAATCCGTAATTTTCGTGTCGTTTTAGTATCGTGTCACCGTGTCGTGTCAGAAACTGCCGGGTCATTATCCCACATCGGCCAGAGGGAAAAGAGAGCAACAATTTAAATAGAATTACACCACTCTAACTAACACTAAAGTATTTTGTGATAAAATCCTACACTTAATGAATTAAGCAAGTGATAAAGTAAGGACGGTATCAATATTATTGGAATGTACCATCAACCCGTCGAGCTAAAAAATCCAACAAAGGGATAAGAACACCTTGAATTACGAGAATCTTATCCATGACACACAAGATACACGCCCCCGTAACAACTATATAATACCGCCACCAGCCCCAGCGACAAATATACAAAATATTAAGCTCAGAAACTATCTATGAGCATATAGTTTTGATCGGAAATAATGTTGGCCATTTTTCACAAGGCTTTTGCTCATCCGCCGGATGAGCTGAACAGTCCGGCGTCTTACAACGGAAGCAAGAAGCCTAAGCACCCAGAAGAGACTCTCAGAGACTTCCTCTCCCACCATCCTCACAACTCCCTCTCCATGGGATTTGGCGATGCTGCTGTCCTTGCTTACGTCAAGCCAGATCAAGGCTCCTACTCCAAACACCAGAGGTAAACCCTACTAACCCAATCGGAGCTGTTATTGTCACTCCAAAACCGTCATACTGCAGTACTTCTCACAGTTGTCAAGCACAGGATGACGGTTTTGAAGTGGTAACAAATATTCCCATCAAATTTTTTTTTTTTTTTTTTTTTAATTTCAAAGAAATTAACATGTTTTAGGGTTTGGTGAAATATCAGGTTGTTCTGTGGGTTTGATGACATATACTGCTTGTTTTTGGGGAGCTTGAACAATCTGTGTTTACTGAATAAGCAGTATGGTCTAACAAAATGCTCCAATGAGGCCATGTTTGTGATTGAAGCTTATAGAACCCTTCGAGATCGTGGTCCGTACCCAGCTGATCAGGTTGTGAAAGATCTTGAAGGAAGCTTTGCTTTTGTTGTCTATGACAGCAAGGGTGGCAATGTCTTTGCTGCACTGGTATGTAGTCGTACACTCATCTTGTTTAGGGAAATAAATTACATAAAGGTTATTGAAAAAAATAAGATCAAGGGCGAGCAGAATAAGAAAAACGCGTGACAATTATTTTCCTGTGTTTAGGTTACCTTAATTTTTATTTGCGAGAAATTGCATAATTTTAAATTGGAACTAAAATTAAATAGATCATCATTCTGCTAAGGATCTTGTGAGCTTCAGAATTTTTGATGTTGTGATTTTAGGGTTCTGATGGTGGAGAACAACTGTATTGGGGCATTGCAGCCGATGGATCTGTGGTTATTTCTGATGAATTGGAGGTCATAAAAGAGGGTTGTGCTAAATCATTTGCCCCTTTCCCAAAAGGTACCTTATGTTATAAGCTTTTGCTTTTATTTACTATGTTCACGTCTACAAGGGTTTGTAACAAATTGTTTATACAGTTTTTATTCTCCCCTTGAGGTCCTGAGTTTAATAGTCTGTCTTGCTTATTGACAAGAAAAAAAAAATTAACGTAATTCATCCAATATAGTTAACTACCAATTAAAAAACATTCATTTGATATGTCGAAATTCAGGTCACTTAGAGAAAGATCCTAGAAATTGGAGTAATCAAATCAATTGTTGTAACTTGTAATTAATTCATCTTCGGATTCTTTTGGTGAGGATCAATTGTGTTTAATTTTAAAAAAAATATTTAAAATAATTTCTAATTATACGATGTACGATAAACAGATAAACAGATACGATTAATAAATTTCTAAGATCCACACAAAAAGGATCCGCTGAGGATCCGGATTGGTAATTAACTTGTAGTTAATGATAAATTGTTGTGCAGGATGCATGTTTCATAGTGAGGGAGGATTGATGAGCTTTGAGCATCCAATGAACAAGATGAAGGCAATGCCAAGGGTAGATAGTGAGGGGGCAATGTGTGGGGCCAACTTCAAAGTCGATAAATACACAAGGGTCAACAGCATTCCACGTGTCGGAAGTGAGGCTGATTGGACTGAGTGGGCCTCCCATTAGTCATTACTGCTTTTTGCTTTGTCACTCGCTCTTACTGTGCCTCAAATAATAACTTTGATCTTAGTTTGTCCATCGTCTCTTTCTAATTTTTTACCATTTCAGCTTCGTCTAGTTTTTACCTCCGAACAAAGATGTAAATAACTTGGGTAGTTTTCACTTGGCCTATGTAAGTATTTTTTTTCAGGTGAAGAAGCACCTAAAAGTGCTTTTAATAAAAAATTCATTGACGGTCAGTTTGAAAATGCTTTTTAAAAAAATTCTTGGTGGAAAGGATCCTTTCTGGATCTTTTTCTAGAGATCTTAGGAATCTCGTGATTTCATTTGTTCATCATATATTGTACGGTTAGAAATCATTTTAAAATTTAAAATTTAAAATTAAATATGAAGAGAGCCTTGAGGATTGAAAAATCCATTCTTTCACTCTAGTCTTAAGCTGAATTGCACAAATATTGGTTAGATAGAAAAAAGAAAAAATCCAAATTCCACAAATTGCAACCACCAAAGCCAACTTACATATATAAGCTAGTGCAGTTTTAGAGAGAACCAATATTTGAAAAAGAATGGGCAGTTCTAAGCAAAATCTGCCTTTTCGATTAAACGATACAACGTATGACATAAATTTATAATTGTGATTTCTCAGAGGAGGATGAAAGTTTTCATTCCTTCCACATCTCAGAAAACTCATCAGCCTCCAGTGGATTTTCAAGCTCATGCATTTTTCTCCTCGTCTTTGCTTTGACTTTCTTGACAAAGGTCCCAGCCTTCTTCTTTTTCTCCAATGTTCGAATCTGAAAGCATTTGAAAAATTATTCCATTACAAACAGGAAACGACGTAACGTGCACATGGCGAGATTTTCCAACAACCTCAATACGAAAGTTTCAAAAGTACAATTTCATGCAAGTAAAACATAATGCCGTTTTTATTGGCTTGATTTCATCCTTTCATAAAACGGATTAATAAATTTAATAGGACAGAATCATAAACTTGCAAGTAAAATCCTACGTCGATAACAGACTTTCTCATATTAACTGTTAAGCATTAGGATCAATATTCATTCATGAACAAAATCAAGATATCTAACCTGATTGGGTGATATGTAAAACGGATTCTCATATAATGTTGGACCTCCAAAGCTGCCACCAAATATCTTGATCGGATTCAAACAAAATCGTGGTCCAACCTATATACAACCAGTTCTCTGAGTTAAAACGTCATCAAAGATACTGTAATATATAGAGCAGACAAAAGCATCACTACGAACCTCAACAAGGGTCATTTTATCTAAGCCTCCTCGAGCTATTTTATCTGATTCGTTATGAGGAACAGATATCTGCAATTTAAGAAGCAAAAAAGGTCAAGACAAAAAGCCGCGACATCTAAAGCAACAAATTGTCATTTTTATAAAGAATTATAAAACAAATAGACGTTTGAGTAGAAACAAACATAATATGGTATTAGGAAAATCATATATGTATGATATTAAGCCAATCTTAACTCAGAAGTTATTTGACAATACTACCACACTGTTTCTAGAGCACAAATGGTTTGATACGTGTTCTTTTATAAGCCTTTTTCTATTGCAGAAGTGCACTACCTATTTTGATATGCATTATGCCTCCTCCCAAAAACAAGGGTGGTCATTTAAAATATTCATGTGGCATTATTATATATACTTTAGCTGAGCTTATAATTAGTTAAAACCATTAGCACAAAAAGCATCATCAGTGTTTACATGAAACTTAGGTTGGAACTATTGTCAGCACTCATCATGCACTTCCCAACCACGTTTTAGTAAAACTAACTACCAACTATATACTCTCAGAAAATAAAATCTTATGAGTGCCAAAAGATAAATGGAAGCCGTGCCTTCAGCAAGGAAGGGCTGGTGCAAGGAAGGGATCAGGCAACCCCTCTACCTTGAGTTCATAACTTGCATAATGAATATTTGACCTCCAGCTCCAAGGGTTCCCAAGTAAGGCATGTGACAGGCCGCGAAAGAAAATTGCAGTAGTACTCAACCCATGGAGTAATCAATGGAGACTAAACTAAAATGATTAGGATAGGATTTAGGAGTATTATGGGAATGAGGGGGGATTGGCCGAATAATGTGGCAATTGGTCGAATAATGTGGCAATTGGTGGGAGGTGGGGGTGTAGATTACAATTGGGGATGCTAATGGTACGACTTTAAATACGTAGTGCTTTTATAAAATACTTGGTGCTTTTATAAAAAAATACATCCGCCACTACTCAATGAGACTAATGACATATATTCTGTAAGGATTAAAGTAAACCAATTTTATTGGTGATGTCTTAAGAAATTAATACCTGATAGTTTCGGAACCAAATGTGGTCATCAACGATAGAGAATACAAAGACGTGATCATGATAGGGTTTAGATTTTCTGTGCTCCTTGGGAATGCCAAATATCTGAGAAGAAAGTTCAATAAGAAAGAGAATAAGATATGCTGTAAGCAGGGCATGATCAAAATCAACAACGCAAACTGATCACAAGCAACTAAGCAGGGCATGATCAGGAGAATGTTTATAACTACACAAGGAGGAAACAAATTCAACATGCCTGAGTGATCATCTCCTTCAGAAGCTTCCAGTGGGCATCTTTATCAAAGTTGGATGAAAAAGTCAAAATAGGCCGTGACCCTTTTAGATGATTTCCTGTAAGCTTCAATTCCTCCATTGTGTGCACTGTAAATCACAAAGCAACTTTCTTTGATCAGAATTTTTCCAAAAACCTTTAACCCCAAATGAGATAAGCAAATCTTTCATGATAAGCAACTAAATAAAACAGAAACATTACCAGCATTGACTAAGAATTTCACAGATGGCCCATTGGGGCACTTTGACATCCACAGATACAGATCTTTCCCCTTCCTGCACTGTAATTTAGAGACCCCCAAATAAGTACAAGTCAGCACATAGAAAAAACCAGTGACCTCAATTTGCTATTTGTATCCCTATCTCAAACACCCAAAATGTCATAAAAATCCCACTCAATTAAAACATCACGCAATTAACTTTTAACACTAACAGACTTAACCACTGGTAGCAAATATCCACAGATATATAAACGTGTCAGTTAAACTCAAATATCAATTCACCAATTAAAATGAAACGTAGTACAAAACTAATATCAAATAACAAATGCTAAACAAGGTCAGCAAGAAACAATGAGAAAACTAACCTCAAAAAACATACAGGAAGAACAATTCTTTAGCTCGACCAGCTCGTTAAGGGTTGCGCCGTTACTTGATTTAGAATCCACCTTATTGTCCTTCTTACAGTGAGGCATCAGGTCCACCACATTCAACATCAGGTGTCGGTACCTGCATATATAATATATACAATCATATACAAACTTATACAAACACACACACACCCAAGTATATATACTCAAACAAATTATAAAGACCAATATATCATATAAACAAAACTTATTATCATATTAATTCATCTAAGGGTCACATATTTACAACTATTACAGAAACCCTCTGTTGGTTCCGAACGCACATGAACTGTTAAATATCCCCCAACAATTTCAAAATTTGATAACAGATAGAAACATAGTACACTCCTCATACACTACCCCACTACTTTTTCAATCAACTTCCAATCAGTTCACAATTAGTTTCAACAAATCCTTCGAGTTTCGAATAAGGCAACACCGAGCGAGCTCGTAGCAGAGAAAAAATTGCTGCTTGATTAATTTTACCTGTAACTAATGCGACGAGAGCAAGTAACCAAGACCTTCTCTTTGTTCCTAAACACTCCCGTCGATTCAATCGGTTTCACTTCATCATCGTCCTTCTTCTCCTTCCAACCCGAAAGCGTTCGCTTCGGCCTCTCCGGAGCAACCTCCTCCTCCTTCTTTTCTGGCACCGCGGCCTCGCTCTGCTTTCTCTTCTTCCCCATTATTTTCTGCTGAAAATTCCAATATTCAATGTAAAAATTATAGTTGATAGTAAATATAAGCAAGCATGTGTGGATGGAAACCCTAATTAGGGTTTTGGTTGGGCGATTTCTTACCAGAGAGATATTTGGGGGCTCTCGGGACGGGAGGCTTCTGCAAATGAGAGGGCTAGGGTTTTAGGGTTTTAGGGTTTACGACGATAGTGACGACCGAGTAGAGAGAAGCAACGGCGTGCGGGCGGGTAAGTAAAGTTTTGCGTTTTGGGCTTGGATTGTCTTTTCGGATCAACAAACTTCGGTTCATCCATACTTTGCGGCCTGGCCCAAGTTTGTTCTGCTCATTTTGTTTGGCATTGGCCCGAGCCTAGCTTCTTGCTTTGATATATGTTTTCCTCTACGGATCCTCTTTGTGAGGATTTTAGAGATCTTTAAATCATGTCCGTTTATCGTACATCGTGAAGGTCAGAAATTATTTTAAATTAAATAAGAATAGTACCTGACGAAAACTGATCGCACGATATACGATGAACGTATACAATTTGAGGACCCGAGAGAGGATACTCCTGGGGGTCTCAAGTGCAAAAACTGACGCTCTAACTCAGCTATGTTAAACTTGGTATTAACATCGTTAACTCTAATAATATTAATAAAATAAAAACTAAAATTTCAAAGACAAAAACCAACTCGGAAATGCACAAATGTCAAATTATTAGATAGGAGATAAGGACTTGGAGACGGTAGATCCATGACTATTTTTTGCCCCAAAAGAAATTTCAATGTACTAGAAACACACTCAGAACACTAATTATCATAATACAATTGATAGAACACGAAAAAAAAAATCAACTTGTGTGTATGACACGTTCTGGTCCGTGTTCTAGTGAAAATTTTCCCATTGTCCCAAAATTCCCGCAAATCAAGCGCCAAGTAGCAGCAGCCTACACACGTGTAACTAGTTCAAGAGAGCTAGGGGTGGGTTAAAAAAACCGAAAAAGTGGACCGAACACCTAACCGAAATTGAAAGATTGAAAAAAAAACCGAACTGAATAAGAAAAAAACCGAACCGAACCGACTCGAATCCTTTACACTTTATGAATGTATACTCATTTTTGTGAAGCTTGGTTGCCAAGTTTGAAACTAAGCTTAGAACTTTTTCAAGAAGCATACTTGGTTCAATTAGGGAGGATATTTCATTGGTTATAGAGGAAAGTTTTGGAAGGCTTTGGAATTTGGAAGAGCTTCTCTTTTTGTTTGCTTTTTGAATGGATATGGTGATCATTTTTCTTTGCAATTGTGGTTGTTAATAGCATAAGATTGGTTTATATGATCTTGTAAATGACCATCTTTCCACTTTCTCTATTTTCTTATTGAGTAAATTGTAGCAATAGTTCCTTAACTTTAACTCAATTGGATCAATGGTGTCTCAACTAAAATTTCATTACCATTAATTCCTCAACTCATCAAAATGTGCAGCTATGATCCCTCAACTAAAAATCTATTACCATTGGTCCCTCAACTTTAATCCAACTGGAGAAATGGTTCCTCAACTTTAACTCAATTCGAGCAATGGTTCCTCAACTCTAACCCAATTGTAGCAATGGTCCTTCCAACATAACTCGTTTTGACAAAATTATGAAGAAGTTGACGAAAATGACCATAGCTACAGATTTTGATAAGTTGAAGGACCCCAATTGTAGCAATGGTCATTTCAACATAACTCATTTTGACAAAATTTTGACAAAGTTGATGAAAATGATCATAGCTATACATTTTGATAAGTTGAGGTATCAGTGGTAATTGATTTTTAGTTAAGAGACCATTGCTCCAATTTGATTAGAATTGAGAGACCATTGCTATAATTTACTCTTTCTTATTATTAGTCTACCAATACAAGCCTATTTTTTAAATTCCATATTAAAAATTATCAAATTTTATAAAATAAAAAAAATCAAAACACCGTACTAAAACCGACCAAATGAAACTAAACCGATAAAAATCAAAACAAAATTGAACCGAACCAAATGAAACTGAACCCTTTGGACAGTGAGCTCCGTTGCTCTTACACCTGTTGCAGAGAACCCAGTGAACAATAGTAAAGCGATATCTTACAGGCAAGGGGAATGGGGGACCCATTTTTCCCGAACGAAATGCCAGACTTCGTGGCAGAGCCACCGGCGGATGCGGGACCTGCGTCCCAAAAGCCCACAGACTCTTTCATGGAGCTCCTCCACCTTCCCTACAAAACACTCTCTGACACACTCAAGAGCTCCGCTTTGGACCTCAAAGAAACGGTATGATTCAGCCACCGGGATTTGTTGATCCCCTCAACCCTCGACATGTATGCAAACTTAAAAGATCTCTCTACGGTCTAAAACAGGCTCCTCGGGCCTGGTATGAAGCATTCTATACGGCCATTCTCTCCTTAGGTTTCTCCTCTTCATCTTCTGACACAAGTTTGTTTATCAAACAAGATTCTTCCATCACTTTCATTTTAGTGTATGTTGACGATATTATCATTACTGGTAGTTCATCCTCCGTTTGTCAATCTCTTATTGCTCAGTTACAACTCATGTTTCCTGTGAAGGATTTGGGTGATATTCACTATTTTCTGGGTATTGAAGTCCAACGATCGGCTACATGGTTGTTTATCCACCAATCCAAATATGCTCTTGATCTGTTAAAGAAAACTGATATGCTTGGTGTCAAGCCTTGTTCCACTCCTGTTGGTTCTGCCCGATTGGATCACTCAGGCTCTCTTTTCCATGATCCCACTTTTTACAGATCAACTGTTGGAACTTTACAGTACCTAACCTGGACTCGGCCTGATTTGGCATTTGCTATGAATCAAGTATGTCAGTACATGCATTCTCCTCGCACTATTCACTTGCAGGCAGTAAAACGAATCCTTCGGTATTTGAAGGGGACACTTGATGCTGGTCTATGGTTTACACCAGGTTCACAATGTCTCACTGCGTGGTCTGATGCAGATTGGGCTGGTTGCCCTGTTGACAGAAGATCAATGAGCGGTTACTGTGTTTTTCTGGGTCCTAATCTAATATCCTGGAGTGCAAAGAAGCAATGCACTATTGCACGGTCTTCTACTGAGGCTGAGTACCGGCCTCTAGCCAACACAGTTGCTGAACTTAGCTGGGTTTGTAAAATCCTGCAGGATCTTTCCTTCCCTCTTCTCCGGACTCATGCCATCTTCTGTGACGACAAAAGTGCTATTGCATTAGCATTTAATCCTGTGTTTCATGCTCGGACCAAACATGTGGAAATTGACTACCACTATATTCATGAAAAAGTTCTTGGTGGCCAAGTCAGTGTGCATCATGTTTCTTCTGCTCTTCAACTGGCTGACATTTTTACTAAATCCTTGCCCTCTGCTCGTTTTGCAGAATTGACTTCCAAGCTTTCAATTAGAGTTCCTAACTTTAGCTTGAGGGGGCGTGTTAAGGATATAATAGGATGTGATGTACCTTATTAGAACTTTACTTACTTTACTTAGTTGTTAAGATATGGTTGTTAGAGTCTGAGCTATTTATACTGAATGTACTCACAGTTTATAATGAATGAATAGAATCATTTTCTACAACTTCTCTCTCTACATTTTCTCTCACTATAATTTTCTCACACTGCTATGAGTTTCTACATATCAGAGGGGGATGATGCATGGAGGAGATCGGCCCTATTCTCTATTCGAAGGTGTTGGTGGAATGGCTCTTCTCCTTTTGGACATGACTGAGCCGTCTGAAGCACGGTTTCCTGGTTATGAGCTTTAAATGATTGACGTTTACTTCTTTACGACAGTCTGATACTTTTGTTATGTACATATTAAAGCAAATAAGAGTAAAAGGTTAACTTGTAACAAGAAATATGATCTGCAGTTTGCAACAGAGGTGAGTGATTTTATTCTCATTTGTTACTAACACTAGTCATCCACACGAGAAAAATTGTCTATGACAGTAGAGCATTTGATTTCAAAATCTGCACTCTACAAATGGACCTGATCTCGGGTGACATCCTCCGCCTCCGAGGTAAAACATCAAGTTTCTATACTCAGGCCAAACCCACAAGCTTCTCACTGACCTCCCACACCTTGCGAGCCTTCTCCGCATCACTAGCTTCTTGGGACAGTTGGTTCTCGAAGGAAGCCGAATCCTTGTTCCAGCTCCAGTAGACTCCCGACTTTGTCAAGCTTGGGTCGCTCACAACCTGAGAGTGATCAACAGCAAGGAAATGAGTTCATGCACAAGAGAGATCGAAAAACATAATGCGCCGTTTACAAGCTTTAAGTTCTTACCTGAGCAAGTCTCTTTCCGGCTTCTTCTTCTGAGACGTAGCCCTTGGTGATGTACTTTTGGAATGGAGGGAACAGAAGCCTGAACAAGGGAATGTGCTCCCTGAACAAACCAGTGGTGGCAATGCAGCCGGGGTAAAGGGAAGTAAATGTTATTCCGGTTTCCTCATGGTAGCGCCTGTGGAACTCTTGCATTGTGAGCATGTTGCAGACTTTGCTGTCCTTGTAGGCCTTGGCACCGTCAAAGTCTCCACCATCGATCATGGCCGAGCTGTTTAGACCGTTTAAGCCTCCTGCAAGTCCCCTCAAGTCCCCAAGGTTGGCCTTTGGAGGTACATTTCCGGCTAAGGTATTCGTGTTCCCTGAAAAGCAATTCCATTTTTTTACCACACATTCTAGAAAGAAGAGTGCAATTTGTAGAATTATATTCTTCGTTTGAATAAAGTACCGGTAATTGAGCCAACAATGATGAGTCTCCTTGATGGGTAGTCGGATTTGTTCAAATCTTCCATCAGCAACCGCGAAAGAAGGAAGTGTCCGAGATGGTTAGTCCCAACACTGAGTTCGAATCCCTCAGCAGTGAATGAGGGTTCCTTAGCAGTTGGCTGATAAACAGCAGCATTACACACAAGCACATCAAGCGGCCTCTCAGATCGCCTGAAGTTATCGACAAATTGGCGCACACTGTCGAGGGAAGCGAGGTCTAGATGCATAATGGTGTAGTTTTCTTTGGGCATGCCAGCTGACTTGGCAGCTCTTTCAGTCTTGAGGAAATCCCTGCAGGCCATAATTACATGCCATTTTCCAGATTCGGCCAAAGACTTGGCTGTGGCTAGACCGAGTCCGGAAGAGGCGCCGGTGACAATCACACTGCCCTTTCTTAGAGTTTTCCTTCCCTCTGATGTTCCCCTGTTAATTGCTGGGCTTGCTGTTGCTGCTGTTGTCTGGGCTCTCACTGGCTTGAATTCCCTCTGTAGTCAAAGCCATTGTGTTTTTTTACACACAAATTTGGTAAAAATTCAACATATATGCAATACAACTCCAAATTCAGCAACTACTACAAGTTACAACCAAAATGGTCTGTGCGGAAGCGCTTTTGAATGGCTAAAAGCATTTTCAGATAACCAAAAAGTTAAAGCATCTTTTGACAGAAACAATCTAAAAGTGATTATCGGTTTATATAAAAAATTCTGATGCGCTTCCATTAAAAACGTTTATAAGCAGAAGTGCTTTTTGTTTTGTTTATGCAACAAGAGGAAACACATTGCGTATTTGCAGAGTAGATACCTTGCAGCTTAATGCAACAGAACTGAACTCAGCCTTGAGATTGTCCGAGAAAGAGACTCCAAACAGACTTGAATCCTTGAAAGAAGCACTTGTCTTTCCCTGAAAAAACATACAATTCCAAGAAAATAAATAAAATCAAACCCCATTAGCTTCTTGGTCGATAAATACGAGAAGAAACGTTTCTTGGAATAAATAGAGGATTAGGCGATATTAGCTCGAAACAAACCTCTTTGGGAACGGAAAATGCAGAAGAAACCACAGAAGCAGCCTGAAGAGCCATTAATTCTCTGTAATTTTTTTTAATTGGGGTTTTTTCTGATCTTTTTCACAAGTGAGTGAGGAAGAGAGAGTGAGAGGTGGTGGGAGTGGCCAAAGTGGAAGCTTGAGCTCAAGTGCTGTGAAAAAGAAACCACCAGCTTGTATTTATACACGGTCGTTTTGGTGGGCAGATTTGAGGACTCATGAGAGACTAAAATAGCATTATTTTATGGGATATGAGTTGGCAGAGAGGATAAGATAATTGGCAGCATGTAAGTCTGCCACATCAAATTTCAAGCGGCCAATGAGGTTGTGAGGACTGGATTTCCTTTTGATATTTGTTTTCTTTCTTCTTTTTCAAAAAGTTTTAAGAGTACCGGAAACACAAATCGTGTGGGATATTATTTCCATTGTTATAATAAGGGTGCACGATAAGATTGATAGGCATCAATCTCCGATATATCAACTTTAAAACAAATTCACATGTTATGAAGCGAGTGAAACACAAATCGTGTGGGATATTATTTCTATTGTTATAATAAGGGTGCACGATAAGATTGATAGACATCAATCTCCGATATATCAACTTTAAAACAAATTCACATGTTATGAAGCGAGTGAAACACAAATCGTGTGGGATATTATTTCTATTGTTATAATAAGGGTGCACGATAAGATTGATAGGCATCAATCTCCGATATATCAACTTTAAAACAAATTCACATGTTATGAAGCGAGTGAAACACAAATCGTGTGGGATATTATTTCTATTGTTATAATAAGGGTGCACGATAAGATTGATAGGCATCAATCTCCGATATATCAACAAATTCACATGTTATGAAGCGAGTGATATAGTAACAACACGTATCCATGCTACGAATACCCCAAGAAATTATGCTTTTTCCCCCTTGCTTTTTAGAACATAGGATTATAGGATAAGATATTTTTCAGCAGTGTTCCCATTCTTTTGTGTTATGGGTTGTGCCTGCAGAGAGAAAATAGAAAAGGAGCCAGATTGTCTGCCCTCCTGTTTGGGTGTCCTTCCGATCCCTTCCTATTTTATGCGGTTGCGGTTAAGTCACTTCAACATTTTATATAGATTTTTCTATAAATATAATAAGACAAAAAATAAGATAAAAAATAATAGGAATATAAAATATTGATTTGGCTTAACCGTGACCGTACAAATAGGAGGGATGGAATGGCATCCAAATAAAAGGGCAGACACTCTGCCTCCAATAGAAATTTGTTGTTGTGAAAGGACAGGGAGTTGTGGGAGGAGGTTGTGGATTAGAGCCACATTTTTTGGCAAGTTCTGCTCTGGAATCTGGGTGAAGTTTCATTTTCTGTATTTTGTTTTGGATATTATGGCAAGTTGAAGGACTAGGCCCACTTTTTGTGGGGACTTTTGGCGGACACAATGTGGGCCTCCAAGTTGGTCGAAACCTTATCGTGACAAACCTAAGGATTTGGGCCTATTGTGCTTATAGTTCGGGTCTGACCCAAGTCTAACAATGGCCCAAGAAGTAGAGCTAGATAACTTTGTTCATTAGTTTTTCTTTTCTTTCTTTCGATTAATTAAAATAAAATTACAATGTGGATTCGCGACAGATCTAAAGTCATATATATATCAAAGGTTAGTCTGGAAATAATGCTGGAAGGCATATTGTTAAACCAAACACATGAATGATTGTTCAGAGTGTGTTTGTTGCACCAAACTCTCTTGGACTGAATCTCAAGGACTAATCAGAATTGACTTGGCGGCGAACTCGAATCTTAGTTCCATTTTGCAGAAAACATGCAACGCTATTTTGGCCAAATCTCATCGAGTTAGACGAGATTATCATCACCAATCAACTCATCATCATCTCTAGTGTAAGATTCAAGCATGCATCTAAAATTCTCATCATAGGATCCGAATGAAATCGATAACTCCAAAACAATTTTAATAGATGAAAAAAAATACTGATCATGAACATGATGTTCTTTAAATCGAGAAAGTTATTATTCTTTTAAAAAATAGCTAAAACTTAAAACCAAAGGACTCTCATCATAATTAGCAAGAACATCAATAAAAGATTTAAGGAGTAAATTAAAAAAAATAAAAACATTATAAAAGCCTAACACCCTTTTTAAAGGTAAAAATATGATTTTTCGTTAAAATGAATAGTACAGATAATGTTTTATTAAAATTCACAATTTTATACTCATATAAGTGTGACTTTTTTTCGCTCTCAACAACAAGGATAAGTTCATAACTTTACCCTCTTCGTATATGCGTACAATTAATTTATTTAGCATGAAATATGTGTCATGAAATGAGGAAGAGAGTGGTCTTAACTCCCTAAAAAAACAATACCAAAAGAGTTTCATTAAAACTCCCTATAATATAACGATCCATCACTTGGTTTGAAGAATTCAAATTAGGAGATAGTCGAGATTAAGAGTTGAAGACAAAATTCATCTTTATAGGGTACCCTATAACAAACCATCTTTACAGAGATGAAAAGGTTTTTGTTTACTTGGAAGCTAAGAATGTTACTTGTCTAATGGCCTACACACCAACAACCACCAATATTGGGCAGAAAAAGAAATCAAGACCTGTGCACATAAATTGTAAAAGAATTTTCATTTCTAAATTCAATAAGCTTTTCCCATCTCATAACTCTACAATTTTCCGACCACAGACATTCATCGGTGTAGTTTTCTTTTTTTTTTCTTCTCTTTTTTCAACAAATCTATTTTTCTTTCTTGTTGCCCCGACGGACCGGCTCTCCAACTGAACTCCACGTCCGCCGGGCACAAGCACAAGGAAACACATGGAACGCTTTAATATTACAAATCTCTCTCTCTCTCTCTCTCTCTCTCTCTCTCTGTACACATTTTGCCAATAGGGAAAAATGGACTGGCTCCTTGCAGAATTATCAACTCATCTTCCCCCCATGATCAAGGGTTCCACTTATTTGGCCCCCCTTAAATCCGAATCGGCAACCCAAAATTTTGGAAAGTTCTAATTTCACCTCGAAGGCCAGCAGTTACAATCACCACACCCCAGGCTGACATGTTTTGGCTTAAACCATTCGTAAAATCAAAACTTACACGTGGGCTTCGGTTCCTAGTAGCTAGAAGAAGTTTTTCCTCCGGCCACGTTGCTGAAATTCTATCAAAGAAGTAATTGTTGGATGCACTCGAAATGATTCCGTGGAGAGGGCTATTGGTGCAACCAGATGCTGATCTTGAACCCTCGTTGGCATTAGCCACCTCAACTGGTGTAGGGGGGTGATTTGCTGTGGGGACCTCGTCAAGCCCATTACGTTCTGAATCTTGTAATCCCCATAAATCAGTCATTCCAGGCCAAGGGATGGCTGCTGATACATCTTGACAATGGAAATGCTCAAAGGACCGTGTGACAGTGACACTTTTGCTTCTGCTAGGACGGGAATCAGCTTCATGTTTCCATATATATACATGAGAATCCTCACTAGCAGATACCACATATTTACCATTTGCCGTGAGGGTGGCTGAGATTTGGCTATTTGCGTTCCGAAATCCTGTCAAAAACAGACCAATTCACCTATGGAAAGGGGAACATTCTAATGCATGTGCTAATATTCAAAATGACATGTTCACAGATCTAGAAGACAGCATTATCATTAAATTATTGCCCAGAAAACACATCTTTGTGCTAATCTAAACTTGGGTAACAAATTTAAGTTCTAGAAAAATGAAATATCAATGGTCCATCTAAGAGCTTATGTTTTCCAATCTTATGATAATATCAAACGTGCCGGAATGAATTAAGCTAGAATGAAACTATTATAAGCTTGACAGCTAACAATTTCACAAATGTTTAAACATATGGTACTACCATCATCTTGATCTACTACTATTATGTTCAACTTAAATGGAAAAATTCATGAACTGAATTTGAAATTGATAAAATAACATATAAAGAGAATCATACAACATCATGTGCTTACCCTTGAACTTGTGAACCAGATCAATACCGTCAACAACTCTAATTCGTGAATCTGCAGACGTAATCAGTACTTCTGATGAACTTCCTGGTGCAAACTGTCAAGCAAAACTAATCAGCAACAGTATCAAACCAACAATCTTGCAGCTCAAAGTAATCAAAGAATAAAAAATACAAGATGGGAAAACGGCCCGAGTGGCGAGTTATAATGGTAAAATGGAATAAGGTTTGTCTCCCAATTTCAAGGCTAAAATCATCTATACAGAAGCAAAGCAAACCAAGGCAATTTATTACCTGAAAACCTGTAATTTTCTTGTGATGTGATTTCTTTTTCTTGTTCTGCAGATTAATTTGGCTTTTCTGTTGCAACTTGTTCTCTGAAAATTTTGGAAAAATTTATTAGATGCATGCGCACATATACTTGGAGGGAGGGAGAGAGGGAGAGAGAGGGAGAGAGTTGTACCAGATGTATTGTATAAACGGCAGCTGCCTTTGTATGAACCAACTAGGGCGCCCTTCAGATATCAACCAAAAGTTTATTGAGCTACGAACGATACTAATACAATACATAAAGACAAGAATAAAAGCTAGAGCCCAACCTGACCATCAGGAGTGTAGCAAGCAGCAGTGACCATCTCGTGCAGATCATTCCAATCAACCACTTGACGATCAGGGATGCTCCATATGCGAACCTTAGCATCAAGTGATCCACTAATGAAGTACCTATCATCAACAGGGTTGAACTGGATGCAAGTTACTGCATCAATGTTCATGCAAAATAAAGTTATTAGAAACAAATGATAGGTGATGGGGAAAATATCCATATATCACTTGCACATTTATAACATCTTTCGGAAAAGATGTTAAAAGTATCAGATTATAAGAATTCAGATGATGAACTTTAAAAAATATATATATTTAAAAATAAAAATTGCTTGGCGTGATCTGAACCTAGGATCTAACAAATCCCCCTTCCAATCCCTTACACCAGAGCCAAAAATCATATAGTCATACTCGACTCATTTAGATCTTACTGTTTTAAGATTCATAAACAAAGTACTTTTCCTTGATATCAAAGGTGTGTACTTGATTTTTCAGCACTTTATAAACCGTGAAGTAAGATGTGTGCGAATTAGCCCCTTTTTATACAACAGTTGTTCCAAGTAGAGGCCAACCAAAATTGTAGAGCGAAGTTGAAATCCAGACCACATATACTTACCATAGTCACTATGTGAAAATATCTTCAGACAAGTCTTGCTCGCCAAGTGCCAAAGGCGCACAGTTTTGTCCATTGAAGATGAGAGCAGGTGCTGAAAAAAGGAACAAAAAAGGAACCTTGTTGAGAGATTATAACTGAAAATGAAAAAGGTCCACATTATTGCCATTTGCCATATATACAGCTTATTTTACGATTGCACCACCATTTAAATCAATCTGCCTCTTTCCACACAAACTACTAAGAAAGACTTGATTGCAAAATATAACATAAAGAAATTTACATTAGATAACTAGAAAAAGAGAGGACAATATAAACACAACAAGTCAATAAGATTTTGCGAGTTTTTTTGGCCTCTGGGAAACTTTCAGGGTAATAGTTTAAAACTTTTAGTGAATCCCAAAATAATCAAAAGATAGAGAACAAAACATAATGGAATACTGACATCTGAATACCATGCTACTATATCAGAAAACTGATATATGGTCGACAGGCATCATTTTCTGCAAAACAATTTACAATGCACGTTTACAGCCAATTCCCTCTGCCCACCTTTGGATCCACTAGATAACCCTTACCAAAAGGCAGTGAGCAGAAATTGCACTGATTTAATTTCCACACATGCCTCAAAATAATAGAATAATAATAACAGCATCATCCCTCCCCTCTTTCACATTTCACTAACCTGTCATGCTCAGAAAATGACCAACTGGAATCCACTCCAAGGAAAAGGCACTTATAAGCCTTAAAATTATAAACTTGTCAGTGTACTAAAAAAAAACCTCATCCCCCCACCTGAATCGACCAAAAAAAAAAAAAAAAAAAAAACTCAGAAGCCTTGATTTCCTTGAAGATTCTATCTCTTATTTTATTGTCAATCAAGTTCTTGATTTACTGTAATCTCGCTTGGGCCAGAAGAAGCTGATGACATGAGGAATTTGACAAACCATCCCGCCCAGCTACCCGCTTAAAACATCTTTCCTCATTATCAACCATTTTAGCTCCCTTCCACTTTGAATTTTAATTTGGCTTATTTCAGACTTCCCTAGCTTTGAGTGCCTTATTTAACAAAACCTTTTAACTTACAGAATCTCAACGATCAATGCCAATTGGCATATCTAAGACTAACTTACAGAAATTGCTATCATAGATAAGCATTACACCCTCTTCTATGTGACTGTCTATTTCCAAAACAGAACCTAGCCTTCACTACTATGATGTCCATCATTCCATTGAAATATAATCAGGACTATTCCAAAATTGTTTTTCTTATCCGCTTAAGAAATTTAAACTTTCCATAGTAAAACTATAACTTTCTGCTAAAATATGCAGTTCTAAACGCTCAAGAAAACAACAGTGTAAGTCAGATACAGATAGAAAGAGAAAGGAGTTGACAAATTCTTATACTATGGGAGCAGCCAGGGATAATAGATTTCTTCATTGACACAGCAGTTGAGTGGTATAGTCAAACGTTTCATTCATTTATCAGATATCTACTTGAGTAAACCAATATACAATAGCGCACACATCCTGCAAGCCTATACTTAGACAAACAGCATATGTACTAGAGTTTGGTTAAACCTAGCACACGAAAGTTCCAGAACCAGATCAGCGATCATTACCGAAGTTTCTACAGCGACTTTTAATCAGAGCCCCATTGACTTATCCAATTTTGTCAAAAGTATCCATGATTTATTTTCTTTCTCTTCCTCGAAACTTAACAAAGCAGCTTGACCATATCCAAGGTGCATGGACTGAAGAACCTAACAGGTACAGTTAAGAAACAAAGCCTTACATTTTTCAAAGTTCCTCTCAATTAAATTTCAACTTATAACTAATAAAGAAAATTGTCCAGAGTATTTGAATTTCATCACTACACAACGTGTACCGTCTGTTAACCTATCCCCTTGGACCCTTCATATGACTTGATTCATATATCCCTCTCCATGTGAATGTAATGAAACCAAAACAAAAAAGAAACATAACACTAGGCAAAAAAAGTGGTAGGTAAGTGTTAGTTACATCACTTGGCAGACAAATACCAAATAGTATCCTCGGATCACATGACAATAAAACAACATCCATTCAAATTCACCCAACATTTTGGTATCAAGAAACAACAGATACGCAAATAACGTAACCTGCGGAGATTAGAAGTTGACAAAAATAAATCCAAACAGATTACCAGAACAGTAACTAACCTGCGACTTGGACCAAGAAAGGTCAAGCACATCATCCAGATGCCCTTGGAATGAAGAAATGGGTTTCTCTGAAAGTGCAAACACAGTCTCTGGAATCACATAATGGTCCAAACTAACAGATTTTCGACCGATAGACGACCTTCCTCTCCTCTTTTTTTCCACAAGGTTGTCCACATTCGGTGAGACTGAACATGCTTCCGGCGACCCATTGGCAAATAACAACATGTTTAAATTGCTATCTTCTGACTTCTCCATCAACAGGTCACCCTTCCTCTCACTCTGCATCACCTGCCAAATATGAATCACGCAATCCTCACCGGCACTAGCCAAATATTTTCCATCCAAACTAAATTTAATGCTCCAAATCGACCCAGTATGCGCCTGAATCTCCTGACTCTTGAACAATGCAGTGACCTCCTTACATGACTTCCCATACTGCCTCACCCTCACCCTCTCCGGCCCATGAAACGACACATCCTGGCTATCATCTGTGCCAGAGCTTGACCTCCGACCTCCCTTTTCCGATGATGTATCCCTGTCATCGCTACTCCGCCTATCCTTGTGACCCGTCATGGTGATCGCAACACTCTTGATGCTCTTCAACCAACCCCCTTTCTTCTTCAACTTTGAAACCCCGTCATTGCTCCCATTGGCATTGGACTCGGAACCATCCTTATGACCCTCCTCCACGTTCTGCCTCCTCATCAGTTCTTGAACAATCGGTGAATGCCCGACGCTCATCTCAAACTCCTCCATGGTCAACTGCTTCCCTGTACCCACTTCCTTAAGCTTGTTCCACATTCCATCTTCTCTAATCTCATTCACAACAAACTCTTTACCATTATCAAGGTTCCTAATAGTACACACTTGGGCATTATTAATAGCATCACTTTCACTAACCTTACCAATGTCATTGCAATCCAACTCCTCCGCCTTCGAATCACTTCGAATCTCGTCTACCCTCCTCGAATTCTTGCCAGAAGGCGGCTTATTCGGTGGCGGAGATGAGTTGCTTTTACCGCTTGAAGATTTACAAACCAAAGATTTTGTATTTCTATTTACAAATGGACCGGTTTCGGGTTCAGGCTCGGTCTCGGCCTCACTGGAACCACAACGAACCGAAAGAAATGGGGGAGAAGAAACAGATGAAGTAGAACAAGCGTTATTACACTGATCGCCGGCGTCGGATTTGGAGCGGACGATGCTATTAACGCCTCCACCGCCGGAATTTACTTCAGTCATCAAATAATCCGACGAGACAGATCGCCCGAACTCGCCGGAAAAACCCAGTTGGGGTTTGGCCCGGGTCAGCACTGGGTCGCCGGTGAGACCCATTTCAGTGAGGAGTTTGGACCGGCGTTCAGAGACGGAGGAAGGCTCGGAGATCCAAACATCGTACTTGGTGGAGGCGCCCATTGGGAATTTGGGTACGGCATAATTCGGGTTCGGGTCGGGGTCGGGGTCGGGGTCGGAGTCGGAGTTCGAAGTGGAACAAGAACAAGAGGAGGAGACAATGCGATCGAGGGACTCGTAGAACTCGTTGTCTTCGTCTTCTTCCTGTCCGGCTCTGCTCATCGTTTACTGGGCATTCCCATTGGGTAATGAAAATGCCCGAGAAATTTCACCGGCGCCGATCGGATCCGACCCGGGTGCGGCAGAAACGGCGGCGTTTCGTTGTGTGCTCGGTTCGAATCGGCCGATTCGTTTGTTGGGTTCGGAGAAAGCGGGGTGGGAATTTGATGGGATCGGAGAAGAGACGGCTGTGGAAGTGTGCGTCTTTAGGATTGTGAATCAGATCCGGTTACGGGAGGGGAGAGAGAGAGAGAGAGAGAGAGAGAGAGGAGATGGAGGAGAGAGAGCGTGGGGGAACGAAGCCCTATGCTGCTGGGTTGGTTTGGGTTGGGGCTTGAGCAGTTGTTGATGTTGTTGTGCGTGTATCAGAGTAGAGAGAGAGAGAGAGAGAGAAAGAGAGGGAGGGAGGAGAGAGAGGGGGATTTTCTTGTTTGTTTGTTTGTTTTTTATCTAATAAAAAGGAAAATGCGTGAGGAGTGGGAAAGGAAACGTTTGGATTGAGACTTTTGATTTTAATTTTGTAAGGGATGGATGGGATTGGAAATAAATTTGGGGGTAATTAGGGGATAATTGTTGGATTCAGTTTGTCTTAACGGGCTTTAGGTAATTTTCTATTTATGTGTTTAACAAAAAAACAAATTTTAGTTTTAAAAGTTTCAAATAAGTAAACTCTTCTAATTTTCTTACAACTAAAAAAACTAGGAAGTTTTAACGAAAAGTCCATGGTACTATTCACTTTAACGAAAAACCACATTTTTACACTAAAAAGTCAAACCTGGTACTATTCACTTTACCCTTTATTTTGTCCTTATCATTAAAACTCAAAGTTTTCAAGCTATTTTCATTAGTTTTCCTAAAAAACTACCCATTGTTTACGAAGAAAAAAAAATACTCATCGTCACATGATTACCAAAAATTTACAAATAAATTTAAAAAATATTCCGATCATAATAACACCTCTGTTCTGAGGTATTAGAGTATTGATTTTGAACACTGATACACCTGTCTATAGTTTATCTCAACTGGAGGCATTGGACATGGCCATGACACTCCTTAATGGTAGAAATTATATGGTGTGACCACTATAGAGTCACATTATTGTTGTAATGCACCATGTTAGAATACATGTTTAATTAAGTAGCATTTACAATACATGAATTAATCATTTCATGGCCATCGCAATCTCAAACTTCGGAGTTCCTAAGGAATCCGAAGCCCGTGAGCTTCCAAAAAGTCTCGTACTAGGTAGATATGAGAATATACATACAAGGCTTAGAGGATCCACTCCTCTAGGTGATGTAGGATGTTACAATCCATCCCCTTAGGGGTTCGACGTCCTCGTCGGCACACTTCCGACCAGGGATTGGCTCTAATACCAAATTTTCACATCCCAATCTGGGCTCGACTCCGCCGTAGCACGATATTGTCTGTTTTGGGCCCCGACCACGCCCTTACGGTTTTGTTTCTAGGAACTCACACGAGAACTTCCCAGTAGGTCACCCATCATTAGATTGCTCTCACGCGAACTCGCTTAACTTTGAAGTTCCTAAGGAATCCGAAGCTAGTGAGCTCTCAAAAAGCCTCGTGCTAGGTAGAGATGAGAATATACATATAAGACTTAGAGGATCCACTCCCCTGGACGATGTGGGATGTTACAACTTACAATCCACCCCTTTAGGGGCCCGACGTCCTCATCGGCACACTTCTGGCCAGGAATTAACTCTAATACCAAATTGTCACATCCTAACCCGGGCTCGACTCCGCCGTAACACCATATTGTCTGTTTTGGGCCCCGACCACGCCCTCACGGTTTTGTTTCTAGGAACTCACACAAGAACTTCCCAGTGGGTCACCTATCATTGGATTGCTCTCATGGAAACTCACTTAACTTTGGAGTTCCTAAGGAATTCGAAGCCAGTGAGCTCTCAAAAAGCCTCGTGCTAGGTAGCGATGAGAATATACATATAAGACTTAGAGGATCCACTCCCATAGGCGATGTGGGATATTACAACTTACAATCCACCCCCCTTAGGGGCTCGACGTCCTCGTCGACACACTTCCGGCCAGGGACTGGCTTTGATACCAAATTGTCACATCCCGACCCGAGCTCCACCACATCCTGGGCTTGACTTCGCCGTAACACGATATTGTCCGCTTTGGGCCCCTACCGCGCCCTCACGGTTTTGTTTATGGGAACTCATACAAGAACTTCCCAGTGGGTTACCCATTATGGGATTGCCCTCACGGTTTCTCTTTTCTATACACTCCCGTTTAATTATTTCTATTGTTTCCATTTGATTTATTAAATTCGAAGGTCATAAATAAAGAGGAAAATAACATTTTTGGTTGTTATTACAACTATGCAATTGACATTTAGATTTTTAGGTTTGTTTGATATTCCTCTCTATTTTTTATTTTTTGAAATTAATTAGTTTTTATTTTATTTTATAAAAGAGATAGTGGGAGAAGAGGTAACAAACCTAGGACCTCGGGGTGAAGAGATAAATGTCTTTTTATTCGAATCTCGTAGGTGGCGAATTCGATACCAAATTAGGTTGTTCATTGTGTGGTTTAATCTAACTCCCCTTCTCCACTGAGTGTAAAATATATCGTTGTACTAAAAAAACATTAACTAACTTACAAGTTAATTAAAAGTTACAAACGTTTTGCAATAAGTAGTTTAGTTACATCCAAGATCTATAAATCAAGATGGTCCTCTAGATAGATGGAGATGGGAGGAAAGGTAAAAAGTGGGAACATGATGGTGATGCTACCCAAAAAGTTTCCAAAAAGAGTTCACCTTTAGTCACGGGCTTTACTTTTATCTGGGCCTAAAACTTCAAGCCCAGTAAAATTCAAATACCGTGTACAAATTCAATGCTGAGTACAGCAGCAGTAGACTAGTAGCAGCAGCAAAGTAGTTAGATTATACAGCCTGCCGTTGTATTTGTGGCCAACCACTTTCCATTCACCTTACCAATCACATGCTGTCCAGCCCATTACTGTTAAGTGCTTTTCTTCCTGCTTGCTTCAACTGCTTTTGGGACCAATTAATTATTAATGAATTATATTTGTTTAGACAATAGGGACCATTATATTAACGTCTGGCTACCATTTTAATATTTGACAATTCTGTGTGTGTATTGTGTAATGTGTATCTCCCTATATATACAGATGGCTTTCTCTTTATGCTTGTTGGTAGGTGGGTTTTATAGAGCATCCTATCCTACATCCCAAGAAACACATCGATGGTTGGGATTAAATTTCATGATTACTCATTGTTGGATTGAATATCGAGTGTGAAGAATGAATGAATATGTGTTTAGTTTTTCTTTAATCTCCACTTCTGATATCAAATTTGATGATGAATAACCACCAATCATTGATCATCAGATAACCATGAGAACGATACTCATTAAGAGTATACCTATATTTTTTTTCTCTCTTATGCGATGAGAGAGATACATAGAGAAAGTCTTTCATTGAATAATATTTATTATTGTTACTTGTTACTGGGTGAACTCCGCCTATGTCTTACATGGCCGGTCCCAAGCCCGGATAAAGGAGGAGGGGGAGGGCGTCAGGTAGTCGACAGCCGGCACTCCATGATCACGTCGAATCCTTATGAAAATGAATCCAGAACAAAATCGCGCTAAAGCTAGGGCGTCACCCGTAAGTGGCGCGCTGTGTGGCCCGAGCACAGTGATAAGTGAGCAAGGGTCGCTGTATCTCCATCGGCACCCGGATGCAGTGTTAAATGAGCAAGGGGGCCATAGAAACTTCTTTTCGAACGACTCCACTCAAAGTTGTTTGGGAGCATATGCTCCTATCAACTTTACCCGGGACACACAAAAGAAGTACTTTGATCCTATTAGACGGGGGAGGGTGAAGAAGCTAGGACAGAAGGGTAGAGTTCAAGAGAGCAAAATGCGTTTAGGAACGTGGAATATAGGAACCTTAACGGGAAAATCTATGGAAGTAGTGGAAGTTATGGTGAGGAGAAGGATAAATATTATGTGCCTACAAGAAACTAAGTGGGTTGGTAGTAAGGCAAAGGATCTAGAAAACTCAGGGTTTAAACTTTGGTATTCGGGCACAAATAGAACGAGAAACGGTGTTGGCATCATCGTGGACAAGACCTTGGTACAAGATGTTGTAGATGTCAAGAGGGTAGGAGATAGAATCATGGCAATCAAGATTGTAATAGGACAAGAACTTATCAATGTGATTAGTGCGTACGCACCTCAAGTAGGGTTGGATACGAGTTCGAAGGAGAAATTTTGGGAAGATCTTGGAGACTTGGTGCAAGGAATTGCTCAGACGGAGAAGTTATTTATAGGAGGAGATTTAAATGGACACGTGGGCAGGGAGACAGGCAACTATGGAGGTTTTCATGGTGGCCATGGTTTTGGGGAGAGAAACGAGGATGGGGAAGCTATCTTGGATTTTGCAATGGCATATGATCTCTTCTTAGCCAACACCTTCTTTAAGAAGAGAGAAGAACATGTGATCACCTACAAGAGTGGGTCGTCAAAAACACAAATAGATTTTCTTCTAATGAGGAAAGGGGATCGTATAACTTGTAAGGATTGCAAAGTTATACCAGGAGAGAGCGTGGCTAATCAACATCGCTTGTTGGTGATGGATGTACATATCAAAAGAGTAAGACAAAAGAACAAGACTTGGAAGTGCCCAAGAACTAGATGGTGGAATCTAAAAGAAGAAAAACAAGCCATTTTCAAAGAGAAGGTAATCACCCAATGTGTGTGGGATAGAGAGGGGGAAGCTAGCCAAATGTGGGATTCCATGGCTAGTTGTATCCGAAAAGTAGCAAAAGAGGTATTAGGAGAGTCCAAGGGCTTTGCCCCACACCAAAAGGAATCTTGGTGGTGGAATGAGGAGGTACAAACAAAGGTGAAGGCTAAGAAGGAATGTTGTAAAGCCTTATACAAGGAGAGGACCGAAGAAAATGGTGAAAGGTATAGAAAAGCGAAGCAAGAGGCGAAGAAAGCTGTCAGAGAAGCTAAGTTAGCGGCTTACGACGATATGTATAAACGACTAGATACCAAAGAAGGAGAGTTGGATATCTATAAACTAGCTAGAGCAAGGGAAAAGAAGACAAGGGACCTAAACCAAGTGAGGTGCATCAAGGATGAGGATGGAAAGGTTCTTGCTACAGAGAACGCGGTTAAAGACAGATGGAGAGGTTATTTTCATAATCTTTTCAATGAAGGACATGAAAGGAGTGCTTCTTTAGGGGAGTTGAGTAACTCAGAAGAGTGTAGAAACTACTCCTTTTATCGTCGAATCCGGAAGGAAGAAGTGGTTGTAGCTTTGAAGAAGATGAAGCATAGAAAAGCAATAGGCCCAGACGATATACCAATCGAAGTGTGGAAAGTTTTGGGAGAGACAGGTATAACATGGCTCACTGACCTTTTCAATAGGATTTTGAAAACGAAGAAGATGCCAAATGAGTGGCGAACGAGCACTTTGGTGCCTATCTACAAGAATAAGGGCGACGTACAAAATTGCATGAACTATAGGGGTATTAAGCTAATGAGTCATACAATGAAGCTCTGGGAGAGAGTCATTGAGCATAGATTGAGGCAAGAGACACGGGTTTCGGACAACCAATTCGGGTTCATGCCAGGGCGCTCAACCATGGAGGCAATCTATCTCTTACGAAGATTGATGGAAAGATATAGAGATGGGAAAAAGGATTTACACATGGTCTTTATAGATTTGGAAAAAGCGTATGATAGGGTCCCAAGAGACATTCTTTGGAGGATTTTAGAGAAGAAAGGAGTACGAGTAGCATATATCCAAGCTATAAAGGATATGTATGAAGGAGCAAAGACTGCCGTAAGAACTCATGAAGGACAAACCGAAAGCTTTCCCATAACTGTAGGATTACATCAAGGCTCATCCTTAAGTCCTTACCTTTTTGCGTTGGTAATGGATGAGTTAACAGGACATATTCAAGATGATATTCCTTGGTGTATGCTTTTCGCAGACGATATAGTGTTGATAGATGAAACTCAGGAAGGGGTAAATGCAAAGCTTAACCTTTGGAGAGAAGTGTTGGAATCTAAAGGTCTTCGCCTAAGCCGATCAAAGACAGAATATATGGAGTGCAAGTTCAGTGCAAATGGAGGCCAAAATGAGTTAGGGGTGAGGATCGGAGATCAAGAAATACCAAAGAGCGACCGTTTTCGTTACCTAGGATCTATCTTGCAAAAGAACGGAGAATTAGATGGAGATCTCAACCATAGAATACAAGCTGGATGGATGAAGTGGAAGAGTGCATCCGGCGTGTTGTGTGACCGCCGTATGCCACTGAAGCTCAAGGGAAAATTTTATAGGACGGCAATAAGGCCGGCGATGCTGTATGGCACAGAATGTTGGGCGGTGAAACATCAACACGTACACAAAATGGGTGTAGCGGAGATGAGGATGCTTCGTTGGATGTGTGGGCACACGAGAAAGGATAAGATTAGGAATGAGGATATCCGGGGTAAAGTAGGAGTAGCCGAAATTGAAGGAAAGATGAGAGAAAATCGGTTACGGTGGTTTGGACATGTGCAAAGAAGGCCTACTGACGCTCCGATTAGAAGATGCGACTATGGGACAGAGGTTCAGGGCCGAAGGGGTAGAGGAAGACCTAGGAAAACTTTGGAAGAGACTCTAAGAAAAGACTTAGAGTACTTGGATCTAACGAAGGACATGACACAGGATCGAGCACAATGGCGTTCTAAGATTCATATAGCCGATCCCACTCAGTGACTTGGATTTTCCAAGTCTCCAACCAAGAAGTTTTCCTCACTCGGGAAATTAAGGGAACACTACCCCAACCTACATGCTCCACTCAGAAAGCTTCAACATACAAGCTTCAACAAAAGAAAATTCAAAGAACTTAGCGAAGAAGGCTTTGGTGTATTTAACACAATACGTTGAAATGAAGGAAAGCTTATTTATTGATATCCCCGATAAGCTACAAATATGTACATATACATGAGTCAAAATAAACACACAAGAGGGAGCCTTCACAAAGGTTGCTTAGGAGAAGTCTCAGCAGTCGGTAGAGCCCCAGAAAGAGAAGGCACCGGAGGGGGATCATTTGGAGCCTCAGTACTGGACAGAACCCTAGAAGGAGGAGGCATCAGAGGTTGATCATTTGGAGCTTCATTACGCGGTACAGCCCCAGAAGACGAAGGCAATAAATGCCTTTGGAACAAACCCACAAATCTCTGATGATCAAGTAAAACCTGACCATCAGTTTCCTTCATCTGGTCAAGCTTCCTCTTCATGTTTGTAGCATAGTCATGTGCGAGCCGGTGCAACTGTTTATTCTCATGCTTGAGCCCTCTAATCTCCTGTTTGAGACTCATCACTTCAGCCGCCAATGATTCAACTTGGCGGGTTCGAGCAAATAGGCGTTGGGCCATATTAGACACAGAACCTGCACACTGAACACTGAGAGCCAGCGAATCCTTAACAGCTAACTCATCAGACCGTTTGGAAAGTAGTCTGTTATCTTTGGGAGTGAGAAGGTTCCTGGCCACCACCGCAGCGGTCATATCATTCTTCATCACGGAATCCCCAACGGTAAGAGGACCAGTTGGGGAGATGAAGGATGGGCGCCATATGTTGTCTGGAGAAGGCGGGGCTGCCTCTTCAACAAGGTTCAAGTCAAAACGACGGTCGGAGGGGCCAGACATTTTCAAGATCTTAGAAGTGCAAGAATGAAGCTTCTACTGGTGGAGATTCAAGTGTGCTTTGGAACTTAATGCCAGCCTCTATAAAAATCTGCACTCGACGGAGCTTCAGAAATCAAAGAGGCGCCTGCTCAGAAATCGAAGAGGCGTTTGCTTTCTCAAAAGTTGGGCTGCTTAGAGATCACGAGGGTTGATCTCAGAAATCGAAGAGCCGTTTGCTTTCTCAAAAGTTGGGCTGCTCAAAGACCACGAAGGCCGATCTCAGAAATCGAAGAGGCGCTCGCTTTCTCAAAAGCTGGGCTCCCTAGAGACCACGAGGGCCGATCTCAGAAATCGAAGAGGCACCTACTTTTCCAGCCTTGTCAGCACCTGTCACACGCACACTCAGCTTTGCGGAAATTATGGGCATTCTGTCAAAGACTTCTGGGGAAGTAGAAAACACATGAATCTTACTGTTCAATCACCCACTTCCCACACGCAACAATAGCTCATGGGTACCACAGATAACTTTGCCAAAGTTCTCTGCCAAAGTTGAGCACGTGAAGCTTGCAGCTCCCACTACATCGCTCTGACCAAGAAGGGTAAAAGAATAGCAAAGAAACAGCACTAACAAAGTTTAGACCCATAAATTTTGAAGGTCTAGCTACCATATTATTACCCACAAGGGTAAAGGAACAGTACCACTGCTGGATAATTGGAAAGTCCATGTATGTCAACCTCTGTGCTTCGTGGCAAGGTAGACTAGCAAACATGCCCAACCTTTACTCACATTCGAGAAAACACTCCCAATAAGATTGCTTGCTCCAAAATCGAAGAGGCACCGTCCTCCGAATCTAAAGAGCCAGACTCCCAACATGACTACTTTCTTAAAAATCGAAGAGAGGGTAAAGGAACAGTACCATTGCTGGATAATTGGAAAGTCCCTGTGTGTCAACCTCTGTGCTTCGTGGCAAGGTAGACTAGCAAACATGCCCAACCTTTACTCACATTCGAGAAAACACTCCCAACAAGATTGCTTGCTCCAAAATCGAAGAGGCACCGCCCTCCGAATCTCGAGAGCCACTCTCCCAACATGATTACTTTCTCAAAAATCGAAGAGACACTGCTCCCCGAATCTCGAGAGCCAGACCCCCAGCATGATTGCTTTCTCAAAAATCGGTGAGGCACCGTTCTCCGAATCAATCGAAGAGGCGCTCGCTTTCTCAAAAGCTGGGCTGCTCAGAGACCACGAGGGCCGATCTCAGAAATCGAAGAGGCACCTACTTTTCTAGCCTTGTCAGCACCTGTCACACGCACACTCAGCTTTGCAGAAATTATGGGCATTCTGTCGAAGACTTCTGGTGAAGTAGAAAGCACATGAATCTTACTGTTCAATCACCCACTTCCCACACGCAACAATAACTCATGGGTACCACAGATCACTTTGCCAAAGTTCTCTGCCAAAGTTGAGCACGTGAAGCTTGCAGCTCCCACTACATCGCTCTGACCAAGAAAGGTAAAAGAATAGCAAAGAAACAGCACTAACAAAGTTTAGACACATAAATTTTGAAGGTCTAGCTACCATATTATTACCCACAAGGGTAAAGGAACAGTACCACTGCTGGATAATTGGAAAGTCCCTGTGTGTCAACCTCTGTGCTTCGTGGCAAGGTAGACTAGCAAACATGCCCAACCTTTACTCACATTCGAGAAAACAGTCCCAACAAGATTGCTTGCTCCAAAATCGAAGAGGCACCTTCCTCCGAATCTCGAGAGCCAGACTCCCAACATGATTACTTTCTCAAAATCGAAGAGAGGGTAAAGGAACAGTACCATTGCTGGATAATTGGAAAGTCCCTGTGTGTCAACCTTTGTGCTTCGTGGCAAGGTAGACTAGCAAACATGTCCAACCTTTACTCACATTCGAGACAACACTCCCAACAAGATTGCTTGCTCCAAAATCGAAGAGGCACCGCCTTCCGAATCTCGAGAGCCAGACTCCCAACATGATTACTTCCTCAAAAATCGAAGAGACACTGCTCTCCGAATCTCGAGAGTCAGACCCCCAGCATGATTGCTTTCTCAAAAATCGAAGAGGCATCGTTCTCCGAATCTCGAGAGCCAGATACCACAGACCACTTTTTCAAAGTGCTCTGGCAGAGTTAAAACATGTGAAACTGGCAGCTCCCACTACCGTGCTATGACCAAGCAGGGTAAAGGAATAGCATTACTACTTGTTGTTAGGGAGACTCCTATATATGTCGACCTCCATCCCCAACGGACAGGCAGACCTGCAAAAATGCTCAACCCTTCATCATATCTGAGAGGGCACTCCCAACAAAGCCTTTCGAAATATTCAGCTTTCTTTCCCCCCGATAATACCTCTGCAAACAAGCTATACTAGAGCAAGAATATCTCATATCATCAGGGTTAAAAGCAAGAGTATCCCATATCATGCTTTTTCCCTGTTTTTTCTTTTGGCCTTGTTTTTACCTGCAAGACAAGGAGAAAGAGAGCAATCAGTCAGCACTTGGAATCAAGCTTCCAGCCAGGAACTGACTGCCTGGAACCCCTTACCTGATTACTTACCTGGCATTGCTCTCGAGTACTCATCTTCATCATCTTATGTTTCCAGGGAAGATTCCGCATCTGCTTGAGGAACAGATAGGGCAAGTGCGAAGGATACAAGGAAGCATGTGGAGACAAGCGTAACAGCACACGTGCCGATACATCCATTACTCTGTCAAAAGCAAAAGTATCCCATATCAGCAGGGTGGAACGTACTCTAGATTTGATGGACTTGTTTTGACCCTCAAATTCTTCAGTCGGCCTTATACTCTGGAGGAAACCAGAAAACCCTCCAGCTCAGTTCAAGAATAAGCCTGTGGAAAGTTACTTCTTCAAAAGCAAAAGTATCTCATATCATCTCTTCTCATCTTTCTTCTCTTTATCCTTCATGCTGCTGCAAGATGGGGAGAAGGTGAACAATCAGTCGGAGCTCTGATTGCTTACCTTGTCTGTCACCTCTTTCAGCAGACCCCCTAGCTCGGCGACTTGGGGGACTCCTACTACATGGTTTGTATCGCGCTTGACCAAGCCTGAAACTACAAGTAAGCTTCAAGTGAAATTGATACATTACCTTGTGCATCTCCACCAGTTAAAGATACCACCCCTGGATGGAGGAAGAGTACTTCCAGAGAAGATGCCACATCTACCTATGAGACAGATAAGGCAAGTCAAGACGACACCACACTCCGATACTTAGAAGTTTCGTGATTACGAGATCATTCTCCCACAATATTTCCTAATGTCATTTGTACTAAATCATTCACTCGTACTCACTAAAGGAGAGCTTGAACCTATGTACTTGTGTAAACCCTTCACAATTAATGAGAACTCTTCTATTCCGTGGACGTAGCCAATCTGGGTGAACCACGTACATCTTGTGTTTGCTTTCCTATCTCTATCCATTTATATACTTATCCACACTAATGACCGGAGCAATCTAGCGAAGATCACAAAAAGCGACCGTTTTCGTTACCTAGGATCTATCTTGCAAGAGAACGGAGAATTAGATGGAGATCTCAACCATAGAATACGAGCTGGATGGAAAGAGTGCATCCGGCGTGTTGTGTGACCGTCGTAGGCCACTGAAGCTCAAGGGAAAATTTTATAGGACGGCAATAAGGCCAGCGATGTTGTATGGCAGAGAATGTTGGGTGGTGAAGCATCAACACGTACACAAAATGGGTGTAGCGGAGATGAGGATGCTTCGTGGGATGTGTGGGCACACGAGAAAGGATAAGATTGGGAATGAGGATATCCGAGGTAAAGTAGGAGTAGCCGAAATTGTAGGAAAGATGAGAGAAAATCGGCTCTGGTGATTTGGACATGTGCAAAGAAGGCCGACTGACGCTCCGGTTCGAAGATGTGACTACGGGACAGAGGTTCAGGGCCGAAGGGGTAGAGGAAGACCTAGGAAAACTTTGGAAGAGACTCTAAGAAAAGACTTAGAGTACTTGGATCTAACGGAGGGCATGACACAAAACCGAGCGCAATGGCGTTCTAGGATTCATATAGCCGACCCCACTTAGTGGGAAAAGGCTTTGTTGTTGTTGTTGTTGTGTACTTGTTACTGGGTGACCAACCAATTTCCGAAAGAAAAAAATATTCCAACAAAAAACATCTTGTACAACCACAAAACGTATGTTCTTGTAACCTAATATGCATCTCATTTTGCAAGTATATATCTATACGCAAAATTTTGGGTATTGTATGTTCGAGCTTATGTATTCCTTTCTATATGTATCTTAGATTATGTTGCTGATCACCTTTTTCATAAGCTATCATATCTCTTTTTGCAAGTACATATTTACTCTATTTTATAAGAGATGTCATATATCAGACGATGAATTTTTTAGGACAGGAGTAAGGTGGATCAGAATATAAACGTCTTTTAAGTCTGGTCATGAACTAAACGGCTTCGATTAGATGGGGCCGTACAAACAAACAAATGATGCCACCACATTTTGTTGGGCTCCGGAACGGTAGGCAAGGCCAATAGGTCTTGTATGCTTGCTCCAAAAGATACGAAGGCTTGTTCCGACAAGCTAGTTTCCTATAATATCGGAGATTCATAAGATCTAAGGATTGACTTATGCCTTAAGTAATCACAATCCTGAAAGTAAAGAATATCTAATGCTAGATATCCGCTAGGATTCTTCTGATTTAATATAGACATCACTATCCTAAGAGGACTCTCTCCCGACTACTATAAATACACCCCTCTAGAATTCAACATGGCAACGCGTAATTTGCTCTCAATCGCTTCCTTGCCTACTGTTTTAGTTCTACGATCTTTATACTAACTTAACCGTTAGAAAACCTTTGGTCAGTACACCACACTGGTGCCTAAGCGATTCACGGTTAATCTTCTTTTTTTACAAGTGGCCGTTCTTGCACTCTTATATCTAGGGTGGTGCACAAATTTAGTTTCAACATGATCACCAACATAATTTGTAAAAACTAAACATAATTTTATTGGTATTGTAAACCTCACTCCCAAACAAATGTCCTAATAGCTGTAATTGATACCATATAAAAATTTGAGGTCACACTCCAAAATCTTAAGACAAATCCAAAGTTCTCACAACTTAATTGGGACATGGACCCATATACTATACAAAATAAATCATTACTTATAGGACGCCTCATCCCTTTTGACTTCTAGCAGAAAGCAAGTGGTGAGGGAGGTTTCATTTATACATCAATAACAAGAAAGATACACACAGCTATGGAAAATAGCATATGCTAAAATTTGATATGGCAGTGTTTAGGTCTTAGGGCAGAATCAAAATAGGGTAAGCAAGACTAGCCTATATATATGGAGTAGGTTGAGTAAGATCATATTGTCAACTATCACAAAAGGGAAACAAGTCAAAGAAATTGTTCCCATTTTTTATGTCTTATTAAAATCGTCCTAAAGATTTATCATCACCCACCTTCAATCACGTGTTTGGTTGCAGGTATTTACAGCTTTTTAGAGTGAGTGCCCTAAACAACCCTGGAAATATAAGACTCTATGTATTTTATAGAGAGGTGGGTTTGTGGTTTGTCAAAGACAATGCATATTTATACATGATAATGACTCATACAATGGTGATTAAGGAGAGGCCAAAATGTTTTTGTGAGTTTTTTGGGCTTCCGAAAATGTGAACTGTTGTAATGAAGCCACTAACTGGTAATTTAAAAAGAAAAAGAATACATTATTTTGGTATGCATATTTAAAGCTTTCAAAAAAAGGTCATTACACAAAAACAAGCTAATTTTGATAATAGTGGAATTTTATGGGAAATTGGTTAAATGATTAGAAATTAAATTATAAATGTTGTATTGAGAAGAATAAATTATTACCAATGTAGTGATCTTGACACACCCTGATCCGAAAGGTCCACTTGGATTCCAAATCGGGCTGTGTTGGCTGACACCTGGAAGGTGACGAAGCCATAAAGTGTAGTGTAGTGGAAAATGTGAATAAATTTAAACCTAAAAGTGCCTAAATATAAGAGTGCGCTGGGAGCGGTAATGAACCCATTTCACACGTGATGTCAGAGCATAAGTACAATACAGTAAGATAGGGCCCAAGAATTCATTACAACATAATATCTCGTAAATAAGCGCATGACATCCATAATCACAAAATCTCACATAAGCAACATATCATATCAGATGCTCATCAACACATGCTGACACACGAGTTCATGCAGATGTATTCTGACATGAACATGACTGGATGTAATATATATATATATACACGCTCTAGTGCTACAATCACGTGAAGATTGGCACTATTCGTGGTCACATACGAGTTAGAGTTGCCTATTGCAATCTGTACAATAGGACTGACACCTACTTGGATCCAAGGTGAACGTGTGGTGTGGATGTGAACATACACGTGAAAGACTGGCCTTGGGCGAGCACTAGCACCGGGTGCAGCAATGATGAGTAGACTACATAAATATAATCATGCCATAACGATCCAATAATTCTAGTCAACATAGTAAACTTACATGCGCATCCCATATGATTATTTCATCATTTCTCAATAATAAGGTGTTTCTTATAAACGTTAATTTAATCATGGCAATTGCATACATAATTTATTAATGCTTGTATATATATGGAGACTAACCAATATATATATATATATATATATATATAAAGAAAAGGCCCACTCACATATCATGTCGCCGAGTCAAACCTGTCTCGTAGCATCAAGAGTCCTTGCGATCCATTTCGCCTAGAAACGAAACCATTTAGGTAAATATAACATGTTAATGAAATTACACGTTTTCGTACAAAGTATGGCTAATAAAGGAACTATCCTACAATGGTCTAATTTCGGAAAACGGATGGCGGATTTGAAATCAACATGTCGAAATGCACTAAGGAGGGTCCACAATCCTACATAAGTCAATCTAGAACATCCGCCCATGGATTTTCAATCTGTAACTTTCCAAAGTCCACACTATGCTTCTAGTACAACATACTAAAACTTCTTTACGATCCAACAGTTGGATCTTCGCCAATTGCAAATTCAAATGACGGTAAAAGTTAGATTTTACAAACTTTAGAAATTCAATTCAGGAAGATCCGTACATTGGATTCCCAATTCATAAGTTCCTAATGTCCAAAAGTATTATGTACTATCATGTATTAAAGTTTGGTGCTGATCCAATGGTCGGATCGTCATTTCATATAATAACCATGTGGCGGTCAACTAGGTTGTCCACTACGAAACTATATTAAAACATCAAGATTTCACTAAACGGATGTCAATTATGGAATCAAAGCATAAAATTAGCCTAGGATGGTCAGGTGGGGTCTCGGCCCATGCGCCGTTACAAGCAGCAGTCGGCCGCCCCGGCTCGCAGGAAAAACCAACTATTTCCAAAAATTACCAAATTTCACAAAAATGAATTTCTCAATGAGAAGAACAATTTTCATACTTGGGCTGAAATCCAATTTGGCCGGGAAGTGGCCTAAAATTACCACGAACCGCCAGAAACCCTATAAAAGGTGTGCGTCGATTTGTCACCTCCGGTGCTCCACCGCACCAACCAAGGCTTGGGACTTGTTCCTGGGTTCAAGAGGAGGCTAATGGTGATGTCAGTCGAAGGAATCACCTTAAAAAATGGTGGATTTCCGTCGATCTCCTCCACAATGCCGCTAGTGCTATCCCCACGAAACTGAGACAAAAAAGGGTCGAGTTTGGGGTTGAACTTGAAGAAAGAAGGTCGTGGAGTTGGTTTTGGGTAGTGGCGATGGTCATCTCGCCGGGAAAATGCTGAAATCGGCATTGGGGTGTTTTGAAATCGGGTGAGGTCGGCGGGGAGAAATTGCGTCAAGGGTGATCCGGTGCTCCCCCACTCTCTCCTTCCCCCTCATTTCTCTATTCTCTTGTTGGTCACTCTCTCTTTCTCTTCTTTCTGATTGGGCATCCACCCTCATCTCTCTCTTTTCTCCTTTCTCTCCTCCGATTGGGCAGCAACCCCCTCTTTTATCTCATTTCTCCTTTCTTTCCTCTGTCCATCCTTCTCCTTTCCTTCATTTCTCTCAACTAATATCAAAATAATAATATAATAAATATGAGAGAGATATATATATATATATATATATATATAAAATAAATAGTAATCTTTACAAAAGTACTTTTCAGATTTGTAGTTCCGTAAAACCCCTATCGTAACTCCAGTTTCGATTCAGATTACATTTACGTGATTGTCCAGTCGAGAACTTCAAGAGTACGGTAAAATAGTAACATACACGCATCACTAAATGACGGTCAACGAAAATCAACAATCTCGCTAGTAGGGGCATTTTCGTCAATTCACTCTTTTAAAAATTAATAAAATCGTAAAATTAGGGACGGTTTGTCATAGATTTGATATTAACGACATAACAATTAAATTTCGACATTATGTTGAAAAAGATATACAAAATTGAGACACGAGAAATTATTATTGTGACCATTTTTTCAAAACATTTTATGTTTGAAAAGTAAATAACATGGTCTCGTGTTATTATTAATTAGGAAAATTGGTTAAAATGAATATTTTATAAATCTTAATTGTTGACATTTCAAATTCAATGAAAACATGTCAATCAAATATTGACGACATTAGCAATCAAATTGGTTATATATATATATATATATATATATATATATATTAAAAAAACTGAAAAAAAATGATCATTTTAGGAATATTTGAAATTATATTATTTAGAAAATTAGCTAAATGACTAAAAACTAAATCTCAATAGATAAACTAACAAAAATTAGATATCAACGACATAGCTAAAATGATTATGATCATTGATATAACTGCAGCTTGTTAAAAAAAAAATTGAAAATACCAAGACAATCAAAGAGTTCATTTTTGCAAATTTAGAATCCAACAATTCATGGTAAACCAAATCCCATCCTTTCAAGGGGTTGGACACTTTGGATTATTCCTTCATGATTTAAGAACTAGTGCAGCTTTATATGATTTCTTTACTCCAACTTGGTTAGCAAGGCAAATACCTAATTAAGAACTAGGGAGTAGGGACCTTGACAGCCGTGCATTTCATCCAAACATGCCGATGGTTTCCTTGTTAAGCCATGTATCTAAATGGTTTATTAAGATTAAAATATGGTAAAGTAACTTGACCAAACTATCTTCCAGCTAAATATGGCATTGACCTGGCCTGGTTCCAAAAATGCATTACAACTCATTCTTGCATATCAAGCTTTGGGGAGCTCGTGTGAATAGTTTATTACGATTAAATTAAAAGAGGATGAAGACACCAAGAAAAAGGGAACATGATTCTATTTGGATTCTCTTTCTGAGGATCCTAGGGATCAGTTCATGTTATCCATTCATCAGTTATCCTGCGGTCAAAAATCATTTTGAATTTTTTTATTTAAAATTGAAGACAAATAGTACATAACGAAAGCTGCCCGCACGATGTATGATAAACAACTGAGATGAATTGATCCCTAAGATTCTCACAAAGAGAATCCGAAGAGGATCTTCATTCAAGAAAAAGGGTTGGGTCGATGGCCAGCCCAGACCGCCTCAGACTATAAGCCAGACCATATCAAATGTGCTTACGGAATGTTTGAGACAGAGACCTTGTTTGTACTATTAAAACATTTAGATGAGTTTCATATGGTTATAACGGGTGATTTTATTATGCACTTGGATCTCTAACAATACTTTGCTGATGTTCATGGAACATATAGCCACACAGAGGCAATAACTTTATAAGGAAAGATAAAAGAGAAAAGTTATTGTGCGTGACGGTAACATCATGTGACATATCAATGTGATGCTAAAGTCATCGAAAAATTGGTGTTTGACATTGTTTTAGATTTATAGACTTATAGTGTCACTATAACAATTTTCTTATTATTGCATAGAACTTTGATAAGACAATCAATTCGATAAAATTAGAGTTAACATCATACCGTGAGAGAAATTATAAAAATAATTAGAATTAGATTAAGTTAAGAGTTCGATAAAACTAGAATTAACATCAAACCGTGAAAGAAATTAAAGAAAATGAGCAGAATTAAGTTACAACGAGAGTTTGATTAAACCAGAGTTCCTTATACGAATTGGAAAACTATACAACTTGAGCTAGTTATCTTGGTTGGGTTTTGCTGAAGAAAAGTAGAAAAAAAGCATCAAGTCAAGTGACGCGATGATATGATTGACGTGGAGGAGGATTGTTTGCCCTCCAAGTTTCGGTGCCCTTCCATGCCCTCCTGTTTTGTGTGGTCACGGTTAAGCCACGTTAATATTTTATATTATTTTTTTATAACGATAATAAGACAAAAATGAATAATAATATAAAATATTAACGTGGTTTAACCGTGACCACACAATCAGGAGGGCATGAGAGGGCACGGAAACTTGGAGGACATACAATCCTCCTCCGATTGACGCTGCATGGTAAACATGTAAATTATTATATTATAATATTTATGTAATATAACGACAGTTGGACAAGACTTGCACGTAAAGCCAAAAGTGGGGTTTGGTATTTGGTATTTGGTAGTACTTGTAAAAAATGATAGGCTAAAAAGGATCTTGGTGTTTGTCATGCAGCAGGGCCAAGCAAAAGCAAAAGACGAGAGATCCTCACCAACCTAGTGCTCGATCCACTCTTCTTTTCTTTGATTAAAGTTTTTGAGCAAAACTATGATTCCGGGGAGACATGTATCTCACACAATTTGGTTACGTTTAGTTTATAAGATTTTGAAAAATAAAAATAAATTTAACTTGAGGGTAGAAGAGAATATGTGTATTACTCATTGAGAAAACTTATTTATTTTACCTTTTTAATAAAAAGTAGTATTACAAGAAATAAGTTTTTTTCATGCTTAATCTTCTTATGTTATGATCCCTTCTAAATAAAAGAAATCATTCATTCTACCTTTAGAACTTGAATATAGTAGCAAACTAGAATTTGTACCTGCACGTTGCTGCGAGGTTGAAAATTATATGAAAGATTATGCAACTACAATATTAAAAAACAATGTTCGAGTAAAAAATTGAGTTACGAACGCCAATGCAACCAATGCAATTTATACACAACCTCATCATGAATGAAACAAATTTAAATGTCTAAAGAGAATTCTATTTTTTCAAAGTAGAAAGGGGAAAATAATTGTTTACTTAAAAGTTGGAGTAACGATAACTGCATCAATTACATCAATTACAAATGTAATATTGAGTGAATACCTGCCAAATAAAGCGTACAAAATCTTTTCATAATCTATAGCACCTTCAACGTTTCATAATCTTGATTTTTTTCATGATGACTTGCACGTTCAAAAGTAAGGGGTTCAGAAAACCTTAAAAAAGTTAAAAAAAATAAAAACAAAAAAAAAAAAGTTATGCCCTCCCATATCATATAATGAAACAAATAGAAGAATGAATTCAACATTAGAATTTAGAGAATTTAATTGAGAATCATTACACCTATAACCTTGATACACAAACAATCTAAGAACTAAGTTAACACCTCAATTCGCTTGCCTTCATTATTCACTTTATATATTAAGAATAATTACTAAATAGTTTTTAATATTAAACGTTCCACAATCAAAAGGATTAAACACTTCAATCATTACTAATAGTCATTTCAACCAAATTCATGATTGCAAGATCCTTACTATAGTATGTCTTGACAACAGATTCAATGATCATATTATCCTCGACCTGAAATGACACTAATTTCACAAAATCAAACTGCATGTTGTTTATAAAATGACATCAACCACATATATGCCATCTTTTCTCATTGCAGTATCTATCATATCATGTTTTCCACAATCATTGGTAAAAAAATATAAAGCCTAGTGAAGCCAATAAGTAGGGACTGTCATAGCAAAGATGAATTTTCTAAGAAAAATGAAAGGGATATGTCATAAACATAACTCAATGCTTTAGAAGGCAAAGAAATGAGATTAATTAATGGAAAAGAGACCAAGCTTTTAGCTTGAGGACAGTGGTGACATTATCTATGTCAATAGGTATCATGCATATAAAATCATCCAAATATATAAAACTTTCAGTTTACATGCATCCCAAATTTGGGTTCCAACATCACAATAATTTTGGAATTTAGGTTCCAACATCCCAGAAATAATTAAACGAAAAAAAAAAAACAATGAGAGAGGGAGGAATAATGCATACCAAGGAAGAGAAAAAGCTGGAACGGATCGAGGTGTTTGGGAATTGAAGTGAATTGGTATCTGGGTCTATTATTTTTGCTTGAAGTTTTAGTAATTTGTGTGCACCATCCATTTGTATTTATAGTAATAACATGCACAAACCTCAATCACCTTACAATCTATCCCTATTCACATATAGTTCATACAAAATGGCACATTGTGACCTCTCTTTGGCCAGCAACAGTTTTCCAAAGTGAAATCAACTATTACCATTGTTAATTAACAATCTGTTTGGCCAATTTATTGAATACACTACACCAAAAATTTCACAATTCATTGAATTGACATATAATTGGGAGATGTACAAAAACAAAGACATTGGCAGAAATTATCACCATAAGAATTCTACTATGAAACATCTAAAGACCAAAATCCTTGTTAACAGAATTTAATCACATTAAGAGACATACACTTTCGGTTCCAAAACAAATTTTCCTAAGAAAATTAAACGCAGAAGAAACGGGATAAAAGAATTATCCAGAAAATATAGGAAATTGTTCTATTTTATAGGAACCAAATTGCATATAAATAAAATAAAATTAAAACATGGCAATTGAAAACCCCAACAAAGAAAAAAGAAAAAAGGAAATGAAACGATCATTATTCTAAATGGGAAATCAAAATTGAAGAGAAATCCTACACAGAAAACCAACAACTTCAAGAATTTCACACACAAATTGCAGAAATAAATTAAACGAAAAAAAAATTAAGAGAGAGGGAGAAATAACGCATACCAAGGAAGAGAAAAAGCTGGAACCGACCATGCCATGGTATACACTATATGGTATCTCAATTTTCAATACCAATTGTCTTTCTCAAATCCAAACGTCTATCTCTAGTCCTCCATCCCATCTCAAAGTCTTCTCACTAGCACAACATATGGTAACACGAAATCAACTTATTCATGATTACTCAAACCCCAAGTTGGGTGAGTGACTATAAATTCTCGAGGCATCTAGTGACCAAGAGAACAACGCTCGCTTTTACCTTCAAAAATAGCCATGTTAGGTTATTGTCAAAATTATATCCATTTTGATCATATTTATAAAACTCTAAATAAGAGATTATGAAACATTGTGTTATTTACATGCACCAACATGCAGGAAAATCATATGGTTTTGTTTGTACCATACTTAGGGCCTCCATATTTAGATCTCGTATAAATACTCGGGGGACTCAAATGTAATTATGTGATAAAGGAAGGGGCAAATATGTAATAAGCGAGGAGCCTTTATTCTATAAAAAGACTCCTTACTCTCTTCATTGGGAGAGCCTCACTCTCACCCTCAGAGGCCAATTCTTAGACCATACCCTCACCCTCTCAGAGCTCTCACATCACTGAGAATCTCTCTCTCTCTCTCCCTCTTCAACATCTCAGAGAAATACAATATCAGTGTGGACGTAGCCCAAACCTTGGGATGAACCACGATACATCTTATGTTATTTACTTTCTTGTAGATTCACGATCGGATTTACGTTGTTCCAAGACCCCTCCGGTTTTGTGCATCAACATTTATCGCCGTCTGTAGGAATCGACACAAAAAGCTATGTCGGTTCTTTTTCATTTTTCCATCTCACCATTGTCCACCGTGAATCTGCAGAAACCCAAGAACCAAACACCTGCACAGTCACTGCAAAACCCAAAACCTTACCACCTCTATCTCTCTCCCCTCTAGGCTTCTGTGTTCTCTCTAGTTTCTTGTACACACACAGAAGCGAAGGTGCACCAAAAAAAAAAACTTTTTGTCACGAAAAAACACTCAGTTTTCTCGACCGCCGCTGATGACTCCATTACCCTCACGATCGAGACGTATATTCCCTTCACTACCTACAACTGCGAGCTGTTGTCGCGCACGCTCGAGACCACTCCCAATGAGCTTATGACGTTTCTTCCGTGACATGGCGTTGATGCGCCGGATGGAAATCGCCACCGATTCGCTCTACAAGGCCGAGCTGATCCATGGGTTTTGCCATCTGTACGACAGGACTCCATCGGCATGAAGGCCGCAATTACCAAAAAGGACTGCATCGTCACTGCGTATCGTGACCACTGCACCTCCCTAGACCGTGGTATGACCCTCCTGCAAATTTTCTTGGAACTCATAAGGCGCAAGGATGGTTGTTCCAAAGGGAAATGTGGGCCATCTCTCTTGCTCAACCTTCAAAAACCCTAGTTTTTCCCACACTTGTACCTTGCAGTCAGGCTTCACCCTCAATCCATGGCAACCAGAGTGTAATTCGAGAACTCGTGCGAGGTTGGGGTGTTTTCGAAGCTGACGAATGCGTATTGTTTGGTCTCCATCGGAGGCTTTGAGAACTTCTACAACACATTTGAGGCAGAGTTGGCTGATGTCATCCCCGTCGTGAAAACCTCAATCGGCGGCACTGGCATCATAGGCCACCTCTATGCTGGAAATAAAAACGGGTTTCTTTTGCCTCACTCTACCTAGCCATGCCATCGGAGTCTGAGCTTTCTGAAAGTGGTTCAGATGAGAGAGCACCACTGGTCTTTATGATTCAAATCCCAGTGGTTTTGTTACACTTGACATTAATTCTTGCGATGTAAATAATGAGGTTGACGAGCAACGCCACGCGAAAAGGGTATTGGTCGAGAGTTTCTGTTAGCTGGTTTTTATCCTTGGGATGGGAAGGTTCTCCGTTGACCTCTCCATCAACACCAACGACGACATTGATTTCGTCGACAACCACGCCCTGCACGACTCCGTCAAGCAGAAGGAGGATAAGAACGACAAGTGGCACAGGGTGGAGAAGAGCAGCAGCAAGTTCATAAGGAGGTTCAGGTTGTCGGAGAACGTGAAGATTGATTAGGTGAAGGCAGCGATGGAGAATGGGGTGCTGACTGTGACTGTGTGTAAAGAGGAAAAGAGAAGAAAGACAAGTCCATGCCCCCGCCATCTGCAATTTGCAAAGTAAAGCAAAGTAAAGAGAACTTTACTTTACTTTTGTCTGCCATCTGCAAAGGCTAAAGCACCTAGACCTCAGCAACAAATAATAAATGCAGTAAAAAAGAGAGGTGCGGTGGAAAAGAGAACAACAAAAGCAAAAAAGGGAGGTGCAAGCTGTCACCAATGAGTCCTATTCGTCGGTTCAAGCGAGGCAAGCTTCAAATTTGCAGAGAAAACACAAAAGCAAAAGAAAGGTGCGGTGGAAAAGAGAAAAGCAAAAATAAGGAATAAACACCCCACCAGAATGATGTGATTTACTTTTCTTGTTTTTGAATGATGTGATTTATTTTTCTTATCTTTTAGAGACATCTATATAAACCCCATCAGAGGGTAATAAAAAATAAAAATAAAAAACGGCAAAGCCCAAAAATGGGCTGGAATGTTGTGTGGAGGGCAAAGGCCCATAAGCCCAAAATAGCACCAACCAGGTGACCAAAAGTACATCTAGTACTACAACAAATTATTCGGCACCCTGCCGCTATTATCACCAACCAGGTGACCAAAAGTATGCCCAGTACTACAAAAAATTATTCCGCACCCCGCCGTTATTATCGCCAACCAGGTGATTAAAAGTATGCCCAGTACTCCAAATTATTCGGCAGCCTGCCGCTATTATCACCAACTAGGTGATCAAAAGTACGCCCAATACTTCAAATTATACATGAGCATTACTCATGTCAATCATACATAAACATTCATGAGCATTACTCATATCAATCATACATAAACATTCATGAGCATTACTCATGTCAATCATTCATAAACATACATGAGCATCACTCATGTCAATCAACTTCAAAAGCTTCATTTACAGAGCTCTAGCTTCAAAAGCTTCATTTATAGAGCTCTAGCTTCGAAAGCTTCATTTACAAAAGTTCTAGCTTCAAAAGCTTCATTTACAGAGCTCTAGTTTCAGAAGCTTCATTTACAAAAGCTCTAGCTTCAAAAGCTTCATTTACAGAGCTCTAGCTTTGAAAGCTTCATTTACAAAAGCTCTAGCTTCAAAAGCTTCATTTACAGAGCTCTAGCTTTAAAAGCTTCATTTACAAAAGCTCTAGTTTCAAAAGCTTCATTTAAAGAGCTCTAGCTTCAAAAACTTCATTTACAAAAGCTCCAGCTTCAAAGCATCACTTGCAAAGCTTCACCTACAAAGCTTCAGTGCAGGGTATACAAATACCGCATCCAAACAACCGCCACTTCGGCCCATACATGGATTCAATTTGAAGTCTCCAGTCAACAGACTCTATTGACCGAAGACTTGGGGGACTACACTATGTACCATATATTGGGCCTTAACTGGGCCTCATGAAAAATACTTGGGGCACTTAGCCCATTATTTATGTATTGAGGAGCGAGCCTTTATTCTATAAAAGGGACTCCTTCATTTTCATTAGAGAGCACCCATTATTCATGTACTGAGGAGCGAGCCCTTATTTTATAAAAGGGACTCCCTCACCTTTATTAGAGAGCATCGTCGCCAACTGAGCAACCGCATTGCCATGAGCATCACTCATAATCCATTATTCATGTACTGAGGAACGAGCCCTTATTTTATAAAAAGGACTCCTTCACATTCATTAGAGAGCATTGCCGCCAGCTGGGCAACCTCCTCACCACGAGCATCAATTATAGCCCACCATTTATGTATTGAAGAGCGAGTCCTTATTCTAGAAAATGGACTCCCTCACCTTCAACGCCACAAGCCGAGCCAACCAAGGAAACATAAGCCACAAGCAGAGCAGCCTCGCAACATGTGCTACTTCGAGTTGAGCATCATTTCAGATTGGGCACCGCCCCATATCGAGTATCAATTCTAGACGATTTCTAGTTACTTCGGCCCATACATGGACTGAATTTTAAGTCTCCAGCTAAAAGACTCTCTTGACAGAAGACTTGGGGGACTACTGTTTATACCATACTTAGGGACTCCGTATTTAGATCTCGTATAAATACTCGGGGGCCTCAAATGTAATTATGTGATAAAGGAAGGGGCAAATATGTAATAAGTGAGGAGCCCTTATTCTATAAAAGGACTCCTTACTTTCTTCATTGGGAGAGCCTCACTCTCACCCTCAGAGGCCAATTCTTAGACCATACCCTCACCCTCTCAGAGCTCTCACATCATAGAGAAGCTCTCTCTCTCTCTCTCTCCCTCTTCAACATCTCAGAGAAATACAATATCAGTGTGGACGTAGCCTAAACCTTGAGGTGAACCACGATACATCTTGTGTTATTTATTTTCTTGCAGATTCACGGTCGGATTTACGTTGTTCTAAGACCCATCCGGTTTTGTGCATCAACATGTTTCATATTTCAAGAGAAAAATAAGTTAAGGAAAAACCTCAATACCTAACCTTAAAAATTATTATGATGGTGGCTGCTCAGTATAGCATCTGATCATCTCAAGGACCTATTTGAAACTGTCATGGAAACGTGTAGTTGGGAATCTGGATGACAGCCTAGAACAGTATTGTATCTTAAAGCCTGATATTCATAAAACATGTGTCAGCTTTAAAAAATCTAACTATTTCCTGAATCACCAGCTACCATTCTTTAAAATCAGTTTCCTGGAAACAAAGATCATCCAAACGTCATTATTATTAAACCTATTAGCAAGAACAAAGATCCTTAAACTTCCTATTTCCATATATGAATTTAAGGAGGAGAGAAAAACAAAGTTATGCATTAATGTACTAAATGGAAACTAAACAAAGTGTCGTACTCAACTTTCACAATCATAAAAATTAAAAATTTGGTTCCACAATAGCCCCAAAGAGAGAAGCTGAAATTGCTCACCTTGAATTACAAAAGCCCAAAAAAGAAAAAGAAAATCCAGGGTCCCCTGAAATTGAAAACAAAATCGAATTAAACATCCATATGCAGTCAAATTAAACACCCACATGCATGATCCAAGGGTACAAACAAAACCCCCAAAATCGCAAAAAAGAAATTTGAATAGAAAACCCATCTACAAATCCAAAATCACAAAAAAGAAATTAAAACACCTATATTGAGAAAGCCGTAAAACTCACTAGGAAACGCTTGGGTACAAAATTTCCCCGCATCCAACTAAAGAACCAAAGAAGCTACTACAGATTGGGTGGTTTTTCAGCAAGAAAGTGCGGTTGGTAATTTGTGAGACAAAGATCGCAAGGTTGGAGAGGGAGAAAGGTGGCGTTTGAGAGGGAAAGAAATTTAGGTTCGAGAGTGATAGAAGCAGGGATGTAGACTGATCTGAAGAGGCAAGGCATTTTCACACATGTAGCACATGCAAAGCATCAGAGAAAACCCTAACTTGATCCACGCCCCAAGGCAAAGGTTTGGATAGTGTAGGAATCGAAGGAAAACCCAAATCCAAGGAAAAGCAAATGGCTTTTCGAATTAGATTTTTTTTTTTTTTTTTTTTTGGAGTTTGGTTGTTGTGATTTGTAGTTTTTGAAGAAAGAACTGGAGAAATTTCTACTGGGTTGGTCTTTTTCATTAGGAAAGTGAGAGAGGGAAGTCGAGATCGAAGAGCGAGGGAAGGCAAGCTTTGGCAACATAAGGGTTTGTGGGAGAGATCGAAATAGATGGAAGGCTTCTTCAGTACAGAAGGAAAGCATGAGAAAGAGTGAGAGATGAGAGAAGACCGCAAATTGAAGGAGAGTCAGAGGAAAAGTCAAGAAGGAGTCGAAGCAGAGCCCTTTGACGATGATCGACGCGTGGACATGATGGATGTCATTCCACTGTGCGGAGGAGGAAAAATGGGGAATGACAAAGAAAGGCCGAAGCGATGATCAACACGTGGAGAGCATTTGGGTGGAAGAAAAAAAAACAAACGTTGGATTCGAGGGCAAGAAGGTCATTTTCCTGCAGCAGAGAGGGAGAAAAGAACCGGGAAGGAAGGAATGGGAGGGCAGTTTGGGGAGTTCATTGCTGGTGAACAGTAACCCCTCTCACATGATGAACAGTGGACGAAAACTGAGTTTTAGTAGCTAGTAATTTATTCCAACTTAATCTTAGAAACCAAATGACGTCTTTATGTTTATAAATTTGATATGAGTAGACTCTTTTAACAATAATTTTTTCTTTAACATATGTCTGACATGTCATATTGTCGAGAACAATTTGCATAAAATATGTTCACTGTAGAATAACATTCAAATAATGCAATATCATATAAAAATAAAAATAAACGTATTTATAATATTATATTATTAGGCTACGACGTGAAAGTCAAGATGAACTCCTTTAGTGTAAATCATTCTTCTTGTTATATATATAACAGTCCACATGATCCCACGATTGCAAATGAAAAATCTGATATCATATACTGTTTGATAAGAGGTTTCCTTTTCGTTTGTCAATAACAATTAAGTGTGTCTTGAATAGGTTGTCAGCTAGATTCGAAACAAGGATTCATCTAATCAAGAAATGAACATATATATTCAAGACAAGTGGCTTAGTGTCATATCGATGCCGTCCAATCAGCCACCCCCTTGAATTGTATTTACATCCTTGCTGGTTGTTAGTTGGTGAACTGACATATATGCTAGAAAACATAATCATAATGCCAAAATGTTAAAAGTGGACAAGGATTGTTTGCCCTTCACTTCTGATATTATTCTCGTGTTCTTCTGTTTTGTGTGATCATGGTTAAGTCACTTTAACATTTTATATTTTTTTTATAAAGATAATAAGACAAAAATGAATAGTAATATAAAATATTGACATGGCTTAATCGTGACCACACAAACAGGAAGGCACGGGAAGGGCACAAGAAGTGGAGGGCAGACAATCCTTGTCCATTAAAAGTAGGCCTCTGAGCCTCACAATCGCATCTGCTGCATCCACAAATTGTCAACATTAGATAGTGTTATTTACATATCTATTTTTACTTTATACATATATAATTTTTTTTTAATTTCTAACTCTAGCGGAGCCACGTTAAGTGTTACCCGCCCAGATAGCTTTCAGTGGAAAATAAAATTTTACATAAAATTTTTATTGATTTTTGAATGTAACTCATCATATATTTAGTCACTCATCCAAATTCTATAATTTTAATTATATAAAATTATATAATGCAGTTTACAAACCATCTCTTTTTCTTATATCCATTTTCTCATCACTTCTTGTATTTGTACAAGTTTGGATTTGTTTGAATTTTAACACGTATTTGTTTAATAACGAAAATTCGTGGCTCACAATGTGAATTTTTTTAAGCTTACTGATATTGTGAAAAATACAGTATTAAGTTTCTTTGTCTATAAAGATTTAAATTTTTAAGTTAGCCCACCCAATGAAAAATCCATAGCTCTGCCATTGATCAGATCAAATGAATTCAAAAAGATCAATGACAAAAAATTAACAAGAGTGTAGAAGAAGTATAAAAATATGTGTCTGGATAACACTATCCAAGATTTTATCAAATTTAATATCAAAATTGCGTTGTGCTGTATTTATTTATATATAATATCGTGAAAAATATAGCATGAGTTTGTAGTTGATTTGATTTATATTAATTTGTAATTAATTTTTTGTTTTTCGTTTGCTTATGACCTAGAAGAGTTTGCAAACCAAACAAGGCAGGTCTACCAACGGCACAATGCCCCCACTACCTTTAATTCAAATTATAATTAGATCAGCGGCGACCACATTGTCATTACAATCATGACCACGAAAGGAAACCCTCCTTCTCATTAGCTTAAGCAAAATTTGCTTAGCTTTATAGGGTTTCCACAATCATCATTAAGATTGATTAATTATGATACTTATTAAAAGACTAACCCACGTATTGGAGACATATTTATCATCTATTATATAATCAAAGACACCACGTGGCTTGATTCTAAACAGCCTGTATATGCGTGAAACACGTTCTTGATTAAGTATATACATGATATTATTGAGGTGAAGTGAAATTGAAATGCCATTAGTTAAATTAATTAGTTAACTATACAACAGTGGGGTGACAATTAGTTTAGCCAAGTTGATCTTTTATTTTATGTTAAAGTTTTTTTGGATTAATGATCACTTGAATGTAATCTCGAATGTTCTCTTGTATTTATACATTAATTTTTAGGGTGAAGTCCGATTTAGTCTTTAAATTATTACCTCAGTGAAAATTAGGTTACTGAATTATTTTTTTGGTAAAATAAGTCCCTAAATTCATTAAAAATTGCTAATTTCATCTGTACTATTATATTCAAAGCTATTTTATCCAATTTTTCGTCAACTTAAGTTACTTGTCACACTTTAGAGTGTACCGTCATTTTTTCACCTATAAGCCCTTAACATTTCATATAGGTTACGAATCTAACGTCTAATTTACTCTTCAAAGTTAACTCAATACACTATTTCTTTATGAAAAATTACCAATCTACCCTCCAATGTATATAAGTAATGTGATTTAAAGTGATGGAAAATTGAATATAGTAGTTTTGAATATAATATTAGGGATGTATTGGCAGATTTTTATAATTGAAGAATGGATTTTTCTGAAAAAAATAATTTAGGGACCTAATTTTCACTCAGATAATAATTCAATGACTAAATTGACAGTTCACCCTAAATTGACAATTCATAACTTGTAGTCTCGTACAAATAAGGCATGGACCGCTTGGTTATTGGTCCTTACTTTCTTAGACGGTCCAAGACTCCAAGATTTAACCATCAACTACAAAGTAAGTTACTTTTTTTTTTCAATTTAAATTAATTAGAAATGGCTGACTCCCAAATAGAATGACACCTATGTCCCCTATTCCGTAATTTTAAATACAAAAAGAGAGAAAAATTAAATATACAAGCGGGGGACGAAATCAAAACTTGCAAATAAATAATAATACATCATTTCAGGATATGCAGTAATTTGTGAAGTGGAAGCTAGGCAAGTAAGCAAAATCTAAAAACAAAGCACCACGATCTATCAACGGAGGAGAATCATGCCAAACCAAATTAGGAGAAGACATGCCTATTGGCAAAGCTATCCACAATGACATTCCCCTCTCAAAAGATGTGAGAATAAAAAAATCATCTCGCAAATGCGGGCCAAACAAGTAAACCATTGTGTGCGAAGAACCCAAGAAAGATCAAAATCATTCGAATGGAGAATGAAAATAACACTAGAATGGTCATTTTTCAACTTAAGATAATGTCAAATCCTATAATAACCAAATTGAACACCAATAATAATTACATAAAATTGTGCAAAGAAAAAATTAGAATAGTCAATACCCTATCAAAAACTAGTAAGAAATCGACCGTGACGATCCTAAAAATGCCACCACAAGCAGCCGCCCCAAAATGTGTTTTAGACAAATCATCCGTAACCAAAATAGTCTTGTACAATATGCTTTAGATTTTAAATTTATTTATATTTCATCAGATTGTCATGATTGTCACCCAGTAATGATAATGCGGGAGATATATATGTGTGTGTGTATTAATTTCATTTGATCAACTAGCCAGCCATTAATTAATTTAATTATTCAGCAATCATCTATTCATGTGATGAAAGACAGAAAAATCATAACAAAACTACAAAGTTAATTAACTACTTCAGAAGAAGCAGAAAGAAGATCCTATACTATTTGCTGACAAGACAGCGGATCATGGGGCTAGTATTTTATTGATCAACACAAACCAATACAAAGGTGATAATTGAGTTCATTGGATAGAGTACTTAAATAAATTAATTTGGAGTGAATTTGCACAAACAAATAACTAGTAAGACCCCATACAGCTACTACATGCACGAAACTACAAATGTTACCTAATACAAAATTGTCACAAAAATCGATACGCAACAAATTCGTATCGGCGACCACACCAGTCATCGTTGAATAGCGAGGCTACATAAAGTCATCGTAGAAGAGTTAAACCACGTAAAGTCATCGTTAGAAGACGAGACCACAAATCCCGACGCTCAAAAGCAAAAACCACATCTAGCCATCACCGAAGCACGACCACAACACTCACTAGGCGAGACAACAAAACTACATTATTGCAACCTGATTTTACAAAAACATTATTATCACCGAAGCACGACCACACCACATGAGGACATTATTATTACTGTAATAAGAAGTTACATAAACATTGTCCGACTAAAGAGTACCAATACCATTTTCTTTCTTAAGAATATATACCGTAGACTAACCTGATTTTTTAGAGGATTATATTCTATGGATACAATGGTTGTAGTATATATGGTACTAAGTGGAATACAAATTGGCTTATTGGGTTGCATGGAGCCAATTGTAAAACTTCAAATGACTACATGGATTGGAGAGGCACTGGCAAGCCTGTGGACCATAACAACATATAATACCATAGATCAAAATCTTGGTGAGTCATATGCATGTGAATTATTAGATGGTGAAGATGGCAAAGCATATCATCACTCCTGCGAAAGGTGCAGATACGTCAACCTAAGAAAAGGCTTTTCTTCATGTCTGTTTTGGCTGCATTTTGAAGAAAGCAGAAATCTTCACATTGCTTCATTTCATCAAATATGTCAAACACTTTTCATAGATTAAAAGTTTCAATTTGACATGTTCGTATCGAAGCCCCCGGGCCACTACAATGTTGCATCACTGTAGCCATGAAAAATATCAAAATACCCTCATATATGTATATGCCCTAACTTGGAGAGATACTTTCTGATCACTATTTTATCACGCGATAAGTGTTTATTGAACAGTTAGTTTACATTTTAACTAAATAGAAAATGTCTATTAATTGAATGATGGCGCCACTAAAACTAAATCTTGATTGCAAACTGAGTGCATCGTGCATGCATGTACTATCACGAATAAAGAAAAGGGCCGCTACTGCAGAGAAAAAAAGAAACTGAGAGCATGTGGCAGCTACAATCATGCTATGTAAGGGGGACATGACAATGTAACATATTCTAGCATGTAAAGCTTTGCATGTGCAGTGTGCACTAATACCCATTAAATTAAAAGATTGAAACGAAGAAACAGAAGAGGGGAAACATGATTTGGAGGTTGGCATTTTGACAACTTATATAGGAGAGCGAGCATCACGAATTTTTCTGCTTAACAAAATGATGAACATGCCTCCGGTTTTGACATGAATCAAAGTATCAATCATTTCGTACTTTGTTTTTCTATTTGGTTTTGATTTATTTATTTATTTTATGTGCAATAGAATTCACGATAATTTTAGATACATTTTTACATTTTTATAGTAATTTAGACATACATCAATAATTGACAATCGTTCACACGCATGTAATTCTAATTAAGCATTTTTCTTTTCAGGGTTTTTGTCTTTTACACCATTGCCCTAATTAAGCATTTCTCTTTCATATGTCATGTTTCTGTTCCTTCTTAACATAACACCCTCACGGATTAAACCTAACCCACAATCTATGCTGGTTTTGTAAGAAGCTATCATTGTCGATCATGTCGTCATTGGGCTCATAAACGATTTTGGTGCATAATATTTCTTCAATCTCAGACGATATTTGTGCAGCGCAGTGTGAATCAAATTTTGGTGATTCAACAGTGACCTCAAATCTCTGCAGATTATGCGTGGTCAGTGATCACTTGAGGCCTTGAGGGAGAGATATGGCGGATTCTCAGATCTGGGTGTGGTGCCAGAAAAGCTTTCACAAAATAGAGCCAAGCAGGCTAGATTGCAAGTACAAGTTTCGCATATCATTGCACCATTTGGGTTAAGATATGGAGCAGCACGATGACCTAATAGTACACTTCCCAAAGCTGCGTGCAGGCATCAGTTGGCACTAACACCTTGGATATATAGGCCACACGAAGGCTTAAATATTAGTTGCTGGCGTTAGGTCAGATGAGGTTTCAGAGGTATCAATGTGTATGTGTGAGATGATAGTGATCGATTCTACTGGCTAGGAACCAACCAGGAACAAGAGAGCACGAGGGTTTGCTTGGCTTATTTTATGGTGTTGTCTAGCTCTATTTCGACTAGATTCTTATCGTTGAATTAGCAATCAGAATTTTGGGTGTAAGAGTAAATATTTTTAACTAATTAAGCTACAAGTTGTCGACCTTTACAAGTTCAAATTTTTTAAATCATGCCGTTTTCTATATGAGCCAACACAAATTTCATCTTTTGGCACATTATGATATGTTTCATCTACATTCCTTTCATGATTGTTAAATTAAAACATATATCGGTGAGATAAAATAACCATATACTGTACTTTACAATATAATTTGTTGTCTACTTATATTATAACATGTGAATTAGTAACATCAAGTATAGTGTTGCAATCACATACAAAACTTTATCGTTGCGACTTGTAACAACCATTGAGGAGATTGAATAGAGATCCATGAATCATATCTTTATGTTCCGTTCGTGTCAATTTATCAAGGCAATGACACTTATATTCCTACACCAATTTTTGCACAATACTTTTGAAATGCATATTAACCTTTTATGGATCAAAGATCCGTTAATCTCATGATATCCATTAGGGGTGTTAGCTGTGAGCCTGTGTACAGGGCTGTAGGGTTTAGGGCTTTTCCTTACCCCTGACTCTTGAGTCCATTTTTTTTTAACATTCCTGAAGAGCCCATTCCACGAACCCAAGGATACCGGTTTCAATTTTTCGATGGAAGTAAATAATTTTGGAAAAAAAATCACAATAAAATTACATGAATCAAATATCAAATTCCACAAATGGTTCATGTAGTGACAGGATAAGCGGAAGATAGTCATGTAATAAAAGAATGAGAAATTTTATTTAATCCCATGTAACCTATCTCTACACCTAATTTATTATTTGTATCAATTTGATTTTTAACTAAACTATTAATATCTCTTTAAGCCCAAATTTATTACCTAATATACCCCTATAAATCCAATTCAATATGTGAATACACCCATTTGATTTATAACTTTATATTTACGCCGTTTGGAAATGAACAATGAGAATTGAGGTGTGAATTCAGCCATGGCAGACAACAAGACTGACATTTATGTAGATGTTGACAAAAACCAGGTATCACCATCTCTGTGTGTGTGGTCTCTGTTTCATGAGCATATGTGTCTGCTACCATACCTTTTCATAGGAATCTTTCTATAGGCTTCATGAAGTGCATGGAGCACTAGTAAACAAATTGGGTTTGTTCAAAAACATTACTGTTTGTTTGACAAGATAATATCTTTGTAATTTCGAAATTGCACACTCGCATATCAATTGCAAATTTTGCTTATGAAATTCCTACCGATCTAGTACCATTGTACAAGTCTAACCAACGGCTAGGCCTTAAAGATGCTGGACAACCACCAGTAGCCTAAGATTTGTGGCACACATATTAATTTACAAGCACAAATGTTGAATTTGCAAGCACATATGTCGTAGACACAAGACTTACTTACCTGCAGGATATCAAATGCTGCAAATTATATTGAATTATATTGTATTTCAAGGTGCATCTTGGTTAGTCTCTGGTGTTTGAATGTCAGAAACATTACTGTTTGTGTGAAATCGTAAATACTAATTTAGTACATGAAAATTTAAGAATGTACATGTAAAATTTAAAATACTCATCTTCTAAACTCTAAAAAATTGAAATCAAGCGAACACAAAATTTATAAATTGAGTCATACCTTGGTTGGAAGATTCAAAACTTCAAAATCACCATCCATCAATAAAAAAATTTGTTTTTCTTTATGAGAGCTATTAGAGTTTTAGCCGAAATGAACTTAGGATAAACAAAGAGTGATTGTAGGGTTTAATTATAGTGTTTGAGTTTATTGATAAATTTGAGTTTTATTATTAATTTCATTTTGTACTTAATAGTAATTATGCAATAGGGTACAATAGACAATTAACATTTAAAATTTAAGTTGGGTGTAGAAATAGGTTATATGGGTTTAAATAAAATTTCGGGTAAAGTACAAAAAACTACCTTAACTATTGGTGTCACGACACTTTCATATCTCATATTTTAAAATTAACAATGTCATACCTCATCTTACGAATTTGTGCCAATGTCATACCTCCGTCAAATTTTCTGTTAATTTCTCAGTTAATTGCTGACGTGGCTTGATTCGGGACCCACTTTGTATTAAAAAATTAATAAAAAAAAATTAAAAATTAAAAAAAATCATTTAATATTTTTAAAATATTAAAATAATAAAGAAAGGTTAAAAAAAACCAAACAAAACTTCCCCTACGCCCTCTCTCTTCTCCCCCATCTTCATCTCCCTTCATCTTCTTCCTACCTACTGCAACCCAGAAAAAAAAAAAAAACTTTGTCCCTTACCCCCCCCCCCCCCAGGCGCCCTCTCTCTTCTCCCCATCTTCATCTTCTTTCCTCTTCTTCCCCTTATCTGCTGCAACCTAGACCAAAAAAAAAAAAAAAAAAAAAAATTCCCCCCCCCCCGTGTGCCCTCTCTCTCTTCTCCCCCATCTTCATCTCCTTTCCTCTTCTTCCTACCTGCTGCAACCCAAGAAAAAGAAAGAAAAAAAAAATACACAAAACTTTGTCCCTCCCCCCCCCCCCCCCACGCCCTCTCTCGTCTCCCCCATCTTCATCTCCCTTCCTTTCTTCCTACCTGCTGCAACCCAGAAAAAAGAAAAAAAACAACTAACGGAGAAATTAACAGAAAAACTGACGGAGGTATGACATTGGCACAAATTTGTAAGATGATGTATGACATTGTTAATTTAAAAAAATAAGGTATGAAAGTGTTGTACACCAATAATTAAGGTAGTTTTTTGTACTTTACCCTAAAATTTCCCTAAAAGAATTAAGATTAAAACCCTCGTGGTACAAACTTTTAGTAGTTTTGCCCAAGTGAGATTTTGCTATTTTTAGGCAAAGATTACTATGTAATAGTTAAGAAACGTATATGTTAGGCTTAATTACATTGCACCAATCTTTAAGTTCAACAGAGTTTAAGTTCACTTTTGTTTTTGACATACCACTCAGTGGGAGGCCTATTGATAAGATTAACGGACGCCATTTGGACAAAACATGAACTTTCTTGAAAGAAAGTCCCTTTAAGTTTTATCATAAATTAAATTGGCAAAATAAGAAGTAACTGTCTTATAAGCACATTCAACGTCCCTTGATTCCCCGATTCACACTCAACAGATTACAAGCAATGATTTTTCTATTATTAATACCATATTTGACAATCAGAGAAAAAAAATTCAACGGTAGTGTAAAAAATATAAAGTACTAATACACACTAAATACAAGCTCAACTGAACCAAACCCTTCAATACATCATTATGAAACTCAAAACATGAAATGTGGGAGTCCAGACATGGTCAAATGATCTAATACAATATAATGACGATTATGTCCATCTATTGCGTTGATTCTGATGACGATGAAATCATTTGAAGGTTCCGAGACCAACTGCAGCCTCTCCCCCGTATGGCTGGAAGCTTTCCCTGGCTCTGGAATAGCAAACATAGTAGAACTCAGAAACAATTGTGGTGAGGAAAATGAAAGCTGCCCCTGCACCGAAAACTCCCTTTCTTAGTTGCTGGCAATCTGGAGGGCTTTCGCTGAAAATGGTCCTGTACTTGGTGTGGTATGCATTCCTCACCGAACCCGCCAACAAGCACACCTCAGCGATTAAGAACAATACCCTGGTATGAGTAACATCAAGAAGTGTAAGTACATCGTATCTATATGACAATCCATTGCAAGATGTGAACCTTAAATTTTGGTGTCGAACTTAAAATCTAAACTTAGCATGCATTTATAAGAAACAAATGTGTTGATCTAATTAAATCGACAAATTATACTCAATCCATTAGGCAACAGTTTTCTCAGTATGTTATAAATCTTACCAGCAGATTATGAAAAGGATAACTGCCAAAGCTCTTGACCCTCCAGGCCTCAATGGCTTCCCGCAACAGAAGCATCGGCTTGCCACCATTATAATGACCTGACCTACCAAGAAGAACAAAAATGCACCAACCCCATAGCCAGTTGCTATGTCTGACTCATAGACACAGTAGTTGTAATTCACCTCAGTATCCTGAACGACCTTTGCCTGCCATTAACAACGCAGATAGACTGTTAGTTAGCAAGGACTACCTCATACATCAGAAACAAATGCACTTCTTTTATGCTATTATGTTGAGAATGAATAAACCAGTTTAGATGTGAATATGATGAATGTAAAACTGGTTTACTTTAAGGTCTCGGTTCGATTACTCAAAGGGTTAAGTGAAATATATAATTGCGTAGTGGGAAGCTATGACAATTTGAGAGAAGTAGATATGTATTATGTACTATATAGTATATAGCAAGAAGCAATTGCTGTCATATAATCGACACTGCCAAGGGGCCCAACCATAAGCAAAACTATATAGCGTATTATTTGGCTCATGTCAAGATTTCAGTTATTTAATTTATGGTGGGGAGGGGAAAGCTCTGTGGAATCTTACTTCCTATGCTGACTGAGGTACGGGGCTAAATCAACAACAAATTATAAGAAGGAAGTTTTTTGGATACAAAATTAATCACAACTCTTTTATTTTTTGTGTGTGATACAATCGATACTGGGGGGACGGGGAATTGAACTAAGGACCTGCGTGTTGCTAGGGTGCATGCTCTTAACCAACCGAGATACAAACCCCATTGCAATTAATCACAACTCTCATGCTCAACCAACAATTCTGAACGAAAGAGGGCGACTTTTGAAGTTCTTTGTAAATAAACTCTCTTATTTGGCTCAAAAATCTCCCAAAACAAGTTGTTTCGTTCAAGAACACCAATTTATTCAATTACATTTGCCTGAATATGTTTCAGCAATCATTACAATTTGCTCCGACAAATTCTCCAAGAAAATCATATACATGAACAGAAGAACAACACTACAAGAAAACAATCAATATCAGTAGATCTGGCCATGGAGTCAAATTATTTGTATCAGCAAGAACACAATTTTATTGCCTATCGCATTTCTGATTGAACCCACATTTTGGGGCCCGATGTGATCAGAATAACAAAATTAAAATCGAAAAGTATTAGGCCAATCAAATACCAAATGGGTTGCTTTTATTTTCTTTAATCCCCAAGAATTAAAACAGAATGCATCGAGTTTCCTGCATTTTCTCAGCAACCAAACAGAACATAACAGCAAAAGGACAGATATTGCACTAACCCAGAATCAAAATTCAATTGTCTCTACAAACATATCCATTAAAAGACAATTTTCATAGCTTAAGAAAAAGGGGAAAGAGAGAACTTACAGAGCTTCTTCTCTGCTCAGCTGCAACAGCAAGCCCAAAAGCAATGACATTGAGGATGAAGACCGTAATCAGTAGAAGCTTGGATGCCATAGCTTCAAGAACTCACTCACTTACTCCCCAGATCTCTCTCTCTCTCTCTCTCTCTCTCTCTCTCTCTCTCTAGTCCACAATTTGTACCCTTTGTCTATCTGTTTCTTCCTCTAAATACAAAATCCAACTCTGAAATGTATTGAATAAGTGAAGAAATATTTAGAAAAAAAAAATAGTGAATAGATTTATTACCATCAGAAAGCTATATGCCACCAGTTGAGTGACTTGAAAATGGGTTTATCACCTGGTTAAATTACCAAAATAGCCATTGTTGGTCAAGGGAATATTGGGAGTTAAATTTCTCTTATGTATTCTATTTTATACTACCAGGAATAACTGTGAAAGGCAGAATCATATTTAGGACTTCAAAAACAAAAATTAAGGTTCTTAATCACTTAAGATGCATACTTCTTATTGATATTGCATTAAAAAAAAACTAATAAATTTATGTGTGTTTGATGAAAGTAGTGGAGGATACAAACAAAATGAAAACATGTTGTTTGAGCTCATACTGAATAGCATATTAGCATATTAGTGTTGTCTAACAAAAAACAGACTTTAAGGTTTTATTTATATTATCAATTATCTATTAGTCCAATGATACTTCTCTTTCAAATGTTGAAAAATGTTCAAAGTTCGAAGTTCGAAGTTTCCATCTCTAATAATTAAAAAATCTCAATTCTTATTGTTTGTAAGAAATTAATGATTTTAATTTGAAATTCTGCCATTCACTTTCTCGCTCTATAAATTTTGTAGAGTTTTTATCACATGCAAAGTGAAAAGCTAGAATGCCAGTAATTTTGATAATTGATTTTTTTTTAAAATGAATAAGTTAAACCGATGGTTGTCATTTGAATCTCAGTATGTTACAAATTCAAATTCCCCAAGCTACTTACAATTTTTCAATAAAAAAGGTTCCATCATCAATTAATGCTGGAAAATGATATATAAACACAATGTGCATATGCAGCAAGACTTTCATGTCACAGTTGGACATCCCAAATAATCACTTTTTATATTTAACATACTTTTCTTAATTATGTCTCAAAGAAGCCAAGAAAAGCTTAGCCTTTTATTGGTGGAGGGGTAAATTTGGCATAGATGGATTTAAAGGATCCGTACCACACCAGAAAGCGTTTCATATGAATAATGATGTAATCAATATTGTCGGTGAGGTGTCGGTGAGGGGTTATTTGTGTAGTGGTTGTTGACAGGGGAAGAGAGGAGGGAAATGGACCATCTCCGGATTCATTTCATCAAATTCATTAAATTCATCTATTCGGGTTTTTAAAATTTAATTCAACTGTTAATTTATTATAACTTTTAAATGAGATTTCTGTTTTTAGTTTCCAGTCGTTGCATCAATTTTAAAAATCCGAATTGATGAATTTGGTATAAGAGATTCGGAGAGGATCCTTTTTTGGGAGAGAGACAGAGAGAATCAATGGATGCTTCTTAAGCGTATAAAGGCCAGTAGGCTTTTTCATCAACAAGATAGATCAAATCCAACGGCTGATATTGAGGTATTTTTGGGACTCGTGAAATGCACGAATGAAGGAAGAAGATTTGATCCTTGCTTTCAGTGTTTGCTCGTCTTTCATCGTCTCCTTTCTGGATTTATACCCTACACTACAACCTGTGCTTTATTCTCTGTGCCCTCACCTTATCTTGTTCGTTAGATTTGGCGGTTAACAAGAAACACGAGCATCGTGAGATTGGGCGTTTAATAATCGATAATGGCAGAGTCAAGATTTCGTGTGAAGAGAGGCTTCTCACAAATGTAGAAGTATTTATAAAATTACTAACTCAAAACATCATAACATATATCCAAATTTCAAAGTAATCGAAAGTTAAAATTAACATATGCTTCGATAACATGATCTATTCACAATAACCATAATTATCCTCAATGAGTTTTTATATTTTGTAACCGTTGCATGGCGTCATCTATACTATTAGAAGAATTATTAAACTCATTAGAGAGAGAACTAACAAAAAATTTACAAACCTTAACACAAGTGGTAGGATAAAGTAGAAAGGAATCATAGTTTGTAGAGAATAATGAAGCTTTACAAACCATCTTCTTTTAATCTCAGATGGAGAAAGATTAGGCGAGATTAGTTTTTTAGCAATGGTCGTTTGCGAGGCACCCACCCTTCCCCGAAAGAGTTGGGACCATTACACCTAGAAACCCCTGCCGGTCCCTTCTCCACTAAATTTATTGATAATAAATGAAAGTAAACGAAAAAGATACAGGCGGAGGGACTATGCCAAGACCCACAAAGACAAATCGATCAACGAAAATGATAAACGATACTAAAGAGAACGAAATGTCACAAGCATGAGCAAATGCTACAAAATCTGGAATTGTAGAACATCAATAATAAACATAACTATATGTCCCAAATGAAGCTGAAACATCAGCAACCTGATTTCCTTCTATAGATATGTGTACATATAAATTGCATTTAACTAAGTTGTCAGAGACAATTCTTTCATCCCACCATCAGAACCATAGAACCTCATTAGGAGCCTTAATTAAAAAAATAGTGAATAACTAACATGGAGTCTATTTCAATCCATAAATATTTTCAATACCCAACCCAAGCTATAATAAGCACGGCCTCAATGAAAGCAAGAATTTCTGCAGCAACTGAACTTACAAATTTTGTGTTTGACGCATAAGCACCGAGCGGCCCACCCTCCGATGAGCAAAAACATCCCTGCAAATCCAGCACATTCATTGGCACAAGACCTATCAATGTTAATCTTGAGCCACTTGGCCATTGACAACCTTTACATGAATGGAATAAAAGATGGAGCCGCAATAGAAAGCGGCAAGATACCCAATATTGAGAAAATAGGCAACATTGAAGAGGAGCTACCACTAAAAAAACACACTAGAGCCGAGTCATGAAACCGAGCTACTAGCCAGCACTTCGCATAATCTAGGAAACCAAAATTGCCCTCAAACCAAATTTTATTGCGAAGAAACCAAGTGCCCAATATAAAAGTACAAGGCACTATAATCCAAAGTTTTCGAGTAGAACCATAAAAAGTTGTAAGAAAAGTTTCAAAAAAAAAAAAAAAAAATTTGTAACACTGATTGAACCACTAAAGAGTGATAGACGAAAAAGCTCCAACAATCAAGACCAAAAGAGTCAAAGACCCACAGTCCAAGAACATTCCTAAAAAAAAAAAAATGTAAACAAGAGATTCAACAACTGAATTACGAAATGAGCAACAAGAAACCATCGAAATTCCCATCTACCCATGTACTAAACGAATTTTGGCCACTTGGTTTTTGATCATCAGAATAGGAGAATCCTTGTGTACAAACTAGGATATATCATTTTGTATTTCCATATATAAATCTAAATACAAAGCGATATATTCTCGGTTACACTGTAGAAATAAAAAAAAAAAACTTTTAAATTTGATTTGAAGTCTCTCGAAATGAAAACTCTTGCTTTGAGAAACTCCACAAGGACAAGTGCTTATTAGCTGCATATGATCAAATTAATCATTTCTGCAACTGCATTACGTAACAGGTAAGTAGGAGGGTTTTGTAGTTAAGTTGGTTAAAACATTCAGTACTTAAAAAGTTCCGAATTCAATTCCTCGCTCCCCGTATCACTTGCACAAATATAAAAATTTAACAAACCATTAAGTTCTGCAGGACAGTGGAGGACTTGCCTGCTGCTGTTGGAGAAGCAGTTGCAAGTTTGATATTTGCTGCCTCAAGATGTGGTGAACTGCCAGAGCTAATTCTGCTGGGTGGCCTGTTCAAAGAGCAATGCGGACGGGAACTCGATATTATCAGCGTCGAATTACTTCCTGGAAATCGTGTGAATTCTCAATTGATGGAGAAACCATGCATAACTCTGATTCCAATGATGTGAAACAAGATTTAATAGGTGATATAATGAAGAACACTAATGTTCAGCTAGCGCTTCAGGATAGCCAAGGCACAACACGCCAAGTGCACGCTAATGCCATTTGTCTCACATTTACATTTACTGATCACATTATTGACGACATTGTTAACAGAACCTCACATCAGAAGTTTAAACCTTGCACAATAAAATTTAGTCCTACTTGTGGTTTGAACCTAATGTAATGTAAATTTGATGAACTTCCTAAAAGTGCTTTTCCTGATGCACGGCACAGAATTATAGCTTTGCAGACAAAGATTTCAAGTATGAGCAGAAAGCTGATGGGATTCAATAACAAATTCAGAAATTCGGAGATAGAGAAGAAGAGTCCCGGGATACGTTGTTCGCTGTCGAAAGGTAGGCTATCACTGGCCACGCCAACGCATTCTCAAAATGGCTCAAACAGCACTGCTGGTTCGGTTGGCTCAACCAAAAACCAAGATACATGCAGTTCAAGATATTGACTCATAGGATAGAAATACAAACCCTAGGACACATGCCATGACTCCTTTACCTAGAAAATGTACAAATGGGGATGCTGTGAACAAAGATCGCTCCAAGATGCTGGTGAAGAGTTGCCATTCTTTCGCTGGTTCGGTTGATGGACATAAAATGCCGCAGGGAATGTCTCCTTGCTCCAGCCATGTCCACCCCAAACTTCTGAAATATGATGATCTAATAGCCAAACTTAAGTGGCTCACGGCAGAGTATAGGCATCGTAATATCTTTTCAGTTTTCTGATGATTTGAGAAGGATGCAGCAATGGGGTTTATGATTTTGTTTAAGAAGAATGATTCTTGCTTAAACTCTTAGGATTCCAACTACTCATTCTTCTATGCACATTTTACTTATACAGACAGGAGAATTCTAATTGGTTTAGTTTCAACAAATGAGTCAGAACTGTCAAGGCCTCCATGACAAATCTAACCAAAAACAGTTCGAACGAAAAAAGAAGAGAAGTCCGACCATATCTACGATGTTGAATCATGTAACTACAGATACGTCTTACGAATTCTTATTCCAAGACCAATTGAGCGGCCATTTTGAACTAGTAGATCGGCAAGCTGAGCCTGTGTGGATCAGTGACATACAAACATTATATACTTGCTGATTAACAAAGGTGCAAAGATGTCTGTTCTTACACAAACAAACAGATGACATGAAATAATATTACAAGAGATGCAGAATATAAGTCGTATTGTCTATCAATTCAAATGCACAAGCTATATCGGATAAACAGATGGCTATCTTTCTATATTCCTTGGATATACAAAAAAAATACATAACTTACAGTGTTCTCCTTGTGTGGCAGCAACACTTGTAGGCCTTATTGTATACGAGAGCGGGAGGCTATTCCACTTGACAGCCATAAGGAATGCATCAGCTGCATTATCAAGCAATTGAATTGGTCGGTCCATCCCTCGGACACGAACAACCCAGAAACCAATGCAAAAATATTACTACATGCTGCACTCAAAAGCTACTAGCAATGAATTATCTAAGCTCCACAGTATCAATTGACAGGAGTATTTCAGCTCTTCCGCCCAAACAATAGAAGCTTCTTAAACCCCTTCGCAGCTTTAGATGAGTTCTCGTCGCTGTTCCACTTCTTCCTGGAGTGGAGTTGTTCCGCGAGTGTTTCATCACTTGGTGGAGTAGAGATTGCTATGTCAGAAATCTCAGAAACTGGTAAATTCTTAGTTCTTGCACCATTTTCTTCAATGTTCACGGCTGAAACAATCGAAGCTTTCTTAGGGGATCCCAGAATAGGAGGAGATACACTCATTTCCGGGATACAATTTCTTTTGCCTTCACTTAGAACTGGAGATTCTTTAGACAACTCTTCAACATCACCTGTGAACTGATTCAGTTGTTGAGCCTTCTCTTCATAAGGTACCGATGAAACCAAATTGGGAGAATACCCGTTGCAGCTTCCGTTCTCCAATGCCTCTCTTTGTACCATCAAATTTCCCTCATTCTTTTCAACAGAAGATGTGCCGTGCAGTTCCTTAGTCTCTTCCAAATGATTGATGGCAGTAGTGGGTTGAGTTACAAGTGCAGCTTCTGACTTAACCGGCAGTGCTTCTGTGGATTCTACGCAAACCTTTTCCTGGATATCAGAGTTAGATGAAATTATTTCATTTGAATTCTTCAGGTTATCTTTTGCATCCGAAGGTTTGGCTTTGTTTGGACTGGGTTTCTTATTCACTGCAGCAGCTGCCTTCTGTGATGATGCAGTTGCAATCACGCCATTTGCCTTGATGCTCTGTTTTTTGGGTTGACCAGAACTTGGCGAAGTTGATAACTTTTCAGCTACTCGCGCAGTTGCAAGGCGTTCGATGGTGGAACTCCGGATGACAGGCTTATCTGATTTCTTAGTCTCATTCTTTGTGTTAGTCATGGAAATTTTGGCAGCTTTATTTTCCACTGGGGCCTTCTTAGACGTTTCTGTATTAGAACCACTCCTTTCAGCAATTCTCTTCTGGCGTTGAATCAGTAACCCCTCCATTCTCTTTCTCCGCTCTTCTTCCTGATATATATTGGAAAAGATAGTCAATAAACCAGCAAAAAGGAAACTGAAGGGAGAGGGAGAGTGTTAATAGCAATGGACAAAAATGAAGTATCAAGACATCTAAGCAAAAAAAAAATCCATTTGGTTTGGGTAACACAAAACAAAAAGTTCAACTGCATAATGAAGCCACCAAATAATAAATCTCTCACAAATTGACGGGAAAAGGGTCAAAAAATCTTTAAAGAAATTAGTAAAAATCAGATACAGTCAGTGAAATGACTATAAAATCTTTAAAAATAGCTTAGAAAACCTTACAAAGGGAGTTTCTTTCAGTGCATACCATTTCAGATTTGCTCTTGTGGACTGTGCTTTTGCTTACAGAAGCAGGTTTCTTGCTTCTTGATATGATATCAGACTTGCTTTTCGCCAAAGATCCATTTACAACTTTAGACCTGGCTTTTTGTCCAGGAATTCCACTACTTTTATCATTCCTGCCCTTACCATCAGAAGGCTGCTTAACTTCAACGGAATCACTCGCTTCAGTGTCGGGATTCTTTTTATTGGCTTCAAATGATGAAGCAATAGTTTCATAATCCATTTCGGGAGTCCATGGTGCCACAGCATGCTCCACAGCTGAACCACGGTCAAGCATCATGTAAAGGTCATCCGGTTCATGGACACCATACGCTTCAGGTTTATCATTTGAAGTTTCTTGCATGCCATATTCATCTTGAGTAGCTCCATTGATCTCTGGGACGAAGCTTATATCTGTCCTGAACTGAGAATCAGATTGATCAACTACTGATCGGTCTCGAACCATGAAAGAGTCATCCCCTAGAACATCTCTCTTATTTCTCTCAGCATGAATTGCGTCAACACCATCAAACAATTTCAGATCATTGTTGACATTCCGATTTGCTGATATATCTGTTTGGTTGTTCATGAACCAATCCCCTTCTTTAGGACATTTGGTGATGTACAATTCATTGACACAATCAGATAAAGTATCATGGGATTTGTTCCCAGATTCTTCAGTTCTCCGTGAAAATAATACATCCTCATATGTGCTATCTCCTTTCATGGTAATCCGGCCAACATTCTCGTCACCTTCGAAGTATTGAACGCGTGTTTTACTCTCATTACTTGAACCCCTCTCTGTCACCACAAAAAATTCACTTGAATCTGCCCGTTGCTTGGTCACTTTTCCTTCACCAGAGTTCTTACTTGAAAAATATTCCTCCTCAAGCTGTACATTGTGTGGTTCTGTAGCAAACGAACTTTCATCCTTGTCCCTCATGAGAAGGTCTTGGAAAGCATTCCAGTTGTCATTTTGTTTTTCCCCCTCGTATGTATTTGCAACACCACCATTTGAATCATCCACAGTGCCACGGAACTTGCCCCCACCTTGTTTCTTGTGGCGGTGTGAGGTTGATTTATGTCTCTTCTCAAATGACCCAACAGCTTCCTCTACCTGCTGTTTAATGGATTTCCCATCAACAAAGCCATCCTCGTCGGATGAATTTCCCTCAGACGCACTTCCTGTTTCTCCATCCCTCATAGAGGTTATGTAATTGATATTTCGGATAACAACCTTTCTCGAGGACTTTCTCCCGTGTCTTTGCTTATGCATCTGATCATCAGGTTCACTCTCGTAACTAGAGCCAGTGTTGTCACCGGATCCATCTTCTTCTGAATTTTCCATTACTTTTTCATGAGAATGTTTCTTTTTATTCCTATAAGATTTACGATTCCTCCGACCATCAGATTCCTGATCAAAAATAGGACCAGATTCCTCCCCATTCGGAGGCCATTTCATATTCCCAGGATAATATGGCGGAACCTGCATACCGGGAAAAGGGTAACCTTGATAGGGGTGCATTTGTGGATATATAGGACCTTGAAAATTGTGCATGTACTGAGGATGGTTTGGCCATGGGTTTGGTACTTGAGCTTTCCCATCTGTTGATGACGTCTTATCCAATGCTGGCAAGTTATTATCTGCACAAGACAAGAGAAGACGTCGTTGGAGACTGAAGCTCAGTTTTTCTCATATTACAGAACAATTTATCTCATACCACAGTAGCTTAACAATGGGTTATACAGTAGCATTTATTTAGGCAAAAATGAACCGATTTCGCACATAAGATTGTACAGATGTGAAATGAAAAAGACATCGGAACATCTATCAATTGTGATTTTAAACCCTGTCACGGTTGAGTTATCTAATATAAAGTTGCAAAAGAAGTTTTTGGGTAAAGTAGATCACAGCCAAATTATAAGTAGAAACTGGAAAGACTCATGGATGTTCAACCGTACCTTGGTTCGCGTCCTGACTTCCATGACTTGTTGACTCTGACACTGATGTGTCGAGTGAGCCATTCTTCCCAACAGAGAGAATACCTTGGTTAACATTTATCATGATATTCTGATTGGGGTCATTATCTTCTCCAGCAAGAATTATTCCAGATGTTCTCAAGTACGGCAGTTGTGGCTGAGCGCATGCCTGCATTGCTGCTATTTCTTCCATCCAAAGCCTATCTTCGTTCTTTTGCTTGTATAAATTTATGAAATTAATGCATGCTTCCCTGAAAAGAAAAAATCAAACACAAATTTTCATCTTTAATAAAGATAACACCTGCAGAACCTCTAAATGAGAAAAAAAGAAGAAAGACAGTTTTGAAACAAAAAAATTAAAAATTTATCACATTAATTTTGGAAAGAGGATAAAAGCATTGAAAATCGATTATCCCCAATAAAGGTCCATGTTCGAAAAACTAATGGAATACGGCAACAGGTGCAAGTGAAGTCAACTTTTCATACCTTAAACGTGAAGCTCCAAAAGTATCAGCAAAAGCTAAAAGATCATCTATATAGTCCAGTTCAAATCCAGCAACTAGTGCACGAGCATAAGCCATCGCTTGCTCTTTGCATAGCACTACCTTCCGGGTTTCCAAAACACGTTGAAGACGAATCCTGTTCAATACCAAAAGCTGAACAATTAATGCATGAAATGCAATATGTTGTAACCAAGTAGTTATATAATCACATATGAACTTTTGAAAATCCAGATTACTTACTTGGAGTTCTCTTCTGGCACAGCATCAATGGTTCCATAGGATTCACTGTTTAACTAAAACACCATCACAACACAACAACCGGGTTCATTATAATTGCAAGAGCTTCAAAAGGAAACAAATCGGTACTTTTTCACATATAATTGCCTAATGACACATACCTTGATTGCAGTTGACTTATTTTGATTCCCATCCGCTGTAGACATTTGAGAAACCAAAAGTTAGAATACAAATTTTCTTAACTGTAGCAGTTAAAGTGATAAGGACAGAGGGTGGCCCATGCATTGCATGGTCTGGGTTGGATCAGACGTCCACGCCCTTACTCCTGTCTTGTGAGAGGATCTGTCCTATTTTTACTCACGACCTCTATAGAAAACAGGATTTAATAATTGATTTTGATGCTAGAATAATTCGACAAATTGAGAATGGCGTAGATTCAGTAAATGCAGTCAGCAGGTAATGAATTGAAGAATATACAAATGAATTGAAGAATATACAATAACAGAGTAAATATAATGAAGGATCTCAGAGTTGCACCTTCAGTCAGTTCACTCGATTGAATTGAATTCTCAATTTGCAATATCTCCCTCTCAATGGTCACAAATCTCTCAAGAAGTTCTGGTGTGCTAACAAATCTCACGAACCTGTTGCATTCACACCAATTACTCAATCTGTCAACAGTGAACAACTATTTCGCACTTCACACACGACAAAACCCGCAACACATACAAGCTAAAGACCAGAACTTTACATCAAATCTCATGTACTCTGACCTCTCCAACTTCACTTTGTTCATCTCAATTACAACTATAAGTGTTTCTTTCTATAATTAAACCAATTCTTCATCCAAATTTAGCCCGAACCCAGATCCAAACATGGCCATCAAATTTAGAAATTATCACTCAATTATGCTAGACAATTTAAAAAAAGACATACATTTGCACAGAATTACCTCTGCACAGTGGCTTTGGTGAACCAGGAGGCACCGGAGGCCGAAGGACGAAGAGTGATGGAGTACCCTCCTTTCGAGATCTGATCTTTGGCACATTTCAAGTGACCAAGAAATGGTTCTAGAAGCCCTGAAGCCAATTTCTCGTTTGCACCTCCACCAGCAGCAAATATCACCAGTTCACATCTTTTAACACAGAAAAAATTAAACTTTAGCAGAAACCCAGATAACGTTTTGTGTTTAATTGCATAAAACAACATCAAACTACACGAAAGATTGTGTCTTTCTATGTACCTTGTTCTGGTTGGAGTGAGTTGAAAGAGAACATGGTCAAGGCGAGTTCTGGAGTCCATTGTGTTCGAGAGAGAGAGTGAGAGAGTTAGGGAATCAAAATGTGAGCTTGGTGGACATGGAAATGGAGATGTTTTGTTTGAATGGGGGTGTACATATGAAGCTTAGAGAGAGAGAGGGAGTGCCAGCAGAAGGCGATGAAGCTGAGCACATGTGGCGAGAATTTCTTCAGAGGGTTGGAGAGGAGAAAGAAGCACTTTTAGACTGTTTGTGGAAGTGGATCCCACGTGACTATGCCGACGGTCGACGGAAGCTTATCTCTCTCAAGTCTCTCTCTCTCTCTCTCTCTCTCACTCTCACACACGCACGCGCACACACACACACAGACACACACATTGTTTTCACAAGAGAGATGAATCTAAGGTGTTCGATCTTTCTTGAACGCACTCCACTTCCCGACAATCTACATCATGGTAATGTTGGATTGTAAGAATTGGGATATTATATTTAGGATTAAGTTCACTTCTACCAAGTAATTTACGCACAATCATTTTCTACATTATTATTTGGCCTAATTTTTTTTTATGGTTTCTTTTGATGATAATACACTTTCAATGTGATCATTGTGATCCAAACTTAAAACTTTCCTTAATCTTACATTAAAACAAAAGCACAAGAGAAGTTAAAATTATCTTTTCAAGAAAGATTGATCGCTGAAACCAAAACATCTATGAGTTGGGGGTGACATAGGATTCGAGGGAGATTGGAGTTTGACAGACATTGAGAGAGTTGAGGCTCAAAGTGAACGAAGTTGCAGTGTGAATCTAAACATTTTATTGAAAAATAGGCTACAAATGCGATTGAATAAGAATAGGTGAAGGAGAAGTCACACTTAGTTTTTCAGGTATGGCTACTTCCATTTATGTTTGAAATCCTGATGTTTCTCGATGATGTACATGCTGTTCGAGGCAAAGGTGGATGGCCCCTCGCATAGCTCCCTAGGGGTGAATGCCACTTGGTGTAATGTTAGTCGGGCTCTTGCTGCTTGATGTGCTGCAAGATGAGTTTGAAGTTAGTTTGAAAGGTGTCTTTGTGGGGCCTTTGGTGTAGGCCTTGAGGCTTGCAATCAAAACTAACAAAATGCTAGGCGTGCCACTGCTATCTCAATATAACAGATGTAGAACAAGTGTGTTTTATGCCAATTACTTGTGCCTCAAGTTGTTCTTGTTATCAAAGGATTGTCACAAATGAGTTAAGTCTGCACTAAGTTCTTTTTCTTACCTTGCAAACAAGGACTTTTAGTTCATAATCTTATATGTCCAAAAAGAGGGAGTTCAGAGCCTTTCAAACCATTTCCTCAATTTCAGTTTGTTCTTAATGAAAACAGGTTTATTAAGTTAACCATATCTGAATGCAAATGGGGCTACTAAGTAGAAAACAGTTGGGAACAACTTGAATACATGCTGAAAAGTACATTTAGACGATAGATCTATTACACTAAAGTACAAACAAAGAGACCCGGACAAGATTTCATGACACACCTCGACCTGGAATGTCCACTAAGACTTCGAATTGAGCTGTGCTGGCCGACACCTGGAAGGTGGCGAAGCCATAAAGTATAGTGATATGGAAAAATATGAATAAATTTAAACCTAATAATGTTTTAAGACAAGAGTGTGCTGTGAGCGGGAATGAACCCATTTCACACGCTACGTCAAAGCATAAGTAAAGTACAGTAGTGTGGGTAAGGATCATACCCTCAAAGGTAGCCACCTATGTTGAGATTTGCCAAGAATCCTCGTCGATACGAACTTTCAGCAACTAAGACCTGGAGGGGCGAAAAACAGAAAACGTGAATGGGCCAAAACAAAGTTTTTTTTTTTTTTTTTTTTTTTTAAAACCATTTCTCTTTCCAAAAATATTAACCCCTCACCGTAAAACCCGTATACTTTTCCAGAAAATAATAATACATACGTATATAGAAATCAGGCTTGAGAGCAATGAAAACCAAAGTATGTGCCATGTCAAGTATCTTAGCAAATAATATGTAAGCCAAGTGCTGTGAATCAATATAAAATGATATGTTAGCCGGAGTCACCTAACATAACCTGTACGGCTGAACCTATAGCTTATAAACCAATTCCTGCACATGAGTCAGAACCACCTATTGTGGTCTGTATGACATGGCTGGGTGTAAATAAGTACACTCAAGTGATACGATCATGTGAAGGTTGTGTGAAAAATCGTGGGTCACCTATGAGTCAGAACTACCTATTATGGTCTGTACGATAAGGCTGTGCACCGAACTTGAATCCAAGGTGAGCGTGCAGTGCGGGAGATGAACATCACGTGAAAGACTATGCCCTGGCCACATGCAGGAGCACTAACACCGAGGTGCAGGATAATGAGCTTTAAATGCATCTACGTATAACCATACACAATGCAACCACCATTATCATAATGTACTCACTTGAAGCTTACCTGGGCCTCTGCAGCATCATTCAATAGTATGCAAAACTATCCTAATGCAAATACTAAAATATAATGTATCCTTGACATGGCATTTAAATCGTAGATTCATTTAAAAACAGTTTCTGGAAATCGTTAAGCATATATATAGAAAACAAAAGCCCACTCACTTGGAGTTCGCGCTACCATTCTCTAGCACAAATATCAAGGCGTCACAAACGATCGGCGCCTAGAACAATTATCAAACCACATCTCCGAATCCTTATCAATAAAACACGTAACTTACACAAAACACATCCTCAATGACGTTCTAGAATGATTTGAGACCCATTGACCAAAAGTCAATTGTCGGTCAAAGATCGACGGTAGGGTCCAGAACCCTACATAACTCGATCTAGAAGATCCGCATCTCAGATTTCCAATCCGTAACTTCCAAATACCCACATTATGCTTCTAAAACATCATACTAAAGTTTCATTATGATCCAACGGTTGGATCTCCGCCAATTGCCAAAACTAAATGGCGGTTAACGTTTATTTTATGAATTTACAAATCCAATTCGGGAAGATTTGTACATCGGATTCCCAATCTGTAAATTCCTATAGTCTTCAAATATTACGTACTATAATGTATTAAAGTTTGGTGATGATCCAACAGTCAGATCATCGATTACTATAATAATCAAGTGATGCGCGGATATCAAATCTGAGATCAATATATCGATTTGGTGTAAAATGGCATCAGCGGCCCACTGGCCACGCGCCGCCATCCCAACTCGCTGGAAAATTTAACTATTTTTAAAAAGTCTCAAATTTCACAGAAATGAAGATCTCAGTTAGTAGAGCAACTTTCATACTTGTGACTAAGGCCAATTTGGCCGAGAAAAGCCCCAATTTCACGAAAATCCGTCGGAGCTCTAGATTTGGGTGTGTTTGATTCGACCTCCAAATTCACTCCAATGCCTGAAACATTGCTTGGGCTTTGTTCTTGTGGTTGAGGGGAGATTATTGGTGGTGGTAATTGGATGAAAACATTTCAGGATTTGAGGAATTTACACATGTTCCCGTCACACCCACGTTGCGGGTTTTACTATTTTTAAGGCTAGATTCCATCAAATTTGGGGTGGAATGGAAAGAGGGAAGGTCTTAGAGTGTTTCCCTAGTGGTTAGGTGGTTTGATTTGTCAGAAAATCGCCGGAAAAGCCTCAGAAAAAGGGTTAAATGGGTTGGGTTTGACAGGTTTTGCGGGTCAACTCCCCCTTGTTCTTATTTTTCTTCTTCTCTCCTTTCTCTCCTTCCTCTTGTCTCTTATTGGTCACTTCTCTCTCTCTTTCTCTCCCTCATAGGCTGACTTCCCTATCTTATCTCTCCTTTATTTTTCATCTCCACCGCCCACTTTTCTTTCCTTTAATTTGGGCCACACACGTGGCTCAATCAGATTTTGCTCCAAAAATTTGGAGTTTTCTAGGAAATAACTAATTTACTAAAATGCCCCCAATTTTAAACGTTAATATCTTCTTTGTTATAACTCTAAATCGCCTTCCGTTTGCGCCTACGAGTCCGTAGCAACGTGTACTACAAGAATACGCCAAGAAAACGAACGTTACGTGACACGACATGGCAGTCAACAAAAGTCAACACTTTGCCTTGAAGGGCATTTTCGGAAATTCACTTATTAAAATTATAAAAATCATAATTTTTAGGGACCGGTTGTCACATTTCACCTTGTTAGGCAAGGTTGAACTTCTTCCAACCACTTCTCTTTGTGTTTACAGAGGTTGTAAGCTAAAAAGGGATGGTTCGTAAATAGGTTTTACATTAGGGAATCAATACTACAACACTAAGGAAGGTAGTAGAGTTTTTACACTAGACAAAAGATAGTTTTTCTAAGGGAACTATTGCTAAAATGATTGAATCTAGGTTGATTTTAGCTTTCTGGATGCAAATCTGGCTTGAAAGCAGAGTTTGTATGTTGTTTGTTTGATTGGTTGAGTGTCCTTGTTTTTGTTGTCTCTCTTGGCTTTTATAGGCAACTTAGCCCGACTGGTTTAGCTTCACTCTTGGCTGAGGGCTTTCAAGGGTAGTGAGTCATGTTGTATTTACACCTTTATGTCATTAAAAAGTGCTTTTTGGTTGGTAGTTAGCTGGTCTCTGTCACTTGTCACTTCAATCATAGGCACATGGCCTATGCCTTGGCTAAAAAGGCATCAATTTGCTTCAGGCTTCGTAGCTGGGCTTCGGGCAATGTCATCTCATTTTGGCGCTTTTGGGCCTTCACGTGCACATGAGAAACGGAGAACTAATACTTCCTTTATCAAGGATCTTGTTTGTGTTTAGGAAAGCTTAAAATTTATACTCTTAATATTTTAGTTATTGCTTTTATTGTGGTGTGTGAATTCAAATCATCTAATGCTCGTAGCATCTAATGCTACGTAGCATGAATGTAACATCCCACATCGCCCAGGGGAGTGGATACAGTAAGCCTTATATGTATCTTCCCATCTCTACCTAGCATGAGGCCTTTTGGGAGCTCACTGGCTTCAGATTCCATCAGAACTCCGAAGTTAAGCGAGTTCGCGCGAGAGCAATCCCATGATGGGTGACCCACTGGGAAGTTCTTGTGTGAGTTCCCATAAACAAAACCGTGAGGGCATGGTCGGGCCCAAAGCGGACAATATTGTGCTACGGTGGAGTCGAGCCCGGGATGTGGTGGGGGCCCGGGCCGAGATGTGACAATTTGGTATCAGAGTCAATCCCTGGCCGGGCCCCTAAGGGAGGTGGATTGTAACATCGCACATCACCTAGGGGAGTGGATCTAGTATGCCTTATATGTATATTCTCATCTCTACCTAGCACGAGGCCTTTTGAGAGCTCACTGGCTTCGGTTCCATCGGAACTCCGAAGTTAAGTGAGTTTGCTCAATAGCAATTTCAGGATGGGTGACCCATTGGGAAGTTCTTGTGTGAGTTCCCAGAAACAAAATTGTGAGGGTATGGTCGGGGCCTAAAGCGGACAATATTGTGCTACGGTGGAGTCGAGCCAGGGATGTGGTGGGGGCCCGGGCCGGGATGTGACAATGAAAGTGAAGTCATAAGAAATTAGATTTCATTTATAGATAAGTAATATTCTTTTGTCAGGTAGTCTAATTTATTTGTATTTTTGTTGAACAAAAAAATTTACACTGATTTGTTCATTTGGTCCGATGTGCTCCTTTTAACTTGATCTTCAATTCCAATGGCCAGTTGACCTACATCATATTTATTTATTTATTATTATTAAGGGGAGACGGAGGGCTCGAAACTACTGAGAGTTTCAAACCGGGACGCATGGGTGAAAATCTAAAATCATATCTATTATAATATTGGACCACTTGATTGAGCTAACCTCGATAACGTAATTTAACATGCAGCACTTCTATATAAGAATATCCCTATGATAGACCATTATGATTATGAGCTAGTGGTTGAGAAGTCCATAGCTTGATTTCTCTCTTCTGCAAGCTTGTTTACGAAGAGAGCAGTAAATATAGAAAACAAAGAGAAAGAGGGGGTCCTCTCACTTTTAATCTCTCTCTCATGTTGGATACGTGATAATATGTGTGAGAAAAGTGTGAGGAAAAAGCTATAGTTGATTTTGCTTTACTGATAATGTTGAAGACTTGAAGCGAAATGGAGGGAGGGAGTGGGCAAGGAATCATAACACTGTCAAGCACCAACCGCAAAAAGCTACCTCCCAAATATTGTCCTACCATACGCTCTCATCCTCCTCCCATATATCCTAGTTCAAATTTTCCATTTTCTCCTCTTCTTTCCTTAAAATGATTTGTCTTATCCATTCATCATGACTACTAATTAAAAATAAGGAAAACTAATGAAAAAAGCTTGAAAATTTTGAGTTTTAATGATAAGTACAAAATAAAGGGTAAAATGAATAGTATCAGGATTGACTTTTTAGTGTAAAAATGTGGTTTTTCGTTAAAGTGAACAGTACTGTGAGCTTTTCGTTAAAGTTCCCTTAAAAATATGATGAAAGAATGAGAAAGAAAGAAAATGGAAATAAATTGCTAGGTCTCCACTATGCCTGACAAGTTCTGACATGACCCGTTAACTCGACACGACACGACACGAAATTAACAGGTTATCGGGTTGACATGATAACGAATCGGATCGTTATCGGGTAACTTGATAAGCATCTGTTAAGATAATGGGTCGGTCTAGGTATACACGTGGGTAACCCGTACATGATAAAAAAATATTAATTTAATAATTTTATACCACTAAAAAGAAATACTATAATTAACAACAATATGATTTAATTCTGAATTGAACTGAAAGTTAATATATATATATATTTAAATTAAATTAGAAAATTGATGACCGTTGGATCGGTTGACATTTAATATTGGTCCTCCAATGTTTTTCTTAGCCCTAAATCACTCTCTCTTATTCTCGAAGGCTCGAATCGAAGCAGTCGCTCTCTCTCTCTCTCTCCCTCGAACTGAACTCTCAAATCTCAGTCTTGAACCTCAACTCTGGCCAACCCTGAGTCTACCACCATCATCTCCAATCACCCTCCACCACACCACTGTCACCACATACAACCTAGTAACCCACCACCAGTCGATCTGCTACTTTGGTCTCTAATTCTCTCTCTCTAGATCGAGCAAATCTCGAGCCCTAATGGAGGTAATTGTTGATTCTTTCGAATTACTTTCAACATATAAGGTTTTGCTTCGAATTAGTTTTCGAATTAAGATTGGTTTCGTTTCTTCAATGGGGTTTTTCATTTCTAAGGTTTGTAAAAATTGGGGGTTTTCACTTCGAATTAGTTTTCGAAATAATATTTATGTGGCAATATGATAAGTGCAAATTTATAATAAAAAAAAAATCTTAATGGGTCATAACGGGTCTGGTCATTTTACCTGTAAGAACTTGTTAAGATAATGAGTGTGACACGACGTGACCTGTTAAGATAACATATGTTACACTAAAACGACATAAACACGAAAAATACGACCCATTTGCCAGGCCTAGTCTCCACATGGAAAAGAAGAATAAGAATGAGTAGGAAATAAAAAATTGAAGCGAGAATGACTCTCATTCATTTCATTTTCTTTGTAACCATGCTCTAAAGTCAGACGGGAAAGATTGGAAGCTACACATTGGCTTATAAAATTGCGGATGTGACTAAATTTTGGGGTCTTGGTTCCTTTTGATTGTTTTGTATGCATGGGTTTAGAGAGTAAGACTATTATGGTAGACCGATGACCAAGCCTTATGTGTAGCTCGACTTGCCTAATTCATTATCATTTTATTTTATTTTATAAATAAAATAAAATAAGACATTATTGGCTCAACAAACATATTTCTTTGAATCTTGTCTATGCATGAAAGTTTTCAATGTATATTTGTTTTCTTCTTATGGTCTGGACCTTGCAACGCCAATGAGAGACTGAAATAATTGGCTTTGCCAAGTGCCATTCCAATTATTCACCTTTAATGCTATTGCCTAATAAGCCATAAACCTTCTTTCATTCGACATTTTATATTGCACAGAGTTGTACTTGGCATAGAGGAATTTCAAGGTATACTACTTTATTTTCATAAATCATATGTAAATTTTAGTTTAATAAAAGATGATGGAATAATGGGATTTCAATCATCGTGGGTCGATTCCAACAGCTGTTTATGGTTTTATATGCTAACAAGAACATCCAACAATTTATTAGTCACAACGATCACCACTCACCTTTCTGTTGCATTTTAAAATTATTTTCTTTAGCTTGCTCCAGAACTTAAGCCAAATTTGATGATTTCAAAAAATAATTGAGTACCCTCCAACCTGTATATGGCATCCCAAGGCTAGATGGATGTAAAGAAATTGAATTTCGAATTCCGGAGTTTATTTTATTTTTAATTTGTTTGTTTCTTTGTGCATTTATATTGCCCCACACTACAACAACAACAACAACAAAGCATTTTCCCACTAAGTGGGGTCAGCTATATGAATCCTAGAACGCCATTGTGCTCGGTTTTGTTTCATGTCCTCTGTTAGATCCAAGTACTCAAGTCTTTTCTTAGGGTCTCTTCCAAAGTTTTCCTAGGTCTTCCTCTACCCCTTCGGCCCTGAACCTATGTCCCGTAGTCACATTTTCGAACCGGAGCGTCAGTAGGCCTTCTTTGCACATGTCCAAACCACCGGAACCGATTTTCTCTCATATTTCCTTCAATTTTGGCTACTCCTACTTTACCTCGGATATCCTCATTCCCAATCTTATCCTTTATCGTGTGCCCATACATCCCACGAAGCATCCTCATCTCCGCTACACCCATTTTGTGTACGTGTTGATGCTTTACCGTCAAACATTCTGTGCCATACAACATCGCTGGCCTTATTGCCGTCCTATAAAATTTTCCCTTGAGCTTCAGTGGCCTACGACGGTCACACAACACGCCGGATGCACTCTTACACTTCATCCATCCAGCTTGTATTCTATGGTTGAGATCTCCATCTAATTCTCCGTTCTCTTGCAAGATAGATCCTAGGTAGCGAAAACGGTCACTTTTTGTGATCTTCGCTAGATTGCTCCGGTCATTAGTGTGGATAAGTATATAAATGGATAGAGATAGGAAAGCAAACACAAGATGTACGTGGTTCACCCAGATTGGCTACGTCCACAGAATAGAGGAGTTCTCATTAATTGTGAAGGGTTTACACAAGTACATATGTTCAAGCTCTCCTTTAGTGAGTACAAGTGAATGATTTAGTACAAATGACATTAGAAAATATTGTGGGAGAATGATTTCGTAACCACGAAACTTCTAAGTATCGGAGTGTGGTATCGTCTTGACTTGCCTTATCTGTCTCATAGGTAGATGTGACATCTTCTCTGGAAGTACTCTTCCTCCATCCAGGGGTGATATCTGTAACTGGTGGAGATGCACAAGGTAATGTATCAATTTCACTTGAAGCTTACTTGTAGTTTCAGGCTTGGTCAAGCGCGATACAAACCATGTAGTAGGAGTCCCCCAAGTCGCCGGGCTAAGGGATCTGCTGAAAGAGGTGACAGACAAGGTAAGCAATCAGAGCTTCGGCTGATTGTTCACATTCTCCCTATCTTGCAGGCAGCATGAAGGATAAAGAGAAGAAAAATGAGAAGAGATGATATGGGATACTTTTGCTTTTGAAGAAGTAACTTTCCACAGGCTTATTCTTGAACCGGGCTGGAGGGTTTTCTGGTTTCCTCCAGAGTATAAGGCCGACTGAAGAATTTGAGGGTCAAAACAAGTCTATCAAATCTAGAGTACATTCGACCCTGCTGATATGGGATACTTTTGCTTTTGACAGAGTAGTGGATGTATCGGCACGTGTGCTGTTACGCTTGTCTCCACATGCTTCCTTGTATCCTTCTCACTTGCCCTATTTGTTCCTCAAGCAGATGCGGTATCTTCCCTGGAAGCATAAGATGTTGAAGATGAGTACTCGAGAGCAATGCCAGGTAAGTAATCAGGTAAGGGGTTCTAGGCAGTCAGTTCCTGGTTGGAAGCTTGATTCCAAGTGCTGACTGATTGCTCTCTTTCTCCTTGTTTTGCAGGTAAGAACAAGGCCAAAGGAAAAGACAGGGAAAAAGCATGATATGGGATACTCTTGCTTTTAACCCTGATGATATGAGATATTCTTGCTCTAGTATAGCTTGTTTACAGAGGTATTATCGGGGGGAAAGAAAGCTGAATATTTCGAAAGGCTTCGTTGGGAGTGCCCTCTCAGATAAGAGAAAGGGTTGAGCATTTATGCAGGTCTGCCTGTCCGTTAGGGATGGAGGTCGACATATATATGAGTCTCCCTAACATCAAGTAATAATGCTATTCTTTTACCCTGCTTGGTCATAGCACGGTAGTGGGAGCTGCCAGCTTCACATGTTTTAACTCTGTCATAGCACTTTGAAAAAGTGATCTGTGGTATCTGGAAAGCTGATGTTGCGTGTGAAGATTACAGACAAGCTTTATCCAAGAAGATCCAGCTCTTGAAGTTGGGAAAATGGTGCCTCTTCGGTTTTCGAACAAGCAATCCTGTCGGGGATCTGGCTCTCGAGATTCGGAGAACGATGCCTCTTCGATTTTGAGAAAGCAATCCTGCTAGGGGTCTGGCTCTCGAGATTCGGAGAGCGGTGTCTCTTCGATTTTTGAGAAAGTAATCATGTTGGGAGTCTGGCTCTCGAGATTCGGAGGGCGGTGCTTCTTCGATTTTGGAGCAAGCAATCTTGTTGGGAGTGTTTTCTCGAATGTGAGTAAAGGTTGGGCATGTTTGCTAGTCTACCTTGCCACGAAGCACAGAGGTTGACACACATGGACTTTCCAATTATCCAGCAGTGGTACTGTTCCTTTACCCTCTCTTCTATTTTTGAGAAAGTAATCATGTTGGGAGTCTGGCTCTCGAGATTCAGAGGGCGGTGCCTCTTCGATTTTGGAGCAAACAATCTTGTTGGGAGTGTTTTCTCGAATTTGAGTAAAGGTTGGGCATGTTTGCTAGTCTACCTTGCCACGAAGCACAGAGGTTGACACACAGAGACTTTCCAATTATCCAGCAGTGGTACTGTTCCTTTACCATCTCTTCGATTTTTGAGAAAGTAATCATGTTGGGAGTCTGGCTCTCGAGATTCGGAGGGCGGTGCCTCTTCGATTTTGGAGCAAGCAATCCTGTTGGGAGTGTTTTCTCGAATGTGAGTAAAGGTTGGGCATGTTTGCTAGTCTACCTTGCCACGAAGCACAAAGGTTGATACACAGGGACTTTCCAATTATCCAGCAGTGGTACTGTTCCTTTACCCTTGTGGGTAATAATATGGTAGCTAGACCTTCAAAATTTATGTGTCTAAACTTTGTTAGTGTTGTTTCTTTGCAATTCTTTTACCCTTCTTGGTCAGAGCGATGTAGCGGGAGCTGCAAGCTTCACGTGTCTCAACTTTGTCAGAGAACTTTGGCAAAGTTATCTGTGGTACCCATGAGTTACTGTTGCATGTGGGAAGTGGGTGATTGAACAGTACGATTCATGTGCTTTCTACTTCGCCAGAAATCTTCGACAGAATGCCCATAATTTCCGCAAAGCTGAGTGTGCGTGTGACAGGTGCTGACAATGCTGGAAAAGTAGGTGCCTCTTCGATTTCTGAGATCGGCCCTCGTGGTCTCTTAGCAGCCCAGCTTTTGAGAAAGCAAGCCTCTTCGATTTCTGAGATCGGCCTTCGTGGTCTTTGAGCAGCCCAGCTTTTGAGAAAGCAAACGCCTCTTCGATTTCTGAGATCGACCCTCGTGGTCTCTGAGCAGCCCAGCTTTTGAGAAAGCAAACGCCTCTTCGATTTCTGAGCAGGCGCCTCTTCGATTTCTGAAGCTTCGTCGAGTGCAGATTTTTTTAGGGGCTGACATTAAGTTCCAAAGCACACTTGAATATCCACCAGTAGAAGCTCCATTCTTGCACTTCTAAGATCTTGATTTGTCCGACCTCTTCTCTCTTTAACACCTTTGAAAATGTCTGGCCCCTCCGACCGTCGTTTTGACTTGAACCTCGTTGAAGAGGCAGTCCCGCCTTCTCCAGACAACATATGGCGCCTATCCTTCGTCTCCTCTACTGGTCCTCTTACCGTTGGGGATTCCGTGATGAAGAATGATATGACCGCTGCGGTAGTGGCCAGGAACCTTCTCACTCCCAAAGATAACAGACTACTTTCCAAACGGTCTGATGAGTTGGCTGTTAAGGATTCTCTGGCTCTCAGTGTTCAGTGTGCAGGTTCTGTGTCTAATATGGCCCAACGCCTATTTGCTCGAACCCGCCAAGTTGAATCATTGGCGGCTGAAGTGATGAGTCTTAAACAGGTAGGGGTGGGCACTTAGAACCGAAAACCGAAACCGAAACACGAACCAAATCGAACCGCACCGAACGGTTTGGTTTTGCGGTTTTGAAACGGTTTCGGTTTTGAAACCAAACCGCAACATAGAAAACGGTTTGGTTTCGGTTTTGGCTTTTGAAAACCGCACCGAAACCGAACCGCACCGCAAATATTAATAAACATTTAATTAAATGTCCATATTATATTTCATGTTTTAATTGGTCGTTTGTTAAAATCCATACACTTAGTATGGACTCAACCACACTAGAATATCATCATTCATCACTTTCTTTTGTTCATTAACTTGAAGAACCTTTGTTATTTTATACCATCACACACACATATATGTACAAGGGTGGACTAATCTTGTTATCAAGAGTCGAACAATGATCTACTAAAAGCCACTCATTTGAAGCATGATATCACATATTCTAGTATGAAAATTTCGCTCACGTTTAATGAATTCAAATTTATTCAACTTGTTTTATGAAAAATATTGTAAGGGACACTTTTTTGTTGCACAAACATGTTTTAACATCACAACTACATGCAACATGCTAATTGTTTACATAACAAATGTCATTTTCCTATTACTATTGGGAAATGCTTTTTAATATGTTAAATTGCAAATTGTACATTTTTTCTTAAAAACCAAACCGAAACCGTTTGAAACCGCACCGAACCGAACCAAACGGTTTGATTTCATTTTGGTTTTGGCTTCAAAACCGCACCGAACCAAACCACAAAAACTTGCGGTTTTGGTTTTGGTTTCACTCAAAACCGCACCAAACCGAACCGCGCCCATCCCTATAAACAGGAGATTAGAGGGCTCAAGCATGAGAATAAACAGTTGCACCGGCTCGCACATGACTATGCTACAAACATGAAGAGGAAGCTTGACCAGATGAAGGAATCTGATGGTCAGGTTTTACTTGATCATCAGAGATTTGTGGGTTTGTTCCAAAGGCATTTATTGCCTTCGTCTTCTGGGGCTGTACCGCGTAATGAAGCTCCAAATGATCAACCTCTGATGCCTCCTCCTTCTAGGGTTTTGTCCAGTACTGAGGCTCCGAATGATCCCCCTCCGGTGCCTTCTCTTTCTGGGGCTCTACCGACTGCTGAGACTTCTCCTAATCAACCTTTGTGAAGGCTCCCTCTTGTTTGTTTATTTTGACTCAAGTATATGTACATATTTGTAACTTATCGGGGATATCAATAAATAAGCTTTCCTTCATTTCAACGTATTGTGTTAAATACACCAAAGCCTTCTTCGCTAAGTTATTTGAATTTTCTTTTGTTGAAGCTTGTATGTTGAAGCTTTGTGAGTGGAGCATGTAGGTTGAGGTATTGTTCCCTTAATTTCCCGAGTGAGGAAAACTTCTCGGTTGGAGACTTGGAAAATCCAAGTCACTGAGTGGGATCGGCAGTATGAATCTTAGAACGCCATTGTGTTCTGTCCTGTGTCATGTCCTCCGTTAGATCCAAGTACTCTAAGTCTTTTCTTAGGGTCTCTTCCAAAGTTTTCCTAGGTCTTCCTCTACCCCTTCGGCCCTGAACCTCTGTCCTATAGTCGCATCTTCTAATCGGAGCGTCAGTAGGCCTTCTTTGCACATGTCCAAACCACCGTAACCGATTTTCTCTCATCTTTCCTTCAATTTCGGCTACTCCTACTTTACCCCGGATATCCTCATTCCTAATCTTATCCTTTCTCGTGTGCCCACCCATCCAACGAAGCATCCTCATCTCCGCTACACCCATTTTGTGTACGTGTTGAAGCTTCACCGCCCAACATTCTGTGCCATACAGCATCGCCGGTCTTATTGCCGTCCTATAAAATTTTCCCTTGAGCTTCAGTGGCATACGACGGTCACACAACACGCCGGATGCACTCTTACACTTCATCCATCTAGCTTGTATTCTATGGTTGAGATCTCCATCTAATTCTCCGTTATTTTGCAAGATAGATCCTAGGTAACGAAAACGGTCGCTCTTTGGTATTTCTTGATCTCCGATCCTCACCCCTAACTCGTTTTGGCCTCCATTTGCACTGAACTTGCACTCCATATATTTTGTCTTTGATCGGCTTAGGCGAAGACCTTTAGATTCCAACACTTCTCTCCAAAGGTTAAGCTTTGCATTTACCCCTTCCTAAGTTTCATCTATCAACACTATATCGTCTGCGAAAAGCATACACCAAGGAATATCATCTTGAATATGTTCTGTTAACTCATCCATTACCAATGCAAAAAGGTAAGGACTTAAGGATGAGCCTTGATGTAATCCTACAGTTATGGGAAAACTTTCGGTTTGTCCTTCATGAGTTCTTACGGCAGTCTTTGCTCCTTCATACATATCCTGTATAGCTTGGATATATGCTACTCCTACTCATTTCTTTTCTAAAATCCTCCAAAGAATGTTTCTTGGGACCCTATCATATGTTTTTTCCAAATCTATAAAGACCATGTGTAAATCCTTTTTCCCATCTCTATATCTTTCCATCAATCTTCGTAAGAGATAGATTGCCTCCATGGTTGAGCGCCCTGGCATGAACCCGAATTGGTTGTCCGAAACCCGTGTCTCTTGCCTCAATCTATGCTCAATGACTCTCTCCCAAAGCTTCATTGTATGACTCATTAGCTTAATACCCCTATAGTTCATGCAATTTTGTACATCGCCCTTATTCTTGTAGATAGGCACCAAAGTGCTCATTCGCCACTCATTTGGCATCTTCTTCGTTTTCAAAATCCTATTGAAAAGGTCAGTGAGCCATGTTATACCTGTCTCTCCCAAAACTTTCCACACTTCGATTGGTATATCGTCTGGGCCTACTGCTTTTCTATGCTTCATCTTCTTCAAAGCTACAACCACTTCTTCCTTCCGGATTCTACGATAAAAAGAGTAGTTTCTACACTCTTCTGAGTTACTCAACTCCCCTAAAGAAGCACTCCTTTCATGTCCTTCATTGAAAAGATTATGAAAATAACCTTTCCATCTGTCTTTAACCGCGTTCTCTGTAGCAAGAACCTTTCCATCCTCATCCTTGATGCACCTCACTTGGTTTAGGTCCCTTGTCTTCTTTTCCCTTGCTCTAGCTAGTTTATAGATATCTAACTCTCCTTCTTTGGTATCTAGTCGCTTATACATATCGTCATAAGCCGCTAACTTAGCTTCTCTCACAGCTTTCTTCGCCTCTTGCTTCGCTTTTCTATACCTTTCACCATTTTCATCGGTCCTATCCTTGTATAAGGCTTTACAACATTCCTTCTTAGCCTTCACCTTTGTTTGTACCTCCTCATTCCACCACTAAGATTCCTTTTGGTGTGGGGCAAAGCCCTTGGACTCTCCTAATACCTCTTTTGCTACTTTTCGGATACAACTAGCCATGGAATCCCACATTTGGTTAGCTTCCCCCTCTCTATCCCACACACACTGGGTGATTACTTTCTCTTTGAAAATGGCTTGTTTTTCTTCTTTTAGATTCCACCATCTAGTCCTTGGGCACTTCCAAGTCTTGTTCTTTTTTCTTACTCTTTTGATATGTACATCCATCACCAACAATCGATGTTGATTAGCCACGCTCTCTCCTGCTATAACTTTGCAATCCTTACAAGTTATACGATCCCCTTTCCTCATTAGAAGAAAATCTATTTGTGTTTTTGACGACCCACTCTTGTAGGTGATCACATGTTCTTCTCTCTTCTTAAAGAAGGTGTTGGCTAAGAAGAGATCATATGCCATTGCAAAATCCAAGATAGCTTCCCCATCCTCGTTTCTCTCCCCAAAACCATGGCCACCATGAAAACCTCTATAGTTGCCTGTCTCCCTGCCCACGTGTCCATTTAAATCTCCTCTTATAAATAACTTCTCCGTCTGAGCAATTCCTTGCACCAAGTCTCCAAGGTCTTCCCAAAATTTCTCCTTCGAACTCGTATCCAACCCTACTTGAGGTGCGTACGCACTAATCACATTGATAAGTTCTTGTCTTATTACAATCTTGATTGCCATGATTCTATCTCCTACCCTCTTGACATCTACAACATCTTGTGTCAAGGTCTTGTCCACGATGATGCCAACACCGTTTCTCGTTCTATTTGTGCCCGAATACCATAGTTTAAACCCTGAGTTTTCTAGATCCTTTGCCTTACGACCAACCCACTTAGTTTCTTGTAGGCACATAATATTTATCCTTCTCCTCACCATAACTTCTACTACTTCCATAGATTTTCCCGTCAAGGTTCCTATATTCCACGTTCCTAAACGCATTTTGCTCTCTTGAACTCTACCCTTCTGTCCTAGCTTCTTCACCCTTCCCCGTCTAATAGGATCAAAGTACTTCTTTTGTGTGTCCCGTGTAAAGTTGATAGGAGCATATGCTCCCAAACAACTTTGAGTGGAGTCGTTCGAAAAGAAGTTTCTATAGCCCCCTTGCTCATTTAACACTGCATCCGGGTGCCGATGGAGATACAGCGACCCTTGCTCACTTATCACTGTGCTCGGGCCACACAGCGCGCCACTTACGGGTGACGCCCTAGCTTTAGTGCGATTTCGTTCTTGATTCATTTTCATAAGGATTCGACGTGATCATGGAGTGCCGGCTGTCGACTACCTGACGCCCTCCCCCTCCTCATTTATCCGGGCTTGGGACCGGCAATGTAAGATAAACTTACACGGCGGAGTTTATATTGCCCCACACTACATTAAAAAAATTCATTGTAGAAATATTGTTTGGGAAGGTGCTGGATTTTTCCGGTGGAATGACTTTTCCTTTAAACTCGCTGCTTAACGATTTGAACTTTTTCTTTCTCCCAAGTATAAATAGAGTAGTAACTGTTTGGAAATACTCCATTTTAAGTAATTTATGAGTAAAACATGGACACTGCTTTGGTGACAAATTTATCGTTTGTAATCATAAAAAAAATAATTCAATTAAGATCACCTGAAAGCTTGTTTGTAAATGATTTTGTGGAACTGGTAACCGTGGAAGGTAAGCAAAAGTAGTCCTCAGCTAAAAACCATTTATATTTCGAGCACTGGTTTATAAAGTGTTAGGAAATAAGGTAATACAAATTTTTAGACATAAAGTCCTATTGTGAAACTACGATCTACCTTACATTAGCTGGAGACATTAAGACGTTTTATCTATGATAGTGATGACCAAACAGCAACCACCCATTTGAAAGGAGTAACATTCTGGGTCCATTGGCTATATATCTTTATTTTGGATTTCATGATTAAGCATTGATAGGAAATCTTAACCACCACCACCGGAGGACAAGCAAAACGTTCATTTCCTACTGCCTTCTTATCCTACGTTTCTTCTGAGTGTCACACAACTTTGGATTCCTTGTGCTCCATGTGGCTTGAATTTGTGATTAAAACTAGGAGCAAAATCATCCCAAATAATGTAAAAGTGGAGCTATATTTTTGTGAAGGTTGACCTAACTGTATATACATGTGAGCATGACCATGGACTGATCTAAATAATTCATAGTACTCACTTGTGCCATCGGGGTAAAAATTGATTTGTGGCATGTATTACTATGTGTAAATCTTCCTTATTACAATTGAACCAAATTCGATGTTGACTACCTAACAAATAATCATTAATTTGAGCTTGTCTGAGATATTTGATATCACATGACAAGAGTTAAATGGACTTGACTTGAGAGTGAAGAATGATTAATTAAGGGTTAATTACATTTTACATTCTTTAGATTTGTAGTGATTTTTAAAACAGGCCACAAAGTTTCAATTTTCTCTATTGCATTTTCAGATTTTAAAATTGTATCAATTGTTCATTCGATATGATTGATTGTATGATAATCTTTAAATTGGTGACATGGTGAGCTTGAGACCCTTATATGTGCTGATGCGTAAGCAACATTTGCATAACAACAGAAAAGTAATCAATTTAGTGGATGATTAGACGTTCAAAGAGACAAAAGGTGCAATTGATATAATTAATTTCAAAACCTTAGAATTGTAATGTGTCAATATGAAAAATTAAAACGTCATTGTTTTGAAACCACCACAAATTTAAATAGTGTAAAATGTAGTTAGCCCATTAATTCAAAACTGTATAACCAGACTTTTCAAAATTTCCTGCATGCATCTTTTGGGGAAATAAAAATGAAAGAGTTCTCAGGTATGCTCAGTCCAAATACCGGTGATTCTATCTACTGACTCATGAATATTTTAAGGATTTTATGTTGTTAGCTACTAAACTTACACTCAATTTCTGGTTGATTTTAGCGAATAGTGGGAATACTGATGGAATGTAAGGAGTTGATGGAGAAAATCGTTGACGGAGAAAATCGAATATTTTTAGGATTTCGATTGGTTGCTATTGAACATTTGCACAATTTTCAGTTTGTACCCAATACTGAAACTCATGATGCAGTTTCAATATTCGGCGGAAGGCAACAAAATATTTTGATGATTTTCAATTGGTGGCTATTAAACTAGGGACACTTTGTATCCGGTCCTTAGTTGGTATAATTCTTTAATTGAAATTTTTAATTTTTAAATTATACTTCATATCACTCATTATCACAGCAAAATTATTGGAGACCATTGTAACTGAAATCCCAAATTTCAATCCCCCAATTCAAGCTATTCTTCTGTTTATAGTTTGTACCCAAGATAGACTTTATGAGCCATAAAGTATGAATAAAAACAACTTCAAAGTATGCCATTGAACAAGTCTCGTATCTTCATTACAAACACAAACTCACTTCAGAGTCTATTATGGAAAAGCAGATGTGAAGTCGCCATACACGCTAATAGAAAAATTATACCCCATGCAATAAGATTGTACCCCACCTCCCAAAAACACCCCTACCCCCACCCCCACCCCACCCCAAACACCCGCATATGGCATTTTTAATCTCATTGACTGCAAAAATCTTCCAGTATTTTTGTTTACCTGATTAGCTAGTTTGTACCCAAGATTAAAAACTGATTTTGCAGTCACCATATATGATAAAAAAAAATGTACCCAATTGTAAATACCAAAATTCTGTATCGAATAAAACAAGAATATGTGTACAAAGTAGATTTGTATTGATTTGAATTTGTAGGTTACAATCTTTGTTTACAATTTTCCTCTAATTCGGTCTTCAAAATTGATGTAGATGTGTAGGTTATTGATCCAAGGGTCGTGATGACTTGATCTCAGACGAACGGTTGAACGATTGCTCCAAGTTTTGAGCTTGGATCAATGCGTGGATGGTCTTTACCTCAAGGTGCGGCAAAGATGATGTTGATGCAAGATTTCGTTGATTCAAGGGTCTTGGTGACTTGATCTTGAAACGAACGTCATTACAAGTTTTGAGCTTGCAACAAAGTCTTGAAAGAATCAGCACAAGTGCTTGTTGATTCTTCAAGGGAGTGCTTCGGCTTTGGTCGAAAGAAAGCTTCAGCTTTGGTTGTGTGTTCTTTGAAGAGAGCTTTGACAGCGTACTAGTCTTCAAAGATTTGTGCAGAGGTTCTTCTTCATGTAGAATTTTCGACCCCTTTGTGTGTCTTGGGTCCTTATATTTATAGACTTCCAAAGCCATGCATTTGGATGGATTTGGCCTTGATTTGTGTCTTGATTCATCCATGGGAGAATTTAGGCATGTTTTGTGTCTTAATTGTAGCCACTTTCCCCTATATTGGCCGAAATTTATAGGCCTTGTTGCCTATTTTGTGAGCAATCTTCAATACTTGCTTGTTTTATGAAGATGTTTTAGCTTTCTTTCCGATTTTGGAAGCAATTTGGGCATGTTTGCCAATTTTAAGGGATACTTTCTCCCTTGTGCTGAATTTTGGGAAGTTTTATTCTTCCTTTGCTTGATTTATGCCACATGTCATTGATGACTTGTCTATTTGTGATGAGTCATATGTCATGTGGAGTTTTGTGATGCGTCATTTGTATGCAACGAAATTTACATGTCTACACCAATGCAATAAGATTGTACCCCATGTCTGGCCTTTTAAGCCCCGTAAAGGAAAAAAAAAAAAACTTATTCGAACATTTTTACAAACACTTGTTGTGCATACCAGAAATTTGCATAAACAAAAATACAAGCTAAAGCGAAATGCTTGCATATTCAAATACAAGTTGGTAAGAATATACAAAAACACCTTAACAAAAAAAAGAAAGTAAAAAAAAAACCCTCAAACTGGTCGTAGGATCTCCAAGTTCCTATGCAAATGCAATGCAGTTCTTCCTCACTTGAAATACCTCCAACTGGGTAGAACTATGGTGAAAAGATTACCCATTTAAAATTTTAACAAAGTATGTCTGATGTAAGAATATACAAAAACACCTTAACAAAAAAAAGAAAGTAAAAAAAAAACCCTCAAACTGGTCGTAGGATCTCCAAGTTCCTATGCAAATGCAATGCAGTTCTTCCTCACTTGAAATACCTCCAACTGGGTAGAACTATGGTGAAAAGATTACCCATTTAAAATTTTAACAAAGTATGTCTGATGTAACAAAAAGAAGGGATGCAATTCAAATCTTCTGAAAAAATATATGTTTGTTTGAAAGCTAGCGGAGAATGTACAAGTACGGCTCAAATTTTGACAAAATTTGAATTGATGGATTTGAATGCAAACTAAAAACAAAAAACGGAATAGCTTGAATTGCATAACTGAGATTTGAGAGTTTCAGTTACAATGCTCTAATTATTTTGATAGTGATAATGAATGATATGATCAGGGTATTTATAAATTAATTTTTTAATAAATAAAATAAAAAGCTGAAATGAAAATATGTAAAAATGTTGATGTGTACAAAGTTTATGGACCTTGATCAGAAACTAAAATTCAACAAGGTTTTAATCATAGAGTAGTGGTAACTAGGGACTGGATTCTAATTTCTCCATTAAACTATAACACAATTTTCGGTTGTTTGATATCGAATGTTGATACTAATCATGGCCACAATAGTCATTTCCTTTTTGAGCAAACAAGTCAATTTCATGTTAAAATGTTTTCAATATATAGTAATAATTGAAACCTTGCATGCCAAGAACGTATCCTGAAGTCCAAAACAAAGCCCTGGTATTTTGTAAGCATCCATAATAAGACCGAGTAAACCCTAAATCCGAAGTAGAAAACGGTACATATTTTGATGTCAACATCACGACTTCAGCCACATGCTCAAGATTCCTCCTCATTCTGCTATTACTTGATAATTACAACTTGTATTATAAAGAGTTAATTCTAATTTATTACTACGAAGTTTATTAGTTTTCAACATTTCAAATATGGAGTTTTTTTTTTCTTTTTTCCTGACAGAAACCATATAGAACACAACTTGTATTACTATAAATATTCATTTGTATATTTTGACAGAAGCCATGTAGAACACTACTTGTATTACTACAAATGGGTCGTTCAGAGGCGTAATGCAAAAGTTCTCCTGAAGAAACATCAGAGGAATAATTATTAGACACCTTATATAAGAGTTGGGAGATGTTCCACGAGCCTTCTTCGTGGCCGCCCATAATAGGTCTTTACACGGGGCCATATCCGGCCCAATGGTGGCACGACACTGACTCTCCAGAATTTTTCTTGGGATCACTACTACAAAAGGGCTTTATTGTGTCAGTGTGTGATGTTGGTTTAATATAATATAGTGGTGGACAAGACATTTGCGATACCTACTGAACATGACGTCGGATTTACTGTTGGTTGTAAGCGTCATAAATAGTCTATGTCGCTTTTAACCAACGAAAACAATTAATGTCACTTATAACCGACATATATTTTAATAATTTTTAATTACTGGTGTCACATTAAAGAAAAACCATGTCGCTTTTAAGCAACATGAAGTTGGTGTCGGAAAAGGTGTCCCTTCTAGCCGACACTAATGATTTTTTTAAAAATATTTTAAAGCCTGCGTGGGTTCCGACCAACATAAATTTTAATTTTTTTAAATATTTTGAAACCCGATGTCGGTTGTAAGCGACAGATTGATGGCCTACTCACTAGAAGAAAAAAGCTCATCTATCACGGTGAATGCTCGTGATAAATTGCAATCCACCACGGACACTGTGCCCGTTAGTATTCTGGATGTGATAAAAAGTCTCATTTTCTGTCACGGGTTATGCCCGTTGTTAACTGCAATATGACAACGGATTGTACCCGTGGTAGATTGAGATCTAACACCACGTGCTATGACCGTTGTCGATTACTAATTAACCACAGCTAATGCCCGTGATAAATTGCAATCCACCACGATCACTGTGCCCGTTAGTATTCTGGATGTGATAAAAAATCTCATTTCTACCACGGGTTATGCCCGTTGTCAACTGCAATATAACCACGGATTGTACCCGTGGTAGATTGAGATCTAACACCACGTACTATGTCCGTTGTCGATTACTAATTAACCACAGCTAAAGCCCGTTATAAATTATTTTCCAAAATTAAAAAAATTTATTTAACAAATATATATATATATATATATCTGTATTTATATATTTTAGTATAGAATAACCAACAAAATTGCAGATTTACTACAATATAATAAGCACATAAAAAATACTTGATAATATTATAACATAATTTAAAAATACTTGAGTTTCCAAATGAATACATAAACGGAAGTCATAAAGTACTATCCATGTAGTGCCTAATGAATACATAAACGGAAGTCATAAAGTACTATCTATGTAGTGTCAAAGTACAATTTTCTAGTCTAAGTACGAACTAAAATTACTCCCCAACTCGGACGTACTTTGATGGCCAGGCAATTGTACTAGACACAGCATCCTCAAGGACACGAAATTCACTTGTAGGGCGGTACAAAGATATATTCTCCACTCTGACAACAGTTACCCAAACTTTCCAGCAATTAGGACCAAGCACCATGTGATGAACTTTCGCCTCAGGATTTGTTGATTCTATTTCTCCAGTTGCAACAACTTGTCCATTTCCGAGCCAATTTAGTAACTTGCATGAAGACCCTCGTAAAATACCAACAGGTTGTAACTAGCATAAAGAAATCAAATAAGAACATCAATTTTAAATGATTAAGTTATCAAACTATTTAACAATTATTATCAAGCGTGTGTTTACTACCTGAGAAGTGGCTTTAGAACCTTCTTTTCTCTTAATGTTGTCTCTTTCTATGTTTGGACTACTTCTCTGTGACAACCAAATGTGGAAGACACAAAATTCGATCAGTTTATATCAAAATCTCATAAGTTTCATAAGCTAACTATTTAGTACTTGTTCTCGTATACCTGGGAACTGGCTTTGGAAGCTTGTCTAGAAGCATCATCAGCTTCGTGTGCACTTCTTCTATCACATTGTATCTAATAACAAAACAAAAACAATCTAATTATCAACATCTGCTATGTCTTATTATATTTCCACTGTGCTATACTTGGGATCATATATGTACCTGAGAACTAGCTTTTGAAGTGTGTCTAGAACCATCATTAGCCTCTGGTGCACTTTTCTTATTACATTGTAACTGATAAAAAGATAAATGCAAATAATCAAAATCAAATGAAACAACTGATAACAAGATAGATGCAAAGAAACTATTAGCTGCATAGACTAACTAAGCCTGAAAGTGAACATGTTCACTATTTTCAGTTTCATACATGGGGAGATGATCTGGAAACCTGGTAACTGGAATTGGGAACCTGTTTTACACCATTCTTAGTTCTTTGGAGATCTATACAGCCTCCCTGTGACTAGTGAATATGTAAGAAATAGAAGTTTATCAATTTCAGATTCAACAAAATACCATTATTTACTAATGACACATTTTTACCTGAGGCCTATTTGTGGAGACTTGAATTGCATCATTGGTATTAGTTTCTTTACCATTTCCCTGCAGCGATATGATTAGAAGTTAGAATATATTTTTTAGACCGTTATTGTTTTATTTGTACTCATTAAAAAACCAATCCAATGAGTCTTTTGTAACAAATATCTCCCTTTCCGATAAAAGATGTGGTTACGAGGGTAAAGTTGGATGTATCAAGTATTGCTGACAAATATTCATCCAGTGTTGGTGGGTATCTACAGTGGAACCGTTGGCTTCCCTCAAGTAAGCTCTAACTATATACAAATTGATCATGCCGTAAATCTTTTATCATTTTTATAAATATATACAAAGTTGCATATATAATTACCTCATTTTGTTGTTTAGCCAACACAAGATCAAACACTTCCCGCAATTTTCCTTCGACATTTTGTAGTCGGTCTCTAAGCTCTCGATTACTCATGCTGGCATATGTTTGGGCATCATATCTAGAAGGTGTAACCCCATAACCACCTCCACGAAGTCGACCTCGATGTTCAGGTCCAAGTGCTTGTGATAAGGCATCATCTTTTATAGAACCATTGTCTGTTGTTGGCATTTCATTAACCAACTTAATGTCATCCTATACATTTAAAAATCATTTACAAGATTAAAAGAAAAATGAACAAAAAATAACACAAGGATAATTTCAAATTGAAGCTTCGTACCATTTTCTTTGACACTATCTCATTTACCGGTTGACCATTTTTTCTTGTACGAGCAGCTATCCAAAGACTGACTCTATTTAAATCCTCCTCAGGTGTACCTTTGTTTCTCTATTAATTAATCCATAATTTAAACTCCATATAAGTGTGTTGTCACTGAAATGAAATTAAAATATATACAAAGGTTCATACCAGCTCGTCCTCCAAGTGTGCATATCCTTTACGACTCATCACATGAGGGAGAGTATGGAATGATTTCAACTTTTTGAACTTCTCACTAATTGCCTAACAAAGAAAAACAGGTAACAAGGAACTTCATTTAACCAACATCCATGCATAGAAAACCTAATCATTAATTTAAAATTTAATACAAACAAGCTTACATCAAACTCAGGAGAGCATCGATGTTTAACAAATTTGTCCCAATCAGCTTGTTTCTCAACATTAGCAGGCTTCAAGAGTTGCATTTGTTCCATTGCATCAGGACCATCATCAAGGGATCTTATTTGTTTTGTCAACGTGGCTTTGTATGTACGCCAACACCCAGACATTTGTGTTAATAATATCTTTTTACGACAGGGTGCCAAATCGTATTTTTGCTGCATTAACCATGAATCTTTATTAACATAAAAAAGATAATTGATTTTTATATGTATTATAGAAGAACAATAGTTAGGAAATAAGAGCACAGCTTCAGTTATAAATTTTACCTTCACAGCAGCCCATAATTTATCTTTCAAAATTGTAGGAACTTCATCCCAACTTGCGTAAGTTACTGGTATTAGTTGTCTTGCAAGGATCCCTGCCGACGAACTCAAACTCGCTGATCCAACACCAAAATGTTGTCCTTTGTAATTGAATTGAACACCAATTTGTTTGGCCTTTGACAGAGCATTATAATCCAACATTGTTGGACCTCTTCCCTTTCTCTTTTTTGCTTCATTCACATCATCACTTGAGTGAATCTCGTCACCGTCTGGCAAACCATCAAAATCCATAGACACCTAAAAATTGAAACCAAATTCGTAGAGAGATTAACAAAGGAATGTTTTCGGTCTTAGAAGAAAAAACCAAGTTAGAGAGAAAGATTTCGTAGGGTAACCAAATGCAACTACAAGACCACTCAATTCATACCAAATTTATAGAGAGAGATCAGTGAATAATGTTTGCGTCCTAGTAAAAAAGAACGATGTGAAGAGAAGGATTGAGGGGATAGCCAAATATAACTGCAACTGACTGGGGGAACTTTGAACGGCAGTTTCTTCGCTTCGTGGGTTTTTAATTAAGTTTTGTTTCCAATAAAAAATATATTAACTTTTATTATGTTAATTGTTTTACAATTATATCATCATTGGGACTCTCTTATAGCCATAAAATTAAAACTTTATTAGGACTCTGATACTAGGGGTGGGCATGGGTTGCAACTCTCTTATACATCATTTTTATAAAATAAGGCTGCAGCCGCTGCACTGCAATGCACAACAGCACTGCAGCAGCACATATTACACTCACAAGAGCTGTCTTTAAGAATTGAGGATGCACTGCAGCAACACATATTAGAGGAGTATTGAAGCACAGATTGTGCCCAACCACACATATTAATATTATTATCCAAATCCAAATTCCAAATCCAAAATAACATCCAAATCCAATCCAAATTAACATCTCCAAGACATCCAATGCAAGGTCCAAATCCAAAAATAACCCAAAAGAGAAATTAGTGAATAGACCCTATGAAAACTTAAAGAACATTGTGGTAATCTATCCATGGTTCCTAACCGAGGTGCAAATTATACAGCAATTGGTACTTAACATACAATAAAAATTGTTTAGGGTATGATACTTATAGACATTTGAATTACCTTGTGGCTTCGAAATGGATTGGTCAGAACTCAGGAGTCAGGAGACTCATGACCATGAGGTGGTGGTCGAAGTTGAGATGAGCAGATAGTGGTGGTCGGAGACTCGGAGTCGACTTTAGAGAAGCTGAGGGAGGGAGCTCAGGTATCATGAATCGAGAGGGAGGAGAGTAATGGTTACTCTCCATCGATGAGAACCGTATTGAAGGTTTTGTGGATTTCGCAATCTGGGCTAAAAAAATTGATAACCATAAAAAAAGGACCTCAAGCCAAGGGAAGAAGGAAGGCTGCGTTTTGGGGAAGAAGGAAGACTGCATTTGAGGATCATCCTTTTTAGATAAAGAAATCGTTGAAGATAGGGTTTGAGGATGAAGGAAAGCTGGGTTCGGGGAAGAAGGAAGGTTGGGTTTTGGGAAGAAGGAATGGCTTGGGGTTTGGGGAAGAAGGTGGGCTGGGTTTTGGGGGAGAAAGGAATGGCTGGGAAGACGTCCGAGGGAGGGGTTGGGTCGGACGAGGAAGGAGACCGTCCATCTCCTCTGTTATTTTGTTCTTTTCTTTTTTTTTTTAAATTTTTAAAAGGTCAAAATGATAATAAAATTCCAGCTCTGTAAAAATAAGGACAGATTGTGAGATTTGAATGCAAGCATCACGGCTGACGTAATACTATTGTACTACTCTATAATTTCTCGACACCGGGAGAGAGAGATAAAGAGGGAGCAGAGGGAGGACCGAGGTTAGCAGATTCCATCGAATTGTAATTATCATTTTTTATTTATTTTGGTCAAATCGCAAAACAAACATTCAAAGGTCAAATAAAGAGAAAAAATTTTTCGAAGGTTATCAACGAAAAATCACGATTTAACGGTTATTTTAACTCCGATTTTGATGATTTTTTACAGCTACACTTCTTGACCCTATATGAATACAATGAATGAATTCGATCTTCAATTTAAAATATTTACATTAATGGATATCACAAAATCTTATGTTATACTTAATGAAAGTATGAATAAACTCTTAAGTGTTATCAAATCTATCATTTTGATGGGATACGCATTCTACGAAACTAATTTCAACGATCCAACCGTCAAATTTGTTTGTATATACTTCGAGATCGCATATGCTAAAAATGGCAAAAAACAAACATTTAGAGATCAAGTAACGAGACAAACAATTTCGACGGTTATCAACGAAACATCACGATTTAACAGTTATTTTAACTCCGATTTTGATGATTTTTTACAGCTACACTTCTTAACCCTATATGAATACAATGAATGAACTCGATCTTCAATTTAAAATATTTACATTAATGGATATCACAAAATCTTATGTTATACTTAATGAAAGTATGAATAAATTCTTAAGTGTTAGCAAATCTATCATTTTGATGGGATACGCATTCTATGAAACTAATTTCAACGATCCAACCTTCAAATTTGTTTGTATATACTTCAAGATCGCATATGCTAAAAATGGCAAAAAAAAAATATTTACAGATCAAGTAACGAGACAAAACCTTTCGACGATTATCAACGAAAAATCACGATTTAACGGTTATTTTAACTCCGATTTTGATGATTTTTTACAGCTACACTTCTTGACCCTATATGAATACAATGAATGAACTCGATCTTCAATTTAAAATATTTACATTAATGGATATCACAAAATCTTATGTTATACTTAATGAAAGTATGAATAAACTCTTAAGTGTTAGTGAATCTATCATTTTGATGGGATACGCATTCTACAAAACTAATTTCAACGATCCAACCGTCAAATTTGTTTGTATATACTTTGAGATCACATATGCTAAAAATGGCAAAAAACAAACATTTAGAGATCAAGTAACGAGACAAAAAATTTCGACGGTTATCAACGAAACATCACGATTTAACGGTTATTTTAACTCCGATTTTGATGATTTTTTACAGCTACACTTCTTAACCCTATATGAATACAATGAATGAACTCGATCTTCAATTTAAAATATTTACATTAATGGATATCACAAAATCTTATGTTATACTTAATGAAATTATGAATAAACTCTTAAATGTTAACGAATCTATCATTTTGATGGGATACGCATTCTACGAAACTATTTTCAACGATCCAACCATCAAACTTGCTTGTATATACTTCGAGATCGCATACGCCAAAAATTGCAAAAAACAAACATTTAGAGATCAAGTAACGAGACAAAAAATTTCGACGGTTATCAACGAAACATCATGATTTAACGGTTATTTTAACTCCGATTTTGATGATTTTTTACAGCTACACTTCTTGACCCTATATGAATACAATGAATGAACTCGATCTTCAATTTAAAATATTTACATTAATGGATATCACAAAATCTTATGTTATACTTAATGAAAGTATGAATAAACTCTTAAGTGTTAGCGAATCTATCATTTTGATGGGATACGCATTCTACGAAACTAGTTTCAACGATCCAACCGTCAAACTTGTTTGTATATACTTCGAGATCGCATATGCCAAAAATTGTAAAAAACAAACATTTAGAAATCAAGTAACGAGACAAAAAATTTCGACGATTATCAACGAAACATCACGATTTAACAGTTATTTTAACTCCGATTTTGATGATTTTTTACAGCTACACTTCTTGACCCTATATGAATACAATGAATGAACTCGATCTTCAATTTAAAATATTTACATTAATGGATATCACAAAATCTTATGTTATACTTAATGAAAGTATGAATAAACTCTTAAATGTTAGCGAATCTATCATTTTGATGGGATACACATTCTACGAAACTAGTTTCAACGATCCAACCGTCAAACTTGTTTGTATATACTTCGAGATCGTATACGCCAAAAATTGCAAAAAACAAACATTTAGAGATCAAGTAACGAGACAAAAAATTTCGACGGTTATCAACGAAACATCACGATTTAACGGTTATTTTAACTCCGATTTTGATGATTTTTTACAGCTACACTTCTTGACCCTATATGAATACAATGAATGAACTCGATCTTCAATTTAAAATATTTACATTAATGGATATCACAAAATCTTATGTTATACTTAATGAAAGTATGAATAAACTCTTAAGTGTTAGCGAATCTATCATTTTGATGGGATACGCATTCTACGAAACTAGTTTCAACGATCCAACCGTCAAACTTGTTTGTATATACTTCGAGATCGCATACGCCAAAAATTGCAAAAAACAAACATTCAAAGGTCAAATAAAGAGAAAAAAAATTTAGACGGTTATCAACGAAAAATCACGATTTAACGGTTATTTTAACTCCGATTTTGATGAGTTTTTACATCTACACTCCTTTACCCTATATGAATACAATGAATGAATTTGATCTTCAATTTAAAATATTTACAGTGAAAAACGCCGGAAGAGAAATTTACGAGCTGTAAGCCACAAGAATGCATACACATCTCCAAGTTCGATGATCAATGATAATTTAAATGCTTATTCAGAACAAGAAAACGCAATCAAAAGATATAGGATAAAAGAAACCTAAGTGATGCAGAGAGGTTGCCGCTGATTGAGGGAGAGATGACCGGAGAGACGACCAAACCGAGACCGGTCGGAGACGGAAGAGATGGAGACAAAGGATTGACGTTTTCTTTTTAGGGTTTCACAGTTTCACGCAAGGGGGAAATAATTGGGATTTTAGATTTTGATATCCTCCAAAATATTTAAAAAAAAACACAAAAAAACATCCACCACGGGTCGATGGCGTGGTGAATTTTCAAAAGGCGGTGTGGTTGTTTGAAGTAACCACAACGAGCATATCGCGTGGTGGTTTTGATATTCCATCACGGAATTAAAAATCGTTGTAGATTATTCACTTTTAACAACGGGCCAAAATCTGACCGTGGTGAATTAATATTATCTACCACGAGCTACATTTAACCATGGTAATTAAATAGTTCTACCACGAGCTGTTGATGCCCGTGGTGGAATTGATGTGGTAAATATGCTGTTATGTACTAGTGACTCTCCCCCGTGTTTTCTTCTTCCTCTCTCGCATCTTTCTTATTTGTTCTTCCAATTTATAAACCACCCCCCCCCGGCCCGTGTTTTCTTGTTCCTCTCTCGCATCTTTCTTATTTGTTTTTCCAACTTCATTAATTCCTTCTTCACCACAGTAAGTTTTTCTTGCTTCTAATATTTTTATTTTCTCCTCTTATGTTTAATTTTTATTTACAATTTGTTTTTGTAGGGAATTTATTTGAGCTGGTTGAGTACATAAAGAATTGATCGACAACGGAATTCTTCCGTAATTCAGGTTTCAATTTGTGTGTCATAAAATTATATTATTAATTTTTATTACGTATTATATATAAGTTAATTTTTATTTATTAAAATATTATATGAGATAACATAAAAAAAAGCAGCTGCTTATTTTTTAACTTTGGGTTAAACTTTTTATATTTTATATTTTTTTAAGCTTGTTTCCTATCGCTTTTAGCTGACGACATTTGTCATATGTGTCGGTTAAATTGAAATATTTTGGGCGGGAATTTTCCTGCTTGTTTTGCACGCAGAAATGGATTGGGAAGAGGATTTTCTGTCAGTGTCAAATGTGGCATCGGTTTTAACCGACGCAACCTCTACTTATTTTGATGCAACCTTTACTTACTTCGATGCCACTTGCAATCAAAGTCAAGTCTGTAAGGCTCGCGTCGGTTTTAATCGGCGCATCATGCGCTCTTACCAACATGAATTTTCAGGACTACTAGTTGGAAAGATTGCGGAGACTGGCTTGTATCACCAAAGACTGCCTAGTATTCTCTGCAGTTTTCCTCTAGCTGCCTGTTATTTTTTTTTATAATTTTTTTATAATTTTTTCCCTATAAATAGCTAAGTCAAACAGAGGAAACGGCAATCGACACTTACTACTCAAAACTCTCTCAAGTTCTCTTTTTCTCTCTACTACTTTTTTGACTTTGGCATTGGAGACCCTTTGGTAGACACCCTCATCAAATCAACTGTCCAAAATTTGCATCTACAATGGAAACCCAAGAGACTCCCAACTCAATGAGGGACATTTAATGAGAAGCTGAAGATTGCTGCAGTATTAGTTTATTAGTTGACTTGTACTATAACTAGTCCATGAAGCAATGTTTTGTAGATGAGCAGATGAGTTTTAGCATTTTTAGTCCAGTTTACTCCACCCCAAGCTCATCCTTCTATGTGTGTGTGTGTGTGTGTGTGTATTTGTTCACCCCCTAAATTCTTCATGGTCCTGCGTGTTGGTTAGGAATTTACATGAACATGAAATTTAGAGATTATGAGTCTGCCACTACTAGTTGCAGGAAGCTAGTAAATGGTGTGCATGTGTGTGAGAAAAATTACGCTTATTTCAACCAAACGATTGTGTCATTGAGAGGGAGAGCTCAACTTAGTTCTTTTTCTGCCTTAAATGCTAAGGATATGTCATTGGTGAGTTAACATGACACTTGTTGTTGAAGCCTTGACACTAAAAGAGAGAGAAATTGCTTAAATGCTTGTATTGAAATGACAATAGTGATTCAAAGAGAGATTCACACTAATATAACAAAGCTATTACAAGAGTGATTCATAAAGAGAATGCTTGTACAATTATAAAGCTTTGACTCTGAAAGAGATGAGAGAGCTTGCTTGATTGAATAAAGCTTTAAATGAAGAGGTTTACTCCGTTGGTTTTTGAGAAATTTGTATGTTAGTTTGGTTGAGTGTCCCTTTCTCTTTCTCCTTGTACTCTTCTATATGAAGTGCTCCATCAAACCCTAGTCTTCACTCATCTTCAAAATATCTTCATTTGTGGTCTACAATAAAAAATGCCTTACAACCACATGCTTGTTCTCCACGCCAAGACAAGTTTGCCCCATAGTCATCCTGAAGCCATAAGACCATCACCCAAATATTGATCAAAACCAACTTAGAATGGTGGGCTCGAAAGTAAAGGGTTTTATCCCAAAATTGGTCATTTTATGGTTCAAAACTTCAAACAGTATTAGTATTTTTTCTCGCCTTTCCCTTGGTGTAATACAAGGTTTCTAATACACCAGAAGACATCATGTATATATAAATGAAATAATGATCAATTTTGCAAGCATATTTAATTTTACTCTATTGTTATAAAATTGTAACTTTGCCATTGCATGGGGGCCCAACATCAATGCAATCCAATGATACTAACCATTCAATTAAGAGACCTCATTCAAAGATTGGATATCAACGGTTTCTTTTGTTGTTGTAAGGATGATAATTAGACAAGGATCTAAAAATTAGACAGTTTGGATTATTGAAATCCAACACGGAGTGCCTTGACCAATGAATCCATTTCAACTATTCTTCAAAAGAGGTACCTCCTAAGAAGGGGGTACTACACATGTTGAAATATACACACATGAGCATTCATGCGTTAACCAATTAGCAGCTGAATACAATACTAACTACTAATAATTCATCTAGGCTCACTCCACAATGTAATCACGTGAACCGATCCTTTCATTATTTAGGTCCTCATAGAACATTTTTTCCAAAAAATTAGTCAAATTACAAATGATTTGGTGCTTTGGTTATTATTTTGCATATTTCATAACAAGGTGTTTGTCCACTTATTAAATAACGATTAGATAACTAAATGATTTCTGATTTTAATGAATTTTTCTAGGATTGATATTTCCGTGATAATATAAAGAGTGAAGCGTTCAAATTATAAGATGTTTTATAAAGTGGCTCCAACAAGTTATTATTTTCATAATAAGTTACTAACTTGTCAGAGCTTATTGTACGTGTGTGTGTGTATGTATGCAAGGAGGAGACCTTATTTTAATTTGCGACTTGTATATCGTTCAAACAGTCAAATAAACCCTTTTGATGGTTTGTAAAACGTTCAATAAAGTAAATTTGATCAGCATACGTGTACATATTACTGTGCTCCTTTTATGGTAATAATAATGTTAATTGAAGTATACAGACAAGAAGTTACTTTGAATTTGTGTAGAATTCAAAGGAGAAAGAACTGACAATGAAATTCGCTTAATTAGTTTCACGTGCATTATATATATATATATATATATATATATATATATATATATATTTGGTCCTCGACATTTGGTGGTAAAAATAGAACATTAATTTTAAATTCGTCAAGAAAATGTCCCAATGCATGCTATATAGAGGGACCTTCAACGTGTTTGAAGGGTTCCCATTTATTTCCAGAATCTATCTGCTTAATGCTGGTCAAATCTTTTGTTTATTCACACTTATCAGTTTTGTCAAAATCAATTTGAACAGTAACACATTCCATTCTAAAAAACTTGAAAAATAGAGGCTTCGGAGGCTCTATTTAAAGCCGTTCATATTCAAAGCACATCTGGTAAGCACAATTCTCATTATTCAACAGAGTTAAAGAACAAGGTAGAAAAAGAAAAACTAGGGTTCCATACAAAAAACCATGAATCGTTCATCAGCCATTAGCTTGAAGCACAATCTTTTCAGCTTCCAAAAGCAAACCCAATTGGCCAAACGCGCCACGAAATCTTGCGATGTGTTTCTTAACCATAGAGGAATCGACACAAAGAGAACAATCGTCTCTTTGCTTTACGACCATCTTTCTCGACTCAACTTGCGCCCTTTCTTAGATAATAGGACCATGAGGCCTGGAGATAAACTGTTTGATAAAATTGATAGTGCAATAAGGGGCTGCAAGGTTGGTGTTGCTGTGTTTTCGCCTCGCTATTGTGACTCGTATTTTTGCCTTTATGAACTGGCCCTAATCATGGAGTCCAATAAGAAGGTCATTCCTATATTCTGTGACATCAAGCCCTCTCAGCTTCGTGTCGTGGACAATGGGCAATGTCCGCCGGAGAAGCTACAAAGTTTTAGGTTGGCTATTCAAGAGGCTAGGAATACCGTAGGGTTGACATACAACTCCTCAAAAGGGTAAGATCGACGAATCTATATTCATTTTTTCCTTTTAGGTTTATATAGACTACCAATACATAATATTTGCTGCTTAATAACCATTTCGTTTTTAGTTTTTAGTTTTTTTTTTTTTTTGAAAATTGAAAACTTGTTTGGTAACTATTTTCATTTAAAAAAAAATGAAAAATGAGAATTGAAGGCCAAATATGAGAACTCAATAAAGTTGTTTTCAATTTTCAATTTTCATTTTTCTAACACTGAAGAAGCTGTTTGATAACAACTTCGTTTTCAGTTTTTATATTCTCACTTGTTTTTTTTAACTGAAAACTAAAAATCGTGCTTGGAATAACTACTTTCAGTTTTCATTTTTAACCAGAAGTTGAAAACAAAAAAGTGAAACTACTTTCTTGAGTTTTCAAAAAATATTAGGTAGCCAACGTAGTATAGCGAAAAAGTACATCTGCAAATGCTTCAACAATTAATCCCTTTTGATTTTCTTACTGAATTTCCTTGCGGTTTCTTTTGGGTTATATAGGAACATGGCAGATGTTGTAACAACTGCTGCAGACATTGTAATCAACAGCCTGAGGGAGACTGAGAACTAAAGGCATTCTATGCAGCGTCTAAAAACTCCATTCGTTTATAATTACGATTCACGCTAAATAGTGAAGTTATCATCATAACATGAACTGATGATCCTTGATTACTTTAGTTAATTCATACTGCAATAAAGTAAATTTTGTATACAACGATTTTAATTACTATTTCCAAATTGTTTAATTCTTTTTTTCTATGTAACAGACACCATAGTTGAAGCTACGTGCCTGTTAGTTGACATGGAATTGTACTTTACGATATTCTTTGTAGTTGTATGCATTACAAAAGGTTCAATAAGAGTTAATGCACACAATTCAACCTTTGTTCATGAATTTCTGAATATTTGTTCATCAGTTTGATTCTTTGATCGGTGCGTATACTCTAGTAATTACTTATACATAATGGTAATTAAGAAGAGTACAGTCGGACGTTGATGAATTTATACTGTTATGTTCAAGGCAGGTAGCCAAAGGGGTACACCAAACCTATGAAGTTAACTAGATATTAGGAAAGTATTCATACCAGATGCCAAGATTAATACCATTCATGTACTTCTCCCTATTGCTACTTATTACCTTCATTGGCCCTTACAAAATTTCGATGGGAAAGAATGCAATCCTACAAAAACTGCCACCCTAGGGATTGAAAAAAACTGTACACATTATGGATAAATTGATCTGGCACTTTGATTCGAAGGGATTTTTCTCTGTCAAAAGCGCCTATCACCTAGCCTTCGAGGGGATCCAGCGAAAGAACGACGCTGCCTCTTTTTACAAAGTAGTCATTAGTGACGAAGATTTTCTGATGGTCCCAAAAAACCATTGTAAAAAGAACATTTTGCGACCATAAAATATGGGTCGTCGGTAACATGGCATGAAACAAATTTTTATTACTAACATACATAATATCCTTGGAAAAAGTCTCAAGTTTTGTTGGAAATTCACTTTTGTTTGGCGGGAAGAATTGGCGCTAGTTGTATTAATGATGAGTAAAGTTCTTATTGGAAATAGAATGGTTATTTCTGAAGGTTTACTCATGTTGATGAAATTGATTTAGTATTTTCGAGGGAAAAAAAGTCATCTCGGTAATGTCTTTATATTTTTGAGGGAAAAAAAGTCCTCTCAGTAATGCTTTTATATATTCGAGGGTGATTAGTTGTTGCCGGAAGTAATCATATTTTTTCCAACAAATTTTTTTCTTTGTCAGAATAAATTTTTAAGGCATATGGTTTTGTTAGAATCAATTATTTACCAATGGTTACATGTGTCGTTGGAATATTCTTGAAATAAGTTTGATGCTTAATTTAAACTCTACAATAAATAGATCATATAACTTAGAATACATATGGAGAAGATTCGACCATAAAATTAAAAATAAAACCGTTGAGCAAAAAGGTGTATAACTTAATATAGTATTCTATGATAAAGAAATAATTTGCTTGCCTTTGTTAACTCATAACATTTGTCATGGACATTGAACAAAGTATAACCACATCACTTCCACAACTAAATTTTCAGACAAAAAAAAAAAAAAAAAACACAATCACAATGAGAGCTTATCTCACAATTTCATCATCTTCGTCATCATTTTGGTTGACTTGAATACCCCCATGCGCCTCTTCTTCTTGGTATGGCTCATCATCATCATCAACATTAGGCATCTCATAAACATTTCTAGGCTTCGTGTAGTGGACTTATTGCAGTTAATTATGAGTTATTGAGAGACCTATTGTTTTCCTAATAGGTGGATATCAATAGGCTTTATGTGACTATAAAAGGTTGGTCCCTGCTCTCCAAAGATAAGCTTAATAGTGTGCTGAGTCCTATTGAAAGCATAAACATCCAGTTTTGTGAGAGTAGAAGACTATCTTTATTTTGAGCATCATGTCTTCTTCATCCTCAGGTGTGTGTTTAAATTTGTGTGTTAGTATTGACTCTGGTTAATTATGATTCTATGTGTTAGTTGATAATCATGTGTGTAAGCGATTCTTACTTGTGGTATCAGAGCATCAACGCACTTAGAGTTTAATTTTTGTCAATACTACTATAAGAGAGTATAGATTGAAAAGGAATTATTAAAAGTACAAAAGCTACCGTGTTTGTGATTTGTTTGATATATATATATAGAAAGCCTTTAAGGGAAGAGATCCCTATTTTTCAAAAAAAAATGGGGATACCCTCTTGATCGTTGGATTTGACTTTAATGAAATTATGTGGTTGAGATCTATTCAGCCTATTTGAAAACCTTATGCTATGGAAGGTAGAAATTTGTCTTCTTCCTTCTTCATTTTTTTTTTGTTCCTTGTCCTGGGCTTTCTGTTTTTCTTGCTTCCACATCATGATCATGTTTATATTATGGATTTCTTATCTCAATTTCTTAGAAATAAATCAGATAAGGTATGCTATGGCTTCTCAATTGCTTGTATATATACTTCTTTTGTTCCCCAAATTCAATTAATTTTAATTTTTCTTGGTTTATTGATGATGCTGGGATGAATTTTTTTTTTCCTGGAATAATTTGAAGTAACAAGTTCATATCACTTAATTGAAGAAAATTATAAAATTAGGGATTTTGTAAGGTTTTATTCTATTAAATACAAGAAGCATGTTGATTATTTTGTTTGAATCAACAATTATGTAATTCATCGATTTTGCTTATGATGAATTTTGTCTCTTAGGACAACAACCTGGACTTGGAGTTAATCTTTTAAGAAACAATGAGATTTTCTACTAAAGTGGATTTTTTTTTTTTTGTATTCTTATTAGATTGCTAAGAAATTCAACTTGTGATTTGTAAGTTATTCGATAGATTCATTTTTCCACAAGGGAATTATTTGTCTAGCCCAACTATGAATCAGTGTATAATGAAGCATGAAACATTTAGATTGTATATTTTTCATCTATCACAAAGGTGTTGAATTTTATATATGTTTAAGTGTTCTCTGTTTTGGTTATGCAACTTTTGATTATATCGTTAATCTCTGCCTAAAGGTGTTACTAATGATATTAGCATTTGTTTTTAAACCAGCGAAACATGTTGTTAATAGTTTTCTGGTTTAACTTTACTGTTGTTAGAAAAAGGCGATGACTGAAACTGTAAGGGGATAAATTCCAACATGTGACAAGGCCAAGGACTTTCTTGAAGCCATTGGACAAAAATTCAAAGAATCATAGAAGGCTGAAACTGGAAACTTCCTGACCTCACTCACCACCATGAAGTTCGATGGCACTACCAGTGTTAGAAAGCATATTCTGAAGATGGTGGACACTGCTAGAAAACTCAAAGAGTTAGAGGTACCAATATCTGATCAATTTTTAGTTCATATGGCACTGAATTCTTTACCTACCAAGTTTGGACAGCTTAAGGTCTCCTACAATACTCAAAAGGAGAAATGGGACATTAATGATTTGATATCTATCTGTGCTCAAGAGGAGGAAAGACAGAAAAATGAGAAGTATGAAGAAGTGAATTTGGTCCATGCTACAAAGGGTAAAAAGGTTGCATCTTCCTTCTCTGGTAAGCCTGTTAAAGGTTTTTCTTCTGCCGCTTCAAATGTGCCCTCTAAGAATGCCAACCCCCCCTAGAGGAGGACATAATCTTAATGTAAAGAAAACAGAACTGAAGCCATGTTTTTTCTGCAAAAAGACTGATCACTTAAGGAAAAATTGTGAGGGTTTCAAAGCATGGCTTGTTAAGAAAGGTACAATAAATGATTTTGTTTGCTTAGAGTCAAATTTGATTTTAGTCCCTTAAAACTCTTGGTGGTTTGACACTCGTTGTTCTGTACACATTACAAATTCTTTGCAAAGCTTCACGAAACAGGAGGGAAGAAATAAAGAATTCTACAATGTTTTCGTTGGGAAGGGATCAAAGCTAGCAGTCGAGTCTATTGGGATTGTCAAACTAAAGTTTTCTTTAGGTTTCGTTTTAGAACTCAATAATGTCCTTTATGTACCTTCGATGCGAAGGAATTTAGTTTATGTTTCAAAAATAGTCAAGTCAGGTTTTTCTTTTGTTGGAGACGATGATAGTGTCAAATTTTATCATAAAAATAAATTTGAGTGTTTGTTTGGCACTACTTTTCTTAAAGATGATTTATGGCAACTAGATTGCAGTTATATGGATGAATGCTTTAATGTTAAATGCAGTGGTTCGAAGAGAATGCTCATTAATGAAAAATCTTATATGCTTTGGCATAAAAGATTAGGGCATATCTCAAAAGAAAGAATTACGCAATTGATAAAGTAGGACATGTTACCAAAAATAGATTTAAATGATTATTCTGATTGTGTAGACTATTTTCAGGGAAAATTAACAAATGTTCGAAAAATTGGTTCTACAAGGAGTCAAAGTCTCTTAGAAATAATCTATACAGACGTTTGTGGTCCATTCTTGACTAAAACAATATGTGGAAATTCTTATTTTGTCACCTTTATTGATGACTTTTCGAGATACTCTTATGTTTATTTAATATCTGAAAAATTTGATGTGTTAGAATGTTTTAAAATTTTTCAAAATGAAGTTGAAAAACAACTTGATAAACATATTAAGATTGTGCGATCCGATAGAGGTGGTGAATATTTTGGTAGGTACACTAAAGCTGGACAACAAAAAGGAGCCTTTGCCCTGTTTATGGAGAAATATGGAATTGTGGCTCAGTACACAACTCCCAGCACACCTCAATAGAATGGTGTTGCTGAGAGACGAAATAGGACATTGAAATAAATGATCAGAAACATGTTTTCTCGGTCCAAATTACCTATTTTTCTATGGGGAGAAGCATTGAAGACAGCTAACTACATTTTGAACGGAGTCCTAAGTAAGTCAGTGAGTAAAGTTCCCTTTGAAATTTGGACTGGTAGAAAGCCTAGCTTTAATTATTTTAGAATATGGGGTTGCAAGGCTGAAGCTAGAATCTATAATCTAAGCGAAAATAAGTTGGATCCAAGAACAATTAGTTGTCGATTTATTGGCTATGCTGAAAGATCTAAAGGCTTTAAATTTTATTGTCCCGCTATGAACACAAGAATCCATGAAACACATAATGCCAAGTATATAAAAGATGCATGCATAGAAGATGACGTTGCTGAGTAATGCACTTTTGAAGAGATTAATGATAGTGATCATATATCTGTTGCTAATAATGAAATTATTAGTTTGCCACTAGTAGTTTCAAATCAACAGGTGCAAGTCAACGATCTGCTGATCATGATACAGTTGATCCTTGAATTGTCAATCATGAACAGCAACCCACTGAAATTGATATGGCAGATCATAATGAAGTGATTCCAATAAGAAAATATCAGAGACAAAAGAAGTCTGCAATTCCTTCCAATTATGTGGTGTATTTACAGGAGACATAATATGATTTTGGCGATGTGAGTGATCCAATTACATTTAATCAAGCTATGAACAATGAGTAGCGTGCATTGTGGATATCCGTTATGGAGGAAGAACTTAACTCTATGCAAAAGAATTCAGTTTGGACACTAGTTGAAAAAACTTCAGACATCAAGCCCATTAGATGTAAGTGGGTCTTTAAAACCAAGCGAGATTCTCAAGGAAGAGTTGAAAGGCACAAAGCAAGACTCGTGACAAAGGGTTTTACTCAAAGAGAAGGTATCGACGACACTGATACCTTTTCTCCAGTTTCTTCCAAGGATTCTATGAGAGTCATTATGGCTCTTACTGCCCACTTTGATCTTGAACTTCACCAGATGGACGTCAAGACTGCTTTTCTTAATAGGGATTTAGATGAAAATATCTATATGCAACAACCTCCAGGATTTGTTGAAAGGGGGAAATAATCTATGGTTTGTAAGCTCAACAAATCAATTTATGGTTTGAAACAAGTTTCCAGACAATGGTTTATCAAATTTGATCAGATCGTTACATCTTTTGGCTTTGTGGAAAACAAGCTAGATGATTGTGTTTATCTCAAGGTTAGTGGTTCTAATACATCTTTCTTGTACTTTATGTTGACGATATCTTATCGGCAAGTTCAGATTTGCAATTACTGATAAATACCAAGAAGATGTTGTCTAGTAGCTTTGAAATGAAGGACTTAGGATAAGCTCATTTTGTCCTGGGAATAGAAATAACCAGAGACAGAATGAGACGGCTCCTGGGATTATCACAAAAAATTCCATTGATAGAATTCTTAAGAGTTTAACATGGAGAAATGTTCAAATGGTGAGTTGCCAATAGGAAAATGAGATAAACTAAACAAGGATCAATGTCCTGCAAAGAAGGAAAATATGAAGGATAAACCATATTCGTCACTTCTAGGAAGCCTAATGTATGCTCAAGTTTGTACCCGACCGGACTTGGCGTTTGTTGTTAGCGTACTTGGTAGATTTCAATCAAATCTTGGAGAGCCTCATTGGATAGCTATTAAAAAGGTGCTAAGGTATCTGAAAAGAATGAAAGCCTACATGTTGGTGTATAGTGATGTGGAAAATCTTGAAATGATTGCATACTCGGACTCAGATCTTACTGGCTGTACAAATGATAAAAAGTCAACCAGTGGCTTTATTTTTCTTTTGGCTAGAGGAGCAGTTTCTTGGAAAAGTGCTAAGTAAGGATATGTTGCTACTTTGACAATGCAAGCAGAGTTCATTGCTTGTCATGAAATATCTAAACAAGCATCCTGGCTCAGAAATCTTATGACTGCTATGAAGGTTGTTGATTCTATTCAAAAGCCTTTGAAGATTTATTGTGACAGCGGCTGTGTTCTTTTTGAAGAACAATAAGAAAACCTCAGCTGCAAGGTTGATGGATACAAAGTATTTGTTGCTAAGAGATGAAGTAAGGAAAGGGATAGTTGAAGTTGAGCAAATTGAAACTCATTCAATGGTGGCCGATCCATTAACAAAGCCTTTGCCTTTGGGAGTATTCAAGAATCATGTGTCGAAGATAGGAGTAGTTGAATCTTTTGATGATCTTTATTAGTTGGAGTAAGTCATAATTTTTTATTTACATCTGATAAACTTATCTTGTCCACTTCTTTGTTGATATCCTCTTAATTATGTTTCATGTTGTGATTCAATGTTTGCTCATTCTATAAAGAGCTATATTGGTTGACACTGCAATAAACAAGTTTGTTTTTAAGTAAACTTGAAGTTTGGACTAATTATGTGGGAGTATTAAGATATGACACTTCCAATACTACATTATTTGGCATATAGCTTTGTAATTAGTAGAGTTAAGCTTTGGTGATTATAAAGTAATGATGCAGCTGATATGCATCAACATTTCTATAGTTCTGGGTTTGATTTAATTGATTACATCTAGGGGTGGAAAAAATTCCCAAAATTCCCAAATCAAACCAAAAAAATACCGATCCCAAACCAAAAATGTCCCAAACCGATTTTCCCAAAATTTCGGTATTCCCAAACCGAAAAAATACCGAAATTTCGGTATGGGATTCGGGATTGCCTTTCCAATATTTCGGTATTCCCATACCGAACCAAAAATATATATTTTTAATTATTATATATATATATATTATTTTTTAATTATAATTAGAATTAATTTGAACCGTTGGATTGTTTCAAATTAATCTATGCTGTCCATCTATTCCTTGTTAGGCTTTCAGGTTTCAGCTTTCTTTGTTATGCTTTTCGCTTTTTGATCCATCTGTTTTTACAGAAACTTCATGAAGTTCAGATTCCAATCTGCATTTTTTTGCTCATTGTTTTGCAGGACCAATTTGGTGTAAGATCCTTAAGGGAGACTCCTGAGGAACTAATGGCTGCCTTGTACCTGCAAGTGAGTATTGTAAGCCAGACCCTCATTTTTGTGACTCGATCTCGCGGCTTCTCCTTTATGGAACGCCCTGGAATGCTTTTACTCGGTGCTTTCATGATCTCGCAGCTGGTAAGAAGAATGCCGCTTATATCCTCTATTAAATACAGGAAGTTTTTATGTATATGTTATCGAAAGCTGAAGTTTATCCTTTCTTCATATTGCAATTTTGATAGCAGTATATGCCAACTGGAGTTTTGCAAGAATACACGGGCTTCACCATAAAACTATTTCGGGATTCTCGAAAATTTGGTTTGGGATCGGTATTGAAATTGGGATTCCCGAAAATTTCGGTTTGGGAATCGGGACAAGGGTTTCGGTATGGGATCCCATACCGAACCACCCCTAATTACATCTATGTTTAAGTTGATAATCTTGTTATATAAACTCAATGATCATTGTTAACTTAATTCTATACAATTCAATACTATGTGATTATGTATACTCAAGTGGAAGAATGTAAGAATTTGAGTAGACATAATCATTATTTTGATAGAAGTGTATTGATTAAGTTAATAGAGTTTTGTAACAGTAGGTTATATGAAACATTCAAAACAATAATGTAGTGGACTTATTGTAGTTAATTATGAGTTATTGAGAGACCTATTGTTTTCCTAATAGGTGGATATCAATAGGCCTTATGTGACTATAAAATGGTTGGTCCCTGCTCTCCAAAGATAAGCTTAATAGTGTGCTGAGTCCTATTGAAAGCATAAGTATCTAGTTTTGTGAGAGTAGAAGACTATCTTTATTCGAGCATCATGTCTTCTTCATCCTTAGGTGTGTGTTTAAATTTGTGTGTTAGTATTGACTCTGGTTGATTGTGATTTTATGTGTTAGTTGATAATCATGTATGTAAGCTATTCTTACAAATACTCCATACCAAGGCACACTATCAATCTGATTCCCCCCCTTAACCATAACTCCACAATTTTGTGTTTTTTTTATTCTCATCACGTTGCAATGTATGAAACCTAAACCCACTCATATATTAACCAGGATAATAATTTACTCGCCTTTCCGGACCGCGAGCCAACGAAAGCATTTGCTTATCATAGTATAGTTGTTTGATCTGCACATATAGAAAGAAAAATATTGTAGAAACAATATATCTAATAATCAATATTTCACATAAATATTATACATACCTTCTCATGAAACCAATTCAAAAATTGAAGACTATATGACTCCTCCACATTTCTAACACCAGAATGCATTAGAATATTCTTATATGTTCTCTGCGTATATAACAAGGAGTTAGTGAAATTCGTATATTAAAATATTGTAATCCTAAAAATAAGTAGTAAAATATCGAAAGCTAAAAGTTCATATGGTATGAGAGATTTCTTACTGAATAAAAGGTAGACATTCATCACAATTTTGTAAGACATAAAACTTGGTAGCCTCAAGGAGTTCGATACCCATCTCTTCAAGTACACCTTTCCCAAAAGATTTACCGGGTGTTGAAAAAATAGGTAATCGAGATGTATCAATTGACGATTGACCTCCATCATCATTTATATCCCTTTGATTAAACTTAGTTTCAACTTGATGCAAATAACGAGAGCAAAATGTTATGCATTCATCTTCTAAGTAGCCTTCCTCAATAGATCATTTTGGACGAGCCTTATTACGAACATAACCTTTTAGTTTATGCAAATACCTAACCAGATAGTAAAAATTGAAATTAGAGAATATAACTTGATATCAAATAAAATGTTATGTAATAATAATATTTGAAAATTGACATTACATTTTCACAGGATACATCCACCTATATTGCACTGGACCCGCCATTTTTGCCTCCGATGCTAAATGACAAGTTAGATGAATCATGATGTCAAAGAAGGCATAAGGGAATATTTTTTCCATCTTGCATAATGTAATAGCAATTTGATTTTTCAAGAACATTCAAATCTTCTTCTCTCAACACTTGATCACACAATTCCTTGAAAAAAATAAGAAAGCTCAATGAGGGGCTCACACACATCTTTAGGCAATAACTCTCGAGCTATAAGGGGAAGTAATCTCTCCAAGAAAATGTGACAATCATGGGTCTTCATACCAGAAATTAATACTACGTTATCCAACAACCACATATCAAGATAAATTTCCAGAGTATCCATCTGGAACTTGTAATTCAAATAACCATATATTCACCTGGGAGAAAATCAAGCTTACCATCCTCTCTTACTTATGAATGATATCTTTCCCTTATACCCATTTCGTGAAGATCAAGATGAGCATTTAAAGAGTCATTTCTTACCATCAATGCTCATCATTGTGCCAATCACACTCTCAAATTCATTTTTCTCGATGTGCATAACATCTAAGTTGTGACACACCAAAAGTGTTTTCCAATAAGGTAATTAAAAAAAATATAGAATGTGTTTTCAAATTATGCTTCATTTCAAACCCAGGTATCATCTGCTTGTTTTGCTTGTCATGCGTTATTTTCTTAATTCATCCAGTTCTTGTATAACATCATCACTAGATGGTCTATTGGGTGTAACCGTTTTCTCTCTTGTATTATCGAACTTGCTATTTTGCTTACGCCATGAGTGGTTAGACGGTAAAAATTGTTTGTGACCCATATAACACATTTTTGACCCATGAGATAATCGGCGATGTGAAGTCTTAGAGGCACAATATGGGCACGGATCGAACCCTCAGACGAGCTGCTAAGCTCACGGATCGAACCCAAAGACCACACCAATGTACTCCCCTCCTTTTCACGAACTCAACCATGTTCTTGAAACCTAGTTTAGACGAGTTTTGACTCATTAACTCGTGAGGTTCGAACTCGGGCACACTGAGTTTGACGTATTTTTGAACGAGTTAGGATGATTTGAAGCTTGGGAAGGCTTCTACACAACTTTTTGAAGGTCCTAGGCTTGTTTTGGAAGAAGGTTGACGTGAAACGACTGAGTTTCGATGAGTTCATTTTTGGCCAAACGTTTCGAGGCTTTTTCCAATGACCTCCGTCCACTTTTTGGACTCTAAACAGGTATAACGTGATTCTACTCTTTCCTAGCTTCAAATCCATGTATAGTACGTCGAAAATGGTTGAGAAATGAAGAAGAATAATGAATTTGAAATTTTTCCAGAAATCCGGCGAAAAATCGAGTTCCAGACGGCGGCGAGGGCGAGGGTGATCGGAGAAGGTGACGGAATATTCTGTCAGAGTTGACGGAATATTCTTGACGGCGTCAGGTAACGCCGTTAACGTTTGTTAGCTTTTAACGAAATATTTCGTGGAATATTCCTGATGGCATTGGCCTGAGCGTGGGGCGCGTTTGGCCGTGCCTTTGACGTTGCATGGGGGCGCGTGAGTCGTCCAAATTTTTTTTTAAAAATTTGGGGATGTTCGTGACGTTGAGTAGGTCACGATGGTATATTTAAACCTTAGGTTTGAGCCAACTATGAGCGTTTTATTTAAGTTTCCGTATATGTGCTTTAATTAATTATATTTTAGTTATTTCACATATAGGGGAAACATATCTCGAGGACGTTTGAGGCCAAGCTAGGCTTGGGGGTTACGACCTAGCGACGTACTTATGAGTGGACAGTTGTTTTATACCTATACATATTTATAGTATCTATAAATGAGTATTTACTTCACTTTGCGTGTGTGTGTGTGTGTATATATATTGCCAAAGAATTAATAACTGCTATATAATTGTGATAATTGCTGCTTTATGGTTGAGATATTACTGTCATGGCATTCATACATATTTGTACATGCTCATCTTGCTGCCATGGTGTTAGTACTCGCCCTAGGGTCAGGGCCAGTTCTTCACATGTATGTTCACATCGCACTGTTCGCTCGTCTTGGGTCCAAGTTAGGTGCCAGTCCTGTTGGGTAGATTGCATTAGGCAATCCGACTTGTATGTGACCGTGCTTCTGTACCAGTCTTCACGTGATCATAGTACTAGAGCATATTGATTACACTCAGTCCTGTTCGTGTCAGAAATTATCTGTTTGAACTTGTATGTCAGCTTAGATGGATGAGCACTTAGCTATACTTGATTATCACATGATTATATTATTGTGGCATTTGATACATCATGATTTGGCATAATTCTGATTATTATACTACTATAATGCTGTTGATTTATTGGTTACACACCTACGTTTCAAGGAAACTATACTTGTTTTACGGCGAGGGGTTAGTATATTCGAAAATAAAGGATTTCGTATAAGCATTGTTTTGCTGACCCACTCAACTTTTTTTTTCGCTCCTCCAGGATCTAGATAGCTGTACTCTTTGTGGCACTCGAGGGATCCCGGCGGTTCTGACTTTCTCTTCTGTTTGGACGTACGAACTTATTACTGTTGTGTAATAAGTGTGTTTGTACCATACTTAGGGCCTCCGTATTTAGATCTCGTATAAACACTCGGGGGACTCAAATGTAATTATGTAATAAAGGAAGGGGCAAATATGTAATAAGTGATAAACCCTTATTCTATAAAAGGACCCCTCACTCTCCTTATTAAGGGAGCCAAGTTTAGGCCAAGATTGAGGGCAAGGCTTAGGCCACATAAAATGGGCTAGAGAGAAAATAGGCTAAAGAGCACACTACCTCTAGCCTTCTTGTATATTCACCATTCAGAGTGAGCCAATATCAACATCAGTGTGGACGTAGCCTAAACATTGGGGTGAACCAATATACATCTTGTGTTCTTTACTTTCTTGCAGATTCACGGTCGGATTTACGTTGTTCCAAGACCCCTCCGGTTTTGTGCATCAACAAAGTGTACTTTAACTACTTTGACTACTATTATGTAGTCTCACTGTCTATTACGCTCTAAATAATTGTAGTGGGTTCGTCCCACGAATGCGCACTCTTTCCCTTTTATCATTTAGTATAATTTGTTTTAATTTTATTCAATTTTTGCATTACTTACCCTTATGGTTACGTCACCTCACGGTGATGGCCAGCATGCTTCGACCTTTTTAGGTCGGGGTGTGTCATGAAAGTTGGTCAGATGCTCAACATGAAGATCAATAGTGCATCATACTTTTATTTTGATATTACCAAATATCTGAACTTGTTATGTTTTATTTGTGGGGTATTGCTTTTTTTTTTCCTTCCAATTTAAGTATTGTCTATTTTCTTGTTTAAATAATTTTATGAATAATTTCGTTTGGATGTTGAGAAATTTAATACAATGGTTTGGTGAATTTATTAGTAACGATCACATACCTATTTTTATCATATTTTAATATCAATATATAATTTAATTATAAATACAATAATAACGTTTTCGATTTTAAATTCCTCTCGTTAATGTGCACATTTCTAACAAAGATGTTCCTATAGGAAATACCCATTTTCAACCAAATATTGGTTATGAAAAAAATTTGAGACGACTAAATATGGTCAATAATATATATTTCCAATGAAGCTTCACCATCATAAATATATATTACCAAAGAAACTTCACCATTGCAAATATATATATTCGACAAGGCTTCATTGTCGATAATATATATATTTTTGACGAAGCTTGCCATTGCAAATATGTATTACAGACAAAGCTTCACCATTGAAAGTACATATTTTCGACGATGCTTGATCATCGCAAATATGTTTTTGTGCCTATTTATGTTCAGCCGTTATGTATTTTCGACAACCTCGTATGGTCAGTAATTGTAATTGCGATGATTGTGCACTCTCGTAAATAAAGATTATTTTGTTGGAAAAAGATTTTATGACACAATTGTTTGGTCGATAAAAAGTAATCGCAAAAAACATTTGTCATCATTTGAAAAGTAATTTCGACAACTCTATAAGTATTTGTGACCACAATTCCATGTCGAAAATAAAATAAGTTTGCCATTTTGAACATTCATTTCCGACATAAATATAACTATTAACAAAGAGTCATGTGTGTCGAAAATGAATTAATTTTGACGGCTAGTTGGAACAAAAGTATTTCCAATGGGACAATTTTCGACGCCCAGCAAGGGCCTTTTTCTGTTGGAAATAAGTACTTGTGAATGCAAAATGCCGTTTCCGACGGTATTTGACCCTCACTATTGACACTTTATTTTGTAATGTAGGTGGGTTAAACCTCATCCGGGTTATTTGAAAGTCAACGTCTACAATGCTTGGATCGAGGACAGGAAATAAGGCGGTGTGGGTGTTGCCATTCGCAATGATCAAGGGGCTTTTGTGGATGCTAGGGCATTGCGTTTTGACTTTGTATTTTCCCCGTTGCAAGTGGAAGCCTTGACGGCTAGAGAAGGTGTGGCGTTGGCAATGGAAAGAGGTCTTCATCATCTAATTATTGAGAGTGATTCTCTTCAGATCATGAAAACGTTGCACGAGAGTTCTTCGGATATGTCTACGATTGGTCATATTGTGGAGGATTCTAAGGCGGTGCTGCTTATGATCACTGGAGTTCTGGTTGCCCATACTCGTCATCAAGCCAATGTATTGCTCATGGTTTAGAGTCATGCTCTCAATATGGATACTGCCTCTTGTTCATGGTTTGAGGAACCTCCTGATTTCATTTCGTCTTCTTTTCATTTGGAATGTACTGATGGTGGCAGTGTGTTGCCTTCTTGATTTGTTATCCGTTTTTTTATTATCAATGAAACTTTCGTTGCGCTCAAAAAATAAAAAGAAGTTATTGTGTTTATGTACCAACAAAGTGACTCAGACCATGTCTTGTTTTTTTTTTTTTTTTTTTTTAAGCATAAGCATGGTAAAATTACGTCTAAGTTGTGTATGTGAATGATATGGTTGTCACATACAATGATTTAGATGAAGAGAGTGACTACAAAACTATGTCAAAAAGAAATTTGACATGAAAGACCTACTTGCGTGTTAGAGACTGAAGTTAATTTCCTAATCAAGACAAAATGATTTTTCATTTTCAAAGAATGTATTTATGTATTATTAGGTTTGTTGATCGAGACATGGATGCTTGTTGATCGAGACATAGATGTTTGCTGCAAATGGGCTGATACACCTATTATACAAAATCACAAGCTAAGTGATTACCTATCAGGTTCCAACCAATAGTAAGGAGCTATATCGGCGAATTTTTGGAACTTATTTATTGCTTACTTGAACATATATTAACTATGTTTGAATTGTAGTAAATCAATTGATGCATGCATGAACTGAAGATCGTATATGATCGATTGTTGTAATTCATACTAGGAGTCACTGGCACTTTGCTCCCAGAAAGAGATTAATGTTCACTTAACATTGGAAGGGTATAACTGACGATGACTAAGCTATATCTATTACTGACAGAAAGCCTACATGTCCATACTTAACGCTTGTCGAAGGCAACCTAGTTTCTTGGAAAATCAGTTTTCTATTTGTAAAGATTGAATACGAACCGGAAGATATAGTTGCTAATGGCATCTCTAATCAAGTGCATTTGGCCAATATTAGCTCCAAAACTTGAACAAAACAATCTCCAACCAAAAAGCATTTTGCAAATGGGCTTATTTTAGGGGCTAAAGCCCCTAAAGGGCTAAAATGTGACCGTCCCCATACTTAAGTTTTTTTGTTTTTGGAACCCTTTATTAGTTGTCCATGGTTTGGAGAGTGGTTAAGGTTATTTCTATAGGGGGTTTACAACTAATTTTGCAAGTTGAAGTTGGCAATTAGCATGCAATTAATTAAAAATATGTTTGTTGACTTTGTAGTATAACCTTTGTATCTCTCTCTATATCTCATGAATAGAGATGAGTAGTATATATGATATAAAAGTACCCAATAATCAAGTTTTTAACACATATCACTTCCTTGAAGTAAAAGCAAATCCCCATCTCCACACATGTATAGAGTATGGTACCACAACCAAATGAATTGAACATGTTATGACACTGATGTTAACCTGCTGATCTGCACGCGTAAATTGATATCTTCTTGGGCCAAATAAGTCTTCCCCCCCACTCAATATGTCTTCCAAAAAAAAAAAGAGTCTTCCCCCCACTTCTCACAAAAAGACATGGACCCTGAGAGTAGGTAGGCTCCTTTTGCAATGGAAGCCAGCTCATCTACATATATACATGCCTGTACATGATGTTTTCTGGTCGTGGCCTACATATATATATAGTGCATACACTTCACCTCCGCACTTTCGTTTTGACATTTGACTTCCACGCCCACCCCATAGTTATACTAATCCATTCACAAAACAACTCTTAGAATTAACCTCATATGTTTTTAGATATGATTATTAATTAACCGCATTTCAATTTGTTGTGTGATCTTTATCGTCTTTCGATTTCAGCGTGGCAACTACTTGCATGCATGATTTGGCTATAATATTGGTTTAGTGCCCCATGGTGCATTATTTACGAGTGGAACTATTTGCAATTAGCATGCATTAATTATATTAAAATTCTTGTATTGGATTTGACCATTAGATTGATTAGGTGCATAATTGATCATAAACCATTTTCATCTTCAACTTATCTTTTTTTCTTCTAAAATTGGGGTGTCTACTTTGCAGAGGCAAATTAGACCAATTGGTTAGAGCAGTGTGTCTCTTCTTTTACACTCAACTTCGGATCCACTTATAAATTAAAAGAGTAGTTTAAAATTGATCATAAACCACTGTCGTCTTCAACTTGTCTTTTTCCTCTAATATTGGGTTGGTATCTTTACAATTGTGAATTAGACCAATTGATCAGAGTAGTGTATATCTTCTTTTATTCCCAACTTTAGATCCCCTCCTTATAAATTAGAAGAGTAATTTAATTAGTATTGATCATAAAGCACTGTCCCTTCAACTTTTTGTTTTTTCCGTTTAGTTTGGGGCGGCAACTTTTGTTTAAGCATTAAATTACACCTATATAAATCCACATTGCCTTCACTCTTCATTCTAGCAATTACTCCTCCTTTCTTGAGCCTTCTATTATATACCTTGTTAGTTATTTCCTCTCACCACTATTTGAATTCAAGATCTTCCCTTTAGATTTATCGAAGATGGTTATTGCTAAGCTGTTTGTAGTGTTTCTACTATTGCAAATGATGAGTGGCTTCGTATTTCGAGCAAAGGGTTTGAGTATGGGCTATTACATTATGAGCTGCCCGATGGCTGAACTTATTGTGAGAAATACAGTCACCAGGGCCTTGCAAGCTGATCCAACCTTAGCTGCAGGTCTAATCAGAATGCACTTCCATGACTGCTTCATAGAGGTGCTCTCTCTCTCTCTCTCTCTCTCTCTCTCTCTCTCTCTCTCTCTCTCTCTCTCTCTCTCTCTCTCTCTCTCTCTCTCTCTCTCTCTCTGTGTAAACACACAACAGCAATACCTCCTTTCTCATTATTTAAAATTTTTAGGTAGGCACAACGATAGGCTTGGTGTGGCGAGATCACTAAGCAAATATGTCTGCATGGTATTAAATAATGCATACATACAAATTCACAGTGCTTTCGTGTTTGTGTTTTCAGTTGCTATTACGTACCAAAGATATTTTCAAATAAGTCCTTCCATTTGGTATCTTAAAGCTGTTTACCATGATTTCGGCTTTAGTTTGTAATTTTTACGTAGCTTTTTGTACTTGGAAATATATGAAAGAAGTAGACAAGATGAAGTGCATATGAAATTAGAAACGAAATGATTATAAAAAAACCCTGACCTTTTCTTTTTTGTTGTTTGTAAGAAGTGCTATGTGTTACATCTTCACTCGTTCCCTTGTTATTCACATATCATGCACTTTTCAATCAGCATATCATCACACGTTACACACCCACCTAAATAGAAAAATATTTTTTTTTTCCTTGTGTATGGTCAAGTATTCACGTTAAAGAAACTTTGTTAGGGATTCGATCACTACATACATTCGTTATTAATTAATATTAGAATTTTGGTTTTGTAACTATTGGATAATTAGGGATGTGATGCGTCAATTCTCCTGGATTCAACAAAAGATAACACAGCAGAGAAGGACTCTCCAGCAAATTTGAGCTTGCGTGGCTATGAAGTTATAGATGCTGCAAAAGCGGAACTTGAAAAAAAATGCCCTGGCGTGGTCTCTTGCGCCGACATAGTTGCAATGGCTTCTACATATGCAGTTTTTGCGGTAAGTAGGTGATGTGGCGATGACTTTGAATAAATTAACATAAACCTCTACTACAAATTTAAACTACTTTGAAAAGAGTCCTGTTGCACCTAAACCATTCATCTTCCTTGGCGAACACCATCTTCCTTCATGCCATTGTGTTGTGCATCAAATAAAAATTGTTGCTGAGTCTGATTAGTTCTTTTGTTTATATTATGGATTAACCAGCCACTAAAAAGCTTTCTTGTCAATCAAGGACATACTTAAGAAATTTGATGTAAATCAGTTTTAGGGTTAAAACCTCATCCCTTTCCAGGAAGATTCAATATTTTTTCCCTGGCTATATCCAGACTCAAATTCTGGGCTAAGAAACTGGGGGATCTTCAGTGATTGAACCAAACAGAAAAAGAAAAAATTAATTTAACAGGGCGAGAGTTCTGAATCTATCTTCTTCAGCCCACTTTTTATACCTTCCCATCATTTACAGACAACCCATGAAAATATAGTATTGATAATGTAGGATTTGAGAGAGGGGAGAGAATAGGAAGAGGAAAGTGAAAAAGTCAGTTAGGTTGTATGGAGCGAGATTGATATATCCATAATTAAGTTCTTGTCATCTTAATTAACAATGGCATAGGGAGTTAGATGAAGATGGAGGCTTCGAAGTGTTTAAGTTTCCATAACCTAATAATTTTTTCTTAAATTTTTTTAATTGATTAAAGCCTTTTTATTTCCATGTCATCAACTCCACATCATTTAGTAGTTTAGATGAGTCATATTAGTTTTATTTAGGATCATTGGATTCAAATAGATCTAAAGACTAACTAGGAGTATAAAAGTATATATATATTAAGTGTATAGAAGAAAGTCACCTCTTATTCTCAATTGCACTATGTTATTCATGCATATTCCTCAATTTATTATTATTATTATTATCATCATCATCGTCGTCATCATCATCATTAATTAATGAAATTCTCTTTATCAACCAAAAGAGGATGAAAAGACAATTTAGTCTTTTATCACACAAAAAAAAAATGATGGGCAATAATATAATTTCACAGATCCAAATTTTACTGTTTTTTTGTTGAAACCTCACCTACAGGTGATGTTAAAATATCTTTAATATTTAAAAAAAAAAATCCTTCCACCCCCCCCCCACGTTCTCTCTTTCTCTCTCCCTCTCTCTTTCTCATTTTCTAAAAAAATGTGTTCGTACACAAAAATGTGTAGGCAAATGCTAGTTATTATTATTTTAGGTTGTTATTACAAATGGTCTTTATGTGTTGCAAATACATAATTTTGGTCTTTTATGTTTGAATCAATCAATATCATCGTCCACGTTTTCAAACACACAAAGACCATTTGTAAAAAAAACCCTAAAATACCACAATTGATTGGTTGATTCAAAACATACAAGACCAAAATGTATTTACATAAAACACCATTTGTGATAAAAATCCTAATATTTAAAAAAAATGATTAAATTTAAGTTTTGTTTAATGGGACTTAACTAACAACAGGCTGGGGGTCCGGTTTATGACATACCCAAAGGAAGAAAGGATGGAAGGAGGTCTAAAATAGAAGACACAAGGAATCTGCCTCCACCCACTTTGAATGCCTCTGAGCTCATTACAATGTTTGGGCAACATGGATTTAGTGCTCAAGAAATGGTTGCTTTATCTGGTACAATTATATGATCCAATTTACAATCTACAAGTTTCGATGTTATTTTCTTGATATGTTATATTGTTAAATTGTCAATTGGTCCGTTTTTCTTTTTCTTTTTTGGATTAGTTAAAATGTTATTTCACCAATAGTGTCTTTCAATTTCTACCCAATTAATAGTTCAAATTGACGGTCAGATTGTCATTTTAGAGAATATTTAAGTTTAATGCTTGTATACTTACGTTGAAATTTTCGGTACTTTGTAGGTGCTCACACACTAGGTGTAGCCAGGTGCTCGTCGTTCAAAAACCGATTGAGTGATAATGTGGACCCAGATTTAGATTCAGGTTTTGCAAAGCAACTGACCAAAACATGCAGCGCAGGCGATAATGCCGAGCAACCCTTCGATGCAACGAGAAACAATTTTGATAATGTCTACTTCAACGGACTGCAAAGGAAGGCTGGAGTCCTGAGTTCTGATCAAACCCTATTTTCCAGTGCAAAAACTAGAAACATTGTAAATGGTTATGCCTTCAACCAAGCCATGTTCTTCTTAGATTTTCAACAGGCAATGGTGAAAATGAGCACCCTTGATGTCAAGGAAGGTTCCAAAGGAGAAATAAGAACAAATTGCCGCAAAATGAACTAAGGAAGAAGAGTACTTTTTTATGGAGAGAGTTGCGCGTTCATCTCTTCTTCATTGTGAATTATTGATGGGTAAAACAATATCTGTCATTGTTTAATAGATAAGTTACATATATAATCTGTTGTCCTTTGAGCTTGTTACTTGTACTGTTTCTTTGTAGTATTTGTACTTAGCTTTTCGCGTAAAGCAGACTGAAGCCCAAAATACTAACTACAAAACCCTGTCATCACCTAATTAGCAACACAAAACCAGATGTCAACAATTAATCTCTTGGTGACCGTCTTAAAACGGTCAATATAATTGGTACTGTGGGTGCAAATTTTCGCCTTCTTTTTCTTGGATGAAAATGCACTTGTAAAACAATTAACACCTAAGATCAAGGTCAAAAGCCTCACGCGCCCATGATGAATGGGGGAGGGTTTTGGCCGAAGAATCTCCGATACCATAATTAGAATTTGTGGGAGAAGTGTTTAGAGAAATTTAGAGATTTTAGAAGAGAATTGGACTTAGGTTTTTTTTCAAGAAATGATGGGCTATATATAAGGGGTGTGGCCGGGCCTATTTGGAGAAATGGGGACTGGCCACTTATGGTGGTTTTTTTTACTCTAATTGCAAGATATTATGTCAAATAATATCTTGCAATCAATTAGGAAATTAATCAATTAATTTTGGTAATTAATCCCAATTTGAAAAGGATAATTGGGAGTTACCTTGTGGGTGAAAATTTGATGAGAAATGATGAGAGGGTTTAAAAGAATACCATTTTGATCACCTTTGACCTTGATTGAGTCATTATTGTCCGTTGCATGCCCATGGGAATCCCAATGTGCCTCAAGGGTAATTTTGTCTTTTTACACCAAAAGTCCACGTGTCGCCTCTATAATTTTCTTGATTATTTTTTCCTTGTCTTTGTAATATTTGGGAGCCTAGGGGCTTGAAATTTGGCTCGACGGGGGTTGAGAATGTGTGAAAAATTGGCTGGGATGCCACAACATGGTTGTTGCCATGGGGCTGCTTGGCCCGGTAATGGCTGGTTGGGCCAAGTGCGGCTAGGCTGGGGTTAAGTTAACGGGTGTTGTGGTCTGGGCCACTAGGCTTGGGCTCGTGCGGGAAAAGAGAGTGAGGCGCGGGGGCGCCAGTCCCCCCCTCTGTTTGGAATGGGCCACTAGGCTTGGGCCCGTGCCAGGGTGGTGGTTGGGCTCAGGAGGAGTGGGCCTCCTTTTCTTCTTTTGTTTTTTTTTTGAATGCTGCACTCGAGCCCGTACTGATATAGGAGGAAAAGAGAGAGACTTTTGGGCCCCTTATGCTTGGCCCGTTCGCATGTGAGACCATAGGAGGCGTGGGGCGCTTGCCATTTTCTTTGCTGTCTTGGGTTGAGTGGGATGGACCAGGTTGTGGGGGCCTAGCAAGGCTGCTAGGCTCCTGGATCTTGGATGTGACTTGATCTTTGGGCTGTAAGGCCCTAGTGCATTCCTTTTTTTCTTTGCCCAATCGTCTAATCAATTTTCTTTGTGCCTTTGTAGAATTTCTTCGAGCATGTCTTCTTTAAGCCATAAGGGGGACGATGGTGTACCGTCATTGTATCGCCAAGGCAGGTCTTTAAGTAAGGTGGGCTATTTCAATGTTGCTCACTTCAAAATTAGCTCCGACGACTCGTTTAGAGACTTCCTTGAAGCATATAGGCATGTCATTCCATCGGGGGTGTGTGTGAAACGTGTCAAGGAAAGTAGCAGTCTTGAACCATGCAGCGGAGCTCGAAGAGCCATCAAGTTCCTCCCCTATTACTTTGTGTTGGGATTTACTTCTCCCATGTCACGTTTATTCCAAGAGATGATTTGCTCTATGAAGTGTGCCTTCGCTCAAAGTTCTCCCAATGTTGTCCGTGTGATGGTAGGGTTCCTCAATCTAAGCCAATTCTTTGACTTGGATTTATCTGTCAACGAGTTTTGGTACTTCTTCGACATAGACCACATCGAGGGAGTTGGGCAGTTGTGCTCTCGCCATAGACTATTTGACCACTCGAGGAAGGGAGATCATGACTAGGCCAATGAGACTTTAGAGATAAGTGGAGAATGGGAGTCTAATTCTTTCCATGAGCTGCACGTTTCGACGGTTTTCATTTTTGGTAAGTAGACTGCCTAGTCCCTCTTCTGCTTTACTAATTGTCTTCCTCTACTCTTGTAGATTCAGAATTCGGCTTAACTTCTAAAACTTCCCCAGATATGAAGAAATTGCATGTTGCACTAAGTATCCCTTCTGAGTACCGTGAGTGGTGTTGGCTGCTTAGTCCTCTTTGCTAGGAGAAATGTGGGCTGCCCCCGAGAGATGAGATAAAACGGATCAAGGCGGAGGCACTAGCTTGTCCAATTATTGTCGTGGAGCCTGCTGCAAATAAAGGTGGGAAAAAGAGATATTCTCCGCCTGCTCAAGAGATGCCAACTGAGAAAAAGCCAAAGACTTCTTGATGCGAAATATATAAGCACACAAATTAAACCCTCTTTTTGACAATTGTAGTATAGATGTAAGTAGGGTATCGTTCTAGGCCGGGGATTAGGAGGGATTGCTAATCTATTCTAAATTAATTTAAAAAATATTAAATAAGACTCAAGGACACAAAACTAGGCTAAAAACTCTAATAACTCGAAACACACTTAAAATGACTCAAAATAATGAAAACAATTAAATTAAACACTAGGAACTGAAATGGACGGAAATTAAATTAAAAGACTAACAATAAAGAAAACTAACTAAATAATATAATTTAATAATGGATGGGTGTTTGGTTTTGATGAAAAGTAAATTAAACTTAATTAAATTACAGAATTGACAAAAATATGAAATTAAGATGAAAGAATAGGTGACAGACTAGCTAGAGGGTTCTTCTCCACACATGACACATATGCAACCTAAATTGATTTTCAGTTGTTCTTTCAATAAATTGTGAATTTCAACACTTCAGATTAACCGTGAATAGCACTTTTTTAATCTTCAAGTTTTCCTTAAGTTATTGAATTGGACGGGAAAACGCATACAACAATTCAAAACATTCTTCAAAAGTCCCCTACGTGAAAAGCACAATAGAGATACAATCAAAGATCATTAAACTTTGTGAAAACTATAAGCATTGACGAGGCATTCGTAACTATGAAAACTATGAAAAGCATGATACTCTTGCCAAGAATTTACGTAACGTGATTGTGACTAGCAACCTTTACTACTTGTGAAAATAAGTTCATAACGATTAGGTGAAATTCACTTATATTCTAGCATCAAATTCATGCATATAAATTAAGCGTGCACTCTCAACCAACATACACAAATCAGTTTTTATACGAACAGATAAGTAAATTGAAATCACAACTTATGAAATCACAACCGAAGGTAATCAATTCATATTACAAATATAAATCATGGCTTTGAATTAACCTCTAACCAACATAAATTTAATTACACATTATTAAAACAAAAATAAAATAAAAGTTTAGAGAGAGTAAACCAAAACGTAAAACATGAAGTTGAGAAGATAACACCAATAAGAATGGAATGAAGCCCTCTGCCTCTGTGCTCTGCGCAGTCCTCTCGGTTTTTCTTGGCTGTCCCGTCTAGGCAGCTATAAGCTGCTTCTTGTTCTGCCAGTCAAGCTGCCCAAAAGGGCAGCTCCCTGTGCTCACCCTGTCCCTTGCGTCTCTGCGAGCTGCCCAAAGGCAGCTCCCCCCTTTTCCTTAATTCCCCCCCAAGACCGCCCCCTTCTCTCTTCTGCCAATCCCGTCTATATCCTCATGCTCCTGACCTCCTCCTTATTTCTTTTTTTTCTATTTTATTTTTTCTGTTGCTGTCCACCACATTCTCTGCGCCTACTGCGCTCCCAGCTGTCTCTCCTGCTTTCCACTGACTTTTCCCGCTCCCACTTCTCTTTATCCTCTTTCTGCTGCCGCAAGGCAGCTGTCTGCTTGCTGCTTCTCTCTCCCTTTTTCTGCTTGTTTATATTTTTTTTTTTCTTCTTTTCCTTTTCCTTCTTTTCCTTTTCCTTTCTTTTTCTTTTCTTTCTTTTTCTTTTCTTCTTTGCCGTTCCTTTCTTCTTCTACAAAACATGAATCATGATGATGTTTCAAACATCATCATGACTTGTTATTATTATTATATATATATATTTTTTTAATTTTATTTAAAAGCTGATCTACACAGACAGTTTTGACGAATTTATTACATAAAATTTCACTTGTTCTATTTTTATTTTCTTTGCATAACAAATCCTATAAACACAAAAATAACGTAAATAGCTCAAAAATATAAGGAACTAACTAAGAAAAGACGAGTGAATTCGAAGTAAAAATATATATAAATATCATCCGATCAAATACCCCCACACTTAACTTTTGCTAGTCCTCGAGCAAAACAAAGAAAACAAGAACAAGAAGTAACAAGAAAAACATTAGTTTCCCCCTATTTGACCCTCATATTATTTCTTCAAGAAAACAAATCATCAAGAACCATAGCTAGCATCAAGGAACTAATTCAAGTTCATCTTCCTTATTCAAATATTAGCAGTAATCTTTGAATCATCCTTGAAGTGTAGTGTGTGAGATAGCCATGCTAATGCAATTTCAAGTTTTTATTTTTAAAATCATCATATGCAAACTAGCGACCTTCTCACTGAATATTCACTCAATTACACATGTTTAGTTTTAATGTGTTTCGCTCTAAGAATCAAATGTGAAATTTCTACCATAAGCTTGCATAAAGATCACTTCTCCACAGTCATAATTGCAAAACTTAAATCAAGAGGACTTTTATTGGATGTAATGAGGTTTAGGGATAGGGTTATTGAAACGAAAGAATAGGAAAACACAAGTTCCAAGCTACATTGCAAGCAATTCTTTTCTTTAGATTTATAAGAACTCAAGCTCTCCAACGATTCTTCAGACATCTCCAACCACAACCTTAAACTGAAACTTTAAAAACTTTTTATTTTCTTTGTATACAATCTTTCTTTTACTTTTCTTTTCTTCTCTTTTCTTTTTTTTTTTTTTTATTTTATTTTTATTTTTATTTTTATTTTTAAATACAAACATGAAATACTCCCACACTTATTCTTTTGCCAAACACCTTCAAAGTACTTCACAAACATTTCTCATAAGACAATCTCACATTGCTCACTAGCTTGCTTGGAAAGGGTAAGGAAAAATGTTTCAGGTATAAGGGTAGACATATCTGGTGATAAGAAATAAAAGGCTCAAAATACACGGCTCAAATTGGCAATCTAATGATATCATTTTTCTTTGGGAAACATGGTTATTTGGGCCATAGTGGTAAACCTAATGCCTCTATCATTTCCAAGTTCATGCAATCAATGACAAACATTTCGAAAGATCGTTACGCAAGTTCTAGAGATGTATCTCGCATAAGTTCATCACACATGAAAGAATAGGAGTGTATGAAAAATGCACACACTTTCAATTGGCTCAAAAACTCACATAGGATGAATATGGTCACTAAATTCACATATGACGCTTTAATTCATACTTTAGTTTCACATTAACAAGGCTATGTGCATTTGGTTTTTCAAAGATGGTCAAACATATACAAAACTAACAAGAGAATTAGGAATTTCACAAAACACATGTTAACTAAGTTCTTGATGATCATGGTTCAAATTTGATCCAATTATATCATTGGGTCGGGAAGCTAACAAAAAATCTAATTCAAAACAATAAGGGAAACAAGACAATATTTTTGGATTTTTTTAAATTTTCCGATTTTTTTTTTTTTTTTTTTTTTTTAAGAAAACAAAAACTAACAACACAGAAACAAAATGAAATTCTAGAGATTTCTACCCCCACACTTAAACTTGACATTGTCCCCAATGTCAGAAAACACTATAATGCAAATAAAAAAATAAAATAAAATAAATAAATAATAAGAAACAAAATAACGCAATTGGACTGAAAACTTCCCTAATTTGCAGTAAAATCAAGCGATGACCCTCAAGCTAAAATTCTGCAATCAACTTCAAGGGTGGAAATAACCAAAAGTTCCTGCAAAGAAAAGAAATAATTCAGTTAAGTACGCAAGAAAATTAATTAAAAAAAATTGCAAACGAAAAATTGAAAATTACGATAAAAGATAATGAATAAAACTAATAAGTAATCATTGGTCGTGCTTGTTGACTTTCCACAGCTTTCCTCTTGAACAGGGTGACACTTAGCTTTTCACTTGCAAGTGATGATTTTATGCTATTGTACTGCAAGGCTTTGCTCTTTGGGAATGTTGCAGTTCCTTATTTGTTCTCCAAGCAGATGTGGCAGCTTCTCTTGTTCTTCATCTCAGACTCCTTCCGCTGGGATGATTGCGCAAGCTGCATTCTTCTCTGCTTGTTTCTTCTGCACAACGGGCAGGCACGAGGGAGAGGTGTTGGTCTGTTTCTTTCTTCAATCTTTCCAAGTGCCCACCTCTTGCTCTCTTTCTCCTTGTCCTTAGTTGAGGATGAATCAGCACGTTGTCTCCACATGCTTCGAGGTATCATCTTCACTTCCCTTATACGTGAGAGACGAAGCGGAAACATAAGATGATGAGTACTCGAGAGCAGGTGCTGCTGGAGAAAGGACAGGGAGAAAGCATGATATGAGATACTCTTGCTTTCAACCTTCATGATATGAAATACTTTTGCTTTGAATGGGTTGTTCGCAAGAGTATCCCAAGGAATGAGGAACACAGAGTAACTTAGGAGGATTCTTTGGGAATGCATTTTCGGAGATGAAGAAGTGTTGAGAGGGTGTGCTGAGAGAGTGTGCTTTTGCTGTGGAAGGCGAAGGTAGAAACTTATAGGACTTGTCTTCACAACCGGAACTGTTATCTCACTCATTGTCGGCAGCCGGTAGATGGATGAATAGTACAAATTACGCGCTTTCTGACAAAGCTGCCCGTAATTTCCGCAAAGCAGATTCCTCATTGATATCTGGAATCGGCGCTTCGAGCTCTGAGCATCGTCGATTGTAGAGGTAGCATGTGACACGTGCGGATAAATCTGGAAAAGAAGATTTGCCCGTGGGTTGAAGCCCAGCTTTTGAGAAAGCTAGCGTGTCTTTGACTGTTGAATTTCCCTCTTCGATTTCTGAATTGGTGCTTCGACAAACTGCCCGAGAATTTCGCAAAGCAATTTGCGTGTGACAAGTGACGACACGTCTGGACAAATTGATCTTTTGAAATCCGGGGTTCGGCTCATTGTTTCTGAGCAAGCCCAGCCTTTAAGAAATGAAACGCCTCTTTTGAGAAAAGAATCCGGTTTTTGAGAACGGAAACTCCTCTTTTGAGAAAAGAATCCGGCTTTTGAGAAAGGAGCCCCGACTCTTCGATTTGCGAGAGGACGCTTCTCTGAGGAGCGCCTCTCCGATTTCTTCTTTTTATAGAGGCGTTAAGCTTGTTCCACAACACACTTGAGCACCCTCCTGTAAACACTCCCTTCTTGCACTTGTTTAATCTTGATCATTCCGACTCTCTTCTTTCTTCACCACCTCTGAAAAATGTCTGGCCCTTCCGATCGTCGTTTTGACTTGAACATTGGTGAAGAGGCAGCTCCGCCTTCACCAGACAATATATGGCGCCCATCCTTCATATCCCCTACCGGTCCTCTTACCGTGGGGGATTCGGTGATGAAAAATGACATGACTGCTGCGGTGGTGGCCCGGAATCTTGTCACCCCCAGAGATAACAGACTGCTCGCTAGGCGGTCTGATGAATTGGCGGTTAAGGAGTCTCTGGCACTTAGCGTGCAGTGCGCCGGTTCCGTATCCAACATGGCCCAACGCCTATTTGCTCGAACCCGTCACGTTGAATCGTTGGTGGCTGAAATACAGAGTCTCAAAGAGGAGATTAGAGGACTCAAGCATGAAAATAAACAATTGCACAAGCTTGCACACAATTATGCCACCAGCATGAAGAGAAAGATTGACCAGATGCAGGACACCGATGGTCAAATTTTACTTGATCATCGGAGGTTTGTGGGTTTGTTCCAACCGCATCTGCCTTCGTCTTCTGGAGCGGCACCGCGTAGTGAAGCTCCAACTGATCAACCTCTGCCGCCTCCTCCTTCTGTGGCCCCGCCGACTGCTGAAGCCCCGCCTACTATCGAAGCACCACCCGACCAATGAATACTATTAGTTTACATTATTGTAAAATATTTGTACTTTTTTTTTTTTTTTTTTTTTTAAATTTTTTTTTTTTTTTTTTTTTTTTTTTTTTTTTTTTTTTTTTTTTTTAGTTTTTTTTTATTTTTTTTTTTTTTTTTTTTTTTTTTAAATGTAAATTAATGTAAAGAGACTTTGGTTAACCTTCCCCCACACTTAAACTAAATAACACAAACTCACAGAAATCAACCAAATAACACAACTAACTAAACAAAACAAAATGAAAGCAGTAAAGATAAGGTTGGAAGAATGCAAAGCTGATTGGGTTAGCGATTCCAAAGTCTCCCTTCGTTGAATGCTTGGGTTGCCTCCCAAGAAGCGCTTGATTTAACGTCTTTAGCCGGACGCATATTTCCTTTAAATTTCCCTCGGCTCCATTTGAACCTAAAATCAAAGAAAGAAAAATAAATCAAATATCAAAAGTAAAATACACAAACACCAATATAAACATAAACAAAAACAAAAATAAAAGGATTAGCAAAGTTGCTAATCCCCGGCAACGGCGCCAAAATTTGATGCGAAATATATAAGCACACAAATTAAACCCTCTTTTTGACAATTGTAGTATAGATGTAAGTAGGGTATCGTTCTAGGCCGGGGATTAGGAGGGATTGCTAATCTATTCTAAATTAATTTAAAAAATATTAAATAAGACTCAAGGACACAAAACTAGGCTAAAAACTCTAATAACTCGAAACACACTTAAAATGACTCAAAATAATGAAAACAATTAAATTAAACACTAGGAACTGAAATGGACGGAAATTAAATTAAAAGACTAACAATAAAGAAAACTAACTAAATAATATAATTTAATAATGGATGGGTGTTTGGTTTTGATGAAAAGTAAATTAAACTTAATTAAATTACAGAATTGACAAAAATATGAAATTAAGATGAAAGAATAGGTGACAGACTAGCTAGAGGGTTCTTCTCCACACATGACACATATGCAACCTAAATTGATTTTCAGTTGTTCTTTCAATAAATTGTGAATTTCAACACTTCAGATTAACCGTGAATAGCACTTTTTTAATCTTCAAGTTTTCCTTAAGTTATTGAATTGGACGGGAAAACGCATACAACAATTCAAAACATTCTTCAAAAGTCCCCTACGTGAAAAGCACAATAGAGATACAATCAAAGATCATTAAACTTTGTGAAAACTATAAGCATTGACGAGGCATTCGTAACTATGAAAAGCATGATACTCTTGCCAAGAATTTACGTAACGTGATTGTGACTAGCAACCTTTACTACTTGTGAAAATAAGTTCATAACGATTAGGTGAAATTCACTTATATTCTAGCATCAAATTCATGCATATAAATTAAGCGTGCACTCTCAACCAACATACACAAATCAGTTTTTATACGAACAGATAAGTAAATTGAAATCACAACTTATGAAATCACAACCGAAGGTAATCAATTCATATTACAAATATAAATCATGGCTTTGAATTAACCTCTAACCAACATAAATTTAATTACACATTATTAAAACAAAAATAAAATAAAAGTTTAGAGAGAGTAAACCAAAACGTAAAACATGAAGTTGAGAAGATAACACCAATAAGAATGGAATGAAGCCCTCTGCCTCTGTGCTCTGCGCAGTCCTCTCGGTTTTTCTTGGCTGTCCCGTCTAGGCAGCTATAAGCTGCTTCTTGTTCTGCCAGTCAAGCTGCCCAAAAGGGCAGCTCCCTGTGCTCACCCTGTCCCTTGCGTCTCTGCGAGCTGCCCAAAGGCAGCTCCCCCCTTTTCCTTAATTCCCCCCCAAGACCGCCCCCTTCTCTCTTCTGCCAATCCCGTCTATATCCTCATGCTCCTGACCTCCTCCTTATTTCTTTTTTTTCTATTTTATTTTTTCTGTTGCTGTCCACCACATTCTCTGCGCCTACTGCGCTCCCAGCTGTCTCTCCTGCTTTCCACTGACTTTTCCCGCTCCCACTTCTCTTTATCCTCTTTCTGCTGCCGCAAGGCAGCTGTCTGCTTGCTGCTTCTCTCTCCCTTTTTCTGCTTGTTTATATTTTTTTTTTTCTTCTTTTCCTTTTCCTTCTTTTCCTTTTCCTTTCTTTTTCTTTTCTTTCTTTTTCTTTTCTTCTTTGCCGTTCCTTTCTTCTTCTACAAAACATGAATCATGATGATGTTTCAAACATCATCATGACTTGTTATTATTATTATATATATATATTTTTTTAATTTTATTTAAAAGCTGATCTACACAGACAGTTTTGACGAATTTATTACATAAAATTTCACTTGTTCTATTTTTATTTTCTTTGCATAACAAATCCTATAAACACAAAAATAACGTAAATAGCTCAAAAATATAAGGAACTAACTAAGAAAAGACGAGTGAATTCGAAGTAAAAATATATATAAATATCATCCGATCACTTCTTTCCCTGCTCGCGAGGGTTCGCTGGCTACCCCCAAGCTTGTGATTAACTTGACTTCTTCCAATGTTGAGAAAGATGATGCTGCTAGATTCGTGCCTGTGACACCTACCGTTCCAAATGTGGTTAGTTCGATTATTGATAGGATTGCTCAACGTAGAAGCTTACCTGTGCCCCCAGTGCCGAAGTTTGTACCGAAACGTCCGTTGAGGACTAAGTCTAGTTTAACCTTGAAGAGACTTGCTACTATGAAGAACGATAAGGTGGACTCTGCTACTAAAATGCCACCAAAACCCACTCCTTTTGCTACTGAGATTGATTCGCCTGTTGAGAAGAAGGAGGCTGCTCGTGTGGGCAGTTGTGAGAAAATCCACCAAGCCTGTTTTCGAGGAAGCTGCTGAGATTTGTGCACTTTTGAAACCAAGTCTGCTTGAAGACATCGATGCGTGTGCCAAGTTTGTTGATGGCGTTAAAGGGGTTGTCTGCCAAGTTCCTTTGCAAAGCATACCACCAAGTATAGGAAGATTGCTCTGCTTGCTATGATGCAGAAAACGACCATCCTGGCAGCCGAGTTTATGCTCATTGACCAAGTGAATACCAAGGCTGCCAAGGGGGTGGCAAAGAATATGGCAGCCGAAGCCTATTCCTCGGCCAAGAAGATCAAGAGGTTGGAATCTAAGCTTGCCGCTTTGAAGGGGTCTAATATCTCTGCCCCAACTTCTCTGCAGCTTGAGATCGCTTGCTAAGAGATCGTAGATTTGAAGACTAGGTTTGACGCAATCCAAATTAAGTATGAAAGTGCAGAGAGGGAGATCGGTACATACCTCATATACAAAACCTTGAGTGTGCCGTCTCTGAGCTTCGCTCCGCTGCTTACACAAAGGATGAAGAGTTAATTGCAGCTTATAATCAAGTGATCCACTTCAAGAAGGTCATTGCTAGGTGATGAGTCGATATTATACTATATATAATCCTAGTAATAATTTATTGGTTATTATGTGTGAATTTCGATACTTTGAATTATATTTCTAATGTAGGACATTCGACTTCCTCTGGAGCAAACAATGATCAAACGGATGAATTTTGGAGTGAATCCAATTGCAGGATGTTCGTGTGCCTTTCAAGATGATTGTATCAAAATTCTAGATTTTTCTACCATGCCGTTTGACCGTGCCGATGAAATAAAGGCTCAGCGCGCAGTTTTCCCATATTAACATTTCTGGATGTTTTGGGTATTTTGGAGGTCAAGATGGCATATTTTGAGTACGATTACTTCTGAGAATTTGTAGGGGACGTCTTCAGCTTTAAAAAGAGACATTTTCGGACCAAATCGGAGTTGATTTGGTTGGTCAAAAGTGTGATTTTCTGAGAAGTCCGAATTTTAGTTTAAATAGGAAACCTTTTTTTTTTTTTTTCTGTTTTATTATTTTGTTATGTTTCCTAACTTTATTCTAAGACCTTTTCTAGGAAGGATTTTATTTTGTAGTAGTGTAAATAAGGTTTTTTAGCCATTAGGTTTAAAGAGGGGAGAAAACGCACGCACACTTTAGAGAGCTTTTGGATTCAAGTTTATTTTCAATGTGTTTTCTATCATTATTTTTAATAATATTTCATTGTATGATGGCCAGTAACTAAATTCCGTTTGCTAGGGCGCGACCACAAGTTTCTTTTCAATTTACTTATGATATTATATATGCATGTTTTGAATTATTAATCACCGTTTTAAACTATCTGAGTGTCTTAGTGATTCGTGACCATTAGGATATTCAGAAAAGTAATTTGATGCAATTTTAGTCGGAAGGTTCCCTAAAATTGGCATTGGCTTCTTGTGGTTAATAATTGTAATTTCACTTAGGATGAACACCACGTCTTAAGGGTTACATGGTTTTTCAAAGGGTTTTCATAAAGCATAATGAGCCTTTCATGTTCATATTTGATTCAAACGTCCGGACGGGTTGCATGTTAGATATACGTTCTATGTTGGAGGTTCCAAGTAAGATATATATTAGGAAAACCTAACCTTCAAACATATGCATGGGTAATTCATAAGTAATTGAAAGAACTACATAGGATTGTTAAAGTGACGGCGGAACCCTAGGCTTTTACAATTTTAATTTTCAAAAACTATTTTCTTTTAGTTTATTTTATTTTGGCACTTTATTTAATTATTTTCTATTAAATTCGTTTTTATTATTTTAAATCATAAAATCAACTTTTTCTCAAACTTTGTTTTAAATAAATAATTAAGATTTGATTTAACATAAAGTATTCATTCAATCCTTGTAGAGAATGACCTTGCTAAAACCATCTATACTACAATTACCTTGTACTCTTGCAAGTATTTTAGTGTTTTTATCCCTACTTTTGCAGGTGGTAAAATCCCTATCAAGAAATGGGCGCCGTTGCTGAGGATTGTTTTAGGTAACAATTTGTTGATTTTGAAAGCCAATCAACAATGGATTGGTTTGGATCCTCGTAAGGAGCACCCACAGTTTGTGCAATTTGCAATTTGAATACTCATGATGTTACGTAGTGTCCCCGACGACAATATTTTCCAGAGTTTGTACAACACCATAATAATATGAGGAACAATTTTCAGAGACCTACGTGTGATTCCTACTCAATTTTTTATCCATCATGACTAGAGCATCAAAATTCTATGTGGGAGTGTATTCAACAACCTTTTGAACACCCTCATGCACCTGCAAAAGCTGATTGGGAGATTGCAATTGAGAAATTGCTAGAGAGTATCTTGACAAGGTTTGATCAAGTCAATCAAGAAGTTCATAGTATTCATAAATCAATGAAAAATCTGGAACAACAAATTGGGCAGCTTGCATATCAGTTGGCAGAACAAGATAACGATTCCAATTCAAATTTTCCTATTCAACCAATTGCCAACCAACAGGGTTTAGAAAAGTGTTGTGCAGAACAAGCATTGAGACGGAAAAAAACCTATGATACTAGGATGGAAGAACCCCAATTCGACGACTCACGCCCAAAGAAGGAAATAACACCTGTCGATCCTAAAATTCCCACGGAACCATTTATTGCCCAAGTTTATACGCCACACATACAATATCCTGAGGCTGCAAAGCAACCAACAAAGTTGCATGAAGGCATTGAAATTGACGAGTTGGACAGGGGAGTTCACAATAAATCAGAATCTGGAAAATCACATGGTTGGCACTTGGAGACTGTAACCTTGGATACACGACAAATAGCTACTGATGAAAATGTTTTAGTTGCTTTCACAGACACTACACCTACACAGCCCATTAAACCCAAGGAGATTCATGAAAAATCCTACAAGCAGGCTAAATTCTACATAAGCAGGCTAAATTCTACATGGGAATGAAGAAGAAGCTTAATGTCAACCCAATTCTTCGTCATGAAATTCGTCCAGTGCAGAAATTGTGGGTATTAAATACCAGATTTAAGTCAATTCAAGGGAGACACAAGCCTCACTGGAAGGGAGCATATTTGATTTCAAAGACACATTCTCACAAAAGGGTAGACAAGATAGATTCAACCAATGAATTCAAATGCACAGTTCAAGTTAGTCCTTTCCTATTAACACTCTATGATATTGCTAAGGAGTGGTTAATTTTGAAGGAACAAGTGATGTAATCATTAACCTCATTTCCATCCGTCTAACTATAGACCTTAACTATAGCGCTTATTGGGAGGCAACCCAATTTTTCTAAACTCTTTTCTTTTTATTTTCGTTCATTTTATTTTCTTCCTTCTATCTTTATCACAAAACAAAAACAAGCAAAAAAAAAATCAGAAAATTGAAAAGCACAAAAACAACAATTGTTTTTAGTTAATCAGTATTTTATTTTGGGATTTATTCTAATTAGATTTTTAATCTGTGTTTTTGCAGGTTGCATTTGGATTCGAAGGGCCTTAAATATCTATTATGTGTGTAAAATTCAACTGAATCATGCTTTCAGCAGCATTCATTCATCCATATTCATCAGACCTCAATGGATGAAAATCAGTTCTGAAATACTCACAATCGGGGTCTGGAAGAGACGATATGGAGCTTAGATGTGCCTTCATTTCATGTCAGAAACTCCTTGGCTTTGGGTTGTGTAGAGACTAAAGAGTGTTGAGATGCAGTTAGGATCGGAGCAAAATAAGAGATGAGAGCTATTTTTCCTTCTAGAGAGAAATTATGCAATTCAGAAGTGCACTTATGGTGTTGGGCTCGAGGACCGCACAAGTTGAGAGAGAGAAAGAAACGGCATCTGGATTGGAAATGAGGAATGCAGCTATTAATTCAACTTATATAGTTCCAGGTGTAGGGTTTTCACACGAGTGTTCTGCACGTGAAAGGCTCAGCACCTCACCTTGTTCCACCAACTCACGGGTTCAAATCCAGCCTGTAACACTTTTGGGTTTTTATTTTTCAGCACCTTCTTTGATGCTTTCATGTCCCAAGTTCAAACCCAAGTGTGTCCACTTCCATTCCTTTTATTTTATTTGTTTTAACGTACAAGCACAAACTCCCTCTGATATGTTTGTGTATCATGGCATGTTTAAGGGTTTTCTAATGAGTGCTATTATTGGCACTTCTATAATTTATTGTGTGTTGCAGTCCTATTAGATTTGGAATGTGATTGTGTAAATCCTAGTGTATCTATGTATATCTTGGAATATTCTCTAAGGTTAGATATTATACTATTAGAATTGTAATCCTATTAGGGTAAGGAATTTACCTTCCCTAACTACTATAAATAAAGGCACAATGGGGTGGAATAACACACACCTCACAATTACACATCTCTTTCTTCTCTCTCTATATGCCGCACCCCCCTCTCTCTATGACCTATATAATTGTTCAGTAAATTATGCCTACAACACGTTATCAGCATGCTCTTAATGCTGCGCCAAAAAGAGTTTGATCTTCAATCAGGGGAGTATTATGTTTTAATCATTCTTTTTATGATTAATTTATTATTTTATTAAATTGATCTACATGCTATTGATTCAATTTAATTTTTCTTTGTTGTACGTGATATAACGCATTGGAGATGCAATTCCGGCTTTCAAAGAATGATCTTCTATAAATTCAAAGGCTTAGTTGTTTTCTGCCAATCAGGTTTATTTAAAATAAATTAAGATATTTGAAACGGGCGTGAAGCATGAAAACATTCCCCATGATTATATATATTACATATGTGTTCATATATTTTGTCAATATATATATTTGTTCATGCAATACACAATTATGCTATGTGGAATTTGTGGCATCGAAATAAATTTAGAAGCAATTAGGGTTTTCAACCCTTGAATTCGAAAAAAAATTTAAAAAAATTATGGGAGTTTTGCGGTATAGGTCGTGTCTCGCTGCTGCACCACCACTAGCGCCATTGCCGAGCACAGCTGTGTCAAGCATGCCATAAGGAATTATGTCATTTCGACATTTGGACTATGCAGCAGCTCTTTGGGCTTTGCTGCGCCTGCACGAACACTAGGCCTCGACTTGGTAAGGGTTACCGTGGGCCTGCAACCTTTCCGGCCCAAACCAATAACTTTTGAGTTGCTAGGCTTTGTCCCGAGTCCTGGCCTAAACCTGCAGCAAGCCGGTTGCTTGTTGGCTCAAACCCTTGCCCCAGGCCTCCTTGTAGCAAGCCCGTATTGCTTGCTGGGCTATGCCAACCCTTGGACCAAACCTGCCAACAACCTTAAAGCTGCTAGGCTTGCACTGCACACGGCCTAAATTGAAGTCAGTCCGCTATTGAGCTTCACTCGCACCCATCCCATGCCAACCTCGTGCTGGGCCTGTACCCCCCGACCCTTTTTGTGGCCCAGAACCAGTAGCCTAGTTGCTAGGCCTATCCCAAACCTACGACACGTGGCCTACAACCATGATTGGGCTATCTTGTAGCCAACTCATGGCTCACTAAGCCTTTTTAGGGCCTTGCACTGTACACGATACCCTAGCCCACTGAGATTGGACTATAATTTTTCGAACCCAATGCTATTTTTGGCATTCCCGCTAATATTAACATGAATATTATTATTATTTTGCTTCTACGATGAAACCTAAATGATTACGATGTATTGAATTAATTAAAGTGATCACCAGTCCATGAATTTGACAATTAATCCAAAATTATTAGCCTGAAGTCCACTTTTTGGCAATTAATGATTCAATAAATTATTTCTTTTTTTTTGAACCGTTGACTCTTTTTCGTAGTCCCGAAGCACTAACACTTGAGTTCCTGAAGCAACCCAAATCAAATACACTTAGTTGTATATTGTATTATGTGTTCTTATAGGTACCTCCTTTTATGAACCAGAAGTTCATAACTAAACTCGAACTTTTAGTTTTGAATTTAGTGCCTTTAAAACCCGAAGTTTTCATAAAACAATACACCCATGAAAACTCGGAATTTTCATGTATACCATGTCTTTGAACCAGAATGTTTTGATTTTGATGCTTATGGATGATTCATTCCCATAGCACCAATCACAATCTTGTTCCCTCCAATTCAGTGGATTGTTGAACTGTCACAAGTTAGATTTTCCTGATTTGGACATTTCTAATAAAAACCACTTTATGTGGGGTACAAGATGTTAATCTCCACTTGACTATCAAGTAGCTGAGAAACCATTGAAGCCAACAATAGGATGGAAGAGTTGAATAAGCCTCTACCATGCTCTTCATTTGAAGACTTATGCCCAAAGCATTACAAATGGAAGTACTTTTCGAACGAGGATTCTATAGCTCTTTGGCTCGCTCATAGGGACTATCTGATCATGTGAGACATTGCCTGAAGCACATCATGATTACGTCCATGAATTAGTACGATTCTGAAGTTTATAAATTCGATTGAATTTTGACTAGAGAATACTTTTCTCATCATTCCATGTTTTTAACTTGCTCCTGAAGTAGCAGTTTAGAAAGCAGAAGTTTACCAAATTCTCGAATCTAATTACTATCATAAAATGTGAGAAAATGGTATAGACCCAACCTTGGCTAGAGTCTACTGAATGGTATAGACCCAGCTCCGTTGGAGTCTACAGAATGGCTCAACCTAGTTCGGTTAAGGCCTACTGAATGGTGGTGCCCTACATCGGTAGAGATACACCGAAGGGCATGCTCTGCTTCGGCAGAGGTGCACCAAAGGGTATTGTTATGCTTCAGCAGAGGTCTACCGAACAAACCCTTCCAGTTTCGGCTAGAACCTACCGAACCTAAGTCTGGGTGTCTCTCTCACAATCCCAATTTTGAGTTTGTTTTAACAACATGTGGTAGAATCAGGATCTGCCAAGGTGTGGCATCATGCTCGAAGCGTGATCCTTGGCACCTAAGACCTAAAATTTCAAGAATAAGGGATAATATATCCAAACCATAACCCTGCAAAATCTGCTTTCATCTTGATAGAATAGATCATTGGTTATGCACCTGTTTGTGCCCTCACCAATGTCATTAAGGAGTATCATTCTCGTAGTCAATATGTGAGATTGATTTTGCTCCATCGAACATCGTTGGAAAAGCAGAATTTTGACATGGATGACCTTGTTGGTTGAATCCTATTAGTAAACCATTTACATTGTTGTCCTCAAAGATGAGTTAATTGAATCATATTTCTTGTATACATGTGACCAAATTCAATTAAACACGTGATTAGGTAGGAATGTGGAAAAGTTAGTTGTCTGGATGAATGTGATACTACGCACACTAACTGTATACCAAAATCACATATCTGGCAACGACTTCAGGTCTATCCAACTTGATTAAGAGCATTGGCATGCTCCTCGTTGTATGACTGATACTAAATTACCATGTTAGAGACCTTGTATTCTCCCTGTTCCAGAAGAATGTTGTTGAGCTTAAGAATTTTCGAGAGAACAATGATCATGAATGAAACCACTATAGAAAATATAGTGGAATTTCTTTGCACCACCTCAAAAAATGAGCCTGAAGCTTTGCTTTTAGGTAAATAAGCTGTCTCCTAATTGGGAACACGCCACATGTGGCCGGCCTGGAGCCTCATGATTGAGCCGTTTACTTACCTTGGCATGACCTTTTGGGACACTTAGATCGAACAATGATGCTACAACGTATCTCCTTACCTGAAGTAAGGATCTTGTGCCTACAAGCACACTTTGCCAAGCCAGCTCGTTTGGGAAATTTGATTTCTATATCATTCCTCGCAAAGATACGAAACGACTCTCTTTTCATAGTGGATTCAAGGGAGTATAATGGACTAATCTAACCAAAATGCGGACCATATAAATACTTATGGCTTTGGTTGATGACTCGACAAACTGGTAACATGTTTGTCCACACACTTTGTTGCTAAACCTCCTGGCCGATTTTAAAGGTTCACCACCCTACTTATCCCATAAAGTCTGGAAGATTAAATAATGCTGGAAAGTTTATATCGACGGTTTTTTTTTTTGTAAGTATTGCATGTCTTTTGGGTTTATAATTGAACATCAAATTCCCATGTTCACCCCAAATAACCTCTCAGAGCAATCATAAAGCGTATTTTAATTGATCGCCCAAACCTTGGTGAACGCACCAAGCTTTCAGTTTCTACTTAAGGCTATGAAATCTTGTACATAATTACGTTGGTCCGCCTTGAGACCCATTGCCACCCAACCTATTCGACATTATAGTTGGTTACTAGGTACGAACCTGATGTTTCGTACTTACGCGTTTTGGGTGTGCATTTTATGTGCCAAATTGCGCCGTCGCAATGCACCAACATGGGTCCTCAAAGAAGGATGAAAATCTTTGTCGATCATGATTCTCCTTCGCATAGCTATCTTATAGCCCTTGTATGCGATCTTTTTACCGCTCATTTGCGGATTATCACTTCAATAAGATAGTCTTCGTACCGTTAGCGGGAGATAAGAATGTCAACATTCCTATAGAACAACATGAATTTGTGTGGACATTGCTCACTATGTCCCATCTCAATCCCCGTACCGCACAAGTGTGATAAGCAAATATGATTGATTCTAGCTTTCAAAATGTTGCTCCAGACGCATTCCTCTGATCTAGCTAAAGTGACGAGATCATATACCAGCTGCAAACATGCCTGCAAGGATAGACGTACTTAAAGGATGTTGAGTTAACATCTTCGAAGGATCTGCCACCCTTACTGGACGATCCGGTACACCGGCGAATAACCAATCAATCTGTCTTAGCCTGAAACATGATAGATCACTCGGTTGATAGGATTCACATCCCCAAAAAGGGAAGATCACAACAAAACAATGAACCCATACTCGATTGATGTCTCAAATCATTTCCATCTCATGAGATTGATCCGAGACTTGAAGTTCTTGGTCCAATATACTAGTTTGGATGAGATAATGAAATTGGAATGAGATTATTATTGATAATGTTTTCACTTATATAGTAGCGTGATAAGATGAATGAAATAGTGCGATATGATGCATGCCTTATGATGCAAGGTTTCTCTCAAACTCCCTGTGATTGACAGTAGCATTGTGAAATTCGGTTAGTGTTTCTCCATGGGGATAGTAATACAAAATTGACATGTAAGTTCCGAAGAATTACATGGACTAGTTCAAATAGTTCCAAACCACGAAACAACCTCTTAACTTGTTTAAGGCATTCACTTACGGATTGAAGCAATCCGACGAATGTGGTATACATGTCTAAGTGATTATTTGATCAGCTAGAGATATGAATTATGCCCTTGCGTGTTAAATTATGAAGTCTTATTCCAAATTGCTATAATTACATTTTATGTCAATGACATGAATCTCACTGAGACTTTGGAAGAGCTTAAGAAAATTGTCTCGCACCTGAAGATGGAATTTGAGATGAAGAATCTTGGCAAAACTTTTTTATACCTTGACCTAAAGTTAAAGCGTTGTTTTGACGGTACTTTAGTCTACCAGTCAAACTACACCTCGAAGGTGTTACCTTTGAATATACCTATGATCTTCCATATGTTATATGCAAATGGAACCCTTGAAGAGATTATGGAATCCGAAGTTCCATATCTGAGTTCAACTTTGAACTTTGTTGTACTTAGCTCATTATATTAGAAAGAACATCTCATTCGTTGTTGATCTATTGGTAAAGATGCAGCAATGCACCTACACGCAACCACTGAATTGGTATTAAAGACGTTTTCTGCCACCCTGAAAGTACTACGGATTTGGGTAAATCCCAACGCATCCCGAGCGGATCCAACCCCCTTAATCCTCATAATGATGCTTGCCTTGTTTTCTGCCACTTGATCTTAATGTATTCTTTTTCCCTACGATTAGGAGCATTTTTCCCATTGGGTTTTTACTACCTAACTAGGTTTTGACAAGGCACCTATCTTGGGCTGGTCATACCCTTGTGAGTTCTTCTACTTGCGTCCAGAAGTCGTATAGTTTTGACTTAATGCAACTTCTCACTTTTCTCCTTAGTCGGTGGGTTTTTGTCCTACCTTGGGTTTTACCATAGCGAGGTTTTATGAGTTTTACCTTTTATGCATTATTTCATTGATTTGAGACTCGCTTTGCTCATTCTGCTAACGACTTCATCAACTGTACTTACTTCATCGCTGAAGACCTGATGCGTCATTTGTTTGAGTATTTACACACTCAAGGGGGAGTGTTGCAGTCATATTAGATTAGGAATGCGATTGTGTAAATCCTAATGTATCTAGGGATATCTTGAAATATTCTCTAGGGTTAGATATTATCCTATTAAAGTTGTAATCCTATTGGGGTAAGGAATTTACCTTCCTTAACTACTATAAATAAAGGCTGGGGTGGAATAAAACACACCTTACAATTACACATCTTTCTCTTTTCTCTCTATGTGCCGCACCCCCTCTCTATATATGGCCTCCATAATTGTTCACTAAATTATGCCTACAACATTGTGCAATTTTTATAAACGTTTTTTTTTTAATATATAAAGTTTGAAATATTTTGGAGTGCCAACATAATACCCTTCTAAATAAGGCATGTTTTACAATTAGTTTCTGTCGTCTACTTTGAGGAATGTTAGATCATCTCTAACTGACCTGGCCAAAGGCTATAGGGTTACAAATAGCTCGAAATGACATGAAAACCATCTCTAACCAAGGGTTAGGCCAAATGGCTTGTGGGCCCCACCGGGCCAAAAAATGGGAAATCAGGCCAACCGGTTGGCCTAAAAGAGCCAACCAGCTAGCCCCTAGCCGACCCAATATTCAAAAGCCAACATCAGCATGACGCCAGGTTACCGTTGCATTTGATTTTATTTTATTTTTTCAGACAAAATTAAAAAATATTTTTTAATCTTTTTCCTATAAATACCTAAGCCATTCCTACACCATTTCTCACATAATTTTCATCATTTCATACTATCTTACTTCATTTTATTTCAATTACCTTCCTCATTTATTTGATGTCGTGTAACCTCTTCTATCACTTAAAACTCTGTAATTAGAAAAATGCTACTCTTATAGTATATTTGTACCATAATTTGTACTCTCTCTAATAGAGATGGAACCCGTAAATGTTGGTAGCCTCATCTCCATTAAAGAGATGGTACAAATATGTGGTAATTATAGATTACTGTTGTAATTAATGTGTTGAAAACTTAAATATTTTATTTTCACACATGCCATCAATAATTCTACAACACTTAACACCTACCCCCGAGCATCACCCGCCCTTCCACCTGCTAGTCTCCTCCCCACCCGAGCATCACCCGCCCTTAAGTTTAATTTTGCACATGTTTGACTACCTGTGGAATTAGGGGTAGGCAAACGGGTATAGGAACAGTGGGTTGGAGCGGGTAATCAAGGTTCGGGGCGGGTACATGCCGGTTCCTAATTTTTAAAAAGAGAAATAGGGCGGGGCTTTGAAATTTTAGGGGCAGGCCGGTTCTAAATATATAGAAAAAAGGGTACCCGAACCGGCCCATTTGTAATTGTAATGGATGGACGAGATTAAAGAGTAATATGTATCCAAGCTGAGCCGTTTGTTTTATCCTAGGACCTAGGTCTCCTCAAGCTCGACTCTATCACTAGAGTTTGAAGTCCTCGAACTTGACTCGATTCTCTCTCGTCGTCTCGCATCGTCGTTTTCTTCACCACCCAAACATCATCTCATCCACCGTCCCCGACATCACCGCTGTCGTGAGTCTGGGTCTTGGTGACCACCACCACCCCGACATCATCTCCTCTACCATAAGACTACTAAGGCCTCCATTCACTTCGTTTGCTTTTTGCTATCTAACAAAATCACACCACCAGACATCACACTCTCTCCCTTTCTCCTTATCCTACTCGACTGTGATGGTGCCTCCTAGATTCCTATTTACCATAAGCTCGACGTCAATTTACATCATCTGAAACTTCAACGCCTGAAACTCCAACAACTACGAAACTCCAACAACTACACCGTTTACAAATCAGGTCCCATGCCTGCATTGTCTGCAACTTAGGTCCATTGGTGGCGCCGCAATCGATCTCGCCAATCACAAAATCTCGATGCCAATCTGCTTGTTCTGTGCTTTTCACGCCTTCCTTCATGAACCGATCTGTAAGTCTTCCAGGTTCTGGTTGGTGTTCCTCTGGTGAGGTGGGTTTTCACCCATTTTGCCGTTTATTATTCTTCTTCAAAGCCTTCATAAGCACTCATTCTCTACTCCAAGCCCGAATGTTGTTTGTGCGATGGCCTTAAAGAAAAACTTGAGGCCGCTTTCTTACTTTCCAGCCCTGATTACCTCCACGACATTGATTTACCAGTATGAGATACTAGTTTTGGCCAGAGTGTTATATGATGGCATTATGGAAACTTTACCCAAATTATCTTCTTGCCTCGTACCATCGTTGTTGATCGGAGTCGAGAGACAGAGACCTTGGTTTGGGATTAGGAGAGATGAGCAAAAGAGACGGGGACCACCACCTTTACCGATTCACCATCGTCAGCTGTTGGTGTGAGTAGAGGGAGTAATATGGAACTGTGGAACGCCCTGGAGCTTTGTATCAAAACCCAAAAAGAAAAAAAGTAATTGGACTCGTGGATCCGTCCTGAATTGACCTGTTTGAAACTGGCCGGGTTAGGTTCGGTTTCCAAACTCAAAATCCTTCTACTCGATCGAGCCCACCCCGTTACTGTTTAAAACGGGTAAGGTCTGGTTCCTCCAAAATTGGGCCCGGCCCGACCCATGCCTAACTCTATGTGGAATCATTTTGGGCCATTATAATCTACATGAATTTTTTTGTAAAATATTTGTAGTTTAATTTCTATCATTATAAAAGATAACTTTTGATAATAAATCTATAATTTGGAATATCATAATTAATTAAAATCCTTAAAGTTTGAAGATATAATCTTTAAAAGTCCCCTTTGCATATACGACATCATATAATTGAATACATGTCATTCGTTTATTCTTTTAGTCATCCATGTGTGTGTGTGTATATATATATATTTCTAATACAACTTTACTCACATCACCAAAGTGGAGGTGAGCAGGTGCTGCTCACCCCCATTGATTACCATTAGATTAATTTGGTTTAATTGATTTAAGACACGAATCTCGAATTTTAACTAATCTAATGACAATCAACCGAGTGAGGGTTAGAATCATCCTCACTTTAGGGCGTGAGAAAAATGCAATAAAAAACTAACTGTTCATTATAAGATACTACAAATATCATAACCAGTGATTTGTTTAACTAGTTGATTATTAAGAGCATAAGTGATTCTGATTATAATATATATACCGTGATATGATAGGTACATAGCCACCATACCATGCTTTTTGTATTTAAAAGGTAAGGAGTTTCGAATCCAAAAACATAGAGAATGCAGATAGGTTCATAGCCACCAAATCATGCTTCTTTTTTATTTATTTTCTTTTGCGTTTATATCAATTTATACACAAGATAAAAATATAAAATTGTTGATGCACAAAATCAGTGAGGACTTTGGTACAACAGAAAGTGTCAAGTTTGTGACCTTCGCTAGATTGCTTCGGTCACTAGTGTGGATAAGTATGTAAATGGATAGAGACAGGGAAGCAAACACAAGATGTACGTGGTTCACCCAGATTGGCTATGTCTACGGAGTAGAGGAGTTCTCATTAATTGTGAAGGGTTTACACAAGTACATAGGTTCAAGCTTTCCTTTTGTGAGTACTAGTGAATGATTTAGTACAAATGACATTAGGAAATATTGTGAGAGAATGATCTCTATTTATAGAAGAGAGTTTCTAGTTTCATTCTGATATTGACATGCGTCGTGTTGTGATTGACTTCTGATATTGACACGTGTCGCGTTATGATTGGCTTCTGATGTCGACACGTGTCGCGCTGTGATTGGCCTTCTGGTTGGAGGGAAACTCTTCTGGGTCCTTGACGGTATAACATTGACCGGTGCTCGGTAGTTTCGGGATTGGTCAAGTATGGTACAAACAAAAATATAAACAAAAAATATGGCAACTAAAATTTAGACCATGTAAGGACCTCCGTTTAAGTCTCGCACGGGGCTTCCAAAATCTCAAAACTGACCCTCCCCCTAAGTACTCTTGCGATCCAACTCCCCTAAGATCCCCTTTTGAGTCTGATCCCCATCCCATAATCTTTCCCTTGCAGGCTACCACTTGATTTCCCGCCTTCTCGCTATTCGGAGATGGCGGAAGAATGGAGCTGGCAACCTCTCGACAGGTTCTTAGATTCTTAAGACGAATCTGGTTCTTTTTAAAACCCCAAAAAAATTATTATGCTTCGATTTCTCTGATACGGGTTTGATTGAGACATTGGTTAGGGTAGGTTTCATTTCAAGCAATTTGGTAGTTGAAGAATATGAACATGGTAAAGCAAGAAGAAAGAGATGGGGAAGATGATACCGAGTTTTAAGTGATAGAATAGTCCAAATGGCAATCAATGAATAGGGAAGGTAAATAGGAAACGGCAAGAGGAAAGGTAGCTAGCGTTAGTATTTGCTTTCTCTAAATTTTTGTTTGTTTGTTATATTAACCATACACCGCTTTCTATTTTTGATACAACATTTTCAATTTCGGTTGTCAAGAATGAATTAAAAAAGATTAAAATTGCAACCAACAAGATGTATGTAAAAGGTAAAAAGGAGTGTGTGAATAACATCATTATTTTTTTAGTACAAACGATATTCTACGAAGTCTAGATTAAGACAAAAAGATGATGCTTTACCACAATGCCGGAAAACAATTATGAATATGAAAAATGGTGCATGTTCAATCTTCACCTGTTCCCATCCCTCCTTAATAACTAACTATTTTACCTACTAACACTATTGCTCTATTAGAAAAGGGTATTTAAGTTTTGCATGATGTCAACTTCTCGATATGCAGCCAATCTTGAAAGTTTTTAGCCTTCTTTTTATTTATACTAGCATTTGCCTACACACTTTGTGTGTATGAACACATTTTTTTAGAAAATGAGAAGGAGAGAGGGGGGGGGGAGAGAGAGAGAACGTGGGGGGAGTGGGAGATTTTTTATTTTTTATTTTTTTAATATTGAAAGTATTTTAACATCATCTATAGGTGATGTTTCAATAAAAAACAGTAAAATTTAGACCTGTAAAATTACATTATTGCCCATCAATTTTTTTGTGTGATAGAAGACTAATTTGTCTTTTCACTCTCTTTTGGTTTACAAAGAAAATTTTATTAATTAGTAGAGATAAAAATTAAATTTTCTCTTTTTTGGTTGAAATAGTTATTATTCTTTTATTTATGAATAAGTATGTATTCGTAAAACGTTTTCCTGGGAACAAATTTTGGTAAATATTTGGCATAATCCTTCTGTAGAAAATCGTAGAACCAAAAAGTTTACGTAAAAAGAAAACGAAAAAAAGAAAAACCAATTGCTGATGAACTGATGGTGCGGCCACTAAGTAGTGGGGCAACGGCACGGCGATGTCTCTTCAAACTTGTGTCCAATTATGGTTTGCACAACCTTCTCTTCAGCTCTCGAGAAAGTTGTAATACAGATACCACTATCTCTCCTTTCTATAGTCAAAAGAATGGGAAGACTTCAAAGAGTACAATCAGGTGTGGTTAGAGGCATTCAGTGATCAAAGATTGGAAAAAAAAAATTAACTGGTTCAACTCTTCTGCTTGGAGTTTTACAATAATTCCTACGTACACTTAAATAGTATTTCTAGTCCATTGTGACCTTAAACTCACCTTTCACTTTCTTGATGTAGATAATATCGTTTGTTAAAAAAATAAAAAAGTAAATAGTATTTTTGACCAAAAAAAAGATATTAAGGGCTTTAGCAAGGCTCAAAAGAAGGCTACGAAAGAACAAGAATGAAATCTTGCAAGAGGTTAGATTTCGCACTGTCCAAATTGAATTAGTTTTATTCTAAAATGATAACTAATCTAAAATCATAATTATCACAATACAATATTCTGGTTTGATTTGATTTTAACCAAAATTCCTAAAAAAAATGATACAAAACCAAATCAATGTCTAATGGTTGGTTCGGGTACTTTGCCTAAAATTTTTAACCGAACCAAATTATAGAGTGGTTCTGTTTTGGACCGTTTGACTTTTTCTTCGGTCAAAACTAAATCAAAATGGCCATTACGATCTAAATAATTCGGCTTAGTCGGTTGATGAACACAATTACTAGAGGCATTGCTTACTCGAAATCACCTAAGCCTATGATAGCCTGAATTTTAATTTGATTTTGAGCCCCCACAAGTTTTTTGAATTGTGCTAATTTGACCCCAATTGTGAGATCATCTAACTTTTCCATCAAAGGGAAGGGTGCTTGGGGTCAAATGGGCTACCAGTGCAAGTCATAACTTAAATGGATGAAAATACTATCAATTGACAAAAAAGAAAAATATATTTGATGGTTGGCGGCAAATTGAGACCTTTAAAAGATTAAGGGTTCATAACCAAATTGAATGTTCAGAAGACAAATTAATTATAGACCTAGGTTCATGGGAACATTGCTAAAATTTCTCTTTTTTATATGATTTTACTGTTAGGTGTCCAAATTTAATGTGCATCGTGGTGTGATCAATTGAGATTTTAAATGATTTAAAAGGGTTTATAAATATAGAGATATTCGATTAGGATTTTAAATGAGATGATAGAAAGCTAATAGGAAGGCTAACAAATTACATAACCAACAACATACACACACATGAGAAAGCTTGGATCGGAGAAAATGAAACCGGGACTTAGGCAGAGACTTGGTATGGATGTCAGCAATCTGAAGCTCAGTGTTGACATACAAAACTGTGATAAGATCTGCAAGAACAAGCTCCCGGATATAGTGATAATCAATCTCAATATGTTTCGTACGAGCATGAAACACAGGATTGGAAGCTAAAGAAATAGCAGACACATTATCACACCATAAGGTAGGAGGGTGAGAGAGAGGAAAAGTAAGATCTTTGAAGATCTTACAAATCCATGTGATTTCAGCAGCAGTAAGAGCAAGAGAGCGGTATTCAGCCTCAGTTGAAGATCGAGCAACCGTTGGCTGCTTTTTAGCACTCCAACTGATGAGATTTGAACCCAAGTAAACACAATAACCGGATGTTGAACGTCTATCAAAAACACAGCCAGCCCAATCAGCATCCGAGAAAGCAGTAAGGTGCAGAGAACCTTTTTTAAACCAGATACCGTGATCAACAGTACTCTTGAGAAACCGTAGAATACGTTTGACTGCTTGGAAGTGAGTATCTCGGGGGCAATGAAGGAATTGACACACTTGGTTGACAGCAAAAGAAATATCTGGCCGGGTCCATGTGAGATATTGGAGAGCACCAACGATGGACCTGTACTCCTTGGGGTCAGACAACAGAGTGCCGAGATGATCTAATTTGGTAGTGCCAAGTGGAGTGGCACAAGGTTTACAGCCCTCCATTTTAGTCTTAAGAAGCAGATCCATAGCATATTTGCCTTGGGACAAGAAAATGCCTTCAGATGAGCGATGAACTTCAAGTCCAAGGAAATAGTGGAGAGGCCCGAGATCTTTAACAGGGAACATGGAACTGAGCTTGTGAATGAAAGCTTGACAAGAAGAAGTATGGGGGCCGGTGACAATGATATCATCCACATAAACTAATACAATCACAAGATGAGGAGAGGTATTCACAAACAGCGAACAATCGGATTGGGAATTGATAAAACCAAGGGAAAGCAGTGCATGACCAAGTTTGTCATACCAGGCCCGAGGGGCTTGTTTTAAGCCATAAAGAGACTTGTGGAGCTTGCACACAGAGGAAGGTTGAGAAGCATCAACAAAACCAGGAGGTTGTTGCATAAACACCTCCTCTTTCAGTAATCCATGCAAAAAGGCATTGCTAATATCAAGCTGATTTAGGAACCAATCATGTTGAACAGCAAGAGTCAATAAGATGCGAATAGTCACGGGTTTAGCAACAGGACTGAAGGTCTCTTTGAAGTCAATGCCCTCTTGTTGGTGAAACCCTTTGGCAACAAGACGGGCCTTGTATCGATCAACAGTGCCATCGGATTTGCGCTTAATGCGAAATACCCATTTACAACCAACAATGTTTTGATGAGGAGAAGAGGGGACAAGAGACCAAGTACCGGTGCTTTGAAGAGCTTGAAATTCTTCTAACATAGCTTGATTCCAGTGAGCATGTTTGGATGCTTGCAGATAAGTAGTAGGCACAAAGTTTTCCATAGCAATTGGATGTTTGGTTGCTGAGAGTGCTTTAGGTTTAAAAATACCTGCTTTAGATCGGGTAATCATAGGATGAGAGTTGGTAGGAATATGAGGTTGAGGTGAAGAGGAAGAACGAGATGGCAAATGTAAAGATGAAGGTGGAGGAGAAGGTTGAGAGGAAGACGGCATAGAGGAAACAGGGAATGAAGAAGGGACTGGTGACGCTGTAGATGATGCTGGAGCATGGGAAGAAATGGGAAATGGAAGAGTGAAGGGTGGAGAAGGAGAATCCGAACCTTGTGGCATTGAAGAAGGCTGAATATGTTGTGCATCATGAAAAGGAAAGTGTCCTTCATTAAACAACACATGTCTTGATATATAAATGCGCTGAGTTTGAATATCTAAGCACCGATACCCCTTATGCTGAAGACTGTAACCAAGAAAAACACAATGAGTGCTTTTGCCATCCAGTTTAGAAGAAGTATACGGTTTAAGCCAAGGATAGCAGCTGCAGCCAAAGACCTTTAATCTTGAATAATCAGGAGATTTACGAAATAGAAGTTCCCAGGGAGATCTGTCCAGTTGAGAGATTGGTAGTCGGTTGATGAGATACAGGGCAGTGGAAAAAGCTTCAACCCAGAACTGATGGGGAACGCGAGAAGAAGCCAAGAGAGTCCGTGCAGTCTCTGTGAGATGCCGGTGCTTTCGTTCGACACATCCATTCTGTTCCGGTGTATGAGGGCAGCTATACTGATGAAAAATACCATAGCGAGATAGAAATGAATTGAACTGCGAGCTAGTAAATTCACCCCCTGAATCGGATCTCAAGACTTTGATTGTATTGCCAGTCATATTTTCAACATAAGCTTTGAAGGAGACAAAAAGAGAGAACACCTCAGATTTATATTTCATGGGAAACAACCAGGTATATTTTGTAAACTCATCCACAATTAACAAGTAGAACTTGTAGCCACTGACAGAAGAGATGGGAGATGGACCCCAAACATCACAATGGAGCAATTCTAAACTAGTAGAAACAGAACTGGTGCTAGAAGAAAAAGACAACTTGTGATTCTTGCCTATAGCACAATCGGTGCAAAAGAAAGATACAAGTTTGTCACCACTGTGAGCAAGACTATGCTTATGTAATATTCTCCGAAACATAGCAGAAGATGGATGACCAAGTCTTTTATGCCATGTTTGCAACGATGCTTTGGTACTGAAGAGCGCAGAATGAGGAGCAGAAACATTGGAGAGACCTTGAAAGGGATAGAAACCTTCTTTAACTGGACCGCGAAAAAGCGTCCTCCCCGAAGAACGATCCTTGATTTCAGAGCCATCAGAATCAAGGGTCAAAGAACAATGGTTATCTTTCAAGAATTGATAAGCAGAGAGCAAATTAAATTTCATCAGTGGAACATGAAGAATGTTACTCAATCTGAAATTAGCAAGGGGTGTTGAAACTGTAGAATTACCAGTGTGATGGATTGCCATACCTTGTCCATCACCAATATACACTTTGTCTTCGCCAGAGTACGGATGTGGAGATTGGATAGCAGAAATGTCATTAGTGATATGAGAGGTGGCACCCGAGTCCATCAACCAAGGAGTAGGAGACTGTTTAGAACCAGTGTGAGCACACATAGCAGCTAACTTTGCAGGAGGAATTCTGCCAGCAAAAGCAGGGTTCATTCTCTCATAGCAATCCAGAGCTTCGTGATCAAAGGAGTTGCAAATTTGACAAGAAGTGCGGCCACCAAAACTGTTGCGATTACCACCAGAAGTATTGCGATTGACATAGTTGTTCCTGTAATTGCCATGAGGACCTCCAGAATTGGAAAAATGACCACGAGAAGCATTGAAATTCTTAGCATTACCACGGCGTTGGAAAGAACCGCGACCACGATTATTGTTGGAGAACTTTGGTGGAGGATTGGAGAATGACTGATGAGCCGCATAGGCTTGAGGAAAATTGTAGAACTGTGGTGTAGGAAGAAGTGGAGGTTGAGACTGCGTAGCAAAAGCTTGAAAAGGCTCAGAAGCAGAAGAATTGACACCTTTTTTCTTGCGAAGCATAAAGACCTCCTTGTTGAGCAGCAATCCATGAAGTTCATCTAATGTTGTGGTCGAAAGGCGGAGCATGATAGAGTCAATGAAAGACTCATACTCATCAGGCAATCCATTGAGAGTAACAGCAATCAAATCATGGTCAGATACAGGAGCTCCAGCAGCCATTAACGAATCAGCAAGGCCTTTAATCTTCTGCAAATAATCAGAAATAGAGAGATCGCCCTTGTGAACAGAGTGAAGGCGAGAACGAAGTTGATGGATATGAGCGGCAGAGACTCCACCAAATCGATGCTCAAGATTCAGCCATAGATCTCGAGCCGATGTGACACCAACGGTGAATGGAATTATATCTTCAGAAAGCGTAGAATTCAACCAGATCAAGATATTCTGATCTTTTTCATACCAAATCTCGAACGCCGGATTCGGAATATTGTGACCAGATGCATCAAGAACATAAGACGGCGGGCAAACTTCAGAGCCATCAACAATGCCCGTCAGTTTGTATCGTCGGAAAATCGGAGCAAATAGAGCTTTCCAGACGAAGTAATTATCACGCTTGAGCTTTGTAGGAACCATGCAGCTAATATTCTGAACAGTTATGGAAGAAATTGACGAGATCGAAGAAGAATTAGAGAAATTAGGGTTCATTGATGCAAAATTGGGGAAAGAATTTGCAGGATGAGAAGGAACAAAATCAGGTTGTATAGGAGAAGAAGTCGAAGATGCCATGACTGAAGCGCAAAGAACGAAGAAGATTAAGAAGCGGAGGTGGTGGCGGTGGCGGTGGCGGTGGCCGAAAAACTGAGATCGAAGGATCGAGAAGCGGTAAAGCAGAAAGGCGGTGATACCATATAAGAAAAGAGGATCTTTTTATTATATCTTTTCTTAATGAGAAAGAAAATACAACTCAGTTTATATACATTTGTCTAATTAGGCTTAGTAACTAATTATACTTAATTTAATCTCTTAACATAGAGATTAGTTACAAGACTGTAAAACCAAAAAATACAGCTGTAAAATCTATTAACTATATGATATCTCTTTATGCTATACATGATAGAAGACACTGCACTAAGTGCAAAAGCATCACCCCATAGACACCCCGAGGAAAACTAACTAGAATGAGGACACAACAAATCGTCCTTGTTGAGAATATGTACCAAAGAAGATGGGGTCTAACGACCCAAGTGCATGTACTCATCTCCTGATTCTTACTTGAAGCCATCATATCCGCTACCATAATTGTTGTCCTTGGGTTCAAGACCAGCAACAAACTTGAAAGGACTCCTCCAACTGAGAGATCATCTCAAAAGTCGGGAAAGCCTCCTCAATTGCCAAGGTGAATGGAGTTGTGGAGACATGAGATGACCTCCTTCGAATCCGATCGATAATTATATGAGATAACCCCATTGCCTTGGCCAAATTGCAGCCACCAAGCACCGCCAAAGTAACAAATTCAGTCTTTTTTCATTCAAGGATAATTAGAGAAAGGGAGACAATTCCTATTTACATTTTGGTCAACCAAACGCAGCCTTTGTGGTTGTTGAGCAGGCCCGAGAACAATTAAAAATGAGTTTTCCTTGTATTTAGAAACAATAGGACACATGTTAAATTATATAATAACGGGTAAGATTAAAGGTTCGGAACAGGATCCTCTCCTAAACAGTTTCCTAGGGATTCTAGAGATCCCGCAATCTTGTCCGTTCATTTTATATCATGCGGTCAATTTTTGTTAGATACTATTCATATTTGAATTTTAAAATTTAAATTTTAAATAATTTCTGAATGTACGATATATGATGAACGGACATGATTGCGGAATCTTTAGGATCATAGGGAACTGCTCAGGAGAGGATCCTCCTCCAGAGGTTCGGAATGTTCGGTACTCAAAGTACTATCCTGATCGATCTCAAAAGCTAATCTACAGGAGATGAGACTTAATTACGTACACGTTTACAGTTTGCTTGGAGATGGTGACTGAGGTCCGACGAGTTAGGGAAGTGAGGGGGGGTTGATTGGGGATGGGGGTTGGGTTAGGGTGTGTGGTAGATGGACCGAGAGAGAGAGAGAGAGAGAGAGAGAGAGAGAGAGAGAGAGAGTCCAATGCTGTGTCCCTCTCGGATCTGCTGCCTGTTTACTTGGGGCCCGTTCAGATTGCATCTCTGACAAAGTCCTCAAAATTTGAGATCTGCTGCCTTGTCACCTCACAGTCTCATCCTCACCTCTCAATCAATCAGGAATGCTCTCTTGTTTTGTTTTGTTTTGTTTTTGTTTTTTTTTTTTGTTTTTTTTTTTTTTTCATTTTAGTTTTGCAATAAAAATTGAAATTTGTTTGTTTACAAGTAATTGTGATGGGCTTTTGACAAAAGGTCGTGCTTCTGATGATCAGTGAACAGATAGCAACATTGACGTCCTTGCTCCCAATCAGCCAGACCGTCCTTCAACTTTGCCAATATATTTTCTTTTGATTTGGTAGGTTTTCATGTATAGTTTTTGTACTTTGTACGACACTTGAATTATTTTAGGCTTGTTCAAAATTTTGGGTTATAGAGTGTCTTTCTATAATTTGCGTAAGCACTCACAACTTATGAATAATCCAAAAACTAAAGAATTTGACTACAATACTTGTATTTATTTAATATAATCACTATCTCTACAGTGAAATGATGATTGTAGAAAATGCATATTCACATGAAATATATTTAACTGTAAAATAATAGTTATATATATATATTAAATACATAAAAATAACCAAGCCCTTGAAGCTAACCGACAAGCGAGTAATCCAATTTCCTTATCTAAATACCTAAAGGGAAACCTGTAATGACCAAATAATCAATAACAAGTCAAACCAGAAATGTCATTACTGGATTGGGATTCTGATCTAACCATGCAAAGGAAGTTTCGTTCTAATCTCATAGGAAGTGTTGGACTTAAACCCACGCTGAAAACTACTCATGCGCAAATTAACTAATTAAAAATGCATATGCATATATGTACAAGCACAAAATATGTCAAAACTACTACGTTGTTCCTTAATTAAATCCAAAAATTGCAAAAAGTTACATCCGTATCAAGTTATCAACTCATTGGCCATTTCCTCTTCCATTATAAATTGAAAAAATGGCGAAGAGAATGGGGATTATTGAGCAGTTAAAAGGGCATCCCTTATTTCTTCATTTGACGAGTAGCTGAAGTCCACCAAAAGTCCACTTCTTCTGGTGGATATCAACGCTTGTTATATCACCCGACTGGTGGCTACTGGAAGGACGAAGAAGAGTGCCTACCGTTGTGTCTCCTAATCAGCTCCCGTAGATGGAACCTTATGACGTCCACCATCTCTCCTGCAAATGCAAATAGAAATGGCCGCAAACACACTGCCCATAGCCCTACCAATGCCACCATTACTTCTACTCCCAAACCCACTACCATTGATTACTACTGTCTTTCCTCCCTCTGATCTCCTGCATATAACTTGACTTTCTTTTTTCTGGATACTGTTGTACTGTGCTCTCTCGCTCAAGGCTTCCTGAATATAAAAGTTGTCCTGGACTCCTGTGCTATAATCTTTTTCCTTTTATAAGTTGTTTATCACTAGGTACGTTGATTTTGTAATAAATAAAGCTAAAGTTTCATTCGAAAGGTGAAAGTCATTCAACACAATTCTCTGCGACTAGGTACGTGGGAAGTGTGGAAGCAACCTCATCCACCATTCTTTAAACTAACAGTCTTCAAATATAGGGGTAGGCAGCACAGAGCTCCACATAGGCCAACTTTTAACCACCAACTGTGTATAACCACCGGATTTGGAACTCATCCAGATCCAAATTGTGGAGATCCTAAGAATCCTCATATCTTAACTATTTATCGTGCATCGTGTAGATCCGGAAGGATCCTCTTCCCCATTCTTCGATCCTATAATATTACAATTATTATTTAATTTCACTAACAATCCTGAAATTTATTGTCTTATATGCACTTGCACATCTTAAGATTTTAATTCTCAAGTAATGTTAGAGAAATCATATTTTTTGCAGACCGCAGTTTTCTTTTCTTGGATGTCACGTGGGGTTCATGTGAAACAGTGAAGGAAATTCTTCGGAGTTATGAGGAGGTGTTCGGCAAAAAGTTAATTTCTCGTAATCTGTGGTCGCGTTGAGTCCTAATACGGATGATGAAACAAAATATATGGTGGCTGCTTACATGGGAGCTTGCCAAGCAAGTGTGGCGGCTCTCCTCCAATAATGGGTCTTTGGTGGAACTAGTTTATAGAGCTCGCTAAAATGTTTCTAGAGGTGGGGGTTGGGCATTTGTCCGTCTTTTAGAACCTTGGTAATGATCAACTCTGAGCTTGAATAACATTTGAAATCCAAGAAAGAACTGTAGGAGAAATGACCAAAGATAAAGAGGAGGTAATAATTCGCTGATCCACGCACAATGGCGGAGTTAGGAACTTTTCGGTGTTTGGGCTAAGCTAAAATTATTACTACGAAATCAAATGCTCAATTTTTTATTTTTATTTTTTTGTTGCCTATATAAATTTATATAATAGTAAGCTTAAAAGTAATAATTTGAAGCAAGAAATTTATAATATGTTTTCTAAGCTTCTAGCCCTCAAAACTTTCAAATGAATAAAATAATGAACCATATGTGGTATGGAAGTTTTAATTTATTACTATTAAATTTTAGTATTGGTTAAACTAATGAGTTTATTTAACATTTAGTAACTCTTATTTTCCCTAAAAGCAATCATAAGATTTAGACTTTCATTTGCTAGGTGGGTTATGACAATGAAAGATAATAAAACAGCCAAATAATTAATACGTTTAAGCTTAAAAACTAAAACTCTCCTTATGCTGTAGTTAGCTGGAACCTTATACTTGGCTCCACCGGTGCTCATCCAACCATTTATCAAACAAAACAGAAACTGACCTTCCATCTCCAATAATCCAACAACTATTGTTATTTAGAACAAGTAAAGCACGCTCCAAAACATGCCGCACGAATCACTACAACATAATTGGTTTTTTGCAGTGCACAAAGAGTGCCATAAATGGTTATTCACGGCGTGAGCCCCCAAGTAGTAAAAGCCCCTGTCGTAAAAGATGTTTTGTCAAATACGACGTTCTCTAGTAGCCGTGAATAATTTAAGCAAAACACGTTGTAAATACTCTTTAAGGCATGCCTTGCGCGCCTTAATTGAAATTAGATACGACATTAATGAAGTGTCGTAATACTGCGAAAACAATTACAACATACATGTGTGCTGTAATTTATATTTGATGCGGCGTTTGTTGACTGTCGTAATACTGTGAAAGCAATTACGGCATACGTTGTACATCGTAAATGAAGACTAGCATCAACAATTACTACTGATTTTGCATAAAGTAATTTACATTTATTTTAATTTGAGTTTTTAATTAATACATATATATAACAACCCATCCCCAAAAGTTACAGTCTTTATAATATTTAAATGTGAAATTTTGAAAATACCCTTTGAGCCAAATGCATTGACTTTTGTTGACCGCCTTGCCGAGTTATGTAAGATTCATTTTCTTGGTGTACCCTTGTAGTACTTGTTGCTACGGATGCGTGGGCGCAAACGGAATTCAATTTGGAGTTATAACAAAGGAGATATTAATGTTTAAAGTTGGGGGCATTTTAGTAAATTAATTAATATCAAGAAAGCTCTTTTGAGCCAAATCTGGCTGTGGCTGAGATTGAAGCAAAGGAAAGATAGGCGGTAGAGATGAAGGATAAAGGAGAGAAAGGAGGGGCGGAACGTCCAATCAGAAAGAACAGAAAGAGAGAATGACCAATGGGGGAGAGAAGAAAGGAGGGGAAAGGAGAGGGAAAAGGTGCACCGGATCACCTTGATCCGTTTCTAACCCCTCAACCTTGTTCCTTGACCCAGTCATATCCCTTCCGTCCGATGTCCGTTTGAGGTGATTTCGGTGTCTAAGGAAAGCTCTCATCGAACCCAACATCTCTGTGGTGTTAGAATTCTAGATTTCTAACCTAAATTCACAAATCGAAACCATAAACCCACGGGGGCATCCGGCGGATTTAACCTTCTTCTGGTGGCTCCGACGAGTTTCACCATCGATAATCACCACCAAAAGACTTCTCTTAACCTCAGAAGCAAGGCCTAAGCTTTGGTGGAGGCATCAGAGTTCGTTTTGGTGGCGAATCAACAACTACCCAATTTTAAGGGTTTACAACGAGTTTTCATGAAATTGAGGCTTTTCCTGGCCAAATTGGCCTTGATCACAGGTATGAAAATTATTCCTCTCATTGAGATCTTCATTCCTGTAAAATTTGAGAATTTTTTGAAATAGTTGATTTTTCTTGCGAGTCGAGGCGGCCAACCGCCACTTGCGGCGGCACGTGTGACGATGCGTGGGCCGAGATGTCCCTTGATTTTCCTAGGCTAAATTTGAATACCCTGATTCCATTGGTGAAGTCTGATTGATGATTTTCAGTTATTTGAATGTAGTTCCATTAAGGTCCGCCGCTTGATTATTATAGCAATCGACGATCTGATTGTTGGATCGTCACCAAACATTGATGCGTTATAATACGTAATATTTGAGAATATTAGAAACTTACGGATCGGGAATTCTACGTACGGATCTTCCCGAATAGGATATGTAAGTTATATGTTCTATTGATAAGAATTCTAAAACATAATTTGATAATTGTTCTAGGCGCTGATCGTTCGTGATGCCTTGATGTTTGTGCTAGGGAGTTGTAGCGCGGACTCCAGGTGAGTAGGCTTTTGGTTATATATATATATATATATATATATATATATATATATATATATATACACGTGTATATGTTTTCCATTTTCCCAGAAATTGTTTTAAATGGATTTACGTTTTTAAATGCCATGTCATGCTTGCATTTCATTTTATTATATGCATTAGTATATATATGCAAACTATTGTAGGATGCTGCAGAGGCCAAGTAAGTTTCAGGTGAGTACTGTATGATGATAGTGGTTGCATTGGTTATGGTTATACGTAGAGGCATATAGAGCTCATTATCTTGCACCCTGGTGTTAGTGCTCCCGCCCGTGGCCAGGGCACAATCCTTCACGTGATGTTCACCTCCTGCACTGCACGCTCACCTTGGATCCAAGTTTGGTGCACAGCCCTGTCGTACGGACCATATTAGGTGGTTCCAACTCGTAAGTGACCCACAATTATTCGCACAACCATCACGTGATCGTAGCACTTAAGCGTACTTATTTACACTAGCCCTGTCGTACATACCACATTAGGTGGTTCCGACTCATGTGCAGGAATTGGTTAATGAGCTATAGGTTCAACCATATAGGTCACATTAGGTGACTTTGGCTGGCATATCATTTTACATTGATTTATTTCACCTAACTTACTTATTTCATTGTTGAGATACTTGACATGGCATATACTTGGTTTTCACTACTCTCGAGCATGATTTCTATATACGTATGTATTATTATTTTCTGGGAAATTATACGGGTTTTACGGTGAGTGGTTATAACGTTTTCAAAAGGTTTTTATTAAAAACTTTATTTTTAGGCCCACTCACCGTTGTTTTTGCCCCCTTCCAGGTTTTAGTTGCTGAAAGTTCCTATCAACGAGGATTCATGGCAAATCTCAGTATATATGGCTACCTATGAGGGTATGATCCTTATCTACACTACTGTACTTTACTTATTCTCTGACGTCACGTGTGAAATGGGCTCATTCCCGTTCACAGCTCACTCTTGTCTTTATGTACTTTTAGGTTTAAATTTATTCATATTTTCCACATCCGTATGCTTTATGGCTTTGTCACCTTCTAGATGTCGGCCAGTATAGCTCGATTCAGAATCCTAGTGGACATTCCGGGTCGAGATGTGTCAGTTTGGTATCAGAGCATAAGTTGGGCAGTATTACGTTCATCACACGCGTGATGAAAGCATTCTTGGTTTTTGAGCCTAATGTTAGGATCTTGCCACCTCGTCGAATACGAAAAATGTGTTAGCTTTTCCTAAGTTTTGGGTAGTTTTGTCAACTTGACGAAGTTTTAGAAGAGCATTTTGGCGAATGCCCTTCAAATTAAAATGAAAAATTTCCTGCCAAGGAAAGATGTAGATTTGAGGCAAGTTGATGGTTTAAAGCATGGGCTAATGTATCGGTAACTGTGTATTATTGGAGACTTTATCAACCAATTTCATCTTTTTCCTCCAGCCATCAGTAGTAAACCTTTCAAGATTGGAAATCCAAAATAATTTTGATTCCTTGGCAGTGTCTGTTAGAATACCACCTATTAGAATTCCTGCGAAGTCTACTTTTGTCAAGACCCTAGAAATGTCTCATGTGACAATGGTGCTAGAGTGGTAGTACTCGACGGAAGAACGGCTTGGGAAAATCACTTTTGGTCCCTGATAGCTCTAATACTTTTGTGATGTACATAATTTTTTTGTCTTTCGACATAATTCGTCATTTTTGAAATTGTCCAACTCTTTGATATTTTAGTCCCCATCAACTCTGTTCCTACCCTCAGTTTTACCTCCTGGTATTAAAGGTATTTTAGTTGATTTTGAGTCACTCGCATGTTCCCCATATCATTTTTGATGTTGACAGACTGTCCAGGAATACCACTTAGACGTCAAAACTCTGTTCCTACCCTCAGTTTTACCTCCTGGTATTAAAGGTATTTTAGTTGATTTTGAGTCACTCGCATGTTCCCCATATCATTTTTGATGTTGACAGACTGTCCAGGAATACCACTTAGACGTCAAAACTTTCAGTTTAGACCATCAGTCCTTAAATCACCCAATCAGCATTCTATTGAGCAAATCGTCACCATCGGTGATTTATTATTCCTGGAGCTGTCGTTGTAACAAACTATTGTGAATTTTGAGTCAAGGAAAAATCTAAGTTTTCGTCCGTCAACCCTCCTTAAACTATTGTTCAAGTTGAGTTATCTTCCAACCTTTTCATTGCTAGTGCATGATTAAGTTAAATATTTTCATGTGTTTAGACATCGAAATTGTATATTCAATCCAGATATCTTGTACTCTAGATTTCAGGGACTTGTTTTGACCCTCAAATTCTTGAGTATTCTTTTAGCCTTCTCGACATGGTTTCTCACTCAATCAGTGAGGAATTCGCGATAAGTCGACTCGGCAAATGTGTGAGCTAGTTTCGTATCGATGCTAGCAGGAACTATTGGAGTATAATCTTCTTGCAAGTTTACCAGATTTACCAAAAAGAATTCCAAGCAGCTTTGAGGATTGAGTAGTAATTCAACATGATATTGGTGAAGGTATAAACATAGGTTTTGAGCTTGGTGGTTGTGACATTAATTTTCAAGTGTCGCTCGGAACTGCAATTGTCATTCAAAGAATGTCATCAGAGATATGGTTTCTCTAATTTAAATTTACAGATCTTGTACCCTTCGATTTGGAGAGCAACTTTAGTGATTAGCCACGAATGAAGCTTTTTGCAATATGTGTCTGTTTCTACGTATATTTCCACTGCTTCATTCCAGGGTCTTATTGTTGTGGGAACGTGGATGTCGAAACACTTCTAGCAGCTGGTTTGGTGCGCTCTAGGATAGTATGGTATCGCGATCGAGGTATACGTCGGATGATCTAGGCATACTCGCACATGAGGAGCAAAACGATATGTTGGCGTCCTTGGGAACTTCTCACTAGCTTATGGAGACAACGATGAGTTATCGACATTACATGCTACAGACTATAATATTCATGGCTTAATTGTTGGGTTCACTAAGCAAGTGGGCAAGACGGCTCATCTACGGCAACACTTATTCGCTAGCTATTATTCAAACTCATTCTTGAAGTTCGTGACACGATGGATGTTGGTGAGGTCCTTTTTTTCATTTTGGGTTTTGATTATTTTTCATACAAATATTTTCTTACTAAGTTATTCTATTTATATGGGTATTTCTGCCATTACAAATTTTGGGTGAGTTATTTGCACTCTTGGTTTTAAACTCAATACAAGTATTTCCTTATGTTATTACATAATAATTGGTGTTTTCAACCTTACGGGTTGTACGAGTATTATACTACTATGTTATTGAGGAAGGAAGAAGGTATGAGCTTGGAGGCATGAAAGATGAATAATTGCAATCCAATCGCAACGAAATGACATTCTCTTCCATGTTGCTGCTCTAACTCGATTTCTTCCTTGTATATGTATTTAAATCCATATCCCTATTTTCAAGCATTTTACAAACATCAAGTTATTTTAAAATTTCGGGGACGAAATTTTCTTAAGGGGGTAGATTGTAATGACCCGTCCCCAAAAGTTACAGTCTTTATAATTTTTAAATGTGAAATTTTGAAAATGCCCTTCAAGGAAAATGCATCGACTACCGCCTTGTCGAGTTATGTAAGATTCATTTTCTTGGTGTATCCTTGTAGTACTCATTGCTAAGGACGCGTGGGTGCAAACAGAATGCAACTTGGAGTTATAACGAAGGAGATATTAACGTTTAAAGTTGGGGGCATTTTAGTAAATTAATTAATATCAAGAAAGCTCCAGATTTTTGGAGCCAAATCTGGAAAGCCACGTGTGTGGCTGAGATTGAAGGAAAGGAAAGATAGGCAGTGGAGATGAAGGATGAAGGATAAAGGAGAGAAAGGAGGGGCGAAACGCCCAATCAGAAAGAATAGAAAAAGAGAGTAACTAATGGGGGAGAAAAGAAAGGAAGGGAAATGAAAGGGAAAATGTGCACCGGATCACCTTGATGCTTCCAACCCGCTGACCCCGGTCCCATACCCTCTGTTCGATGTCCATTTAAGGTGATTTCAGTGTCTAAGGAAAGCTCTAATCGAACCCAACATCTCTGCGGTGTTAGAATTCTAGATTTCTAACCCAAATTCACAAATCGAAGCCACAAACCCACGGGGCATCCAGCGGTTTTGACCTTTTTTCGGTGGCTCAGGTGAGTTTCATCATAGATAATCACCACCAAAAGACTCCTCTCAACCTCAGAAGTAAGGCCCAAGCTTTGGTGGAGGCATCGTAGTTCGTTTTGGTGGCGAATCAACAACTACCCAATTTTAAAGGTTTTCGGCGGGGTTTCATGAAATTAAGGCTTTTCCTGGCCAAATTATCGTTGATCATAGGTATGAAAGTTATTCCTCTCATTTAGATCTTCATTTATGTAAAATTTGAGAATTTTTGGAAATAGTTGATTTTTCGAGGAAGTCGTGGCAGCCAACCGGCGCGTGCGGCGATGCATGGGTCGAGACGTTCCCTGATCTTCCTAGGTTAAATTTGAATACCCTGATTCCATTGGTGAAGTCTGATTGATGAATTTCCATCATTTGAACGTAGTTCCATTAAGGTCTGCCACTTGATTATTATAACAATTGACAATCCGACCGTTGGATCGTCACCAAACTTTGATACGTTATAATATGTAATATTTGAGGATATTAGACATTTACGGATCGGGAAATCGACGTATGGATCTTCTCGAATAGGATATGTAAGTTATGTGTTCTATTGATAAGAATTTTAAGATATAATTTTAAGATATAATTTGATAATTGTTCTAGGTGCCGATCGTTCGTGACACCTTAATGTTTGTGCTAGGGAGTTGTATCGCGGACTCTAGGTGAGTGGGCTTTTGGTTTGCTATATATATATATATATATACACGTGTATATGTTTTCTATTTTCCCAGAAATTGTTTTAAATGGATTTACGTTTTTAAATGTCATGTCATGCTTGCATTTCATTTTATTATCTGCATTAGTATGTATATGCAAACTATTGTATGACGCTACGAAGGCTAGGTATGTTTCAGGTGAGTACTGTATGATGATAGTGGTTGCATTGTTTATGGTTGTACGTAGAGGCATGTAGAGCTCATTATCCTACACCTTACTGTTAGTGCTCCCGCTGGTGGCTAGGGCACAGTCCTTCACGTGATGTTCACCTCCCGCACCACACACTCACGTTGGATCCAAGTTTGGTGCATAGCCCTATCTTACAGACCACATTAAGTGGTTCTGACATGTAGGTGACCCGCAATTATTCACACAGCCATCATGTGATCGTAGCACTTGAGCGTACTTATTTACACCCAGCCCTGTCGTACAAACCACATTAGGTGGTTCCAACTCATGTGCAGGAATTGGTTAATGAGCTATAGGTTCAGCTGTACAGGTCACGTTAGGTGACTCTGGCTGGCATATCATTTTACATTGATTTATTTCACTTGGCTTACTTATTTCATTGCTGAGATACTTGACATGGCATATACTTGGTTTTCACTACTCTCGAGCATGATTTCTATATACGCATGTGTTATTATTTTTTGGGAAATTATACGGGTTTTACGGCAATGGGTTATAACGTTTTCAAATGGTTTTTATTAAAAACTTTATTTTCAGGCCCACTCACCCTTGTTTTTGTGCCCTTCCAGGTTTTAGCTGCTGAAAGTTCATATCGACGAAGATTCATGGCAAATCTCAGTATATGTGGCTACCTCTAAGGGTATGATCCTTACCAACATTATTGTTCTTTACTTATGCTCTGACGTCACGTGTGAAATAGGCTCATTCCTGGTCACAACGCACTCTTATCTTTATGTACTTTTAGGTTTAAATTTATTCACATTTTCCACATCAGTATCCTTTATGGCTTCGTCACCTTCCAGGTGTCAGCCAACACAGCTCGATTCAAAGTCTGAGTGGACATTCCGGGTCGGGGTGTGTCAATATATATAAGAATCACCAAAATTACACATTTACTATAATACAAAATTTCATAAATAATCATATTGTCAAAATTTATTACAAGTTGAACAATGCTAAGGTCAATATCGAACTACACATGAAATATGAAATAGGCCTCTAATAACAAAGAAATTTGTCACTTGAAAGACTTCACTTTTCCTTGAACACCTCCAAACGAAGTCCTTTAAGAGTGAAATACTGCTCCTAATGCTTGAACCATACTAATTGCTATCTCTATCTGCATAGACATAAGCACATTGAGCAAAAGAAAATCTATTGTACTGCTATATGTAGAAATGCACATTTAATATCAAGTAAGAAGGGTGATACTGAAAGAAAACCTAATCATTGTCATACAAAATGTGGTTATGGTTATCAATTATGATATCCCTAAACACTCTAAGGTAAGACTCATTGTTTTTTGACCTAGTGGCTTGCTGTTATCAATTTACATCAAAGTTAGCCATTTATCTAGTTTTGGGTCTTAATATATTACAAATTCAACATCAGGAAGTGGTGAGAGTGCAACCAGAAAGAGATTAAACAACAGGCAAAAAAGGAAGGCAACACTGAATTCTTCTTGACTACTTATTTAGTGAGTTCTTGGACCTATTTAGAGAGTTACTGGAATGAAATGAAGCCAACTCTGCAACAGAGAAACAAACGAAAAAGTCAAAATCCAGAAATCTAAGTTTAACTCAAACAAATATAATAACCAATGAAAGTTGCAAACTGCAAGTTCTCGCAATGTAGACAAAGAAACTTGTTTCTCAAGGCCAATTGGTCTCTCTCTCTCTCTCTAAATACAACATTTCAAAAACCAAACAATAATTAATAAAATAGAAAATTGAAGTACCTGGTAAGTTTTTCTTTTTATACAAACCGTCATCTCCACTTACTCTAAGAAATGAGGAAGTGTGTGAACCACCCTTCATTCAAAACATCATAACATCTGCACTTACATAAAGGAAAAAAGAAATGGACCAAAATAAAATTATCCTATAATCCGATTATACAGAAGGCCATACTCTTGAGTTGGGGCTGGTGGCCGTCGACCACATCATCGCCTCCATTTGAGAGAAAAAGGTTTGTTTAGCTCTTTTGTCCAATTATTTACATTAACCATATCTAAATGAAGAAGGAAAACATCATGATCAATACATATGTTGCTCCCTTCTTGTGATCCAAATTTGAAGAAGGCCGATAGGGAGGGGCAGTTATAAGTGTCATCCTCTTTGTTTCTCCTATCCCTGCATTGTCGACCAAAACAATATCAAACCAAGTGTAATACAATCCAATGTAATGCTCACAAAATTTGAGCTCCAAACAAAGTCACAGGTCAGCAATCACCTAATCGATCATAACACCATCGCAAATATGAAAAACCTAAACAATTAAGTCAGCAACATGATATGCCATCCTTTTCATACAAACACAGATTACAATTCAAATATGCCACATTATTTACAAACAATTACAAATCGAGAAACAATTAAATCATCATCATGAATCGCAGTGTAACATGAACACCATCAATTAGAAAAGACAGAGCTACATGGCAATAAACATACAGAGAGGAACTGCTTCAGATCCTTCCCAAAAGCAATCTTCCGCATGATAACAAAAAAAGCGGTTGATCTCTAATCTAATTGTAGACACAATCTGCAGAACCAACTTCTATGGAATTTGAACTTGTGAAATGTAGGGTGGAGACCTGAATGTAACAAATTGGTGTTAAGTGAATAATTCCAAACATATAAAATTTAGATCATCACACTCGAACACAAACAGAACAATTAAATAAAGAATCGAAGGCATGCGCAATCTAATTAGACAAATAAGTGAACTTTCCCATGCCGAAATCTGAAAGGCCAACATAAATCTCTCTTACGTTAACAAAACACACAAACACACACCTGTGTTTTAATTCTCCTCCAATACTCAATGAGCAAGGCAAGAAGAAGCTCAAGGCTGGAAAGAAGCTTCCAAAGAGAACAATCTATAAAGCATACCACAAAAATTAGACAAAGCCCAAAAACTAAACCGTAAAAAAACCCTAAAATGAAAAAAAAAAACTTGCTAATATTCTATAAATCATAATATGAACTACAACCCATCAATCATTTCCTAAAATAAACTGCAATAAAAAAATTACCTACCCCAAATCGGCCTGAAAACTCACCAGGAAACCAAGGCTTTTCTGGGCTTAAAATTTCCTTCGAATTGGGACCAAATTCACGGTTTTCCAGCAAGAGGTCGATGTGCTTCGTAGTTTCTGTAAAAGAGAATCAAAGAGATTTCTAACAGCTTGGTGGTTTTTTAGCAACATAGTGCTAGCGTTGGTGATTTCTGAGAGAGAAAGCGAGGAGAGAAAATGGAGATGGAAGTAGAGTCGAGGCTATGTCATAGAAGCAGAATCAATGGCTTCCACGATCATCAAGCATGACCACACACGCGCAACCCCTACCCCTTTAAATACCATTTCAGAATTGTCGATCCTCTTCAAATAGATCGATCGATTCCAGAGACAGAGAAATGAGGAATAAGATGACAGAGGCGAGAGAAGGGAGACAGAGGCAAGACCGTCTGTGTTGTTCTCACGAGGTCTGCGAGACGGAAGAGGCAAGTAAGGTTTGAGAAGGAAATGAAAAAAGGCCGGCTTTACTGTTGTTTTGAATTTTCATTTAGCACCAATTTTTTTAGCTTTTTTTTGGGGGGGGGGGGTTTGTAGAAGAATGTTGCAATTGCTAATGCCTGCACATATCTCTTTGTAAATATGAAAGATTTAAAAAGAAAAATATATATATGGAAGAGGGAAAGTTTGAGAAAAATGTTAGGTGTGGAGTGGGAAAGTTTAGGCGCGATGCTAGAAGCCATTATTTATGATGTGTCATTCGTGCCATAAAAGGTAGGGACTCAAATATATAGAAAATTCACTTTACGATATAATGCGATGCCTTAAGAGAGAAGGAAAGTGTGTCGTGTAAATTGTCAAATACGACACACAACACTTAAGTTGTAAATATTTTTATTTAACAACTTGCACAAAAGTGATACCATGGATGTTACATTATGTGCAAGTATTACGACATGAACTTTACGAATGTTGTGAATAATATCATTTAAGGCATGTAAGTACTGTAAGCCGTATATTTCAAGTCGTAAAAGACCCAAACTATTGTAGTGGACCACAAATAGACATCTTATTTTTTGTAAGGCATGAGAGGAAGGCGTTGGCGAGCAAAAGAACCCCATAAAGAAGAAGATTTTACAACATCCTAACTAAAACTGAGTAAAGATGTCAAATTCAAAGTAGCTAAATGACGAAGACCAAGTCCTCTTCAATTTTAAGTCCACACCAAAATCCAATCATCTGTTACCAATTTATGAGAAGCTCAGTTCCCAGACCAAATAAAATTCACTTACAAGTAGAAAGATGCTTCAAAAGGCAAGCTAGACATTAATAAACTGAGAAACTATGCAGAAACAAGCTTTGATAAACAAACTGTACCGATTGAACCCGTCCAGCCGTCAAAAGTAGTTTACCTTTTGAACCAAAAAGAAAAGCTTTACCCTCATTTACCAAATATTGAAAGAGAATTCTCCTACCATGAAAAATGAGGACACCAAGGTACGTGAAAGGAGTAACACTCAAGCGAAAACCAAGATGTCTTAGTACATGAGTTTGACGACGGGAAGAGGTGGACAAAAGATGAAAAGTACTGTTATTTTCATTGACAACCTGCCCATAAGCGCACATATAAGACAACTAAAAGATCAAACAATCCCGCGACAAAAGAAAGATCATTAGCATATAACACATGGGTAAGAGGACAACAATGTCAGGGCAATAAAAATATCACATCATCAAACACACAAAATCAGCACTAAAGGTTGACCCTCATCTCTCTCTCTTTCCCTCTCTTCATGATCTTTGCCACCAACGACAAGTCAAATTTCGCCAAACAAGCCTTATATTTTAGAACTTATTTAAAGGTCATCTTTCAAAAAAAAAAAGAAAAAAAAAAGATCACGATTTGAAACTGTATAGTCATCTAGCTTATCCTCTATGAGAAGTATTTGGGACTTTCCACCTTTGTGGGTCGAAACCGGGGGGCTTGCTTTAATCAAATTAAAGAGCGCCTTTGGAAAAAACTTCAAGGGTGGAAAGGGAAATTGTTAAGAGCGGTGGGAAAAGAACTTCTTGTGAAAGTGGTTGCCCAAGCTATCCCACTTTACACAATGTATTGCTACCTCCTACCTCAATACTTTTGCAACTATCTCGACCAATTGATTGCCTCTTTTTGGTGGAACGAGTTGGGGAGGGAGGGTTCTAAGAAAATTCATTGGATGGCTTGGGATAAGCTCTGCAGTCCTAAGTCGGAGGGTGGTCTTGGGTTTCAAAATCTCTATGCATTCAACCTTGGTCTTCTTGCTAAGTAAGGGTGAAGAATCATTCACGAGCCTTCCTCTCTCGTGTTGAGACTCCTCAAAACAAAGTATTTCCCAAACTCATTCTTCATGGATGCTGTTATTAAGCCGAATGCATCATTTGTATAGCGGAGTATCTGTGCAGAGATAGATGTTATTAAAAGGGGATCGAGGTGGCAGATTGGGAACGAAAGTACCACTAAGATTTAGAGCAACATATGGCTACCATTACCATCAACCTTCCAGATCTTTACCTCGAAGCTAGACGATGTTGCCATCTCTACTGTCAATGATCTTACCACGAGATATAGTCATTGGAACTTACCCCCTCAACCAGTCTGACTTCTCGAAGGCAAAAGTAGATTCAATTTGAACTCTTACATCAAGTATACTCCCCTCTATTGAAAAATTAGTGTGGCATTTTGACAAAAGAGGAAGATTCATTGTAAATAGTGTGTACTATGTTGCTTGTGAATGGATTCTTCCTTAATCGTTATCTGCCTCTTCCTCCTCATCTAGCTCTATGGCTGCTGGGTTATAGAATGAGATTTGAAAGGCATGTACCCTCCAAAAGTTAGAATGGCAGTCTGGAGAATCATGTCAATCATTATTACTATGAGGGCCAACCTCTGCAAATAGCGACTTCAGGTGGATCCATTATGTATTCTCTACAGTACCAAATTAGAAACTAACACCCATATGATATTAAACCTTCATTTCACCAAATGTGCTTGGCTCTCCTTGAATTTGGGCTTTCGTTCGCCTCACCGATGGAATGAATCTCTATTGGATTGGGCACACCACTCTATTTAGAACTTTAAATAAGTTGATTTTGACGAGTGTCTAATGCTGATTTGGGCAATATAGATGGCCACGAATGTAAAATTCTGGGGCCGAGACTTGAATCCTTCTCCTAATTAATCTTGTTATCAAGCGTGAGTGGGACTGGTGGCAGGAGTTCTTGAGTGTGAATATGAAGCCTGCTACTACTGAGACTTATTTGAATACTATGAAATGGAATACACACCCAACTGACAAATTCAAATTAAATGTCGATGGGGCTTAGGATTCTACCTCAAAGGTTGGTGGAGTGCGTATTATTTTGCGAGATTCCAATTAGATTTTGTTGAAGCTGCTTTGTTCATTTTCCAAGATGCCTTATCCCCTATGCAAATCGAAGCGTTGGTAGCTAGAGTTGGTTTGGCTCTAGCGATTGAAAAGGGTTTCTAAACAATAATTCTAGAAAGCAATTCGCTTCAGGTCGTCTCTGCATTGAATTCTTTCTCTATTGACTTGTCTGTCATCAGAACAATCATTGAGGTTACAAATTTTTTTCTGCATATGACCGCTGAAGGCCTCTGCTGCTTATGTTCGTCGGCATGCCAACTCTATAGCTTATAGAATTGCTAGGTTTGCCCTCTATACTTGAGGTAATTGTACTTAGTTTGATGGTCTTCCTTCCTTCATCTGTGATCTTCTCGAAAAGGACCTTGCCACCCCTTGTACTACCTAGCCTTTTTTTTTCGACTTTTGAATGAATTATATCGCCCTTTAATAAAATAAAGGGTAAATTATACAAAACTACTTCAACTATTGGGTCATTAACAGTTTCATATCTCATCTTTAAAAAGTTTCAATGTCATACGTATGTATTAATTTGTTGCAATGTTCCACCTCCGTTACGTTGTCTGTCAATTCCTCCATTATATGCTTATGTGGCTGAAGCTGGGTACCAACATCTTTATATATGAACTTCCATGTGGTCTGCCATGTAGATTTCCCACCAAAATTAATTTCCACGTCATTTAAAAAAATGATTTTGATTTTTTTTCAACATAATTTTTTCCTGCCAAAAGTAATCCACGTCAGCTAAAAAATTAATCTTTTAAAGGGTCCAATTTTGGAAGATAATACAACCTAAAAAAAAGAACCAAATGGAAATTCTACATAAACACATGATCCCATATCAACACATGATGTAAGTTAGAGATGAACACAAATCCTACATAAACACATGATATAACCAAAAGATGAACACAAAGTCCACTTCAAACAAAACATTTGCAAAAACCAAAAGATGAACTGTAATTCATATAGCATCGTTAATCCATTTAACATTTACAAAGATATGCATTAAACATCCTTAAATATCCCAAATGCACAGTGCACTGATTCAAAAAACCTATTGAAATCCATCTAGCAAAATAGTGCATTTTCAAGGCTACAAATCAGTTCAAAAAACCAAAAGAAATTCAATGTTTGTGATGTCTAATTGAAAAACCCATGTGCCATAATTTCAGTTCCTATTGCACATAAAACATGAACTAAAAAACATTAATTTGTTACAATTTCTAGCATCTTTAGGTCTTGGTTTGCCTTGTCTTTCTCTACTTGGTGGCTCTCGGTGAATGAGCTTCAGGATTTCCAGATGAACCATCCATTTTTTATGATGCCTAATTTCAAAGTTCATTACAAAAGGTCAAATGCAAAGGAAGGTTCTAAACTAAACTACTTGTTGTAAACTACAAAGGAGAGGATTAGGTTTTTACCTTAGATTTCCTTGTCCTCTTTCTAGGTGTAGCTTCGATTGATGATGATGCTCTCCCTTATGCTAATGTAGATGCCTATAACAAAGTATAAAATCATTCATTAAAGGATTAAGGGATTAAAGGATTAAAGGATTAAAGAAAGTACAAAATGTTACCTGTTTGTCCCTTAGAGGAAGATGTCGATGATGGGTCCTTGAATTATGTCCTTCTTGCTTGCATATAGTACACTTCAAGGCACCTTGCCCTTTCCTTCCTAGCTTAAATGGCTTAGGAGGACCTTCAAGATTATTTGGTGGGTTGGTGGAAGTTTGTTCACCATTTTTCTCCAATTCAACAGCATCTTTGTTTCTCTTATTCCTTGGTCTTCTAGGTTGCCTTATATATAATGGAGGCAAGATTGGCGATTTTTCAGTATCCTCCCACAATGACATACCATTCATTGACATTATTAAGTGAGAATAAACTTCCAAGTACCGTGCATTTGAATAGAAAACATCTATATAATCCTCAAGTTTTTCTCTCTTGAAATGGATGGCAGATAATGCATGGTTGCAAGGTATTCCCGTCAAGTCATACTTCCTACAAAAGCATGTCTTCTCAACCAAGTCCTCCACATATTGTTCCTCACATTCAACATCCACTTGAAATTTGGTCCCTTCTGACCATTGTGCAATGCACTTGCCACTTAAGAGTTTGGCTTCCTCCAACTTCTTCTTAATCTTAGGGCAAAGATCTTCTACTTGCTTCATCATTAATCCTCACCTCATTTGAATTCTCTTCATCAACATAGTATAAATCATTTGCAGCATAGTTATAATAGGCTTTTGCCTTGGCACTAGTATGACTGCATTGAATGATTCACACAAATTATTCAGCATCATGTCACACTTTGGATAGGTTTCAAAGTGAGACTTGCTCTATTGAGTTGCAGGCTTCTTCACTAGCCATTTGTAGGCATTCTCATCTAGTTTCTTAACCTCCTCCATTGCCTTTTTGAAGTGTGGAACTGTTGTTGTTTTGACAACTGCCTATAGAACATCCTTCAAAGTTTTCCCCTTGAACAAATTCCTATAGTTTGTGTACGCCTCACACAGAATTTGTGGTGGCATCTGGGGAGAACCTTTTGAAATGCTGGAATTGGCCTATTTTGCTTGTCATTAGTAAATTTTCACCCATCTTGGTTTTCAATACCCACATCATCAGCTAACAGTTGTAAGAACCAAATCTAAGCTGTTTTATTTTTCATTTCCACCACTGCATAAGCAATAACCTATATCTCATCATTTGGATCAATGCCAACAACACATAGCAACTGCCCTCCATGTAAAACCTTTAAGTGGCACCCATCTAAACCTATCAAAGGTCTACATCTTACCTTAAAGCCTTCTTTGCATGCCCCAAGAAAACATATATCCTTTAAAACCTTTCTCCATCCAACCTTAACTTCACAGTGCTTCTAGGGTTAGTCCTCCTTACTTCCTTAGCAAAATCCCACAGTTTTGTATATTGCTTTGTATGTATCCCTTCAATTATCTTGAAAGCTTTATTCAATGCTCTATAAGCCTTCATCTTTGTACACCCATGATTCTACTCAGATTCCACAGTGGCTAAAAAAAATCGACATGCCATGAGGGATTGAGCTTTATCTGATCCAAGTACAAATATGTGAGTAAAAAAGCAATCATGTTTTTATTTGCCCAAGCCCTCCCACATGTGTGGTGATCAAGGATTGTCTTGATTTGGATGTTGTTTTATCCATGCATCTTGCCAGCAGCACATATCCAAGGGCAGTCATTTACACACTTTGCAGTAATCTTTAACTTTTCATTACTATGAAAATGAATTTCCCTATATCCATTCACTAAGGAATACATCATGACAACTCTCTTGAATTGCACAGTCTCTGAAAATAAGCCTTAGAGTAAGCTATGGATTCTTCATGTTCGTTCTCTCATTAGACTCTGGATAATGCTTTTTTTTCCTCCTTCCTCATCTTCAAAGTGTACACTTTCCAGATCATCAGAATTATGATCTGGTTCATGAACCATATTCACCTCCCTATCTCCAAATTTTTCAACCTCTTCTTGTCTCTCCCCTTCAGCTTGCCTTTCTATTCTTTGATCATATTACACCTCATGTGCTTGCTGAATCCCATCATACTTAGCAAATTTTAGGTTATCTTCATCACTCCCATAATCACTCTCTACAAAGACGCTGTCTTCTTCAGTATCTTCTTCATCACTTTCTTCATGATTTCCTTCAAAATCGACAGGTACATCAAAGAATGTATCACCGTCTTCCCCATCACCTTCTTTACCAACTTTTACACCTTCTTGAGGAACTTGTACATCTTCTAGACCACCTTGTTCAGCAAATTGTACACCTTCTAAACCTCCTTCTCGAGCAACTTGTACTTCTTCAACCTTAGCAACACTTGTACCACCCACCTCTTCTTGGTGAAAACCATCATCTGAGCACATAACAGTCACCTCTTCTTCAATATACACCTCCTTATTATTTAAGGGTTATTCAATAGCTAGTAACCCCTTTCTTTTTATTGGTTTACAATTTATTGCCTTAACATCCCTTTCCTCATCACTTAATTCCTCAATAACCACTTTGCTTAGACCGGTGCACTCCATAAACTCCATAAAGAGTTAAAACCCTAGTTAGTGCAGCTAACAAACCCTAAGACCATAGCCCACGCCAAATGTAAACAAAGCAAAGCACAAAGCACATCACAGAGAAAAGCACAAGAGGACCCCAATCCTTAAGCCTTAAGCCCTAACACAAAAGGACCCTAAGCCCTAAACCCTAAACCTTAAACAAAGAAAACATTACATCTTCTTCACCAACAAAAAAAGCTCCAAGCCCTAGACCCTAAACAAAGAAAACACTACATCTTCTTCACCAACAAAAAAAGCACAAAAATGAACCTAGTTAGTGCAGCCAACAAACCTTAGGACCATACCCACCCTAAATGTAAACAATTGCAATTCAACATATTCAACAGCCAATAACAAAGCAAAGCACAAAGCACATCACAGATAAAAGCACAAGAGGACCCAAAAGGACCCCATTATCTAACAAATCAATAAGCATTTTGAATAAACAAAGAAAACACTACATTTTCTTCACCAACAAAAAGAACACCAAAATGACCCTAGTTAGTGTAGCCAACAAACCTTAAGACCACACCCACCCCAAATGTAAACAATTGCAATTCAACATATTCAACAACTAATAACAAAGCAAAGCACAAAGCATATCACAGACAAAAGCACAAGAGGATCCAAAAGGACCCAATTATCCAACAAATCAATAAGCATTTTGAATAAATTTGAAAACAACCCACCCATCTCCAACAAACAAAACACCAAAAAGACCCTCCATTATCCAACATTAGAAAAAACAAAACAAAAGCACCCGAATTTGAACTTTTTTTTAAACAATTATCCAAAGAACCCCTAGGACCACTAGCACCCAAACTACCTTTTCCCCGACAACAATGCATAAAGCACCCATTCGACTCGCTAGACCTCCATCACCCAAACAACTTTTTTCTCGACAACAATAAATAAAGCACCCACATGACCCCTATTCTACAACATATCAGTAAGTATTTTGAATAAACAATCAATGAAACCCATAAATCGCCAACAAATATTTTGGAATCAACAAACCTAGAATAATGGGAATAAAAAAAGGGAAGCAACAAAGCACAAAATGTACTGAAATATGTACTTACAGTAGGTAGGCATCGTTTGCTCGGGATCCTGCAGAATCCTTCGAAATATTGTCAAATCCTTCAAAAACTAGAAGAACTTAGGGTTTTCAACAAAAAGGAACAAAAGGAAGGTAGGAGACGATAAGGCGAACTTAGGGTTTTCGCTGAATGAACTATTAATCGCGATTTGGGACGAGTGATATGAAATTAAGGTTAGGGTTCTTTGATTTGGGAATTAGAACGAAACTGAAATGGAATGGAATTGCACGGTTGGGGCTTTAGGCTTCAATTCGAATTGCACAATTGACGAGGAAAATTTTAAAAAAAAATTAATATTTTTTTGTAATATACACATGTCATCATTTTAGATGATCCACGTGTATCAGATACCAACATGGAAGTTCATATGTGGAGAGGGTGGGACCCAGCATAAGCCACGTCATTACATAACTGAGGAATTGATAGACAACATAACGGAGGTAGAACATTGCAACAAATTTGTAAGCAAAGGTATGACATTGAAACTTTTTAAAGATGAGGTATGAAATTGTTAACGACCTAATAGTTGAGGTAGTTTTTTTTGTAATTTTACCCTAAAATAAAATAAAGTGCAAAAATCAGAGTTTAATGGATACAACTGAAACATAAATGTATTTGTGCAATTATGATTGTATAAGATGTGCTTAGTTCCAAATTGCTAAATGTAAAGTGCGTTTCGTTTGCAAGAAAGTGGCCTTAGAAAGTTCCTCAATGTTTATTAAATTATATAAATAGCACAATAGTGAGTGTGTGTGTGTGTGTGTGTGTAATGAATTAGATGTGGTGTTGGTCAAGATGTTCAGAGTACTGTTAATCATATATTATTGGAGTTAAGAAAATTCTTTGGTAAAAGAATTGAGAAAATTTCACTAACTTATAAAAACTTTTTATATTGTTCAATTAGTTATTAAAGTAAAATTTCAATTTTTTTTAAGCAACAGGTTAAGGACTCATGTACTATAAGCTTTTTGATTGAAAATAAATAAAAATTAAAAGTGGGGGTTGGCATCCACATTCATTCACCTATCACACATGTCCATTCCCCCCTCCTAAGAGCAAATCCACCTGGTGGATAGGGAGCAAATCCAAATCAATTGCCTCCCTAACTAGCTCCAGCCCATTCAGGCAATTGGGCTAAGAGGGAGACAGTGGGAGAGGGCAAGCGCGAGTCCAATGCCCGAGTGCTTGAGGGCTGTGTGATGCAAGGCTGACGTTAGGCGCATGGGGGCTCGTCATCGACAATATTTCAAGTGGTGGGGCCCGTGGTTTACATTATGATATATTACCATTACTGGGTGCCACGTGGCACCCCTCAAGATTTCAAGCGGTGGGGCCCGAGATTTCAACGACCCTTTTTTTTCTGGACCCTTTGAGTTCCAACAGTAAAAAAAAACAAAAAAATCAAAACTCCCCCAATGCTAGATGATGTGGCACAATCTGAGCCGTTCAATTCCAGATCAACGATCCACGTTTTTCGGCTTTAAAAATTTTAAAAAGAAAAAAAATGATATGTTACTGTTATGCCACATGGCACAATCTGGAGGGTTGGATTCCAAATTTTCTATAAATTCCTTATCATTATCTTCCACCTTACACCACAGTTACATATTTTCTCAAATACTTTCAACCACATGCCAATATTTCTCTCTAAGTTTCTATATACTTTTGTTTCCAAAAAAATGGCTAATGATGCAGGTACAAATTAGACGCTTATTTAACATGTTACGTTGTGTTCTAGTTGGGTTGAAGTTACTCATGATCCGATTACAGGTAATGAGATGCAATTGCAAGAAATCTGGAGCAATATTCATTCCTTTTTTCTTGAGAAAATTGGTGGCAAAAGAACAGAACAATCGCTCTCAAGTCGTTGGAGAATACCCAGCCAATCGTTTACTCATTGGAGAAATGCCTTGGCACAAGCTAGTACTAATATTCGAAGTGGGGAAAATTACGCGGATTAGGTAACAATATATTATTTATTTGTTTGTATTGTACCCGAATTTACATTAGTTACTTTGATTCTAATTTTTTTCTTCTCCTGCATTTTGTAAACATTTCAAGCACAAGCTTGGTATAATGCCAAAAACAAAAACAAATCATTCAACCGGTGGGAATGTTGGAATATTGCCAAAGATTGTCTCAAATTCAGAGTTGTGCCTGTCGATCCAAGGTTGTCATGAACAGCACCCCTCTATACTCTATGCCAGATCACGACTCGCATGTTCATGAAAGCAATACATAACAAGTGCTAGAAGCGACCCCTGAACAAGTGTCGAGGTTGACCAGTTATCCACTTAGGACTCAAGGTAAGAAGGCTTCAAAGAGAAAAGGGAGTGCTTCAAAGAATGATTACGTAGAATATAGGGAAGAACCTGCTCGCCAAGGTGAATTGACTTTGGTACGAAAAATGGCTAAATTTGAGGTTGATAAGGCTAAAGATGAGGCAAAAGTTGCAGCTGCTGAGATATTATTTCAAGCTAATTAGAGAGAAAGAGAGCTACTTAGGCAAGAAAAGGAAGATCTTAAAGAAGAAAGAAGGGCTCAACAAGATCGTGACATTATGAATGAGCCTGTAGATGCGATGTCTCTGAATTCTAAATATTTTTGGAATTCGGAGAAAGCAGACGTGGTGTGAATGAGACGTGCAAGAGAAGAGAGAGCAAGTGGAGATGGTCATAACCCCACAAATTGATTAGGTGATGATTTTCCATTCATGAGGGACTAGGAAATTTGTTGTATAATCGGAGCCCATAATTTTCCAATCACTTTGGGTTGTAATTTTGTATTTATTTAATTTGGTAATATATGTAATTTTGTATTTATTGAATTGAGTGCTTTATGTAATTTCGTATTTATTTAATTTAGTACTTTATTTAAACTAAGAGTATCTTTATTTAATTTGGTACTTTATTTAAACTATGAGAATCTTTATTCAAAGAACATAAACACACCAAATAAAATTACATGAACACACCAAATAAAAAAAAAACCCACACTAAATGAACTTAAAAAACACACCAAATAAAATTACATAAACACACCAAATACAAAAAATACACTAAATGAACTTAAAAAACACACCAAACAAACTAAGAGCATTCGTCTTCCACCACAAGCTTGTTTTTAAGTTTCTTGAGCTTGTTTCAATCCCCACAAATGCTTTATCAAGTCACTTTGCCGGGCTTTCTGATAGTATAAGGATTAGAGTAAAGTATATCGTTGAATGAGCCTTTGATTGTAACATCCATCCCTTTCTAATGGCTCGTGTTGCACGGGTTCTTCGGTGGCGTCATGAGCACAATATATTTGTGTTTTGGAATTGTTCATCGTGTCTAGCTCAAATTCATCAATGGCATCATAATATACTCATCTTCCACAATCATGTTGTGAAGAATGATACACTTCATCATGATGGATCAAAGTGACTCTAACTCAAACAATTTGGTAGCACCTCTGACAATCGCCAACGAGCTTGGAGGATACCAAAACAATGCTTCACATCCTTCCTACACCCCTATTGACAGCTTGCGAAGTGTTTTTCCTTTCACTTCGCGGTCATGGCATTGTTTTGACAAACGATGTCCACCTTAGGTAAATGTTGTCTACTAGGTAGTATGCTCCGTTATACTTATGTCCATTGACCTAATATGTGACTTTTGATGCTTTTCCTTGTAGCACCTCATCGAACACTGGAGATTGGGTAAGTACATTGAGGTCATTTTGAGCTCTTAGAACACCGAAAAAAGCATGCCAAATCCATGTAACAAATGATGCCATCGCCTTCAAAATGATACTTTTTGCTCATTTTCTGTCCCCATAAGCTCCTTGCCATGCACTTAGATAGTTTTTCCAGGTCCAATGTATACAGTCAATGCTTCCAATCATGCCAGGAAAACCTCGCATCTCACCCTTCTTTAGAAGCCTTTGCAAGTTCATTGTCGTAGGTCTCCGGAGGTACTATTTAGTGTAGATAGATTCGATTGCATAGCAAAACCTCATCAGGGACTCAAGAATGGTTGATTTCCTCATCCTCATTATCTCATTCTCTTGGTCTGCAAATGCTCTATATGCAAGCATCCACAAGGCAGCAGTGACTTTTTGCTCAAGCAGGAGACCCATGACACCAAAAGCATTATTCTTTTGCACAAAGTAAGAATCATAGTTGCAAACATCAATCATGATTTTGTTGAACAAATGTCATTGCACTTTAAAACGATGTCTAAAGTACGTATCAGGGAATGCACTGTTAAGGACAGAATAATCGTCCAAGAGATCCTTACCTCGTCGTTGCTTGCTTCTATCAATGTTTGCGGAACGGATGGGCCTGGAGATCTCAACCACAGCTTGGATGACTCGACGGGAATGTGAGGCTCTTTGGCTTCTTGCTTCGTCATCTCTCATTCTACGCTCATCATCCTCATCCTCTTCCATCTCATTTTCTCCCTCCTAGATATTGCATATTTCTTCCCCTTGCTTAAGCAATTCTTTCTCTTGCTCAACGATTTCTCACAACATCCTTGAAGAAGACATTGTAAGAAGGAAGGAGAAACTATGATTAAGGATAGAGATTTTGAGAGATTTTGATTTTGGTGTGTGATTTCTTAAGATGGATGGTGGGTTATATGGAGAAAAAAAAAAGATTAGGTTGTAGATAATGCCATGTTGCATGCCATGATTCATTAAAAATCTTATCGATAGAACAGATTGTGACACATGTCGCGACGGGATTAGTTAAAAATCTTATCGAATGTCTATCCTCAACTATTCTAAAAAGGTAACAACACGTGGTGCGACGGAATTGGATAAAAATCGTAATGAAATCTATCATAAAAAATTGTACTTTTGGATAATGACACGTGGCGTAACTAGACCAGTTAAAAATCCTATCCGAAATTACAAATAAAATTATTTTTTATTATTTTATAAAATAAAAAATACTAATATTTTATTACCTATTGCCATGACTATTCAATTTAGGGGTGGAGATGCAAAATGCAATTACTGTTCATTAAAGAGTTACTATTTAGTGAAGGGAATTCAATTGTCAATTGTCATAGGGGCCTTTCCTACACTAGAAGGCTCTAAGCTCCACTCATCTCTTTCTTCCTTGAACTTTCTTCCTCTTTTCATCTATATATGTAAATAGCAGCAATATTATTGTGTCACTCTTGGAGCATGTGGTTGGATATATATTTATTTTCCTCACATACTGACACTGCTCGTACTGTCATACACAATTCTATCACGACTCATCCTCAATATTTCACCGTCCAGATATCTTAGGCATTGAATCACCCACGTCTGCATGCACAAACTTGTTCTTCTTCCTCACAGATCCTGGTACACACTATACACACATATATATTTGTATGTATGTATATTCGTGTGTATGGTATTGAGTGTGATCCCATAATTAAGATATCAGGGTGGATGAAGTGGATCTGCCCAAATGGTGGGAGAGCAAGGGTTGTGCTGCTTTTGTTTTGTTTTTTTTTGTTTTGTTTTGTTTGGTAGATATGTTAGTGGTTCGATCCCAAAATAATGTCACTGAGATTTTGAACTTCATGTACAAATTTGAAATGCTTAACTAGTTCCTCTATTAAGTTTATAAAACTACAGAAATTTTGTGAGCCATTAATTACTAGGATTAGTCCACATTATTACTAGTCCATTGTGAGGTTAAGTCTACCCCTCTCCTTTAGTGTAGATATTATCATTTTTCAAAAACAAAAAAAACAAAAAAAAACAAAAAAAAAAAAACTGAGATTCCACTTAAGCTTATTTATAATTTGTACCATATTTACCCCTTAGGCTTATAAATTGTATTAAATGCACAAGATTTCTTAATTATGGGATTATTTGTGGTTTAACTAATCCCTTAATTGTAGGATTAGTCGTAGCAATATAATCACCTCAACCCCAGTCCGTTTCATCCCTCATTTTTTCCTTCTTCTAAACAATTCCCTCTATTAGATCATGGAATCGACCCTCCTCTTCTCTCTTCTTTCATGGGTGATATTTTTGTGTTCCTCCCTCCAAATTTGTTCCTTTAATGGAGGTATATTATATCATATTTCTATTTCTAATGTTCCGCCATGGTGGTTCCAGCATTTTTCTTCCTATACAGGTAGTTTGTTTTTGTTTTGCAGGTAGAGTATATATGTTTTGTAGGTGTAAAGCATTTTTCTTCCTAGTTACTAGATTATATTAGTTTTGTAGGTAGACATCATTTTTCTTCATTTATATAGTAAGTAGGTACTAGATAATATTTTAGTTTGAGTATTTATATTCAAAATTTAAAAACTGAATAAATGATGCAAAAATAAAAAAAAAATTAAATATTTTATTTGAAGGGGCTAAATTGATATCAAAACATGTAATTGGGAAATTGGACTCAGTCCCAAAAACCACCTATATTTTTAGACCTAGATCCAAAATTCCCTAAATAATACTTGCATGCTTCCATGCACTACAAGGAAAAAAAAAAAAAAAAGATTTGCGACCAGCAGTTAGGCTGCCAAAAGCAGAAAATTCGTCGCGGAAAGCTGTGCATATTTAATAAAGTGGAAATTAAAAATTAAATTATAAAAATTGAGTTGGGATGAACGGATGTTCACTCATATTTTAGGATATTCGGAGCTCATGTGATAAATATGATATCGAGAGGTTAAATGTACAAAAGATAATACATGATGTAGATTGAGCCTAGGGGATGAACATATGTTAACTCATATTCATAGGTGTATCGCTTTCGATTACTTCACTTTTGTAGGTACTAGGTGGAGACCTTATCACATGGAGAAGTTAAAAAAAGGAAGGCAGATTTTCCCACTTCTCGTTCCTTCTGTTTGTGTGGTCACGATTAAACCACGTCAACAAGTTATATTTATATTTATTTTTGTCTTATTATCTCTATAAAAATATATATATATATAAAATGTTGACGTGGTTTAATCGTAACCACACAAAACAGGAGGGCACAGAAAGTGGGAGGGCAGAGAATCTACCTCCAAAATAAGGTGGTAGCTAGATTCAATTGTTGAGGTGTAGTTTTATTAATGTACCTCTCATAATGTATGTGCCTTACTTTTGTCGAAGAAAGCGTTTTCGCGTTTGAAGTTAAACACTAAAGTGTATTAGTTGTATCAGACTATTTTAAATTGGACTAATTTTAAGGATTATGTTAGCCTGACTTTGTTTATAAGTAGTATAAAATGAAGTGTTTAGTGTAGAGTCGGATTAAGTCACATACTACTATTTATTTTACCTTTTTTAATTTAATTTTATAAACAACCTAAAATCTGCCAGCCACATCGATCACTTTTCTCTCACACAAATCACAACCACCAACATCACTTTTAGCGTTCTAAAGATGATTGAAAAATTCATGACTTTCTAAAGCAAATCATACCTAGGTTACAGAGTGTTGGAAATTAGTACAAATAATATAAGGAATTCAATATAGGATATACCTTGTGGAATTATCGAATTTTAGATTCTTGTCTCGTTTCTACAAACCGTTGCACGAACCACGAAGGAGAGCGTCATCCAAGGGATGATTCAGTTGCATCTAGCCTCGTTAGATTGCCTACGTACTTTGTACCAATGCACAAGGATCAAATTGTCATAGTTCTTAGTAGCCTCCTAAAGGGTAATTAAGAGAGAAATATTACTGAGAGTGGAGAGCATTTTCTATCATCTTTAGAGCTAAGAGAATTGTTTTTGTTGGTGTATTTTCTCTTTTCCCCAATGTCCTCTTTATGTAGTGGCTAGAGGGGAAGAGAGGAATGTAAATGATCAATGTAGAACAAATACCACGTAACGATGACACACCCTAGACAGAGAAATTGAAAATCAAAATCCCAAAGAAAAATTTTGCTCCAAGACAAGGAAAATGGACTCGGATCATCTCCCGAACTTTCTATCAGGATCTGACGGACCAATTGATCTTGGCTGTTCGATGCAACCTTACGGTTACTCATTAAATTGCTTTTTAATTGTTTCTTCTCTCCCCTCTCTTTTTCTCTCTTCTGTCTGCGTGCTAGCGCTCTCCTTCCTCTCTCGTTCTGTGTTTTTCTCTATTCTCCCTCCTGCCTGCAGTGCTTTCCTTTATCTATTTTTTCTTGTCTTCTCTCCTTTTGCGTGCAATACTCTCTCCTTCTGGTTTTTTATTTATTAATTTTTCTTATTAATGGTTTTCTCGCCTTTCTCCTTCTGTCTTGATTTTCTCTCTCTTTTCTTTCTAGGTGTTGTTCTCTTTTCTTTCACTCTGCTTCTATCATTTTCTCTACTTGTGCTCCTGGGTTTTTTTGGGTTGGGTGAAGAAAAGAATTCAGGGGTTTGGGTTGAAGGTCGGTGATAAAGATCAGAACTTGGGGTGTCTAATTTGTTGAGTTATTTGATTTCTGGTTGAGACCAACAATTGGGAGGCGTGGTTTTGAGCAATAATTGAAATTAATATTTTGTCTTCTCCTTCCCATCTCACTCTTTCGACATCCCAGAACCAATTTTGTTGCTTCAATGGTTCATCTGTGAGAGAGAGAGCAGGCAACAAGACGGAGTGAAATGTCCGAAGAAAAAGATAGAAGAAGAGATGAGAGAACAAGAAAAGAGAGAGAAGAGAAACCCATTAAAACAATAAAATTAATTATAACCATAGGATATGCATTTAAGGGTTCAGATCCAGACAGAAAGGTCCGGAGATGATCCGAGTCCGAGGCAAATGACTAGCTCGTAAAGTCGCACGATTTCCTTTGTTCGGGGCTGCGGTGACGAGGAAATTGACTAACCCAGTTGTTTTGCGAAACAAACAAACCATCAATTCAAGAAAAAGGGAGTGTGATCTTGGATTTTGAGGTCGCGTGAGTCAAATAGGGCGAGGATTCTAGTATAATTTCCAATGACCCGGTACAACACAATTAGAAAAAAAATATATATATATATATGGTGTAATTGATCGACATTTTATCAAATATAATTTAAATAATAAGATAGCTGTGATTTGATTTGTGAAGATTAAAGATCAGCATGTTGATGTTCTTATAAAAGAATTCTCAACTAAGGTGTTTTACAACTCCCTCGACAAACTGGTTATGTCCTATCTGGTTTAGGATGCAATTTATTTCTTATTGTATGGTCCATGTGTAATTAGGATTATTTTTTATTCCATCTCTATTTGTTTGGTATACATTCCACATGAAACCCTTATAACTAGCCTCAGTGTTAGAGGAGAACACATAACAGACATTCTTGAAATGCTTTCATTTGGCCAATAAATGACATGAATGAATCGAAAACACGACGCAACGGGGTAACACTCGCACCGCGAAACTAACTTGTTAAAATTACAGTGAAGCAAACTTAATTAGAAAAAAAAAAAAAGTTTATAACTCATCCTTGCATATCATAACTTCATATCCATATAACAAGGTAGACCATAACACCATAACTTCATTTCCATGTTAGGTTTAGGTGGTATTTGTTTTGTGTTGTGATGTTTAGCGGCGTTGTGTCAATACAACGAGCTTGTTGTTGTCATGATGTTTCAGCGGTGGTTTAATGTGGTCTGGCTTTTAGTGGTGGTGTTGTGTGTGCTTCTAGTGCTAGAATTGCCGCCTATATTGTCTTTGTGGCAAATTTGTACTTGTAGACATCGAAATTTCAGTATAATAAATGTTCGCCAACAAATAAATTGTTTTACTCACAAACAGCTTACATGGCACACATCATGGTCCCACCAAATTGCACACATAACATGTTACACATTAAAGCCGGTTGAGTCAACATATAATGACACATGTCGACATATGAGACATCCATCGAACAAATCAAATCAAGTACAAAACAAGACAAAATAACCTTAATTTGTAAGTGAAAGGTCTTAGTTTCGATTCTCGCCACTTAGTCTCATGGTCTAGTGGTATTCCTTTCCGCTTGTAAATAAGAGGGCTTAGGTTCGATTCACACGAAAGGCAAATTTGAAACACATTATTATGGCTCGCCCATTATGAGGTCTAACCCACTTCCCCACCCTCTTAGTGTAGATAATATTGTTTGTTAAAAAAATTGAATCAAATTATAATCTAATCCCACAAATTGCGGATTGCCTTGCAAAGATGGATGTACCAAATGCACGATAGACCTTCCTCCCAGAAAGTTAGGACGCCATTATGGCCGATCCTCATATTTTAGCTGCTAGCCAATCATTTCCTCTTACCCAGAAGTGTGGCAAACCCATTGTTTCAAAGGATTCACAACCTCGAAAAAAGAAAACCACAGCACAGGCCAGTGAGCCTATCGTGAATCTGATCATCGCCTACTCATTTTATCCAACGGCATGAGGAAATTCTAGACTATGGAAGCGTCCTGGAAGAGACAATCCACCTTCCAAGAATTGAGAGATTTCCATCCATTATGCTAGCTTAGATGATGTTTGGAATACACATGAGATGATAATCGATGATGCATTAACATATGCAGTAGCTATTGAGATCATGTTGAATAATGACATTAAACCTTGTTTCATTAATGAATGTCGAAGTAGAACTAATTGGTAAAACTGGAAACAAGCAATCCACATCAAACTCGATTCTCTTGTGAAACGCAAGGTGTTGGGGCCTGTAGTTCTACACCACCACATGTGAAGCCCATTGGCCACAAGAGGATTTTTGTAAGGAAGTGTAATGAGAGGAATGAAATAGTATGATATAAAGCACATCTTGTGACACAAGACTTCTCTCAACGCTTTGGGATTGATTATGACAAAACATATTCTCTCGTAATGGATATGATTACATTCCGCTACCTTATCAGTTTGGGTAGTTTTCGAAAAACTAGATGTGCAGCTTATGGACTTGGTAATCGCGTATCTCTATATGGGATCTTGATACAGAAATCTGCATGAAAGTTTCTAAAGGACTTACATTGACTATATCAAATAGTTCTAGACCACAAAACACCATCTATATCGATTTAGGTGTTCACTCTACGGATTAAAGCAATCCAAGCAAATGTGGTATAATAGTTTGAGTGAGTATTTGATCAGTTAAGGATATGTGAACAATGAACTATGCCCATGTGTGTTTATTAAGAAGTCACATTTAGGGTTTGCGATCGTTGCAGTTTATGTCGACGACATGAATCTCATCAGGGTTCCTATAGAGCTTGAGAAAACTACTACTCACCTGAAATCAAAATTTGAGATGAAAGATCTTGGGAAATCTTGATATTGTCTCGACTTGGGGATCGAGCATTATTCGGATGGAATCTTAGTACAGCAGTCCAATTACACCCATAAGGTGTTGGGTTGTTTTAATGAAGATAAAGTGAAGCCTTTAAGTGCTTCTATGGTCGTTCAATCGCTAGATGCTAAACGAGATCCCTGCTGTCCTGAGGAGGATGAAGAAAATATTTTGGAACCCGAAGTTCCATATCTAAGCGTGATTGGCTCTTTATTGTACTTAGCTTATTGCACTAGACCTGACATATCCTTCGTTATCAATTTTTTGGCGATACAACAATGCGCCCCCATGTAGACATTGGACAGGTGTTAAAGACATATTCTGATACCTTAAAGGTACGACGAATTTGGGTTTGTTCTATCCCTACGAATCCTTGAGATGTGCCGCAGCCCTTCTCGATTCTCGAGTCGATTCCCATCTTGTTTGTTATGCTGGCACATGGTACTTACCTACCCCGCACATGGGGTGCTCTCAAACGAGTTACTTTTTTTTTTAATTGTTAGAGATACATCAATATCTTGGAGGTCAACCAAACTAACATTAGTTGCCACTTCTTTAAACCATGCTGAGATTCTCCCCCTACATGAAGCTACTTAAGAATGCTTTTGGCTAAGAGCGGTTGTGGAACACATTCGAAGCACTTGCGAACTTTCTTTCATCATTGACGTCCATACAATGATTTATGATGATAACGCGGCATGTCTCGAACAACTTAAGAAGGGATACATCAAATGAGACAACACCAAGCATATTGTGCCAAAATTCTTTTTCTTTCATCAGCAGCAAGAGCCTCAAAAGATTGAAGTCAAGAAAATCCATTTTTTTTGTCAAAGATGATGTTTCAGAAGTTTGTTTAAGGAATTGGTATGCGGAACTTTTTGAGTTGTAACATTGTTGGTTCTTTTTGAAATTATGTCAAACTCAGAGAGAGTATCCCGAACTATACTTACTTGATCTTAATTTACTCTTTTTTCCTACAGTTTGGAAAGGCAAGGAGACCTCATTTCCCCTACATGTTCCTTCTTTGCGCCGAGGGACTCTCTGCTCTTATTGCTTCCAAGTACCCAGGGGGTGTTATCCAAGGGGTTTATGTTTGCCATGGAGTTCCTTCCATTCATCACCTACTTTTCGTCGATGACAGTTTCATCTTTGCTCGTGCTACATGACAAGACTGTGAGATAGTGAAAGAGATTCTAGGGTGTTTCGAATGAGTCTCGAGGCAACAAGTGAACTTCCAAAAGAGTGCGATCTATTTTAGTAGAAATATTAAGAGTTCTGATCAGGAGTTTCTAGCTTTGGTGCTTGGGGTTGTAAGAGTGGATTGACATGAGAAGTACTTGGGGCTCCCTACCTTCGTCGGTGGAAACAAAGGAGCATATTTTATCCACATCAAAGAAAGGGTATGGAAGAAACTGCAGGGGTGGAAAGGTAAAACAATCAATGTAGTGGGGAAGGAATTACTAGTCAAAGTAATGGCACAGTCAATCCTACTTTATTCTATGAGTTGTTATTTATTGCCCAAGTATTTCCATGACAAACTAAACCAATTAGTTGCTTCTTATTGGTAGAATGAGTCTGAGAACTCTAGGAAAATCCATTGAATGGCTTGGAATAAGTTGTGCTTGCCCAAAAACGAGAGAGGCCTTGGGTTTCGTAACTTATACACTTTTAATCTTGGACTTCTGGCCAAACAGGGGTGAAGGGTCATCCAGGAGCCCACTTCTCTGGTGGCATCGGTGTTAAAGGCAAAATATTTCCCTCATTCCTCCTTCATCCTTCCTTAAGGCGAGTGTTCGATCTAATGCATCCTATGCATAGCGTAGCATGTGTGCTGCTAAAGAAGTTATCTTGCGGGGTTCCAGGTGGCAAATAGGTGATGATACCTTGGTAAGGGTGTGGGGTGATAGATGGCTACCTCTACAATCCACTTTTCCATTGTTTTCCCCTAAACCGTCTGCAGCATTGTAATGTGCATATGGTCAGTAAGCTTATTGATGATGCTAGATGGAAATTGGAGGTTCTTGGTTCATCAATTTTAGTAAAGGAGAATGATGCAATTCGATCCATTTCGTTGAGCATTCGAAGAACTAATGACCGATTAATTTGGCATTATGACAACCGGGGTCTATTCACAGTTAAAAGTGCTTATCATGTTGCTCGTAATTGGATCCTCCCCTCTGCTTTCTTCGCTTCCTCGCGGGCTCAGTTTCTCAATTCTCGATGTTGTGGGATTCTCTTTGGAAGGCCAATGTCTCTCCCAAAGTGAAAATGACGGCTTGGAGAATTATCTCCACCATTATTACCATGAGCAATACTCTTCATAAACCGCATGTCCCGTTGGATCCTACTTCTATTCTCTGTGGGGCGGCATTTGAGATGGTTTAGCATATCATGGTCGAGTGCCCATTCATGAGGTGTACTTGGCTCGCATCTCCGTTGGGGCTAAAAAATGGGTAGCATTATAGTAGATCTCTGAATAAGTAGGCCCTAGCAATGGTTAATGAAGTTAGATCGTCAGATTTTGAGTGCATTCTGGTCATACTTTGGGCAATCTGGAATGCTAGAAATCTCAAGCTTTGGGGGGATGCAACCTCTCCTTCTCCAAGTGTTGTTGTGTGACGCGCCTTTGATTGGTGGCAGGAGTTCCTTAGGCTCAACTTCAAGCCTCCTCTGCCCCAAAGGCATGTCCCCATTTTGAAATGGTCATGTTCTTCACCTGGAAGGCTTAAACTTACGTGGATGGTGCCTGGTGTAAGGAGACAAATCTGGGAGGTGTGGGGTTGTTAACCGGGATTAAAATGGAACTTGTGTGGCTGCTACAAGTAGGAGATTTGGAGACATTTTCTCTCTTATTCACATTAAAGCACTCACAATTAGATAATGTCTTTTGATGGCGATCAAAAGGGATTTACAAAATATTTCGTTGGAAAGTGATTCACTTCAGATCATTTTTGTTTTAAATGAGTCTTCTTTGAATGTGTCTACTACTGGACCTATCATCAAAGATGCCAAATCCTTATTGCACTTGGTCACTGAAGCTACTGTGTCCCATGTTCGCCGTCAAGCTGACTCTGTTGCCCATAGGCTTGCTCGTTTTGCCCTCCACGGTGGTAATTGTACATGGTTTGATGAAACCTCATTGATTTGTGATTTAATTAAGGATGATCTCCCAATTCCTTGTACTAATTAGTCTATTCCTGGCATTTAATGAAACCATATTGTATTTTATCAAAAAAAACAAAAAAACAAAAAAAAGATATTTGTCTAGTTCTTTAGAGATGCTTTAAGTGACAAGGGAGAATGAGGTAATGAAACTAGAATTAGAAGGGTTTTATCACATATGACTTTTAATATTAACATAGCTCCTTATTTTGGTCTTTCAATTTCAAAACCAATTAATAACGTCCTTATTTACTAATGGACACAAATTTGATTCTTCCAATAAGATTTGGTCAATTATTCAGTTTATGTGTTGATATGGCATATATATATATAGCTGTCATATACACATGGCATATATATGTGTGTGTGTGTGTGTGTGTGATATACTAATTAAATAGCACTATGTGGATTTAACATTTTAACATCTTAAGTTTGAATTCAATTACAATCTCATATAACATCTTTATTAAAATGATGATATGCTAAAGTAGATTCTACATTTGTGATAACATGATTACCAACTTGTGACACATGGCCAAACAATTAATAAATTTTTGAATAAAATATATTTTGTACTTTCAAATTTGTGTTCAATTACCACTTCATACAATATTTTTAAAACATTCAGTTTTATCTATTTATTTATTATTTTATTTATTTCAATGAATAATCATGGCCAGGGACTATTGTGACTGTCAATAACATAAACTAATTAATGTATAATCTTCGCCTTGATTTAATACAATAGACTCCTTGATTGAAATTAGCGTCAATGGCCGAAGTAACATCAATCTTTCAAATGACCCATTTTAGGTGAAAAGGCAAAGTGATAGTAAAACTATACTCAAGTATATTCATTTGTATATATTGAAGGGGGAAAAGGATCCGGGCCGTTGAAATTTGATCAAACGGCTTCAAACAGGATGTCCCTTTAAAAGTAATAATAACTATAATCGTTGGATCAAATTCCAACTGCATGAATCCCAGACTAGATGGATTAGGTGGAAAGGGATCTGGAGAGGATCACTTTCCATTGAAGGGAGGAGGTTACTCGCAAGTGCCCTTTAACATAGTAGTGGAGATGAGCATTGTCATTGCACCACAACGTGAGTTCAAACCTAATTAGCTATCTAATCTTACATTTTTAATTTGTCAAATCTATTGTTTGACAAAAAAAAAATGAAGTTAGTTACTCACTAAGTCGATTTTTCTACCTAATTAGGAGTTTAAATGTATTTAAAAGAGTTTACAAATCTATATGTATTCAATCAAGATTTTAAATGAATTCACAGAAGTTCATGGGTATTGAATCGTGATTTTAAAATAGTTTATAAAACTCTATAAAAATCTGAATGTATTCATTCCAGATTTTAAAGTAATTCACATAACTCCATATGTATTTAATTAGAATTTGATTTTAAAGTATTTTAAAATATGTAGGACTTTAAGGAATTTAGAGAGATATTACAATGGTTTCTAGGCTTTAGAAAATCAGGCATCTTCGCCTTATTATTGAATCCATCTATAATTCATATGGAGACTATATATGGAACTCCATTAAATTTATAACTCTTTCGAAATCATATAAATTCTTAATTGAATACAACCCTTTATTATAACATTTATTTAAAGAAATAATCAATATGCATGCCTCCGAATAGAACAGAGAAACATGCAAAGCGTGAGCAGCAAATTGAGGTAAAGTATGCACATTTTGGTATTAACTACATTTCAGCAACCTTCGGTTGCAATTGGCTAAATAGTGTATTTTTGTTGGAGTGACCTGAAGAAGCTGCACTAATTTCTTCCTCATTGTGACTATTGTTTCTGATGAAACTACTAAACCACCTTGCAGAATGCTTTGGAGTTCGCCCCAGCGTTTTATTACGATCAACATAAACTATACCAAATTTTGTTTCATACCCACTAAGCCATTCAAAATTATCCATCAAGCTCCAAATGAAATAGCCACGTACATCAGCACCATTCCTGTGAAATAAAAACAAACAAAAAATGGGAAAATTGTACAGATAGTTTGTTAGAAATTTTAGATGGACAAAAGAAAAATGAAATTAAGTGTGTTTGATTTCATATATATATATATATATATATATGTTGGATTTTTTTTTTAACTATTAAATATTTTTGCGCATTAGAGAGGAATTGAGTCAAATTCAGATTGTTAAATTCATTTGACTCCAAATTTTCCCATGCATTCGAGATAACTCAACGCCGTATCATTGTTATCGGAGGGTAACTCATTGGCTCACCTTATTGCTTTGGCTAAAAAAGCTAGGTAGCCTTTGTGAAACTTGATCCGATTCCAGTCTTGTAGCTCATTCTGTGGTGTCGGTGAGGAGTATCCTGCCACATTTGGAGAAAAAAATGATTCTACGCGGCCAGCTATCCATCAATTAAAGAAACCAAGGTGTGGCCATTCACTTACCATTTTCAGTAACAAACATGGGCAGGTTATTGTATCTTTGCTTAAGATAGTCTATAATCTTCTCCATGCCTCTTGGAACAACAAAAAACCTAGCAACTCCAGTCTAGGAAAGACAAAACAAGATGAGCTTGTTAATGTACCAATTTGGACCAATAATCAAACGAAAATTGACCGTGAAATAGCATAACATGTTAGATTACTAATTAATACTAAATGTTTTATGTACCAGTTCTCCAATCGCAGTGCCATCCCGATACCCAGTTGTGTTGACGTAACCTCTAATGGCATGGTCTCCGCCTGAGGGGCAAGGGGAGTGGAAACAGTCCTTGGCATATAGTGTTGTATAGTGGTTGAGTCCGATGAAATCTATGCTGCCTCTTAACAGCTCTTTTTCTTTGGGGGAGAACCTTGGCATTTCCAAGCGAGGGCATTGGCGCATTTCAGCGGGGTATTCTCCATACACTAAAGGATCCAACACCCTTTTTGGGAAGAAAAAATTTAGTCATCCATTCTAGTATATTTATGCTATTTTTATACTCTTAATTATTACACATTACTATTATACTATGGTTAATATGCAATATATTAACAGAAAATGTCAAATTGTCAACCGCAGAAAGACTTCCAATTATATATGCGAGCAAAAATAAGAAGCTGACCAATTGGGGGATTCAGCAGATGTTATTGTGGCGAAAGTCCTTGCACATAAATTAGAATTGAATACTGACTATATCGTACATTCACTTGCATCAGATAATTAAGCAAATTGATAAACGAAAAAAGAATCACTTACCAGGCCGCATTGAAAGCTAAGACTCTATCAACAGCATGCAGGTCCCTTTCATCGTCTCGAAGAGGTTCATACCAGTGACAATGTGCAATAATTCCGACAAACCCATGTTGTTTTGGCTGTTTCAATTTGTAGTAATGTTTTTTTTTCAACTTTGGCTAGCTAATTAAGGCCAAGAGTATAAACATGTTATATGCAATACTTACATACCTGAAAAAGCCTCCGATATATGTCAACCGCCATGGCATGAGCTATTAAAATGTTGTGCATTGCAATGAGAGGCTCTACATCAGAATTGCCACTTGAACAATTCCCAAAAGGGGGCGTGCAACGAGCAGGTGGGTATACTCCTTGTATGTAAGTAAAATCAACCAGCATATTGGCTTCATTGAAGGTAATCCAGTGCTTCACCCTGTCCCCAAAGCTCTTGAAGCATATGGAGGCAAAATGTGCAAATTCTTCCCTACAACAATGAAATTAATTAAACCTTAATAACTAGTATAAGCTTAATTGTCACAGTAGTGACACAAATGAGTGCTGCCATTTGGACTACATTTACTAATAACCATACTAAATCAGTTGTATAAATGGAACTAAAATGAGATGGTCAGTAAGCATGGTGTATAGTTTTATTTTCGTACCGTAAGAGTGGACTAAGCCAACCCCTATCTCTTGCATCTAGTATATAGGGCATGTCATTGTGGTGAAGTGTCACAAATGGCTCTATTCCTGCAATGTGTATCCAAATTCCAACTCATTAGTGTCTATTTCATTTTATTTTATTGGAATTTATATTTAAGATAAAATTAGCTAGGTACCTTTGCTCACAAGATGATCAATAAGTTTATTATAAAATATGATCCCTCTTTGATTGACTTTGCCGAGTTTGCCGTCTATAATTGGCTCAAGATCAAATCATTTGTAATAAAGCAACCCAGATTAATACAACCAAATAAAAGTATGAAGCACAAGACTAACCAGAATAATCCAAATTAAGACAAAGACAATATAAAAACAACATACCAGGTAGAATTCTAGCCCATGAAATGGAGAACCGATATGCATTCATCCCCAGAGAATGTATCCACTCAATGTCCTCCTATACATACGTACATACATAAGTTTCGAAAAGTCATAAATCTGCTTATAATTACGTTTTTGTGTTTGATTACGTATGGTGAATACCAAGTAGCGATGGTAATGGTCATCTGCAACATCTCCAGTCTCATTATCCTCTATTTTTCCTGAAGTGCTTTATACATATAAAGACATTACTTTGGTGAATATCAAAATTAAGAGTAGCAACTAATTACCCTCTAATTTTTTTGTTTAATTACCTGGAATGTGAGCATAAACATCCCAGTTGCTTAGGCTCTTTCCATCTTCATGATAAGCACCTTCAATCTTAATTATCACATTGAAATTGAATAGCGAATTTAACATTCAGATATATAGTTGTAGAGCAAAGAGAAAAAATAACTACAAGAAGAAGAGGGGTACCTGATAAGATGAAGTGCTTGCTCCAAACAAGAAGCCATCTGGGAACTGAGATTTCTGGATTTCTTCTTCATCTGGTTTGAAACTCTGAGCTGCAACTAAAGCGGTAGACAATAAGATAACCGAGAGCGAAAAGAAATAGAACAAGCCTCCAGTAAATTTCATTTTGTTTTTTGGGTTTCAAATTGTTTTTGGTAGTCTGGTTGAGGGTGGTGTATCAGATCAAGTTGGTACATTAGGAAGCCTGGAAGTATTCAGCAGGACAAGATGGCTGCATAGTGGGAGAAAAGTGAGGTGAATAAACTATTTTCAATTATTGTTTGGTAAAAAATATAAAAAACTATTTTCAATTATTCGTGGTGGCAAGGGAAACAAGCGACTTCTTTCCCTTCCTAAATAATATATTGTTATAAGACCTACTCCAACCCTGGGCTAAATGCCAAATATTTAGCCCAAAATTCCCCCCAAACATCCCCCAACCCAAGCTAAAATATTGGGCTAAAAGGGGAATGCTAAAGTTGGGCCAAATTCCCCCCCAAATTCCCCCCGGGCTAAATGCGAAATGTTTATCGGAATTTAAATTTTTTTAGATTAAAATGTTCATAAAATTAATTTACAATAATCTACATATTTATTTTTTTTTTTAAAATTGATTTAAGAAAAAAATTTAGGCTAATTTCATTCTTTAATAATTCCGGGCTAAAATTTTAGAGTAGAAGGGTTGGAGCAGAAAAGATGTTTCTGGGCTAAAAGCTAAATTTTCCGGGCTAAAAAATTTGGTTTTTAGCCCAAGGGTTGGAGATGGTCTAAGGAGAGAAATATACATGTGATAATATATTATAAAATTTAACGCATATTTTGTATAAGAATTAACTGATTTCATGTAAATTTTTCTTTCATAATAAAATAATCAGCTTTAAAGAAGTGTTCTTTTGCTCTTTATATGAATTTATATTGCTATATAAATAAAAAATAAAAATAAAAATAATAATGATAATAAAAGATTACTTACCGTCAAAGCTGTTGCTATCCGCACTGATGTTTTAAGACAAGGAATATTTAGGGGAGAAGGATTTTCGAAGGGTCAAAGGCAGAGAAATGAGTGATGGTTATCTTTCCATAAAGTTATTGTTTAGGATGACAAAGTTTTTAGCCTTCTAGTCTGGTGGATTGGTGGTGGTTGTGCACGTGTTTAGGCAGATACAATGAGGAACGTGCGTGTATATTTGTGTGTCATAAGTAACATGCGTGTATATTTGTGTGCCATGAGTAACATTTAGACATAAATTTTGTGGCTCTAATTTCATGGCTTTTTTTAAGAATCTGAATCGTTTATATTTTAATTCATTATCTATAAATTATCATTGTAAAAAGCTAGAAAAATCCAAAACTAATAGATCAACTCCAACCCTTAGACCCAAAACTAAATATTTCGTCCTCTAAAAAGGTTATTACGCTAATGCCCCTTAAATTTATCGTGTTTTCGCAAAATGTCTTCATGTTTGAAATATAACATTGACACCTCTTGAGATTTTAGTTCACTTTCTTATAACCCCCTTAGGACCACTTTGCCCTCATTATTAATTACTTTAAAAAATAAAAAATCATTTATAAATAAATAAAATTAAAATTAAATCTTACATCAAACAATTAAAAAGAAATAAAAAGAAAATTGAAGAAATCTCGTCTTCATCTTCCTCTACCATGAACTCGGATCTTCTCTGGACTCTTACATGTGGAGCCTGTGGACTAGCAAATAAGCGGTTCGTTGTAAATCATGTGGTTATGAATCAATTGTAGTTTTCTTCTCACATCCGTCATTCTCTCTTCGTCTTTCTCTCTTCTTCGTTTCTGATTCCGAGTTCTCTTTTCTGTCAAAGTTGTATCTTCTTCATCCCTCTTATGTGATTCCCTCATTTTAATTCAAGTTTAATCCCCAAATCAGTTTTTGGTACTCAAATTAGAGGTAAATTTTAGCATATGAAAACTTGAATTTGGCCTCAAAAGCTTCCCAAAGAAAGAATCAATTAATTATTGGTTGCTGACAAGCGGACAAATTCTTAGAGCTTCAATGGCCATTTTCAAGAATTAAAATAAAAAATAAAAAATAAAAAACCCCATTTTATTTTCCATGATCTCAGGCCTTCTTTGAAGGCATACCACTTTATTTGAAGAAAATTAGTATTTGATTTATTCAAATCCTAAACCACTTGATTTTTCATTACTCATACATCAGGATTCACCACTATAAATATCATAGAAAAAAAATTCAAAATCTTTAAGTCATCTTCCCGAAAACAATCGCATGCGACAAGGAAGAAGAGAGAGAGGAGAGAGAACTAAAATATCAGAAACAAAGAAGAGAGAAGGACAAATGTGAGACCCTCTGGCCCAACCACTAATCATCATCATCAGTGGTCACAATGGCGTTGGGAAGGACACCGTCATAAAAAAATTCAAGGATTCCAACAAGAACTTGCATTTGGTGAGGAAGATTCTTGGAATTGACTTTTCATATTTTTAAAAGAAAATGAAAATAAATTGAAAACTTTGAGTTTTAATTAAAAGGACAAAATGTTGTTGTAAATGAATAGTATCATAAATGACTTTTTAGAGTAAAAATGTATTTTTCGTTAAAAGTGAATAGTATTGAAAGTATTTCGTTAAAAGTGAGGCCAAGTTTGTGAAGAGGCTAATTGATTGAATAACCAAGATGAAGGAGTAGTTTCTTGTCAGAGTTGCAACGGCTAGAGAGGAAGTGAATCATGTTAAGAACGGACCCTAGAGTAACCTAAAAGCCCAAAACAGAAAAAACATCGAAGTAAATCCATTCAGCTTTCTTCCAACGTGGCCAATGAGAGTATCATTAACACCCCACAACGAGTACGAATCACCACCACCAACTAAAGCCAAGAACCAACACCGCAATTACGAAAAGATAATAGACTTCGTCTTTCGTCAGGTAACACCACACCGATTGCAATCACCAAGTAAGAGAAACCAAAAATGCATGTGGATTACCACAAGCAACACTGCCAAAAAGGCAGACGGAGAGAAGGAAGTGGTGTAGTCACTCGAGCCGGTGTGAACACCAGAACTCTACGCACCTTCCGAGTTAAGGACTACAACAATTTGTAGTCAAAAGTGATCACATATCAGAACGAAGATGGAATCGATGGAAGCCAGATGAAGGACATGTAGATGGATTAGTGGATGAAAGGATCTGAAGGCCGGAAGATCAGTGATTACTGAAGTGGAAAGGCTAAGGGGAAAAAAAAGGAAAGCAGGGAAAAACACCATAAAGAAAAGAAAGAGGAAGCAGAGATGAAGAAGAACGGGCTGCCACCAACCCAAATCAAAATTAGGGTCGGCGGTTATAGGAAAAGCTGGGCTTTGTTGTTGCTCTTACTCACAGAGAGAAACAACTCTTATTCTTAGAGAGAATGTCTATCACCCACAGAGAGAAGGTCATTTTGTATCCGAAGAGGAGGTTAGACAATGCAGTTAAGTTGGTGGAGTCCGTTATCGAGGTGGGGAAAGCTAAGGTGCAGCTAGGCCTGGTAAACGGGTCGTGTCAGTCGTGTTCGTGTCGTTTTCGTGTAACACCTGTTATCTTAACGGGTCGTGTCGTGTCACACCTGTTATCTTAACGGGTCCTTAACAGGTCGGGTCACTTTACCCAACGGGTAAAGTGACCCGATCCGTTATGACCCGTTAAGAAAATTTTTTTTTCTTAAATTTGCACATACCACACATTGTCACATAAATAATACTTCAAAACATTAAAACACATTTGTCGTTTAAGTACTACATCTACACTCGAAAATAAGAGCCTCATAAAAAATACATTCATACACTACTAATTTATTACAGATATTAAATGTGCAAGGATATGCAAAATGATTCAAGGTTGTGAAACCTTTCTCAAAAGTTTAAACCTTACCAATGGAACTCAAAACTTAATGAAAGTGACCCACTAGAGTGTTTATTCGTACTTTCATTAAGTAGAACATAAGATTTTGTGGTATCCACTAGTGTAAATATTTTAAATTGAAGATCAAATTCATTCATTGTATTCATATAGGATCAAGGAGTGTAGTTGTAAAAAATCATCAAAATTGGAGTTAAAATAACCGTTAAATTGTGATTTTTCGTTTATAACCGTCGAAAAATTTTGTCCCGTTACTTAATCTTTAAATGTTTGTGGTTTTTGCAATTTTTTGGCGTACAAACAAGTATGACGGTTACATCGTTGAAACTAGTTTCGTAGAATGCGTATCTCATCAAAACAATAGATTCACTAACACTTAAGAGTTTATTCTTACTTTCATTAAGTATAACATAAGATTTTGTGGTATCCACTAGTGTAAATATTTTAAATTGAAGATCGAATTCATTCATTGTATTCATATAGGGTCAAGGAGTGTAGCTGTAAAAAATCATCAAAATCGGAGTTAAAATAACCGTTAAATCATGATTTTTTGTTTATAACCGTCGAAAAGTTTTGTCTCGTTACTTGATCTCTGAATGTTTGTTTTTTGCAATTTTTGGCATATGCAATCTCGAAGTATATACAAACATGTTTGACGGTTGGATCGTTGAAACTAGTTTCGTAGAATGCGTATCCCATCAAAACAATAGATTCACTAACACTTAAAGATTTTATTCATACTTTCATCAAGCATAACATAAGATTTTGTGGTATCCACTAGTGTAAATATTTTAAATTGAAGATCGAATTCATTCGCTGTATTTATATAGGGTCAAGGAGTGTAGCTGTAAAAAAGCATCAAAATCGGAGTTAAAATAACTGTTAAATCTTGATTTTTCGTTTATAACCGTCGAAAAGTTTTGTCCCATTACTTGATCTCTGAATGTTTGTTTTTTTGCAATTTTTGGCATATGCGATCTCGACGCATATAAAAACAAGTTTGACGGTTGGATCGTTGAAACTAGTTTCGCAAAATGCGTATCTCATCAAAACAATACATTCACTAACACTTAAGAGTTTATTAATATTTTCATTAAGTATAACATAAGATTTTGTGGTATCCACTAGTGTAAATATTTTAAATTGAAGATCGAATTCATTCATTGTATTCATATAGGGTCAAGGAGTGTAGTTGTAAAAAATCATCAAAATCAGAGTTAAAATAACCGTTAAATTGTGATTTTTCATTTATAACCGTCGAAAAGTTTTGTCCTATTACTTAATCTTTAAATCTTTGTTTTTTGCAATTTTTGGCGTATGCGATCTCGAAGCATATACAAACAAGTATGATGGTTGGATCGTTGAAACTAGTTTCGTAGAATGCGTATCTCATCAAAACAATAGATTTACTAACACTTAAGAGTTTATTCTTACTTTCATTAAGTATAACATAAGATTTTGTGGTATCCACTAGTGTAAATATTTTAAATTGAAGATCGAATTCATTCATTGTATTCATATAGGGTCAAGGAGTGTAGCTGTAAAAAAATCATCAAAATCGGAGTTAAAATAACCGTTAAATCGTGATTTTTCATTTATAACCGTCGAAAAGTTTTGTCCCATTACTTGATCTCTGAATGTTTGTTTTTTGCAATTTTTGGCATATGCGATCTTGAAGCATATACAAACAAGTTTGACGGTTGGATCGTTGAAAATAGTTTCGCAAAATGCGTATCTCATCAAAACAATATATTCACTAACACTTAAGAGTTTATTAATATTTTCATTAAGTATAACATAAGATTTTGTGGTATTCACTAGTGTAAATATTTTAAATTGAAGATCGAATTCATTCATTGTATTCATATAGGGTCAAGGAGTGTAGCTGTAAAAAACCATCAAAATCAGAGTTAAAATAATCGTTAAATCGTGATTTTTCGTTTATAACCGTCGAAAAGTTTTGTCTCGTTACTTGATCTCTGAATGTTTGTTTTTTTCAATTTTTGGCATATACAATCTCGAAGTATATACAAACATGTTTGACGGTTGGATCGTTGAAACTAGTTTCGTAGAATGCGTATCCCATCAAAACAATAGATTCACTAACATTTAAAGATTTTATTCATACTTTCTTCAACTATAACATAAGATTTTGTGGTATCCACTAGTGTAAATATTTTAAATTGAAGATCGAATTCATTCATTGTATTCATATAGGGTCAAGGAGTGTAGCTGTAAAAAATTATCAAAATCGGAGTTAAAATAACCGTTAAATCGTGATTTTTCATTTATAACCGTAAAAAAGGTTTGTCCTGTTACTCTATCTCTGAATGTTTGTTTTTTGAAATTTTTGGCATATGCGATCTTGAAGTATATACAAACATGTTTGACGGTTGGATCATTGAAACTAGTTTCGTAGAATGCGTATCCCATCAAAACAATAGATTCACTAACATTTAAAAGTTTATTTATAATTTCATCAAGTATAACATAAGATTTTGTGGTATCTACCAGTGTAAATATTTTAAATTGAAGATCGAATTCATTCATTGTATTCATATAGGGTCAAGGAGTGTAGATGTAAAAAATCATCAAAATCGGAGTTAAAATAACCGTTAAATCATGATTTTTCGTTTATAACCGTCGAAAAGTTTTGTCCCGTTACTTGATTTCTGAATGTTTGTTTTTTGCAATTTTTGGCGTAGAAGCATATACAAACAAGTTTGACGGTTGGATCATTGAAACTAGTTTCGTAAAATGTGTATCTCATCAAAACAATAAATTCACTAACACTTAAGAGTTTATTCATATTTTCATTAAATATAACATAAGATTTAGTGGTATCCACTAGTGTAAATATTTTAAATTGAAGATCGAATTCATTCATTGTATTCATATAGGGTCAAGGAGTGTAGCTGTAAAAAATTATCAAAATTGGAGTTAAAATAACCGTTAAATCGTGATTTTTCTTTTATAACCGTCGAAAGGTTTTGTCTCGTTACTTGATCTCTGAATGTTTGTTTTTTGCAATTTTTGGCGTATGCGATCTCGAAGTATATACAAACATGTTTGATGGTTAGATCATTGAAACTTGTTTCGTAGAATGTGTATCCCATCAAAACAATAGATTCACTAACACTTAAGAGTTTATTCATACTTTCATCAATTATAGCATAAGATTTTGTGGTATCCACTATTGTAAATATTTTAAATTGAAGATTGAATTCATTCATTGTATTCATATAGGGTCAAGGAGCTGTAAAAAATCATCAAAATCGGAGTTAAAATAACCGTTAAATCGTGATTTTTTGTTTATAACCGTAAAAAAGTTTTGTCTCGTTACTTGATCTGTGAATGTTTGTTTCTTGTAATTTTTTGCTGATGCGATCTCGAAGCATATACAAACAAGTTTGACGGTTGGATCGTTGAAATTAGTTTCGTATAATTCGTATCCCATGAAGTTCAATAGTGTGTGTGTGTATATATATATTTATTTATTTATTAAGTAGATTTAAATCTATTTATTTTGTATGTATAATTATTATAGTTTTTAGGGGTATAAAATTGAATTTAAAATTTAATATATATATATATAATTATGATTATGATAGTTTTTAGGGGTATAAAATTGTTAAATTAATATATATAATAGTTATAGTATTTTTTTTAGGGTTATAAAATTATTAAATTAATATTCTGCTTATCATGTATCGTGTTACCCACGTGTATACCCGAAACAACCCGTTATCTTAACAGGTGTTTATTGAGTTACCCGATAATGACCCGTTTCGTTATCGTGTCGACCCAAACACCTGTTAATTTCGTGTCGTGTCGTGTCAGGAATTGCCAGACCTAGGTGCAGCACAAGAGGTATGTGATATATTTGTGGAGTAACTGCGGTAGTGAAGGCAAATTTGTCTTTATAAAAATATTTTAAGGTGATGTCACCCCTAAATGGGTTATGTGAAAGTGAATTAGAACCTCAAAAAGTGTTAGTATTATGTTTCAAATGTGAGAGTGTTTTGTAAAAACAGGATAAACTTGAATAGGTGTTAGTGTAGTTAACCCTTCACTAAAAGACAAAATTTAGCTTTGTGAACATTGAATGTTTCCCAACCCTCTAGACTTAACTAAAATATAGTAATTGTTGTAGAATGGTTTTAAGTTTTAACCTTTTCTTTTATGGTAAAGGCTTTTTTTTTTTTTTTTTTGTGTAACTTTGAGGTATGTTATCTTAATTTTAATTTTTATGAATGTTTCAACCTAACAAAACTTAAATTCTGACAAAATTTCCAAAACCGAGCAAATCACACCAACCAACCAAACTTCAACATACACACCAATCAACCAAACTTTAATGCACATACAAACATGTATTTTATTATTTGACCGTTGAATTTAAATTCTAGTTGTTTGGATCATTTTTTTACCGTTGGATTTGACAAAAATAAATATGGACCGATAGATAAATTTCGAAGGGTTTGATCTGGATTGTTGATAACTAGGGATTCAGAAATTGAAAAGGCCACAATTATTGTTGGATATTTGGGATCCCTGTCGTGGCTCAGCTGTCAGCCACTAACTCTTATATTCAGCCACATTTAAAGAAAAAAAAAGGCCTACACAAGATTTAGGTCAACCAAATCTGAACTGAAATTTGGGTTTTCATTTAGGTCCAAACCCAATTTAGGCTTGGGAACTTTAACGAAAAGCACCCAGTACTGTTCACTTTAACGAAAAACCACATTTTTACACTAAAAAGTCAATCCTGGTACTATTCACTTTACCCTTTATTTTGTCCTTATCATTAAAACTCAAAGTTTTCAAGCCCTTTTCATTAGTTTTCCTTTTAGGCTTAGGTCTTGGCTTTAGGTGGCATTTGGTTTGGTCCAATGGTGGATTTGGTCTTAAAACATTTATTTGAAGTGAAGAAAATGGACGACTACGACTCTAAAAAGAAACACTGAATTTAATCCAATGGTCATATGGCTTCGAATTTGGATGATTTTTGGAAGATATGATATTTGAGGTAAGACATAAAAGATAGATGGTTGGATGAAATATATTACAAAGTGGACTCTACAAACCTGTGTGTCAATATATGTGTCAAAAAATCTGTGATGTCGAATCCTTCCTTATATACGTATGCATTCGTATGTGCGCATGATAAATACCACTACCAAAAATAAATATTTCACTAGTACAAAAAACGTTGCCTGAAAATTAGCCCAACAAAATCTTCGTTGCACTCCAACCGTCACACAAAGGCGGTGAAAACAGGGTTTGCGCGACGAAGAGACAACCTGCGTCGCGCAAAAAGACTTTGCGAGGTGGAAGAACCTGTGTCGCTCAAAAGGTCTTTGCATGACGACAGCTCTTACGTTGCACAAAAGGTCTTTGCGCAACGACAACACCTACGTCGCACAAACCCTTTTTTATTTTTTATTTACAAGAATTCTAATAGGTGGTATACTAACAAGTGCTGCCAAGAATCAAAACTAATTTTGGTTTCCTATTTCAAAAGGTTTGGTAATGATGACTGGAGAATAGTGATGGGATTGATTAGTAAAGTCTTTGGTGGTACACAATTACCAACACAATAGTCTTGCTTCAGGGCCACAAACTCGTCCCTGAATCGGGATTTTCCTTGGCAGTAAGGTTCTTGTTTAAAATCTAGAGGTTGTCACCGAAATGTTCTTTTAGAACATCGATAAATCGTCTAAAATGTCCAAAACTTAGGGAATGCTAACACGTTTTCATATTTGACGAGGTTGAAATATTCGACACTTAGGTTAAAGAACCAAGAATGCTTACATCACGCATGTGATGAATCAATACTGCCTAAACTTACGCTATGATACCAAACTTACACACCTTGACCTGGAATGCCCACCTGGACTCCGAATCGAGGTGTGTTGGCCAACACCAGAATGGTGACGAAGCTATAAAGTGTAGTGATGTGGAAAATGTAAATAAATTTAAACTTAAAAGTTCCTAAATATAAAAGTGTGTTTGCAAGCAGGAATGAACCCATTTCACACGTGATGTCAGAGCATAAGTAAAGTACAATAAAGTAGGATGAGAATTGTACCATCGAAGGCAACCACCTATACCACGATTTGCCAAGAATCCACGTAGACATAAAAGCTCAGCATTAAAACCTGGAGGGGTGAAAAACAAGGGTTACTGAGCCTAAAAATAAAGTTTTATAAAAACCTTTTCGAAAATATTATAAGCCATCGCTGTAAAACAAGTATAGTTTCCAAAATATAATTATAGTTTCCAAAATATACATACTACGTATAGTATGAAAATACTTACCCTAGCCTGCAATATCTCAAGAATTCAATACGTCACAAAATTCGTAAATAATCATATAACTTCCAATAATCCCAATATTTCATAGAAATAAACATATGACATCGAGTGCTCATCGACATATGATGACACACGAGTTCATGCAGATGTATTCTGACATGAAAATGACTGGGTGTAATAATGATTTACGCTTTAATATTACAATCACGTGAAAACTGGCACTATGTGCATCACATACGAATCCTAATTGCCTATAGCAATCTAGGACATGACTGGCACCTACAATGGATCCAAAGCGAGTGTACGTTGCGATGTGAACATACACATGAAAGACTGGCCCTGACTTGGGCAAGTACTAACACCAATGTAGCACACGATGAACATATAGCGTAAATAGAATCATACAATGGTAAATCGATAATTCAAGTCACCATAATACTATTCATGGTCATAAATATAATTAGGGTAAATTACATTTTATCTCATTAGGTTTGGAATCGATTGCAACCTCATACAACATTTTTAAAACATTTCAATTTCATACATTTACTTATCATTTTATTTCAATTTCATACATCCGTTAGAAAACTGTTAAGTGAAGACGTGGCAAATATAAGATCCACATTTGTGCTGATATGGCTGCCAACTTTGTGCCATGTGGCAAAAAAAAAATTTATGCATTTAAAAGATAATAATTTACCCTATTAAGAAAAAAAAAACCCTAAAACCCATCTTCCCTGACCCCTTCCCCTTCCCCACAACCTAAACCCCCCTCCCTCGCAACCCTGTAACCAACCCATTCCTCTTCCCTTTCCTCGCAACCCAAACCCCTTCATCCCACCCCACCCCTACCCCAATGATCCTTAGATCTGCATAACATCATCGATACAGTTGCCTCGCTCGACAATGGCGTCGAGGTGGAGAAGCGTGGACCTGACGCAAGACTGGGTGAGATCGAGCTCGTTGACCTTGGCATTGACGTTGTCGGCGATGTCGCAAGTGGAGGTGATGTTGGAGATGATGTAGTCGGAGTTGGCCTTTACAATGTCAGGAACCTGGGAGGACTTACGGAGGGTGGGGAGCTGCTTGTCGAGGTCAGAGCGCTGGGAAATGAGGTTGTCGAGGTCTAGATCTAAGGATCGCTGGGGTAGGGTGGGGTTGGGATGGGATAGGGGGAGTTTGGGTTGCAGGGAATGAGGAAGGGGTCTGGGAAGATGGGTTTTACATTTATTTTTTTTATAGGGTAAATTATTATCTTTTAAATACATAACAAAAATAATAATAATTGCCACATGGCACAAAATTGGCAGTCACATCAACACAAATGTGGATTTCATATTTGTCATGTCATCAATTAACGGTTTATTTAATGGATTTTCTAATGTATGTATGAAATTGAAATAAAATGATAAGTAAATGTATGAAATTGAAATAAAATGATAAGTAAATGTATGAAATTGAAATGTTTTAAAGATTTTGTATGAGGTTGCAATCAACCCCAAACCTGAGGGAGTAAAATGTAATTTACCCATATAATTAAGGCATTAATAATAATACGCATGCTTGTACATTCTTTAGGACGTAGCATAATTTCATAATTTCTATCAATGTGCTAAATCTTATAAACGTTAAGCTAATCTAGGTGTATCGTAGTCTTTATGAAATATATAAATGGAAACTAACAAATATACACACACACACACACACACATATACTACATAAAAGAAAAGACCTACTCACAGTTACTTGTGATGTCACATTCGTTCCAGCTAGGAAGTCGGAGTCTCTGATAGTAATTACACCTAAGCATAATATTGGGACCCATTAATAAAACTCAACTAAAACGATTAAATTTGGAAAAACAAAGTGCGGATTTGGAATCAGAGTGTCGAGATACGCTAAGAATGGTCCCGAGCAAATTTTGTAAAAAGTCAACGGTCAACCCTAAAAAGTCAATCGAACCGCCTCGGAGGTCAACTAAGTTAAAACTTTGAAATTTCACTAAATGGATGTCAAAATTAGCCTAGAAGGGTTTTCGAGAAAATTTCAAAAATGTCAACACAAAGAATATTCAAAATCCATTTACGAAATGAATTGGGCTGAATCTTGGGTTGATAGGTCATTGGTTTGGGCCGGTTCCAGGTTTAGGCCCTTTTTATTTTTTATCATTTTTTTATTGTGGTCTGGGTAGTTCACCGGAGTGGAGGTTGTGGTGGCTCGGTGCTTTTGTGCAGAGAAAGCAAGGAGTGATTGAGAAAGAGAAAGTCCAAAGATAGAGAGTTATGGCGGCGAAGCTCGCCAGAGAAGGCAGTGAGTGGTGATGGTGCTCAGCTGCTCTGCGTTGCACAGAGAGCACAGAAAGAGTTTAAGGGAAATAGTGAAGTGAGATAGATGAGAAATGAGAGAGAGAAAAAGTTTTTTCCATAAAAGAGAAGGACACAAGAGTAAGGGAGGAGTATGGGGTGTGGGCCCCACGTGGCTCACAAAACAAGCCACAAAATATCTCACATGAAATTACTAAATCGCCCTTCATGTTCGTAAGTCCTTAAAATCTCTATTGTAACTCCAAATTTGATTCCGCTTACGCATACGTGTTCATAGTGACGAGCACTATGAGGATACGCTAAAAGAATGTTTCATATGTCTCACAATACGCTGGTCAACGAAAGTCAACATCTTCGCCTCTATGGGTAGTTTCGTCAATTCACTATTTTAAAACTAATAAAATCATAAAATTAAGGACAGCTAGTTACACTTGTATTACTTGCAAGGCTAGTAAGTCTACTAGGTTTACAATAAATAATGGCAAAAGTGATGGGAAACATTATCACATAAATGATCCAACTCTCTCTTTTCTCTCTATTAAACCTGACATTTTGGACCCGACCCGACCCGTTAATATCAGTATTTGGGTGGATGCTTAAGGGTCGGGTCGCTAATGCGTGAACCCGTTAAATAACGGATCACTTTGGGTCAACCCGTTAGCACCCGTTAACACCCGTTAATTGAAGATATTTTAGTAATTTCAATAAAGTCTTAACAACAAAATATAAACTCTATGCAAAAAATAATAATAATAATTGTTAACGGGTGAAACGGGTGACCCATTAGCTTAACGGGTCAGGTTCGGATGACCCGTTAACTTAACGGGTCGGGTTCAACTCGACCCAAACCTAATAAACCCGACCCGTTTACAGGTCTACTCTTTATCTTTGCACCTTCAACAAAATAGGCTATAACACGTTATAAATCATGCGCTTGATGTTGTTCTAAGGAACATAATGTTATTTTGATACAAACTCGTTCACATGATTCATCATCCAAGTAACCTCTAAAACACGGTCTAAATGTTGATATTTTATAAGCCTTAATTGCATGAAACATTCACCATTGAGCATAAGTATACTTAAGTTGCTAATAAGCATATTATTAAGAGAAACAAGCAAACAAAAAGCAAGATTAATGAGAAAGCAAATTAATTAAGCTAATACAAAACAACATATATATTGGGTGGAATTCTAAACCATGAAATGAAGAAGCGACATGCACTGGAATTTGAGAGGTCTTGGGTCAATTTAATCATGATGTGTGTCACAACGATATCTTACTCTTTCTTGGTAAATGGATATCTGTGTAGTTATGTTCACCCGAAGAGGGATCTAAGGCAAGGAGATCGCATTTCCCCTACATGTTCCTTCTTTATGCTGAGGGACTCTCTGCGCTTATTGCTTCCAAGGATCGAGGGGGTGCTAGCCAGGGAGCTCCTTCCATTCATCATCTACTTTTCATCGATAATAGTTTCGTCTTTCCTCATGCTACATGGTAGGACTATGAGACAGTTAAGGAGATTCTAGGGTGTTTCAAAGGAGTCTCAAGGCAATAAGTGAACTTCCAAAAGAGCGCGATATATTTTAATAGAAATATTAAGTGATCTGATTAGGAGTTTCTAGCTTTAGTGCTTGGGGTTGTAAGAGTGGATCAACATAAGAAGTACTTGGTGCTCTCTACCTTCGTTGGTCAAAACAGAGGAGCATATTTTAGCCACATCAAAGAAAGGGTATGGAAGAAACTGCAGGGGGTAGAAAGGTAAAACAATCAGTGTATCGGGGAAGGAATAACTATTCAAAATGGTGGCATAATCGATCCCACTTTATTCTATGAGATGTTATTTATTGCCCAAGTATTTTTATGACAAACTAAACCAATTAATTGCTTCTTGTTAGTGGAATGAGTCTGAGAACTCCAGTAAAATCCATTGAGTGGCTTGGGATAAGCTGTGCTTGCCCAAAAATGAGGGAGGCCTTGGGTTTCGTAATTTATACCCTTTTAATCTTGGACTTCTAGCCAAACAGGGGTGGAGGATCATCCAGGAGCCCAATTCTCTGGTGGAATAGGTGTTAAAGGCAAAGTATTTCCCTCATTCCTTATTTCTCCTTCCTTAAGGCGAGTGTTCGATCTAATGCGTCCTATGTGTGGCGTAGCATGTGTGCCACTAGAGAAGTTATCTTGCGGGGTTCCAGGTGGCAAATAGGTGATGGTACCTTGGTAGGTGTGGGGTGATAGATGGCTACCTCTACCATCTATTTTTCAATTGTTTTCCCCTATACTGCCCACAGCATTGTAATGTGCATATGGTCAATGAGCTTATTAATGATGCTAGATGGAAATTTAAGGTTCTTGGTTCATCGATTTCAGTAGAGGAAATGGATGCAATTCGATCTATTTAGTTGAGCATTCGAAGAACTAATGACCAATTAATTTGGCATTATGACAATCGCGATCTGTTCATAGTTAAAAGTGCTTATCATGTTACTCGTAATTGGATCCTCCCCTCTGCTCTCTCTATTTCCTCGTAGGGCTTTGTTTCTCAATTCTCGGTGTTGTTGGATTCTCTTTGGAAGGCCAATGTCTCTCCTAAAATGAAAATGGCATCTTGGAGAATTATCTCCACCACTATTCCCATGAGTGATAATCTTCAAAAATGGCATGTCATATTGGATCCTGCTTGTATTCTTTGTGGGGTGGCATTTGCGACGGTTTAGCATATCATGGTCGAATGCCCGTTCGTGAAGTGTACTTGGCTTGCATCTCCGTTGGGGCTAAGAACTGGGCAACATTATAATAGATCTCTGAATAAATGGGCCCTGTCAATGGTTAATGAAGTTAGATCATCGGATTTTGAGTGCATTATGGTCATACTTTGGGCAATTTGGAATGCTAGAAATCTCAAGCTTTGGGGAGGGGGATGCAACCTCTCCTTCTCCAAGTACTGTGGTGAGACATGCCTTTGATTTGTGGTAGGAGTTCCTTAGGCTCAACTTCAAGCCTCCTCTGCCTCGAAGGCATGTCCCCATTCTAAAATGGTTGTGTCCTCTATCTGGAAGGCTCAAACTTAATGTGGATGGTGCCTGGTGTAAGGAGACAAATCTGGGAGGTGTGGGGTTGTTAACCAGGATTGAAATAGAACTTATGTGGCTGCTGCAAGTAGGAAATTTGGAGACATTTTCTCTCATATTCACATTGAAGCACTCGCAATTAGTGAATGTCTTTTGATGGCGATCAAAGGGATTTACAAAATATTTCGTTGGAAAGTGATTCACTTCAGACTATTTTTGCTTTAAAGGAGTATTCTTTGAATGTGTCTACTACTGGACCTATCATCAAAGATGCCTAATCCTTATTGCACTTGGTCACTGAAGTTAACGTGTCCCATGTTCGCCCTCACGCTAACTCTGTTGCCTATAAGCTAGCTCATTTTGCCCTCTACGGTGGTAATTGTACTTGGTTTGATGAAACCCCCTCATTGATTTGTGACTTAATTGAGGAGGATCTCCCAATTCCTTGTACTGATTAGTCCATTCCTAGCATTTAATTAAACCATATCGTATTTTATCAAAAAAAAAGAAAAAGAAAAAAAGATATTTGTCTAGTTCTTTAGAGATGCTTTAAGTGACAAGGGAGAATGAGGTAATGGAACTAGAATTAGAAGGATTTTATCACATATGACTTTTAAAATTAACATAACTTCTTATTTTGGTCTCTCAATTTCAAAATCAATTAATAACTTCCGTAATTACTAATGCACACAAATTTGATTCTTCCAATAAGATTTGGTCAATTATTGAATTTATGTGTTGATATGAATATATATAGGTGTCATATACCAATGGTATATATATGTATGTATGTGTGTGTGTATATGTGTGTGTGTGGGGTATACTAATTAAATAGCACTATGTGGATTTATAAGGGTACTTTTTTAAATAAATGTAAAATTGGGTAAATTATATTTTAACATCTTAAGTTTAAGTTCAATTGCAACTTCATATAACATCTTTATTAAAGTGATGATATATTAAAGTAGATTCTACATTTGTGATAACGTGACTACCAACTAGTGACACATGGCCAAACAATTAATAAATTTTTTAATAAATTATATTTTGTACCTTCAAATTTGTGTTCAATTACCACTTCATATAATATCTTTAATACATTCAGTTTTATCTATTTATTTATTATTTTATTTATTTCAATGATTAATCATGACCAGGGACTATTATGACTACCAATAACATAAACTAATTAAAGTATAATCTTCACCTTTATTTAATACAATAAGTTCCTTGATTGACATTAGCGTCAATGGCCGAAGTAACATCAATCATTCAAATGACCAATTTTAGGTGAAAAGGTAAAGTGAAAGTAAAATTATACTCAAGTATATTCATTTGTATATATTGAATAGGGGAGGATACTCGCAAGTGCCCTGTGACATAGTAGTGAAGATAAGTGTTGTTCTTTTACCATGACGTGAGTTCAAACCTAATCAGCTCTCTAATCTAATATTTTTAATTGAACATTTTTAATTTGTCAAATCTATTGTTTGACAAAAAACAAAAGGAGTTAGTTACTCACTAAGTCAATTTTTCTATGTAATTATGAGTTCAAATGAATTTAAAAGAGTTTACAAATGTATATGTATTCAATCAAGATTTTAAATGAATTCATAAAAGTTCATGGGTATTCAATCGTGATTATAATAATTTATAAAACTCTATTTCGGATTTTAAAGTAATTCATATAACTTCATATGTATTTAATTAGAATTTGATTTTAAAGTATTTTAAAATAGGTAAGACTTTAATGAATTTAGAAAGATTTTACAATGGTTTCTAGGCTTTAGAAAATCAGGCATCTTCCCCTTATTATTGAATCCATCTAAAATTCATATGAAGACTATGGAACTCCATTAAATTTATAACTCTTTCAAAATCATATAAATTTTTAATTGAATACAACCCTTAATTATAACATTTATTTAAAGAAATAATCAATATGCATGCCTCTGAATAGAAAAGAGAAACATGCAAAGTGTGGAGAAATTTTTCCAAATGCCCGGCACTTCACGTTGTGTATGTACCGAGCCAATAGAAACAAAACACGTGGCTTTCTTGTTTTGAAGTTTAATTAGGGCTGGTTCGGTATGGGATATCGAACCAAAATCCTTGTCCCGATTCCCAAACCGAAGTTTTCGGGAATCCCAAATTTCGGGAATCCCGAAATAATTTCGGGATTTCGGGACAATTCGGGAATCCCAAAACTACATAACTCTTGACCTTTAACTATAGTTAAAACCAGCAATTGAAAGCCCAAATTTATTTTCTGTTCTAATATTAATAATAGAGATGCAAAATCGTAGAAAATTTATGCTAAAACATTATTTCTTATCCACGTTGTATCAAAGAGATCAACATAACCTTATTTGAAGGATTCACTTAACCGATGACTTAAATTAAGACAGCGAAGAAGACAACCTGAAAGCAATAACCTATACTAGAAGATAAAATCACCTTTTGGATCTTCCCACAAAGCAATGAACCAACACACCACCACCAGATCTTGTAGCTTCGTCAATATAATCGATGCACTCATCAAAGTCCTGTAGATGAATAGAAAATGATAAGTCCTCGTAATGGGGTTATTTAAATGCAGAGGCGGAGCTACTAAGGGACCAGAATAGTCATGGGCCCATCCTGCCTTTTTTCTTGCTACAATAACATATTGTTGTTGCTGCGCCTTATCAGTGGAATACCATTAAATTCAAGTGTGCCCCTTCTTAATCTAAACTCTATTTTCCTTTTACATGCCTCGTTTTTCACTCCATCTCTCTTATTTCAGTGCAGACTTCCCTTCCCCTCCTTTTGCTATCAACTTTTCTTTGTCATTTCTTTAGTCCTTCTGTTATATTTTCAAATCTTTCATGCTTAACTCTTACTTCGTATTCAAGTGTTTGAGTTTGCACAATGTTTTTAGTTCTCTGTACTGAATTTGATTGGTTTTCCAAATGTGCAATTTACTACAACTTTTCATGCTGTGAGGCCCCTCCTCACATGAAATTCTGGCTCCGCCACTGTTTAAATGAGTGTATTATGCACTTACACATGGATGGCAATTGATGTATAAGCACCGATGCATTTATCTGGGGTTGAAAATTAAAACTATATTGACCAGAATTTTGTTTGATATTAGCGTTTTTATTTCTAAGTCTATGACTAGAGTTAAGGAAATTATCGAAGACTGATAACAGACAGACACGAGAAGGCACAAAGACTATAATTTATCCACAAATCTAGACAAGCAATAGACGAATCTAGAGGTAAGCAGTCAGCCACAAGGTATTCCTAAGTTCTAAGTACCAAACACAGAAATCACACAGGCAGAACATCATTGAACAAAACGAAGGTTGACCTGAAAAAAATTCTAACTGTGATATATGGGTATATCAATGTTAAATTAAAGTCTGATTCGGCTGTACATCAGACAAGCTTATAAAACTGGTCACAAAGGGACATAAGATACTGCAAGATAACAGCACAATATAGGTCATTGCTATTTCGAATACATATGATTTTTTTTTCTCTCGTAAATTACAATTCTAGGCTTGGCTATGGGTCTAAGCCTTCACTAAAAATTCTAGATATATGCTAATGTTTCATAACTTACCAAGAAAAACACAAAAGAATGTCTTTCCACATCCAGATACAAATGTTAAATTGCAAGATCCGTAAAGCTCTCAACAGGGTGATTACTGCATGCAACTTGGTTATTCATAGCCTAACTAATAGATAAACAGTCTTCAACAGCAACATAAGGTAATGAAGGAACATGCATTTCCGTGTAGAATCATTAAGATTAGTAGAGTACTCAGGGGAGATAATAAGTAGGAACTTGCCTGCAATTGTCAAGGAAGCTTCAGCCAGAACAAGACCTTGAAGCATATGCATATCCCCTTCGAGAGTATGAAGCAAAGCAAAAGCTGGAATCCAATTCCGGATGCAATTAGATTTCAACCCCTAAATTTCAAGCCCTAACTTAAATTTCAACCCCTAAATCCTCAGTATATAGTATACTTTATCTTCCAAGTACGAAATTTCCAAATTTCACAAACCCTAATCTAGAATTTCAACCCTAAATTAATTCCAAAATTTACCTGATTTGGGGGAGAATCGGTGCACAGTGAGGTGAGGGATGAGAAGGAAGGCTCCACAGTGAGGGGTGAGTCACTTGTCTGATGTGGGAGGAGGAGAGAAATCGGCGAGGAGGGTGAGGTTAGAGGTGAGGTCGAGAGAGAAAGAGAGTGACTGAGTGAGGGTGAGCGTGAGGTCGAGGAGGGCGAGGTGAGGTCTAGAGACAGAGAGTGCCTGGGTGAGGGTGAGGATACTGAGGAGTAGACCTGTAAACGGGTCGGGTTTATTGGGTTTGGGTCGGGTTTAACCCGACCTGTTAAGTTAACGGGTCACCCGAACCCAACCCGTTAAGCTAACGGGTCACCCGAATCCAACCCGTTAAGCTAACGGGTCACCCGTTTCACCCGTTAACACCCGTTAACAATTATTATTATTTTTTTTTTTGCATAAAGTTTATTTTTTGTTATTAAGACTTTACTAAAATTACTAAAATATCATCAACTAGCGGGTGCTAACGGGTGTTAACGGGTCCTAACGAGTCTAACGGGTTGACCCAAAGTGACCCGTTATTTAACGGGTTGTTAACGGGTTCACCCGTTAACGATCCGACCCGTTAAGCATCCACCCAAATACAAATATTAACGGGTTGGGTTAACGGGTTGGGTCCAAAATGCCAGGCCTACTGAGGAGTGAGGTCGAGGAAAGGTCGAGGAGAGGTCGAGAGTGTCTGAGAGAGTGACAGTGAGAGATTTATTTGGATTCAACGGTTGAGATTAAATCTCAACCAAATTGGACGGTTGTTACAATTCTAAATATATATTTAAAATTAAATAATATATATATATATATATATTATTTATTTATTTATTTCGGTTCGGTTCGGGATTACCGAACGAAATGAAAAGTGAGACCGATTCCCGTACCGAATTTTCGGTTTGGGATTTTTTCGGTTTGGTTTAGGATTTTCGGTATTTTTTTCCAGCCCTAAGTTTAATTGCTTCCTAAATATTCCGAACTGTGGGCCCATAAACATTAAAAAATAAAAAATAAAAACTCTGTCATTTGTTTTCTCTTTTGGCCATAGCTTTTGAATTCTATCTTCTTCTTTATGGTCTGAAAGATGGAAAAAATGGATCTACGATGGGTCCTCTCCATCTTTAAATATACAGTTCTCTATAGCTTTTTTGTGTGTAATTTTTTATTCTCGTACGGGTATTCCTAGTTTTTTTATTTTGGGGGGGTTTTTCAAAAATTTCACAATTCATGAAAGGCTCTGGATTGAGGAGGTAGATGCATGGCGGTCTGGTACTGATTGTTCCTTGTGCTTTAATTTCTTCGATTACATTTTCACTCCGATTTCAGTTTCATCGATTTTCTTTCATCTCCCTTTCTTGTCTATCTTGTCCCTTGTGCTTTATATATGCAGACATCGAAATTTCGGTAAATAAATGTTGACCAATAAATCAAAGTTTTAACGCTCATGTATTACATAAATTTTACATGTAGCATGTGTCTAAACAAAGAATCGAGAATCATCAGAAAAGTCATCAACAAGACACGTGTCAACACCTGGCAAAAACGACTTATTTCATCTGGAATATTATATTCAAAATTAGGCCTTGGAAAATTCCATAAATAGAAGCCAATTTCATTCATTTCATTTCACCAATTCATATTACACCTTGAAGCTCTGAAGCTCTGAAACTCCAAAACTCTCAAGCATCCAGGTTACCGAAGAATCAAGAAAGCCTTCTTCGTTCTTCGTTCATCGTTCTTCCAAGATCAAGCCCCGACGGCCCTTGGATCAACAATCATCCACCTTCAAGATCAATCCCCGACGACCCCCTTGAAGAACTTCCACCAATTCAAGATCAAATGCCAAAAGCCCTTGAAGATCCGTTCATCACTGTTCTTCAAGATCAAGCCCAAAAGCCCCTTGAAGATCTGTTCATCACCGTTATTCAAGATCAAGCCTCAACGACCCTTGAAGAAACGCTCATCCTCAAGATCAAGCCCCAACGGCTCCTTGAAGATCCGCTCAAATCCACCTTCAAGATCAAGCCCACGGCCCTTGAAGAACGTTCATCCTTAGATCAAGCCCAACGGCCCTTTTGATCAATCGAACATCCACAAATCAACACCTTACGGAGATTGAATCATAGGATCAAATTTGAGAGAGATTGTAACCCAAAATCATCAAATACAAAATATTATTTTGTGCACGTTGTTCTTGTCTCTTTCCTTTCAGGAAATTTTCGTGTTCACAAATTTGGCACGCCCAGTGGGACCATCTTTACCTCTCATCTTTTTTTCCGTTCAAGAAATTTAAGCACACTTCCAAACTCAATGGCATCAAGGAAGGCTCAAGCTTTTCCCACAACCGGCACAAAGAACAAGAGCGTCCTCGTCGCAAGTGATGTCACTTTGGGCATCACGACTCGAAGCAAGGCAAGAGCTACTTTCGCCGCCTCTTTCACCTCTGCATCAACTATGCCAAGGGAACAAGAGCACCCAAGGCACGAGCTTGTGATCACCTTAGCCTCACTAAGGGCACCAAGGGGGGAAAGCCCAAGGAAATACTCTGAATCCATGCTCTCCGATGTCGATTCAAGCGGCAGTTCTGGCATGCAAGTCATGACCACTAGAGCAACTTCAATCGATGAGCAGCTGGCTCAAATGAATGAAGCAATCGCAAGGCTAACCCGAACTATGAAAGAAAAAGACTTGCAAATTGCAGCACTAGTCAACCGACTGGAGGCGCAGGACGACGAGAAACCCGACCCAGAGGATGATCCACTAAAGGGAGGAGCTGGCGGAGAAGAGGAGCCTCCGGTGAAGAAAATCGATGTGAAGCCGGAGCCAGACCAAGCAGCGGCACTCATGGGATCTCTTTCTATCCAGCAACTGCAAGAGATGATCACTAACACCATCAAGGCACAATACGAAGGGAGCTCTCATGCCTCCACGTTGTACTCGAAGCCTTACTCCAGGAAGATCGACGCATTCAGGATGCCGATGGGCTATCAACTGCCGAAGTTTATGCAATTTGACGGAAAGGGAAACCCGAAGCAACATGTGGCACATTTCGTCGAAACCTGCAACAATGCAGAGACGGAGGGAGATTACCTCGCTAAGCAGTTTGTGCGCTTGTTAAAAGGAAACGCCTTTGAGTGGTACACGGACCAGGAGCCCGAGTCCATCAACAGTTGGGAATAGTTGGAAAGGGAATTCCTCAACCGTTTCTACAGTAGCCGCCGCACTGTGAGCATGCTAGAGCTGACGAGCACGAAGCAATGGAAGGAAGAACCAGTCATGGACTACATCAACCGATGGCGTAATCTAAGCCTCGACTGTAAGGACAGGCTCTCTGAGATTTCCTTCAATCGAGATGTGCATCCAGGGCATGCAATGGGGTTTACAATACATCATTCAAGGTATTAAACCACGGACTTTTGAAGAATTAGCCACCCGTGCCCACGACATGGAGCTGAGCATCGCTCACCATGGAAAGAAGGAGCCAATCACCGATTTCAAAAGGGATAAGGTGTTTACTTCAAGAGCAGACAATCATGGGAAAAAGCCCGCCAAGAAAGCTTTTACCACCAATACCACCCCTATCAAGACCTCGTCCGTACCCGTCAAAATCTCCTTCAATAACAAAGCAAATGAGATAAAAAGAAGTGAGCCTTCCCACACCCAAGATAGGTACAAAAACACATTGAAGGAACTAGAGCAGAAGATATACCCTTTTCCGGACTCCGACATGGACACAATGTTGGACGACCTGCTGGAGAAAAAGGTGATTGAGTTACCCGAATGCAAACGCCCTGAAGAGATGAATCACATCAATGATCCCAAGCACTGCAAGTACCATCGTATCGTGGGTCATCATGTGGGCAAGTGTTTCATCCTAAAAGAACTCATCATGAAGTTGGCACAATAAGGGCGGATTGAGCTCGACCTAGAAGACACAGCTGCAACGCACACCACTATGGTTGTGTTCGGATCCTTTGATCCCGTGCCTCTTCAAGAAATGCTTGACCATGCTCAGCAATACTCAAAACACACAGCACCTTCTGCACCACCGTCATTGGGGGCAAGCAACTAAGATGCACCTACTGACGATGACAAAGGATGGACATTGGTGACCTATAAGAGGACGAGGAAACCGAGACCGTAAGCTATAAAGCCAAAGGGGGAACAAGGGAGAAAGCACCGCCGCCGCAGCAATAGGAAGCCTAAAAGAAACATAAGAGCTGCTAAACCAATATATGATGGGGAACCTGCAGAGCAAAAGCCACGCATTCCCGTCTCCTTGCACGAGTACTTCCCGGAGGACTTTTTCCAACATTGCACTATCGCTGCATGTCACATGGTCGAAGTAGAAATGGAAAAACCCTCAAAAGGCAAAGTTGTCGCCACTGAGGGAGAAAATACTCTTACACCTGAAGAAGGTCTGCCAACACACTTTAGCATTGAGGAAGTGCTACAATTGCCAAAGAAGATACGAAGGGCACTGGCAGCAGTTTTAGCAAGTCCAAACGGCCACGAAGTGTAAGAAAGCAAGAACGAAGGCTTGAGGCTTCGGCCACACGAGTGTGCCACATGCTGTGCTGCCGAGGACACAATCCACTTCACCGACGAAGACTTACTGCTAGGATCCAAGCCTCACAACCGTCTTCTCTTCGTCTCTGGTTACGTAAAGGAGCACAAAGTTGACCGCATGTTTGTGGATGGCGGATCAGCCATAAATATCATGCCAAAGTTAACAATGACCACAATCGGCATCAAGGTGGATGAACTATCCCTAAGTCGTTTACTAATCCAAGGTTTTAACCAAGGAGGACAAAGAGCGATGAGCATGATCCGAGTGGAGATGACCATTGGTGAACTCAAGTCAAGCACAATATTTCACGTGATTGATGCAAGAACTTCCTACGGTTTACTCTTAGGAAGGCCTTGGATCCATGCGAACGGAGTAGTACCGTCCACCCTTCACCAATGCTTAAAATTTTACCGAGAAGGAGTGAAGGTGATCTATGGCGACACCAAACCATTCACCGAAGCCAAATCACATTTCACAGACGCCAAGTTCTACATGGATGAAGACATGGTGCCCGAAACTCTTCCAAAAGAGATCAAATCTATGGGCAAAGCAACACCTAAAAAGCAGGAGTGGCAAGCCGTGCCCAAGAAGCAAGAAGAAGAAGCTATGCCATCTTCAAGCAAAAACGACGATGAGCTTGCTAAACCTGCAACAACCAGAGGGAGTAGGATGCCCTCAAATGGACCAAACATACCTGTTTTTTGATACATCCCGATGTCGAGCAGAAAGAATGGTCAATCCCCGTTTGAAACTGCAACAAGCGAAGCCGATGCACAGCGGCATATGGATAATGTAAAGTTGCTCAAAATGAATGCAGTTTTGCCTTTGACACAGTTAGGCGACACTAAGGTTGCAAAACCATCACAAGGCTTCATAAAAGGCCTGCCAAAAGGGGTAGAACCAAGCTTTCTCCCAACCAAGAGGACCGAAGAAGGTTTTGATCCAAACGCCTACAAACTCATGTCGAAAGCTGGGTACAACTTCACCTCCTCTGCAAAATTGGGAAAGAAGGATTCGAACACCGTCAAAGACAACAAACGTGATCTCACTAAAACTCAGAAGAAGTTGGAGGAGAATGGTTACGGGGTTAACAACAACAAGGCTAGACTTGGCTTCACACCAAATGCACCGGTGAAGATCTCCAGCAAGGCAAAAAATGCTAGCGCTCAACACATCAGCGTGAGCATTATACAAGATAAAGAGGAGCCTCAACCTGCCCCCCAGATGTCAGTATTCGATAGAATAAATCGTTCAAGGCCCAGAGTTTCGGCACCTAAACTCATTGGCTGTCAAAACAAAACTTCCGTCTTCAAAAGGCTTAACAAGTCAGCATCTCGAAGCTCTGTTTTCAAAAGGTTGTCGAAACCTAAGAAGGAAAGCAATACGACTAACTTTCCTCCACGACAGTCAATTATGGAAAAACTTAAAGAAGCCAAAGAGCCTTCCAGAAGGAGAAAGACGACACCAGAAGTAGAAAAGATCGAACGTCTGGCAGAAAAGGATGACGTTCGAAGTTCCATTCCTTCAAGAATGAAGTGCCAAACAATTTTGGAGGTTAACACAGTTGGATCACTGAAAGTAAAAAGGCGCACCATCATCTACACTAGACAATCTTCATGCCAACAAGCTCGAGAGGTCAACACCGAAGAAGAGGCCCAAGATGTCTTTCACATCACAATCCAAGAAGGTGAAGAAGATGAAATCCTCGAGGAAGATGTCATTGTAGCACCGTCATAACTTGAAGATGGGGGGCAAGCCACATTTGACGATCTCAAAGAACTCAACTTAAGCACAAGTGAGGAACCGAAGCCTATCTTCGTGAGTGCATTACTGAGTGCAGACGAGATAAATAAGTATTACCAGTTGCTATTAGAGTACAATGACGTCTTTGCTTAGACCTACAAGGAAATGCCCGGCCTCGACCCTATCATTATTGTGCATCATCTTGCAATCAAGCCTGGAACGCGACCAATAAAGCAAACTCAAAGACGCTATCGATCCGAGCTCATCCCACAAATTGAGGTCGAGATTGACAAATTGATCGAAGCAGGCTTCATTCGAGAGGTGCAATACCCCAAATGGATCTCCAACATCGTCATAGTCCTTAAGAAATCTGGACAAATACGTGTTTGCGTAGACTTTCGAGACCTCAATGATGCTTGCCCAAATGATGACTTCCCCTTGCCAATCATTGAAATCATGGTGGACGCAACCACTGGCTATGAGGCACAATCATTCATGGACGACTCTTCTGGATACAATCAAATTCGTATGGCTCTTGAAGATGAGGAACTAACAGCCTTCCGCACTCCAAAAGGTATCTACTGTTACAAGGTGATGCCCTTTGGTCTGAAGAATGCTGGAGCTACATATCAACGCGTAATGCAGAATATCTTCAATGACATGCTACACAAGAACGTAGAATGCTATGTAGAAGATGTGGTGGTCAAGACAAAGAAAAGATCAGATCACTTGAAGGATTTGCGAGTAATGTTCGAAAGGTTGCGAAAATACAACCTCAAGATGAACGCGTTAAAGTGTGCATTTGGCGTCACATCTGGAAAGTTCCTCAGCTTCATTGTCAAGCATCGTGGCATTGAAGTGGATCAATCAAAGATCAAGGCCATTCAAAGCATGCCCGAGCTAAGAAACCTGCACGAGTTGAAAAGTCTACAAGGACGGCTAGCCTTCATCAGACGCTTCATCTCCAACCTTGCAAGGCATTGTCAACCGTTCAGTCGACTCATGAAGAAAGATGTTCCGTTCGTATGGGACAAAGCATGCAACAATGCTTTTGAAAGCATAAAGAAATATTTATCAAGTCCACCTGTCCTGGGGGCACTTATACCAGGGAAACCGCTCATATTGTACATTGATGCTCAGGAAAGTTCAGTTGGAGCACTCTTGGCACAGGAAAACGAATCTCAGAAAGAATGAGTGCTCTATTACCTCAGTCGAATGTGTGTTGAGTTGAACTACTCCCCAATAGAAAAAATGTGCCTTGCCTTGATGTTTGCCATCCAGAGGCTCAGACATTACATGCATGCTTACACCATCCACTTGGTTGCTAAAGCTGACCCGGTCAAATATGTCATGTCCAAGCCAATTTTGACAGGGCGACTAGCTAAATGGGCATTGCTTCTCAATCAATATGAGATCATCTACATCCCAGCTAAAGCCGTCAAGGGACAAGCGCTAGCAGACTTCCTTGCCGACCATCTAATCCCAGCTGATTGGAAAATCTCAGACGACTTGCCTGACGAGGAGGTGTTCTACATCGACATATTCCCGACATGGACGATGTTCTTCGACGGATCTGCACGAGCAGACGGAGCGGGGGTAGGAGTAGTATTCATGTCGCCATAAAGGAAAATACTACCTTAATCATTCCAACTAAGCGAATTATGCTCCAACAACGTCGCTGAGTACTAAGCACTGATCATCGGGTTCCAAATGGCAATCAACATGGAAATCACAGCCCTTGAGATATATGGCGACTCTAAGCTCATAATCAATCAACTCCTGATTGAATATGAGGTGAGGAAAGATTATCTCGTCCCATACTTCCGGCTGGCAACACAATTGTTACAAAGGTTTGAGGCTGTAACACTAGAACACGTGCCAAGAAAAGAGAATCAAATGGCAGACGCTCTCGCCAACCTAGCCTCGAGCATGACATTAGGAGAAGACGAAGCTGCAAATGTGCCAGTCTGCCAAAGATGGGTAATCCCGCTTGTCACTGAAATGGTACTAAGTGATACAAACGTTATTTCAATACTTCCGGTCAACATTGAAGAGTGGAGACAGCCTCTGATCAACTACTTGGAGCATGGAATACTTCTAAATGATCCAAAACATCGGTCTGAAGTACGTCGACGAGCACATCGCTTCCTCTATTACAAAGGGACACTCTACCGGCGATCTTTTGAAGGAGTACTTCTAAGATGCCTAGGCGAGGAAGAAGCCAATCAAGCCATGGAAGAAGCACACTCAGGAATATGTGGGGCGCATCAGTCCAGACCAAAGCTTCATTTCCAGCTCAAAAGAATGGGTTACTACTGGCCAAGCATGGTAAAAGACTGCCTAGAACACGCCAAAAGGTGCCAAGCCTGCCAATTTCACACCAACTTCATACATCAACCGCCTGAACCATTACACCCCACATCTACTTCATGGCCATTCGATGCATTGGGATTGGATGTCGTAGGACCAATTGGGCCAAAGTCATCTGCAGGAGAAGCTTACATCCTGGCTGCAACAGATTACTTCTCCAAGTGGGCTGAAGTCATACCCCTGAAGGAAGTCAAGAAATAAACTGTCGTCCGTTTCATCAAGGAACATATCATCCACTGATATGGTGTGCCTCGCTACATTGTCACTGACAATGAAAAACAGTTCTCTAACCAACTCGTGGACGAGCTTTGCGAGAAATACAAGTTCAAGCAGCACAAATCCTCCATGTATCATGCTCTGGCCAATGGTCTCGCAGAAGCATTCAACAAGACATTGTGCAACCTCCTGAAGAAGGTAATCGGCAGAATAAAGAAAGACTGGTATGAAAGAATAGGCGAAGCACTTTGGGCATACAGGACGACATATAAAACGCCTACCCAAGCTACACCTTATTCTCTCGTATATGGCGTAGAAGCTGTTCTACCGCTCGAAAGTCAAATCCCCTCGCTAAGGATGGCTATACAAGAAGGCTTGACTGATGAAGAGAATGCAAAGTTGCGCCTTCAAGAGCTGGAAACCCTGGATGAGAAAAGACTCGAAGCCCAGCAACACTTGGAGTGTTATCAAGCACGACTCTCCAAGGCCTTCAACAAGAAAGTTCTCCCTCGTTCTTTTCAAATGGGAGATCTCGTCCTTTCATTGCGTAGACCTATCATCACAACTCACAAGACAAAGAGCAAGTTCACGTCAAAGTGGGATGGACCATACGTAATACAAGAAATCTACACCAATGGCGCCTACTTAATCATGGCGAAAGACGGCTTGAAGATCGGCCCTATCAATGGCAGATTCTTGAAACGCTACTACCCCTAAAAAAAAAAGTGACAACTCCTGTTCTTTTTTCGCACGAGCCTAAACTGCATGAACCAAAGCTCCTGGCCTGCAAGAGCATAAACTGTGTACGGCGAAATCATTATCAAAATCATTGTTAAATTCATCGCTCATTTGAACTACGTCATGACTTGATCCCTCCTCAACCGAGGGTACGTAGGCAACTTGAAACTTCAAAACTTCAAGTACAGTCACATCACCAACAAAAAAAACACCAACACTTTGAAGAATAAAAAGCAAGTTTAGAATATGAATACTTTATTTCTTTAAAAGGAATGATTTGGTTACAAAGCTGTATTACAAAGGTGAGCATCACACCAACGTCACCACCGAGGAAAGTTGTCACCAAAAGACACTACACAACATAAACTCGCTACAGTCTTTGACACAACCTCACACGGTAAAAGTGACACACTGGAACAAGCTCCAAGCAGCAACGGCAAAGAGCCCACGGCAAGCACCAAGGTCAATGTGCACACCAACGTCACCACCAAGGAAAGTTGTGACCAAAAGACACTATACAGCATAAACTCGCTGCAGCCTTTGACACAACCTCACACGGTAAAAGTGACATACTGGAACAAGCTCCAAGCAGCAACGGCAAAGAGCCCACGGCAAGCACCAAGGTCAATGTGCACACCAACGTCACCACCAAGGAAAGTTGTGACCAAAAGACACTACACAGCATAAACTCGCTGCAGTATTTGACACAACCTCACACGGTAAAAGTGACACACTAGAACAAGCTCCAAGCAGCAACGGCAAGCACCAAGGTCAATGTGCACACCAACATCACCACCAAGGAAAGTTGTGATCAAAAGACACTACACAACATAAACTCGCTGCAGTCTTTGACATAACCTCACACGGTAAAAGTGACACACTGGAACAAGCTCTAAGCAGTAACGGCAAAGAGCCCACGACAAGCACCAAGGTCCATGTACACACCAACGTCACCACCAAGGAAAGTTACGACCAAAAGACACTACACAGCATAAACTCGCTGCAGTCTTTGACACAACCTCACATTGTAAAAGTGACACACTGGAACAAGCTCCAAGCAGCAACGGCAAAGAGCCCACGGTAAACACCAAGGTCAATGTGCACACCAACGTCACCACCAAGGAAAGTTGTGACCAAAAGACATTACACAGCATAAACTCGCTGCAGTCTTTGACACAAACCTCACACGGTAAAAGTGACACACTGGAACAAGCTCCAAGCAGCAACGGCAAAGAGCCCACGGCAAGCACCAAGGTCAATGTGCATACCAACGTCACCACCAAGGAAAGTTATGACCAAAAGACACTACACAACATAAACTCGCTGTAGCCTTTGACACAACCTCACACGGTAAAAGTGACACATTGGAACAAGCTTCAAGCAGTAGGACGACAAACAGTGCAACAAGGACGGTGGGCAGTGCAATGATGTACAGCGAATAATGCAACGATAGTGGTGCAGCAAGCACGACAAAGAGGCAACTACAAGACGGTCCTTCAAAGCACACTACAGTAGCAAAGAAACCAAAATGCTTCGTAACCCCGCAGTGGTTACGCAAGCAGTTTCTTGCACTGCACGGCGACGTCACCACCAAGGGGAGAACTGTGACCAAAAGGCATTACACAGCGAAGCCCCGCTGCAGTCTCTTGCACAACACCACACGGCAGCGCACCACCGAGGGAAAACTGTGATCAAAAGGCACTACACAGCGAAACCCCGTTGCAGTCTCTTGCATAAGCCCTAGGCAGCAGAAAGCACAGATATGCCCACGTCCTGCTCACTCCAAATACCACGTCTCTGAAAGCTTTGCGAGGGTTCTAGCATCATGCTCTGCCTTCTCCAAAATTAAAGATTCTTAGCATCATATCAAAATAAAAAAATAAAATATATGTTTTATTAAAGAAAGTCAATTTCATTACTATATATATAAACAAAATAAACAAAAAAAGAAAAAAAAAGAGAAAAAAGAAAAACAAAATAAAATCAGAAGATGGAAGCTTTTATCCACACTTACTGCTTCCAGAACCTCCCCGACTTCTCGACAGAACCTAGCTCAATCGTGGGCTCAAATCATACTTTTTCTCCGAGACCCACCTGGTTGCTCAGAAGATCGACGCCGTCTTCTCCAACCTCGGCATCCAAAAGGCGACGTCATTATGATCTTCCTCCCCTCCATTGAAGAAGCAGCTACGCCAACATCAGTAGAGCACGACCAAGAACGTGAACTTCACCCAAGGCCCTACTCGAATCGGAACAGTATGTGTGCGAAGATTTGCAAACAGAGAATTCCTCAAAACACCCAACAAGAAACGCAACCCAGGCCCAGATCTCAAGAACCCACTTGATTTGCTCTCTAAAGCCAGCGGCCGGAGCCAAGATCTATGACATATTCCGAAGGTCCCTCGACATCAAGCATCTCACCTACACCAATCTGAATCGCCTCGCGCATCGATGGCTTTTGAACTGCTGAAAGGGTACAAGGAGTTGCAGGGAGATTTGAGGAAATGTAGGTGCCGGTGCTGATAGTTCACGGCGGCGACAGCGTCCTTTGCAACCCGGCGTGCGTAGAAAAGTTGTATAGGCGCCCGTCGAGCAAAGACAATACGATCAGAATCCACGAGGGTGGCACCAACTGATCGACGAGTCCCATGAAGGTGTGGACATGGTGTTCAGAGAAATGGTGGAGTGGCTTCACTCATGAGCCAGCGTGTGTGCAGGCATTTGGAAAGAAAAAAAAAACCCCCCTCCCCGAGCAACAACTTGTGGGTTGTACCAGAAATTTCAAATGGTGGGCTGCCATCTCAAGCATCTAACTTCCTTCTTCCCTGCTTCTCAGCTTACGGCAAGTGTCAGCCAATTCCTTCCCTTACTTCACCACCAGCCGTGCGCGCCACCTAGCCCCTCATCTCACCGCAGCCTGATCTCGTCTTCTCTCGTCTGCCCTCATCTTCCCCTGCAAATGCAACTGCGGCTCAGCAGCCACACCTTCGAGCGCACAAGGCCTCCACGCTAGCCCGTATCCTCCAAGCTCCTATCTCGCACCCTATATATATATATGTAAATGTATGTACGTACGTATGTATGTGTGCATGAAAAAAATTATAATATAAAAAAAAGGAAAAGAGGAGATATGGTGCACCCGGCACCGAAAGCGAAAAAAATTAAAAAAAATATAAAAAAATGATGGTGTCAGCCACCACCCTAAAATATATATATATAATGGATGGTGCATCTGGCACCGAAAGCAGACGGAAAAGAAGAAAAAAAAAATATATATATATATATATAAAGAAGAAAGTGGATCCTTGGTGGCTAGCACCATGAAAAAAAAAAGGGAAAGGGATTTGGAATGGTGGATCAGCCCACGTGAAAAAAAATATGTGTATATATATATACGTGTGTGTGTGTGTGTGTACATAATCATCTTCAAAGATGATTAGGTGGCGCCTCATCACTCAGCGGAGCTCCAGGAAGAAGAGGCGCCGGAGGTTGACTGTTGGAAGCCTCACCACTCGGCGAAGCTCCAGGAAGAAGAAGGACCGGAGGTTGACTGTTTGGAACCTCAACACTCGGTAAAACTCTAGAGGACGAAGGCAATAGGTGCCTCTGGAGTGAAGCCACAAACATCTGATGGTCACTCTGAATCCGACCTTCGAATTCTTGCAGCTGGTCGAGCTTTCTCTTCATGCTCGTCGAGTAACTATTGGCAAGCATGTGCAACTCTCTGTCTTCACGGTTGAGCCCTCTAATCTCCTGTTTGAGACTCATCACTTCAGCCGCCAATGATTCAACTTGACGGGTTCGAGCAAATAGACGTTGGGCCATATTAGACACAGATCTTGCACCCTGCACACTGAGAGCCAGAGAATTCTTAACAGCCAACTTATCAGACCGTTTGGAAAGTAGTCTGTTATCCTTGGGAGTGACAAGGTTCCTAGCCACCACCGCAATGGTTATATCATTCTTCATCACCGAATCCCCAACGGTAAAAAGACCAGTAGGGGATATGAAGGTGAGGGGTCCTTTTATAGAAAAATGACTCTTCACTTATTACATATTTGCCCATTCCTTTATTACATAATTACATTTAAGTCCCCCGAGTATTTATACGAGGTCTAAATATGAGGCCTAAATACGAGGCCCTAAATATGGTATAAACAGTAGTCCCCCAAGTCTTCAGTCAAGATAGTCTTTTGGCTGGAGACTTGAAATTCAGTCCATATGTAGGCCGAAGTAACTAGATGTTGTCTTGAACTGATGCTCGATATGAGATTGTGCTCAATCTGAAATGATGCTCAACTAGAAGTAGCACACGTTGCGAGGCTTATGTTGCCTTGGTTGGCTCGGCTTGTGGCGTTTGAAGGTGAGTGGGTCCCCTTTAAAGGAATAAGGGCTCACTCCTCAATACATGAATGATGGGCTAGAGTTTATGCTCTCTAATGATGGTGAGGGAGTCCCTTTTATAGAATAAGGGCTCGCTCCTCAATACATAAATGATGGGTTAAGAGTGATGCTCGCGGCGAGGCGGTTGCTCAGCTGGCGGCGATATTCTCTAACGAAGGTGAGGGAGTCCCTTTTATAAAATAAGGGCTCGCTCCTCAATACATGAATAATAGGTTAGGAGTGATGCTCGTGGCGAGGCGGTTGCTTAGTTGGCGGCGGTGCTCTCTAACGAAGGTGAGGGATTCCCTTTTATAAAATAAGGGCTCGTTCCTCAATACATAAGTGATGGGCTAGAAGTGATGCTCGCGGCGAGGCGGTTGCTCAGCTGGCGGCGTTGCTTTCTAATGAAGGTGAGGGAGTCCCTTTTATAAAATAAAGGCTCGCTCCTCAGTACATGAATAATGGGTGCTCTCTAATGAAAGGGAATGAGTTCCTTTTATAGAATAAGGGCTCGCTCCTCAATACATAAGTGATGGGCTAAGTCCCCCAAGTATTTTTCATGAGTGCTCTCTAATGAAAGTGAGGAAGTCCCTTTTATAGAATAAGGGCTCGTTCCTCAGTAAATAGATAATAGGCTAAGTCCCCTAAGTATTTTTCATGAGGCCCAGTTGAGGCCCAATATATGGTACATAATGTAGTCCCCCAAGTCTTCGTTCAATAGAGTCTGTTGGCTGGAGACTTCAAATTGAATCCATGTATGGGCCGAAGTGGCGGTTGTTCGGATGCGGTATTTGTATACCCTGCACTGAAGCTTTGAAGCTAGAGCTTTGTAAATGAAGCTTTCGAAGCTAGAGCTCTGTAAATGAAGCTTTTGAAGCTGATTGACATGAGTGATGCTCATGAATGTTTATGTTGATTAACCTAAGTGATGCTCATGGATGTTGTCATGAGTGATGCTCATGAATGTTAACATGAGTGATGCTTATGAATGTTGACATGAATGATGGTCATGAATGTTTATGTATGATTGTCATGAGTGATGCTCATGAATGTTTATGTATGAATGACATGAGTAATGCTCATGTATAATTTGGAGTACTGGGTGTACTTTTGATTACCTGGTTGGTGGCATAAAGGAGAGTACGCGTTGTACATTTTATCACCTGGTTGGTGGCATGAATGGCTAGTTGCCAAATGATATTAGAGTACGGGTTGTACATGTCATCACTTGGTTGGTGGCATGAATGGCTAGTTGCCAAATGATATTGGAGTACGGATTGTACATTTCATCACCTGGTTGGTGGTAATAGCGACAGGTTGCCGAATAATTTTTGGAGTACTGGCGTACTTTTGGTCACCTGGTTGGTGCTATTTTGGGCTTATGGGCCTTCGCCCTCCACAACATGCCAGCCCATTTATTTTAGGCTTTGTCGTTTTTTTTTATTTTTTATTTTTTATTTTTATTATTATTACCCTCTGATGGGGTTTATACAGATGTCTCCGAAAGATAAGAAAAATAAATTACATCATTCTGGTGGGGTGTTTATTCCTTGCTTTTGCTCTCTGCTTTTTCTTTTCCACCGCACCTTTCTGTCTCTGTCTCTGCGTTGCCAGAGATTTGGTTTCCACTTGGTGATGTTGTTCCTTTCCACTTTGGAAAGTAGCCAGCTCATATTTATAAAAGCAAGAAGATACCATTTGTAAAAGCATCTTTTCCTTTTCCTTTTTCTTTTCACTTTGTTTCCTACTACCGCTTCCCACCTGCGATCGAGATCCCACCAGAGGGTTTGCGAGATAGGTCACTGGAATGACCGAACCGGCTGTTGTCGTCGATCAGACCGTTAACACCAGCAAGTTGTAGGCAGGTAGTGAAAGTCCTGATTTGGCGAATGTTTGTTCTCGTGATGGAGAAATCACAGCTACAACCGACGTTGGGGTCTGCAGCGAAACAGAGAGAACACAGACAGGGTCGCCATGAGAGTTTGCAAAAGGGATAACTGCCCATGCTCTTGACCCTCCATTTTTCAATGGCTTGCTGCAGTAGAAGCGTCGGCTTGCCACCATTATAATGACCTAACCTACCAAGAAGAACAAAAAATGCACCAACCCAGTAGCCAGTTGCGATGTCTAACTTATAGACACAATAGTTATAATTTAACTCAGTATCTGTGTGGGTAAGATCAGGAGAGAAAACGACACGAAGGCAACGTCCAAATTTAAGGAATATGAGGAAGTGGGAAAGTCGAAAGTTTTGAACTTTTTGTGAATCAATCAATTGGGTTTGTTGGTGGATTGGGAAATTTGGAGAATTCATGGGTTTTGGGGGATTTGGGATTGAGAAATTTGGATCTGTGGTTTTTAGGTGAGCAGTTTCACGGTGATGAGGTTTCAAGGTAGTGAGATGAAAAATTAAGAGAGGACCGACATAGCTTTTCGTGTCGATTCCCACAGACGGCGCCAAATGTTGATGCATAAAACCGAAGGTCTTGGAACAACGTAAATCCGACCGTGAATCTGCAAGTAATGTAAATAACACAAGATGTATCGTGGTTCACCCCAAGGTTTGGGCTACGTCCACACTAATTGTATTTCTCTGAGTATTGAGGATGAGAGAGTTTCTGAGGGTGAGAGGAGCCTTAGGAATTGGCCTCCCCCAATTGTGAGGGTGAAGGGTCCTTTTATAGAATAAGGACTCCTCACTTATTACATATTTGCCCCTTCCTTTATTACATAATTACATTCAAGTCCCCCGAGTATTTATACGAGGTCTAAATACGAGACCCTAAATATGATATAAACATATATAGATATATATATATCTATATATACATATATATCTATACAGACCCTTTATGCAAAGGGATTCTCATTCTTTTAAAAAAATAGGGATTAGTTGTGGGGGCCCACTTCACATCGAACTTCAACAATTTGAACCATCTATTTTGTAAGTCTCGATTCATAGATCATCCTTGCAAAAATTCAATTCAATCCAAAATCATTTGCCCATTTTATTATCAAGATAAAATTTCATTGTTTCTTATATAACAAAGTATTCGTTAATTTTTTGAACCAATTAGATGTCTTAAATATTTCCGATTTGGCTAATATTTTGCAAGGATGATCTATGAGATGTAACTTGAAAAATAGACGGTTCATATCGTTAAAATTCGATGTGGTGTGGACCCCACAACTAATCCTCATTTAACAAAAATGGAGATTTCTTCCCTTAAAGGCTTCCTATATATATATTCCAAAAAATAGGGATTAGGTGTGGGGCTCACTCCACATCGAATTTCAATGATCCGACCCATCTATTTTGTAAGTCTCGATTCATAGATCATCCTTGCAAAACTTCAATTCAATCCAAAACCATTTGCCTATTTAATTATCAAAATAAAATTTCATTATTTCTTATATAACAAAGTATTTGTTAACTTCTTTGAACCTAATTAGGTATCTTAAACATTTCCGATTTGGCCAATATTTTGCAAAGATGATCTATGAGGTGCAACTTGAAAAATATACGGTTTGAATCGCTAAAGTTCGATGTAGTATGGACACCACAACTAATCCCTATTTTTATAAAAAAAAATGAGGATCCTTCCCCTTAAAGATTTGCTTAGGCCTGGCAAACGGGTCGTATCTGTTGTGTTCGTGTCGTTTTCGTGTAACACTATTATCTTAACGGATCATGTCGTGTCACACCTGTTATCTTAACGAGTCCTTAACAGGTCGGGTCACTTTACCCTACGGGTAAAATGACCCGACCTGTTATGACTCGTTATGAAAAATATTTTTTTTTAATAAATTTGCACATACCACACATTGTCACATAAATATTACTTCAAAACATTAAGGCCTCGTTTGACAGCTCAGACTGTACAGACTATTTCTGTCGGATAGGATAAATAGCCACCGGATAGTACTGACTAAATTAGTCGGGCGTTTAGTGCAGTATCAAACAAATGATCGTATTATTTATACTGTGTTTGGTAATGAACCGGATAGGACAAGGGAAAAAATTTTTTGATGAAACTTTGTTTGTTTGTTGAACTTTTCTCATATTTATACCTATTGAAAACCACACAAATTTTCAAATAACAAAGAAAAATAGTAAATTTCATACATCAAATTCTCAAATTAATAATTAACGGAATGGATGAACACCAAAATACCAAAAGCCCCATTGAATAAACTCCTTATTCACTACATCAGCCATGTCAATGCAGCTCATCCCCACCTTCCCAAACAAGGAATCAAAGTCAAGGATGATCCCCACATTCACTGGGATCGTTGTGTTTTGTGCCATGGCTAAGAAAATCCTAAAGAATAACAAGAAGAAGAAGATAGAAGAGACAGGGAAACTGGTAATCTTGGACATGTTTGAATATCTTGGATGTTTTGCAATTCACGGCATGAGAGACTACGTAGATACTAACTTATATGATGATTATGGACGATGGGATTTGGAAAATTGGAAGAAACCTTGCTTGAATAGCTTGGGAGCTTCAAGTTAAGAAAATTTGATGTTTTGCAAACAATGACAATAATGTTCAAGAAAATCCAACTGAAAACCGCCAAAATATAGAAATATATTTAGGGGTGTAGCTACAAATACCCCGAGATTGTTGTATGATCTGCTATAAAAAGATGGAAATTCGAAGAAACCTTGCTTGAATAGCTTGGGAGCTTCATGTTAAGAAGACGAACTTGGACTTCAGCCAAGAGAGCAAGCGTAAGAGGCAGAAAGAGGGTCTGGCAAATCTACAATTCGACCCCAACAACAAACCCTAAAATTCGAAATTTGTAATTAAAACACAAAATTACATAATTAATTGCATAATTACAGAGAAAACAATGACTAGATTCATCAATTGAAAGAAAATTGCAAGAAAAATGGAAGAAGGGGGAAAAACAGAGAGACGGGCACAACCTGGGAAGAAGAAGAAAACTGGTGGGATTCAAACGAAGAAGAAGACGAAGACGAACCTGGACTTCAGCCGAGAGAACAAGCGCGAGAGGAGAGCGTCTGGAGAGGACCACGACCGAGCGCGAGAGGACACTGCGTCTGGACAGTGCGTCTGGAGAGGAAGGAGACGGCGAGAGGCGCTCCGACTAAATTGTACCAAGGTTTTGGACGGTATAAGCAGTCGGGTAACAAGCGTATTAAGTTGGTAGGCTCGAATTATTTAATCCGGTGACTATCTAATACGAACGGACACCAAACACCGTACTTCGTATTATTAGTCCTATTCGGTGTCCTATCCGATGTACCAAACATGGCCTAAAATACATTTGTCGTTTAAGTACTACATCAACACTCAAAAATAAGAGTCTAATAAAAAAATAATACATACACTACTAATCTATTACAAATATTAAATGTGCAAGGATATGCAAAATGAAAGAGTTTTTGTTTTCAAGGTTGTGAAGTCTTTCTCAAAAGTTTAAACCTCAATTTACAAAATCCTCGATTTACATCGATCATCATGAAATTATATTGGAACTTTGGCTTGATCTATTGCCTTTAAGAGTTATGTTGATGATGTTTTCAGTAATGTTTTCCACGTCATAACTCTATTCTGCATAAACTAAGTATAGAAAAACCAAACATTAAAAATCATTCAAATTATGAGAAGTTTACCAAAATAATTATGAAAAGAAATAAAACAATAGTACTATACCATATAAAAATATATTACCTCCTTTTCCAAATAGCCAATCTCTGTGCACAACAAAGCTTGAACTGTTTCTGGTAACAATGAACTACGATATTGATCTAGTACTCTACCCCCAATACTAAATCCATATTCCGATGCAACAGTTGAAATGGGAATTGTTAACACATTTCGTGCTAACTGAGAAAGTATTGGATAATGAAAACGCTTCATTTGCCACCAAGAAAGAACATCTATGTCTACTTTTCTATCTATTCTTGTATCCTCCAAATACTTTTGCAATTCATTTTTTTCAATCGAACGTGAACCATCGTAATTATTATCAAAATCCTACATCATAAAAAATCATGCATCATGTCAATTTCAAATATAATATCAGTACTTTTTATAGTACTAATACTACAATCTACAAATATATAAAGTAAATAAAAACAAACTTAGGTTACCTCAAAGAGAACATCTACAGATTCTGTTTGATGAATAGGCACTGAATTCACTGCAGTATTTGAATTATCAAGTTGCGGAAGTTTTTCCAAGTACACACCAAAAAGATCATTCAATTTGTCATTAACCTTTGTAAATTCAACCGAATTCACGCCATAAAGCTTTGTGTAAGCCCAATCCACAAAATGCAATTTATAACGAGGGTCTAAGATGACTGCAATTGCCAAAATCAAACTGTACTCAGACTAATACTTCTCAAACTTCATGTACATGTAAGTCTCCACCTTCTTCATGAAACTTTCAGAGTCTTTCATGGCTGCCTTAATTTGAAGTTGGATTACGAACACCTTAGGGAAGAACAAATTTGATGTGGGGTACTTTGTCCAAGAGAATAAGCAGGTAACCTCATAAAAGTATCCCAAAAACTTGGAAATCTTCATTATTTTATCTCACTCTTCAAAAGATGGACAACTAGTAAAATTGGAATCACTCAACCCTAAATGAATCAAAGCGTATCGATAGAAAATTGCATTATCTAGCATAATATAGGTTGAGTTCCATCTAGTAGGGACATCTTTTCTCAAACCTCTCATATTATCCAATATCCCTACTTGTCAAACACATTCATAAAACTTTAGTTTCCTAGCCTTAGAGCCCTTTATATACTTGATGCATTCACGAATTTTTATCATCGAAGAATCAATTTCTTTAAGTCCATCTTGAACTATCAAATTCAAGACATGAACACAACAACGCACATGAAAGAAGTCACCATTCATCACGAGAAGACTTCTAAGATTCAATTGATTCTTCAAAATGCTAACAAAAGAAATATTTGAAGAAGCATTATCCAAAGTAATAGAAAATAACTTCTTCTCAATTCCCCACTCAGTCACCAATGCATTAATTTTCTCAGATAATGCAACACCAGTATGAGGAGGAGGCATGTGACAAAAACTTAAAATTCTCTTATGCAATTTCCAATCTTTGTCTACAAAGTGAGCAGTAAGAGCAAGATACCCATCAGTGCATTGCGAGGTCCATAAGTCCGATGTCATACAAATTCTACCTTCAACTGAGCCTAACAAATTATGAAGCTTTGTTTTTCATTTTTGAACATCCTCAACACACAAGCTTTAATTGTATTTCTACATGGTCACTTAATATCAAGAGATATATATGCAAACAAAGCCCTAATTCCCTCATATTTAGAAAAACTAAAAGATTATGCTTGATGATGGCCTCTACCAATAAGCCACGGAATGCCACATGATCAAAGTTTTGGGAACAGAATTCAGACACCGACAATAATCCACCAATCTGTCCAGGGCATGTTTTCAAATGTCTATTCATATTACCCGTCACATGATGACTATCATCTATTACCAGTTTCTTACAATCGTTACATTGAGCACGACTTTTACCATCTTCAAAAATAGTAGTCAATTTGTTGAAAGTTTTTCAAACAGGAGACCTGAGTGTTCGCTTACCTAATTTGATCACTCTAGCCTTTTTCTTTGCCGGACTTGTATTTGTATCTTCTGTATTTTCACTTCCATGATCAGGTTGCATTCCCATTGTCACTTCCACCGACCCTCCATCACTAAGGTTTGTAAAATCTTGCTCTACAGCATCCATTGCTTCAAGAAAAAAAAAACAAAATTGTAAAATCTTGCTCATACCAATTTCATACCATATCCATTTCAAATTCACATATCCATTTCAATTTCACATATATAATTGCACTCAAATAGTAAGTAAACAGTAAGCAAATTTCCCATATCCATAATTCCATATCAATTGCACTGGCAAACGCCAAACAGTAAGCATCTTCATATCATATATAAGAGTTTTTATCATTTATAGCCATAATCTCAAACTTCAAATTCATAAATATCATTTTTTATAAAACAATTCAAATATAGCTAGAAGTTGCCTTATTGGGGTAACCCTCTGTTTAAGACCTCATGTGCATAATCATGAGAGCATACAATCGCAATTTCCATCAAAATGAATAGTTGCAGAATACTATTTAAAAATATGCAGAAACTGTATAAAAAAAAAACATAATTTTTCTGAAAAAATACCAATTAATTAACAGCACACAAGAATATTCGAAAGTTGTAGTTTTGTGAACTTTTCATCATCATCTTGATTGTAGGCTTGTATATTAAGAAATTTGATTGACTTAATTTCCATCCGAATAAATACATCTTCATAAAATGTTTAATTTCATCATTCTCCTTTTTCTATCTTAAACCATTAAAATGAAAAAGAACAAAGAAGGAAAGAACATAAAGAAAATCTCTATTCAAAATCCAGAGTCCCTATTCAAAATCCCAAAAGCCCTAATTTAGAATCCCCATTCAAAATCCATAATTCAGAAACATGAATTTCAGAAATTCCGAATTCCAAAAGTCCTAATTCAGAGTCCCTATTCAAAATCCCTAATTCAAAAACCTGAATTTCAGAAATTCCTAATTCCAAAAGCCCTAATTTAGAAACCCTAATTTTAGAAATTCTTAATTCGAAAAGCCCTAATTCAGAAACCCTTGAGTTTATTGTAGGAATTTCTTACCTTGTTCAGTGAGGAGGAGTGCGGAATGTGACCGAGAGCTCGATTCAGGAGCCGGATTTGGGTGGTACTGGTATGGACAGTGGGCGAATTGGTGAGGAGTGAAGAGACTGAGTGAGGGTGACAGTCTGGGTGAGGTCGAGACTCAAGGACGACGAGGAGAGTGAGCCGGTGAGGTCACTGAGGTGAGGCCCGTGAGGAGGGTGAGGCGCCGTGTCCGCGTGGGGTCTCGTGATTTTTCGTTTTATAACTGTCGAAAAGTTTTGTCCCGTTACTTGATCTTTGAATGTTTTTTTTTGCAATTTTTGGCGTATGCGATCTCGAAGTATATACAAACATGTTTGATGGTTGGATCGTTGAAACTAGTTTCGTAGAATGCGTGTATCTCATCAAAACAATAGATTCATTAACACTTAAAAGTTTATTCATACTTTCATTAAGTATAACATAAGATTTTGTGGTATCCACTAGTGTAAATATTTTAAATTGAAGATCGAATTCAATCATTGTATTCATATAGGGTCAAGGAGTGTAGTTGCAAAAAATCATCAAAATCGGAGTTACAATGACCGTTAAATCGTGATTTTTCTTTTTATAACTGTCGAAAAGTTTTGTCCCGTTACTTGATTTCTGCATGTTTGTTTTTTGCAATTTTTGGCATATGCGATGTCGAAGTATATACAAACATGTTTGACGATTGGATCATTGAAACTAGTTTTGTAGAATGAGTATCCCATCAAAAGAATAGATTCACCAATACGTAAGAGTTTATTCATACTTTCATTAAGTATAACATAAGATTTTGTGTTATCCACTAGTGTAAATATTTTAAATTGAAGATCGAATTCATTCATTCTATTCATATAGGGTCAAGGAGTGTAGCTGTAAAAATCAACAAAATCGGAGTTAAAATAACCGTTAAATTGTGATTTTTCGTTTATAACCATAAAAAAGCTTTGTCCCGTTACTTGATCTCTGAATGTTTGTTTTTTGCAATTTTTGGCGTATGCGATCTTGAAGTATATACAAACATATTTGACGGTTGGATCATTGAAACTAGTTTCGTAGAATGAGTATCCCATCAAAACAATAGATTCACTAATACTTAAGAGTTTATTCATACTTTCATTAAGTATAACATAAGATTTTGTGGTATCCAGTAGTGTAAATATTTTAAATTGAAGATCGAATTCATTCATTGTATTCATATAGGATTAAGGAGTGTAGCTATAAAAAATAATCAAAATTGGAGTTAAAATAACCGTTAAATCGTGATTTTTCATTTTATAACCATCGAAAAGTTTTGTTCGGTTACTTGATCTCTGAATGTTTGTTTTTTACGATTTTTTGTTGATACGATCTCGAAGAATATACAAACAAATTTGACGGTTGGATCGTTGAAATTAGTTTCGTATAATTCGTATCCCATCAAGTTCAATGGTATATATATTTATTTATTTATTTATTAAGTAGATTTAAATCTATTTATTTTGTACGTATAATTGACCGGCACACGGAGTAGTACATCACGTGTCATTATAAAAATACTGGGATATATGTGATAAAAAGTTAATATACTTAAAAAAAAAAAATTTCTCACCACTTTTATTAATTTTCATTTTTCCCTCCCTTCTTTTTCTTCAAAGGGCGGCAACCTACCCATCTTTCCCTCTCTTTTTTGTTTCCTTTTCAGCTTTTCTTATAATTTTCATTTTCCCTCCCTTTTTCTTCAAAGGACGTGGCATGAATGGAATGGAATTATGGAATCAATGGTTGCATATTAATTAATAATTATTATAGTTTTTATAAAATTTAATATATATATATATATATAATTATTATAGTTAATATTTTGGGGGTATAATTATTATAGTATATATAATTATTATTATTATTATTATAGTACTTTTTTAGGGTTATAAAATTATAAAATTAATATTCTGCTTATTGTGTATCGTGTTACCCACGTGTATACCCGAATCAACCCGTTATCTTAATAGGTGCTTATCGGGTTACCCGATAACGATCCAATTCGTTATCATGTTGACCCGAACACCTGTTAATTTCGTGTTGTGTCGTGTCGGGTTATCGGGTCGTGTCAGGAATTACCAGCCTAAATTTCCTATATATATATATATAAATTTTCACATGCCAATTAATTGAGGCTAGTATCTGATTATATATAATAACAAACACTTCATTAACTAAATTAATGAGTATAAGGAAATCTTGCTAATATTAATGGGTTTTAGTTAGTTACTATCCAAATTGAAATCATATTTGCTTTTATTTAACGCATACCAAATCGTCTCCAACTAATTTTGTTTTTGATTTGTAAGTGATTTATCTGTCACTTAGTACTACAGTCTAATGATATTCCTCCATTTGTATGTGAGAAATCTTATATTCGACTCTCGTCAATAGTGAATTTGAACCACATTATTACTAACACATTGTGAGGCTTAGCCATTTCCCCACCCTTTTAGTGTAGATAATATCATTTGTCAAAGAAAAAAAAGTGATTTATCTAACTATAAAGTTTGATAAAAGTTCAATGGTGGAAGTATCTTGAAGTATTAATTTGAATGTGGGCAATGTTAATATACTCAGTGAAGAAGAAAAGGCTGAAAAACAACGGTAATTGATCCACTTCTTGAACTAACCAGGAAAATCCAGTAAATTCCTTCTTGAAGTAACCAGGAAATCCGAAATCCAGTTAATTTGAAGAATATTCTACGCAAAAGTGGTCACACACACATGCACACATATATAAAATACATACCATTCTTTTAGCCTAGCGTCTTTTTGCTTGGAAAGGAATCCTCTCAGGATCCCTTCCTCCTAATCCATCAAGTTCGGGGATTTGCGCGGTTGAAATTTAATCCAACGGCGGCTACAAGCAAGGGCTCACTTTAAAAGTTATAATAACTTTAGTCATTGGATCAAATTTCAACGGTCTGGATCCCTGGACTTGGTGGATTAGGAGGAAGAGATCCGGAGAGGATCCCTTTCCTTTTTGCTCCACACAAGTCGCTATAATTTTTTTATTTTTCCACTTAATTAATTACCACAGAGGGAGAATATTTCCACTCAACTAATTTTGTTCATTTATTTTTGGGTAAATTACAAAAAACTACCTCAACTATTGAGGTCACGACAGTTTCATACATCATCTTTTAAAATTGACAATATCATACCGCATCTTACGAATTTGTAACAATGTTATACCTCTGTCAATTTTTCTATTAGTTTTTCTGTTAAGTGCTGACGTGGCTTGATTCGGAGCCCACTTCCTATTAAAAAATTAATAAAATATTATTAAAAACTAAAAAAAATATTTAATATTTTTTAAATATTAAAATAATAAATAAAAGTAAAAAAAAAATTGAAAAAAAAAAAAAAAAACCTTGGTTGTCCCTTCCCCCTCCCTCTCAGATCTTCCCTGCTTAATCTTTAACACCAAAAAAAAAAAAATGAAAACCCAACCCCGCCCCTTAACCCCACCCCCCCAAGAGAAGGAGGAAGAACCGAAGAAGAAGAAGAAGGAAGAAGGAGGAGGAAAAAAAAAATGGAAACTGCAACCCGGAAAAAAGAAAAAAAAACAGAAGAAGAAGGAGAAGAAGAAGGAGGAAGAGGATGAAGAAAACCCATCAACTCAACCCCCCTCTCGGCCCGCCCACGGAAGAAGAAGAAGGAGGCGAAGAGAAAGAAGAGGAGGAGGAGGAGAAAAAAAAAAAAAAAAAACCCAAACTGGAACCCAGAAGAAGGAAGAAGGAAGAAGGAAGAAGGGGGTGCGGAAGAAGAAGAAGGAGAAAAGAAAAAAAAAAAGAAAAAAGCCCAACCCAACCCAGTTCGTCCCCCCCCAACCCAACGCGCACTCATCTCTCCTCCCCCATCTTCATCTTCTTCCTCTTTTCCCTCTACCTGCAACCCAGAAACCAAAAAAAAATAAAAAAATTCGAACCCAGTTTCGGCCCAAGAAGAAGAAGAACCCTCTCTGTCTCCTCCCCATCTTCATCTTCATCCCCTTTTCCCTCTACCTGCAACCCATAAACAAAAAAAAAAACAAAAAACAAAAAGAAAAAAAAAATTCATACCCAGTTTCGGCCCAAGAAGAAGAAGAAGGAGAGAGAAGAACGAAAAAAAAAAAAAGTGACAAATCCAATTTCGGCCCAGGAGAAGAAGAAGAAGAAGAAGAAGAGGAAGAAGAAGGAGGAGAGAGAAGAACAAAAAAAAATTGAAATTGGTGGAGAGAAGGAAAAGGGATGCCGCACCCCTAGGAAATTTTTTTGTTTTGTTTTTTTATTCTTAATTTTTTAATACTTAATTATTAAAAATATATTTAATTATTTTTTTATCCAGCTGGATTAGTGAGTGGGACACATGTTGGGCCATGCCGCACCCCTAGAAAAACTGATGGAGGTATTACATTGTCATAAATTCGTAAGATGCGGTATGACATTGTCAATTTTAAAAGATGAGGTATGAAAGTGTCGTGACACCAATAGTTGAGGTAGTTTTTTGTACTTTACCCTTTATTTTTTTATCAATTCATTCGATACAACAGAAAATTTCAGACAAGCATGTACGAAAACTTCACAAGCCAACCATTCAAAACTGTCATAAGACGATAGGTTTTTTTGTTAACCATTGTGGTTAAATTTGGCATTATTGTGAAGTACTCATTGGTAAATTTTCGACTATATGTTCTGGGGAAATAAAATGATAAATAGAAGTCGTAAAGGTATAAGAAGTAGAGTCGTAGTGGGATTGTTGAGATTGGCCTGGTATCTAATGCAATATATAAACACGTGCTGGCTCAGTGTAACAGAAAACAATAGAGTACGTAGCTGTGATCACGGAAACTAAACAAGAATTTGAAGAAGCGAACCCATCAAACTGGCCCCGCCTGGCTCGTCTGTTATTTCTCATCTCTCTTGCATGACTTGATCGACTCTCTTAATTTAATTAGTTTTCTCCTTCTTTCTTTCTTTCCATATATTAATTATATATGCACTCTCTGTATAGCTTGCCCAGAAATTTATAGTTTCGAAGAGGGAGACAGAAAGAGAGAGATCAACCAGCTGCTATTGATTGGATCTTCTCTTTCATTTCGTAACTCCCAAAAAACCAGAAAGAAAAAAAATCTAGTGGTTTGATTAGGGTTTTAGAGAGGGAGAAAGCTCGTTGATCTTAAGTTAAACAACCATGGAGCAAGGGATGGTGGTGGATTTAGAGTCTCAGGCTGATAGAAGACCAGACAGTGAAACCCCCGGTATCTTCAAGAATGCCATTCGACCCGTCACAGTGAAGGTAAATATATATAGGGGAAATGGGTTGGGACTAAAAAATTAATTAAGCATTTTATTTATTTTTTATTTGAATAGCTCGAGATTGATGATCAGGATCCGATTTTCATTTTTTTTTTATTGAAAAAGCCTAATACCATTTACATAATTAAGCTAATGGGTTTTCAAATTTCGATCAAAATCACAGTTTGAAGACGTGGTTTACAAAATCAAAGCTAAGAAGAGCACCAAGTCCGAAGAGAAAGTGATCTTAAACAGCGTCAACGGCCTAGTTCAACCCGGCGAAATCTTAGCCATGCTCGGCCCCTCCGGAAGTGGCAAAACAACCCTCCTATCCGCACTCGGAGGCAGACTTGGAGGCCGACTAGGAGGTTCCATAACCTACAACAACAAAACCTTCACAAACACAATGAAAAGAAACACCGGCTTTGTAACGCAAGACGATTTTCTCTACCCGCATTTAACGGTGACAGAAACCCTAGTCTTCACGGCACTTCTTCGCTTGCCCAACACGCTATCCAAGAGAGACAAGGTTATGCAAGCCAATGCAGTGATTACACAGCTCGAATTAACCAAATGCAAGAACAGTGCCGTTGGTGATCAGTTCATGAGGGGTATTTCGGGCGGGGAGAGAAGACGGGTTAGTATAGGACAAGAATTACTCGTAAATCCCAGCTTGCTCTTCCTGGATGAACCGACGTCGGGGCTCGATTCAACGACGGCTCAGCGGATTGTCTCGGCACTGTGGGATTTGGCAAGTGGTGGGAGGACGATCGTGATGACAATACATCAACCTTCAAGTAGGCTGTTTTACTTGTTTCATAAGGTGATGTTGTTATCGGAAGGAAACTGTTTGTATTTTGGGAAGGCGTCAGAGGTTATGGATTATTTTTCGGGCATTGGCTATGTTCCTTTGATCGCTATGAATCCTGCAGATTTTCTGTTGGACCTTGCTAATGGTATGTTTCAAATTTAACGAATTATCTGTTTAATTACTTATTTCAGCAGTCAAGTAATTGCTTGAACTTCCAAATTAGGGTAAATTTCTCGGTCCATTAGGATCGATCGGTGAGACCCTCATAAAACCTATAGAATGTCTTGGAAATATCTGTTACATTGTCAGCAGATATGCTTGGGGAACAAATTTTGATTATTAAAATTCATGAGAAAAAAACATTTATTGTCATCTCCATAAGTTAATCTCTTGCTTGCAACTCTACAAGTGGACATGCATGCAAGTGTACATGTTACAAATGCAATAGACGCCTGTCATGCACGTGTGCAAGTTTACAAACTATACATGTAGGTTTTTGGAGAAAGATTTAAATGGTACAGGTATACAGTGTTGCAATTCGTGTCAATCATACAACGCAATGTGTAATTTATAGTCCTACGTACGTAGCATTTTATAAACACTAAAAGCCACGATAGTCTAGATACTTGTGTCATAAAAGTTGCTCTTATATTTTGGCCAAGAGTGTTTGCAAGTGGACATCCGATGTTTGTGAAATTTTGTGAAAGTAATAAACGTTACATTTTCTGCAGGTCTGGCACCTGATGGATCAGTTGACAATAAGAGCAAGGTGAAGCAGAATCTGGCCTTGGCCTACAAGAATAACCTTTTAGATAGATTGAAAACTGAACTTCAAGAAACCAATAACTCCAGTCAATTTCAAGATGGATCTGCACAAAACAAGAAGTTTGGGAAATGGCCCACAACTTGGTGGCAGCAATTCTCTGTGTTGCTGAGGAGAGGAATGAAAGAGAGGAAGCATGAGGCCTTCTCTGGTCTCAAGATTGGTCAGGTGTTGGCTGTGGCTCTTCTTGTTGGCCTACTATGGTGGCAATCTGATATTGCACACTTGCAGGATCAGGTACTAAAAATTCCATCCTTTCCTTTTTCAAGAATTTGCAATATCCAGTTTCAAAGGAATTTAGGTCAAGATTTTAGTGTTAATAAGGATCCACTTAAAGTAGGGAGACCACATTTGTAATATCGGTGAAACATCTTTAGATCACATCAGTGTACTACATCGATTATTATGAACAGTTGGTGAGTCAACTTAACTTGATCACGAATGTAATGTGATTTATTAACTATGGTTCCGCTACTGTGATCTACTAACATTCTTCCTTCACTTTGATTGATATTATTCAGAGAAAAAAAAGTGGTCCCTTTTCTGGGTTTGGGACAATAGTGGAAAATATAGGTTGCACATTAAACCCAAACAAAAATAGTACTAAATCTCTACTACTAACTTGATTTGTAGACATGTCAATAAATTTGAAAATTGGGTTTATGCACATAGCACGACATAATTTATCACTTAATTAAAGCAATGCTTAAGCTTCTCAATTATAACCATTTTTTAGCAACTTGATAATCTTTTGTGGCTGTGTTTACTTGCAGATTGGGCTTCTCTTCTTTATGTCTGGATTTTGGGGTTTCTTCCCTCTCTTCCAAGCAATCTTCACCTTTCCACCAGAGCGCAAGATGCTTGAAAAGGAAAGAGCTTCAGGCACATACAGACTCTCCTCCTATTTCATGTCGAGGATTGTTGCTGACCTCCCAATGGAACTTGTCCTTCCAACCCTATTTGTCACAATAACATACTGGATGGCAGGCCTCAAACCGTCGGCTGCAAACTTTTTCCACACCTTGTTCGCTCTGCTCCTCAGTGTTTTAGTAGCTCAAGGCATGGGGCTTGCTCTTGGGGCTTTGGTGATGGACCAGAAAAAGGCGACGGTTCTCGCATCAGTCATCATGTTGTCATTTCTTCTAGCTGGTGGCTACTATGTTCAACATGTTCCTGCTTTTATCTCTTGGATCAAATACATATCACTAAGCAACTACTCCTACAGGCTCCTTCTGGGTTCTCAGTACAAGAAAAGTGAGACCTACCCATGTGATGGTAGGGTTTGCTCAGTTGGAGAATTCCCAACTATAAAATCTGCTGGGCTCGATGGACAATCGAGTGCTGTGGTTGCTTTGGTCATTATGGTTATGGGTTACAGGTTCATCAGTTATTTAGCTCTCATGAGGATTGGAATTACAAAGAAGAAGCACCCTTAGATTCTTAGTTAATTATATATTAAAGATAATAAGCTAGTTTGGTTTGTAGGGAAGACAGAAGAGAGGTTCACAAATGATTAGTACTTGTAGATTATATATGCAGTTCTTGATCTTTTGGGTAGATATTTTCTTCCCAAGTTATAAGAGAGACATATGTGAGATACGCAGTTTGTGTGAGTTTTTCAATAGCAGGGTAGAGATCATGTAGACATTTGGTGTGCTCTGACATTACATCTATGAATAATATTGTGACAATAGTATTTTCGGGCCAGTTACAAGCCTTGTTTTTTGAAATGCTGAAACTGTTTATTCATTTATGACTCAGTTAAGGATAATGTTAGGAAGACAAAATTTTAAACCAAATTTACAAACCAAATAATGGGTCATCAATATGAAATAAGCACGTTAATAATCAACACTTCAACCACATCATTTGGTATAAAAATTTGGTCTCCCTAACAGTATCCCTCAGTTAAATATCTGTATTCTAGACTTAGTAAACATACTATAAATCAACTGTTGTAGAAAATTTCCGTATCCTCTAGTTAATATTCTTTTGTCCATCTACAGAAGCAAGATACCATCTTTCCTTGCTACTTGCAATAAAATAATTCCTTATTCAAATAGTGTATCATAACTTCCATCCCTATTATTCGTGAGTTTGTTTGGGCTCCAAGTTTCATGCTCCAAAATTTTCACCGCGATCCATGGTTGTGAATAACTATGTATTACTTCATTTTAGTTCCAGTTTGTTTAGTATGCATGGGAAGTACATTGTTTGATACTTAATTGTTGTTCCCCACTAGTATGTCAGCCCTAAACTCTGAATATATATATATATATATATATATATATATATATATATATATATATATGTTATCCCACATTGTACTTAACAATAAAGAATCGGAAAATATTTCAGTAAAGAGAACAAAGCACACTCATGCAAATGAGAACAATAATACAAAACTTATGGCTTCATGCACCACAATGGAATCCTTCACTACACTATCCATAAGCCTTAGAGGGTCGACATCCATTCAGAATGAGAAGCCCTACTTCCCCTCTAGATATATGACTCACAAGAATGTGTTGTTGTAGAATGCAACGTACGACAAACTTCGTCCTCATACACCCCTTTTGCAGCAAAACACTCATTTTCCAGATTACATTTGCATAGCTATAGCTGAATCCAATTCGACGATCAGAGGCATAAATGAAGCATATCTATTGCAAATTCCAACCATCACGTAAAGTTCAATAGCTAAGACAGAGATCAGACTTGGAACTCTCATTGGTACAACACCTCTAAAAGCTCCGATATGGTCTCTAACCACCTCTAAAGCCACCTGTTGATTTTGTAACGCGAACCCTATAAGTTGCATCATTTTCTCAAAAAAAAGACCATTCAAATATTTCATAAGCCTTCACCATATCCAGCTTCAAAACCAATTTTTTTCTTCCAGATTTACCTTTCATTTTCAAACAATAAACCGACTAAAATGCTGCAAGAACATTGTCTAATAAAGTCCTTTTGTTAGAGATGAATGTACTCTGGAACTCAGAGATGACATACAGAAGCACTCTCTTGAGCCTATTGACAGTAAAGAACCCGATTAGCCTAAACTCGTACGCATAAGCGAACAGTATTGGAAATAAGGCGTCCATTGTACAGTTAAAAATATCCCCTCCCATAATGTGTATCAAGACATAACCAACAATGTCTGTATACTTTTAATAGACAATAAGATACATACCATCCATTTCAGGTGCAGTTGATGGATCCACTTCAGTCTTCAACTTGTCACGAGTGAAAGGTAAATGATCCTAATAGAGATTAGAAGGAATACATAATTTCATTTGCTATCACTGCTCCATTGGAGGTAAATAAAGAATCATAAACCCCAAAAAGAAGTACCTTAAACTTATATCACAATAGGATACATGGTCAGTTGAAAATGAATCCTACATTGATGGGAAAATGGATCTTACATGGTCTTATATATGTGGTTGAATTACTTCTCATATTGCCCCATTGATTTTATATTGAAACCTCAACTCTTTAATGGTATTAGAGCAAGTCTCATGAGTAAAGCCAAATGGTCAGACGTGCTCCAGTTCACTAAATTTATGTTGTCTACATGTTAGGTTTGAAAATTTACTACACGTGAGGAGACGTGTTGAGATGAATTTCACATTTGTTTGTACCATACTTAATCAATCCCGAAACTACTGAGCACCGGTCAACGTTATACCATCAAGGACCCAGAAGAGTTTCCGTTCAACCAGGAGGCCAATCACAGCGCGACACGTGTCGACATCAGAAGCCAATCATAGCGCGACATGTGTCAACATCAAAAGCCAATCACAATACGACACGTGTCAATGTCAGAATGAAACTAGAAACTCTCTTCTATAAATAGAGATCATTCTCTCACAATATTTCCGAATGTCATTTGTACTAAATCATTCACTTGTACTCACTAAAGGAGAGCTTGAACCTATGTACTTGTGTAAACCCTTCACAATTAATGAGAACTCCTCTACTCCGTGGATGTAGACAATCTGGGTGAACCACGTGCATCTTGTGTTTGCTTCCTTGTCTCTATCCATTTACATTTTATCCACACTAATGACCAGAGCAATCTAGCGAAGGTCACAAACTTAACACTTTCTGTTGTACCAAAGTCCTCGCTGACTTGTGCATCAACATTTGGTGTCGTCTGTGGGAACGACACTTATTCCCACTCTGTTCAGCTTTGCCAAGCTGGTTTCCACCATTCGTACACTCTATTTTGACTAGGCATCCCTCTCCAACATGGGGAGCGAAGGAAGCCACAGCACACAGAATGACACTCTTCTTGCACCTAGTGCATAGCAACGAAAGAAGGAAGGAAAGAGGGTTGCTCTTCAAGCTAAAGTCAATGAGCTAGAAGCTTAGAACAACAAGATAACAATGAAGAATGAGGTCCCCCAAGAGCAGTATGAAAAGCTCTTTGAGACACTCCACGAAACTAGGCGTACTCAAACACGCGAGCTCGTTGCCCCTGTGGACATCGACCATCATCTGGGTGCCCCCCAACACGGAGGGTCACCTCCCTTCGACATGGGCATCACTGATGAGGAACTAGCTAATCATTAAAACATTGATCAACATGAGACTTCTCTCAACCCAGATGCTTCGACCCGAAGTACAAGAAATGAAGGAAAACACCTCCTTGCAGAAGGGTTGGAATGATCGAAAGCTGTTTATCGTGACTGCCGAGATTTCCTAAAGCAACGTCGAGAGAATCTCCTCCACATATGCTCGAAGATTAATGACTCAAGGGTTTCTGAAAGACTCGGTCCCTTCCTACGACCCAGGCCAGCTGCCAATCTAGGGAAGGAACGACAGGTCCCAGAGGAACATGAAGGTACAAGGGACTCTGAGGTATTCTGACAGACTCGCCCTAGAAGTCAATACCGCGAGTCCAAGAAAAAACCACACACCCTTGCTCAAACTTTCCTACTTCCAAGAGGCGATGGAGACTTACGAAAGAAAATTCCAGTGGCACATGACTCCACTCAGGACCCTCTTGTCCTATAGCTCCTTAAAGAAGTAAACAAGTTAAAGGCCGAACGTCAGGCCAAGATACCTGACTGGAACCAACCCAGGCCTGGCCCTCTTACAAGAAGGATTCTCGACACCTCCTTCAAGCGAAGACAAAAACAAAAGCTTGGTTTACAACTCTATACTGGAAGGGAAGACCCAATTGAACATCTTAACCTCTTTGAGTCCACCATGGCATATTGGATGCACAACGACGTAGAGCGATGTCTTCGCTTCCCCTCCACCCTCTTTAGCAGAGCTCTAAACTGGTATTGTCGTCTTCCACCTGAGACAGTAGACTCATTTGAGGAATTGAGGAAACTGTTTGTCTCTCAGCACATCTTCCAGACAGATCATTTGCATTCTGCAGATGATTTGTACACTATTCGCCAGAAACTGGACGAGTCATTACGAGAGTTCATTACGAGAGTATGCCGATCGCTTCAGCCATAAGTATTCTCGCTGCACTGAGGTAGATCATAAGACCGCCCTTAAAGCCTTCACGGTTTCTTCAAGTACATGATCAATGCCAACACTTGGAAGACTTACTCTGAGGTGATGGCACAGGCTTACAACCATGCCTCCGCCGAAGCAATGATATACCAAGGGAACCCTCATATGGTTAACCCCTATCAATAAGTAGAAAATAGAAGTCAAGTTCTACCAAGTGAGGAGATATTGACCATTCAGACACCCATTGCATAATCTTCTACCTCATTTAGCTACTCGCTAAGTCACCAAACGTATCTGTCTCTTGGTAAGAGGAAAGATTTTCACTCTCAGCAAGCCCATTACAACAAGAGGGATAAAAGTTCGTATCAAGACAACCAGGGGTGAATGTACCATTGACTATTATGACTATGGGGCCAAGCCTCACTCTTTCAAAGTGGAGGACTAGGTACTGAAGGAAGTGCTATTATAAGAAGGCATACACATTACAAATGTTTTGACTCTCAACCGCTTGAGATCTTTTGTCACACAAGCCATTCGGCAAATATTTAAAGATGAGGGAATTCAGACAACTTCTTTTGAGTCTTTTACGTTCCTAGCACTGGAACACTTGGTCTACACTGACCTACCTTTATATTCTAACTCAGAGCTTCAACATGCGTACTTTGACACAAAGTATGTGATACTAAGTGTTACAACCAACATGGTTCACGTATCAAAAGCATGGATCCCTTCATGTATAGCAAAACATTCATAAGCATCATTTATATCAATCAACATAAACATTATACATTCCAACACATTCATACATAAACATCATACATTCCAACACATCCATACATAAGCTAACTGTGCTTCGAAAAGGTTCAACATACTTTGTGTCTTCGACACTTGCTACAATGTGCCTCAACACCTTGCCCTTATTCTCACCAACCAGGTGATGAAATGCGAAGAAGGAACTCATCTTCATGCCACCAACCAGGTGATGAAATGTACAACCCGTACTTTCATTCATGCCACCAACTAGGTGATGAAATGTACAACCCATACTCTAATATCATTTGGCAACTTGTCACTCATGCCACTAACTAGGTGAAGAAAGAACTCATCTTCGTGCCACTAACCAGGTGATGAAATGTACAACCCGTACTCTCCTTCATGCCACAAACCAGGTGATGAAATGTATAACCCGTACTCTCATTCATGCCATTAACTAGGTGATGAAATGTACAACCAGTACTCTAATATCATTTGGTAACTTGCCACTCATGCCACCAACCAGGTGATGAAATGTACAACCCGTACTCTCTTTCATGCCACCAACCAGGTGATGAAATGTACAACCCGTACTCTAATATCATTTGGCAACTTGTCATTCATGCTACCAACCAGGTGAAGAATGAACTCATCCTCGTGCCACCAAACAGGTGATGAAATGTGATGAAAGGTGATGAAGGAACTCACCTTCGTACCACCAACCAAGTGATGAAAGCAACTCACCATTCATTCCACCTATCAGAAGACGAGTGGTACAACTTGTACATGTGAACTCCTAGCATTCACAAATAATCAAAAACCCTCAAGCTTGACAACTCAACTAGGGGAGCACTTATGCCCAACAAGAGTTATAGTCACCAACAAAGTCTTATTGTAAGCCAACAACAACTTCAGTGCATGGCATACGAAGATCAAACTATTCAGCCCTATTACATCTGCTTCAGACATTTCCCCTCTGTAACAATGCAAACACTATAACTCGTAGAAAGTTTCACACTCTTGATCAAGACACTGTGAAGCAAAACCAATTTATGGTGCCTACAAAAGCTTCATCAAAGGAGTTCAACCACAATTCTCAAAACCTTTACACACTCTTGATCAAGACAATGTGAAGTAAAACCAATTTATAATGCCAATAAGAGCTTCATCAATGAAGGGCAACCACAATTCTCAAAAGCTTCACACACTGTTGATCAAGACAATGTGAAGCAAAACCAATTTATGGTGCTATCAAGAGCTTCATCAATTGAGGACAACCACAATTCTCAAAAGCTTCACACACTCTTGATCAAGACAGTGTGAAGCAAAACCAATTTTATGGTACTAACAAAAGCATTATCAAATGAGTTCAACCATAATTCTCAAAAGCTTCACACAGTCTTGATCAAGACAGTGTGAAGCAAAACCAATTTATGGTGCCAATAAGAGCTTCATCAATGGAGGGCAACCACAATTCTCAAAAGCTTCACACAGTCTTGATCAAGACAGTGTGAAGCAAAACCAATTTATGGTGCTAACAAAAGCTTCATCAAATGAGTTCAACCACAATTCTCAAAAGCTTCACACAGTCTTGATCAAGACAGTGTGAAGCAAAACCAATTTATGGTGCCAATAAGAGCTTCATCAATGGAGAGCAACCACAATCCTCAAAAGCTTCACACAGTCTTGATCAAGACAGTGTGAAGCAAAACCAATTTATGGTGCCAACAAAACCTTCATCAATGGAGGGCAACTACAATTCTCAAACCTTCGAGGCAAATTCAAGACTGTTCGGAGCAAATTCAATTTATATGGTTCATCCAAACCTTCAACTACTACAAGGTGTGGCTTGCATCATAATCTCTTGCTCAATAGTGTGGAAGCAAAATTTGTATATGTTGTCTCTCCCACATTTTCAAATTTCCAGTTTCCCAAAAAAAAAAAAAAAAAAGAAGGAAATTCAACAAAGCTTCATCAATGGAGGACAACTATAAATTCTCAAAAGCTTCACACTATCTTGATCAAGATAGTGTGAAGCAAAATCAATTCGTGATACCCAACAAAGCTCCACCAACAAAAGCTTCATCAATGGAGGACAACTACAAATTCTCAAAAGCTTCACACTATCTTGATCAAGATAGTGTAAAGCAAAATCAATTCATGGTACCCAACAAAAGCTTCAACTCCAAAGCTTCACCTACAAAGCTTCACCTACAAAAGCTTCACCCATAATAGCTTCACCCATAAAAGCTTCACCCATCACAAAAGCTTCACCTACAAAAGCTTCACCCATAAAAGCTTCACCCACCACAAAAGCTTCACCTACAAAAGCTTCACCCACCACAAAAGCTTCACCTACAAAAGCTTCACCCACAATAGCTTCACTTACAAAAGCTTCACCCATAAAAGCCTCACCAACAAAAGCTTTACCCACCACAAAAGCTTCACCCACCACAAAAGCTTCACCTACAAAAGCTTCACCCATAAAAGCTTTACCAACAAAAGCTTCACCCACAACAAAAGCTTCACCCACCACAAAAGTTTCACCCATAAAAGCTTCACCCATAAAAGCTTCCCCCACCACAAAAGCTTCAGCCACAAAAGCTTCCCCCACCACAAAAGCTTCACTCACCACAAAAGCTTCAACACAAAAGTTTCACCTACAAAAGCTTCACCTACAAAATCTTCACACTATCTTGATCAAGACAGTGTGAAGCAAAATCAATTCATGGTACTCAACAAAGTTTCAACCTCAAAGCTTCACCTACAAAGCTTCACCTATAAAGCTTAAAATATATATATATATATTTTCAGATATTCGAAAATTCAAAAATTCGTAAATTCAAAAATTCAGAAATTCGGAAATTAAAAAATTCAAAAAAAAAAAAATTGTCTTGGCCTCCTCTTCTTTGAGCCTAACAACTTTCATAACAAATATATATGAAGGAAGAGTTTTGGGCTACCACTTAGAAAGGAAAATGGTGAAGTTTTGTTACTTTGGAAACTTTGCTACTAGCAAGACACCTCATTCGTCAATTCACTCGACCGGAGACTTGGGGGACTCCTACCATATGCTACTGCACCTTGATACTCGGAAGTCTCACGACCACTCAGTGACTTGGATTTTTTTCAAGTCTTCAACCTAGAAGTTTTCCTCACTCGAGAAATTAAGGGAGCACTACCTCAACCTACATGCTTCACTCACAAAGCTTCAACATACAAGATTCAACAAAAGGAAAAATTCAAAGAACTTAATGACGAAGGCCTTGGTGTATTTAACACAATACGTTGAAATGAAGCAAAGCTTGTTTATTGATATCTCCGATAAGTTACAAATATGTACATATACATGAATCAAAATAAACAAACAAGAGGGAGCCTTCACAAAGGTTGCTTAGGAGAAGTCTCAGCAGTGGGCAGAGCCCTAGAAAGATGAGGCACCAGAGGGTGATTATTCGGAGCCTTAGTATTAGGCAGAACCCCAAAAGGAGAAGGCACCAAAGGTTGATCATTTGGAGCTTCATTACGCAGTACAGCCCCAGAAGATAAAGGCAATAAATGTCTTTGGAACAAACCCACAAACCTCTGATGATCAAGTAAAATCTGACCATCAGATTCCTGCAGCTGGTCGAGCTTCTTCTTCATGTTTGTAGCATAATCATGTGCAAGCCTGTGCAACTGTTTATTCTCATGCTTGAGCCTTCTGATCTCCTGTTTGAGACTTATCACTTCAGCCGCCAATGATTCAACTTGGCGAGTTCAAGCAAATAGGAGTTGGGCCATATTAGACACAGAACCTGCACACTAAACATTGAGAGCAAGAAAATCCTTAACAGCCAACTCATTAGACCGTTTGGAAAATAGTCTGTTATCTTTGGGAGTGAGAAGGTTCCTGGCCACCACCGCAGCGGTCATATCATTCTTCATCACAGAATCCCTAACGGTAAGATGACCAGTAGGGGATAAGAAGGATGTGCGCCATATGTTGTCTTGAGAAAGCATGGTTGCCTCTTCACCAAAGTTCAAGTCAAAACGACGGTCGGATGGGCCAGACATTCTTAGAAATGATGAAGGAGAAATGAGGTGCAATAAATCTCTGAAGTAAGGGGAAAATTCCTACAAGCAATAAGTCTCTAAATGTACTTCTTGCACACAATTGGTGCCCTTATAAAAGAAATGACAACAGGGCCGTTGGTTTAAAAATCGAAGAGGCACCACTTTCCACACGCAACATCAGCTTCTCGAGTACCACAGATAACTTTATCAAAGATCTCTGACAAAGTTTAGACACATAAATTTTGAAGGTCCAACTACACTACTATTACCCACAAGGGTAAAGGAACAACACCACAGCTTGATAACTAGAAAGTCTCTATGTGTGTCAACCTTCGTGCTCTGTGGCAAGGCAGACTGGCAAAAATGTCCAACCTTTACTCACATTCGAGAAAACACTCCCAACAAGATTGCTTGCTCAAAAATCGAAGAAGCATCGCTCTCCGAATCTCGAGAACCAAACTCCCAACAAGGTTACGTGCTCAAAAATCGAAGAGGCACCGCCCTCTGAATCTCGAGAGCCAGACTCCCAACAGGATTACTTTCTCCAAAATCAAAAAGACACTGCTATCCGAATCTTAAAAGTCAGACTCCCAACAGGATTGTTTTCTTAAAAATCGAAGAGGCACTGTTCTCTGAATCTCAAGAGCCAGATCCCTGACAAGATTGCTTGTTCGAAAACCGAAGAGGCACCGCTCTCCGAACTTCGAGAGTCAGATTTCCTTGGATAAAGCTTGTCTGCAATCTTCACACGCAACATCAGCTTTCCAGATACCATAGACCACTTTTTCAAAGTGCTCTGATAAAGTTAAAACACGTCAAGCTTGCAGCTCCCACTACATTGCGATGACCAAAAAGGGTAAAGGAATAGCACTACTACTTGTTATTAGGGAGACTCTTATATATGTCGACCTTCATCCTCCATAACTAGGCAGACCTGCAAATATAAAAAAAAAAAAAAGCTTAACTTTTCTTCACATCCGAGAGGGCATTCTTAGCAGAGTCTCTCGAAATACTCAGCTTCTTTTCCTCCCGATAATACCTTTGCAAACAAGCTACACCAAAGCAAGAGCATCTCATATCATTAGGGTTAAAAGCAAGAGTATCGCATATCATGCTTTTTTCCTGTCTTTTCCTTTGGCATTGTTCTTACCTGCAAGACAAGGAGAAATAGAGCAATCAGTCAGCACTTGGAATCTAGCTTCCAATCAGGAACTGACTGCCTGGAACCCCTTGCCTGATTACTTACCTAACATTGCTCTCGAGTACTCATCTACAACATCTTATGCTTCCAAAGAAGATACCACATCTGCCTGAGGAACATATAGGGCAAGTGAGAAAGATACAAGGAAGCACGTGGAGACAAGCATAACAGAACACGTGTCAATACATCCACTACTTTGTCAACAGCAAAAGTATCCCATTTCATCAAGGTCGAACGTACTCTAGATTTGATGGACTTGTTTTGACCATTAAATTCTTGAGTCGGCCTTATACTCTGGAGGAAACCATAAAACCCTCCAGCCCAGTTCAAGAATAAGTCTGTGGAAAGTTACTTCTTCAAAAGCAAAAGTATCTCATATCATATATTCTCCATTTGCTTCTCCTTATCCTTGTTGTTGTTTACGACACAAGGAGAAGGAGAACAATCAACCAGAAGCCGAAGTCGAACCTCTGATCCAGGTTGCTTGCTTGGAAGTTTGATTGCTTACCTTGTCTGTTACCTTCTTCGGCAAATCTCCTAACCCGGCGACTTGGGGGACTCCTACTATAGGGTTTGTATTGCACTTGACCAAGCCCGAAACTACAAGTAAGCTTCAAGTGAAATTGATACATTACCTTGTACATCTTCATTGGTTAAAGATACCACCCCTGGATAGAGGAAAAGTACTTCCAAAGAAGATGCCACATCTACATATGAGACAGATAAGGCAAGTGAAAATGATACCACACTTCGGTACTTAGAAGTTTTGTGATTACTCAGTGGCTTGGATCTTGCAAGTCCCCAACCGATGAGCTTCCCTTACTCGGGAACTTAGGGGAGCACTATTTGTACCATACTTGATCAATCCTGAAACTACTGAGCACCGGTCAACGTTATACCGTCAAGGACCCAGAAGAGTTTCCCTTCAACCAGGAGGCTAATCACAGCACGACATGTGTCGACATCAAAAGCCAATCATAGCGCAACACGTGTCAACATCAGAAGCTAATCATAACACAACACGTGTCAATGTCAGAATGAAACTAGAAACTCTCTTCTATAAATAGAGATCATTATCACAACACGACACGTGTCAATGTCAGAATGAAACTAGAAACTCTCTTCTATAAAAAGTTCATTCTCTCACAATATTTCTGAATGTCATTTGTACTAAATCATTCACTTGTACTCACTAAAAGAGAGCTTGAACCTATGTACTTGTGTAAACCCTTCTCAATTAATGAGAACTCCTCTACTCCGTGGACGTAGCAAATTTGGGTGAACCACGTACATCTTGTGTTTGCTTCCTTGTCTCTATCCATTTACATACTTATCCACACTAATGACCGGAGCAATCTAGCGAAGGTCACAAACTTAACACTTTCTGTTGTACCAAAGTCCTCACTAATTTTGTGCATCAACAACATTCATGAGAAAATACCTTATATGAGCTTATAAGTAGTTGATCTATTTTCTATATTGTCAATTGATTTTATATGAAACCACAAACCTTTCATATATGCTGATTTCCATCATCCCAAAAGTGATGCCCTTGCAATGTGTGAGATTAGTTTCCAAAAAAAATGTGTGAGATTTATTAGTAAATAATTTATGCGGGAGTCAGTTATCACTTCGGGTGGTTAGAGATAGAGTTGGGTGGCTTTAGCAGCATTCATAAAAAATTATAGTCCAACACTATTTTTGGTGTGGTTATTTAGGAATGGGGGCTAAATTTGGGATTAACCATTGGAGTTGACCTTAGTCTTAGAATAATGCAATAAAGCTTAATCCTCAAAGGTGAAAGAAAACGAGCTGCAAAGGATTTGTGCCTTTCTCCCTAGGTTGAATAATATTCCCTCCGGTGATTTTTGTTGTTGTGATTTTCTTGCAGCCCTTTAAATTTAGCCATGGGGTTATAAAAAAAATAGTCAGACCTTTGAATAAGCCGATAGAAATAGTTGCATGTAAAAGAGATCTGAGTTACTTATCTATGCTTTTATGCTCATTCTTCATGCCAAGTGTTAGTGTTTTATAGAGTTAATTTGAAGGAAGATGAGAATATGAATTGTTTAGAAAGAAAGAACAGGGAGAGAAGAACGTAGTTGTTTTCTTCTTCTGCAGAGACACAAAGGAATAATTAGTTTTCATTAATTGACTCTCTCACTTGCACACAACGTGCAAGGAGAGATATAAAGCTTTACAAAACTGAGCTGGATCCATAAAATCAAAACAGATCTCAACCATTCATTTAGCTAATAGCTAAGATCATCACACATGGCACTCATGGCCTTTATATCTATATACCCTCTCACTTAGTATTTAACATAAGTGCATACACATATTAACATCACAACTTATTTCTAATCAACTATAGACTTATGCTTCAACACTCCCATTTAAGTCTAAAGTTGATATGACTCCTAGCTTGTCTCTGAGATAGTTAAACCTCTATTTTGGTAAAGCTTTGGTAAAGATGTCTGCCACTTGCTCTTTGGTAGGATAATAGATCAAATCGATTATTCCTTGCTGCAGAGCATCTTTGATGAAATGGTACCTTCTATCGATGTGTTTTGTCCGCTGATGAAACACTGGATTCCTAGTGATTAAAATTGCAGATGTATTGTCACACTGCAGAGGAGTTGCTTCTGTTTATAGCTCTCCAAAATCCTCCAAGACAAATATGAGCCAAATAGATTCAACTTGGTTTTGAACACCCATTTCACTCCAATGACATGTTTATCACTTGGTCTATCTACAAGCTCCCAAGTTCTATTATTCTCAATCATTGACAATTCTTCTTCCATTGCTTTTACCCAAGCCTTGTCTTGTGCAGCTTCTTCATATTTCTCAGGTTCCACAATACAAAGGTTGCACTGTGCCATAATGTCATTTATGCTTCTCCATTTCACTAGAGTATGATCATAAGGCTGAGAGATCTTTATAGATTCATGAATGCTGCTTTCTTGTTCTTCAGTATCATAGGGAATAGAGGAACTGGAGGCACTACCTTCAATCTCACTCAATTCATGTGAATTCTGAATGTAGGTCACAACAACAGGATTCTCTGAATTTTCCTTCCAATTCCAGGTCATAGTTTCATCAAATAACACATCTCTTGACAAGATTAACTTCTTAGTGCATGGATCAAACACTTTGTATCCCTTATCACATGTAGCATATCCAACAAACACACATTTGACACTCTTAACATCTAGCTTTTGTCTTATCTCAGATGGTATATGCACATAACAGATTGATCCAAACACTTTTAGATGACCAATTCCTGGTTTTCTGCCACGGTAGGCCTCAAATGGTGTTAGATTATCAAGTGCTTTTGTAAGTGATCTGTTTAGAATGTACACTGTTGTGTGTACTACTTTTGCCCACAGAAAGTATGGCAAGCTTTTATCATGAAGCGTTGCCTTGGCCATTTCTACAACTGTTCTATTATTCCTCTCCACTACTCCATTTTGCTGTGGAGTATAAGCCATAGACATTTGTCTTTGTATTCCTTCAGTCTATAAGAATTGGTTAAATTCATTTGATACAAACTCACCTCATTTGTCACTTCTTAAGGACTTTACTTTGAAACCACTCTATATTTCTACCATTGCTCTAAACTTCTTGAAACAAGTTAGAGCCTCAGATTTCTGTCTTAGGAAATAAACCCATGACATTCTTGTACAATCATCAACTAGAAGCATGAAGTACTTATTCCCAGCAATTGATTCATTTTGCATATGACCACATAAATCAGTGTGCACAAGCTCCAGATGACTACTTGTTCTTTAAGCTTTCTCTTTTGGAAACCAATCACGATGTTGTTTCCCAAACTGGCATCCATTACATACACCATCAATATTTTCAAGATGTGGAAGACCATGCACCATTTCATTCTCTCTTAGTTGTTTAAAGCTTCTGAGATTTAGATGTCCTAATCTCTTGTGCCAAATCCAGGTAGAACTTGCATCAATGCTAGCTTTCAAAACAAGTTGACTGTTTTTCCACAGAGAAAGAGGATAACATCTATTTTCCTTCTTCTTAACTTTGATAACAAGATTATCAAGGGAGGGTCCATCAAATATACTACACATGCCTCTTCCAAACAAGAGATAGTATCCATGCTCATCCATTTGTCCCACACTGAGCAAATTTTCTTTCAATCCTGGCAAGTGCATGACCTCCTTAATGTACTTCTTCCCTTTGTTAGTGTCAATTTCCAAAGAACCCATTCCAGTAACATTTACTAATGCACAGTGGGCATTTGTACCTTTCCAACAACATTTGTCATTATATCAACAAGAAGATCATCATTCTCTGTCATATGATTGCTACACCCACTGTCTATGTACCAGTTACCATTGACATTTGTCTCTGAAATTGCACTATTAGCATAAAACAAATTCCCTGTCACTTCCACCTGATTTACAGAATTTGCCTTTTACACCATCTTTCCTGCAGTGCATTCTCTAGCCCAGTGACCAAACTTATCACAATTATAGCATTTTGGCTTCCCATTATATCTACACTCACCAAAATGAAATTTAGAGCATACTCTACACTGTGGTTTGGTACCCTCCTGACCCATTGACTATGACTGGTATGAATTTGATGCTGGACTATTGAAAGATTTTTGTTGAAACCGAGGCTTTGAATCCCATTTCTTCTTCTTAGAACTCCAATTCTTCTTAAATTTCGATGGACCAGATTTAGTCTCATTCCTATTTTGCCCTTTTGGACTCACTGAGAATGATGTAAATGCCTTCTCATTGGTATCAACATTATGTAAATCGAATCGTTGTTCTTGACTCTTCAAGATTGCAACTACTTCCTGCAATTCTACAGTCTCTAGACACTTTGTGTTTTCTATAACCAAACAAATAGAATCATATGGTTTACTCAGACTAATTAGAACCTTATGCACAAGTCTCTCATTAGAAAGAGATTCACCAAATGTTCTCATCTGATTAATTAGTTCATTCAGTCTTGTAAGATAACTAGATAGAGACTCATCATTTCGCATTCTAGCATACTCAAATTCTCGTCTAAGATTTTGAAGTTTTACAGATCTAACCTGATCACCACCATGATATTCGCCAAACAAGAGATCCCATGCCATCTTAGCTGAATCAGTGTTAGCAATCCAAGGGAAGATCTGATCAGATACTGCATTTTGAATGATTCCTAAAGCCTTCGCATCCTTCATGAACACAGCAGTCATTTCTTCATCGACTGCATCATCTGATGACCCTTCAACTTCCTTCCTCTTCTTCGAGTCAGGGGTTGTAATCCTTTTCTTCACCAGATTCCATAACCCAAGCGATTTGAAGATCGTTACCATCTTAATCCTCCAGAACTCATAGTTCTCACCGGAGAAAATTGGAGTTCTCACCTTTGAGCTTCCAGATCCAGACATCTTGGTCCAACTGTTGATTTCTCTCCTCATATGGAACTCAAGCGACCTTCACCGAGCTTTGATTTAGCTCAGTGACTTCACAACTTCACGCCCAGACTCAGTTGATCGAAACCGGCTCTGAGGCCATGTTAGTGTTTTATAGAGTTAATTCGAAGGAAGAAGAGAAGATGAATTGTTTAGAAAGAAAGAACAGGGAGAGAAGAACGTGGTTGTTTTCTTCTTCTGCAGAGACACAGAGGAATAATTTTTTTTCATTAATTGCCTCTCTCACTCGCACACAACGTGCAAGGAGAGATATAAAGCTTTACAAAACTGAGCTGGATCAATACAATCAAAACAGATCTCAGCCACTCATTTAGCTAATAGCTAAGATCATCACACATGGCACTCATGGCCTTTATATCTATATACCCTCTCACTTAGTATTTAACATAAGTGCATACACATATTAACATCACAACTTATTTCTAATCAGCTATAGACTTATACTTCAACAGTCCACACTTGATATCATGCCTTCAGTATATCTTAATTTGACTAAACGCTCAATCTATCACCGATTTGAAGGGCTCCGTTGCAGTTTGCTAATATGGTTTTTATCTAAGTCAATCAAGACTTATGTTTGCTTTTATGTGCAGTTGGAGCATTGAAAACCAAATTTGAGATCACAGATCCGTCAATTGTTCCACATATTCTTTATGACGAGAGACGATAAGTTATATGAGGAAGTGGATTTGATTCGCGGTGGCAGTCAAGGTTTAGTGTTATAGGCTTTCCTGGAATGTTTACATGTTTCTCTTTTGAGTATTATTTGGTATATCTTAGATGTCTATAGATGTCTTGATGTATAATTAAGAATTATCTAATGAAATATCATTTCTTAAAAATAAAAAATAAAAAAACTTAATCCTCAAAAGATGATGCCTTTTTTATAAAAACGAGTCAATGTTGTGATTTACTTATGCACCAGATCCAAAAATTATAAAAAAAAATATTTCCAGTGCAAACGAAAGATAACCCACATACAAAATACCAAAAAATTAATTGAAAACGAAGGCAGGTAGAGCTATTGTCAAATTGAAAGTGGCTATTTTCTATGTTAATATTCATGTTAAGCAGCGAAATGAAGTGATGCAGATCAAGGGGGGTATTAAGGGTTCCACATTATTCGTAAGATAATTAGTTAAATAGTTGTACATGTCAACAATACAGTTAGCAAGTTTGTTAGTATTTGGTTAGAGTTATTAGGCTTTCTATTATAAAAACAGAGTGTGTAATCATCATTCTTTTAAGTCAATATACAAGTATAATATTTCTCTCTCTAAATTCTCTCTAGTTCATCTTTCTCAGTTACTCTTTCTTCTCCATTTTCTATTCGATTCTCAAATATTTCAATGTAGTTAACATGTGGTAGCTTGCATTCGCATATGGAGTTGAAAATCTTCAGTTACATGCATGACTGAGACTGTAGAGTTAAGCAACAATGTAATCGCCAATTAATGGTCAATTTGAAAACTAAGAAAATCGTCAAATTAAAATATTTACAAATATTCCCATTATTGTTAAGGAAAATTAACGAAAAGTAAAAAAAAAAACTTCTTTTTTAACGAAAAGTCATTTGTAAAGGTATAGTAAATAGTGCCAATTAAAAGTAAAAATGTGATTTTTTGTTAAAAATGAACAGTACCGGGAGTGTTTTGTTAAAACTCTCTTGTTGTTATTATTACAAAGCTGAATTTGAGTGTCAAAATGTTGGTGTTAAAGGATGCATGTAGCTAGAAAACTGATAAGATTGGCTAAAAAAAAAAGTCTAACATTGTATGTATGCTCATTTACTGATAATATTTTCGCCGAAATTGTGTCATTTGTCTGGATTTGAACTTCGAATGTCAATGAATTCACAAGGCAATGTGAAACTCTATGGCTAATCTGGTTTAAGTTTTTTTAGATTGATTATTCAAGCGAAAGTACGTACTAATTGAACAATTTTTCTTTTCTTTTTCTCCTTTAATGATGGGAATCTTAGTTCAACTCTATTAATTTGAATCATCACGGTAAGTTTGGTTGGGACAGTATTTTGAACTCCGTCACAAATAACCCTAAAATTGATTGCATGCTATAGACTCTTTTGGTATAGAAGATGGGTTGAAATAGATAACCTTTCAAATGAGACTGATTGAAATTAGTTAGACAATTTACTACTGCACTTACCAAAGTCTTAAACTTTCGATTAATATCCAAAGGATCCAAAAGATAAAAGAATCAGAGCATGCAATACGTAGATATAAGGAATGACCCAAACAATTTATGATGAATAAACTTAGGGACTATTGTTTATTGTTATCAATTTTCATTATCAGAGACCAAAGTAAAAAATTATGTCAACCTCATAAACGGTTTTGGCTAAAAGGAGGGGTTGATAATAATAATAATAATAATAATAATAATAATAATAATAATAATAATAATAATAATAATAATAACCTTCAAAAGGTGGTCACGTGGTCGCTTACGTGACAATTTAACGATGTTGTTGACATATTTTTTTATAGAAAGATCAATAAGATTTTCAATGGACAAATTCAAAGACTATTTCTATCGATTTTTAATCTCAGAACCAAAGTGAGGAGTTATATCAATCTCAGAGATGATTTTAGCTCAATAGCCAATGATGATATTTTTCCAAGCATTAGTATGGAGTCTGGATTCTATAAAATACCATTTTTGACAATTAACATATGGCAATCATGTATTGGACTGTTTGTCACATCTTACTATGCTTTAATCCTTATATCTACTCGTGTGTATTTGTACATTTTGTATTGGCTAAGGACCATACAGTTTTCGTATCTATGAATCAAGCCAAATAACTAAATTTGGTAAAGAATATACGACTCACTTTTTTTATTCTTCTTTTGAAATCACATATGACACACGTTTCAATAACATAAAAGGAAAAAGAACTATTGAGATAATGCTTGATAAAGGTTTTCATAAATCTCAATTCTTTAATTTTTTACACATTTCTTCTTACTTCCTATCATCATATTGAATAAGTATTATTAAACTCAAATAATATATAATTAAATATGGTTGTAGAGGCTTGAAGTTAAAGTTCATCATTTCAAATGACGAATCATAATGATAATTTGTGTTGCGTTCACGTTTACTCTAAAATATTTCTATTTACACCTCATGTGTGACTTTCAGGTACGTCAGTTTCACAACATAAGATTGGAATATGCTGCAAACCAGAAGGCTTGGTCAAATCTATCAAAACTAAACATTGAAACGAACAATTATTAAGTATTGTGATTCAAAGTTCAAGCTCAAGGTCGTGTCTTGCAGCAAAACTAAAAAGTAGGTACCGAATCTTTGTTTCGCGTGACAAGTTTCATGCCTTTTTTCAAAAGCCAAAACCGTCCAAAATTTAAACGCCACACAAAGCCATTCAACTGCCGCCATCTAAGCACTATACTTTCTTGCACGTGGCAGAAACAGATGACCCACATTTTTTTTTTACTAATGCTAGTTAGATAATTTGTAAGGTGCATATTTACTCACTATTATAGTTATATTATATGTTTACTATATTGTCTCAAATATTTTGTCATGTGTCATTTCATTTAAATCTAAGGGACGTTTTGATATAGGCGTCTCAATTTTGAAATTTTTAGATCAGACATCCATAGCTTTTAAACTTTTGATCAAACATTCTTAATAACAAAAATTACATATATTTGGTTTACCAACCAAATGACAAATTAATATCACCTAAATCCTAAAGTCTAGGAGATATATTATACCATAATTCATTTCAAACAACACTTTTCATTACTCAATTATTGGGATAATGACTCAATTAAAATTTTCAAACTTATTTTCTTCCACGAATTTAGGGATTTTAGAATTTTGATGAAATCTTCTATTTGAGTAATGAAAAGTGTCGTTTGAAATGAATTATGGTATAATATATCTCCTAGATTTTAGGATTTAGGTGATATTAATTTGTCATTTGATTGGTAAACCAAATATATGTAATTTTTGTTATTAAAAATTAGATTAAGAATACTTGATCAAAAGTCTAAAAGTTATGGATGTATAATCTAAAAATTTCAAAATTGAGGCGCTTATATCAAAACACCCAAATTTAGGGATTTTAGATCGGATGAGTTTCAATATAAAAAACTCTTATTTTCATTTTTTTTATTTTCTTAAAATTTACTTAAAATGATGAGTTGGAAATTAGAAAATGACATGGATAAAGATGGAAGCATCTTAATCAAAATTCAAAGCGTTTTAATTAGCGTTTTATTAAAGATTTGAAAACCCACAAATGTTTAATTAACAAGATGTAGAACGAGGGCACTTTTATCTAATTAATCCAAATCTAATTCACTTTTGCATTAAATGTTTCTTTTTCAATTTTAAAAATAGCTAACCAATATTAAGTGAAAGGACACCAGCAGATGATTAGGTATATAGTGAGCATACACTGAAGTCTAGGAAGTGATTAAAAATGCTCCCAAATTTATAGACTAAATTTGCAAACTAAGTAATGTATCACTAATAAGAAATAAGCACGTTAATCGTCAATTTTCATATTATTTCATTTATAAAATTTAACATACATTTAGTTTCCTTAGTATTACTTTTTTTTTTAATTTTCGATCATCGAATCAAATAAATCATAGAAATCATTATAAAAAGTTAACAAAAAAAAATTGTAAATATATGTAAGAGACAAAACATCATCTCTTCTACTTTTCAAAACTCCATCCTCACATAAACCACATGTCATATAATAATCTTAAACCTCCTCTACGTGCCCAAATATATGTTGTTATATGGCCACGTTTGCGATCACTATAAAATACCAAAGATGAAGAACAATCCAGTCCTCTCCACCCCTCAAATCTAGACCAACCCACATCATCAGTTTTAACAAATTGCCAATAATCATACATATGTTGAAAATGTTGGTGGGGTAGTGAATGCTCACAGTGATATTGAAAACCTTGGTAGATTTTTCAATGCCCACACAGATTGGATTTTCAACATTAGCAGATTAATGAAAACATTGGCAGTGTTGAGATGTGGAATTTGGAAATGAAGGATATCGTTTTTCAAAAGATGATATAACTATAAAAAAATTCTATAGTGTAACATACTTTGGAGTGCACTTAAAAATTCCTTGTTATAACAAATGTTATGATACTTCAAAGTGTCTATCATTTCAATGTTTTATCGTTAAATTTTCGTCTATAATTATGAATGGTGAATTAACAAGCAAAAGCTCTCAATGTTTTAACGGTTAAATTTCGTTATATGTTATGACTAATGATTTAGTGTTCAAAAATTTGGTAGTAGTATACTATAAAGAGAAATGCTAAATGACCCCTCTATAAATTTTCTGTCATACCTTACAGTTAAGGTTAAATTTTAGGAAGTTTTAATGAAAAATCCACGGTACTGTTCACTTTAACAAAAAATCATATTTTTACACTAAAAATCAAACCTGATACTATTCATTTTTTTACTTTATTTTATCCGTATCATTAAAACTCAAAATTTTTAAACCTTTTCATTATTTTTCCTCAAATTTTATGCCAAAATTATGTAACCCTTATTTCTCATGCCACCTCGACACCGCCACACCTCTTTTTCCTTGTCTTTCCCCATCAACCCTCCCATCTTTTGACAAAATACCAGCCTAACTCCCCTCCGATCTGTCCACGTGTTAGCGCGAGTCCCATGTTTTTCTGGCCGACGTGGGTTAAAGCCACGCGTGGAAAACGCCTCACACACCCTAGAAAAGCTGCGACCCTGGGCCCCCGCCTTTTCGCGCCAAAAAAAGGTTCCGGAAGATTTCGTTTACGCCCGACACGTGTCCGGTTACGGGATGAGTCACCGCGGTAATATTCGTGACGGTTCATGCACCGAACCCCCCAGGGCTACTCGTTATCGGATAAGGTCGATGCACGAATCCACGATTACGTCGAACTTCAGAGGGGCGCGTGGCAGTTTCTAAACGGGTGAGTACTCCAGTGGGCCCCAATCATCCGCAGCACGACAGAACGACCGTACATATCACCCCTTCCGTGCTCTGCTATATAAAACCGCCATATCTCGGAAACTGAAAAAAAAAATATTTTGGGAATTTGGAGCTCTGATACATTTACTCTCTCTCCTCTCTCCTCCAGTTTTATTTCAAATTCCTCTCTCTTCTGTTTCTTTCTCTCTCTCTCTAAAATCTTCCCGATTCAGTTTCGAGCTCTGAAATTTGTGACCAGAAAAATGGGTGTGCCGGAAACCGACCCACTGTCTCAGCTGAGCCTGCCGCCGGGGTTTCGATTCTATCCGACGGACGAGGAGCTTCTGGTTCAGTACCTCTGCCGCAAGGTTGCTGGGTACCAATTCAATCTGCAAATAATTGCTGAAATCGATCTCTACAAGTTCGATCCATGGGTTTTACCAAGTAAGAACCAAAACCCTCTTTTTTTTTTATATTACTGTTTTATCACACCAACCATTTCTTGAATTGATTAATTTGGTGCTAATTTGAACGGAATTTGATGTCGGTTTTGCAGGCAAAGCTATATTTGGTGAAAAAGAATGGTACTTTTTCAGTCCGAGGGACCGGAAATACCCAAATGGGTCGCGACCCAATCGGGTTGCCGGCACTGGGTACTGGAAGGCCACTGGAACTGATAAGGTCATAACAACTGAAGGTAAAAAAGTTGGTATTAAAAAAGCCCTTGTTTTCTATGTGGGCAAAGCCCCCAAAGGCATCAAGACCAATTGGATTATGCACGAGTATCGCCTCATCGAGCCCTCTCGCAAAAATGGCAGCTCCAAGGTAAATAATTTGTTGATGATTCAATCCCCGTTTTGTTTTTTATTTAATTTATTCGAGCGATATTTAATTGAATTCGAATTTTGGGTTACAGTTGGATGAATGGGTTTTGTGTCGTATTTACAAGAAGAGCACCAGCTCAGCAGCAGCGGCGGCAGCACAGAAGTCCGTAACGAGCGTTTCGGGCAAAGAGCACAGCAACGGCTCGTCGTCGCCATGCTCTTCTCAGCTCGACGACGGGCTCGAGTGGTTGCCGGATATCGATGACCGGTTCTTCACCCTGCCCCGGATAAACTCGCTCAAGACGCTGCAGCAGCAGGACAGCAAGCTTAATTTTCAGAATACGGGTTCCGGGAATTTCGACTGGGCAAGTCTCGCTGGGCTCAACTCGGCGGCTGAACTCGGTCTCAATAATCAGACTCAGCAAGGTCAGGGACAGGTGAATTTGAATTACAATGACAATGACATGTTTGTCCCTTCAATCCCATCTCTCTGCCACGTGGAATCCCGGCCGGAGAGGGTTGGGAAGACGGCGGAGGAGGAGGTGCAGAGCGGACTCAGAACCCAGCGGGTGGACAACTCGGGATTCATCCAGCAGAACTCTCAAAACTTTTGTAACCCGGTTCGGCCCGGCGGGTTCGGGCTTTGGCAGTGAAAAGTAAAAAGTGAAAAGTCAAACGGGTAGTGGAGAGGGAGTGCATTTCGGTTGAGAAATGAAGCAGGAGTGCATTTCTGTAAATACCTGGGATTCTTTGGGCTAACTTGTTGGGGTTGGATAACAAAAAAGTAGTCTGGGAAGGGTAGCGTGAAAAAGGTGGATGGAGATTTGTCGACCTTTTTGCCGGTTTCGGCCGCAGATTCAATGAACGCAAAAGTTAGATCCGTTGTACAACAACTTAATCTAAGATAGAATGTCATTTCCAGTTGTCAGAGATAGAATGCCATTCGTGTGAAATAATATTGAAAAGTCAAATTCTAATAGTGATTATTCTCACCAAATAGAGTAATGCTCTAATTTTTTTGGCTGAAATTTTAAATTTAAGCATTATTGAAGAATGAATTTAATTTAATTTTTTTAAAGTAACTTTTCAATTATGTAACTATCTGAATTTAATTTAAAAATAATTAGATTGAGTGCAACTAAAATCACCCCATTGTCTTATTTTCCTATTCACCTTTTAATAAAAATGTTAATCACATAATTATCCTTTTTGTAAAAAAATTTTAAATCCACATTTATGAATGAAAAATTTTATTTGAACTCATGTAACCTATCTTTACATCCAGTTTACTCACTACACCCATATTATTTTTAATTAAACTATCAATATCTTTTTAAATCCAAATTTATTACCTAAACTACCCTCACAAACTCAATTCAATATGTAAATTTATCTTTGCACCCATGATATTAACTTACTAAATTTGGGTTCTTTCCGAGTTTTCTGATTGCGGTGACGACGAAGTCCCCTTTCTCCCTCTCTCCTCTTGCTTTCTCCTCTTCATTTAATATTGGAGCTTCGTCATCTCTTAGAATCTGCTCCCCTAAGCTTACAAGAATGGAGTAAGCAAATGAAATCTCATCTGCTCCTTTCTTTTTCGTGGAGCATGATGCAGCAACAAATATTGATCATGTAACAAATAAAAGAGCAGGCTGAGATTTGCACCTGAAGAACCAAAAAATGAGTGTTTCTTTGACAGCAATGGCCTTCAATTTTCACGAGGACCAGACGGAAGACAGTCCCTACTCGTGGGATAAGAGAAAGGATTTATGCATAAGCGTCGTTACCAACTATTATCCTATGATTCTGTGTACCCAGCAAAGTAAATATTTTCTTCTGCTTTCCTTTCATTTGTTGCTATTTTCACCATGGATCTTGCTTGTTTTTTGGTTGTATCATGGTAAGAGTTTGATTATTGGGTTTTGGGTTCGTTGATACAATTTTGTTTTATTGTTAAATTCATTTTGTATTTTATGGTAATAATGCAATAGGGTAAAAAAGACACTTCTCATTTAAAATTTAAGCTGGGTGTAGAAAGAGGTTGCATGGGTTCAAATAAAATTTCCCTTTATGAATTCGTTATAACTTTAATTAAATAAACTAAAAGAGAATAAAGAAAAACTAAAATTAACAAAAGTAAAAATAAATCCATCCTCCCCCCAAATCATTCATGATGGACCGACCACTACTAAGTCCCTAATCATCCATTACCCTCCCCGGCAACAAACACCACCCTACTCTCGCTTTCAATTCTGGTACTAGCACCTCCATCCTCTTCTCTTTTTCCTCATTAACGAACAACGACGACAATCCAAATTTTAAAATCAAAGAAGACCCAATTCTAGTTGGAATAAATCGATTTAGAGCAATCTGCCTATGTATTGGAAAACTCCCCCGCTCTGTTCCTTCCCCTTTGGTTTCTCTATCTTTCCAAAGGAGATGCCGCCAAGCAGGGTCAAAGGTTTTGGTTTTTGATGGGGTTGGGAGGAGCTTCTAGTGCGGCTAGGGTAGTGGCAATTTAGGAAGAATGAAGTTTTTTTTTTTTAATACATATTAATATTATTCTTTAAAAAATTAGACATTAGAGGTTATTTTAAGAATAATGGTGGGTGGATAGATAATTTTTTAATTTTTTTAATTTTTATGGTGGGTGAAATTAATTATAATGTGGGTGTAGAAATAGGACAATGGGGTGGGTCTATCATCACTCATTAGATTTCAATAAATATTTAAGTTACAACGCTACCATTATGAAACTCTTGGAACACTGTAAAATAGAAAACACATGAAATTATTTTTTTAATTATTTTAACCATTCGGTTTAAATTTGGACCGTTAGATTTTATTTTTATATTGCTAGATTTGATCATATTATATTTTAGCCGTTAGATTTAGTGAATTTATAAATATAAAATTAAAAAAAAGTACACATTGGTGGCCCAACCCACTAACTTAGAATGGAATTCAGGATTAAATTTGCCTCAAAATGAGGCTTGGGTTAAAACTCATATTTAGTTCAAGAGTTGGAGCTACGTTTAGAACCTAAAACTTGAGTAAATTTATACAAAAATTCGAGGCAGTTAGATTAGATGAGCCTTATCTCGTATCTGTGAACAAATTAGATCCTTTATAAATGTCAAATGAGGACAATACTATGGATTAAACAATACCTTAAAAAAGGACTATGCATAATGCAATTAAAACAAGCTTTGAAACATAATGTGGATTGAACTTTTTAATGCATTTTCATCCTTATCAGTTGTTTTGTTTATAGGTATCTCTGCATTCTGATTTCCAATTAGAGCAACTTTAGCGGTTTAATGTATTCGCATAGTTGTGTTTAGTGTAGTTAAAGTAGTGTGCTTTATTTTAATTTACCTAAAGTTAAATTTTTTTTTCCCCGTAATTTAGATGAATTTCCGAGTGCACTGCAGTATCATATAAGTTGAATATCAGAGTGCGCAATGAACGAGACTAACAAAATAATAGAAATATTATTAAACAACCGAGAATGCCGAAACGGCTACAAAACCCTAAGAGACTACATTGTGAATAATTTTAATTCTCAAACTAAATTACAAGCTCTATTTATAGAGCAATAAACCTAAGAAACCCTAATGCGTAAATGCCAAAAATACCCTACTACAAAATCAAACCAAATCTCTAATTAACATCCTAAATAAACTTAATAAATTCCAACACCACCCGTCAAACTCATGGCGGTACACGTCATGAGGTTGCCAACAAGCAGATGTGGATAGGCTCCGTTAGGCGGATAGACAGACAGACAGGCTCCGTAACGCGGACAAACAGACAGGCTCCGCAACGTGGACAGACAGACAGGCTCCGCAACGCGGACAGACAGACAGGCTCCGCAACGCGGACAGACAGACAGACAGACAGACAGGCAGGTATGCAAACTTGACTTGACTTGATTCTTGATTCTTGATGGCAAACTGGCAAACTGGTTCTTGATTCTTGACTATCTAGTGTTGAGAGTATGGAAAGAACCCATCACTAAACGGACGAGATTTCCATATCTCAATTGTAGTAACGAACGAACAAACACAACTATCACTCGAGTGGTCACAATTCCAAGTACTCGAATGACGGTCACAAAACAATCCCGTATAGGCCAACAACTCGTGTGAACCTAAAAACAAACTTAACCATTTTTTTCTTGTTGCCCGTGTGGACCTTAAACTAACAGCAAACAATTGTTTTTCTTTTTCCTTCTCTTTTTGCTTTTTTTTTTCTACCTTCCTTCCCATTATTCTTTCCTTCTTCTTTCATGCGAACAAACAGAATCTTTCTGTTTTCCTTTTTTTTTCTTCTGTGCAAACAATCAATACCAAATAACAAATCTAAAACGAAAACACAAACAGCGGAAGATGACGGAAACAAAACTGATACAAACAAATTGATACCAACGAGAACGGATTGAACCCTAAGGATCGAACCCGCTCTGATACCAAATTGAATATCAGAGTGCGCAATGAACGAGACTAACAAAATAATAGAAATATTATTAAACAACCGAGAATGCCGAAACGGCTACAAAACCCTAAGAGACTACATTGTGAATAATTTTAATTCTCAAACTAAATTACAAGCTCTATTTATAGAGCAATAAACCTAAGAAACCCTAATGCGTAAATGCCAAAAATACCCTACTACAAAATCAAACCAAATCTCTAATTAACTTCCTAAATAAACTTAATAAATTCCAACAATATCTCCATATATTTTTGCACGTAAATGTTCACGCCTCTGATAACCTCTTTTGCCGACTTGGCTTTCTTCTGGAAATCTGCCGCTTTCCCTCAAAAGTAAAACTAAAGCTTCGTTACTGTCGTAGTGTGATGTTTTTCTTCCATGCGGTGGACCGGACATGCAAGTTACATACAGGTGGCATTCCAATCAAACTTCTTGGTGCTTAGCAAAGGTAACACGTGTAGCAGCAATAAGAAAGCCAAGTGAGCCCTCTAGTTGCCTCTGGTTTAACTTGCCACGTTGAGACTTGGGGGCCCACCTCCTCATTGAATGAGGGTAACTTGTAGGGCAAGAGTTCCTAATCAGCAGAAGAAAGATACAACTTTTCGCAGTGCGTTATTCTTTACCAAACTCGGGCATCATTTTACCCACCCAAACCCAAGTGCCAAGCAGCACAGACACTACCTGTTCTCCAGATCCGAGCCACCAGTCAGGAAGCCACACCATCGATCGTTCGACTAGTCGACCCTCCTCATCAACCCTTCGAACCTTCGACCTGTTACCTTTCGAACCCTTTTACGCCCACCCCGATCTCTTCTTCCTCTAGTCCTCATAAATTAAAAACTGGTTTTTTCCTTATAATCTACGTGGGGAAAACAAATTGGATTAGTCGGCGCCACTCATGAGCTACATTAGCAAACTAAAGATTTTGATGGAATTCAAACTGAAGGACAATATTAATGCATGGTTGTTAAGTTGATGAATGACATTGGTCGAAATTGAGAGACCAAAATGAGGAGGGATTGTCAACGTTTTCTAATATAAAGGATTTTTAACGATGTAGTTTCTTTCGGGTGCAAAAAATGGCACAAACTCAAGAACTCAGCTATGCTTTGTGAACTTTCTGCACCAGTAGGCTTCTTTGTCCACCTAACGTCATTGAAGAATCATATAGAACATTTTATTTAAAATAGAAAACGTGAGTTCGATATACAATTCACTTCAAAGTAGGCAAGGAAGAGTAGACAAAGTTTGCCTATTCGATTGCCTATATTATTGGAGCAAGATTTTATTTATGTGACTCATCGAATCATGTTTGCCTACCACTGAACAAAGATGGACTAACTTGTGAAATCATGGAGTACCCTCTATCTATCTTGACATATGTTTTCAACTCCATTGAAGGTAATGATAAAAAGGAAACAGCATGAAAGCGATGATTAATCAAGGAATTCGTCAAGTTCTACGGCACGGCTAAGTCCTTGGTTACTTTGAAAGATTGGATATTTTCCAAGAGTGGCTGTTCTTAATTACTTTAGGATAATTCTCATCAGATGCTAATCAGATGCCTGCCAATATCCTCATCCGATAAAAAGGTGTCCACTTTATATTTGTATTGACCATTTGACCGTTGATTCCTTGATTCTTTGCTTGCACGTGTGGTCAACGTGACACCTTGACATTTCTATCTGTCGTCTTCCTTTTAATGCTTTTGATTCAAACCTATAAGTAGAACAATTTTAATCGTGCAAGTTTCTACAATATAGAGGAACTTGATGGCGTGTTTGTCTGTTGCATGGAAAAAATGACTGGGACCTGGTTTTGCTCTCCATGTATCTTACAAATAAACAAAACAAAAACAAAAAAGTTTAAAAAAAATGCAATGTATGCATATGCTTTTTGTGTGGGCCTAAATAAAAATAAATAAATAAATCTGTTATAAAGCTAAATTATTTTTAGGAAGCTTTAATGAAAAGGATTTGGATTAAATTTAACTTAACAAAAAAATCATCCTAAACTATTATTTAACCAAAAAGATTTCATATATTATCATAAGGACAAACTAACTTATATTAGGCCCTACAAACAGTAAAATATGCGGGCTAAATTAAAAAGCCCAACGTGCAATAATTTTTTTTTTTTACAGCCATGCCCCTGACAGAAACTTCATTCAGTCAGTCCAATTCCGTTAAATAAACTTTCCTTTATTTACAAGCATGCCACTACCTCATCAAAACCTAAATATCATTCTATCAGAAATAAATAATAATGGTCATAGTAGTGACCAACCAAAATCTACAAACGCACATGGAGAGAGAGAGAGAGAAAGAGAGAGAGAGAGAGAAACAATAACAGTTTCATAGAGCGAATGATAAGGATGGAAAGGAATGAATCACAACTCAGAAATAAAAATAAAAACAAATAAAAAATCAGAAGAAATTCATCGGCATTAGAGAATCAAATCGAATTGGAAGATCGCATTCCCAAGCAAGGAAGCTTCAAAAAAGTCACGCAATATGGCCGTATTGTCGTACGAAACGCCGTGATTCAGAGACCATTACCTCTTCAGCAAAAAATTGGGCCAAGGCAATTCGGCACCACCTACTTCTACAGCCACAAGTTCACCGACACCCAATTCGACTGCATGTCCATCCCCAAGCGCAAGCTCCTCTGCCAGGGGGACTACGACGACATCTAGAGGGAGATTCAGATCATGCACCACCTCTCCGAGCACCCAACCATCATCCAGATCAAGGGCACCTACGAGAACTCGGTGTCCGTGCACCTCGTCATGGAGATCAAGTCCGTCTCCTATAAGCCAAGTTAAGCTTCATTTCCTTCATTTACAGATCAAATCCACTTTTACACTATGTTTGAATGAAGAAGTTTAAGATTACTAAGGAATTTTAAAATGACAGAAATTGAAATGACAAGATTTTATTTTCAAGAATTTGTAAATTTTCTTGTTTGGTTAATCTAAAAGAACAATGGAATTGAATACTGAATTTGTTATTTTTAACCTCTAAATCATAGAAATTAGGAAATGACACATATTTACATAGAATTTGAACTTGGGAATTGAAGGTCTCAAATTCCAAGTTTTTTTTCTACGCGGAAATTCTAAATTTCCATGTTTATGAATCCAAACAAGGAAATTGATGCATGTTAATTTATAAATTATGACTTTTACCAAAATTCCAAGCTTATTTCCCTCATCCAAACATAGTGTTACTTGTTCTTTCTTTTTATTGGAATTGGAAATTGAAATGTTGGTCTGCCATTGATTTTGAAAATTTTAATGATAATTTATTAAACTATTTAATTTGCTGAATTGAATTTCTTGTGCCTTGTTGTGTACTCAATCATTAGGATTGCTTGATTTATACATACATACACATTGTTATTGGTTGAACAAACATAAACTCAGCGGCTCCACCTACGAGGGAGGGCAAAAGAGATATTTACCAAATATTGTATTTTTCTGAATGCCATGTTTGGAAGTTTCCAAATTTATTTAGAAATTTCTTCTACATTGCGCCTAGAGTCTTTTAGAACTATAAGAAATAATGTGTGTTTTCTTCACTTTCATAAATAGTGTATAATTTTGTAATAGTTCCATCAAAGTATGCATTACCTTTGGTTCAAATCCAGAATTAGTGTGAGTTATTTTGTTCTAGTTACAAAAATAGTGTTTAATTTGTTATTTTTCATAACTAGTGTGAGTTATTTTGGATTACTTTCAGAAATAGTATGTGTTATTGTGTTTTAGTTCTAGAAATAGTGTGAGTTATTTTGGTTCACTTTCAGAAATAGTGTAGGTTAAAATGTTGTATTTCCAAAAATAGTATGGGTTATTATGGTTTACTTTAAAAAATAATGTGGGTTATTTTGTTGTAGTCAAGAAATAGTGGTTCACTTGCAAAAATAGTGTGAGTTATTTTGTTATAGTTCAAGAAATAGTGTTTATTTTGCTCCTTACATAAACAATGTGTTACTTTGGTTCGGTTTCATAAATAGTGTGAGATTTTTGTTGTAGTTCCAAAAATAGTATGAGCTATTTTAGTTCAATTTCATAAATAGTGATAGTTTTTTGTTGTAATTCCAGAAATAGTATGAGCTATTTTGGTTCGGTTTCATAAATAGTGAGTTTTTTTGTTGTAGTTCCAAAAATAGTAAGAGTTATTTTAAATAATGTTGATTATTTTGCTGCAATTCTAGAAATAATGTTTATTTTGTCACCTTCCAAACACAGTGTGGGTTATTTTGATTCATTTCATTTACAGTGTTGTTTTACTCTTTTATGAAAAGGACTTGGACTAAGTCTATTTTAACCAAAAATCATGCTATAACTTTATTTAATGAAAAAAATTTAAATATTAATGAAAAACCCTTAAATTTTAATAAAAAGAAAAAAGAACTTAAATTTTAATAAAAATGGCACAATTTTAATATAAACAAATTAAAAAAAAAAAAAGATCTGACACGTGCTGGACCCGTGCGTCCATCACATACATTGTTTATGAAACTATACACTCTTTATGAAACTAGACTAAGAACTATTCACTATTTATGAAACATGATCAAGAACTAGACACTATTTATGAAACTGTACTACACTATTTATGAAACTGGATCCAATAACTACGCACTATTTATAAAACATGACCAAGAACTAGGCACTATTTATGAAACTTATTACACTATTTATAAAACTTACGACACTGTTTATGAAACGTACTACACTGTTTATGAAAAATTACAACACTATTTATGAAACTTACTACACTGTTTATGAAACTTAAAGATACTACACCTGTTTATGAAATTTAATGGTGCTACACCATTTGATGACTCTTCAGTTTGGCTGAAGAAAATCATTATAGATCCAGAGAGTCATCAATTTGTTTGAAGGCTATACCTTAGCAGACGAAGTTGCAATTTTGTTTGCAACTTTGCATATATATTCATACATGTTTCTCATCCTTTTGAAAAGGCATGTTACATCATACGTGGTGCATCAGACAAAAAGAATATGAAAACCCTATCTAAACAAGCAACATGCGGCATGACCGTGAGAATTATTTGTTTCGATCTATCCATTTACAAGCATCTTAATACGGTGATCATCTAATCATCCTATGTATGTGTTAATATAAAGAACAATGTAGTGATTATTCCATCATTCAATTGTACAGAATGTGAAAAGTGAGATTATGTTTAGCCATGTCAATGGAAGTAGGAGTGTGTTAAAATAAATAACAATGTAGTGACATTCCATCATTCAATTTTACTGAATGTGAAAAGCAAGATTATGTTTAACCGTGTCAATGAAAGTAGAATTGATCCATACGAAATATATCCATGGGTGTACAACTATAATTTTTCAAGATCAAAGGACTACATAGTCTACAACTTTCAGGTCCATATGCCACATCTTCTTCAGCCGTAGTCGTAAAACAAGAACATTAAATGATTTAATGAGTTCAAGTTATACTCTTACATGAACTTCAGAGCCAAGATTAACCAAAGTCCTAAGACTGGCCACACTATTTTTCTCCAAATTCTATACGTTCTTCCGCAAATCCGAGCTTTAATTTAAATAAAAGTCAAGAAAACACCTTCAACAACCAAAAATCACCAAATGGGATTGCATATCCAGATTGTCGAATTTAAAAAAAAAAAAAAATCACATTAATTAATCAAAATGAAAGAGGGAAATTGAAAGGATACTAAAATTTGTGTAGCTCGAACACCTTGTCTCTGCAAAACAAGAATCACTCCCCCCCCCCCCAAAAAAAAAAAACATAATTGTTCGTCGCAAGAATCTCCTGGCGGACGAGCACACAGCTCCCCTGGGAGAATGGCGTCGGTTGAGAGTATCTGTCATACTTCTGCTTTCTTCTCGGGCTCGCTCGGGCAAGCCTTTGTCGGGCAGATCTTGGTCGGGCAAGACACACTTCGGGCAAGGCTCGTCGGGCAGTTCTGAAAGAGAAGGACAGAGTTAATTTGAAAGGGTGCCTTTGTGGGGCCTTAGATGTAGGCCTTAAGGCTCACAATCAAGATTAACTTTGTCGTGCTCAGGCGTGCCACTGCCATCTTCAGTATGGCAGATGTTGAATGGGTGTTAAGCTTTGATTGAATATGTATACGCCCGAGAAACCAGTTTAGATATAACAGGTGCCTTTGTGAGGCCTTAGGTATAGGCCTTGAGGCTTCCTGTCAAACTAAACCAGCGCTTGGATGTATCATATTTGGTCTTTTATGGTTGCCAGAGTCTTATCACTATTATACTTTTGATTATCTGAATCCAAGAGGTAGGACGAACCCAAATGAGTGCCTTTGTAGGGCCTTAGGTATAGGCCTTGAGGCTTCCCATCAGAGTTAATCCTTATACTCGGACCAACTAGACCACAACATGAAATGAAGCTAAATAGATGCCTTCGTGGGGCCTTAGGTGTAGGCCTTGAGGCTTTCTATCAGAATTCACTCCCTGTTTAAGCATTTTCTACGAATCAAGATATAATAGCAACAAAACGGAGAAATAGATTGATTAATTGCGCCCCAAGTAACTTCGGACTTCTCGCTTATCAAGGATTGTCGTGGATGGGTTGAGTCCACATAGAGTTCTTTTTTATGCCTTGAGGCCAATGACTTTTAAACTGATCTTTAAATTACACGCCCGCCGGGCTTAAGACTTAGATCTGATTTGAACTCTGACACGATTCAGATCGGATCCAAGTGCTGAAGACTCATTTTCATTATGACTTTGCTAGAAATAACTTGTATATAACTGGGAATATATAACATGTTATTGTGCTTTTAAAAGAAAGAAAAGACAAAGACAGAGCAAAGATAGTCGGGTAAGTTTGAACCTTATCGGCCAAGGCTGAACTTCTTACAAAATCTATCTTTGTGGCTCTGTCAGAGGTCTGAAAGCTTTTAGAGGGGTTGACGGGGGAGAAGAGGATACAAAATGAATCGATACCACCATGAACAAGGTAGCATAGCTATTACAGGGGTTTGGGAAGGTTTATCCCGAATGGGATGAAGGCTTGTGCTGACTACAGCTTCGTTGAAGGCAAATCTAGCTTGAGCAGAGTTTTGGCTTTTGTTTGTTTGTTTGAGTGTCCTTAATTCTGTCTTCTCTTCCTCCTTTTATAGACGACTTCAGCTTGGGTTCCTGTAGCAATAGAGGTTGCCCGAATGCGGTTTGGTGATGACTCACTAGCTTTTTTACATGAATGCCACCAATAAAGTACTTTATTGGGCTGTGTAGTGACTGAATAACCTACCCCCTGTGGTCTTTGAGCAGGTAAGCAGGTGGCCTTTGTAACTTGTGCCCAGCCGAAAGCCTCTTTCCTGCCTCCTAAGTTTTCCTCTGGGCTTTGGGTTTGGGCCGACTTTCTCTCTGGCCCAAAGTTCAGATTTTATCCCAAACAGTGCCCCCTTCAATTGATGTTAAGGTTGGGATCCCAAGCGCCAACATTAATTGAAAGAGACCCCTGTTTTAAACCCTTAGAACTCTTAAAACCCTTGTGAGTGAACTTCTCCGTTCTCTGTGTTTCGTAAAAAGAAAACCTTCTCTGATACAACAAAACTTCCTCAATTCTTCCATCATTTCTTTCTCGTTGTCCGACGAGGTTGCATCTTTACCGTTCTTCTTGTTTTTCTTCCCCACGGCCTTCATTAAATGGCCTCAGGATCCGGCCAAACCCTACCATCCTACGAGTCTGGTGAAGGAATTGCCACTCTACGCCGTCTGCTCAACGGGCTGCATCGTCCGCGGGCAGGTCTGCATTTTGAACTCTTCTTTGAGATGCATGGGGTTCAATCTTTGGGTCCTGCCTGGATTTCTCGGGTTCCCTCAGTAGTAGAAAGTAATATGCCTAGGGGAAACTGGTTTACCCCAAATCCTTATTTGGCCGACTCGGGCATTTCTTCTTCTAAGTGGTCTTTTCATCGTCGAGGCTTTCCCTTGATGAATGATCCTGCCTGGGCCCAATGGATTGACGAATTGGAACCTTCCTTCAAGCAGAAATGGATGAGTAACGGCATCTACGAACTGATTATGCTTTCGAAGATTTCAATTACTCCTAAGCCCGAATTGCTTACTTCTGCCCTCCTCTTTTGGAATACGGGCACAAACACCTTCGATTTCCGTATGGGTCCCATGTCTCCCACCATTCTTGATATGGCCCAAGTCTTCGGGTTGAGGCCATCGGGCAGGGTGATAGATGTTACTCAAGATTGGATTCCATCCTCTACCACCGGAGGCTCAAGTTCTTCCACCTACTTCCTTCCTCTCAGCTATAACTCAGTTACTTTCAAAAGTTATGGGACCTCCTTTAAAGGATTCATCCCTTTTGTCAAGAAGAACTTCGGGGCAGGCTCTCCTCAAACCGACAAAGATCAAGAGCATATGTACTTTCTTCTTTACTGGCTTAACAAGCACGTCTTCCCCAACAAATCCAAGGGGGTACGGGTAGAATGGATCCCCTTGGTAGAGGTTCTTCATAATTTTGATGACGTTGCCACAGGTCCATTCCTTCTCTCCCATCTCTATCACCTTCTTTTTGACATGACCCGGGATGAGCCCTTTGAGACCAATTTGAACGGCCCCATCTGGATGATACAGATTTGGCTACAATGGTATTTTCCAGAATTTCGGGCTATTAATCTAGAGTTTCCAGAGGGTGTGGCTCCTGCCCGAATCCTGGCTGAAGCTCCTCCTGTAGATCATTCCACCTTTGCATGCTTCTACTTTTTCCGAGTCTGCAGGACTCGATCAGACTTGGAATGGGGTGCATCGGTCTTGAGGAGATATCCTTGGTTTTCTGACCAAGCCTTCCAAGATGCCCCTGGTGAGGATGCTGCTCCCTTCTGCAGGGAAAAGTTTATCAGCTGTATTCAGCCAAGAGACTTGGCCTGGAGGGTCCGGGGAAATCGGTATGATCGAGGCTTGGAGGTGTATCATCCTAACTTCTGCAGCAGGCAACTAGGATTTAGGCAATCCATACCTGTCCCATTCTTCGACTCCATCCATTGTGGCACTTCATTTCGGTTACAGACTCCTTCTGAAGCAATATTTCGAGCTGCCCGCCGTAGTTTGGACGTGATGAGCCAAGCAGCCCGACATTCCGTTGTTCTTAATTTCGAATGTACCTCGCTGTTTTCCTCTTGGTGGGAGGAAAGGTGGACTAGAAAATACGGAGGAGATTTGAAAGTGAACCACGATCGCATTTTTAGCCAGCTTTCTCTTAAATCATATCCTAGCTCGGGCGAGCTTGCAAATTGGAAAGATATGATCCAAGAGAAAAACCGATTACTCCTAATAGGTGACTTTCTTCCCATCCGATTTTACTTTCCTTGTTGTTTACTTTCCTCACTCTTACCTGTTTCTGCAGCTTCAGTTGATATTGAATCCGAAGCCATCGAATCAGAGAATGATTCTGCTGATGCCGCAGTTCTCCATGGTGCTGCAGCAGAAGCTGAAAGGCGGGAAGCCGGGGAAGGGACAGACGTCTCAGAATCTCTTGGGGATTCAGGAGCCGAAGAAACAATTAAAGAAATAGCCAAGGATACGATCAAAGCATCTAAACGAAAGAGGGTGGCCATAACTAAAACCACAATCTCCGATCCGGCACTTCCTTCAGCAACCACACGACCAATTCTTACCCGAAAGAGTAAGCGGGCAAGAGTCACCGTGCCTCCTAAACCAGCAGCCCCATCTGCTCCTGTTTCTGAAGCGGGTAAAGAGACAGAACAATCTTCCAGTGAGTCTCTCCTCTTCTGGATCAAATGGCTACCTTTCTCCCTTATCTGATTATCCCTTTATCACTCAACAGGACCTCAAACTTCTAAAAGGTCAACCCTTGCTTCTAAGAAGGAATCACGAAGGGCTGCTACGCCTAAAGAGGTATGACTTCTATCTTTATACTTTCTTATTTTCAAACCTTTCTGAATTTTGAATAATTTGGCTTAGGCTACAAGGAAAGAAAGTCTTTCTCCGCAACCTACCCTAGATGCAACCCCTTCTTCTCAATTTGATCCTTCCACAGGAATCATGTTGCATTTTGTGGATGAGGATGATACTTTGGTGAGTTACTCTCTCTTTTCTTTTCAACTTTGCACATTGCTACCCAAGTAACTCCTATCCATGTTCTTTGCAGCCATCTTCGGGATATGAACCCCTTCCCCCGTCAGTGGCCTTGGATAAAGAACCCATAGTTCCTGAGATCCCTGTAGCTTTAGACACAACTACTTCGCAAGCGCTTACTCGCCAGACGGTCGATGAACCTCCTTCTTCTCCTCAAAATCAACCTCAGGTGCTGGAATATTTTCTTCTTGTTTCTTCCTCTGGTGACCTTTTGCTGATCATCACTACTTTCTTCGGATACAACCAGGATGTAGGCACGGGTTCAGGCACAACTTTCCCATCTGTCACTGGTGGTGAAAAATCTTCACCTCGACAAGGCGTTAGTGCATTCTCTGGTGAAACCCCGGGGTTAAGTCAGGTAACTTTCTTCTCTCCAAAGCCTCTTTTGCTTTGACTTGTGCATAGTTCATCTTGTCCTGATCCTGAAGTTTTGTAGCGAGCTTCCCCAAAAGAAACTCCCCCTCCTCCAATGGCCTGTAACCCAAGGTGCTTTCAACCTCCTTCTTCCTCTGGAGATGTTGACACCTCCCTGTCTAGAGATGAACCAATTGAACAAACAGAAATTGCCCCTTCCATAGGCATTATCTCACCAGAAGAAACTGTTATGCCGGACCCTTCTCCTTCCTCCTCTGATCCTGCCAAGTTGCCCAAACTCTTCGAAGCACTCGGGCGACTTGAGACGCGGTTGAAGTCTTCAAAGTAGGCTTCAACAAAACATATGTCTTCGGAGCAGCAACAAATCTTTCAAACATGGGCAAAAAAAGAATTCACTGCATCATTTAGCCTCAAGGCTCTCTGTGACCTCGAGAGAGTCATTACTGAGTTCTTTAAAAACGATCGCTTATCCAAGCCTCAGTATGATTCTTTCCTTTCTTTCTTTGAAAACTTGAGGGCCCTCAGGGAGCAACATCAGAGAGCAGACCGGCTGGCTAACCGGGCAAAATGCTTCATAGAGAGAGAATCGAGCTCCTCTACCCAAGTTAGTCGGCTGATGGAAGAGAGTATGCAGACCAAAGAACGGATTGAAGTTGTTTCTTCTGAAATTCAGAAGTTGGAGAGACAACTGATGATCCTTAAGGCGGAGCAAACAACTCTTCTGGATAACCTTGAGCAACAGATCGAAGGGGTGGAAAAAGCGACTTCAGAGTTAGAACAAACCAAGTCTGAACTTGTAAACAGCCATACTGTTTTGGCTGAACCAAATAGGATTTTTACCATCATGCGAACATACCATTCTAGAATAATCACCTTATGTGAAGATGTAAAGTTTTTGGAATAGAATTACTTTGTAATCTCTTTTTGTTTTAGAATGGATATGTAACATTCCTCCTGTTCTGCTCCATTTGGATAGGCCTCAGGCAAATCTATGCCCTCTTGCCTACCTGCTTTTCTCCTCCATCTTTATTGTTGGCAATCTTAGCCCCTGCCCCCGGGTCCTTTCAATGGCATTTTACTCTGTTGATAACCCCGACTCCTTGAAAACGAGGTCGATCATGCTAATAGGAGCTTTGGGGAAAGGGTTAGTATCCACCATCATACTAGCCTGAGGTGAATCGAGTAGTAACTTCCCCTTCACTATAAGATCCTGTACCCAGTCCCTAAACTGGACACAATTGACTATAGAGTGGTTGAAGGTATAATGCAACTTACAATACTTCTTCCCCCTGAGTTCCTCGGGCTTGGGCATCTTTTTGGTGTTGTCGGGCAAAATGACTCTTGCCCGCACAAGTTCTTCATAGATTTCTGGCGCCTTGGTTAGATCGAAAGAATAACTTTGATACTTTGGGGGTTTCATGGGTACGAACCCACCATCATTCATCACGATCTTCTGGTCCTTGACTGGTTGGACTAACCCTTTGATCGTCAATGGATTGAAGGGTGTGGTCATCTCAGCAGCACACACATCTATACTCTTCTCCTCATGATCATCTTTGCATTCGGGTCCGGCTTCCCCTACCTCTACATGGTGAATAGTAGCTTTATTTTTGTAGAACGGAGGAGTTTTGGAAGTATGTTTTACCTGCTGTTCCTCCTGTAACAGCCTCTCATACTTAGTAGCAGCAATCACCAACTCTTGTAGCTCATTAAACTGTGCATCATAGAACCTTTTTCTCAAAGGTAATTTTAAAGCCCTTTGAGCAATGGATATGAGCTGTGCCTGGTTGACAGGGAACTGACATCTCATCCTTGTCCTTCTGAACCTCATCATAAAATCTTCGGTGGACTCATGATCATATTGTTTCACTTCTACCAGATCATTAATGGTGAGCTCTGGCTCTATCCTGTAGAACTGTTCATGGAAAGCCATCTCCATTTGCCCCCAGTTAGCAATGGAATTGGGGGGTAATAGAGAATACCATTGAGATGCCAATCCTGCTAGTGAATTTCCAAACAACCTCAATTTGTAGTTTGGATTGTCCTCATACGCCACACAGTGATTAGAAAATTTGAAAATATGATCTCTGGAGGACACACTGCTATCTTCCCCTGTGAAAATCGGGAATGTGGGAATCTTGAAATTAAGAGGGAATGGATTTAACTCATCGATATATTCAGGATATGGCTTCTGGTAGGTAACCCTGAATACTGGACGAACTCGAGGCTGGACGTTTTGAATCACCGTTCTTCTTAACTCAGCCAATTCTTCTCTTAGTTGCTGAGTAGCTAAATTATCATTCTGGCCATGGATAGCTGACTCAATCTTCGGACTCCGGTCATTGCCCGCGTTTGCTTCCCTCCTGGTTTCAGATTTTCTCCAGTTAGATCCTCCACCTTTGTTGACCATCGGGGGTGGCCTATAAGGTAGAGGTTTATCTGACGTAGTAATGGTTGTTTCTTTCCCGCTAGTTTCTCCAGCCGTGGCTGGCAGTCCAAACTTCATTCTTTCTTGTTCGCTCTGCCTCCTATTATTAAATGATAATAATGGGAAGCTGAGAAACTCCTTTTCTGAAGCTGACTCCATCACTGCTTGACTTCCTTCAGGTATCACCTTCTTCTTTCCCCTATCATTTTCTTCTTCTAGTAGTGGAAACAAAGGAATGATTGGCTCACTTCTTATAACAACTGGACTCATTCCACTTCCTTGAGCACCCTTTGGAGTAGAGAACTCCAAATCCAGCCTCCTTTGTAGATTTCCTGTAAGCATACAGAGTCTGCTTACTTCTCCCTTAGTCTCCAAGGAAATTCTTTCCATGCTTTTCAACACTTGGATCATTGTAGCTTGCAGTTCTTCATTAATCTCTTTCCCCTGTGATTTCTCAGATGTAGTCGAACTACCTGAGACCACCTGTCCGGATGGGGATAAAGGATTTTCTGATTGTTCTGTCATCTGGAAAAGATCCTTCTTGGCTTCTTTTTTGGCAAGTTTATAGCTTCTCTTTTTGGACATGTAAGATCTTAGAAGTGTAGCTGTTTCTTGTCCCACCGAGCGTGCCAAAACTATGTTCGTCGCAAGAATCTCCTGGCGGACGAGCACACAGCTCCCCTGGGAGAATGGCGTCGGTTGAGAGTATCTGTCGTACTTCTGCTTTCTTCTCGGGCTCGCTCGGGCAAGCCTTTGTCGGGCAGATCTTGGTCGGGCAAGACACACTTCGGGCAAGGCTCGTCGGGCAGTTCTGAAAGAGAAGGACATAGTTAATTTGAAAGGGTGCCTTTGTGGGGCCTTAGATGTAGGCCTTAAGGCTCACAATCAAGATTAACTTTGTCGTGCTCAGGCGTGCCACTGCCATCTTCAGTATGGCAGATGTTGAATGGGTGTTAAGCTTTGATTGAATATGTATACGCCCGAGAAACCAGTTTAGATATAACAGGTGCCTTTGTGAGGCCTTAGGTATAGGCCTTGAGGCTTCCTGTCAAACTAAACCAGCGCTTGGATGTATCATATTTGGTCTTTTATGGTTGCCAGAGTCTTATCACTATTATACTTTTGATTATCTGAATCCAAGAGGTAGGACGAACCCAAATGAGTGCCTTTGTAGGGCCTTAGGTATAGGCCTTGAGGCTTCCCATCAGAGTTAATCCTTATACTCGGACCAACTAGACCACAACATGAAATGAAGCTAAATAGATGCCTTCGTGGGGCCTTAGGTGTAGGCCTTGAGGCTTTCTATCAGAATTCACTCCCTGTTTAAGCATTTTCTACGAATCAAGATATAATAGCAACAAAACGGAGAAATAGATTGATTAATTGCGCCCCAAGTAACTTCGGACTTCTCGCTTATCAAGGATTGTCGTGGATGGGTTGAGTCCACATAGAGTTCTTTTTTATGCCTTGAGGCCAAGGACTTTTAAACTGATCTTTAAATTACACGCCCACCGGGCTTAAGACTTAGATCTGATTTGAACTCTGACACGATTCAGATCGGATCCAAGTGCTGAAGACTCATTTTCATTATGACTTTGCTAGAAATAACTTGTATATAACTGGGAATATATAACATGTTATTGTGCTTTTAAAAGAAAGAAAAGACAAAGACAGAGCAAAGATAGTCGGGTAAGTTTGAACCTTATCGGCCAAGGCTGAACTTCTTACAAAATCTATCTTTGTGGCTCTGTCAGAGGTCTGAAAGCTTTTAGAGGGGTTGACGGGGGAGAAGAGGATACAAAATGAATCGATACCACCATGAACAAGGTAGCAGAGCTATTACAGGGGTTTGGGAAGGTTTATCCCGAATGGGATGAAGGCTTGTGCTGACTACAGCTTCGTTGAAGGCAAATCTAGCTTGAGCAGAGTTTTGGCTTTTGTTTGTTTGTTTGAGTGTCCTTAATTCTGTCTTCTCTTCCTCCTTTTATAGACGACTTCAGCTTGGGTTCCTGTAGCAATAGAGGTTGCCCGAATGCGGTTTGGTGATGACTCACTAGCTTTTTTACATGAATGCCACCAATAAAGTACTTTATTGGGCTGTGTAGTGACTGAATAACCTACCCCCTGTGGTCTTTGAGCAGGTAAGCAGGTGGCCTTTGTAACTTGTGCCCAGCCGAAAGCCTCTTTCCTGCCTCCTAAGTTTTCCTCTGGGCTTTGGGTTTGGGCCGACTTTCTCTCTGGCCCAAAGTTCAGATTTTATCCCAAACAATAATACAATTAAATTTGATGAGCAATTAAATTTGCTGCAATTGTAGCTTGGTAATGTCGGCAAAGAAAACCCCAGAAAATGGCTTTCAATAAAGTAGTTGGGAGAGGGCCTATGAAACAGTACCGTTGAGCAAAGGCGCAAACGAGGTCTGGTTTAAGGTGTTTCTTAGAATTTCTGAATTTTGTGGCGGGAGATGTCCACGAGCCCTAGATTAGAATGGATTAAAATTCGATATCACAAACCTTCTCCAACTTTAATGTCCTCTGAATATTGACTTCCGTCGGCCCGATAATCAATGTTGGTCACTCCGTACTGCCTCGCCGTCGAGATGGAGACAGCTTAAAATGAAGTTTGGGGGTTTAAATCTGTAGTTTTTGCATAGTGCATAGATGGAACTGCGTGTTAATACAGAAAATGAAGAGATCAAGAGAAAAGAACAGAGCTTCAAGAACTAGAGAGGGAAAGATTTAGAGAGAGAAAACTATTGAATCTTTATTATTTCTGTTTTTGCTTAAAATTCAAATCTATTACAATGATGTATTTTATAGAGAGAACACAGTCTCTAACAACTTAACTAACTAAGAGTTATAACCCTGTGACAGATGGCATAATCCTAGCAACTGTCTATATCTATATCCTTACATGCCCCCTCAAACGCATGATTGGATGATCCAAGCATGAGGTTGAAACAATGAGACCGAAAGAGAGGTGCACTGAGACCCTTAGTCAGAATATCGGCAAACTGTTCTCGAGAGGATACAAACTGAACAACCAGTTGCCTCTTAGCGACCCTTTCACGCACAAAGTGCACATCAATCTCAATATGTTTCGTCCGTTGGTGTTGAACGGGATTAAAGGACAACGCTATGGCAGAAAGATTGTCACAGAAGAGAACAGGAGTAGTAGTAGACTTGACATGCATAAATCCTAGCACCTGTTGAATCCAATCCAGCTCGGCATATGTAGTAGACATGGCTCTATATTCTGCTTCGGTTGAAGAACGAGAAACAGTGTTTTGTTTCTTGGAAGACCAAGAAATAGGATTGTTGCCCAAAAAGATAACCAAACCAGTAGTGGACCTCCGATCATTGGGATCACCAGCCCAATCTGCATCACCGAATGCTTTCAGTGTCAAATCTCCCCGAGTATAGGCCATGCCAACAGATAATGTCCCCTTGAGATACCTCAAAATTCGCTTCACAGCTGTAAAATGTGACATCATTGGAGATTGCATAAATTGACAAACTTGATGAACTGAGAATGCAATATCTGGGCGAGTAAACGTGAGGTACTGTAAGGCACTAACAATACTGCGATAAACTGTGGGATTGTTGTAAGGAGTACCATCATCCTTAAGTAACCTATTATTAGGTAAGCAAGGAGTATCACAAGCTTTAGAATCCATCATCTCAACTTTCTGCAACAAATCCTGAATATATTTAGACTGGGAGAGAAATAACCCCTGAGCAGTTTTGGTAACTTGAATGCCTAGAAAATAATGAAGCACACCCAAGTCCTTGATGTCAAATTCAGCAGTTAAAGAATGAATCACCTGTTGAATAAGTGGAGTAGAACTACCAGTGAGAATGATATCATCAACGTAGAGTAAAAGCACCACAATATCACTACCAACTGTCTTAACAAAGAGAGAAGAATCGGAATAAGTGGATTGAAACCCAAGAGAGGGAAGAAAGCTTGTAAATCTGTCATTCCAGGCTCGAGGAGCCTGTTTCAACCCATACAGTGACTTGTGAAGTTTACAAACTAATTCAGGATGTGCATCATTTCCAAAACCAGGGGTTGGGCCATATACACTTCTTCATTTAAAAATCCATGTAAAAACGCATTCTTGACATCCAATTGTCGAAGATTCCAATTAAAATGAGCTGCCAAAGCTAGAACTAACCTCATAGTGGTTAGTTTAACCACGGGACTAAAGGTTTCACCATAATCCAAGCCAGGCTCTTGACTAAACCCATTTGCAACAAGTCGAGCTTTATGTCGAGCCACTGTGCCATCTGAATTCTTTTTGAGTTTGAAAACCCATTTGCAGCCAACAAGATTCTTATTAGGAGGCAAATGTACAAGACTCCAAGTGTGTTGATGATGCAATGCATCAATTTCTGCCTGCATAGCTTGAAACCAAACTGGGACTTTCATTGCAGATTTATAGGTTGCATGTTCTACCAAAGTTAAATCAACATTGCTTGAATCAGCAACATGACTCAAAAACACTTTCTTCTTGATAATGTCATTCTTACTTCGGGTTTGCATAGGATGCAAATTAAGAGGAGCAATTGGTAACACCACTTGAAGTAAATCAAGACTAAAATCAGAGTCCACAGGGAGTTGATGAGCATCACATGTAGTAGTAGTAATGGACTGAGAAGAAACTGAGGGTGAAGATAGTATCTCAGTAGATAAAGAGTCTGATGGTGGTGATAATGAGGCTATTGGAGATGGAACTAAGATATTATCCATAGTTGTGAATGGAAGAGATGACAATGACTTAGAGAAAGAAGATGGTACAGGGTTGTGCTTAGGTAATAAAGACAAATGAGTGTAGGGAAATCTTGATTCATCAAACACTACATGCCTAGAAATGTAGAACCTACCCTGTAGCACATCAAAGCAAATAAAACCTTTGTATTTGGATGCATACCCAAGGAATACACACTTTGTGGTTTTAGGTTGTAACTTGGATTGAATATAAGGTCGCAATAAAGGAAAACAAGAACATCCAAACACCTTAAGATGTGTTAAAAGAGGCGGAGTCCCAAAAAGCTGTTCAAACGGTGAGCAATGTTTCAAAACTGGGGTAGGCATTCGATTTATAAGGTAGACAGCAACTTGGCAAGCAAAAGTCCAGAAGGAAGAAGGTAATTTGGCAGATTGTAATAAGGTGACAGTAGTTTCAACAATATGTCTATGTTTTTTCTCAGCCAAGCCATTTTGTTCTGGAGTATGTGGATAAGACTTATGGTGAAGTATCCCTTTACTGTGAAGAAAGTTGGTAAGTTTATTACTGCTATATTCCCCACCACCATCAGTTTGTAAAATCTTAATAGAAACAGAGAATTGAGTGTGTACAAAGGAGTAGAAGACAACAAAAGTCTCAAAGAAGTCTGATTTATTAACAAAAGGGAACAACCAACAATACCTAGTGCACTCATCAATAAGAGTCACATAGTACTTGTATCCATCAATGGAATTACACGGAGAAGGACCCCATAGGTCACTGTGTACAATTTCAAATGGAATTACAGATTTGTGTTCACTAGACTGAAAAGGCAATTTAGTGAACTTGCCCTCTAAACAACTATGACAGAGCATAGGAGCAGAATCTTTGGTACAAGATATGTGTGACCTACGAAGCATAAGAGAAGCAACATTATTGGACAGGTGTCCTAACCTATTGTGCCAGAGATGAGAGCTAACAAGCTGTCCAAGCAATGAAAAGTCTTTAGAATTGCCGTGAGAAGGAAGAGAATGATGATTGACAAGAGAAGGAATAGGATAGAGTCCATTACTACATTGTCCTTTGTATAATATCCTCCCTGTGGCTTTGTCCTGGATCCAGAAACAAAAAGCATCAAACACTAACCAACAATTGTTATCAAGACAAAGGCAATGAACTGATAACAAATTGTGAGATAGTTTAGGCACATAGAGAATTGAGTTCAATTTGAGGGGCTGCACAGGTGTTTGAATAATAGAACTACCAATATGAGATATGGCCAAACCTTCACCATTAGCAGTTTGCACTGTCTCATGAGAGGGATAAGGAGAGGCCAATGACAAATTTCTGAAATCTGTAGTCATATGATTTGTGGCCCCCGAGTCAGTGAGCCAAATTTGTGGTTGATGATGAGGTGTGGTAGCTGAAGATGATTGAGAAGAGACTGTATGCAGAGCCTGAATATTGGACTCAGGAGAGAAAGTAGGTGCGGAAGGAGCTGAAGCATTGCTGGACATATGAGGATAGTGTGAACCACCAAAATTAGGACCTTTGTCATTGAAGAAGCAATACCAGGTAGTATGATTCATCTTACCACAGATTTGACAACCCTGTCGTTCCAACGACTTTGAATGACAAAACGGAGCAGTGTGACCAAGTTGATTACACAATTGGCAAGGAACTTGCTGTGTAGAGGAATGACCAAGATACTGAGCCGAAGAAGGTCTAAGAACCCCAGAGAATACAGGTGCGGGATGAGATCCATGAGCCGGAAGCTGCTGTCTTGGATTAGGATGAGGATACCTATATCCCTGATTAGATCTTCCTTTACCCTTCTTATTATTGGAGAAAAAGCGATATCCACCAGAGGAACCAGAATTATGTCCGGAAGCACCAGGAGAAAAACCCCCATATTGATGTGGAGATGTAGAGAATTTAGGACCACCAAAGTCATTTGCCACCATGGCAGACATAAACTGAGATGGCACATTACTGTCAACAATCAATTCTTCAGCAAGAAGTTGCACCCGAAATTCTTGGAGAGAAATAACACTCCCACGACCCCTAATAACACTTCGAAAAGTATTAAACTCAGGAGGAAGACCATTAAGTGCTAAAATAACAATATCCTCATCTGCAAATATCACTCAAGCAGCAGAGAGATAATCCCAAGCTTCCTTAATTCTTTGAAGATATCGAGACATTGAATCAGCCCTTTTCTTAATGGTTTGAAGATTCGACTTGAGCTGAAATATACTAGTTTTAGATACGGCAGATAATTGTTCCTTTAACCTGGTCCAAAGATCACAGGCACTTGTGCTTCCAATAGCACAGGAGATCGCAACAGGAGACAAAGTTGCAGTAATCAATTGCATAAGAGCACGATCGTGCATCTTCCAAACAATGTAATCGTCATTCTCAGATGGAGTAGAGGATGTCTCAGCACCAACACCAGAAGCATTAGACGAACCAGTAAGATAGCGAGATGGACAAGGAGTGGAGCCATCAACAAAACCCATAATACCGTGCCCCTCAAGCAACAATTGCATTTGAAATTGCCAATTCAAGAAATTAGAATCATCAAGCTTAACATTCACAGATGTAGAAATTGTAGAGATAAGACCAGTAATAGGTGATTGAAGGAGTTGTAATTGAGAAGTAGTAACCATAATTGCAGACTTGAGATGAAAAATCAACAGAGGAAATATCACAAACACCTGGTGTGCACAATCTTGAATTTGCAGGAAAAAGCAGATCAAGAAAACCAGACACCCTAGAAATCACAGAAGAGAATACCAGAAGGCAACCAAGACGTAGCAATGTACCGTCGTCAAGAAACAGAAAGGATGAGAAATCGAGAGATCAAGCGGAAGCAACCGAAGAATCGAAGAAAATAGCGTGAGCAACAATGGCAATTGATACCATGTTAATACAGAAAATGAAGAGATCAAGAGAAAAGAACAGAGCTTCAAGAACTAGAGAGGGAAAGATTTAGAGAGAGAAAACTATTGAATCTTTATTATTTCTGTTTTTGCTTAAAACTCAAATCTATTACAATGATGTATTTTATAGAGAGAACACAGTCTCTAACAACTTAACTAACTAAGAGTTATAACCCTGTGACAGATGGCATAATCCTAGCCACTGTCTATATCTATATCCTTACACTGCGATGCGAGATTAAAAAGAAAAATGGAAGGTTTTGAATGTCGGGAAGAAATGGGGGAGGGAGACAAAATAGCAGAGAGATCTATAAATGAAAAAATATATTAAACAGACAAAAGTTTGCAGTCATGGGCAAAATCGGAAACTCAATATTTGGGCTATTTAAATTAGACTGGTTTATTGTTGGGCTTTATCCTAATCATTAAATAAAGTTACAACATGGTTTTTGGTTAAGATTCAAAATTTGAAGTCATTTTCATTAGTTTTTCTTTATTTTTATTTATGCAAAGTTGTACGATTCTAGTCCATCAACCTGGAAGCTCGCTTTGAGATTTTATCCAGGACCCGGACGACCGCCTCATCTCAATCCGTTTGGGGGCTCGGATAGGGTTATCCTCTAAGAGTGCCTACCACGCTGATGATCAAACTTGGAAATATATTGCCTCCTTAAATGCATATGCATGCATCATCCAACACACTGGCATCACCATAACAATCATGCGAATGCCACAGGACACTAAAGGCCATATACCTGGGATTACACTCACTGTCAATGCAAATGATCAATCTACCCCTGCTTCAACTTAGCAATATAATCGAGGTTGTTCATTCTCTACTACCTATAAATAGAGCATAAGGCCTTCAAATTGATTACCTTCGTCAAATTCAATCTTTACGATATAAAAAAAAAAAAATCCTTGAGTGATTTTTCAATCAACCAAATTGTTCTTCAGCACATCTTTAGCTCTTCAACTACAATCTCAAATCCTTCCTTCGAAGTAGACAAAGTAGACACTGCCTATGATCTTTGAGATCGAAAACTTTTACAGCTCTGCCACATGTGGTATGAATGTATGATTCAGTTGATGTGTCATTCTAACCACCCTGATTTCTTCTCTGAGGCATATGTTTTGTACTACGTCCAATCTGACATCAGTGATCTTTGTGGACTCATCTAACATTATCTTGTTTTTCATGGCTTGAATCTTGATAGAATTATATTGTTTTGTTTACATTTCTAGTCATGTAGTTCGGCCATTAGCCTAGATTTTACTTTTGTAAACATTTGTAATCTTGACTTCATCATGAAATGATTACATTATTTTTGTTCGCTTTAGTTTCTATTGCAATTTCATTTACTTTTTAGGCAAGCATACATTATGTGTGAGACTCAAATAGGTACCTATCTGTGTTTCATATGGTTTTTTAGTAAACTCCTTGCTTTTAAATTAAAAAAATTAAAATAAAACGTTAAAAGATGTGCCAGAATAGGTATTCGAATGTAGTTTGAGGTACATAGATATGAAGCTCGAGAACACTTATGCTAAAAGCTTAATTTGTTTAATTGGTGCACCTTTAAATATATATACTCTATATATAGGTAAAATAAAATCGTAAATGGGGGGAGCTCCCAAACTAGGGGCATATCTGATGGCACCACTTACACACCTTCAAGGCCGGCTCTAATGATAATCCACCACTTTATTTGCATGATGGATAAGTACATTTTTGGTGATAGAGTCGAACATTGATTTTGGAGTTAGGTGAAATTTTAAATCCTAAATCTTATTTTACTATGTGTGAGTATCAAGAATTGTTGCCTTAAAAATCAATGGCGACCAAGACATAATTAGTCTACGACTAGAGGGTGGCATGAGGTCTTTTGTAATTCCAACAGTTTATTCAAAAAACACTTTTGTCTATTAACGCTTATGCTAGAAATTTTTATTAAAAATTTAAGTGTGTTTCCAAAAAGCACAATCCTTCATTAAGAAGCTCAATTGAAAGTTTAAGAACTTGTTTGAAAGTGCTTATTTAGAAAGCACTTCAATTCATTAGTGTTTATAAACATGTTGATGACACTTTCTCCATATCCACCTTGTTATAATATTTCTAAGCTAGTGAAAATAACCGAATTTCATGCTTTAGTAAAATATCATATTTCTATAATTAAGAAAAGGGTTTTTGCCAAGTTTTCTATTAAAACTCCACATTCATCTGAGTTCACCTGCAATTACTTCAACACTATTTCATAACCTAATAAATAGGGCTTGTTATGTGGGCTAAGCCTTGATGCTTACATCTTAATATCCTTTTGGGCCAAGTATTATGGATCCGCTTATTTATATCCCTACGTTAGCCCACTGAAAAGATGGAAAAGGTTAAGAGCAGTCAACCTCAGCTTCTTGGACGTGTACACGCTTGGGCCGCAAGGGCAAAGAGTAGACAAGTATAAGCGATAATTTCACTATATTTTTGAAAAGCTCTTCCATGCCACGTAGCATTAAATGCTACAAGTATTTGGATGACCTAGATTGGTTTGTTATTTCCTTATTACGATCGGTGAATTCAGACCATCCAATACTCGTAGCATTTAAAACTACTTAGCATGGAAGTTGAACCCCGTATTTTGATACAAAAATGACAAAATATTATTTCGAAAGAAATAACGGGAGTGAAGATCGCCAATTGGTAGATAAGGTCTCTCTCATCAACCGAAAAACCAAGTCATATTCAGTTTTATTGGAGGTTTCTGTCAATTGGACGAATTTTTATTGCCTAAACAACAAGACAACATTTATGGTCAGCTTGAAAGGTACATCGATGGCGTTCAACGTGGAGACGCTTTTCATCTATTTGATCTTACCATCTTTGCTCAAGAAAGTGGGCTATTATGTTGTCCTCATTACAGAATTTGGCAGTGATTGGACTATGCAACAAATATTTCTAATTTGACTTAAAAACCGACAATTAGGGAAAGCAACCTCGTAATCTGTCTCATACTATGTATGAGGCTAAGCAAGATCCGGCTACCAACACCGCCTTGATTAGTTTTGCTAATTAACCTATACTTCTTTACTTATTACCACACATATCATTGGTCTAATATCCTAGTGAATAAAGTGTTAGATTTCTACTTATAGGTTTGAAACTCTCCCTCTCCTAAATTATTGTAATATTATTGAACTCTCCCATCTCTACTCTTAATTATAGTAATTTAAAAAAAAAAAAAACTTATTACCGCACACACCCTCCATATGTGAAATATATATACATTGTTGGAAAAGTTAGTAAATTAGTAATTAAATTAGTTTTTATGTTTGAGTATTTTTAGTATTTAGCAAGTATTGTGTGATTTTCTATTATTTATTGGGGTTTGCAATTGCTTTCCCGTTTGTTCATAATTAGGTCTTTATAAAGACACTACTTAATAGAAGATGAAGTCTTTACGTGCAGGTTATTTTTTTTTGGACAATATGCATATCCTTCTCTCTTTTGTTTCTCCTCGTCAGATTGAAGCTTTGGCAGCTAGGAGAGGGTTTCTTCTAGCTTCATCGCAAGGGTACGACCAGAAGCAACTGGATGGAGATGCATTAGTGTGAGAGCTATTCAGAATGAAGAATTTCATTTATTGAGGACCCCAGGGTTTTGCTGCAAATTATGAAGCGACAAGGATTTTAGAATTTGATTTCTATCCCACTTTGTTCTCTGAAACTCAAAATTGGCCACTTTATTTTCTGGAACTCGATTTTGATCTCATCTTGCCCTCTGAAACTCAAAAACCGCCGCTTTACTCCTTAAAACTCGATTTTGATCCCACTTTGCTCTTAAATCTCAAAACTCGCAACTTTATTTCTTAAAACTCAAAATTTGCTTTACACTGTGTTTTTGAATAAGTACTCATCCGTTCAAAATATATAATTGGTAATATGCGAAATGCATTGTAAAAAAGAACCATAAAAAAAAAAAAAAAAAAACTTCTCTCTTTACCAATCACCTCCATTAAGAACATAAGAAGAAGTAACGAAATCAATGGAACTAATGATAAGGTGGTTGGAGATAGAAGATGAAGGGAAGTGATGAATGCATGAACAACGATTAGAGAGAGAGAGAAGGGGGGGGGGGGGGTTTAAGTAGGGGTGAATGTATGAACTATCTTCTCTCTTCACCAACCAGCTCTATTAAGAACCACTTTTCTTAATTTTCCTTTTTCGTAATATGTTGTATAGTGTTTGAATTTTTTTTTCTTTTTGTGTTTCAATCCATGTAGCACCATTTGATTGGATGTGTGAGCTTTAGACTAGTGCCATGTCAGCCATAAGTGTATCCTAATTATGCCATATAAGTAAACTTAATACATATATAAACAAGCCAAAGTGGAGTGATATTGAGTTTGAGTGGTGAATTTTGAGTTTGGCAAATTAGGATTGAAATCGAGTTTCCGGAAGCAAAGTGACGACTTTTCAATTTCAGAAGGCAAAATGGGATCGAAATCGAGTTTTAAAGAACTTAGCTAAAACTTTCATTTATTTAAACACGTCACAAGACGCATCATATTGTCAATACATAGGATTTGTAAATGTGAATATTATTTTGACACACATAAAGTTATTACTTATAATATATACAGTACTCCCCTTCCGTGATCTCTCAAATAACTTTGTTTGAGGATACTTTTTGGGGGATTTTGATGAATTTTTTTTCAAGTACAATCTATGAATTAAGAGATGAACATTCAATGGTTGGTTCATCAAAATCTGTTGTATATTAATTTACAATAAATTTCGACGATCCAATCTTATTGGACCATCCCTAAAATAAGTTTATTTAAGCTAGCTAAGGATCCGAAAGAAAAAATGTACATATAAAAGAATGGATTCGTAACACCACATTTTTAACACAAATTTTGACACTTTTTTCAAGCATTAGATTAGCATGTACATTCACTACTTAAAAAGAACAACTTTGCCCCAAATCCAATCTTTAATCAGAATAGCCAGTCATGACCTTGAGGGGCTATATGTCAATGGCCACAATCATTGATTTGTATTCTCCAAGTGTGATGCTATTGATATATGTGTTAAAGTATGACGTATAAACATTAATACAATATATACATGAAATTAGCTGTAATGACAATGGCCTATATCGTGCTGTCTCTCTCCTACTGAAAGCCAAATGACGAAAATAAATTATTGTGCAAATCAGATCCAGCTGTGATTTCTTATGACTAACGTGACATGCCATGCTAACAAATATTAGGAGTTCCATCGAAAAATGACACATTCTGATTGCTACACAAGATTTTATGGAGGCAAAAAAAGAAAACGCAAAGTAAACTTCCAGTCCACAAGGGTATGTAAGAATGAAAGCATGTCTTTTATTCTATGATCACAATGCTAAATTTATCCAAATTATAAAAAGAGAATAGAACTTAGGTGCAAAGAGATTGGACCACACTAAACAAAATCTGCAAAAAAAATCATCAGGGTACATTAATTTCCTGCTGGCTCAAAATTTAAAAAATTGGGGCAGCTATAATTTCTGTCGTTGCATGCTGAATGCTTAATTATACTGATAAATATTGAGAGAACTTATGGTTTCTGTGAGCTTCCAGAAAATTACTAGAAATTAAACATACGTATATATATGTTGATTTTTAACGGGGAGTGACTTGATGGTACGGGGTACCAATCTCCGACACCTGATCGACCAGACAAAGTAGTGACTAAACATCCCCATATTTTATCCTTACTATTTGGGATCTGTTATAAACTTTTTATTTAAGTGTAATTGTGTAAATTTTATATTAGATTTGATTTTAATTATTCTTCCCTATTAGGATTTGTATTCCTTGGACCCCCCTTATTACTATAAATAAAGGGGCTAATAACACATCCTCTACACAACTCTACAAACACATCTCTCTCTATATTTGCTCTATGCCGCCGGCCCCATTCTCCTTGTCAGTTAAATATAGGCCACAACACGTTATCAGCACGCTCCTACCGCTACGCTTAGGAATCTGACGTGAAAGTTTTTTGCATCAAACCAGTTCACCAATATCATCACGCAATCAGGTTCTTTCAAAACAACGGTTTTTATCTCAATATTTTTGCAGCTCTGATAGCATGAACATTCACCATAATGCATGACTCAACTTTAATTTTTTTCGAATTTTAGATTCTACATAAATTGTGTATGCATTATATCCATAATTATTGAATTATGTAAATTGATATTGCCATGAATTGCATCATATATCTGTCCATGCATTAAATTATATGTTGAATATGCATGAAATTGAATTAATTTACAATCTGGAAATTAAAAAAAAATTATTAAAATTAGGGTTTATCAAAACCTATCCTGTCACCATCCTACACCCTGAACCGCTGGCTTTCAAGCCATGCCGTGTCGAGCCACCAGCAGTAGGCTTGCATCTTGTGTGGCTGCGCTAATCTGCGAGACCATCAAAGCCATGGGCTCCAGGTTCAAACCCAAAAACCTCGATGTCTTCCACGGCGTCCTCATCATTAGAGGTTGCCTGCAGCCAATCCTCACCCACGGGTCAACGTTTTGATTGTTGCGAGTTATATATTAGTTAGAGTGTAAATAGTAGTTTATTGTCCCACATTGGTGAAGTACATATGTAATACCAATTGTAACTCCTATATATACTCCACTTTGGAGATTAATGAATATATAAGAAATTCCCAAATATTGTCATATATATTTTTGGTATTTACCATGTTTAGTTTAATATTGGTATTTACCATGTTTAGTTCAATATGGCATCAGAGCAGTTCGCTCTTGGTGACATGTGTGCTTTAATTTTGTGCCCACATTTTTCGTGATTTCCTTCGTAAAAAAAAAAAAAAGTGAATAGTGGCGCACTACAATACAGTGCGTGAACAGTGGTCTTCTACAGTACGTGAACAGTGATTGCTACAGTGCCATGAATAGTCTGCTGCTACAGTGCCGTAAACAGTGCTCTGTTACAGTCTCTGGTAAATTGTTTTCATTCCACTGCGTATCTTTTGTGCCTTTATTGTTCGTGATTTTTGTTCAATGACTCAATATAATCATAGTGTTGTTATGCATCTTGGTGGAACAAATAAATGGATAATAGATACTGGGGCCACTGATTATGTGACTAGTGACCCTAGAGTGTTTGATGAGTTATGTGACTATGTTCGTGATCCGTATGTTACTAGTGCAAATGGAGCATATTTCCCTGTGAAGGGTGAAGGCACTATCTCTCTTACTCCAACCTTATCATTGGTCTGTGCTTTACTTGTTCCTGATCTTAAGTGCAATCTTTTGTCGGTAGGAAAACTTCTTGATACCTTATATTGTTCTGCTCACTTCTACCCTACGTATTGTTATTTTCAAGATATTCAAACTCAGAAGATAATTAGTCATGGTAAAAGAATAGGGGGTTTGTACATCTTGACTATGAAGGATACTGTTGTTTATGGTTCAAATAATCATCAAGTTTTAAGTGCTAAAGTGGATGAAAGACATCAAATTTGGTTGTGGCATCAACGATTAGGACATCCATTATTCAGTTATATGAAACATCTATTTCCTTCTTTGTTTCGCACTTGTAGTGATTCAGAGTTCAAGTGTGAAACATGTGTCATGGCTAAGAGTCATCGTGCTTCATTTCCTGTAAGTGATTCTAAAGCTAATTTGCTATTTGATTTGATACATTATGATGTGTGGGGTCCAGCGAAAGTTATTTTTAATGGATTTCGTTGGTTTGTTACTTTTATTGATGACTGTACTCGGTTAATTTGGGTGTTCTTGATGAAGAATAAGAGTGATGTTCCGTTACTTCTTCAAGAATTTTGTATAATAGTGTCTACTCCGTTTCAGACCAAAGTTAAGGTCTTCAGGTCTGATAACGGGGGAGAATATGTGAAGCACACTTTGGCATTTTTTTTCGTGATCATGGTATTATTCACCAGACGACTACTCCGTTTACACCCCAACAAAATGGTGTGTCCGAACGGAAGAATAGTCAAATAATGGAAGTTGCTCGCTCCTTGATGTTGGATAAATGTATTCTTAATCATTTATGGGGTCATGCTGTTTTGGCTGCTGTGTATTTGATCAATCGTGTTCCAAGTAAGGTTCTTGATTTTCAAACACCGCTTGATGTGCTACAAAAACATGTTTCTCTTGTTTCTGTATCAAAGCTTCCTCCGAAAGTGTTTGGGTGTATTGCGTATGTGCATGTCTACTCTCATTAGCGGAGTAAACTTGATGCATGTGCTCTTTGGTGTGTCTTTATTGGGTATGCTAACAATAAAAAATGCTATAAGTGTTATCATCCTCCGACTCAAAAAACTTATATTACCAATATTACCATGGATGTTACCTTCCATGGGGAAATTTCTTATTTTGTGAAGCCCTCTTCCGACTCTCCACTTCAGGGGGGGATGGGGAGTGAAATGCAGATTCGAAGAGATGGTATGGATGATGTGTTACAGGCAGAGTTGGGAACAGAATCTATTATGTTGCGTGATTCTAATTAGTCAACTACAGATAGTGATCGGTCACCTGTTATTCCCGGAACTATTTCTACTGACGATATATCAGATGTGCCCAGCGAGTTGCCTGTTAGTATGTCTGACGAATTACCTTCTAATGATCGGTTGCCTGCTGCTGATATGTCTAATGAGTTGCCTGATGATGGTTCGTCCAGTGATGATTCTTCTAACAGTTTGGTACAGGATGGTGGCATACATGAGGTAAATTCTGACGATTCTTCTACTTATCAGTTGCCTCCACGAGCTAATCGTGGAAAACCTAAAGTACAGTATGAGCCTGATATGCATGCCAAAGCCAAATATCCTATCAACAATTATGTTTCTACTCATCGTTTATATAAACCATATGCATTTTACATATGTCAGCTATCTAGTGTATCAATTCCAACAAAATTGCAAGATGCTTTGTCTGACCCTGAGTGGGCTAATGCCATGCAAGTTGAGATGGAAGCTTTGGAAAAGAATTCTACCTGGGATTTGGTTCTTTTACCAAACGGGAAAAAAGCCGTTGGATGTAGATGGGTGTTTACTATTAAGAACAAAGCAGATGGTTTTATTGACCGGTATAAAGCTAGATTAGTTGCTAAGGGTTATACTCAAACCTATGGGGTGGACTATCAGGAGACATTTACTCCTGTTGCCAAACTTAATACTGTGCGTGTTCTTCTGTCCTTAGCAGCAAACCAGGATTGGCCTTTGTTGCTAAGGACAGAAGAACATGCACAGTATTAAGTTTGGCAACATGAGCAAATGTCTCCTGATAGTCCACCCCATAGGTTTGAGTATAACCCTTAACAACTAATCTAGCTTTATACCGGTCAATAGAACCATCTTCTTTGTGCTTAATAGTAAACACCCATCTACATAGTGATCTTAAGGAGGAAGTGTATATGGATCTCCCACCTAGTATTGGAATATCTCCTGGAAAAGGTGTTGTATGCAGGTTACGAAAGGCCTTGTATGGTTTGAAACAATCTCCTAGAGCATGGTTTGGGAGGTTTACAAGTTCAATGAAGAAGTTTTGGTATATCCAGAGTCATTCAGATCATACTTTGTTTCTAAAGCGACAAAATGGTAAGCTAACTGCATTGATTATTTATGTTGATGACATGATAGTGACTGGTGATGATCAGAAGGAGATACAACGTCTTCAAAAGTACCTAGCTACTGAGTTTAAGATAAAAGAATTGGGTAAATTGAAGTATTTTCTTGGAATCGAGGTTGCACGATCCAAGCATGGTATTTTTCTGTCTCAACGGAAATATGTTCTTGATTTGTTAGCTGAAACAGGTATGTTAGATTGCAAACTTGTTGATACTCCGATTGAGCAGAATCATTGTCTGGGCTTATTTCCAGAGCAAGTTCCTACTCATAAGGAACGGTATCAGAGGCTTGTGAGGAGATTAATTTATTTGTCTCACACTCGCCTTGACATTGCTTATGCAGTTAATGTGGTAAGTCAGTTTATGCATTCACCTAGTGAAGCTCATATGGATGCAGTAACCCGTATTTTGAGGTACTTGAAGACGGCTCCTGGCAGAGGCCTGTTTTTTTCTCCAAGAATGGTCATTTGAATGTCGAAGGGTATACAAATGCAGATTAGGCAAGTTCTATCACTGATCGGCGATCTACATCTGGATACTTTATGTTTGTGGGTGGTAATTTAGTTACTTGGAGAAGCAAGAAACAAAAAGTGGTGGCTAGGTCAAGTGCAGAAGCTGAGTTTCGTGGTATGTCGCATGGTGTATGTGAGTTGTTGTGGTTGAAAAAATTGTTGAGAAATCTTGGGTTTAACCCCAAAGGTGCTCTGAAACTTCATTGTGATAACAAGGCTGCTATTAAGATTGCTCATAATCCAGTGCAACATGATCGAACAAAACATGTGGAGATTGATCGACATTTCATTAAGGAAAAATTGTATGCTGAAATTATTATATTTCCGTTTGTGAGATCTAAATATCAACTTGCTGATGCTCTTACTAAGGCTGTGTCTAATAGTGTGTTTTCCAACTCGCTTGACATGTTGGGCGTGCGTGACATCTTTGCATCAACTTCAGGGGGAGTGTTGCGAGTTATATATTAGTTAGAGTGTAAATAGTAGTTTATTGTCCCACATTGGTGAAGTACATATGTAATACCAATTGTAACTCCTATATAGACTCCACTTTGGAGATTAATGAATATATAAGAAATTCTCAAACATTGTCATATATATTTTTAATATTTACCATGTTTAGTTTAATATTAGTATTTACCATGTTTAGTTCAATATTGATGACCTGCAGCTTGTCCCTAACAACGCTTGATTGAGATTTTATTGAATCTCATTGGATTTTTCAATTTTTTGATTTGAATTTCTAGGGTTTTGGTTGAAACGTTGGGATTTCTCTATCTTTGTTCAAATTCGTGAGCCCCGTTGACTCCTTGCCCCGAGAATTGTTATCCCAAACCATGGCAGCCTACAGCGGCAGAGCTGACCTTCATCCTTGGTGATCGCACCAAGCGAGGCTGGGTTGTTTTTTGTTCAAACCCGAGCTCAATTGGGCCTTGGTTTTCTCGACCTGAAATTTTTTCCTTTTTGGGCTCGCCTGCAGTGGCCTAAACCATTAACTCGGCCTAATTCGTCACTAGCCCATAGGGCTTTGGTGTCCCCATGCATAGAACTGCACCAGATTCCAGGCTATAGCCGGTGAGTTGGTGCACCTGCATCATGACACACCCGACCACAGCTCTACACAACTATGGTGCTCTCATGTACTGTGACACACATGATTACGTCTACCCGGGTACATGTGTCCACAACGCACTAGATCAGAGCTTCTTTTTGGGTTTCTACTTTTTGGCTTGATCAGCTCGAGCCCAATCTAGCCCAATTTTTTTGGGCATAGACCACGGCACCAATTTTGCTCAACCTACCCGTGGGTTTTGGTCTATGTTTTTTAGCCTTGAGCTTAGTTGTTTTTTTTTTCTTAAACAATTTGGGTTTTATAATTTTTCACCCACACTTTAATTTTGGCCTGAAGTCCAAATAATTAATTCAATTATTATCTAGACCTGAAGATCTATTTGCATATTTATGTATATATATTTATGTTTGTCTGGAAGAACATATAAACCTGAGGTTCATAATTATTTTGAAACCTGAAGTTTCTAGAAACATGCCCTGTTTGAAAACCTGAAGTTGTCCTTAAAAACATCACCCATGAAAAACCAATGTTTTTTTCATGATAATTTAAACCAATGCATATATATTAGAACCTGAATGTTCTATTCCTATATGAATGGATTGATTTTTTCTCCATTACGCTAACCACATCTTGTCTATTTCTTTTGTGATAGGAACATGTCGAATTTGAACAAACTCGACTTCACCGCTTTGGAGGTCTCTGGAAGAAACTACCTCAAGTGGGTCCAAGATGTGAAGCTCCACGTCACTGCAAAGAATTTGCATTCCGCCATTGAAGATGAGACGAACAACCCGGTTGGCAAAGTTAAGAAAGCCACTATCATGATCATCATCCGATGCACCGCAAACCGAGTACAAGCACTTTGGGTCACTTTGGTTGATCGTTTTGATCAGCAAAATGACATCTCTTTGCCTGAAGTAACACATGACTAGCAACATTTGTGCTTCCAAGACTTTAAGTCTGTGAACGAATATAATTATGAAGTTTGTCAAATCCGATCACTTCTCAAGTTTTGTAACGAGACCTTGATTGAATAGGATCTTCAGGAGAAGGCCTATTCAGCTGTCTCTACTACTAATATTGCCCTGCAACAATATGTAGGGCTTAAAAGTTCACTTAGTTTTCAAATTTGATCTCTGTTTTACTTCTCGTTGAAAAATAGAATTAACTGTTGATGAAAAATCATCAAGTTAAACCTATTGGGGCAACTGCTGTGCCTGAAGCATAACGAACCAACATCCCAAAAGCCAATATAGGCGTAGTAAAGGCGGCCAGAAGCCACCCCATCAAGGTCAACAGAACCAAGGCCCATCTAAATGAGGAAACCGAGCCCAGAAACGCCCTAACCTTGCTCCTAAGGCCCCAGACTTCAAGAATAAAGGCAAAGCACTTGACACAATGGATGCGAACATGTGCTATCGTTGTGGTTTAAAGGACCATTGGTCCTGTGTTTATCGTTCCCCTTAGACAGTTATAGCTGAATATCATTCTCGTCGTAAGAAATTTGAATCAAACTTTATGTAAGTGGATGAACCTAAGAGTACCAAGATGAATGTTTTTTATGTTTAAAAGGTCGTTACCCTATAGAAGATTAGAGTCTTAGACAAAAACTAGTTTTAGTTAAATTTTAGAATAATGGGGCCGATAGTGCAACCACGCATACTGTTACCCTATGGCATATAGTGCAACCATGCATACTGTTTTGCATGAATGCATCTATTTCACTAACTTCATACCTAAGAATGCACCTTTGACAACCCTCTCAGGCCTATCCAACCTAATCGAAAGATACGGTAAGGCACGTATAATGTTGTCCAATGGTACAATCTTGACAATTGATGAGGCACTTTATTCTCTACATTCCGGAAGAACGTTGCTGAGTTTCAAGAACATTAGAGATAATAATTACCACGCTAAAACCTATGTAGAAAATAGAGTAGAATTTATGTGCATAACTTCATACGAATATGGTTAGAAGCGTATTCTAGAGAAAATGGAGCGTATCCCGAATGGTCTGTATATTACGACCATACGGCCTAGAGGAAACCACTATGTGGCCGACCCTACCTATGGGACCGCGCATAAAATTACACTTTGGCATGATCATTTGGGACACCCTGGACGAACAACGATGCGTTGTATCCTTAAATCATCACACAGGGCATCTACTAACTTGAAGTTTAGGTTCGATTCAAAGAATCGCATGTCAAACCTACTCCATGAAAAAACTTATTATTAAGCCTTCTTATGACAAGATTTGTTCGAATCCTCCTATTTTTCTACAAAGGATTCAGGGGACATTTATGGACCAATTCATCTTCTATGCGGACCATTTAGATATTTTATGATTTTAGTTGACTCTTACACACTTTGGTCACACATGTGCTTATTGTCCACAAGGAACGCTACATTCTCCAAACTGTTGGCTCAGGTTATCCAGCTCAGGGCTCACCACCTTGATTATCTGATCAACTATTCGACTGGATAATGATGGAGAATTCACATCTAAAACTTTTGATGACTATTGCATGTCGGTTGGGGTTGAAGTTGAACATCCAGTACCCCATGTTCACACCCAGAACGACCTAGCAGATGCATTCATTAAGTACTTACAAAATATTGCTCTATCGTTAGTCATACGTACCAAGCTCTCGATCGCTGCTTGGGGTGATGCAATATTGCACACAGCCATGTTGGTACGTCTAAGACCTGATGCGACCCAACCACATATCGCCCTTCAGTTGGTTACCAAATACGACCCGACATATCACATCTGCATGTTTTTTGCTATACGGTCTATATGCCGATTTCGCCGCCCTTACATAAAAAAATGAGGCCTCAACGAAGGATGAGAATCTATGTCGGATATGATTCTCTTTCAATCATTCGTTACTTAGAACCTTTGACAGGTGATCTATTTACCGCTCATTTCACGGATTGTCACTTCTATGAGACAGTCTTCCTGTCGTTAGGGGGAGATAAGAAAGTCAATGTTCATGATGAACGATGTAAATTATCGTGGACAAGTCCCACTTTGTCTCATTTAGATCCCCGCACCACTCAGTCTGAAACTGAAGTGTAGCGTATATTAGATCTTCAGAGCGTAGCTCAGAGCATGCCAAATGCTTTGACCGATCTAGCGTAAGTGATAAGATCACATATTCTAGCTGCAAATATGCCTACAAAGATGAATGTACCAAATGTACAACGGACTTCCCTCTTGGAAGCCCGAGACACCACTTTGGCTGATCCACGTAGATTAATGGCTAGCCAATCCTCTACCCTTACACAAAAGCGTAACAGACCTCTTGGTTCAAATGATTCACACCCTCGAAAAAGGAAACCCATGGCACATGCCTCTGAATAACCTACCGTGAATCTGACAGTTGCCTACTCATTATATCCAACTTATGAGGAAATTCTAGATTACAAAAGCGTCCTTAGAGAGACGAATCCACCCCTTCATAATCGTGAGATTTTGGTTCATTATGCTAGCTTGGATGATGTTTGCTGTAAAAGATGAGATGGTCGTCGACGATGCATTAGCATATGTAGTAGCTACTGAGATTATGTTGAGTGATGACATTGAACCCCATTCTGTTGATGAATGTCGATGTAAAACCGATTGGTCAAACTGAAAATAAGCAATCCAAATTTGAATTTGTAGGTTACATTCTCTGTTTACAATTTTCCTCTGATTCAATCTTCAAATTTGATGTAGATGCGTAGGTTGTTGATCCAAGGGTCTCGATTACTTAATCTCAGACGAACAATTGAACGATTGCTTCAAGTTTTAAGCTTGAAACGATGCTTGGATGATCTTCACCTAAAAGATGCGGCAACAATGATGTTGATGTAGGACTTCGTTGATTCAAAGGTCTTAGTGACTTGATCTGGAATCAAATGTCGTTACATGTTTTGAGCTTGCAACAAAATCTTGAACGAATCGGCACAAGTGCTTGTTTATTCTTCAAATGAGTACTTCAGCTTTGGTTATGCGTTTTTCGAATAGAGCTTTGGCAGCGTATTAGTCTTCAAAGATTTGGTAGAGGTTCTCATTTTGTGAGAATTTCGGCCTTGAATGTAGAAATTGTCGACCTTATACTTATCTTAAGACCTTGTTTTTATAGACTTCTCAAACCTTGCCTTTGGATTGATTTGGCTTTGATTTGTGTCTTGATTCATCCATGGGCCTCTTGCCGATTTTAAGGAGAGATCCCCCTTTTGCTAAAATTTGGGGAAGTTTTATTCTTCCTTTGCTTGATTTGTACCACATGTCATTGATGACTTGTAACCACATGTCATTGATGACTTGTCTACTTGTGATGAGTCATATGCCACGTGGAGCTTTGTGATGTATTATTTGCATGCAACGAAATTTGCGTGTCTACAAATACCCCCACTTTAAGGTGCGTTGTAGGTATGTGCTTGTCACACGTAGAAAACATGTTTTGAAGTCCCACAATGTTCTAACTCAAGGGTCATCGTGTGACAACTCGTCCCTAATTTTACGATTTTATTAATTTTAAAAGGGGTGAATTGACAAAATTACCCTTAGAGGTGAAGGTGTTAACTTTCGTTAACCAGCATATAGTAAGATGTACAAAATATTCTTTTAACATACCTTGTATAACTCATCGCTACGAACATGCGGACGTAAACGGAATCAAATTTGGAACTGCAATGAAGATTTTACGGAACTACAAAGCATAAGGGCATTTTAATAAATCTACTATTTTAGATATTCAACTTTATTATTTTATTATTTTCTTATGGGATATATGTGTGCTTAGGACCCACCCACTTGGGTCACCTATCCCCTTTGTCTCCGTGTCTCCCACTTTCCCGAAATTTCCCATTCTTTCTCTTGCATTTGAAACCTCCCTCATCTCACTCTTCTAATGGATAATTACCACCTCACCATTCCCTCTAACCCTCTCAACTCTCTCTCTCTTTCATCTTTCTCTATCACTTTCTCTCTTACTCACCATTTTTCTACAGGAAACCGCACTTCACCATCACACATTTGTTGCTCTGGCGAGCATGACCGCACCACCATACCATCCTTCGTCATGAAACCTAAGTCCTGGGAACGTGACATTCCTCTTTCTCTCCCGAAGCAGTGGCACCATTATTGTTCAAAGATTTTTCCCGGAGAGCTCTCGTTATTCCCAGCTAAGGTAAGCTTTGAAAACATCTAAGAACTTCTTAAATCTCGTTTTAATGTAGGATTATGATAAATTTGAGATGTTTTGGTGACGTTTTGATGTAGAAATACCTCGGGGGAAATTTCCCTAGTTTTCCGGCAAAGACCCGTAAGTTGCAGGCGTCTTCCGGCTATTTTCCAGCCACGGTGGAGACCTAAAATGGTATCATTCGAACCCCTACCATCCTAGCTTCATTTTGATCTTTAAATGATGAATTTAGGTGGAGTTTTGTAGTTAATCCGAGTTGTGGAACTTTTTCCGACCATATTTCCCCAGAATTCGAGGACCTGCTGGAAAAGAAGAAGGAGAAAAAAAAAAGGGTCGAAACCCAAACTGGGCCCAAAACCCGATCCAACCTTGGCCCAAATCCTTAGCCTAGTCGACCCAAAACTTTGGGCCACTATTTTAGCCCAGTCCACTTCCAAATAGATTCTGGAATATTCCTGTTCCTTGAATATTCTTTAGGATATTCCTTGTGAGACTTTTTTGAAACTTTCTCGGAAACCCTTATTCGCTAATTTTGACATCTTGAGTCCATTTTTGACATCCATTTAGTGAAACTCTAAAGTTTTAATGTAGTTGACCGCCGGGGCGTCTCAGTTGACTTTTAGGGTTGACCGTCGACCTTCTCGTTGACTTTTTATAAAATTTGCCGGGGACCTTTCTTAGTGTATTTCGACGCCCTGATTCCAAATTCGCACTCTGTTTTCCCAAGTTTAATTTTTTTAGTGGATTTTTACTAATGGGTCCTAATATTATGCTTAGGTACGATTATTATCGATGACTTCGCTATTCTAGTTCGAACGGGTTCGACTTAATGACGTGATCTGTGAGTGGATCTTTTCTTTAATATATATATATATATATATATATATATATATTGGTTAGTTTCCATATATACATTCATTAATGATGATTTTGCTATATGAATGCCATGATTAAATAATGTTATAAGAAATGTTATACTGTTACGAAATATGCTACGAGATACACATGTAAGTTTATTATGTTGACTAAAATTATTGAATCGTTATGGCATGCTTATATTTATGTAGTCTGCTCATCATTGTTGCTCCCCAGTGTTAGTACTCGCCCAGGGCCAAGGCCAGTCTTTCACGTGTATGTTCACCTCTGCACCGCATGCTCGCCCTAGATTGAAATAGGTGCCAGTCTTGTAGTACAGGTTGCATTAAGAAACTCTGACACGTAAGTGACCGCGAATAGCGCCAGTTTTCACGTGATTGTAGCACTATAGCGTATATTATGATTACACCCAGTCCTGTCGTACAAGTTGCATTAGGCAACTCCGAACTTGTGTGCTAGCATAGATTGATGAGCATCAGTTCAGTCGTACAGGTCACATTAGGCGAATCCGACTTGTGTGCTAGTATAGATTGATTGAACACCTAATTTTACTTATATTACTATGTGGCATACTTATGGATTTACTATTGTTTTGCATTTGATTTCATACCTATACTCAATATGATTTTCGGGAAACTATACTTGTTTTACGGTGAGGGGTTATAATGTTTTCAAAAGGTTTTTACTAAAACTTTATTTTCAGGCCCACTCACCTTTGTTTTTCGCCTCTCAAGGTTTTAATAGCCGAGCTTTCGTATCGACGAGGATTCTTGGCAAATCTCAGTATGGGTGGCTACCTATGATGGTATAATCCTTATCCTACCTTACTATACTTTACTTATGCTCTGTCATCACACTCTCGCTCACTAGCGCACTGTTATATTTAGGCACTTTTAGGTTTAAATTTATTCACATCTTCCACATCACTACACTTTATGGCTTCGTCACCTTCCAGCTGTCGGCCATCATAGCTCAATTCGAAGTCCTAGTGGACATTTCGGGTCGGAGTGTGTCATGTCGAAACTTGATCTTGAATTAGTTTGCTTCTTCAAAGAGTCGTAGAGGCGTATTTCTTGAACGAGACATTTCTTCAAGGGTTGTTGAGGCGTATTTCTTGAATTGAAATGATGAATTTCATCAAGGGCCGTTGAGGCTTGATCTTGAATGAAATTTTTCTTCAAGGGTCGTAGAGGCTTGTTCTTGAAAGAAAAAAAAAAAATCAAGGGCCATAAAGGCATGATCTTGAATGAAATTTTGGAAATGGATAAATCGGCACATACTTATTGTGCGTATTGATTTTCCATAATTTTGACAAAATACATTTGGTGTATTTTGAATTTTTTTTCTTGTGGTTGTAGGAAAAATGTTTTTCCTTCCTTAAGTGGGAACCTCCTTCAATTTTGGTAATCAGGGTGATCTCCTTCAAAGTGTTGGAAAGCTTTGGTGATTTCCTTCAAGGTTTTGGAAAGATTTAATGCTTGTCCTTGGGTAAGTAGGATTTGCATTTTTTTTTCCTTTCCCTTTTTCTTTTCCATAGTAAAGAGGGTATTTTCCCTTTTGGTTTGGGAAACTTGAAGACTTGTCCTTGGTTTGGGAAACATGTCATCTGACTTTCATGCCACGTTTGAGGTCGATTTATCTTTTAGAAAATTCTATAAAAAAATGGAAAACGTAGCTTTATCTCTTATCTTTTCAGGCATATATCGCACACCACTAGGAAAAATTGGGAAAGCCTTCAACTCGTCATATTCCCATAGCTGTGCAGTTCTAATGGGAAAACAACTTCTGCGGGATTAACTTTGAAAACTAGAAATTTTGGCTTTAGGGAAAATTATGAAATTTGGATAAAACGATCATCAGCCTGTTTGCTTCCTTCTCTAATTGGCCTTGCATCAAAACTCCTCTAGAAAGTTTAATTATCACCAAAAATGTCCTGCTTGCGCAGATTGGCTGAAACTTGCCATTTTTTTGTTGGAATTTGCTTTCTTTTTTTGGTTTGAATGTACTTCCTTCTTTTGATTTTCGTTTTGCTAGTTGGTATGTACTCTCCCTTATAACATTAAGAAGCAATTGACCCCTATTTATAGTACAATTGGGTGTGTGCTTTTTGTCACAAAACACCCTTGCCATGTGCGTGTTGTTGTTGTTGCCATAGCTGCTTACTGCTGTTGTTGCCATGACTGCTTGCTGCTGTTATTGCCGTGGCTACTTGAAGCTTGTTGCAGTGCGTCATTTTTTACCATGTGATGTTGTTCAAAAGACTGCAATAAGGTTACACTGTGTAGTGCCTTTTGGTCACGGTTTTTCCCTTGGTGGTGACGTTGCCGGGCAGTGTAAGAAACTGCTTGCATAATCGATATGGGGTTGCGTAGTGCGATTGCATAGAATTTTGGTTTTCTTTTGCTATGGTAGCGTGCTTTGAAGGAACGTCTTGCAGCTGCCCTCTTTGCTGTGCTGCTCAAGCTTTGTGGCTGATTTCTTTTCGTTGTTGTGACTTTGTCATCGCCATCATTCAACGCTCACGAGGTTTGTCTCGCATGTCTTTTGCTTTATTAAAGCGATCTTCTTCTTTTTTTTTCTTTCTTGCTATCTCACCTTATGCTTATGCTGTCTTTTTTTTTTTTTTTGCAACCATGGTATTTTTCGAGTGCTTTAAGAGCAACACCATCCCTATTCTTATGAAGGAAGGTAATTCACAAGTTAGGGGAACAACATTGAAACTTTATGCGCCGTTAACTAGCCCTAAGACGCTTATTCTTCTTGCAAAAGACAACTTGATGCATATCGAGTCGTGGTCGTCCAAATATGAAGAAGAAGGCGTGCATGTCGAGGATTCTTATTTTGAATCCTTCACACCATGTTCATGACAATCCACCAGCTTCGTTTGAGCTTTTTAGTGATCATATCCGTAACGGAGCTATGACTTGGAATAACACCTTGTCGACTGTTGGAGAAGCCGTGTTTGTTTTTTGCTCATTTTGTAATACGGCTTTGTAGCCAAATTCTTCATTTAAAGAAATAAAGTATTCACATTCTTGAATTTACTCTTTATTCTTCAAAGTGTTTGTGTTTTTGTTGATGATGTGACTGTACTTGAAGTTTGGAATTTCAAGTTGCCTACGTGCCTTCGGTTAAGGAGGGATCAAGTCATGACGTTGTTCAAAGGGGTGATGGATTGTTTTTTATGGTTTTGGCAGTTTTGGTGGTGATTTTGATGATGATTTTGATTTTGTTTTGGCAGTATTGTTAAGCTTCAAGTCTCATTTCGTCAAGTGCTTCCAAATCTTGAAGTCATAGCTTTGCGTTTTCCTCTTCAATTAAGTCTTCTTGTATACCCATCCTTAGTGAGGGGATTTAACTTTCAAGCGGCAGAACAACTTCCACGCCATATACGAGAGAATAAGGTGTAGCTTGGGTAGGAGTCCTATGTGTCATCCTATATGTCACATGTATCACCACTACTAGTGCTTTTGATATCACATTGGGCAATCGTAGTGCCTTCTCGATGCTAAAGTGTGCTAGTAGGCTTTCTTTGGGTGTGGGAGTTTTCTCTTCCACAATGGCAATAACTTTGCCTTTTGAGGGCTCTTCTATCTCTATTTCAACCATGTGGTAGGCAACGGTAGTGCACTGTCGGAATAAGCCCTTCCACTACTATAAAAGAGCCTTATAGTGTCAGTTGTTGCGTCGATTTAATATAATATAGTGGCGCACAAGAGAGTTGCGACACCCACTGAATATGACGTCAGATTTACAAAGCCTACGTCGCTTTTAAACCGATGTAAACAGTTAATGTCGCTTATAACCGACACACATTTTAATAATTTTAAATACTAGCGTCGCTTTAAATAAAACAGTGTCGCTTTTAAGCAATATAAAGTATGGGTGTCGCATATAGAAGCTACACTAATTGTTGTTTTTATATATTTTAAATCCTGTGTCGGTTCTTAGCGACATATATTTTATTTTTTTTAATATTTTGAAACCCGGTGTCGGTTGTAAGCAACAGATTGATAGTCTTTATATACCCTCCCCCGTGTTTTCTTCTTCTTCTCTTGCATTTATCTCATTCTCATGATTTACGAAGCCTTCTAGTTCTCTCTTTCACCATTGCAATTTCTTCTTCCCGAGTTCTTGCAAGTTCATTCTTCACAAAGGTAAGTTTTTCTTGCTTGTAATATTTTTATTCTCTCTTTCACCAGTTTTTCTTGCTTGCAAGTTCATTCTTCACAAAGGTATGTTTTATGTTTAATTTTTAGATACAATTTATTTTTGTAGGGAATTTATTTGAGCTGGTTGAGTACATAAAGAATTGATCGACGACGGAATTCTTCTATAATTCAGGTTTCTATCACTAAATTCTTTAATTTTTAAATTGTATAATACACAAGTTTATTTATTTAAAAATTGTAATTTAAGTAGTTAGATAAATTTCTACTATTTTTGTTAAATTAATTAATATTTAGGCGAATTAATTAATTTTGTCACTTGAATTGTTATGAGAAAATGGAATGAATATTATTTATAAGCATTTATGTTAAATTAACAACATTAAATATAACATAAACTTATAATATTGAGTAATTTAAGAATATATTATGTTAAATTAAATTTTTTTGCACTCTAATTGTTATTTTAATTTGTTGTTATTTTGATAATTTTTTGTTGTTATTTACTAGAATGGATTAGATGAGAATAATTTCAATTGTTATGAGAAAATGGAATGAATAATATTTATACACATTTATAAACGAAATTAACAATATTAAATATAACATAAACTTATAATATTGAGTAATATATGAATATATTATGTTAAATTAAATTTTTTTGCACTGTAATTATTATTTTAATTTGTTGTTATTTTGATGATTTTTTGTTGTTATTTACTAGAATGGATTAGATGAGAATAATTTGAATTGTTATGAGAAAATGGAATGAATAATATTTATAAGCATTTATGTTAAATTAACAATATTAAATATAACATAAAATTATAATATTTAGTAATATAAGAATATATTATGTTAAATTAATTTTTTTTTGCAATTTGAATTGTTATGAGAAAATGGAATGAATAATATTTATAAGCATTTATGTTAAATTAAAAATATTAAATATAACATAAACTTATAATATTTAGTAATATAAGAATATATTATGTTAAATAATTGTTTTTTGCAATTTGAATTTTTATGAGAAAATGGAATGAATAATATTTATAAGCATTTATGTTAAATTAACAATATTAAATATAACATAAAGTTATAATATTTAGTAATATTATTTCAGTGTTAAATTAATTTTGTTTTGCAATTTGAATGGTTATGAGAAAATGAAATGAATAATATTTATAAGCATTTATGTTAAATTAACAATATTAAATATAACATAAACTTATAATATTTAGTAATATAAAAATATATTATGTTAAATAATTTTTTTTTTGCAATTTGAATGGTTATGAGAAAATGAAATGAATAATATTTATAAGCATTTATGTTAAATTAACAATATTAATATAACATAAACTTATCATTTTTAGTAATATAAGAATATATTATGTTAAATTAATTTTTTTTACAATTTGAATTGTTATGAGAAAATGGAATGAATAATTTAAATAAGCATTTATGTTAAATTAACAATATTAAATATAACTTTTGCACTATAATTGTTATTTTAATTTATTGTTATTTTGATAACTTTTGGTTGTTATTTACTAGAATGGATTAGATTAGCATAATTTTGATAACTTTTTGTTGTTATTTTAATTTTTTTTTACTATAATAGGTGTTGAAAATTAAAAGATTGCAATCGTGATAGAGTTCGAGGGTTAAAAGATAGAAATTGAAAATTCTAATAGTTATGCCTACATGATAGGGATTGCAAGATTGTAGGCATCTTAGTGTCAGCGTAATATTTTACCCTCGTAAACTGGTAAAACATGGACAAGAGTTGGTTGATGGTACCCCGAAATTTTGAAGCGTATACAGCTGGAATTAATTTGTTTTTGGATCAAGCAGTTGCAAATGGTGTTGGTCCTGATAAGTTTAAATGTCCTTGCAAAAGATGTTGTAATCGATATACTTTTGTTAGGAACACTATTATTGAACATCTCATATTGTATGATATGGATAAAGATTATAAAAATGCTTGATGGCGACATCATGGCGAGCAAAACATTGGAGAGCAAAATGTGGCAATTGGAGAAGAAGAAACAGGAGATGAGGTGATTGGCATGCACGACTTTCTTAATGATGTATTTGTCCAACCATTAACAGAAGAAGGTGTTGGGCCGTCTACTGAACCGTCTATTGGGGAAGGGCGTCCAGAAGAGGTGGAGACTTTTTTTAGGTTGCTTGAAGAGGCAGATCAAGATTTGTGGCCAGGGTGTAAGGAGTTTAAGAAATTAGAAACAGTTGTAAGACTGTATCAGATCAAGTGTTTAGCAGGAATGCCAGACGAGATCTTCACAACTTTACTGGAGTTAATTAAAAGAATGTTGCCTGAAGAGGATTATTTGCCTGAATCTTGTTATAAGGCAAAAAAACTTATAAATGACTTGGGTCTGACGTATGTGAAAATTGATGCATGTCCCAATGATGCATGATCTATTGGAAAGATACTTCAGATTTGACCGTGTGCTCGGTTTGTGGTGATCAAGATATAAAATTACCAACGCAGCGGATAGGTCGAGAAAAAAGATCGCAGCTAAGGTTATATGGTATTTTCCTTTAAAACCACGATTGCAATGATTTTTTATGTCGAAGCATACGGCTGAACATATGAGGTGGCATGCAATTGAATGTCCTAAAGATGAGTTTATGAGACATCCTTCAGATTCTCCAGCATGGAAGCATTTGGATAATTTATATCCGGATTTTGCGTCAAAAATTCAAAATGTCCGATTAGGGTTGGCCAGTGATGGATTTAATCCTTTTGGAAAAATGAGGAATGACCATAGCACATGGCATGTGGTGCTTTCTGTTTACAATTTGCCGCCTTGGATGTGCATGAAGCAACCAAATTTGTTGTTGTCTCTTTTAATACCAGGACCGCGCAGTCCTGGTAAAAAGGTTGGTGTATACATGCGTCCACTGATTGACGAGTTGAATGAGTTATGGGAGGTAGGCACTCCAACTTATGATGCGTATTCCAACCAAAGTTTTACGATGAAGGCTACTGTCTTATGGACTATAAGTGATTTTCCGGCTTATGGAATGTTGTCAGGATGGAGTACACATGGCTATAAAGCCTGCCTACATTGCATGCATGATAAAGAATCTATTTACTTGCCGGCAAGTCGTAAAATTTGTTATATGGGGCATCGACGCTTTCTTGAAGATAATCTTAGGTTTCGAAGGCAAACCACAGCTTTTAATGGTCGTCGAGAGCATCGTAGTGCACCAAGGCAGTGGACTGGTTTACAATGTCTTGAAGAACTTTGTACATTGAGATTTACTTTTGGAAAACCAAAGAAAAATGCTTCAGTTGGGCAACATAGAAAAAGAACTTCGAGCAGTACAAGTGGTAACTGCTAGACACAATCTTGATGTTATGCATATCGAGAAGAATATATGTGACAGTGTGGTGGGAACATTGCTAGGTATAGAAAAGTCTAAAGATGGATTGGCTGCACGTGCAGATCTTGAAATCTTGAACATAAGACGCAGTCAACACCCACGTAGAGAAGGAAATAGAACATTTCTACCTCCAGCTTTGTTCACGTTGAAAAGAGAAGAAAAAACTGCGTTTTGCAATGTGTTGTCTACTATTCGGGTCCCCAATGGATATTCATCAAATTTATCGCGATGTGTGCACGTGAATGAACGAAAAATACATGGGTTGAAAAGTCATGATTGCCATGTGTTAATGCAACAGTTACTCCCGCTTGCAATACGCCCGGTTTTGCCTAAAGCTGTTACTATGGTATTATTAGAGTTGAGTGCAATTTTCAGACAGTTGTGTAGTAAGAAGGAGTCTGAGGAAGGATTCAAGGAACTGAGTTCAAGAATTTCCTTGACATTATGTCAACTTGAAAAAATATTTCCTCTTGCATTTTTTGATATAATGGTGCACCTTCCAGTTCACTTAGCAGATGAAGCAGCTCTTGCAGGGTCTGTTCCCTATAGATGGATATATCCAATTGAACGGTAATTAATAATTTTTTATAAATTTTTTACAATTGTAGTCATAACTTTAATTTATAATTATATTTGTTTGTGTTTCGTTTATAATTATAGGTATTTGCAAACGTTGAAACACTATGTTCGTAATAAGGGTCGTCTTGAAGGTTCTATTGCTGAAGCATATTTGGTGGATGAGTGCTTGTCCTTCTGTTCCATGTATCTTAAAGGTGTCGAGTCTCGTCGTACCCGTAGAAGCCGAAATGAAGATGGTATTGGACATGGAGTGTCTGGTGGGTTATCAATTTTTGACTCCAAAGGATGTTATATGGGTTCAGGAGAACATGTGGAGCTCAATCTAAATGCTCTTGATCAGTGCCATAGATACATTTTAAATAATTGTGATGAAGTGAACCCATTTAGTAGGTAAGAACGTTTAATCATACGTTTTAATGTTTTATTGATTTTCTTAACTTTGAAAAATTAATTATCTAAATTTGGACATAATTGTGTAGCCAACATGAGGAATTCTTGAAAACTAAACATCGTCGAGAAAGGTTAACTATGCGACAAATTAAGGAGCTAAGCAAGAAGGAATTTCCAGACTGTCATGTTACGTCGGTTTGATCCGACGCAATCTTAGGCTATTTCGACGCAATGTCAGTCTATTTCGATGCAAGATAAAAACCTGTTGTGAATTATATGTATTAATGCGAAAAAAGGATGATTATTTTTTCTTATTTACAGTTCACGAAATTTTTTGAGTTGTTAATTACAATATTTTTCTTTTTATTTAACAATTTTATACTTCTAAAAACTATAATAATTATATATATATATATATATTAAATTCTTTTATTTAACAATTTTATACCCCTAAAAAACGATCGATCTTCAATTTGAAATATTTACGCTAGTGGATATCACAAAATCTTGTGTTATACTTAATGAAAGTATGAATAAACTCTTCAAGTGTTAGTGAATCTATCGTTTTGATGGAATACGAATTCTAAGAAACTAATTTCAACGATCGAACCGTCAAACATGTTTGTATATAATTCGAGATCGCATATGCCAAGAATTGCAAAAAAAAAACATTCTGAGACAAAGTAACGGGAAAAACTTTTTCGACGGTTATTAACGAAAAATCACGATTTAACGGTTATTTTAATTCCGATTTTGATGATTTTTTATATGTACACTCCTTCATCCTATATGAATACAGTGAATGAATGCGATCTTCAATTTGAAATATTTACACTAGTGGATGTCACAAAATCTTGTGTTATACTTAATGAAAGTATGAATAAACTATTTAAGTGTTAGTGAATCTATCGTTTTGATGGAATACGAATTCTAAGAAACTAATTTCAACGATTGAACCGTCAAACATGTTTGTATATAATTCGAGATCGCATACGCCAAGAATTGAAAAAAAAAAACATTCTGAGACAAAGTAACGGGAAAAACTTATTCGACGGTTATTAACGAAAAATCACGATTTAACGGTTATTTTAACTCCGATTTTGATGATTTTTTATATGTACACTCCTTCACCCTATATGAATATAGTGAATGAATGCGATCTTCAATTTGAAATATTTACACTAGTGGATGTCACAAAATCTTGTGTTATACTTAATGAAAGTATGAATAAACTCTTTAAGTGTTAGTGAATCTATCGTTTTGATGGAATACGAATTCTAAGAAATTAATTTCAACGATCGAACCGTCAAACATGTTTGTATATAATTCGAGATCGCATACGCCAAGAATTGCAAAAAAAAAACATTCTGAGACAAAGTAACGGGAAAAACTTATTCGACGGTTATTAACGAAAAATCACAATTTAACAGTTATTTTAACTCCGATTTTGATGATTTTTTATATTTACACTCCTTCACCCTATATGAATACAGTGAATAAATGCGATCTTCCATTTGAAATATTTACACTAGTGGATATCACAAAATCTTGTGTTATACTTAATGAAAGTATGAATAAACTCTTTAAGTGTTAGTGAATCTATCGTTTTGATGGAATACGAATTCTAAGAAACTAATTTCAACGATTGAACCGTCAAACATGTTTGTATATAATTCGAGATCGCATACGCCAAGAATTGCAAAAAAAAAAGCATTCTGAGACAAAGTAATGGGAAAAACTTATTCGACGGTTATTAACGAAAAATCACGATTTAACAGTTATTTTAACTCCGATTTTGATGATTTTTTATATGTACACTCCTTCACCCTATATGAATACAGTGTATGAATGCGATCTTCAATTTGAAATATTTACACTAGTGGATGTCACAAAATCTTGTGTTATACTTAATGAAAGTATGAATAAACTTTTTAAGTGTTAGTGAATCTATCGTTTTGATGGAATACGAATTCTAAGAAACTAATTTCAACGATCGAACCGTCAAACATGTTTGTATATAATTCGAGATCGCATACGCCAAGAATTGCAAAAAAAAAACATTCTGAGACAAAGTAACGGGAAAAACTTATTCGACGGTTATTAACGAAAAATCACGATTTAACGGTTATTTTAACTCCGATTTTGATGATTTTTTATATTTACCCTCCTTCACCCTATATGAATACAGTGAATAAATGCGATCTTCCATTTGAAATATTTACACTAGTGGATATCACAAAATCTTGTGTTATACCCAGATTAATACAAATTGGTACATTATATTTAATATTTGTGCATGTTATATTTCATAATTGTATGTTAATATGATGTTTATATGTTTTTATAATTTAATACAACAAATTATTTGCATAAGAAAAATTCATTTTAAACGAATTATGATAAGATAAGATAGGACGTTTGTGGTGATTTTAGAATATTTATCATATTATTTTATGAACTAGTTGGTCAATTATTTACAATAAAAATCAAAATTTTAATTACAAATTAACAGAAGAATGTTTGATCAAAAGTTTCAAAGTTATAGATGTTTGATTAAAAAAATTCAAATATAAGGCATCTATATCAAAATGATCATAAAATTATATTTCTGTTTTTTATTAAGTATTATGTATAAGTTAAATTTTATATATTAAAATATTATATGAAATAACATAACTGCTTATTTTTTAATTTTGGGTAAAACTTTTTTTTTTCTCCTGCGTTTCCATTTTGTTTTTAGTTAAACTCTTTTTTTTTATGTTGGGCGGGAATTTTCCCGGTTTTTTTTGCACGGGGAAATGGATTGGAAGAATTAGGGTGGAATTGGACGTGCGAATGAACCGAGGCATCGAAATAATAAATGGTTGCGTCGAAATAATAAGTAGTGGCGTCGGTTTGAACCGACGTAACTACTTATTATTTCGACGCAACCACTTATTATTTCGACGCCTCGTTTCATGCGTCGGTTTAAACCGACGCAACCACTTATTGTTTCGATGCAAGCATTTATGATTTCGATGCATCGGTTCATTCGCACGTCCAGTTCTGAGGCCACTGCAATGACTGTCAGTCAGAAGAACGTCGGTTCAAACCGACGCAATTGTCTTCTATTTCAACGCTAGGAAAATCTGTCAGACTAACGTCGGTTTTAAACGACGCAATATGACCCTATTTCGACGCCAGAATCCTTGCAGTCAAAAGTGTGTCAGAGGTTGTGTCGGTTTGAAGCGACGTAATGTTTGCATATTTCGACGCTAAGTTTTTTTACATATTTAAGCTTCTACGACCTATTTCCGTCTCTCTCATTTCACTCCCTTCACTCCCTCATTTCACTCCCTCTCTTTCTCCATCTTCTGTATTCCGCATTTCTTTCGTGATTCCTTTACTTTTGCTATGGATAGTAGTAGTGATCATCAACGTTATGAGGAACTTCATGTGGAAGAGGAGGAGGTCGAAGCTGGTTATTTTTCCATATTATTATTAGTTTCGTTTTTTTTTTGTGTTTTTAATCTTCTATTATTCTTATAAGCTGAAAATTTACATTTGTTTCCTACTTTTTTGGTGTGTTTTAATTGTGTTTTTTGTATGAACAAGGAACATCTCAACGGAGGCGAGGACCTTCAGTTCCCAAATGGACGAAACAGCTTTGTTCGTTTGATATGTCCGGAAAATGCATTAGTGATAATTCTAGTGCATTTTCAAAATATGTGGCATCAGAGGTTAGAGACCACAGAAATCTCCCATTGGCGAAGCATTGGCGTAAGATTAAGGATGTAGATAAGGAAACTTTTTGGAATAGAATTAAGATATAGGTATTTTTATTTTTATTAGAAAATAAAAGAATAATTCAATCATTGTTATAATATTTGACTTGGTTGATTTTTTTTATTTTTTTTTATGGATGTAGGGAAATATTGTTTTTGAAGATGCAGATATACCAAAAATGCCTTTGATCCGCTTTATGACGCTTAAGGTTGCTGAGCATGCACATAAAGAGTTTAGAAATAAGTTAAAAAAAAGTATTATACCGAGAGAGCAGCAGAGGAGCGTCGCCAGCCTCCTCCTGATGTGAATCCTACCTAGTGGGGTAGTTTGTTGGCATACTGGAGTGGAGATAAAACAAAGGTAATCGATGTAGTTTATTTCATTATAACTATAAATTTGTGTAATAATTTTTTTATTTTTATTTTCAGGAGGTTGTTGAAAAAAACAAGACTAATCGGCAAAGGAAAACAATGAACCATACTACTGGTACAAAATCTTTTGCAAGAAAGCGGCAAGAATATGTATGGATTGTACAATTTGAAGAAATGTTATTTTAAATATTCTATAGTTGTTATAAATTTTAATTTTAATGAGGTTTGCCTAAAATTGTTTGTGTGAAATTTTATTTTTGGTAAAGCGGAAGAAGCATGGGAAAGAAGCCGATCCTGTTACCTTTTTTCGTGAATGTCATACACGAAAAAATGAAACTTGGATTGATGAAGAATCGGAGCGTATAGGGGTAATTTATTTTACTGTGTTAGTATTTCATTGTTATTAATTTTTATTATCTATAGCTTATTTTTCTGTTTTACGATTGAATTTTTATTTTTAAAAATTGTAATGCTAGGCAACAATGGAGAGCAATCTGCAAACTTTGATTCAGTCGGGGCAAGAGGATAATGAAGATCTTAGGACCCAAGTGTATGTTGATACAATGGGTCCTGAGAGGTATAATAGAGTCAGAGGGTACGGTCATGGGGTGACTCCTGATATGGTGTCCTTTGCGTCTTCTTTGTCTTCTACATCAATTTCCTCCAAGAGGTCATCTAACAGTGCAATGGCATTGCTGATGACTCAAAATAATGAGTTGAAATTGAGGGACAAAAATAACAATAAACGAATTTCGGACCTAGAGAACAAGCAAAGTCAGATGTTTGCGTGGCTTTTCCAAAGATTTCAGCCACAACCACAACCACCATATAGCCCGGGAACCCAACAGTCAGGCCAGAGTCAGCCTCCTCCTCCTCAACAGACGGGTCAAAGTCAGTCACCCCCTACATATCCGTATGCTGGCCATAATCAGCAACCTCCGTATCCTATGTATCCGATGCCTATGCAGCCCACGACATACATGCAGCAGCCGCCTATGCCATACATGCAGTAGCCTCCCATGCCTTACATGCAGGAGCCGCCTTATCAAGTGCCAATATATTGACCCGAGATGGCTGCTCCTTGTCCTGAATTTCCAGCTGGGGGGGTTTGCTGAAATGCTTGAGGGTGTTGGATCTAATGTGGACTTGTCGAGGATGTTGGCATCAAATATAGGCCTCAAGGACGAGAAGGATCTGTGCCACGTTCAGGTGCAGATTCGGTTCCGTAGTTTATTTGGTTCGCTTTCTTGTCGGTTAAATATGACACTTTAATCGTTCTATCTTTTTTGTTTTTTTATGTTATGTTTGTAATGTCGGATTTAGTAGTTGTTATGACGGATGAGTTTTTGTATATTAAGTGGAACGTTAGATGTACAATATTTGTGTATTTTGGCACTATTTTTATTGTTAATTATTTTTATTAATGTATGTACAATATTTGTGTATTTTGGCACTATTTTTCTTGTTAATTATTTTCATTAATGTTTATTTTGGCCTTGGAATTTATTAATATAATTATATAAATTTTTTCTGTTACAATGAATTGAAGACGAATGCAGTTTGTCGGTTTTTTTTATTATTATTAACAAAGGTGGTGTCGGTTAAGACCGTTATTAGTTTGCATATTTTATTTGTTTAATTGTTATTTGACGTCGGTTTATGGGATATTAAATTGATTTAATATTATTTCAGTGTCGTTTAAAAGCGACAGTAGGATGGATATTTTACAATTAAATTGCTAATGAACATCACCTTAAAGCGACGTAACCTGTACGTATGCGTTGCTTTAAACCGACGTTAATTTTAGTGTCGCTTTAAAGCGACGCTGTTTAGTGTCGGTTTAAGCCACACAACCAATGCTAAAGCCCTTTCGTGACGCTAGCAATAGTGTCGCTTTGAAAATGCGACCTTACATTGTTTTATGTTGGATTTTTACCAAAATTCCGACAGAAATCAGATTTCTCGTCGGTTTTTGCTCCGACGGTGATAGCATATATTGGAGTAGTGTTCGGGAAGTACTCATTCAAGGAGATGGGAATGTGTGGCTCTTGTTCCATAGGTTCCCCAGCGTACGTTGGCTCAGCAACTCTTATGTTTCTTTTGAGCTTCCTATTATTGATGCGGTAGTGCTTTCTCCCTTGCTCCACCTTTGGCCGTGTGGCTTATGGTCTTAGCTTTTTTGTCTTTTTGTAGGTCACCAACATCCACCATTCTTCATCATTGGTAAGTGCATCTTGGTCGTTGGCGCCCTTAGCGAGGCCAGGGTGATTATGGCTCGTGCCTCAGGTGCTCTTGCTCTTTCGGCAGAGTTGATGTAGGAGTGGTGATAGGATTAAAAGCACACCACAAAGTAGCACACAAATATCCTATTGATTTTCCTTATTAAAGCTAAGATTTGTCAATTGTAGCATATGAAAATAAGGGTCTTTCCCGCAGAAGATTGTTTTATCTAACTACTTAAAATGTCACAAAAACTGGTTGCTGTCCCTACTGACCAGCCATCGAAAAATAATTATTAGACTGACTTACACTAATCTAAAGTCTACTAAATTTTATAAGCAAACACTAGACACACAGAGCTACACTTCTACAAATTTTTGGGATTTTTTGAGTTGATTTGATACTTAAATTAAATCGAACAAAAACAGGACAGAAACATATATTAAGTAATTCATAAATTAAGAAAAACGAGTTAGGGGTATTGCTATCCACCACCAAATAATCATGCAAACATGTTATGTTTCATTCAAATTCCTTTTATTTCCGGATGAAGATGCTCAAGTTGGCTCAATGTTAGAACTCAACCTATTACTCTTTCTTACGTAGTATGTTAAGAGAATGGCGTTTTCAACTTAACTTAGTCCCTAGCATGCAATCTAGAATGGCGTGTTCATAGATTTAACAAGTAGAAATCATTAAGAATGAAAAGAGTTTGAGTTATCACAAGGCATCGTAAGTACTGGCGTTGTCTTACTTATCCTAGAATTTGATTCACATGTTAATCGCAATTAACAAGTACTACTCTAGAATATATGTAGGTCCTCATTCGACAAGGGTAGGCACACACATATTCATAGCATTAGAATCCTAGATATGTTTACTACGTATGCATCCATAGAAAACAAATAAAGAATTCATCAATGAGACAAGTAGTGAACCAATTTTCATCCATTCATAAAAGTAATTCAACGAAATGTCATAACAAAATTGCAATCATATTCGGGGCTTCAAAACAGCCCCTAACTACTAAAAATTTAGTTACACACAATCCTTAAATAAAAACAAAAGATAGACATGAGTTTGAGAAGATAGAACCGAAAGAAATCGACTAAGGCCTTCTCTCTCCTTCCTTCCTTCCCCAATGCTGCTTTTAAACCCATTCTTGCTGCATCATTTTCTTCTCCTTAACTAACCCACTACCATTTAGTGATGACAATAAGTGAGAGGAAATGTGGTAAAACAATTGTAACACTTTAGGTAGCCTTTATGCCAATTACTCCCTCTTAATCCTCATTTTTAATTTCATTTCCTCTGATATTTGAATATGTGTCAGCTGACTTGTTCTTGGCTGCATCAGTTTTGGCTGCTAGATTTATTGGGTTTATTGCTTTCATTGCAGTTACAAACTGCTCAGCGTCTTGGAAACCTTTCAGTGTTAAAACGGCCATAACTTCTAGAAAAATGATATTAACAATCCGCGAAATGATCCAGAAAATAGACATCCGTAGATTTCCAAGCATATAAGAGTCATTCTCTAATTCATTCTGAGCTATTCGCAACTTGCTTCCAAAGTCAGCTGATCTGCACAGGTAGTTTTGACGAATTTGTTACTAAAAATCCTACTTGTGCTATTTTTCTTTTATTTGCTTGACAAATCCCACAAAACACAAAAACAAAGTAAATAGCTCAAAAATATAAGGAACTAACTAAGAAAAGACAAGTGAATTTGATGTAAATATATATATAAATATGAGCTTATCAAGTGGAAGGCACGACAGAGAGAGCTCTTACTCATTCAACATAGTTGATGTAGGGGTGGAAGGCACGGCAGAGAAAGCTCTTGCCTTGCTTCGGGTTATGACGCCCAAAGTGCCACTACTTGTGGCAAGGATGTTCTTGTTCTTCGCATTGATTACGGGAACAACTTGATCTTTTCTTGATGCCATATGTGTTTCTTGTGGATTTGAAGACAAAGATGAGAGGCTAAGAGGTCTCATTGGGCGTGCCAAATTTGTAAACGCAAAAATTCTGTAACGAACGAAACGAGAACACATGTACAAAGTAGATTTGTATTGATTTGAATTTGTAGGTTACAATATTTGTTTACAATTTTCCTCTTATTCAGTCTTTAAATTTGATGTAGATGTGTAGGTTGTTGATCCAAGGGTCGCGATGACTTAATCTCATACGAACAATTGAATGATTGCTTCAAGTTTTGAGCTTGAAATGATGCTTGGATAGTCTTCACCTCAAAGCTGCAGCAAAGGTGATGTTGATGTAGGACTTCGTTGTTTCAAGGGTCTTGGTGACTTGATCTTGAATCGAATGTAGTTATAAGTTTTGAGTTTGCAACAAAGTCTTGAACAAATCGGCACAAGTGCTTATTGATTCTTCAAGGGGATGCTTTAGTTTTGGTCGAATGAAAGCTTTGGCTTTGGTTGTGCGTTTTTCAAAGAGAGTTTTAGCAGCGTATTAGTCTTCAAAGATTTGGCAGAGGTTCTCCTTTTGTGAGAATTTCGGCCTTGAATGTAGAAATTGTCGACCTTATGTTTGTCTTAGGACCTTGTATTTATAAACTTCTCAAAGCTTGCCTTTGGATGGATTTGGCTTTGATTTGTGTCTTGATTCGTCCATGGGAGAATTTATGCATGTTTTGTGTCTTAATTTCAGCTACTTTCCCTTGCCTTGGCCGAATTATAGGGCTTGTTACCTATTTTGTGAGCAATCTTCAATTCTTGCTTGTTTTATGAGGAGGGTTTAGCTTTCTTTCAAGTTTTAGGAGCAATTTGGGCCCCTTGCCGAAATTTGGGGAAGTTTTATTCTTCATTTGCTTGATTTGTGCCACATGCCATTGATGACTTGTCTATTTGTGATGAGCATATGCCACGTGGAGCTTTGTGATGTATTATTTGCATGCAACGAAATTTACATGTCTACAGTTACAAAGCTCATCTTGTTGAGCAAGGCTTCTCACAACACCCCGAGATTGACTATGACGAAACTTATTCACCCGTTATAGATGTGATTACTTTTCACTACCTAATCAGTTTGGTAGTGTTTGAAAAACTAAGTATGCAGCTGATGGACGTAGTAACTGCGTATCTCTATGGGGATCTTGATACGAAAATTTATATGAATGTTCCTGAAGGACTTACATTGATTAGATCATATATTTCCAAATCCCGAAACACGCTCTAAATTTGGGTGAGGCGTTCACTCTACGGTTTGAAACAATCTGGAAGAATATGGTATAACCGTCTGAGTGAGTATTTGACTAGTCAGGGATATGTGAACAACGAACTATGCCCTTGTGTGTTCATTAAGAAGTCACATTCCAGTTTTGTGATTATTACAGTATATGTTGATGACATAAATCTCATCGGAACTCCTGAAGAGCTCCAGAGAACTGTCGTGCACCTGAAGTAGGAATTTGAGATGAAAAATCTAGGAAAGACGCGATACTATCTTGGTCTCAAGATAGAGCACCGTTTGGATGGAATCCTAGTACATCAATCGAACTACACCCAGAAGGTGTTGCACCATTTTAACGAGGATAAAGCAAAGCCTTCGAGTACTCTTATGGTCGTTCGATCGCTAAATAAAAAACAAGATCCCTTCCGTTCGAAGGAGGATGATGAAGAGATTTTGGAGCCTAAAGTTCCTTATCTAAGTGTGATAACACTTTATTATACATAGCTTAATGCACTAGACCCAACATCTCCTCCGCTGTTAATCTTTTGGCAAGATATAGTAATGCATCAACACGCAGACACTGGATTGGTGTTAAAGACATATTCCGTTACCTTAAGGGTATTACAGATCTGGGCATGTTCTATCCTTACTGGTTATGCCGACGTAAAATACTTATCTCGAGTTGATTCTTGCCTTGCTGTACCCCTTTATCTCGAGTCAATTCTCGCTTTGCTGGTTATGCCGACGTAAGATACTTACCTAATCCGCACAAGGCGCGCTCTCAAATAGGTTATGTCTTTACCATTTGAGGCATTGCAATCTCTTGGAGGTTTACCAAACAGACCTTAGTTGCCATTTAGTCTAACCATACTAAAATTCTCGCCTTATACAAAGCAACTCGAGAATATTTCTGGCTGAGAGTAGTTGTGGTGGGCCATATTCGAAGCTTTTGCGATCTTTACCCCGTCGTTGACGTCCCAATGATGATCTATGAAGACAACACAACTTGCATCGAACATCTCAAGAAGGGTTACATCAAAGGAGACGACACTAAGCACATTGTGCCAAAGTTCTTCTTTTCATATCAACAACAAGAGCATCGGAAGATTGAAGTCACGCAAATCCGTTCACAAGACAATTTGGCCGACCACTTCACCAAATCACTACCGAATGCGACGTTTTAGAAGCTTGTTCAAGGAATTGGTATGCGTAAACTTTGTGAGTTGTACCATTGTTAGTTCTCTTTGGAATTATGTCAAACTCAGGGGAAGTATCCAGAAGTATACTTGCTTGATCTTAATGTACTCTTTTTCCCTACGATTAGGAACATTTTTCCCATTGGGTTTTTGCTATCTAACGAGATTTTGACAAGGCATCCACCTTGAGTTGATCATATCTCTGATGACATCCCGTAGACGTTTCATTTGGTTTTGCATTACTCACGCATTTTCCTTAGACTATGGATTTTGTCCATACTCATATTTTTACCATAGCCATAGGGTTTTTTTTTTAGACTTGCTTCCTTATGCAAGTTCCTACCTTATTGAGACTATTGTGTTCCTAGAATCAGTGCCGACGAGTGGACTTCCTCAACTCTACATGATGCCAAATCTACTTGAGTATTTACACACTCAAGGGGGGAGTGTTATAAACTTTGTATTTAAGTGTGATTGTGTAAATCCTAGATTATATTTGATTCTAGTTATTCTTCCCTATTAGGACTTGTATTCCTTGGAGGTGAAGGATTTCTTCTTCCCCTTATTACTATAAATAAAAGCACTGCGTAGGGGGGATAACACATCCTTTACACAACCCTACAAACACGTATCTCTCTATATTTTCTCTGTGCCGCTGGCCTCCCTCTCCTTGTCAGTTAAATATAGGCTACAACAACAGGTTCATAGAATATATTGCATTTATATCTCTATTTATGACAATGATCTGCGACGTAAGCATCATTTTGCGGCTATAATCTCGTGCAGAGAAAACCCAGCTATGTATTTACCAATCGGATAAACATTCATGATCCTTTCGTTGTGGTCTGGTGATTCATGATACTTTTGGTCGATTTATATAGTTTTACTGACATCAACAACATGTATATCTTTGACTATAATTTGATGATTCTAGTTCAATGACAATTACATTATCTAGCTTGCTTGCTTGCATATATATATATATGTGAGTGTGACAAGCAATTTAAGATGATAAAGTGTACGTCACAAATGAACCAAGTAACAAAATCCAACCACGTACATAGTTAAAAATGTTATAACTTCATGAGAATTTTTAGAAGGGTTTTGTGAAAGGTGGTCGAAAGTTGGTCACTACAAGTCACTTAGGCCAGGTAAAGGCTGATGCATGCGACGCAAGAGGAATCTTGTAATAAAAGAAAGCTATGAATCCACATCCATTCCATGCTTTCGTATGTGATGGCCAACTTAGAAACGCAAATCCACAAGCTAGCGAGCAAGATAAAGCCATCATTTTAATTTCAGTGTGATTATGATGTTTTACAAAAAGCAAATGTGATTAGGGTCAAAATTTTAAGGGCCAGTGTGTTTTTGCACGTTGTGTAGAGCTCTCACACATGCACTTTGCAGAATTTGGTGTTCTCTACCCAACTTATGCGATTACGTATGGTATGAATTATAATATGCTAACTAACAGAGACTCTAGCCAGTTTTCTTTCACATGTGAGAGAGGTCATGCAATTGTGACTTTGCCCAAGTCTGTGAGAGGGGAAGGAGAAAATTAGGCCTTTAATGTGGAATCATGCTCGATCTCATCATCGTAATAATATAAACATATTTGGCACTGGCAGCCCTTATCCTCACAATTTATATTCTTCTAGAGAGCTTAATATATCTTTATCAATCATGTTACACTTTGATTAGAATGGTAAAGTCACGTGACCGTGTTCAGATAAACTGAAACACATTACTTGATTTTTGGATTTTTTTTTGGGAATTTTAACGAAAAGCACCCGGTACTGTTCACTTTAACGAAAAACCACATTTTTACACTAAAAAGTCAATCCTGGTACTATTCACTTTACCCTTTATTTTGTCCTTATCATTAAAACTCAAAGTTTCAAGTCATTTTCATTAGTTTTCCACTTGGGGGGTGGTTTCCATTTCCAATCTAAATTATTTTTTTTTCGGAACTAAAATGATCTTTTAATTGGATGATTTGGAGGAGGGGGAGGGGGGGGGGGTTCCATTTCCAATCTAAAGTTTTTTTTTTTTCGGAACTAAAATGATCTTTTAATAAGCAAATCATATTAAAATATCAATTTTAATAAAGATTTTAAGAAAAAAAATCAACTTTGAGGAAAACTACCAATCCCTTCTCATTCTATTTGGATTAAGCCACAAATTGTGGGCAAATACACTTGTAAGCATATGAACATTATATTGTTGTCCCATTGTACACGACCCACAGGTCATCAATGCCAGTGCCAGACATTGTTGCCGGTCACGGTCATTGTGGTCGAAAAATTGCAACAGTTAAGTAAAAAAATAATATGTGCAACTTTTCATCTTCAGTTATTTATAACCTAGCATGTTTTATTGAATGTCACATTGCGACCGAAAAATTTGATCAACTAGTCGCAGGAGAAAACTGAGATAGGTAAAAAATGTGATAAGATTGAGTGGCAATCATGTAATCATTTTGAATATAGTAGTATTTATAGAATTTTGTTGATTGACTTTTCCATTGGTACTTAAACTAAAAACATGATATTTTAGCTAAAAAAAATTTCAAAATTGATATTTAATCTATAAAGATTCCTTAATTTTCTTCCTGTTTTTTTTTTTTTCTTTTTTCAAAACTTCCAAAAACGTCAAATACTTTTGGAAAATTTTGGAACTTGATATTTCAAAATTCTTTAAATGATAAATCAAAATTTTAATTATCTCCAATAAATTGAGAAATCAAAATTGAAAGCCCATTCTAATTAAAATACTTAATGAAACTATCATACACTAACAAAGTGAGCAATTTAAGAGAACGAATTAGTGGAGTTCCTTTATGGGTGATATTGGAATTATGTGAGACTAGTGCTCACTTTAGTTTCCATGGGAAAACTCATTTTGTTTTTTTAGTCATTAGATCGTTTTTATTTCAACATCATGTAAAAACATTGTCGGCAATTTATGCTTGAAATTTCAATGTATTTTGAAATTTTTATGATATATTCGAACTTCAATTCAATATAATATTTTTCCAAGTTTTAGAATTTCATATGTCAGATTTGAATTGGGTGTTCAAAATAAAATAATTTTTGTCTGGAATTGAAACTTCTAATCCAACTTACACCCCTATACTATAGAAATATATGTTGTATGGCTTGTAACATCACACTACATGGGTGCCACATGAATCAAAACTCCACATTCTACATACTCATTCACTTTCTCTCTTCCGCACCCTAGTTTTCCTCTCCCTATTGCAACTTTCATCACATTGTAGTAACTTCCGAACATGTGCACAAGCATCACGCGCGTGAATAATACAAGAGTACTTTTCATATATGGTTCAGGGATATGTGAAAGCATAACTATGTGATGACTTTTCCTAGCTATATGGTTCGGGGGTATGTGAAAGCATAACGATGTGACAACTACATCAAGTTTTCAACCCATTAAGAAAATTATTCTCACTCAATACTACGGTTTGGTGGTACTTTTCTTCACTTGGAAGTGAGAGGTCTTATTTTTGAATCTCGTGAATGGCGAATTCGATACCAAATTAGGCTACCCATTGTGTGGCTTAGCCGAACTCCCTTTCCCCTTAGTGTAAAAATATCGATGTACTAAAAAAAAAACAAATAGTCTAATAGTAAAAATTCAATTGAAACTAATCAATGATCCTCTATTGTGAAAAAATTAGAATCCAGTCCCTAGTCACCAAGGTTCATAGATTAAAACCTTATTGGTTTTTAGTTTTTTGTCAAGGTCCCTTGACTTTGTGCACCTCAGCATTTTACTAATAACATACCTCCATGTCATCTTTTTTATTTTTTTACAAAAAAAATTTCATTTATAATTTCTCCCACATTTCACGTTCAAAAGGTTGAATAACATTTGTTACTGAAAATCCCAAAATTCTCTCACTCAAGTTCAACATTATTATATGGAATATTTATATTCAAATTTAAGTTTCGCCAAAAAAAAAAATCAAACTTATTTTTTCTCAATGACCTTCATATTGCATCATAACATATGACCATTATATATATTGCTACGAGCGCAATTTTAATTTTCTTGGGTACATTCTTTGCTCTTGTTCCTTAATCCATGTACCCAACTTTAATTCTATGCTACCATTATAACTTCTTTTTATTTTTATTTTTTCTAGATTTTTTGTACCCGTGTCTAACTTTTTCTTATAAGATTTATATAGTGTGTACCCTTAAGTAATTTGGTCTTATGATTTGCTTCCATTTTTCTATCCTTTAACCATTTTTGACATTAAGAATTTATATGGCTACATTGTTTTTATTTTTTCTCACATATGGGTTTTAATGTTGACATTGTATATGGGTACATTCTTGTGAATTACTATACAATTGTATATAGGTACATTCTTATGGGAACATTTATCTTTTACCATGACATTTTTTCTTATTAATTTACAACTATTATTTTCATTCAATAAAAAAACAATTTTTTTTCATAACTTATTTTCCGCATTTTAATCACCAATTTTTCATTGGCTTTAGGTTTTCTAAGGGTGGAGTTTGTTTTTTAGTCCCATAAACGTTAAATTTCAAATCTTATGGGATTTATATCCCATAAAATGTCGTAATTTATTTTATTTAATTGATTTAAATCTTCGGACAAAAAAAAAATTGCTTTAAAGGATGTCTATATTACAATATTTAATATAATGTTTAATTTAAAATATAAAATAGTTGATATGGATTATTAATGCTAACATGTTGATGTGTACAAAGTTAAGGGTTTTAATCAAAATTTAAAAACTAATAAGGTTTGAATCAACGGACACTAGTGACTAGGAACCATATCTAAAATGTCTCTTTAATTAAATACTTGCTAATTATTCATACAATTCTTTATTCAATCATTACTGCAGCCCAGAAAAGTATATGCAAGCATCGAAATAGTTGGATTAGCTAGCTAGGTATTTCTGACGATCAATTGAGTTGACTGGATTTTTGCAAAGATCTGTAGATTATCTCTAGCTTGTCCTTTGTACTTGCAAAGGAAAACATGAATTGTATATCATTTTTTATACCAAATTACAAGTGGGGTATCAATGTCCTTCTGTAAACACAAATTTTTTGCAACAAATAAAACAAGAAAACATGTACAAAATAATAAATTGTATTAATGTAAGGTTGAGAGTTACAATCTCTTTACAAAGTTTGAATCTTTTGATTTGATCTCAGGGTTGTAGAATTGTGTGTGGGCTTGTTGATCCTAGGGTCGAAGTAACTCGATCTCAAACCCATGAATGCTGCAAGGATTTGGCTTGTGGCAATGGAGAAACCGGCACGTGTAGTGGTGCTTGATGGTTCTTTTCGGGTGTGGCGAAGAATGTGGAGTGCTTTCTGAATCTTTTGAGTGTTTAAGAGTTTTGGAGTTTGAGCGTTGGGGTATGTGGATGTGTTTCTGAAGGGTCCCTCCTTTGTCTTGGAACCACATATTTATAGGCTCTGGAAGTTTTGATTAAGGCTTAATTTGGTTTTGATTTTAGACTTGATTAATTGACAAAATAACCGCTTGGTTCGGGATTTGACTTCGTAAGATAATCAAATAATCAATCACATTTCATCCTTGATTTGACATTTCATTTGTTTTAAATTTAAATCAATTAACTTGTTTGATTTAAATTAAAACTAATTAAAAAATTAATAAAGATAATTCCTTAATTACACTCCGTCGAATGTCAACGCATGACACCTTCAGTGACTCGTCCAGTTTTTTATGTCATATGTCATGTGTACAATTTGTGAGACACATGGAGTAATGCCACGTATGCCCTAGCACGTCAAAATTAAATATATTGTTGAATATTTAATTCACCAAAATTTACATGTCTACAACTTCACAAAGAAAGTGTATGCGTGTGTGTGTGTTGTCTTACGTTTTGTAACTATTGGTTAAATAACTAAATAAGCAACAGTTGCATATTTCATTCTCCTTTAAAGATTATGTTTTTTTTTTCTTATATATAGGAGTTTATTTGACATATAGAACAAATTAAGGAGAAAGTCAATCAAGAAGATTAGTTCATTTGCGTGCATATGCCTGGAGGACGCTCAAATTACGTAGACATGAGCAAACCAAGGTTATAAAGTTGAGTTTAATTAAAGAGTGAATAAGAAGAAACTATATATGTAAGGGATTTTTTTTCTTCTTTTTATTGGAGTTATGTAATATTTAAGTGTAGCACGTTGATCAGTGTGATAAATTTATATGGTTTTATAAGAATCAATTGGGGGATTTACCTGGTGATTATGATAGTTTTCAGCAATTTGATGTGTCCTGTGTTCAAAAAATCTCCATCATCCTTAGTGTAAATTAGTGTAAAGCAGCATTTGTACTAAAGAAATTCAAAACCAAAATAGAAATAGTGAGAGAACTACGATATAATAGAGTGTTATTCAAAGGCGTTACCTTCGTGAATAATTCTCAACAAAGGTTGCAGCTTAAAATTTGGGTTATTTGAGATGCATAAAAATTAAAGAAGGAAATGACGTTTAATTAAAAAAAAGGTGTTGTAGGCATAATTTACTGAATAATTTGGATTTTTTGATTTCGTCGGAGTAAGTATCTTTGCCCAGTATGTATTCCCATCGGGTAGAATTTGTCAGGCAAACACTAATTTCTGATAGTATATGTTCCTTGAGAACCCACGTAAATTTATTTATTTCACATCAATAGTGAATCAAATTGTTGTTTGATTAGTTAATTTTTATATCAGTGTTGTTTGATTAATTAAGATGATCAAAATTGAGAGGGGGTTGGAGGCACCGTGCGTACGTGCGTGTGATTTTCATAGTAATCTTTTAAAAGTGTGAGACTTCGTGTCTACATTTATGCTTGTGTTGTGTGAGTGTGAATGAATGAGTGGAGGTGTAAGAATTAATTAAGATGCAAAGATGTGATTGTGTGATGTTAGGATTTGTGATGATAATAAGTTTTTTAGTATTCTGGGAACACAACTTTGTATATTAAATGTCATAATTAATTAGTTTGATTTTTTTAAGTATCTAACCACTCTTAGTGTACCAGATTGTATTACCGACGTATTGAAAAATTCATCTCCGATGACGATGATAAGTAATATTGGATAGCAAGAAGTGATCACAAACATTGGGTCCCTTTTGGTGTTGACGGAACCAGCACTCAGACCCCACCCCCATAGTCCCCCGTCATCATTTTGGCCTCAACCCATTAGAGTTCTTGAGCCATTGCTGCTTGGTTGGTACGTGGTCAAACACTCTTAAAGGTACTCTATGGCTCTCCCGGCAGCCCAATCCATGGTAAGTTCTCAGCTCTCTCTTATTGTTTGCACTGGATGGTAGAACAAGTCAGAACTTGTGTAGGGTTATTCCTGTCACTTGAGCAACGTTAAGTAATAAATGTTTTAGTTATGTAATTGAGTAATGCTTGGAGATTAAGTTTGTAGACAAAATTTGCAATCTAAATTATGTGTCACCAATAAGAAATGAGCACGTTTATCAACACTTAAGTAATAATTCAATCACTAACTTCTAAGTCATTTAGTTTACTAAATTTTATCTACAAATTTAGTCTCCCTAGTATTACTATATGTAATTATAGTATTTTGCCACTCAATATGATCACGTGACCATGTTAGATAATAAACGTTTTGGTTATGTAATTGTAGTATTTTGTCACTTAATATGATCATGTGACAGTGTTAAATAATAAATATCTTGATTATGTAATTGTCGTACTTTGCCACTTAATATGACCACGTGAACCTCCTTATGAATATCCGTCTCTACAACAAATATTGACACCCCCATGATATTTCTTGGTGTGATGAAAAACTCTGCAACTGATGCACTACCAGCACCATGAGTTTCTGGTAATTCCAAATCACTACAAGATAATAATATAACTCATCAAATGTTGAATGGATGATATATTTAATTTCACCTTTTTTATCTAAAAAATTAAGTGCTTAACTACCACACCCGTTATGTAACATTACACCTAGAAGTCAATTGGTAGTACTAAATTTATAATATTCCAATTAATACCCTGAAAGGCAATAATTTACTAAACTTTTTTTTTTCCAGAAAACACATCATGCATGGAAAAGAGACTCCTAGGGTTTGATATATGACATCTTAACACCACCTGAGCCCATGCATGATACATACCAGTATTATTAGGGTATATAGGGATTGCCATGCCCTCATGTGTACATCACAAGACCACAATTGTTTACATGACACCAATATTGTATTATCATTTAATCCACATTTTCATGTAATTAGCACGTGGGTCACATTCAAATAATTTATTATTCCCAGCTAAATCAACAAGATTGAAATGTATTTATACAATACTAGATGCCCACACACAAAGTGTGTGAAATTTTGTGTGTGAAATATTTTACTTTTGTTTTTAAAATTGAAGGAGAGAGGAAGAGAGTGAGAGAGAAGTGGGAGTGGGGAGAGAGGGAGGGAGGTTTATTTTTTATTTGTTTACTTTTAAAAAAAATAGAAATGATAAAATCACCTGTATGTGAGGTTTAAAAAAAATTAAAATTTTGTTTTGTGAAATTACATTACTATTCTTAACTTTTTTGTTGTGATAGAAGACAAAAATGTCTTTTCATCCTATATTTTGGTTAAAAAAAAAACAGTTTATTAATATGTAGTTTAGATAAACATTGTATACATATAGCAATCCATGTCATCTTAATGAAATTTGTTTATCAATGTCATATTTGTTATAGTAATGGCAATATCTGACTCTCAATCTACTCACTTTTATTTTAAACGTCGTACATATTATCTGTCATCGCATTACACGCACATATTCCGGCTAGGTGATGGGTTTTTATACATCACATTATAAAACTAAAACGAATTTCGATCCCTACACTAAGCGATGAAAAGATTGAAGTGAAAATTATGTCCAATTGATCTTAGTCTCTCCCATGGTTTCTTGGTGAAGTGGGGTCCTTGTCAAAAATTGGCGGTATTATGCGCTACAAAAGCATGACAACTGAAGCATAAAGCTTGTTCCCACCCCAGACTTATCCGTCTATATCTTTTTGTTACCTTGTGTGGTCTGTGGGCCCCACCTCACCTCACAGTACACGTGTCGTTCTCTCTCACGTTTGCGAATTACACGTGTTGGCCTATCAACGGCCCACCTTCCAGTTCGCGTCGTCCTAGGGTTTCCATCACCTCCATATCCCCATGACCTCACTTTCTCTCCCTCTCCCTAGGCTAACCACCACAAAGTCACTCTCAATCCCATGCTCAAAATTAGGCCACCTCCGTAATCATGATTAACGCAGTAATTATACATCTCATAAACTGTCTAATCTACCCCTGATCCCGTTACGTGGCCTTCTACCATTGGTTCCATTGTTTAAAAACCATGCAGGCAACTGCAGCTCGATATTCCCCTTCACATACTTAAAACAGGGGCCCTGCAAGTCTGCCACCTCCAAACGACATTTAAAGCTTTATATGTAAATTGTGTGATATGTAATATGTGCTTGGCTGCAAAGGAACCCTCCGAACCCATAAACCAAAGATGGAGAGCACCGACTCGTCAACGGGCTCACAACAGCAGCAGCTGCAGCCGCCACAGCCACCACCTCCTCCGCTGCCAAACCTCCCACCTGGGTTCCGCTTCCACCCGACAGATGAAGAGCTAGTTGTCCACTATCTCAAGAAAAAGGCCACCTCCGCTCCCCTTCCGGTTTCCATCATCGCTGACGTCGACCTTTACAAGTTCGACCCCTGGGAGCTCCCAGGTATGCACGAAATTAAATTTCTTGCATACGGCAGGTGTATATAAAATTCTTTCTTATAACATGTGTATATATGTTACCGACAACAATAATACTGATTGTATTATGTGTTTCCTTCTTTTTCGTTTTTCTTTCTTGGTTCAGCTAAGGCTACGTTTGGAGAGCAAGAGTGGTATTTTTTCAGTCCTAGGGACCGGAAATACCCGAACGGAGCGAGACCAAATAGGGCGGCGACTTCCGGGTATTGGAAGGCGACGGGGACTGATAAGCCGGTGCTGACTTCCGGCGGTATTCAGAAAGTTGGTGTGAAAAAAGCACTTGTGTTCTATGGAGGAAAACCCCCGAAAGGAATTAAAACCAATTGGATTATGCACGAGTACAGGCTTGCTGATAACAAGCCCAACAACAAACCACCAGGGTGTGACTTGGGCAACAAGAAGAACTCCTTGAGGGTAATCCAGAACTAAGCACTTCTATAATAGTTCACTAATGATATTTAAATTTGGTTTTTGGACCCCATGGTAGAATTTGTACGTACGTTTTATTTGTTAATTTAATTTGGAGATTAATAAATTGAATTAATGTGTTTTTGTTTATGTGTAGCTTGATGATTGGGTGCTGTGTAGAATTTACAAGAAGAACAACACACATAGGCCGATGGATCATGAGAGGGAGGATTCCATGGAGGACATCTTGGGACCGTTGATGCCACCATCTATAAGTCATGTGGGCCACCATCAGAATATGAAGCTGCACCTTCCAAAGTCTAATTTGAGTTATGGGCCGCCTTTCATGGAAAATAACCAAATTTTTTTTGACGGGATGATGAGCAGCACCGACGGATCGGCTTCTACTCATCAGCTGCCACAAAAACGGCCAATAGTTCCATCCCTGTACTGGAATAATCAGGAGGAGGATGACCAGACGGCTGCTGATCCTTCATCAAGCAAGAGAATACAACTACACCAATTGGACACTGGTACTAATTCTAATGGTGATGGGATTAATGGCGGTGCTACTAATAACAATTCTACTTCTATTGCCAATCTACTTTCCCAGCTTCCTCAGACTCCACCATTGCACCAACATGCAGTATTGGGGTCACTTGGCGACGGTCTATTCCGGACGCCGTATCAACTGCCTGGGAGGAATTGGTATTCTGACTCCAATTTGGGATAGAGGGTTGATGAATTTGATGATTATGGCACGTATTGAGATCGATGGATCGATTGGCAAAGGTTTGAAGAAGATTACGATGATCATGTTAGATATATTTATGCTCTTGTTAATTAGGGGATCATAAATAGGGTATAAATTGTTTGTATAGATTTTGGATACTTAGGGGAGATTGAGATTTTGTTTCTTAGGAAATTAATCAAACGGTCCAGATAATGATGAAGAGTGGCATCAGCAAATTCCTTTGACAAAAAGGTAGCTGCTATAAATTCAGGTGAGGTGTGTTCTGCTGATAGAAATATAAATCTATATTTATTTTTGCTCCCTTTATTTTTTTCATATGTAGAGACGATGAGAGAAAAGGAGGATGAGGTGCTTGCTTTTGTTGTAGAAAAAAAAAAGATTAGATATGTTATATTTTTCTGTAGAATACATTAATATACACTTGTATATTAAACCTTATTGTAGAACTTCTATTTCTTCCCAATTATATTTATAAACTAAAGAAGGCAAAAATTGTACTACTGTGTTTTTATTTCTTTTACATCTTTATACTTTAACTTTCATCTTGATCATCAACCTCATATATATGTGCTTGAAGTTCTATACATGATTAATGTGTTGTGATCAGACATAAATTATGCTAGGTATAGCTAGCTAGTAGTTTCTTGCTAGGTTTTTGGCTTTCTCTCGCATCGAACACCATGAACCCACAAGGTAAGGATCTCTTCGTAATACACCATTTTCTTCCTCTCCACATCTACTTAAAATAAATTGTAAAAAGAAAGAACATGCAATCTGAAGGTGAAGTCCATATTATCTATACGCCTTTGTGGTATTAATTCTTCCTTTTCATTTTTCCAGATTTTCAAATGACTTGTTTGAGGTGAAGCAGTAGCAGTTTTATATGTATAATTTCACATGTACGCTTCGCATATATTCGCATATTCAAGTTAGATTTTACGGTAATATCATACACGAAGTAAAAAATTAAAAAGCTATCACCAGTAGTAGACAGCATTACAAGAAATTTCTTCTTAATAATTGGTTGGAAAAGAATTATAAACATGTAACTAATTTGTAGTATGAACATGGGGTTCCATTGCTTTTAATTAAATCACGCATGATTTGTTGTCAGATCAGATATTATCATATCGGTATTAAGGTTAGTCATGCTTTGTTGTCGTTAATTCTTTTAGTCACGGTTAACTTCGATAGTCAAAGTCTAATTACTTTCTGCACCCTTCTCCGTTGAGTGGTTCAATGGTGATTAGACTATGAAGTGTGGTCTGTCGATTTACTATTGCATTTGAGAGAATTTCAGCACTAAATAATTAAGTATTTGTATTAGTTTCCGCGCTAGTCGAAATCTTTTTATCCGATTTCTCTCATAATCCCAGGCTCCAAAACATGCTCCAATATCTTCAATCACATTCAGTTTTTCATTTTTACTCTATCCATTTTATGAAATTAACTAATCAATTACATGAAATCACTCATTTGAAAATAAGAAATACATATAATTAAGCATACAAAAGTAAGATAATTCAAAGAAAACAAATTGGAAAGCTCAAGTTCTCTTTTTGTGACATACCAAGTCACCATTGTGAGATTTTGCATGAAATAATTAGCTTTTAAAATAAGCGGTATGACATTTTCAGAAATGAACTGAACAAATTTTCCTTACAAAAGGGAACTTTATATCTTTCTTATGTCTCTTTTGGAGGTGAAAGACTGAATATAGAAATTAAGGATAAATTGTAGACGTGAGATTAGTTAAGTTTGTTTTTTCTTTCTAAATGCTAGGCTTAGCCAAGTTGGCTAGACTAAGTGTACTCCCCTCTAGATCTGAGTTCGAATTCTTCTCTCATAGTTTGGATAAATTTAATATAAAATATTACTTGTAAAGATTAATCGGAATTGTTAATTAATTAAAGTTATTCTTGATGGATGCTTGTGCAAATTACTTTTGATATCAAATATATATATATATAAGTGGAGATTGTACCCAGGTGACAACCCTTATAATTATTCTGGTTAGTAAGAGAAAATCGCTTTTATTCTTAGTACATAAATTCATATTCGTTTGTTTGTGTTTGTGTGAATCAACATCTTGAGAGAGATAACCCATATTAATTAAGCTGCACAAGAAGAAGCTAGCCTGAAATTTCAAGTATGGCATTGAAGAAAAAATATGAGTTTGCTTTTACCTTAATTTCCTACACCAAACCTCTGATTTATTTATTTATTTATTTTCAATTCATGATATTTCTATCTCCAAAAAGATTTTGAAGATATTTGAGAGAGTGTGTGTCATTTTCTTTCATTGGACTGATAAGACGTGGTTAAGTATATTCCATGACCTTTTCACACAAATTGACAACAAGAGGCTACCTCACAAATGGCTTTTCTTTTGTGCTGACTATATACGCGACCATTCTTGCAAAATCATCTACAGGAATCATTATCTTAAAACCACACAAATTAAATACCCTTTCATTACATACCTCTCTAAGGAAAGAGTACAAAACAACTTTATTAAATTTCGCATCATTGCTGCTTAATTTGGTGCAGATCATTGCGATCATGAAAATGCGCTATTATCTTCTTTGATCCCATTGTGGAAGATGCTTTCGCAAACCCTAGAAACCCACCACACATCTCGCCCCATACATTACAAGGTTACAATTTCCTAATTGAAATTATTTTCTTCCAAGATTTCTGAAACATTAACATCCTTCACATGAATATTAAATAACCAATCAGGCGCACCAAGTTTCATCTATGAGATGCACCATTTGGATTAACAAACCAAACCATCAAGTGAACCGCTCTCTATTACATTAACAAGGAGCAGAGGAATTCTCAACTGACCCCATATGTTTGGCTGTCTAAACTACATTGAAGACAATGCCATCAATAGTTTTCATTTCCCAGTTCTTCCCGGAGCATCCCGTCTCATATGCTTTCTCAAACATATATATACTTATTTGACAATTTTTTTTCTTTTTTTTATATACAAGCTGATAGCGGAGAGGAGAATTGACCTACCAATGACCTCTCGTGCAAAGTTAAATATTCTTGTGTAACATTCTTATGTGCAAATATTTACAATCTTGGCCTTGGAAAATGTTCATAAGAAAAGAGAGCAGACACTTTTTCTTCTTCATGCTTTAAAAAGAAAGCAGATCTAGAATTTAAAAGCTGTATGATTAAAATTAATTATTGTCCTTCATTTTCAAGACTTTTTCATTCTAGAAGACAACAAACAAAATTAAGTTGAATAAATCAATCAGACAGACAGAGAGAAAACCAGTTTCTCTATCTACCAAAAAGAAGATCCTGCCGATGCTAAAGGGTAGGTTGCAGTCTGAGTTTATTTGTTTTGGCTGGTAGAGTGAGTTTGATGAAAACCGAATGACCTAATTCGAATGGTTTTTTATTTTGAGGATTGCAACTTAGCAATTCTATTACCGTGATGAGTAATAATGTCAGACTGTAAAAGAACGTCATTGACAGCGGCTACGGACTCAGAGTCAAGAAGCTCCTGTTCCTCAGCTCCTCCTGCATTTACCCTAAATTCGCTCCTCAGCCTATTCTTGCTTGCTTGCTTAATTTGGTTTCCTTTTCTTTCTCTGATGTAAATTACATGGCCTTTCTTCGATTTTCTTGGCTGAATTTGGTTTAGCTTTTTATATTAGCACCCCATAAAATATTGAATGCACCTCACATTAAATTTTAATACTAAATGATTTATGTATCCTACTATGCAATATGTTTTAAAAATAAAAAAATTCTAAATAAATCACAAATCATTTTTACTATTTATCTTCATCAACTATCAAAACTCTTCCCACTCTTCATTTTTTTAAGGAACTTTCATGAAAAGGGCTTGGGCTAAGTTTATTTTAACCAAAAACCATACTATAACTTTATTTAATGAAAAAGTAATAAATTTTAATGAAAAACCCGTAAATTGTAATAAAAATGACAAAAAAACTTAAATTTTAATGAAAATGACACAATTTATAAAAAATAAAAAAAATTACGTGAGAGACCTGTACACTGTTTATGAAAATGAACACTATTTATGAAACTGAACGGTACTATACTATTTATTGGTTCAATTTCATAAATAGAGCCTAGTTTTTTGTCCACTTTTATAAATAGTGTTTAGTTCTTGGTCAGGTTTCATAAATAGTGCCTAGTTATTAGATCTAGTTTCATAAATAATGTATAGTAATTGATATAGTTTTATAAATAGTGTCTCTTTCTTAGTCCAGTTTCATAAATAGTGTCTAGTTATTGGTCCACTTTCATAAATAGTGCCTAATTCTTGGTCATGTTTCATAAATATGGTCTAGTTCTTACTCCAGTTTCATAAATAGTGTATAGTCCAGTTTCATAAATAGTTTCCACTTATTGGTTTAGTTTTATAAATAATGCCTAATTCTTATTTTCGTTTCTTGAATAATATCTACTTATTGGTCAAGTTTTATAAATAGTATCTAATTCTTGGTTCAATTTCATAAGGTTTGAAACTTACGTCGTTTATCCCCATTTTGTACTTGACCATCTCCTACGTTATCCCACTTTGTCACTTGTCAATTGTGTCATTTACACCATGTGACGGTATTTTTTGATGTGAATACTCTTACAACTAATTCATTGTTTCAGTGACACAACCGATGGTATAGATAATTGTTTGTTAAATAGTTATCACATAGTATCACTGATTGCAAGAAGAATCCCTTCTCTAATACAAATAACACATTTTATGGCATAAATATGCCATCACTTAACGTTCTGTGTCAATAAAATAAAGATATGTGAATAAACATATACACATATATTTATCTTTTTGTCTCAAAACATCAGCTTGACGACATATTCGTATTGTGTACAAATAAATTTCTCCTCTTCACATGTCGATGTCCAATGCATAAAAAATCATAGCCAAAAATTGAAGCACCCAAACGAAAAACAAACAAAATTTTGTCTGCCATATAAGAAAAAACAGAGGCAATTTGCTGATGTGGTGGTGTCTTCCTAATTGCTTAAGAGTAGTTGGGCCCACCACGACCTACCAAGTGGAAGTTGTTTGATGGAGTTTTTTGGGTGGTGGTGGTGGTTGGGGAGGGACGGGCACTCGGGGCGATTTGGATTTTTTTATTTTTTATTTTTTTTATCTTTATTATTAAATAAAATTAGTGTATGATTTTTTATTAAATTGCAAAGATTTGAAGCCCTTATCGTTAGTTTTCATTTTTTTTATGGTTATTTTCAACTAGGTTTATTTAACAGAATAGAAAGTACAGAGCATTTAGGAAGCATGAATACTACAAATTGGATGAACACAGAGATATCCGATAGCTATAGCAAACCATAATTTTTCATATGAAAAATGCCTACAAATTGCTAAGAGCTTTTGGTTTCATTACAAGGGCCAAATATTGCTTCATCAAATACTACATCAAATAACAACTTAAAAGTTCACATGTATCAAAATCACCATTGAAAATTAATAAGCTACACAGGCAAGCCCTTGCCTGAACAACAGAGTAGAACAAAAAACAAAATCATAAGACGTTTAATTTCTAAGATGTTAGAGTGTGATTCAGATGGTGAAGCAAAAAACTCGAGTCACAGTTCAATGAGCCAACTAAGCCGTTTAAAAATGAACAAAAAACAACAGAGTAGAACGAAAAACAAAATCATAAGACGTTTAAAAATGACCGTTACAAGATATGAAAAATGTGGGGTGTACATAAAAGGTGGGGTGTATGGAGAAAATGTGAGGTGTATGTTGAGAATGTGGGGTATGAAGGTATTATGGGGAAGTATATGGGGTGTATTAAGATAATTTTTAATTAAAAAAGTAAACGTATGGTGTATTAAGTATGTGAGGTTTATTCAACAATATGTGAGGTGTTAACATAATAAGCCATTTGGTTTTTGCTTTGTTTGTTGTGTTGCCATTTACGATTCAAAATTGGGTTTGATTCCTTTTGCAAAAATGGTGGTGATGGGTTCATGCGTGGCAAGAGAGAAGTGAGGGGAACGATGGGTTGGGTGGGGTGAGGGCCGTGAGGTTGTTTTTTGTTTTTTTTTTTTTTAAATTTTATAAATAATATTTTAAATTAATTAAAATAATTTTAATAATTAAATATTTTTATTAGTTGGCACAAGTTGGCTATCATGTCAGCAAAATATGGATCATGCATTTGTCACGTCATCACTTAACAATTAATTTGACATATTAATTAATTGAGGTATGACATTGCAACAAATTCATAAATTAAGGTATGACATTGTAATGTTTAAAATATGAGGTATGAGATTGTAGTGCGACCAATGGTTAAGGTGGTTTTGTGTAATTTACCCTATCCTTTTTTACTTGTATTTTAACTATAATGCTACATCCATATTAAAACCTCACAAAGTCAAACCAAACCAACCCAAATCAAAATTATCATCTGGTGAGAATCTTCAGTACTAGATATAAATGAAGCTACTTTCCTACTAAAAAGGTTAAGAATTATAACTAATTCTAAACCATATTTAGGACATGATTGAATAGTAAAAAAACCCATGTTTAAGCGACACATTAAAATGATTTTCATTATGTTTTATGCTGTTTGGATAATGAAAATGCACAAACTGACTTAAAAGTCTTCATTAAAAAAATGTGGCATAGAAGTCTAACTTAGCAATGACATTTGACAGTTGATTCCGAAGTTGTTCTAACTTCCAGGCAGAAAAATACCCCGACCAATTAGAAAGTACAATTCAGTCCCATGTTTAATGCATATGGTACAAAACTTGTTGGCAAGTACGAAGTTATATCATGCACGCATGTTTCATCTTTCATGCATGATTATGTACTCGTACTAGTGACAATCGATCACACAGTGTGTTTAGTTGTTAGTCATTGATTCATTGTGAGGTTCACTTGTACGTTGTGAGTTCACTTGCATTGCCATCTGATGACCACTTACGCACGACTGTATGGACAACAATTTTTGAAGAATAATATTTGTATCTAGAATGCATGCATATCACCCCTGGCGAATAATATATTTTTATTGTAAAACTTTCATAATTAGAAGCGTATGCTTTTTTAATCTACATTTGAAAATCATTTCTATAATAAAAATTATTCAAATGTGCCTTTATAAGGATGATCTCTAAATAAAAATTAAAAATATTGAACGGAAATTTATACGATAAAACCATGTTATACCAAGGAAAGTGATATGTACATTCCTCTCAATAGAGGGATGCAACCCTTGATTATACTATGTGAAGTGATATATGTTTACACCATTGAATCCGAATCCTCGCTGGATCTTTTTTATAAGGATTATAAGAATTCATGAATTGTGTCTATTTATCGTACATTGTACGGTCCTAAATTATTTTAAATATTTTTATTTAAAATTAAATATAAACAGTACCTGATAAAAACTAACCACACAATATAAAATGAACAAACATGATTTATAAATCTTCAAGATTCTTTCCTGAACAAACATGATTTATAAATCTTCAAGATTCTTTCCAAAACGATCCCTAGATGATCCTGTTGGTACACGATTTTCCACCTCATGCAGAACTTTCTTACGTATGGTCATACCAAACACATGTAAGGTGTTTGACACGTCCCCTACCCTGACCATTCTTCAATTGACACGTCCCATGCATTGACCATTCATCGATCATACTTTGACAAGAATGTTTCCGCTCCTATACATAAATAATAAAAATAATAAAAAGTCTAATATTTGAGACCAAGTCTTCATTTGGTCTCTGAATTCTCTTTTGTGAAGATTTTGATAATTTGTAAATTGTGTCATTTTATCGTAAATTATGCGGTTAGAAATTATTTAAAATTCTTTTATTTAAAATTGAACATAAACAGTACTTGAAAAAAACTAACCGCATAATGTACGAAAAAAAGATATGATTTACAGATTCCCAAAATCTTCTTAAAGAGAGGATGCGGAGAGAATCGTGTTGGTTAGTCTCTTAAGTCAAAGAGAATTACAAGAGATATAATATGTAATCGACTGGTCAAACACTCAGAGCCCAACCATTTTGAACTGGGAAAAGGTCTTCCCCTTATGGTCACTCATATACAACCATATAAGCATATCATATTATATATCTTCACAGCCCAAGCACATTACTCGTGATATATATTCTACATTCAAAAGATCAAATTACACAGACCACCATTCTTCTCTTCTCCTTTGGCTTTCAACTTCACAAAATGCAGAAGAACAACCCTCACTATAGTCACATTGGAGAAAGGCTACAAACACTCAACAAGAGTAGTATGGTGGCATCATCATCATCAGTATCATCCCCGAGGCCTCGAAAACAGGTTTGTACGTGCTCGAATCGTCCTGGGTTGAAAAGGTGTAGCCGGCACCAGTATGCAGTGCCGCCGGGAGGCAAAAAGGGGTTGAGGAACTATGGAAAGAAGGAGATTTTGAGGAGGGCATTGAGATCTACTCCAAATCGTAGCTTAAGTCTTCGGTGGTGGAATTTCCAACCAACGCCTAGTCGGCTTTCTAACATGTCAATGGCTTAATGGAGGAGCTAGCTAAAGCTGCTAAACCTTTCTTTTATTAAGTGCTGTTTTTGTTCCATAGAGGATGATTAATTATTTACCAATCTGTGTATATTAATTTTGACTCTGAAAGATTCTTGTTCGGTCAATGCATCTCTCCTGCAAATATGATCAATTCTTCCACAGTTTTTTCCACAAGTATTCTGTAAGTAAAACTATTCAATCTCACAACGAGGCTCGTGTTGATAGGCTAGTAAAAATAAGCAATATCGCCAAATCAAAAGACACATCAAGAACATGAAAACACATCTCAATTGTGAAAATTTTATCCAACTTTCCCCAAACTATACATATCACGTACATGTGCATGTTCTGAGATCGGTGCAATATATATACCATAAACAACCAGCCAAGGCATATTTCCACATCGCTAGGTATTTCACCTTTGCAGTCGCGGTCCATCATGGAATCGATCTTTTAGTCTTTACACACACTCATTGAGCAATTTCCCTCATGTATGTATCCGTCTCTGGTCTTCTAGTCGTTTTCAATTTCTTTACTTCTGATGGAAGGGGGAAGAAGTAAAAAAAAAAATGTAGCACAGTGTGTAATCTGCAGCTCTTATATACGTAAGGAAATCAGTTTAAAAGGGTTTGTATAATACCTCAAGAGGACCTGTGTCTGAAGAACTGGAATTTGCTTCAGCTGGTGCCTCGGAAATTCTTGCTTCTGATTTTTCATTTGAGTAACTGGCAAACAGAAATTATCAGTAATGTTAGACGAAAATTCTACCGAAGACATGATGCTGCAGCACGAAATTAAACACCTAAACCCTCAAAAACAAACTTTGTAATTACCTAACAAAACCATAGGTTTAAACATTCCAAAAATATTATGGTTGAATGCTTCCTATAGAAATTGAGAGCAATACAAAATGTGACTAGAACATTGCCTGAGGCACATAGAAATATATACCACCCCACCGCGCTCTCCCTATATACTATCTGCCATATATTTACACATCACATTTGCCTCGAATTTGTTTTTTTTTTTTTTTTTTAGCTTAACTTCTCCAATCAACTTTTTTTATGAAGAAACATCGACTACGGTGTGTTGATCGATCCATAGGCAGGGGAAGAATTAGAGTAACTTGTTCTAACCCGAGACATAAACAAAGACAAGGATAGAACAAATTAGAAAGAAAACATGAACAATTTTAGTGAGGATAGTTATTAAGCTCTTAAAGGAGGAAAGTAAGTCATGATCATCAATCTTTTCCACTCACTAGTGAAAGTACAAATTATCCATATTAAATACTTACGTCGAGAGTATAGTCACCCAGATTAACTCTACACAGTCCACCCATAAGAGCCTTTGTTCGACAGGGATCACACCATAGGTAACAAGATGTGCAAATGGCCAAAGCTTCCACCCTGCCTGCATAACAAATTACATTACAGAAATATGTCAATTGGTCAAACAAACATTTCTTTTAACCCTAGCTTTAACCAAGGAATATGTAACTACTAAAATTAGCAGCACTTTTAACACACGTAACATGACTCGGACCATAAACCATGAGCACTTTTTATTTCTCTGAAAAATCCTGCTTTTCCTTGCGTGTTTTGGACTTCAGGAAGGAAAATGCATGTTTGGGAAGGAAAAATCACATTTTGGAGTTTACGATTGACAAAGTTTTACCCTATATGCACTACCTGATTCTAAGCCCCAGCCAGAGAAAGCAAACATTATTGTTTAAAGGTAAAAACCCAATACATGTAAATTTTGTAAAGATAAAATTTAAGTTTCTTTAAAACTATACCCGCTAGATAAAATTTTCAGACAAAATAGATTCATGTTCATTTGGACAGCAATTTTTAACACCACGAGGTAAGGTCAAATATTATGGTTAGAGAATAGACCTATTGATAAGATAAATGGCACTAAACTCTTATTCCAAGGTTAAACTACATCACAGCGGAAAAGAGAGCTAACACTACATGGACACAAAACAGCTGACACAAATATACATGCCAGCATAAAGTTTAATACACAAACATTTTTTGATTGACAACTGATGGAACCTTGCTACAAAAATAGTATGAACTAACAATTCCAGTTCAAATTGATTAATGACTTTGGACGATCTTGACTTTTCAAATGTCCACAAGCTAGAGGACAGAGAATCAATTAAATTTCAGGTCGTTTGACTCGAAACACTGAAGAGCGCATGAAAAGATAGTACTTCAAAACAAAAAGGCAGAAGTTCTCTTACTGTCAGCATCGGCCAAAATGTTGCCTTAAGTTCACTAAAAATACTTATGGGAGATTCAAAACGCAAAAATCCCAAAACTGTAAAGTAAATGCTGTTCCAAATCGCTGCCCATACAGTTTGGTCGAAGGCTACTTTGACAGGAACCACCCACCAGTCTTGGAAAGGAATAAGCTCCTGAAACAAGTTTAAGTTTGTTTAAGGAGCCCAGGAAATTTGTCTTATGGATAAAAAGAAGAAAAGAAAATTTTGACTTCTGAAAATAAACAACTGCAGAAGGAATTTACCTCGCATAACTGGTAATAGTAGTGAGAGAGGGAACCATGGAGAGTAAATCCAACAAGACCTGATCTGAGCATTCACGTACGATCAAATTCAAGTTGAGGTTTTCCTTCAAAGCACTACAAAAATGATCAGACAAGCAATATGCACGTCAAGGACTAACTTCACCAACTGGAAGAACTAAAATTTTTTACTTCACAACAGCAACACACCTGGGCAATCCAGTCCCCTACAGAGTACACGACACCACTAATCACCATTTTGGCTAAAACTGGGTTAGTCTTGAGAGCTTCCTCATAAGCAGACCAGTTGTGTTGAGGTGCATACCATAGGATCTCATATAGAGTCCAACCCTGAAATGAGTACCAAACACATAAGTCCCATAGACAAATTGTTAAAAGTGCAGTGCACATGTAAATAGGAAATTATATAATCAAGCAGAGCCAGCCCTATATTAATAAATAGTTTAAGACATACAAATCACAAATCACAGCCTATGATGAAATCTCCTAAACATAACTATGAACTAATCAAGAAATTTCCTGAAGATAGCTATGAACGAATCGGACAGGACCAACTAACTGCTACATAGTCATACAACTCTAACCATAAGAGACAAGTCCTCTTCACCAAATTCAACTTCAGAAATGGCAGCAATCTCCAAGTTTCCCAGCAATCATTTACATCCAATTCTGTTTTCTTTTTCCCATCCATAACAAGCAACTTACTTATCTCACCATGCTTGTTCCATCCATACCATTCTATGACCTTTTTACTCCCCCATGATTGTCATTTTATAGTGCAAAACCATCCATGATTCGACATAACAGTTTCAGATCACGATTCCTTCGGATTAACAAGTTTGCATAATCACAATCCTTCAAAAGCAGTATCCACTTCATTATTTCCTTGTAAGTTATATAAGAACATCCCCTCACTCTCGCCTCCTCATGGATGATCATATAAAGATAACAACAGTTAATCTGAATATACAGCATCAATCCAGCATATTCACAACTCATCATAAGACAGACAACCTGATCCACACAGATATAGCTGATACCATCGCCTAAAATATCGATATTATCCCGATATTTCCATTGAAATTTCCGTGTTTTTGGACTACCGATATTTCTGATATCATCGATATTTTAGACCTTGATAGGAACTCTATGTGGTACTAAGTCACTTATGTATCTTACCATGCAATGTATAAAGTGTAAAATATTGTACTAATTCATTATATATAAATGATTATGGTGTGTTTAAACTTCTTTCATTAATTACTACATATTTTCTACACTCACAATATTTGCCAGCTCGCTATATAATCAACTTAAATCAGTTAAATTCATCATGCAATGCATTTCCTTCCAATTTTTTGTGATAAACTAATAGATAATTGATTAAATAAACATCCTGCAAAGTTTCAATAAAAATTTCTAAGTTTTTCTTACAATTTCCGTGGTTTTTATTCAATTTTTATCGATATCGATAATATCCTGATATTTCCATTGAAATTTCCGTGTTTTTTTACTACTGATATTTCTGATATCATCGATATTTTAGACCTTGGCTGATTAAGCTCAAGTTTAATCCACCAATTGAACTGAAAATTCTAAATCTTCGGACTCAAAGTCAAAAAGCACTCAGGCAATTGAAACCTCAGTGTAAAAGTGGCCAATGTTAATTACCAAAGAAAAATAAGCAACCTTAAAGAACAAGAAAGGCGAAAACCGAACTTAACTAAGAACCAACATCACCCCAAACCCATCTTCCTTTAGCATAATTCACATCAAGTTCTAACACACAATCACATGAAAACAAATAAAATGGCAATTAATCTCTCTAAACAAAATAAAATGGAAATTAAATACCAAAGAGATTGACTTACATGCCAGTAATCCTGAACGACGGTGATCAACTTAGTGAGAGCAAAAGTACCAGCTGCAAGCATAACAGCGGCATTGATAGTCCTATCTACCAACCTCTCAAATTCCTCACTCTCCCTCTCACTTCAAACCCCAGAAGACCCAAAACCACCAGCACCTTCAAACGATAGCCTCCCCTCACTTTCTCCGAACCCGCCCACCTGACTCACTAACTCCCCCTGATCCCCGCCGTCGCTATCCGCCCTGCTCGCCGCCACCGCCCCTTCCTTCTGGTCCGTACAGTCGGAGCTCTGAACCGGAATCACACCACACTCTTCTCGCTCGACCACCGAGTTCAGAAGCCACCTGCTTTTCTGTTTGTTTCTCGGGAAAGATGGGTTTCTTGGGAGTTTGGAGGTGGGAAAATTGGAGGTCGAGATGGGTTTTGGGTGTGCGGTAATGGGTTTTCGGGGTTTGTGGTTTGGGAGAGAGAGGAAGCTCTGAGCAGCTATAGAGTGGATGGCGACCATGGCTGACCGTTGGATCCGAGACGAGAGAGACCGAGTTGAGTTGAGTAGAGTCTGAAATTTGTATCTCGCCGCGTTGTAATGGCGAAATCCGATTGTTTTCGCATGGTAGTTGTGGCGGGGTACATTATGATCAATTGCGTTACGTTTTATGATTTGAGTTTTTTTATTTTACGTTGGATTCGTAGGGACTTCGAGATGGACGGTGGTAGAAGTTCTTAGATTGATGTTTAAAGAGGGAGGTTTAATCGTGTAAGGTTGTAATTCGGGGAAAGAATGTGGTGTAGGGATGTTTGCAGATGTTAAGTTTTTGAGGGAGAATATAGTGATGAAATGCAGTCCACGTGAAAAAAGAGAAAACTAATGACAATTTTGAATTTTATTGATAAAGATAAAATAAAGAGTAAAATAAATAATATCATGATTGATTTTTTAATATAAAAATGTAATTTTTCGCTAAAATAAACAGTACCGTAAGTTTTTTCCCATGAAAAAAGTAACTGTTTGTTTAACCAGAAAATATACTTAAATTAACAAATGTTGGAGATGTAAATTATTGGACGTTGACCTGTATATTCCTAAAGGACGCAGTCGTTCTACTCTTTTTCTCTTTCTTTTCCTTTTTTTTCTTTGACAAAAGTTTCATTAATAAGAACAACCAGATACAAGAGGTGTTAGATGGGTATAATTTCTCCGGTGGATGAGGGTTTTCTCCAGATTTTCTTTGTGTGTATTCTAGGGATCCTCACATTATGGCTATTTATCGTACATCGTGCTGTCAGTTTTCGTTAGGTACCATTTGTGTTTAGTTTTAAATAAATAAATTCAAAATAATTTCTGACCGCACAATGTACGATAAACGGTTAGGATGTGAGGATCTCTAAGATCCCCACAATTTGGATCTGGATGGGATCCAAATCCTTCTCCAATGACCAATTTCTTGATATGGAGATGGTTTGCGCAAGATACAAATAATTTTAAACCCCTATACAGCTACCACAATAAACGACCACAAACAAAAGTTCCGGATAGGATTGTCACAAAGACGGCAGACGAGACAATCCAAACACTAGCAACCTGACATAAAGCCATTGACAACGAGACCACATAAATCGCATAAGTGACACAAATAGATCACCGAAGTAGCACAAAATTACCAACCTAACCCTCTCACTGCGCTACAAACGAAACTTAAACCTAAACTAAAACCAATGACATGTCCACAGGAAAGACAAGAGTACAATCGTGGCAGGAGGCGTGGGCTGCAGCCTTGCAGGACCATATGGGTGGGTCGATGCCTAGGACAAGAAAAGTATTGGGCTTGGGTTGCAGAGGAGATACCACGACGCGCCAAAATCTCCGTCACATCGTCGTCGCCGCCGCCACGAGCCCATGGTAACCTGCATAAAATCATTAGCACCAAAAGATAAGATTTGTGAACACCGAAGCCACATGGATCATAGCATAGCAAAATTGAAATCATTTGTTCATCCTCAATATTCCAATAGCTATCCGCAAACTAAAGCAACAAAATGGGTAAGTTGCAACAATTTTCCAATTCCAACAGCAATGTCCACAACTTGGAGGGCATCTGCTTGGCAAAGAATAGTGGTGTGCGGAGCAGAGGAAAGTCACACCAAAGTCACTGCCGACACCGAAGCGACGTCGTAGCCAATCAGCACCACTAACCCAAAACCAAAGAACAAGTTGCATGCCTCAGTAAACCAATTCAACCGATAGAAAGCCTCAATGGCTTCGAATCTGCACAACAAACCACCATGTGTACCCGCACTACCACCGTCATGAACACGACCAACACACTCATTAGTGAAGGAGAAATAAAATTAGGCCATTATCGATGGGAAAGATAATAGCTTGACTCCACCCAACTAGAGAGAAGTGTTGGAGACGCCGATAGGGGAAAAAGAAATGGGGTGGGAGGTGAGGTGTAACGTCCTGCCCTGAATTATTTGCTTTATTTCGGGAAATAATAATATTAATGATAGGTCCAAACTAAACTCTTGTTTAGTTTGCTACTATTTCTTTTATCTTACTTCTAAATCTGCAAACGATTTAATTCCCATAAAATTAACCATGTTTTTAATTACCATAACAATCAATTAAGTTATCAACTTAATTTCCTAAATTCTTCTATCAAGCAACCTCTAATTCAAAGATTAATTCTTGAATATTTAATCTTACTGGTATTATGGCTGCATCTAACGTCTCGTTAGACTGCCTACGTACCCTAAACAGGGATCAATACATTCGTAGTTCACAAATTTCAATTCTATTAAACTTTGATATTTCTACACATAACTAACAATCACCATCTAGCTTCAAACAAGTGTATTACATTAAATGCTTATTAAATTTAGTTCCAGAACATCAAAATTAGCTTAAAAATACGGCGTCGGCTCCCTGGTCACACGCCGTCACCGGTGGCGGTCGGCCGCACCGAATTCGCCGGAAAATATCAACTATCTCCAAAAATTACCAAATTTTACAAGAAAGTAGATCTTAGTGAGAGGAACAACTTTCATACATACGGCCAAGCCCAATTTGTCCAGGAAACACCTCAAATCGGCCATGAACCGAAACCCTTGAATTTGGGAGTGTTCAATTCGACCTCAAAGTAACTCCGACGACCCTAAACTTGTTTGGGCTTTGTTCCACAACTCAAAAGGAGTCTAATGGTGGTGGAATTGGACTTAAGTAGTTTCAAATTTTGCGTAATTTGAACCCAAAGCCGCCACACCCCACCATGCGGGTTCTACCCATTTCAAGTTCAAATCCCATGATTTTTTAGGTGTAATAGGAAGAGGGAAGGTTATGAAGGGTTTTTACAATGGTTAACTTGATGTAATTCACCAGAAAAAGTGACCAAATCCTACCAAAAAATCACAATAGGCCCGATCGGGTCGGGTCCGATCCTTGGGTCGCGGGATCCCCTGCTCCCCCTTCTCTCCTCCCCCATTGGTCCTCCTTCCTCTCCTTTTCCCTCCTTTTTCTCCTTTCTATCATTTTCTTTTAATCACAACCATCCATTTTGTTTCTTCCTTTCATACCAGCCACACACGTGGCTTTTTCACATGGCTCCAGATTTTCTGGAGCCTTCTAAAGATATTTAAAATTACCAATTTATCCCCGACTTTAAACGTTAATAACTTCTTCGTTTTAACTCCGTTTCACGAACAGTTTGCGCCTACGCGTTCGTAAGATATAGCTCTATTCAAAAATATAAATTTTGACCTCGAAAGGTCTACGTATTTTAAATAATTAATGTCTAAACTTTAAACCTGGTAACTAGTTTAATTTAAAACTAAAATTTTATGAATTAATATAAATTCTCAATTCTTTTCACATATTCATAATTATGAATACCAAATTCATATATTTAAATTTTTCAGGGTATTACATGAGGCGCAGGGGAGGGATCAGTCATGGGGGAAGAAGATATAAAGGAAGAACAAACAAGTAAAGGTGAGGAAGGAGGATAGAGGGAAAAAGGGGAAAAGGGAGATAGGCTAAAAGAAAGGGGAAAAGGGCTGCCGCTAGCCCCAAGCTGGAGCAAGGGGCCGGCGACTGTGAAGCTTCTAGATTAGGGTTGGTTTGGAAGGGTTTAGAGAGAGATGAGTGATTGTTTTTCAAGCTCTCAAAAAAAAATTCTTTTCTTCTTTTCTTTTTTCTTTCTACTTAGTGAAGAAAGTTGAGTCGTTGAAAATTCACCATAAAACTAATTGATAGAATAGGGAGAAATTCAATTACTTAAATACATGTCATGAAAAACGTTAAGGTTTTACCATAAAATCAACTGACAATATGGAAAAAAACTCAATTGCTTATAAGCACATACTACATTTCTATTTTCACCAATGTGGAACTCTTATACTTTCACATCTACACACATAACATTAAATTGGCACATGATTGCCACCAAAACAAAAAATTTAATTGGCACATTATGCAAATTAGACAATATCGACAGTAGTAGAGTGAAGGAGAAGTAGTACACTTAGGGTGCGTTTGTTGCACCGGACTATCTCGGACCGGACTTATTTCAGGAACTAAGCTGGACTGGCTTGGACTAGACTAAGTTGGACTAACTTAGTGAGGCGTTTGATGCAGTGTCGGACTAACAAACTAATAATTTTCTTTTTCTTTTTCCTTTTCCTTTTTTTGGAACACTTCCCTTTCATTTCTCTCATTTTTTTCAGAACTCTATCGCATGAACACTCTCTCCCTCTTTTGAAAATAGGTTAGTTTTTCAGAACACTCTCTCTCGGATTTGTAATTAGTGATTCGAATTTGGGTTTCACAATTCGAAGATTGGTTTTGCACTTCCACCGAATCTAGGTTTTTTTATTCCATCGAGTTTGTGCAGATGTGCACAAGACTAAGATGAAGCTATGGTTGCATATGGAAGTGGGCGTCGACAATGGTTGTTAGCCTGCTAAGTTCTCTGTCTTTGTCTACCAGCGAAGGCCTAGGCGAGCTTGGAAATGAACAGACAACGACAAGAGCAGAGAGAGCAAAGAAGAGAGAGAAAAAACGCAACTTGATTATGGGTTCTTCAAGATTCAAAATGAGCAGAAGAAGAGTTTGAGACTTTGGGTTCTCCGCAATTCAAAACGAACGAACAAAGAGTTGGTGACTCTGGGTTCTGGGCTTTGGGTTATCTGAGATTCGAAATGAGCGGACGAAGAGTTGGCAATTCTGGGTTCTCCACGATTCAAAACGAGATAACTTGATTCTAGATTCTAGGTTCTCCGCGTTTCTGGGTTGGCAGGTGTAGGCAATGTTGGTGAAGCCAGCAGACGAGGTCTTAACAATCCCATGGTATTCTGAGGGTCACACTAAGACCTCCTATTAAAGGAGATAGTCCATGCGAGTCCCACTTTATCCCATTAAACTTAGTCCGTGTAAGTAACAAACACAGGACAACTACACTAATGTGTAGTCCAGTCTAGTGAAGGGTAACGAGCCCAAAAAAAGCACCCTTAGAGCAACTCAACTTGTTCTACCTAGACTAGAAGGTGGGGGGGGGGCTAGGCAATCACTGTCACGTATAATAAAATTTAGACCATCTACAAATAAAAATGTTGAAATCACACGACATCAAAAGTTGTCACTCAAGTCGAGCTCACTAACGCATGTGGGCACACATGAAAAAGGGAATAACATGACTGACGGCATATTGTTTTTGGGTAGCGGCCTAGGCTAAATTGTCTTGGGTTTCTGCCTAGGTCCATGGGCTCCACCAACATACGAAGGTTATAGACCACCATCAGAGTTTGTTTTGGAAAACACCAATGAAGTTGCTTTTTTTTTCTTTTTTTTCTTTTTTTTCTTTTTTTTGAAATCAAGTAGGATATTCATTTCATGGTGGAAAAACATACAAGCAAATGGAAATGGTGCTAACAATGGGCCTCAATAAAAACCTTCCCGGTACATAAAACCGGAATGAAGAGAAAAAGAGCGTCCCGCACCAACAAAATTAAGAATTCAAATTATCTTCCAAAAGTATCAACAATTACATCAAAGAGTTCTTCAAATCATGAAACTGATTGCTCCAAAGTTAAACCTTTGCAAGCTAGCCGATGAGCCACAGTATTAGCATCTCGTCGCACAAAGTGTGCCTTCCACTGTTGGAACGGTTGTAAAAGCAAATGTATATCAGACAAGACATGCCCAAGAGGTCCATGATTCACATCCAAATCAATATTCTATTTTAGGTATATTTTTCAATGTTTCTTCACTTCTGACATGCGGTGTTATGGGTGGGCGCAGATAAGTTGGTTTGGCTTAACACAAAAAATATAACCGAACCATCTAGTTTTCAACGGTTCAGTTTAATTCGGTTTTGACTAATACCATTATTGAAACAGAACCACTGGAATAAGCCAATTATCAAAGATGGCCACTGTATATTTCACTTTAGATAGAAGATAATTTTTTCAATGTGTGTATTATAAAAGCACTTCTAGCATAAGTGTTTATGATTATATATTACTGTTTTCTAGGGAAGCAATCTCATATGTTGGTCTATAACTTTAGATGCCAATATTGAAGCTGAATGCACGAATAGATCATCTACAAGTTTTGAGGGTTTAATACATCATTCCTTAACATACCTATCTTTTGAGTTATCCTCGATTCCAAGTTTCACCATAATGGTTTAACACAATTTTTTCTATGCACCTGATGTAGGTTCAATTTTTACTCTCCTCTTCCCCTCATAACTAGGCCATCTCCAAACGAATGGTCCAGAGGGCTGAAAATAGCCTGAAAACCATCTCCAACTGAGGGCTAGGTGGACCCACAGGACAAAAAAATGGCCAAAGGGCCAACCGGCTGGCCCAACCCAACCAGCCAGCCAGGCCCCAAATTTGAATGTAACGGCTAGCTGATGTCAACTAGCCATTATATTTAAATTGACACATCCCGACCCGAAATGTCCACCTGGACTTCGAATCGAGCTATGCTAGTCGACACCCAGAGAGTGATGAAACCATAAAGTGTAGTGATGTGGAAAAAAATGGATAAATTTAAACATAAAAGTGCCTAAATACAAGAATGCGCTGGTGAGCGGGAATGAACCCATTTCACACGTGATGTCAGAGCATAAGTAAAGTACAGTAAAGGTAATAGAGGAATTATACCATTGGTAGTATTTCCATCACAACAGTTTGCCAAAAATCCTCGTCGACACGATAGCTCAACCACTAAAACTTGGAGGGGCGAAAAACAAGGGTGAGTGGGCCTAAAAAATAAATTTTATAAAAACCTTTTTGAAAACATTATAACTCATCGCCGTAAAACAAGTATAGTTTCCAAAATATACATACTACGTATAGCATGAAAATACTTACCGTAGCCAACAATATCTCAATAATGCAATGTGTCACAACATTTCGTAAATAAACACATAAGGTCTAGTAATCACAATATCCTACCCAACTAAACATATCACATCAAGTGCTCATCGACATATGCTGACACACGAGTTCATGCAGAGGTATTTTGACATGAACATGACTGGGTGTAATAATGATATATGCTCTACTACTACAATCACGTGAATACTGGCGCTATGCGCAGCACATACGAGTCGTAATTGCCTATAGCAATCTAGGACAGGACTGGCACCTACAATGGATCCAAAGTGAGCGTACGATGCAATGTGCACATACACGTGAAAGACTGGCCTTGGCCCAAGCGAGTACTAACACCGGTGCAGCAATGATGAGTAGATAACATAAATATAATCATGCCACAGTGATTCGATAATTCTAGTCAACATAAAATTATTCATAGTTGTAAGTTTAGCTAAGGTATCCTGTATAATTTATAATGATTTCCTAATTCTTATCGTTACGCCATTTTCTATAAATGTTAATTTAATTATGGTATTCATATAGAAAATTCGTTATTAGATGTATATATGGAAACTAAATAAATATATGCATATCAAATAAAAGACCCACTCACAGATCATGTCGTCGAGTCGAACCAGTCTTATAGCATCGAGAGTCCTTGCGATGCGTTTCACCTAGAAACGAAACCATTTATGTAAATACGTAACATACTAACGTAGAAACGCGTTTTTGTACAAAGTACGGCTAATAAAGAAATTATTTTAAAACGGTCGAATTTCGGAAAACGGAGGGTGGATTTGGGTCCAGCATGTCGAGAAACCTAAGGAGATACCTCGGGTTCCTTGCAGCGCCGCTGCACGCGCTGCCACAAGGTGGCTACATTGGCAGCCATATGCCGCATGTGCCAACCACCCTCACACTTCCACGCGTCTGCAAGTACGACTGTACTCGCCTTCCTTTCGAGTTCCTGCAATTTTCCCAGATTTTCTTCCTAACTTCCAGAGCTAATTTCTAACTCGATACTTAACCAAATTTGATGATTCATAAACTAACTTGAAGCTAGAGATGTAGTGAACAATCCTATACCAGTTTTGAAGGCCAAACGTCGCCGAGATGGCCAGAAAAATCCTCTAAAATGGGCTAAATGGTCACAGGTACTAGTTTTTCCAGAAATCTGGGGAAGCTCACATTCATGGTTTCTGCACCATTAAGACACATGTACAACCTAGTAAGCATTCAAAACATCAACAAAGAGAGGATCAAAGGTATTTCGAGTATTACCTTACCTGGAATGATGGAAAAATACTCAAAGAGCTCAGAGTTCGAGTTTTGGATTTGGATGCCCAAACAGGGCATTCATACATGGTGCTGCATTCTTGGTAGGTTGAAGACATGGACGACGATGGTTGTGAAACAGGGCATCAATGATCGCCACGATTGCTTATGTGCAGTGAGCACAGAGTGAGTGAGAGAGGTAGGGGGTCCACCGGAGAGGTGAAGGAGTTCGATCCCACTTGAATCTGAGTTTTGGGAAGGATGACAGGTAGTGGCACCTAGGTGGCGGTTCAGTGAAGCTCGTTGGAGGTGTGGTGGTGATGGCAAGTCTCTGTATTTACAGAGGAAGAACGAGAGTGAAGAAAGAGTTAGATGGGAGAGAGTGAAGAGTGTTTGACAAAAAAATGAAAGAGTGTGTGTGCTCCAGAAAGAAGGGGACATGGGAGTGAGGGAAGGAATGGTGTGGGTCCCATTGGCTCACAAAAAAAAGCAACAGATGACAAAATAGAAAAATAACTCTCTAAAACGTGAAATTACTAAAACGTCCTTCACATTCGTAGTTCAGTAAAATTTTAATCGTAGCTCCGATTTCGGTTTCGCTTGAGCTCACGCGTTCGTAGCGACGAGTACTACAAGGATACACTAAAAGAATATTTCGTATGTCTCACTATACGCTGGTCCATGAAGGTCAACACCCTCGCCTCTAAGGGCATTTTCGTCAATTCCCTCATTTAAAATTAATAAAATTGTCAAGTTAGGGACGGATGTCACATGAAATTTTTATTTTTTTTACAATTTAAAAAAAAATTAAAAATTCTATTTTTTTTCTTATAACTTCCTAAGCCATTAAACAACATTAAATAACAATAAGTAACATGAAACAACATTAAATAACATAAAACAACATAAAAATTATACAGCATAAAAAAAAACATTTAACAACATTTTTACAAACATTTAATAACGTTCTCATTTTTTTCCTATAAATTGAAGTTGTTGTAGTTTTTAAATTGAAGTTGTAGTTTTTAAGATTAAGTTGTTGTAGTTTTTAAATTTAAGATGTTGTAGTTTTTAAATTTAAATAATAAATTATGTTTGGCCGTTGAAGATGGTTTTTTATCACAGAGCTATATTTGGTCCTATGACCCTTTGGCCCTCGGTTGGATATACTAAGAAATATGATACCAGCGATTCCAGGTAGATTTTAGATAAATTTGCAAAAATGTATCAGAGCTGCCCCGTTAGCCAAAATTTATTTTCCACATGTATTACGGCTTAAATGACCCAATATATGACAAGGCATGTTGAAAGCGTGAATTCTTCCAAGAATTAAAGTTCTTCCAATTGTAATAAGAGAACCTTCAACTTCAATGAAAAAGAAAAAGATTACACAAACTTTGACAGCACAACCTGCACCAAGAAAATCAGGCTGCTACCTTCTAAAATACAACAATTACAAAGAATGAAGGAGATTCCTGGTTTGATAAGAGAACAGTGATCACTTGTCATTCTGGGAATACGAGACAATCTTGACCTTCGACCAGCTTTGCAGATCGAATCACATCTCCGGATTTTATCTGCGAAAGAATCTCTCTCCCAGTAGTTGTGTATCTGCAAAAAGAAAAAACCCAGGATCATTTTATTTAAATCCGAGTTTGGTTACCTGCAAGAACAGTTCAGTAGTCAAAATACATACCCGAAAACTGAAAATTCTCCTTCATCAAATGATAATCCTCCCAAGCCAGCCTATAGGATATGAAGAAACAGTAAAGTCACTTTCAGATGAAAGAACTGTGAAACAACTCATGGATCCGACGTTCAAACATCTAAACTATATGGTTACTCTAAAGCTTGTCAAAGCCCAAGTTCGTTGTTTAATTAATTTAAACGTTGGTGCTTGCATTGCACTTACATATCTTTTACCATACAGATGGAAGAAAAACTGATACGGTGATGAGTACTCTTCAGAGACTTCACTATGTGCCATTGCAACTGCTCCGTAAACAGACAGTGGAAGAATTGGCAACTCCCCATCCTTCCATGAGGGAAAGAAAAAACAAAAACAAAGTACATGTAAATCAACTAACAAAGACAATTGCATACATGAAAATCATTTTGTTGATCAAAATGACGGAGTTGTAAAAGTATACGGCATAAGGATACCTGCACATCTAATTTTGTTCTGTACAAGGGCTCAAATTGCCCAGATGGCTTTATCTCTAGAGGAACACTGTTACCACTGTTCTTGTCAAGACCATTATATGAGAGAATAGTTTGGTTAGTAGAGCTGAGCTTTGTCCCATTGTATGCCTCATCAATTACCTGAAGAAATTTAGATTGTTTATGCATGCTTCAGCCAAGTAAAATTCATATGTAACTCGATAAAAAGTTCACAAGGACTATTACAACCAAAGACTCAAATTTAGATGGAATCAACAGAAGGCTAGCAGAACTATGATCACCCTGGTTCAACTCTAAATAAGGATTTAAAAAATGCCTCGACATAATTAGAGTTTCATTTCATATTATATAGCATATAAAGAAAAATAGGACAGTTCAACCACATGTAATTGGTGAGATAATACGCGATTTAGAACGAGAACAAGTATTGAGATTTCAATCTCGATGGGAAAATTTGAAAATAAAATACATTACTAGGCCTTTTCTTCTGGCCACTTCTAGTTGGCCCTAGAATATATGGATGAACTGCAGTGGCAATGCATATAAAAGGTAAAAGAAGCACAAAAATAGGAATAAGCAACATCCATCCACATAATTCGAAAAATTAGCCAATGTGAGGTTCAAATACCTTACCAGTTTTGCGAAATTCCCAGCTGTTAGTGGTGCTGAATATCCATCTATAACAACCTGTACAAAGGTATACTGATCAGAAGACACAATTACTTATTTCTTCCTACTGTTAATCCCAGCCCCGTTAAGCCGTTGTTATCAAGCATGTAACATCCCACATCGTCCAGGGGAGTGTATCATGTAAGCCTTATATGTATATTCTCATCTTTACCTAGCACGAGGCATTTTGGGAGCTCATTGGCTTCTGGTTCCACCGGAACTCTGAAGTTAAACGGGTTCCATGATGGGTGATCAACTGGGAAGTTCTCGTGTGAGTTCCTAGAAACAAAAACCGTGAGGGCGTGGTCGGAGCCCAAAACGGATAATATCGTGTTACGGTGGAGTCGAACCTGGAATGTGGTGGGGGCCGGGCCAAGATGTGACAAAGCATGTAATTAACATAAATGTATTTGACTTGATATCCTAGGATAAATGAAAATTTGATTCATATTCTAAATACTTACTAAGATGTATATTAGTTACATATTAGCTTTGTATAAATTATAATGCTAAAAAATAATGGTCATCAAATTCCAACAGATAAACATAAAACTTAATGGATACAACAAGCCATATATGACATTCGTCATATTTCCAGATTTTAAAACAGTTGTCAATGAATTCTGGCCAACCTTTAGGCATCAACATCGACAACCAAATATCATACTAAGTGTATCAAGTCTCGATATAGTGAAAATAGTTTTCAAAACAACACTATTAGCAGAATATTTTGTCTCATTCACCAAGAAACAGCAACAACATCGACAACCAGAACTTATGAAAAACAAAAAATAAAAAAGAATAATATCAGAAGATTCCAGATTGGGCGTACAATTATCCATTACTCAAATATGCGATATGTTATACCTGAATTGTAGCAGTCTTCCTTGGTTCACCACCAGCTTCAGGAGAAATGGTTGAACCATCACCTTTCTCAATTGTAAGTTCAACAGTCCCTCTCCCTGTAAATGTAAGCCTACACGTCTTAAAACAAAATATTGATATTCTACTTACAGCACAGATGATGTCATTGCAAAGTCTATTTACCAAATTATCACATATTTGGAGGTCTTTCAAACATAGGTTTGCGATGTATGACTTTTGTAAAGAGACCAATGAAGTTCTTATGAACATCCTGGAAAACTCATACATTTATTTTAGTTTCGTCCCTTTGCATCATTTTATCCTTATTCTAGGGATCTATGCTACATGCTAAAGAACCTGCTTCAAAAGTGTGAGACCACTCCGCCCCCAAAACTTAAGTTGTTACTGAGGAACTCAGGAATGGGCCATAATTATGTTTCTGTCTGTATGTTCCAAATAGCATAATCAGAGAAATAAACTTTTATTATTCCCATAGCTTCCGAAGAGGCTTCCATTTGTTGATTCAGATACTGAGTTATCTAGTATAAAAGGGAGGATCTAATGTTTTGTTTTGGTAATCAAAAGAATTTATTATCCAAAAGAGGCCAAAACCGAAAGAGCAAAGAACACCAGGGTCCAATAGGACCAACAAAAAAGATCAGGAAAACGACTGAATCTAATGCTATTATTTGCTTGTAGGTACCTGCAACAACCCCAGCTCTGCAATTGTATCCAGTGAAGATGCAAGGCCTACTGATACTTTATCTGGGTCCTTAACCTTATACATTGAAGAAGGGCTTGCAATCCGTTCTGGAAAACTAAGACAAATTAAAAAACTTTCTTATAGTTTCGGATAGTGACCGAGTTATCCTAGTTATTTAAACTAACATGCCGAACCATAAATCTACTCTTCTGTTTCTTTTCTTCTCCACAGTTTATTATGAGCAGCAAGAGTGCAGAAAGAGTAATAATCTAACATTATAAACAAGGTTTTCTTTACAAACGTAGAATTTGGCATAAGGCCAATTCTTTAAAAATGACAGTATATCACATAAAAATAATTGTCAAGTGAAATTTGATCAATTCCAAAAAAAGCAAAAAGATAAATTGTAAAACCTAACTATGGAACCCTAGTAACAATAGTTTCAATGTTTTTCTTCTATTATTTGAGTCAGATATCATACGGGCGCATGAGACATAGAAGTTGATATTATGATAACAGCCTTGTAATGATTTTTTTTCTTTCTTTCAAAGGGACATTCACATACCTTTCCATTGATAAGAGATGCATATAATATGGAACCCTTCTCCCTCAAGTCTGTTGGTACACTAGCCAGAATTGTATCCTTTTCGTCTGTTGCTATCTGATATACGGAAATATAATTTAGAAATTGTAAAATGCAACTGCTAACATGCATAGATGCATGATCGAAGGTGGAACATCAGACATTACCATGTAGCATGCTGTGAAAATTCAACTTACAAATTGCAGAATATAATTAAAAAGAGAATGTGGTTTCTGTATTTTAAAGCTCTTCACAATTACAATCAATATGGAGGGAAATTTCAGCAATCAGTACATAGTTTTCTGGCAGGTGGCCATGTTTGAGGCCCTTGGTGGATCTGACATCTTAAAATATGACAACTTTTTGAAATAAAATGAGAGAGGAGCCATGACAGTTAGAAAAGAAGGAAAGCTCCTTTAAATAACACTAATTTCGGTAACAATCTAATCTATCGCAAGAGGCTATAACCAATCCTTTGTTAACAGTTACTTCCCTTTGTAGTTAACACATCATATGCATTCCAAATAAAAATTTCTTATTAAATTATATTGTATTATGTGGATACCTTTAAAGCTTTCTTCACAATTCCTTCCATGGTTCCGTAAGGCTTTCTCGTGGAATTCTTAGCAAGTACAAAATTTCCTCCAAAGAGTCCTAGAAATGAAAGTAAGATGATCCAAAACTGATTAATATCAAAGGTAAGAGATCATGTATTTAAATCAATCATCAACAAGGACCTACCTGTATTGTTTTCATGTTTGTGTTTGCAGGGATAGCACTCCTTAAAGCTAGTTCTCCTGTTCTGGGAACCTTGGTGTCTGGTGAATAAAGAACTGCATTTGCAGGTGATGATACGGGCAAAACGTCCCAACCAACCAAAGGAAGTGGAGAAGATATTTGGACAAACACAAGGATCACAGCAATAAGACTTTCAAATTTGTTTAAGTAGAGAAGTTGATGTGTAGAAATTGGTAAGAGTACTATGCTGATCTTTGAGTTCCTGCATGACTGAAAGCCCATGTCAAGGAAAGAAAGACCTCGCAAAGGGCAATACTTTATATATTCCTAACAAATAAGAAAGACCTCACAAAGGGCAATAATTTTAAGCCACTGAGAAACGTGAGTTAGTGAGCTGCATTTGACTCTTCTTGTCGTGGAAGGTAAACTGACGATAACAGAATAACACATTTTTTAACATACAAAATTTGAAAAGTGACAGAAAACTAATTAAACTTGATATCGATCATGGAGCATATCCCAGTAACAAAGCATTTCCACTAGTATAAAATTCAAATTTGCCTCAAAAACTTGGAACGGCCCTAAGTTCTAGCACTTGCAATCGGGACACAGCCATTGTATAACTGCCATTGATTCAGCATGAATTCAGAGAATCTGCATTAAAAAAAAAAAAAAACACTAAAGAGGAGAAGAACAGAACAATTTAATACCAAAGAAGTACAAATGTAGACTTCCTCATCAACTATTTCATATATCACCCGCCTTCGCAAAACTCAAATTCAAACCAATGACAATCAAAACTACCAGAATCGTATCAAAACTACAGAAAAACACTACATTACTACAATCATTCCAACTATGTAGGCTTTGTTGGAAACCGATATATATATATATATATATATTGTGTTGGAAAATCAAATAAAAACAGGTTGTTAATGGTTAAAACAAGCTGTCAGTTTCTTTCCAGGGTGTTTTTCAGCAACTAAAAAGATCATTGCTTCCTCCATGTGTTAGCCGAAAGGAGATTGAAAGACAGCAGAGATGTGAGCTGCTGTGTGCAAGCCGAAAGGTGGTTATTACAACCTGCCATGATGCAATGCATGTGTATGCCAACTATCAAAGTTGCTGCATGTGTTTGAAAGGATGTAAAGATGTGGAACACCATCATTCATTATATGTATTGTTGGATTGTTTATTTTTTCAGTTTTGTATAAATAGGCCATCTTGCTAAGCCTTAGAGCATCCCATCCGAATCCCATTTCCCATTCTCATTTTCAGCTTGTAAGCTATTGATTTTTGTAAAACTCTCTTTTCATATGTCAAAGTCCAAGTTTTCTTTTCAAAGCTTGTTACTTCCCTCATTTCTCTATTTCTTTGTCCAATTTTATTGAGAGTGAAAGTGATAGGTGTGATAGAGTTTGTAAACTTATCACCCACATATTTTGGTATTGAGTTAGTAAACTTCTCAATTCCAACAGTTGGTATCAGAGCCAGAATACCATTCTGGCAGGTGCAGCAGTTATGGCATCCAACTTAGTGCAGCTCCAAGTTCCCACATTGAAGAAAGAAAATTATGAAAGATGGTGCATCCAATTCAAAGCATTGTTTGGATCACAAGAGCTATGGGAAGTTGTCAGTAGTGGGTATGTTGTACCCACTACCGAGCAAGAAGCCACATATACTGCAGATCAAAGTAACACTCTCAAGGATTTACGAAAGAAGGACCAGAAGGCGTTGTATCTTCTTTATCAAGGATTAGAAGATTCAACGTTCGAGAAGGTTGCAGAAGCAACAACGAGCAAGCAAGTATGGGACACACTCAGTACAATCTACAAAGGAGTAGATCGAGTCAAGAAAGTGAGGTTACAGTCACTTCGAGCAGATTTTGAAACTGTTCACATGAATGAAGGGGAAAGCATCTCCGACTATCACTCAAGGCTCATTGTGATAGTAAATCAGATGAGGAGAAATGGCGAGAGACTCGATGAAGTACGAGTTGTGGAGAAGATACTCCGGTCACTCACATCTAAGTTTGAGCATGTGGTGACTGCCATTGAGGAATCCAAGGATTTGGAGGCGATGAGCGCAGAGGAGCTACTAGGATCCCTCCTAGTTCACGAGCAACGCATTCAGAAGAATGCAAGCCCCACAACACTAGAGCAAGCTTTGGAGTCAAAGTTGAATATTGACAAACCAAATGGAGGTCGTGGGCAGTGGAACTCACGTCGTGGGAGTTCATCCAACCGTAGCCGAGGACGAGCCCGAGGAAGAGGTCGAGGCTATGCACAAAATCGAGGTCAGTCTCAGGAGTGGAGATCTACTCGAGGAAAGGCGCATATCCAGTGTCACAACTGTAAGCAATATGGACACTATGCCAATGAATGTTCACATAAAAATGGTGAGCATGTCAACATGGCAGAATCAAGTGGAAATACTGATAAAGAACTTACAGTCTTGCTAGCACACCATGATTCCAGTAGCCAACAAGATGTTTGGTATTTGGACTCTGGTGCAAGCAATCACATGTGTGGAAAGAAGGAGTTTTTTGCCGAACTCAAAGATGGGGCCTATGGATCTGTAAGTCTTGGTGACTCCTCAAAGTTGCCAGTTGAAGGCAAAGGGAAGATCAAGATCATCCAGAAGGATGGTAGAGAAGAATACATCTCCGATACCTACTACATACCAGGTATGAAGAGCAACATTCTGAGCATTGGTCAACTGCTCCAGAAAGGGTACATTATACATATGGAGAACATGCTTCTCACTCTCAGGAATGCAAGGAGAAAGCTTATTGCACGTATTCGAATGTCAAAGAACCGGATGTTCCCGTTGAATTTGAACACAAAGATTGGAAGCTGCAACATCGGTGTAATGGAAGATGAGTCATGGAAATGGCATCTTCGATTTGGCCATCTTCATTTCAATGGCCTAAAGTTGCTGTCAAGTGGAGGAATGGTTCGTGGTCTACCCCAAATTGAAGCCACACGCCAAGTATGTGAAGGTTGTGTGCTTGGCAAGCAAGCACGACTATCGTTCCCTGTTGGTGATACATGGAGAGCAAAGGCACCACTGCAGTTGGTGCACACAGATATATGTGGTCCATTGGATCCCATGTCTTATGGAGGTAATAGGTATTTTATTACTTGCATTGATGATTTCAGTAGGAAGACTTGGGTTTATTTTCTCAAGGAGAAGTCGGCTGCCCTAAAAATCTTCAAGGAGTTCAAGGCTCACAGAGGCTGAAAACAACCACAAGCTTGTGGCTGTGAGATCAGATAGAGGTGGAGAGTACACCTCCAATGCTTTCCAAGCATACTGCAAGGAGCAAGGAATTAGGCATCAACTGACTGCTGCCTATACCCCACAGCAAAATGGGATAGCCGAAAGAAAGAATCGAACCATCCTTGACATGACAAGGTCCATGCTTAAGGAGAAGAATTTGCCAAAATAATTGTGGGCAGAAGCTGTAGCTTGTTCGATTTATTTGTTGAATCGATGTCTAACAAAGAGTGTCAAGAGGATGACACCACAAGAAGCTTGGAGTGGATACAAGCCGAGTGTTGCACACCTAAGAGTTTTTGGGTGTGTTGCATATGCTCAGGTTCCAGAAGCCAAGAGGAGAAAGCTCGATGATCGAGGTGAAAAGTGTGTGTTTGTGGGCTATAGTGAAGAGTCCAAGGCATACAAGCTCTACAACCCACTAACTGGCAAACTAGTGGTTAGTAGAGATGTCATCTTCAATGAGGAAGAGGCATGGAAGTGGAACAACAAAGAAGTCAGTAAAGAGAAGATCGTTTCCACTGATTTTGAAGAACCAGAAGTTGTACCACCTGTTGAGCAACAACCTGCTCAAACAATCACCACAACTCCAGTGCACAGAATTGCAAGGAGTGGTCCTACATCTAGTGAAGAAAGCAGCTCTTCAACTCCAGTGAGACTAAGAAGTCTCACCGAGATATATGGACAAGAAGAAGAAGAAGAAACCAACCTTTTCTGCTTGTATGCAGACCACGAGCCTCTCTCTTTCAATGAAGCTGTGGAAGAAGATCGTTGGAGAATAGCCATGGAGGAAGAAATCCATGCCATCGAGAAGAATGACACTTGGGAGTTGACAAAGCTCCCACCAAATCAGAAGGCAATTGGTGTCAAGTGGGTGTACAAGATCAAACGCACTGCAGATGGGAGTGTGGATCGGTACAAATCAAGGCTTGTAGCAAAGGGCTACAAACAGAAGTATGGAGTGGACTATGATGAAGTCTATGCTCCAGTTGCAAGACTTGACACGGTAAGATTACTAATCTCTCTTGCCGCTCATCATAAATGGAAAATTTATCAACTAGATGTCAAGTCAGCCTTCCTTAATGGAGTACTTGAGGAAGAAGTGTACGTGGAACAACCAGAAGGCTTCCAAGTACAAGGAGAAGAAAAAAAGGTGTATCGTTTGAAGAAGGCTTTGTATGGCCTCAAGCAAGCACCACGAGCTTGGAACTCAAGGATTGATAACTACCTTCACCAAAATGGATTTCAGAAATGTCCATACGAGCATTCAGTTTACATGAAGAATGGTACAAAAGGGGAGTTCTTAATTATTTGTCTCTATGTAGATGACTTGCTGTTTACAGGAAATAATGAAGCAATGTTCTAAGAGTTCAAGCAATCCATGTTCAGTGAATTCGAGATGACTGACAATGGATTAATGTCATACTTTCTTGGCATAGAGGTGAAGCAAGAAAGTGACGGTATCTACATCTCTCAACAAAAGTACATGAGAGATATATTGGAGAAATTCAATATGGACAAGTGCAATATTGTCAACACTCCAGTTGCAACTGGATTGAAGCTGTCCAAGGAAGGAGAAGGTGAGTTTGTAAACTCAACCGTGTACAAAAGCTTGGTTGGAAGCCTAAGGTACCTTACAATCACAAGACCTGATATAGTTTATGGAGTTGGACTCGTGAGTCGGTACATGGAAACACCAATGGAGTCTCATTGGCTGGCTGCCAAGAGAATCTTGAGGTACATAAGAGGTATTCTAAACTATGGTCTGTTTTATAATTTTGGTGAAGATGCAAAATTATTTGGTTATTCGGATAGTGATTGGGGAGGTGACCAAGATGAAAGGAAAAGCACAACTGGCTATGTGTTTTTTCTAGGATCAACAGCTTTCTCATGGACTTCAAAGAAGCAATCAATTGTTGCTTTGTCATCGTGTGAAGCCGAGTACGTTGCTGTAGCCTCAACCGTGTGTGAGGCAATTTGGTTAAGAAATCTGTTGAAGTCAGTGTGTCATCCACAAGTGGAATCGACTGTGATTCATGTGGATAACATCTCAGCTATCAAGCTTGCTAGGAATCCAGTCCAACATGGAAGAAGTAAGCACATCGATACCAGGTTCCATTTTTTGAGGGATCATGTGAAGCAAAAGACAATTGAGCTTGTCTATTGTCACACGAAGGAACAAGTGGCAGATATCTTCACTAAGCCACTGCCAGTTGAGCCATTCAAGTTGCTACGTGAAATGCTAGGGATAAAGGCGTTTTAATTTGAGGAGGTGTGTTGGAAAATCAAATAAAAACAGGTTGTTAATGGTTAAAACAAGCTGTCAGTTTCTTTCCAGGGTGTTTTTCAGCAACTAAAAAGATCATTGCTTCCTCCATGTGTTAGCCGAAAGGAGATTGAAAGACAGCAGAGATGTGAGCTGCTGTGTGCAAGCCGAAAGGTGGTTATTACAACCTGCCATGATGCAATGCATGTGTATGCCAACTATCAAAGTTGCTGCATGTGTTTGAAAGGATGTAAAGATGTGGAACACCATCATTCATTATATGTATTGTTGGATTGTTTATTTTTTCAGTTTTGTATAAATAGGCCATCTTGCTAAGCCTTAGAGCATCTCATCCGAATCCCATTTCCCATTCTCATTTTCAGCTTGTAAGCTATTGATTTTTGTAAAACTCTCTTTTCATATGTCAAAGTCTAAGTTTTCTTTTCAAAGCTTGTTACTTCCCTCATTTCTCTATTTCTTTGTCCAATTTTATTGAGAGTGAAAGTGAGAGGTGTGATAGAGTTTGTAAACTTATCACCCACATATTTTGGTATTGAGTTAGTAAACTTCTCAATTCCAACATATTGTACTTAATCAATTTGCAGTCAAGCATTAATGCAGTAAGTTCATTATATAACAAGTATCCCATATTACATTTAGTTCGACTATGTTGTGATAACTGGAGCAGTCATGCTTCTGGTTGAAAAGAATGCAGTTCTTCTACTCGTTTAAGACTTTAAGTTCCAAAGGTGATAGAACCCTAGATATTGCGGAACAACTCTTCACGGGTAGGGAACTGGATTATATATACACAGCTTTCATCTAACTTCCATCTATCGTGGAAATTAGTTTCCTGCGGTTGCTGGCAGTTTTCACCGAGCAGTGGATAAACAGTTATCATTTGTTGCATGTTATCCACGTATCCTTAATTAAAGAAGTAGTTTTCCACGCTTACAACTCCTTAATCAGTTTATAACGTGTTTATAACGTATAGGCAACATAAGATTAATACTTATAATGTTAGTCAAGTCCAACTAGGTATCTAACATTCTCCCACATGGACACAGACTAAACATTATAATCAAAGTTGTTGGTACCATATATTGGGCCTCGTATATTTGGGCATTGGGCCTCACACTAAAGCCCATACTTTGTAAAAGAATAGGAGCCCCTTATTCTATAAAAGGGGACTCCTTCCCTCATTCTAAGGGAGGCAAAGAGCCAAGCCTAAGAAGGCTAAAAGAAGCTCTCATTACATTCAGGAGAGACCTCACACTACCGAGGCTCTCCTCTCCCTTCTCTTCTTTCTCTGGGGGGACTTCCCCCAAACACTTGTATCCATACACTTACAGAGAAACAGAATCAACTACAGTGTGGACGTAGCCCAAACATTGGGGTGAACCACGATAAAATCCTTGTGTTCTTTGTGTTCTTCGTGTTCTTGAGCGTTTGTGCAGATTCACGGTCGGATTTACGTTGTTCCAAGACCGCTCCGGTTTTGTGCATCAACATTTGGCGCCGTCTGTGGGAAACGACACGAAAAGCTATGTCGGTTCTCTTTCATTTTTTTTCATCAAATCTCACCACCACCGTGAATCTGCTCAACTGCGCTCACACACTTTCAACGGAGACCCGCTCAACTGCGCTCAGAAACACCATGCAAAAGATAGGTCTTCAATCATTGATCGTATATATACCACGATCCTAATCTAACGATCCTTTCTCAGCTTGAGCTAACACTGAGAGGAGAGAAAGGGATCGAGAGAGACGTTTCTTGCGTGTCAGTACATTTGACTGGATCATGGCCTCGTTCACTCAGCCCGAAGATGACTCAGTCCCGATCACCGTGTCAACTCGCCCGTTCGACGACGACGGTTATCTGGGTTACGACCCGCGACTCCCCTCCCAGCGATTCGACTCCTTCGTCGACACCGAGTCGCTCAAGGACTCCGCTACCGATTCCCCAATCTTCCACGGCTCCGCCGCAGGCGATGCTTTCGCCACTCAGCCTGCGTCGGAGGCTTTCTCTCCTCCGTCGATCTACGCCGAATCGAATGGACAGGGCTTCGATGAAGGTTTTGGCGGGTCCGACGATCCAATTTTGCCGCCTCCTTCGGAGATGCTGTCCGAGGAGGGCTTCGCTCTCAGAGAGTGGAGGAGACTTGTTGAAATCTTTCTCTCCTTGGACCGCATCGGGGAAGTCTTTCTCTCCTTAAACTCAGATGGGTTGTCTTGGAAATCGCTCGAGCCATTGGAAAATGATGACTCAATTTTTTTGGGCAATTTTTCAGAGTAATTGCTGCTTTAGAACTTCAATTTGGTTCATGCTTTTGTTTAATGTCAAACTGAAATGATTATAGTGAAATGAGATCTGTAGCTGTGATCCAGTGAAGTGTTCACAAAAAAGCTGAAAAGTCAAGGTTTAGTGCTTTCGAAGAGGCGAAAATGGCGTCGTGGGATCACTTGGGAGAAATTGCAAATGTGACTCAGTTGACGGGCCTAGACGCTGTGAGGTTGATTGAACTGATAGTCAAGGCGGCAAACACGGCACGAATGCACAAGAAGAATTGCAGGCAATTTGCACAGCATTGGAAGCTGATCGGGAACTTGTTGGAGCAACTGAAAATCTCGGAGCTTAAGAGGTATCCGGAGACAAGGGAGCCTCTGGAGCAGCTCGAGGAAGCTCTGAGGAGGTCTTACATTTTGGTCAATAGCTGCCAAGACCGGAGCTATCTGTATTTGCTTGTAATGGGATGGAGCTGGGTAGTACCACTGCACATGATTTGCAGGTGCAAGTGCAGGTGCAGGACATCAGGAAAAAGAGGGAGTGCAGCAACATTAGTGAGGAACAGAAGAAGTGGAAGCTCCACTCCACCTTCCATCATACCCAACAGCAAAAGAAGAGACAGAAGGAATAACAAGAAAGTGGAACGGGTTTGGTGGGAAATATCCCACACCCCATTGTCGGCCAAGGAAAGAAAAAGAAAAGAAAAAAGAAAGAAAAGAAAAAAGAAAGAAAGAAAGAAAGAAAAGAAAAAAGAAAGAAAAGGAAAAAGAAAAGAAAGAAAAGAAAAAGAAAGAAAAGGAAAAAGAAAGAAAAGGAAAAAGAAAAGAAAGAAAAGAAAAAGAAAAAAGAAAAGAAAAAGAAAAAAGAAAAGAAAAAGAAAAAGAAAAGAAAAAGAAAAACGTTTTCTTTTCAGAAAACCACCCATTATGTCTCCACCATGCCTCCACCGAAAAAAAAGGGAGAAGATTCTTTTCCTTTGAATATTTTATTATTTTATTATTTTTATGATTATGATTAAAATAATTATTATAAAATAATTATTATATTATTTCTATATCATGATGACTCATGATTAAATAATATAATTATTATAAATGATATCACATGATTAATTCCACGTTATTGATTTATACAATCATACTTATGCTGTCATTTGTTGTCAGGAATTATCGAGCAACCAGCTCTACTGATCAACATTGATCTCTTGCCCAACCAGGACATCCACTTGCTTGGACACCAACAAGCTCAGACACCATTCATTTTGGGCACTTACAAAATCAAACCCAACTTACAGACCCAAGTCATGTCGAGAATCAACTCATACTAAGTACACATTGACATAAAGTATGTACTTGCAACCAGGAATGCCACGAGCCGAGCCGCCTTGCTGCGAACGTAGCCTATTACCGAGCAACCTGGCAATGGGCATCGACTCCGGCCGAGCAACCTCTCGCCGCGAGCATAAGCCTGTAGCCAAGCAACCTTGCAATGAGCATCGACTCCAGCCGAGCAACCTCTCGCTGCGAGCATAAGCCTCTAACCAAGCAAGTTCTCACCGCGAGCGTAAGCCTCTAACCAAGCAGCCTCGCAACGGGCATCACCTCCGGCCGGGCAACCTCGTAACGTGTGCTACCTCTAGCTGAGTATTACTTTATGTTAAGCGTTGACTCATGTTGAGTACTGGTTCAAGATAGCATCTAGTCACTTCGGCCCACACATGGACTGAATTTGAAGTCTCCAGCCAAAAGACTCTCTTGACTGAAGACTTGGGGGACTCCTGTTGGTACCATATATTGGGCCTCGTATATTTGGGCATTGGGCCTTGTATTTGGGCCTCACACTAAAGCCCATACTTTGTAAAAGAATAGGAGCCCCTTATTCTATAAAAGGGGACTCCTTCCCTCATTCTAAGGGAGGCAAAGAGCCAAGCCTAAGAAGGCTAAAAGAAGCTCTCATTATATTCAGGAGAGACCTCACACCACCGAGGCTCTCCTCTCCCTTCTCTTCTTTCTCTGGGGGGACTTCCCCCAAACACTTGTATCCATACACGTATAGAGAAACAGAATCAACTACAGTGTGGACGTAGCCCAAACATTGGGGTGAACCACGATAAAATCCTTGTGTTCTTTGTGTTCTTCGTGTTCTTGAGCGTTTGTGCAGATTCACGGTCGGATTTACGTTGTTCCAAGACCGCTCCGGTTTTCCAAGACCGCTCCGGTTTTGTGCATCAACAAAAGTCATGCCCTTTATAACACTGATACCTTATGTGATCACATCGAGTTTCACGCTTACTAACTTCCCTTCATCTACTATAATTAATTCAAGTATTCGAACTTCAGAAAATCATGTGTTTATAGACAACACAAGCACCCTGAAACCACAAACACTTAAGACTAATATCTAGAAATAAATTTTAGACTTTTCAATGAATTTATATTCCTTCATTCATTCAAAACAGTCATTTCATGGATCATCTTTGGAAGATCCTGAGCATTCATCGAGTTGCATCCCTCGAATTATTCATGTCTAATCATCAAAACACCATAATACACATATACATGTATACAGTCAGCAACTCAGACAACCAATAGGCTCAATAAGTGCATATGACACAGTAGGTCTTGATATTGAACAACATAGTGACATTCGAATTCATATTTGAAATATACATGTGACTTACAATAAGTTTTTCTCACTCCCACACTTCAGCAGATTCTACAGATTCAAGCACTCCCATTTTAGAGACATGATCCTTGAATGCTCCTACTGCCAATGGCTTAGTCAGAGGGTCAGCTATCATTGAATTTGTTTCAATGTGCTCAATTGTGATTTCACCCTTTCTCACATGTTCTTTCACTGATAGATATTTGATGTCCATCAACCTTGTTGCCTCAGACTTCTTGTTATTCTTAGAGAAAAATACTGCAGCTTTGTTATCGCAGTATATGGTTAGTGGTCTCGAAATTGAATCAACAATAGTCATGCAGCTGATTAAATTTCTTAACCACAAGCCTCTCTTGGTAGCTTCAAAGCATGCTATAAATTCAGCCTCCATGGTTGATGTGGCTAGTGCTTTTTGTTTAGCACTTTTCCATGATACAGCTGCTCCTGCCAAGAAGAACAAGTAGCCACTCGTGGATCTCCTGTCATCCACACAACCTGCAAAGTCAGCATCTATGTAGCCAACTAGTTCCAAGTTCTCTACTTTCTTGTAAACCAACATAAAGGATTTTGTCCTTTGCAAGTATCGTAACACTTTCTTGGCTGCAACCCAATGTTGTTCACCGGGGTTCGACTGCTTTCTTCCCAACACACTGATGGCAAATGCCAAATCAGGTCTAGTGCAGACCTTTGCATACATCAAGCTTCCTACTAGGGATGCATAAGGCTTATTGACCATGCTTTGTTTCTCAATTTCATTCCTCGGACACTGAGACTTATTCAACCTGTCTCCCTTTCCCATTGGTACTTCTCCATTGGCACAAGTTTGCAGATTGAATCTGTGCAACACTTTTTCAATGTATGACTTTTGTGAGAGTCCCAACAATCCTCGAGCCCTATCTCTTTTGATCTCTATACCAAGCACATATGATGCATTTCCCATATCCTTCATCTCAAAGGTTTTAGATAACAATCTCTTAGTTTCAAGCACAAGATTAAGATCATTGCTTGCCAAGAGAATATCATCCACATAAAGCACGAATAAAATGAATCTAGATCTAATAACCTTGAGATAAATACAATCATCGATCTTATTTTCACAAAAACCAAAAGAAGTTACCTTTTCATCAAATTTCAAGAACCATTGTCTCGAGGCTTGTTTTAGGCCGTACAACGATTTTTTCAACTTACAAACCATGTTCTCCTCACCTTCTTTAATGAAACCAATAGGCTGTTCCATATAAATATCTTCCTCCAAATCACCATTCAAGAAGGTTGTCTTTACATCCATCTGGTGCAATTCTAGGTTATAATGAGCCACAAGGGCCAACACAATTCGAAGTGAATCTTTAGTCGATACAGGAGAAAAGGTTTCTGAGTAGTCAACTCCCTCAGTTTGTGTATAGCCCTTAGCCACCAGTCTGGCTTTGTGCCGCTCAATTCTTCCAGTCGAATCCTTTTTAGTTTTGAACACCCATTTACACCCCACTACCTTGATATTATCTGGTGCATGAACTAAAGTCCAAACATTATTTGTTTGCATGGATTTAAGTTCATCATACATTGCTTCCTGCCATAATTCAGATTGTGAACCACTCATAGCTTCTTGATAAGTAACAGGATCATCCGATATGCCTGCATTCAGTTCCACCTCTTGAAAGTACACAAAATAATCATCTGGTATCACTGACCTCCTAACTCGTTGTGGCATCACCCTTCTTTCATTTACAGATGCTTGTATTGGTTGACTAGTTGATGCATGTGATGGAGTAGAGGTTGTATCAACACTTGTAACATGTGTGTTGACATTTGTAACAGGTGTGCCACTTTGCAAATTAAAATCTCCAATATGAAAGCATTGGACTCAAATATTCTATTTGAGAGATTTAATGCATAAAATCTATAACCCTTTGATTTATCAGGAAATCCCACAAAGTGACATGAAATTTTTCTCGAATCTAATTTCTTTTCAGCAGGATTATACATCCTAGCTTCTGCACTACAACCCCAAACATGCATTTGATTCAAACTTGGCTTTCTCCCTGTCCACAACTCGAAAGGAGTTCTGCAAACTGACTTACTAGGAACTCGGTTTAGGATGTAATTTGACATCTTCACAGCTTCACCCCATAAGAACTGTGGAAGTGTTGAACAACTCATCATGCTTCTAACCATTTCGATCAGTGTTCTATTTCTCCTCTCAGCCACTCCATTTTGTTGTGGCGTGCCTGTAGTAGTGTACTGTGCTTGTATACCACACTCCTCTAAGTATTGAGCAAAATGCCCCTTAGATTGAGGCCATCTCCAACCGAAGGGTCCAGAGGGCCAGAGGGCCGAAAATAGCCCTAAAACCGTCTTCAACTGAGGGCTAGGCCAGAGGGCTCTGGAATCTGGGAAGGCCCCACGGAATTTCAAAGGGCCAAAGGGCTGGTTGCTTCCGGCCAGCCAGCCAGCCCCGAGCTGGCTATTTTTTTTATATATTTTCCCTATTGCTGTCGGTTATAATCGACAGCATTAAAGAAGGATTTTTTAATACTGTCGATTATAACCGACAGTAATAGGTATTCATAGGCAAAAAAAAATTTATTTACTATTAGTGTCAGTTATAACCGACACTAATAGTTTGAATTTTTTTTTTAATATAACGGCTAACTAGTCAGCTAGCTGTTGGGTTTCATTTGATTTTTTTTTTTTTTACATTTTTATTATTATTTTTTATTTACAAAAATTTTCATATAACTTCTATTTTTTCATATAACTTCGATTTTTTCTATTTTTTCCTATAACTTCTATTTCACAAAATTTATTTCATATTTTTTTTAAATTCCATTTTTTTCCTATAACTTCTATTTCACAAAACTTGTTTCATATTTTTTTTTTTCAATTCCATTTTTTTCTATAACTTATATTTCACAAAATTTGTTTCATATTTTTTTTAAATTCTATTTTTTTCCTATAACTTCCTAAGCCATTGGATTTGACGTCATGTTGATGTCACTTAACCGTTGGATTTGAATTTAAGTTGTAGTTTTTAAATAATAAATTATATTTGGCCCTCGGTTGGAGACGGTTTTTTGTGAAAGGGCTAAAACGAGCCCTCTGGCCCTCTGGCCCTTGGTTGGAGACGGAGGCAAATATGGCTCTTTACTGTTCATTAAAATATTAATACCTTGGAGAATCTTGGAGGGCCAAAGGGCTAAAACGAGCCATCTGGCCAGCCATCGGTTGGAGATGGCCTGACATGCCTCAGTGTACTTGCCATAGTATTCACCTCCTCTATCGGACCTTAGAATTTTAATGGACAACTCCAACTGTTTCTCTACTTCAGTTTTAAATACTTTGAAACAATTCAACACTGAAGATTTTTCTGAGATCAAATAAAGGTATGAAAACCTTGAGTAATCATCAATAAAAGTCACGAAATAAATGTTCCCACATATTGTTTTATTTGGGAAAGATCCACAAACATCAGAGTGGATAATTTCTAATAGTTTTTTACTTCGAACTAAAGTCTTTTTCTTAGTTTTAGTCATTTTCCCCTTAAAACACTCAATGCAGTTTTCGAAATTTGAGAAATCCAAAGCGAGCAAAATTTTATCCTTAATCATGCGATCCATGAGTCCTAGCAAGATCTCTATATCTTGCTTCCACCGTTTGAAATTGCCACCACTTAATGGTTCAACAGATGAAAGGCTAAGAGCAGATGAATTCACTGGAGCAGTCAAGGAAACGTTAGTCACAAAGAAAAGAGTAGGCAGTTACTGCTGCAAGTTTACATCGCACTTTTGAGTGAAAATCATAAATTGGCTTCCATATTGCATATATTGGCTATAATATTCCATAATCGCAAAAACATATCAAGTCTTTGGACTGGACAATTGCAAACTTTTACAGGGAATGATTCATACAATTTATTAACCTTCATGCAATTTATATATATTTCCCTTTTTTTGAGAAATATATGAACATGCCATGAATCTTTTAAGACCCCTTTAATAGCCAAGAGATACAATAACAATATTCACTTTGATGAATATCTGAAGTACATCAAGTACTGCATTACTCGAGAGATATATAATGTATTTCAAACATATCATCACACTTTTATCATAATAATAAAGCAGTGAAACGAATCTAGGACTTGTTATTTGGCTCTAATACCAAATGTTGGAAACCGATATATATATATTGTACTTAATCAATTTGCAGTCAAGCATTAATGCAGTAAGTTCATTATATAACAAGTATCCCATATTACATTTAGTTTGACTATGTTGCGATACCTGGAGCAGTCATGCTTCTGGTTGAAAAGAATGCAGTTCTTCTACTCGTTTAAGACTTTAAGTTCCAAAGGTGATAGAACCCTAGATATTACGGAACAACTCTTCACGGGTAGGGAACTGGATTATATATACACATCTTTCATCTAACTTCCATCTATCGTGGAAATCAGTTTCCTACGGTTGCCGGCAGTTTTCACCGAGCAGTGGATAAACAGTTATCATTTGCTGCATGTTATCCACGTATCCTTAATTAAAGAAGTAGTTTTCCACGCTTAGAACTCCTTAATCAGTTTATAACGTATAGGCAACATAAGATTAATACTTATAATGTTAGTCAAGTCCAACTAGGTATCTAACAGGCTTCACATATCACATACAAAATCACAATTTCGCAACAATTTCAGAGCTTTCGAAAACCCAAAAACCAGAATTTGAAGAAACCAAGTATATGAGTAAGATCAAGGCCAACCTTTGGATGATTGTCATTGGACATGCAATGAACTTTGGAGCGGCCTGATCTTTCTGGGTTTTTCCTATTGGCGTAAGTCTATTTTTTAGGAGAAAAGGAATCTAAATATATTTTGTAATTATTAGAGCCATGTTTTAGGAAGGATATTGTAATCTTTTTTTTTTCTTTTTGTAACGAGGATTGAATGTTTTTTTATTCAGGATTATGGAATACAGAAAAGTTAAGCCATAAAATTCTATTTGGCCTCAAGAGCCAGGTTTGCAGTAACCCTTGAAACTATAAAACAATATTTTCTTCCGCAGCTATGTTCGGTTGACTTGTTCCTGCACTGCTTGTTGCAAAAATCGGTCAGGCCTTATATATTGGATTTGCAGCAGTGTGATCTTGTTGCTGCCATGTGTGGTGTTCTGCCTTTGCAATTGTGTCGTGTATTGGTGTGTTTGTTCTACAATTGATGTTGCTTGTAATCGTAGTTCTCAATTGTTGTGATATATGCCCGTGTAAGAGCTACAGAAGTGGATTTCTGCTTGATGCCTTATTGCAACGTGTAAATTTGTGTTGGTAAAAAAAAAAGGAACTGATGCAGCTACTTGCTGCCTTGGGCAGCATGTGAAAACATGTGGTCTTGTCTTTTTTGTGAGTGTTGCATTAGAGGAAGTAATAGATGCTGATTGTTTTCGATATAGAGAATTGTCACAACAGTATTGTATACTTGTCATCGTGCTTTCCTGCTTCAATTACTACGTATTGGTATAATTGTTGCATATTAGTAATTATCGTGTACTGTAGTCTCAATTGTTATTACAATGACCAATACCAGTTGAATTTTAGATTCTGGTGCAACGGATCATATGACGTATGATAGAACTTTGTTTCAGTCCATGAAAGATCCTTATAGGAAGTGTGTGGCAACTGCCAATGGTACTACTGCTGCTGTTGTTAGAGTAAGAACAGTGTCTCTTACACCTTCTCTTCCCTTACATAATTGTTTATTGGTTCCTTCATTGTCTCATCACTTATGGTCTGTGTCTCATCATATATCCTTCATTTTGCTTGCTTCAGGATATTCAGACAAAGGAGATCATTAGGCGTGGCACTAAGAGAGAGGGGCTATATTATGTGGATGACGTGGTTCCGAGAAGAACTAATTTGGTTCATGCGTCATATAATAGTAATCTACAGAAGGTATTATTATTGCATCGTCGTTTGGGGCATGCATCGTATCAAAACTACAGCAAAACACTATATTACTATAATCATTCACAAATAACATAAAAAATCACAATTTCACAACAATTTTAGAGCTTTCGAAAACCCGAAAACCAGAATTTCAAGAAACCAAGTATACGAGTAGGATCAAGGCCAACCTTTGGATGATTGTCATTGGACATGCAATGAACTCTGGAGCGGCCTGATCTTTCTGGGTTTTTCCTCTTGGCGTAAGTCTATTTTTTAAAAGAAAAGAAATGTAAATATTTTGTAATTATTAGAGTCATGTTTTAGGAAAGATATTGTGTTCTTTATTTTTGTTTCCTTTTGTAACAAGGATTGTATGCACTTTTATTTAGGATTATGGAATATAAAAAAATTGAGCCGTAAAATTCTATTTGACATCAGAGCCAGGTTTGCCGTAACTAAGGTCTAAAATATCGATGATATCAGAAATATCGGTAATCCAAAAACACGGAAATTTTGATGGAAGTATCGGGATATTATCGATATCGATAAAAATTGAATAAAAACCATGGAAATTGTAAGAAAAACTTGGAAATTTTTATTGAAACTTTGCAGGATGTTTATTTAGTCAATTATCTATTAGTTTATTACAAAATATTGGAAGGAAATGCATTGCATGATGAATTTAACTGATTTAAGTTGATCATATAGCGAGCTGGCAAACATTGTGAGTGTAGAAAATATGTAGTAATTAATGAAAGAAGTTTAAACACACCATAATTATTTATATATAATGAATTAGTACAATATTTTACACTTTATACATTACATGGTAAGATACATGAGTGACTTAGTACCACATAGAGTTCCTATCAAGGTCTAAAATATCGATGATATCAGAAATATTGGTAGTCCAAAAACACGGAAATTTCGATGGAAATATCAAGATAATATCGATATTTTAGACCTTGGTCGTAACCCTAGAAATTGTAAAACAATATTTTCTTCCGCTGCTGTGTTCGATCGACTTGTTTATGCGCTGCTTGTTGCAGAAATCAGTCAGGGCATGTATATTGGATTTGCAGCAATGTGATCTTGCTACTACCATGTGTGGTGCTATGCTTTTGCAATTATGCCATGTATTGGTGTGTTTGTTCTACAATTGCTGTTGCTTGTAATCGCAGTTCGCAATTGCCGTGATATCTACCTGTGTAAGAGCTATAGAAGTTGATTTCTGCTTGATGCCTTATTGCAGCTTCTAAAATTGTGTTGATAAAAAAAAAAAGGAACTGATGTGGCTGCTTGCTGCCTTGGGCAGCGTGTGAAACCATGTGGTCTTGTCTTTTCCATGAGTGTTGCATAAGAGGAAGTAATATTTGCTGATTGTTTTCGATATAGAGAATTGTCACAATAGTATTGTATACTTGTCATTGTGCTTTCCTGCTTCAATTACAGTGTATTGGTATAATTGTTGCACATTAGTAATTATCGTGTATTGTAGTCTCAATTGTTATTACAATGACCAATACCAGTTGGATTTTAGATTCTGGTGAAATGGATCATATGACGTATGATATAACTTTGTCTCAGTTCATGAAAGATCCTTATAGGAAGTGTGTGGCAACTGCCAAAGGTACTACTGTTGCTATTGTTGGAGCGGGAACAATGTCCCTTACACCCTCTATTCCCTTACATAATTGTTTATTGGTTCCTTCATTGTCTCATCACTTATTGTCTATACCTTAAGTCACTGAACAATTAGATTGTGTTGTATTAATATATCCTTCATTTTGCTTGCTTCAGGATATTCAGACAAAGGAGATCATTAGGCGTGGCACTAAGAGAGAGGGGCTATATTATGTGGATGACGTGGTTCCTAGAAAAGCTAATTTGGTTCATGTGTCACGTAATAGTAATCTACAGAAGGTATTGTTATTGCATCGTCGTTTGGGGCATGAATCGTGTGGTTATTTGAAACATATATTACCTGATCTATTCAATGGTATTGAAGACTCAGAATTGAAATATGAAGTATGTATTTTAGCCAAAATTCATCGTGCTTCATTCCCTCCAAGTATGAATTGAAGATCTTCTTTGTTTGCGCTAGTACACTCTGATGTGTGGGGGCCTTTCCCTATTAGTACTACTACAAGAATTAGGTGGTTTGTTACTTTCGTGATTGATTGCACTTGTATAACGTGGTTGTTGTTGAAATGTCTCACATCGACCGTATCAATGAGAAAATAAGAGTTTAAATATCCTAACCTCACTACAACTAATACCGAGACCTTTTATGATAAAACCTCACACCTGACGGATTATGCAGGTGGTAATTACCAAGTTGGGGACAATATCGATGTTGTTGGAAGTGGGTCGTATGACATGTCTCTCTAATATTTCTACATGGTATCAGAGCCAAGGAGTGAGCTTGTACTGTACTGCCACGTGATGGGTAGGTTCCCTTGGCTCGGCATAATCATGGTGGGTCTCTTGGCCCCGCCTGTAGGGTGAGTCCTCTTGGCTCCACATGGTTGTCGATGTGTAGATCTCCCAGGTGTGACCCACTAATTGGGTCCTACGTGAGAGGGCGTGTTAAAATGTCCCACATCGACCGTATCAATGAGAAAAATAAGAGTTTAAATATCCTAACCTCACTTCAACTAATACCGAGGCGTTATGTGATAAAATCTCACACCTGACGGATTATGCAGGTGGTAATTACCAAGTTGGGGACAATATCGGTGTTGTTGAAAGTGGGCCGTATGGCCCGTCTCTCTGATAATTCTACAGTTGTATGTGTTGAAAAATAAAAGTGAGGTTTGTGATGTGTTTCGTCTGTTTCAACAGATGATTAAAACTCAGTATTCCTCTGATATTAAAGTTTTGCATTCTGACAATGGTAGAGAGTACATATATTCTGAGTTATCCCGGTTTTTACAAGATCGTGGAATTATTCATCAAACCACCTGTCCGTATACTCCGCAACAAAATGGGGTTGTTGAGAGGAAAAATCGTCATATCTTGGAAATTTCTCATGCCTTGCTTATTGGTGCATCCGTGCCTAAACAATTTTGGCATGAAGCCGTTACCTATGTCATATATGTGATTAACCATATGCCATCCTGGGTTGTGAACTTTCGTACACATCTCCAAGTGTTGACATAATTTGTTCTCGTAATGTCCACTAAAACTCTTACTCCTCGTGTGTTTGGATGTGTAGCCTATGTTCATATTCACAAGATTCATGATAGTAAATTAGATTCATGTGCTTTCCGGTGTGTCTTTCTTGGGTTTACTCCCCAACAGAAAGGGTATAAGTGCTACCACCCTGAAACTCACCATATGTATGTGTTGTATTTTTATGCGAAACGGAAGTGAATTCTAACAAAGTACCAATATCAACATCGTAAGTGAAAGCTAAAACAAACAATTTCAAACTAACACAAGAGATTTACGTGGTTCGGCGTAAAGCCTACGTCCACGAGCGAAGCATGGCGAGGAATTTCACTAAACAAACGGAGATTACAAAAGAGTTTTTAAACTCTCACAACCCAAATCCCACAAATTACAAACCCTATACCAAACGAGTAAAGAATCCAAAACTAACGGAGAAGATTCTCCCAAATTACTCTCTAACTCACAAACTCACAAATTGACTCTCACCAAATTGCCACATGAATGAGCCACACTAAATACACTAACCCTAAGGTCCTATTTATAGTGCATAGGACTTAGGTTACAATAAGAATCCTAATAGGAAATAAATCCAAATCCTAATCAAATAGGTAATTAATAAAAGCTCTCCACCAAGGAAACTAACTAAGAAGTCAAAACCAAACCCAAATAGGACACCAAAACCAAATAAGTAACACAAACCTAATTTATTGCATCATCCTAATTTTGAGCCAAAAACCCAACAGTATGTAACCATAGATGTTACTTTCTCGGAATCCGAGTATTTTTATGCTTCGATTCCATCACCTGGGAGAGAATACTAGTGGTGATCTTGGGTGGTTGGAGATACCAGACAATGTAATATGTAGCTCAGGGGGAACGTGTATTGAAAACGAAAATTGTGACGGCTCTCGGCAAGACACTACTAAGAATGAAGACAGCGAAGACAGTGAAGGCTCTCGGCAACAGCTTGCTGAAAATTGGACTAATGTTCAGCTGCCAGGCATTGAAACAGTTGATATTTCTCGGCAACAGTCTGCCTAGTATGATGCAAAATATCGGCATGAGTCTACCGAACCAGCATCTACCGAACCCGTACCCCCTTTCTCTGAAGCTCAATAGTGCAACCCAATGTGTCTTCTCTGAATATTTCTGAGGTACAACTGATGCTCGTGTAACTAATCCAGATAATATTATGAGTACGTATAAGTTGCCGCCAAGGTAAAATCGTGGTGTTCATCCTGACAAGTTTTCTCCTAAATGAAAAGTGAAGTATCCAATAACTAATTATGTGGCATGCTCAAACCTTGCACCGGAATGTCAAACCTAGGTAAATAATGTGGAAGCAATCCAAGCACCAACCAGAGTTGAGTAGGCCTTGAAGGATCCTAAATGGGCTGCTGTAATAAATGAAGAAATGATGGCACTGCATAAGAATGATATGTGGGAGGTAACAGAGCTACTAAAAGGAAAAAAACTGGTTGGATGTAGATGGGTCTTTACAATCAAATACAAGGCAGACAGATCAGTGGACAGGTATAAAGCAAGGTTAGAGCAAAGGGTTATACACAAACATATAATATTGATTATTAGGAAACTTTTTCACCAATAGCGAAGATGAATACAGTACGAGTTCTTATTTCTTTAGCTGCAAATTTGAATTGGCCACTGAAACAGTTTGATGTAAAAAATGTTTTTCTTCATGGGCACTTGGAATAAGAAGTATACATGAATTTTCCTCCAGGGTATAATGCCGGAGGCAAAACCGGAGTATGTAGGTTGCGAAAGTCACTTTACGGGCTTAAGCAATCACCTAGTGCATGGTTTGGTAGATTCACTCAAGTTATGAAGAGGATTGGGTATTATCGAAGTCACTCTGATCACACGTTATTTGTGAAACGGAGAAGTGGTAAAGTGACGGCCTTAATTATTTATGTGGATGACATGATAATACCGGGTGATGATTCGGAGATGAAGAATTTGGGAGATTTGAAATATTTCCTTGGAGTGGAAGTCGTCAGGTGATGATTCTAGAGGTATTTTCTTGTCTCAATGTAAATATGTTCTGGATTTACTAAAGGAAATAAGCATGATGGGATGTAAACCTTTGGACATTCCCATCACAAAGAAACATTATTTGGGGATTTATCCAGATCAGAAGCTAGTTGACAAAGGTAGATATCAAAGGCTAAAAGGGAGGCTGATTTATTTGTCTCACACTCGTCCGGATATTGCATATGCCATAAGTGTGGTTACTCAGTTTATGCACTCACCAAGTGTGGATCATATGGCAGCAATAATGAGAATCTTGGCATATTTGAAGTCTGCCCTGGGAAAGGGAATTTTGTATGAACATCATGGACATATGAGGATTGAGGGATTTACTGATGTTGATTGGGCATGTGATGTGACTAACAAACGGTCTACATCTGGGTATTTCACATTTGTTGGAGGTAATTTGATTACGTGGCGGAGCAAGAAGCAGAATGTGGTATCATGATCCTCTGCCGAAGCCAAGTATAGGGGTATGACACATGGTGTGTGTGAGATCCTTTGGCTACGAAAGTTGCTTTGGGGTCTTGGTTTTAAACAGAAGGAGGCGATGAAATTGTATTGTGACGATAAGTCTGCTAGAGAAATAGCTGATAATCCAGTGCAACATGACTGGACTAAGCATGTTGAGGTTAATAGACATTTTATCAAAGAAAAGCTAGAAAAGAAGTTTGTGTAAATACCATTCGTGAACTCAGAGGAACAACTTGCGGATATCCTACTCATGCTGTGTGTAGTAGGAGGTTCGATGACTCACTTATCAAGTTGGGCATACGTAACATCTATGCTCCAACTTGAGGGGGAGTATTGGCGTAAGTCTATATTTTAGGAGAAAAATAATATAAATATTTTGTAATTATTAGAGTCATATTTTAAGAAGGATATTGTGTCGTTTATTCTTGTTTCATTTTGTAACAAGGATTGTATGTACTTTTATTCAGGATTATGGAATACAAAAAAGTTAAGCCGTAAAATTCTATTTTTCCGATTGAAGCAAACTATGAAATGGGTTGGCTTTAAATTCGGCCTTCGAGTGGAGGGAGCAATGGGAACATTGAGAGATAGCTTGTGAGAGACAATGGCGGAGGATAGAGGGAATGCCATGGCAGGCTCGAGCTGGAAGTTGGGAGTTGCAGAGAGGTTTTGGCGCGCCTCATCCCTTAAACGCCTATCTGGAATATGGGTTTTGTATGGTTGCGGATGTGAATAATTTATACGGTTATTTTCAAGTTTATTATGAGCCGTTAGATCAAAGCCTCCATATCTAACCGTTAAAAAAGGAGAAAATTTTCACCGAAACACGTGGTGGTACACCATGTGTCACTATATCAACGGTAGAATATGTGTACTAAAAAGTTAATAACTTAAAAAATATAATTTTCTACCAATTATATAAAAATATGCGGTATACCATCCATATCCATTTTCCTAGTTACAATAAAAAAAATTATTCTGAGCCGTTAGATCAAAGCCTCCAAATCTAACTGTTAAAAAACCGGTAAAAAACGGAAGTACCGGCTTGCATTACCGAAATTCGATCCAATTCCCCAATTACACAGTGATAGAGCAAACCCACACAACCACCACCTCACTCAGAGCTCTCTCTCTCTCTCTCTCTCTCCCTCCCTGCCTCCCTCTATACATGTATGTATAGATCTCTTTCTCTCTCTAGATCGATCATGAACAAATGCATACGTCTGGTATAGATCGAGGTCGAACATGGCGAACTATCTTGCTCAGTTCCAGACGATCAAGAATTCCCTCGATCATCTCGTGATTGCAGGTAAATCTCCCAATTCGACATTCCTATGCAATTTTCCGCTTCCATTTTTCTTCTGTAATTTCAAATTAACCATTCTTGTTTCACTTTTTTGTTAATCAATTACGCATTTGAAGTTACTGATCTTCTTGATTGAGGTTTGGGGACCTCTGTAAGTAATTAAAGGTGTTAATTTGTGCTATTTGGTAGTACATATTCATATTTGTTTAAGTATAGGGATAGCTAATTGGCTATTAAAGTGATGCAGCAAGTGCAAATTTTGTCGTCCTAATGTTTGTAAAATGATGCCTTTAGTGTGTCAGTTTCGGAGTGTTTTTGGGAACTAGTAGTTCTTCAATTGAATGTCCGGAAATGGGAATGAATTTTCGCACAATGTGCGAAATTTGTTGTTTCGGTATTTCCAGAACAAGAAATCATTTATTGGATTTGTGTAATTACTGAACAGCTCATGCGGCATTAGTAATTTGTTTAATGACAATTTATATTTAGTTATTTGTAATCATACATTGTCATGTTATCAGCCATGTATGGTTATGCTTATCTTACAAAAGTATATGATTATGCTTAATGTGGGAACCCATGGACAGCCAAATGGCTAGTCTACCGATCCCTCGACAATTTCTGCTAATATTCCAGTCATGCTCTTAGTCTGTATTGAGCTCACAAGTAGTGAAACAGATGGCTAATGTGTGTTTCTGCTGTAGTAGTTTATATCATTGGCCTTTCTTCATGTTCCCATCTAACAGTTTAACCATGAGCTCATTTTCAGTTGAAGATGTGAGCGATTTGTGGCCTACTGTCAAGAATGGGTTTGAGGAACACTTGCCATTCAAAAGAGCTTGCTTAAATAACAAAACCCGTAATCCCGTGTTTGTAGAGAATTTCCCTGCTGAATTCATACTAACCACAGATTCGAGGCTTCGTAGCCGGTTCCCACAAGAGCAATCATTATTTTGGTTTCGAGAGCCATATGCAACTGCGGTCCTCGTCACCTGTGAGGTAAGACACAATTTCCTTCACCTCACTTATCTTGATGTTATTATTTCATAACCAATGTATTATATCTGTATCCATGCGTTAGTCCAGTCTTAGGAAGGGCCAAGATAAGAAGCCTAGTAAACAAAGGTCTCTTGTTCAATTCATACACCCCTATGGGGAAACCCTCCAATTGTTTGTACCAGCCATTCTGGTTGTAGGATCTAGACATGCCTTTGCGATTAGTTGTATTGGGGATCTTGATACCTCAAGTTATCAGTAAAAAGAAAAGCAAATAAAATTGTCTCTTTCTAAATTTATTTTTTATTTTTTATTTTTTATTTATATATATATATGAAGAATGCCAACTATACGTCTATTACATTATGATATTAATTGTCAAGTCAGATTTGTATATAGCTTTCCTACTAGACGGTTGTAAAGGGTACTTTGCTTACTAACTTATGCAAATTGGGAAAGTAACTAGCTTTCTCTTTGAGCATTTTGTTAGGTTTTGATAAGAAATTGTAGCAATAAAACTTAGTGTCATTCCATTGTTTAGTTCCACATATTTCTATCAATATTATTATTTTCATGTGCTGGTAGTATTATGGTAATCATAAGACCAAACCATGTGCAGTTTGATTGTATGCTGCTTATCTGATAGTTAACTAACAATCTTTTGTTTTTATTCATTAGGATCTTGATGAGTTCAAGACCATCCTTAAACCACGCCTAAAGTTAATTGTCCAAAATGATGAACGGGAATGGTTTATTGTTTTTGTATCCAAGGCTCACCCGAATAATGATCAAGCCACCAAATTGGCAAATAAAGTATATGCCAAACTTGAAGTTGATTTCAGTTCCAAGAAGAGAGAAAGGTGAGTTTATTGCTTTTGTAATCAAATATGGTTTTTTTTTTTAAAGTGGTCGATTGAGAAATGAGTACTGTGATTATTTTATACTAAAATGATGACTTTTATATATGATAACTTGAGCATTGAGCTATTCCTAGTTCCCCCCCCCCCCCCTTTCCCCCCCTTTTCTATTTAGGTGTTCCAGAGAGCAAAATTCTAATATGAAGATTAGTCAGTGTTTTTTACCATACTTAAGCTTTACATCATCTGCTTGTTAATTAAGTCAACATGCGATATTGAGATACTTCGTCTATAACAATACAAATTTGACAATGTTGATATTAAATTGATAACAACATTTACTTACACTTTTTAGCCAAAGGCAGAGATGGGTAAAGACTGTTGATGTCGATTTCATCTGTTTCCTTGAAGGTTGTTAAGATGAACTTGGCAAGCATCTTGTTTTCATCAAGTGTTGTAGACTGATCAGCTGACCAGCATAATCATAATTGGGTTGGGTTTTAAAGTTACCTATATGTATAAAATTGTCTTTCATTTCTTTTCAGCAAGTCGCATATGGTATCATCTCTACCATAAAACATGAGTAGACTATCAAATATAATTTTACAGGTTATAATATAAAGTTCAATAATATTTTGATATATTTGTTTAAAATTCAGTTTACCTAACATCATGTTACTTTATCATAATATGCTTTGCTCAGGTGCTGCAAGTTCGATTTATATTCTCCTGAAGCAAACTTTTGGGAAGACTTGGAATCCAAGATAATGGAGTGCATCAGAAATACATTAGATAGACGTGTACAATTTTATGAGGACGAGATACGCAAGCTCAGTGAACAACGCTTCATGCCAGTTTGGAACTTCTGCAATTTTTTTATTCTGAAGGTAGTTCCATTTTTTATCAATTTTTACTAGAAGAATTTTATTAAGCTGCTTCGGGCAAAAAGAGGATTTAAAGGGTTGTTGATTCGAATGTGGATTTCATGCATAAATCAATTGTATTGAAAAGCTTACTAAATACTTTTCTGGTATTATAAAAGCACATTTCAAATCCTACTTTAGGCAATTATATGAGGCACAAGTACCGCAAACCTTTGTGTTTTCAGATCCATATAATTCAAGTTACTAATCATCTTCTGTCGTCTTACCATAATTGCTTCTCTTTTCAGGAAAGCTTGGCTTTTTTGTTTGAGATGGCTCATCTTCATGAAGATTCTTTACGTGAATATGATGAATTAGAAATTTGTTATTTGGAAACAGGTGCATTACGCATATATCTTATTATCACTTTTAGTGTTGAGATACCTGTTATGATTTCTACATGTGTTTTTAATGAAAATATTATTTTGACATGGAAATACAAATGCCGCCTTCAAGTACATCAATGGGGGATCTTTTATTTTTCTACATTTTTTAAGTTCTTAACACTTTTATAGTTAGTGTTACTTTATGAAACACTAACTGATTTTGAAACTTACTTTATGAAGGTATAGCAGTCTTTATGAATTGGGTACCTTGTGTTGTAGATATGAGCAACCATTGACTGCTGTACGTGTCATTTTATATTGAGATCCGTTCATTGTTTTCATTCTATGACTACAGGATGTACATAAAATGTTTGTTTCTGGTATTAAAAAAAAAAAAACTTAATGAGTGTATCTTTTTACACTAAACCAGTTTTTTTTTTTCAATCTTCACTTCATGTCTTAATTATTGTGCTGTCAAGTTTGGTTGAAATGATTCCGTTAATTGCTTATTGCAATCCTGTAGTTGTTCATATCTCCTCAAGGGAAACAAGAATCTACGTCATAAACACAAACACAAACATGCACACAATTTTGATCCAGATTCCCTGGGAGCCAAGCTCATAATTCATTTTCTTAAAATCCATACCATGCTCTAATTACATCGCCTAATATACAAATCTCATTAAAGACCTTTTCTTCTTGAATAAGTGTCAGCATTTTGATTTTGATCCAATGATTGGTGAAAATGATTGTCTACTCAGCGGTGAGTGGGAGATCTTGAATGTGTGCTTGTATGTTCTTGCTCCACTTTGAAGGAAACTAAAAATTGGAAAATCGCAATTCCATTATAAGCGTAGTGCTTTTAAATGATAAGATTTTGATCAATAATGGACCTTTTCTCTTTCTTTTTTGTTCTGGAGACCAATATCATTTTCATCTGATGCAGTTGAAATGACTGGAAAACGGAAGGACTTTGGAGGAGTTGACCATGGTGATGATCAGGCAGCATTGCTCAATTCTGGAAAGAAATCATTGACACAAATTGTTCAAGATGACTCATTTAGAGAATTTGAATTTAGACAGTATCTGTTTGCCTGCCAAGCAAAGGTATGTGAGACAGATGGTCGATTCAAGCCTGTGACCTTAAATCAGTTAAAAAAACGAATTAACATTATGCAGTATGCAGTGATGTCATTAGTTTCAAACTTTCAAATTTTCTGCTTGTTTGGATGCTGGATCCTTTAGTTTACTCTGGAAAATTTCATTTGGCATATAGAGTAAATTGTTGTTCCATTCTGTCTCATTGAAAATGCATTTCTATGATTAACGCTTCACATATGTGTTGATAAGTGCTTTGATAAGGTCATTCAACCTTTTCATATTATAGTGCTCTTTCTCTCCCTCTCTCTCTCTCTCTCTCTCTCTCTCTCTCTCCCTCTCTCTAACATAAGATGTAAAATACTCCCTACTGAAACTTGTGCCTGTTACATTGATAAAGTTGAAGAATTGGAACTTAAGTGTACAATTACGTTAACCACATGGTGCAAGTGATGAATACAAGTTTACCATGGACATATAAGAAGTTTCATTGACCATTACTTCAAATCGAAAAATAATCTGACCATTCAGTAAAACAATGGTGGTGCCTTCAGAATCTAGTTTACGCAGAAATTGACTTGCTATTTTGCTGAAACAAAATTTGAAATTCATCTCTAATAGATGGTTAAATGTAGCTTTTATTCAAGCTGAATCGCCCGTTTGAAGTTGCATCAAGGGGATACTCATTCATTATAAGCTTCTCAAAGTCTCTGGCTGTATATGAGGTATCTGGTATTCATTTTGTTTAAAAGTGTTTTTAACGTAATGTCATACATATGTTGAAGTTCAGTATGAATGATCATATCTGACTTTTCCATTTTCTTTTCTTTCTCTTACCTTTCCTGTTTTCTCCTTTTGGAGTTGTTCTCAGAGTATTCTACCCTTTTGTATGCGTGAAGTGTGGGTGATAACAGCTTGCATGTCCTTAGTCAATGAAACTGCTTCACATTATAAGGATGGACTTGCAGCACCTGATATAGAAAAAGAATTCTACCGCCTTCAAGGCGACCTTTATTCATTATGCAGGGTTAAGGTAAAAGTTCTTTGTGTTTCATATGCAATAGAGGAACTCAAAAATATCGTTTGTTTTGTTCTTTAATCCCTTGTTACACCTTTGTTGGAGTGCATTGATACAAGTGAAATTGAATCCATTGTTCAACTGAGAATTGACTAGAAACTTTGTTTTTAACATGCTTGCACTTTAGTAATCAAGGGCTGTATTGTATGTTTATGCAGTTCATGAGGCTTGCATATTTAATTGGATATGGGACGAATATAGAAAGGAGTCCTGGAAACAGGTACCAATTGAAACTTTGAAGATGAGAACATCTTTTAGCATTCTAGAATCAAGCTTGGACATGTAATCATTGGAATTAGTTTTACTGCACCTAAAAGTTGCAGATGTTTTTTCTAAACTAATTGTCCTTTCCGTTTACTCATTGAACAGTGCTTCACTCAGCATGCTTCCCTGGCCCAAGCCTGCGGTTTGGCCCTCAGTTCCACCTGATGCTTCATCTGAGGTGCTGGCCAAAGAAAAGGTAAGTTCTTAATACAGTAAATGTAGCATTGGATTAGCTAAAGTTTTTATTCTTTAATAGGACTAGCTAATGTTAGCTAATATGTTAATATAGTTCCGGGTAAAATATCTAGATGTAAATTTCTTTAATTGAGACTACATCAATTTATGCCTGTCCAGCCTACATTTAGTATAAATCAGCATAAACTTCTAAATTCTAATATTGGGATTTATTGTTTATTGTTCATGCTTTTTATCTTCTTATTTGACCTGTCATGTGGTATGAAGTTTTGGCCATGCTAAAAGGCATTATGCAACCACTCCCGGTTACAGATTTGTGACATTCTTATCCCTTGGATTTTTACTGTAGATTGCGGTGTTAATATAACAAAAAAACATCATAATTAATTTCAAGTGATGAAATTAATATTTCACCCATTTTATGAAAATTTCATAGTAGATCTTCTAATCCCTCAAATTTCATAATATATCTTTATAATTGTGAGTTTAACTAAATAGTTAAGTGGATTTCATGATTTAGCAGTTAGCACCTTTATCAAACTACTACAATAGTATTAGTGCCGTGTTTGTTACATGGGGTAAACGAAGGTGGTGTATAGGAAATTAGACCTTTGATTATTGATGAATGATGATCAACTCCGCCGTGTAAGTTTATCTTACATTGCCGGTCCCAAGCCCGGATAAAGGAGGAGGGGGAGGGCGTCAGGTAGTCGACAGCCGGCACTCCATGATTACGTCGAATCCTTATGGGATGGACTTGTTTTGACCCTCAAATTCTTCAGTCGGCCTTATACTCTGGAGGAAACCAGAAAACCCTCCAGCTCAGTTCAAGAATAAGTCTGTGGAAAGTTACTTCTTCAAAAGCAAAAGTATCCCATATCATCTCTTCTCATTTTTCTTCTCTTTATCCTTCATGCTGCCTGCAAGATAGGGAGAATGTGAACAATCAGCCGGAGCTCTGATTGCTTACCTTGTCTGTCACCTCTTTCAGCAGATCCCCTAGCTCGGCGACTTGGGGGACTCCTACTACATGGTTTGTATCGCGCTTGACCAAGCCTGAAACTACAAGTAAGCTTCAAGTGACATTGATACATTACCTTGTGCATCTCCACCAGTTACAGATACCACCCCTGGATGGAGGAAGAGTACTTCCAGAAAAGATGCCACATCTACCTATGAGACAGATAAGGAAAGTCAAGACGATACCACACTCCGGTACCTAGAAGTTTCATGGTTACGAGATCATTCTCCCACAATATTTCCTAATGTCATTTGTACTAAATCATTCACTTGTACTCACTAAAGGAGAGCTTGAACCTATGTACTTGTGTAAACCCTTCACAATTAATGAGAACTCCTCTATTCCGTGGACGTAGCCAATCTGGGTGAACCACGTACATCTTGTGTTTGCTTTCCTATCTCTATCCATTTATATACTTATCCACACTAATGACCGGAGCAATCTAGCGAAGATCACAAAAAGTGACCGTTTTCGCTACCTAGGATCTATCTTGCAAGAGAACGGAGAATTAGATGGAGATCTCAACCATAGAATACAAGCTGGATGGATGAAGTGTAAGAGTGCATCCGGCGTGTTGTGTGACCGTCGTAGGCCACTGAAGCTCAAGGGAAAATTTTATAGGACGGCAATAAGGCCAGCGATGTTGTATGGCACAGAATGTTGGGCGGTGAAGCATCAACACGTACACAAAATGGGTGTAGCGGAGATGAGGATGCTTCGTGGGATGTATGGGCACACGAGAAAGGATAAGATTGGGAATGAGGATATCCGAGGTAAAGTAGGAGTAGCCAAAATTGAAGGAAATATGAGAGAAAATCGGTTTCGGTGGTTTGGACATGTGCAAAGAAGGCCTACTGACTCTCCGGTTTGGAAATGTGACTACGGGACAGAGGTTCAGGGCCGAAGGGGTAGAGGAAGACCTAGGAAAACTTTGGAAGAGACCCTAAGAAAAGACTTGAGTACTTGGATCTAACGGAGTAGAGGACTCCTACTCCGTGGTTTGTATCGCGCTTGACCAAGCCTGAAACTACAAGTAAGCTTCAAGTGACATTGATACATTACCTTGTGCATCTCCACCAGTTACAGATACCACCCCTGGATGGAGGAAGAGTACTTCCAGAAAAGATGCCACATCTACCTATGAGACAGATAAGGAAAGTCAAGACGATACCACACTCCGGTACCTAGAAGTTTCATGGTTACGAGATCATTCTCCCACAATATTTCCTAATGTCATTTGTACTAAATCATTCACTTGTACTCACTAAAGGAGAGCTTGAACCTATGTACTTGTGTAAACCCTTCACAATTAATGAGAACTCCTCTATTCCGTGGACGTAGCCAATCTGGGTGAACCACGTACATCTTGTGTTTGCTTTCCTATCTCTATCCATTTATATACTTATCCACACTAATGACCGGAGCAATCTAGCGAAGATCACAAAAAGTGACCGTTTTCGCTACCTAGGATCTATCTTGCAAGAGAACGGAGAATTAGATGGAGATCTCAACCATAGAATACAAGCTGGATGGATGAAGTGTAAGAGTGCATCCGGCGTGTTGTGTGACCGTCGTAGGCCACTGAAGCTCAAGGGAAAATTTTATAGGACGGCAATAAGGCCAGCGATGTTGTATGGCACAGAATGTTGGGCGGTGAAGCATCAACACGTACACAAAATGGGTGTAGCGGAGATGAGGATGCTTCGTGGGATGTATGGGCACACGAGAAAGGATAAGATTGGGAATGAGGATATCCGAGGTAAAGTAGGAGTAGCCAAAATTGAAGGAAATATGAGAGAAAATCGGTTTCGGTGGTTTGGACATGTGCAAAGAAGGCCTACTGACTCTCCGGTTTGGAAATGTGACTACGGGACAGAGGTTCAGGGCCGAAGGGGTAGAGGAAGACCTAGGAAAACTTTGGAAGAGACCCTAAGAAAAGACTTGAGTACTTGGATCTAACGGAGGACATGACACAAAACCGAGCGCAATGGCGTTCTAGGATTCATATAGCCGACCCCACTTAGTGGGAAAAGGCTTTGTTGTTGTTGTTGTTCAGTTGGCTTTTATAGAGTTTCATGCAATGCAAAAGCATTTTCTGCCCCTTAACTTTTTGTTTCATTTTGTCTTTCTTTTTTTGACAAAAAAAAGTTGGTCATTTATCTTTTGCAGGTAATTCTACAGTCAACTCCATCGTTCAAGCACTTTGGTATTCAGAGAAAACCATTGCCTCTTGAACCTTCTCTACTGTTACGTGAGGCTAATCGGAGGAGAGCTTCCCTTTCTGCCGGGAATGTGGTTGAAATGTTTGATGGCCGCCAAAATTTTATTGACGGGTAATGGAAGTTCAAGAATTGTAGCAAATGTAGTGCTATCGGTTTCTAAGAGTAATTTGTTTTGGGATGTGCTATCCACACACCCTATTTTACTTTTCACACACTCTTTGTTAATTTATGTTCGTTGATCTTCTTCAATCCATCCGATCCAACGGCCGAAAATTAGAGGGGTGTGTGAGAAGTAAAAAAGGGTGTGTGGATATCACACCCCATTTGTTTTTTAATAGTCTTGCTAAATATTCTCCTTTCCTTTATTATTTTTATGTTTTCAAAAATGGCATGTTTGAGTGATAATGGAGTCACGATGTATGATGGCAGTTCAGGTTCAGATGCATCATTTAAGATGCCGTCATTACAAAAAGTGCAAGCAAGTGTTATGGCGCGTACTAACTCTTCACCAGGAATTTCTGAGAGCTCAATTGATCGCCCCATGAGGCTTGCTGAAATTTATGTTGCTGCTGAATATGCTCTGCACAACACAGTTTCTAATCCTGATCTGTGGAAGTCTTTGTCGTCTACAGAAGAGTTTGAGGTATGAACAGTTGCTAATTTTTAGTTTACTATCCATGGAGGATTGTTCAAATTATTAGTTCCTCTATGCATGCTGTATAATATTTTTTGTTGATCTTTTGTCTTGTACACAAATTCTTGTTTTGACAGCAAAAATATCTTGAACTAACTAAAGGGGCTGCTGACAATTATCATCGATCCTGGTGGAAAAGACATGGAGTTGTTCTTGATGGAGAAATAGCATCTGTATGTTTTAAGCATGGAAACTATGATCTGGCAGCAAAGTCATATGAAAAGGTTTGTGCACTTTACGCTGGTGAAGGATGGCAGGATTTATTGGCAGAAGTCCTCCCCAATTTAGCAGAGTGTCAGAAAATACTCAATGATCAAGCTGGCTATCTATCATCTTGCGTGAGGTTGCTTTCATTGGATAAAGGCTTGTTTTTGACTAGGGAACGCCAGGCTTTTCAGTCAGAGGTTGTTCGTCTTGCACATGGCGAAATGGAGCAACCAGTGCCCCTAGATGTGTCATCTTTAATTACTTTTTCTGGCAATCCTGGGCCTCCATTAGAATTATGTGATGGAGATCCTGGTACTCTATCAGTAACATTTTGGAGTGGCTTTCCTGATGATATAACCCTTGATTCACTTAGTCTCACATTGAATGCGATATTTAATACTGATGAGGTTGCTAAGGTAAGCTTTCTTGGACTTGCAATGCATTTTCATCTCACCGTTTCAGGTCTAATGTTGTATGAACATTGTTTATGATATGACAGATTATTTGTTCTGATTTTTCAGGCATTAATGAGCTCTACTGCAATTGTATTAAAGCCTGGTCGGAACACCGTTACCCTGGATTTACCCCCCCAGAAACCAGGTTCATATGTTTTGGGGGTTCTCACTGGGAAAATTGGGCAATTAAGATTCAGATCTCATAGCTTTTCCAAGGGTGGCCCTGAAGACAGCGAGGATTTCATGAGTTATGAAAAGCCTCCTAGACCTATCTTGAAGGTGCAACTTATGAAGATATAGCTTGTTGCTACCCATTATATCCCAAAATACTAGTTTATCCCTGTTGTTTTAAATTTACTTGTAAATAAAAGCAGTACATAACTTTGCGACGAAGTTTTTCAGTTCATTTTTAAGATTTACTTAGGGTATCGTACCATCTAAATGACCCTTTCTTTCTTTCTCAGGTATTCAAACCAAGACCTCTGGTTGATCTTGTTGCAGCTGTTTCCGCTGCTCTGCTGATAAATGAACCTCAGTGGGTGGGCATTATTGTAAGACCCATTAACTACTCTCTCAAAGGTGCTATCTTGTATGTTGATACTGGACCTGGTCTTAAAATTGAAGATTCACATTTCATTGAGATGGAGAGCTACACTGATGCATCAAAGAGTTCAGTTGGTGTGGCTGACTGTAATGGCACTCTAAAGGATGGTTCTTTGGCTATCGATAAAAATTTTGAGCAGTTGCCTCTGTTTGATGATAGAGTAGAGTTTCCACATTGGGCAAGCAATTTGACGTCTATTTTATGGATTCCAGTTCGTGCTATCAGTGAAAAGCTTGCTGTAGGATCATCTTCAGGTTGTGAATATGTGTGTTCTACGTTTAAATACTCTATTGAGTCCCAACTGCTTACCTGTACATAATGCATTGTGCAGTGGCTCCCCAGAGACAGAGCATTGTGGATGGAATGAGGATGATAGCGCTCAAACTTGAATTTGGTGCATCTCACAATCAGATATTTGAGAGGTGTTTTTCTTTTATTTTGTTCTACTTTTTGTTCTTATCTTTCAAAATTGTAGATGTCTTTTATTGATTATTAATTTGTGCAGGACCCTAGCAGTGCATTTTACAGATCCTTTCCATGTGAGCACACGAGTTGCAGATAAATGCAATGATGGTACTTTGCTTCTCCAGGTATGTGTGATATGGTTTTCAAAACCACACTTTTGTATGTAAGTTTACTGATGCATCCCTGGCTAGGTGATTAGATAATAAGACGTGAAGTGTGTGATATCCTATGTGTTGAAACATGGAAATTGTTTCTGTTTCCACAAAAAGTTATTGTAACCCATTATCTTAGCATGAGTAATGCTTTTGTGCATTGGCTGGATATGATTTGAGAGTGCATTCTATCATGTTACACTAAGATTGTTTTTCAATTACCAAAATAAGTACTTATAAGTCCTTTAAATAGGAAAGTTTATTTGTATAATATATCTGCGGAGTCCTTGGAGGTTGGTGGTTCATACGTCTGCATTAATTGATTACTTCCAGGTCAGTCTACACTCTGAAGTGAAAGCCACGGTGACCATCTTTGATGCTTGGCTTGATCTTCAAGATGGATTTGTTAATACTGGACAAGGTGATGGGAGACCGACTTCAGCCTACTTTCCACTAGTTGTTTCTCCAAATTCTAGAGCAGGAATGCTATTCAGTATATGCTTAGGGAAAACTAATGTTGAAGGTACGCATTGTTCATTTATGTTATAAATGCTTGCTTGCATGTTTCTAAGCTTCCATACTATCTGATTACGGTAAAGGAAAATCACTTGTTTATCTCCTGCAATAGGTTAAGATTGGGACTTCGTTTAAAGATTATGCGTAAACCAAGCGCTAACAAGTCACTGCCATGCTGCAATTTCATTTTGCAAATGTGGATATAGTTGTGAATCTTTTCATACTTCACATTTTTGTACATTTGACAGAACTGATGATACGATTTTGATTTTCCTGCAGATGAAGCTAAGGCTTTTCAGTCAGAGAGTATATTAAACATTAGATATGGAATTTCTGGTGATAGAACCAGCGGAGCGCACCCACCTGTGTTCGCAGAATCTTCTGGGTCTGAGGGGGCTAGACGGGACTTAATTTTCAGAAGCACTCTTGCTTTGCAAAGGCCTGTGCTTGATCCAGTCCTGGCTGTTGGTTTTCTTCCTCTCTCTTCTGGTGGCCTTAGGGTTGGCCAGCTAGTTACTATGACATGGAGGGTTGAAAGATTGAAGGATTTTGAGGAAAATGAAGTTTCTCCTAACAATGTAAGTCACAGCCCGATCACACTGGACAATTTAGATTGCGATTATCAAATCTTAAAATGCTGATAATTTACGACTTTTCTGGTTTTCACTTTTATTTCTGAACAAAGTCAACGAACACTAATGTCAGTTTTCAACCGTGTTTTTAAGTCTACTAGAATTGTAGGTAATTGCAGTGTACTTGTTGAGTTGTTTCACTTGAAACCTGAGGTGGTATGGTGTATGGCGTTGAGTTGTTTCACTTGAAAGGAAAATAAAAACATGTGTAGAAACTTGTGAATCGTCATCAGAATTGCACCTTGTACTTTGTCGTCACTGCATGAACTGAAGTCTCTGTATCTTCAAGTGTTTCAACTGTCGTTAAAAGCTGAGGAGTACAATAGGTGACTATGACTCGGAGTGTATTAATAATTTTAGTGCTTGTGCATCAGGATGAGGTGTTATATGAAGTCGGTGCAAATACTGAGAATTGGATGATTGCTGGGAGGAAAAGAGGGCATGTTTCTCTCTCGTCAAAGCAAGGTTTTGTGAACTACTTAAACTCCACATATTTTTCTATTGTCTAGGAAAATATCTTCTGGCTCATAAATCTTGCAATGGCAGGTTCAAGGATAGAAATCTCAATATTATGTGTGCCTCTAGTGGCGGGTTATGTTCGTCCCCCACAACTTGGTCTGCCAGATGTTGGTGAATCGAATATAAGTTGCAATCCTGCTGGGCCTCATCTGGTTTGTGTCTTGCCTCCGATTCTGAGCTCCTCCTTTTGCATTCCGGCATGATTTCTGTCAACCCAGTACCTCTCCTGGATTCCAGTCGTCTCAGGTCTTCATAATTTCCACTCTATATGGTTGGACATGCTTATAGAGAAAAATGTAGGTTTCCTTTTTTTATATCCCGGGAATCTGTAAATCAGTATCTCGTTTTTCCTTCTCTTTTTTGGTTTTTCGAGTGTTCATCAAGTCATACGTTATATGACATCCTGCCTTGTGCAAGGGGAATTTGTACTTTTCCTGTACAATTCAGCGTAGAGATCCCGAGGACGTCCATTTTTTGGGTTCACTGTTGTAAAATTGATTGTTTTGATAGAAAATATTGAACTCAGAATTACAGTGATGCCAGTGGTAAAGATACTTGGTTTTGTTGGAGCGGATCAAGTCGATTCGGTTGAAGCTTGTTTCTTTCTCCACCAATTTCTCAAACCAGAGAAACAAATATCATGGAGGGACAAACACCAATAACAATTGTTCAAACATCTACAGAGTTTTCGAGAGATTAGGGCAGATAAAGATGTGATTAATGAAACTTGACAATACTGTAATTGTGAGAGCTGCACATTGTTGTTTACTACGAGGTATGGTATAGGGAAAATAAATAAATAATAAGTCTTGCTTGTATGATCAACAAATTGTTTGTTTGTCATTAGTATGTTGAAAAATTCCACCGTGAAGTACGAAAAAAGGAAAATTAATAGTTTTTATACGTAGGCGTAATACAATGTATAACAAAATGGACTAATGTTTAAGAAACTTTTTTTTTTAAATGACTAGAAGCGCTTTTAGAAATGTTTTTGGATTCTAAAAGTACTTAAAGTGTTTTTTGCAAGAAGCAGAATTTGGAGGAAGCACCTCAAGTGTTTTTTCATAATTAACTTGAATATTTACTAACAAAATGGACTAATGTTTAAGAATTTTTTTTTAAATGACTAAAAGCGTTTTTAGAAATGTTTTTGGGTTTTAAAAGTACTTAAAATGTTTCTTGCAAGAAGCAGAATTTGCAGAAAGCACCTCAAGTGTTTTTCCATAATTAACTTGCATATTTACTAAGAATTGGTTTTAAAACATTTTTTCTAAAAATGCTTTCAGTCATTTAAAAACGGTGATGGTTTGTAACTATCAATGCTCTAAAAATACACTCATTAGGCAATCAATGGCTACAAATTTATTCTAACTCAACTACTAAAAGCAAAACCATAATACGTACAGTGCATTTTCGTTTAAAATCGAACACTTTTTTTTTTATATTTATTCTAGCAACAAATTCTCTTGTTTGGCAATCAAAACCAAAAGATGAGGAAATCCTACGAGAAAATAATATAACTGTTCGTCGCAAGAATCTCCTGGCGGACGAGCACACAGCTCCCCTGGGAGAATGGCGTCGGTTGAGGGTATCTGTCGTACTTCTGCTTTAGCCGAAAGCCTCTTTCCTGCCGCCTAAGTTTTCCTCTGGGCCTTGGGTTTGGGCCGACTTTCTCTCTGGCCCAAAGTTCAGATTTTATCCCAAACAATAACAATAATTTGTGAAAATTGAACAAGCTAAATATCGAAATACACTAGAGATGACTAAGTGCGAGCTAAGACTCTTCTTCTTCAAGAGATCCAACTACCAAATGGCTACCAGAACACAACTTGAATTCGACGGCATAGACATTGCGGTCATAGTTTTACTGGGAATAAATGTAGTCGAGATACCTGGGTGGCAGCGGGTACCTCTGCTGCAGCTGAGCAAAGGACATGTTGAGCAACATCTCTGGCGGAATCTCCCCAACAAGAACTTGTCTGCGGAACTCTTTGATTCCACCGTGGATCAGGAAGTATATTATCAGAAAATAATAACAGCTTACAAGAAGATGAAGTTTGCTCAAAATAGACCGGACCCAAAAGATGAGAGAGGCTCAGGTTGGCCAATGCATCAACAACAAAATTCATGTTACGATAGGTATGTCAAATATTACATTTCCAATCACACAGTAATATCGCACGACAAGCTTGAATGAATTCACCATTAGGATGATTATTAGTGGCACCATGTGATATAAGATGGACAGAAATTGCAGAATCAAACTCCAATAAAAGGCATTGAAAACCTTTATTCAAGCAAGTTTTAATCCCAAAAAGATGCCCTAAATTTCAGCGTTGAGAATCTTTCCATGCCCAAGATTAAAAACCTAGTATCCCAAGCTCCAAAGAGTTCCTAAGAACACCACCTGCTCTAGTAAAAGTAAGAGGGTCTTTTCTGCAACCATCCACATTGAGTTTAGGGCTAGTTTGGGTTGCAGTGCTATGAAAAAAGAAAAAAAAAGCACTGTTTTCAGAAGCAGGAGTAGAGTTGTTTCTACTTTTTGATGTTTTGGATTCAAAATTGAGACAAAGACATTTTTTTTTTCATTTACCAAACACAATTTTAACCTCAGCATTTTAAAAAGCTGCTTTTAAAAAAATTTCAATAATACCAAACTAGACCTTAAACTAGAAAAATAGATCATCTCCGGATCCCTTCCTCCTAATCCACCAAGTCCGGAGATCTAGACCATTGAAATTTGATCCAACGGCTATAAACATAGGCATACTTTAAAAATTTTAATAATTTTAGTCGTTTGATCAAATTTCAATGGCTCGGATCCCCGGACTTAGTGGATTAAAAGGAAGGGATCCAAGGAGGATCCCTTTCCCTTAAACTATCTTCTGGAGGCGGTTCCCAATGAAGAAAAGCAAAGGGCATTGGGTACTTTATGAAAAGTAATACTATTTGTTTGCAACCATTCGCGATAATAAGAGAGAATAATAATTTTGGGATCACCTGAAATCTAAAACACTTTAAAAAAAAACCTCTTATTTCGCCAAAAAAAAAACTATTCATGTAGCAATTCGGCAATTTGAGTTGATCTGCCAGTCTAGGTCAGTAACCAACTCTTTTGAGTATACGAGCCATTTCCTATAATAAATTTCATTCGTTCGTAATTTTCGATCATAGTAGTGTGAGGAAAATTTTCTAGAGAGTTTGTCCTTACGATAATTGAGATTAATTTCTCGAATTGGTCCCTTTTCTACAAGTAAGTCTCTCATTTTTGCATTAAGATCATCCCAAACTCTTAGATCATAAATGTTTAAATGGAAAATAGGTTCAGGAGATTCAATATTTTCCTCTACACCAATATGATCATCATCAACATTTACATCCACATCACCATTATTTTCATGGTCTTGAGACTCATCACCAACATTTTCTTCTAAATCACTACCATTTTCATGGTTATGAGACTCGTCATTAACATCTTTCTCCACATAACCGTCAATTTCATGATCATGAGACTCCCCAACAACATTTTGTGACTCTTCACCAACATCATTTTCTCTCAAATTTTTAACTGACTCATTCTTTGTAGAGAAAAATTTACTAAGAGATCCTCTTAAACTTTCGGCAATTTCGTTATCCTTTGGCTTTTTTTTATCTTTTCATATTACCAGAGAGTTGTTTCCTAAAAGATATGGTTTCAATAATTTGTTTGCAAAAATTACCTACACATGATATAACAAAAATTTCCTATCAAAATTATCATTCCAACACATTATATATTATAAAGACACTAACACATCGTCTAACATATTATAAAAATTGAACCTAAAAGTTGGGTTTGAAATGAAATCAAATAATTCAATTAATCAAGAATTCGATTCATCAATAACAACAATTCTATACATCAATTATAATATAATTATATGTCACTTACAAATTTTTATATTAAATTATGATTTATGAATTGATAATTCAAATTTTATAACTTAGTTTACCTTAAAACTCAAAAGGGTTGGTGGGGAGTGAATGCACTTGCAGACAATGTCCAATAGTGAATGGTTCTGAGTTGAGGATGAGGCTGACTGGCTGCGCCGCGCAGCAACTGTTGACTTGAGTTTGCCAACTAGGAAACAATAAATCACTTTTGGCACTTGCAGCCAATGGAATTGAGAGAAAGGAAAAAGGAGTCAGGGTCAGGGACAACAGGGACTAGGGAGGGAAGTGGTGGAAATGGGTAACAAAGGGGGTGGGAAATTGGGAAAGGGTGGAATTATATGGGGGGGGGTTAGGGTTAATTGGGGACCGAGTGGTCCCTCTAATGTTTTGTTTTGTCTTTTTTTTTTGTTTTTTGTTTTTATTTATTTATTTATTTTTTGTAATGCCTAAAACCTGGGCCATTTTTTCATCTTTTGTACTTGGGCTCTTGCCTATTTGGGCTCTGGACATATTTTATTTTATTATTTTTTTATACCTAGTTATTTGGGTTTTTTTTTGTGCTCTCTTCAGTTTTGGGCCCTGGACAACTGCCTTGGTGGCACTGGGCCTGGGCCTGGCCTGTTACTGGCTTACCTCATAATTTGTGGGTTGAAGTGGCTTTTACTGCCACTCATACTAATCATATATAATAGAACATATCAAGTTGTCTAACGAGAGAATACTTTTAGCTCTTAATACGTCTCAGACATCATTTCCATAACATCAATCTGTAATGTATTGGTGAGAAACATTAATTATACATTTTATTTTTCATACATATGACTTTAAAATAAGGAGAATCAAATACGAAAACTCAATGTGGAGCCCCATTAGAGGCAATGAAGCCACTTGACCGTAACAACTTGTTTTTTTATTATTATTATTAAAAACACTTAGAAGTCAGATTAACAAGTATTGTGGAAGAAGTTGTGAGCTTATATAGTTAAGCAGAAGTATTAATATTTATTTTTAATTTTTTAATGAGAATGACTTTTTAAGACCTACTTTAACTTGAAGTAAAACTCAAAATTTAGGTTCTAAACTCATCTCAACTTGCTCCAACCCTTGTGGCAAATATGAGTTAACCAAAAACTCATTTATGTGGCAAATTTATGCTAGGATTCTTCCTGGGTTAATGGACTGGCCCACTATATATGCGTATTTTTTTTTTGTTTATATTTAAAAATTTATTGAATCAAAAGGTTAAGATCTAATATGATCAAATTCAAAGTCATCATTGAAAGATAAATGACTTCTTGCATTGACTTCTTTAGCAGTATGTCCATATGTAAATGGTCTCCCCAATACTATCAATTTATTATTACTATAATTATATTACCTTAGTGAATAATGACATCCTTTATGATGCTATTCATTTAACTATCAACGGCTACTCGAATGACTCAATATTTTATTTACTACAATACATAAAATAATAAAATTTAATAACTGCGATTACTCACAACCATACTATCAATAACAAACCATGATAGTTGAGGATGTCAAAGTTCTAACATCGAAGGTCACTAAAGTTAACTTTAACCATGTTTGTCGCCAAGCCAATGATATTACTTGCCCCCTAACTCGCTATGCTCTTCGTGTTGGCAATTCTTGATAGTGAATCGAGGAACTTCATGATTTATGCACAAATATGTTGTTTGAAGATTGCAATAGTTACAACCTTTGTGTCTTTGAGTTTGTTTGGTATTTATGTCGACTGTTAGCCTGCTACCGATGTACTTTTCTTTAGTTAATGAAGGGAACTCATATAATCTCTTTCTACACTTAACTTAAACTTTAAATGTGAATTGTCTTTTTTACCCTATTGCATAATTACAATGAAATATAAGATGAAATTAACAATAAAAAAATTATCAATAAACCATGTGGGATTACAAGTTTTTTTTTTCTTTCTACTTTCTACATTTTCTGAGTAGGAGAATAGAGTTGTGGTGTATAATGATGGATTTTTACTTATTTGGTTCTTTAAAGTATTGTGCTTTGCAATTGTGTTGTTTTATAGGTATAATACATATACCTTAAAACCTTTTGAGATCGAACTAATGATGCCATTAACACAATAATTCGGCTCGATGAGACTACTCAAACAACACCATTCTTGCCTACACTTACCCCAACAAAATGGGCTTGCCGAAAGGAAACAGCAACACATCACCACTCTAATCCGTTTCCTACTCCACACTACTGGTTTACCTCATAATTTGTGGGTTGAAGCGGCTCTTACTGCCACTCATACTCATCGTATACAACATAACATATCAAGTTGTCTAACGAGAGAATAGTTTTAGCTCTTAATATGTCTCAGACATCATTTCCATAACATGAATCTATAATGTATTGGCGAGAAACATTAATTATACATTTTATTTTTCATACATATGACTTTAAAGTAAGGAGAATCAAATACAAAAACTCAGTGTGGAGCCCCATTATAGGCAATGAAGCCACTTGACCGTAACAATTTTGTTTTATTTTTTATTAAAAACACTTAGAAGTCAGATTAACAAGCATTGTGGAAGAAGTTGTGAGCTTATAATTTAAAACTATATAGTTAAGCAGAAGTATTAATATTTATTTTTAATTTTTAATAAGAATAACTCTTTAAGACCTACTTTAATTCTTGAAGTAAAACTCAAAATTTAGGTTCTAAACTTATCTCAACTTCTCCAACCATTGGGGCAAATATGAGTTGACCAAAAACTCGTTTATGTGGCATTTTTAGGTCAGGATTCTCCCTGAGTTAGTGGACTGGCCCACTATATAGGTGTATTTTTGTTTAGTTTTATATTTATAAATTTATTGAATCAAAAGGCTAAGATCTAATATGATCAAATCCAATGGTAAAAAAAATAAATATTTAATTGTCTGAATTTAAATCTAATGGTGAAAATAAAAAAATAAAAAATTCTTTCAAGTGTTTCATAATTTTTTATAGTGTTCTATGAGTTTCATGGTTATCTACACTAAAAGTGTGTTTGTTTGGGTTCATTAACTCTCATTGGAGACTAGTTAGTGGTGTTGTCCCATGTTTGTTAGGTACAAGGATTAAATTTAGTGGGAGTAAACCCGACTCTCTTAGTCGTTAAAAGTTCTTAGCTAGGCCTCCCAAATATCACTGAACTGTTAAGAACCTCGTACTGCTTCGTCTGAGTCAATTGCATTGGCAACCTGCGTTGTTTGCTTAGTTTGCGTTACCATCTGCTAAATTATCATCTTCCTCATTTAATTTCTTCTGAACTTGAATCTGGGTCGGTCTAATTTTTTATTTATTTTTCGTAATTTTTATATGTAATTGCAAGGATTAAGGTCCACGAGCTTAGTAAGGTGGGCAGCTCTCTCTAATGTTATTGATTGATGAATTGATTTGATCAATTTTGTTGGTTTGTGTTTGTGATTTGGGTGGCTCTTAGAGAAGTCTATAGGAACAAGAAGCTCATTCTCCTTAATCTACGTCCTAAGAAAACTAGGTCCGTCAAAAGGTGTTTCACCAAGCACCAAGAATGGTTAATCTGCATCTCAGTAAAACCTGATTTAGGTTTTTGTTGATATTTTGTGCATAGTTATTTTCTTGGGTAATTTTCAATTTAGAATTTGATTGTGAGTTAGTTTATGATGTTGTATGGAATTACTTTGTGGTGATTGTTCAAATACGGTCGATATTTCACTGATTTTCATTATACTATTTCTTAGTCCAACACTACATCAAATGTTTCACTAAGTTAGACCAACTTAGTCTAGTCTAAGTCAATCTAGCTTAGTCTCTGAAGCAAGTTCAGTCTGAGATGGTTCGGTGCAACAAACGCACCCTAAGGAGAGGGAGTGGGCTTTAGCCTCACAATTGACTAGCAACTATTTTTTAGTACATACATATGCGGGTGTCAATAACAATTTTCAATTCAAATATTGATTAATTAGAAAGATCATTCAAATAAGTTGGTCTCTCTAGCATTACTAAAAAATAATTAGTTCTAATTATAATACTTGTGTGGCAAAGTCATCATTGAAAGATAAATGACTTCTTGCATTGACTCTTTTAGTGGTATGTCCATATAATATGGTCTCCCCAATATTATCAATTTATTATTACTATAATTCTATTACCCTAGTGAATAACGATATCTTTATGATGCTATTCACTTTAAATGTAGAAGGCTACTCTAATGACTCACTATTTTATTTACCGCAATACTTAAAATAATAAACTTTGACCATGTTTGTTGTCAAGCCAATGGTGTTACTTGCCCACGAACTCGCTATGTTTTTTATGTTGGCAATTCTTGATATTGAATTGAGGAACCTTATGATTTCATGCTGGCAATTCTTGATATTGAATCGAGGAGCCCCATGATTTCATGCACAAATATGTTGTTTGAAGATTGCAATAGTTACAACCTTTGTGTCTTTGAGTTTGTTTGGTATTTATATCGGCTACTGATGTACTTTGATTTGGTTAATGAAAAGAGAAATTTATTTGAACCGATATGATATTTTTACACCAAATGTAAACTTTAAATGTGAATTGTATTGCATAAATACCAACAAATACAAGATGAAATAAACCATAAAAGTAAAATTTAACAATAAACCCATTGGGATTAAAAGTTTTATTTTTTCTTTCCACTTTATGCATTTTCTGAGTAGAAGAACAAAGTTGTGGTGTATAATGCTGGATTTTTACTTGTTTGGTTCTTTAAAGTGTTGCACGTTGCAATTCATGTTGTTTTATAGGCATAATACATATACCTTAAAACCCCTTGGGATCAAACCAATGATGCCATCAACACAATAATTGACACACCCCGACCCGGAAAGGTCGAAGCAGCATACTGTGAGGTGACGTAACCATAAGGGTAAGTGATACAAAAATTGAATAAAATTAAAACTAATTATACTAAATAATGAAAGGGAAAGAGTGCGCAATCGTGGGATGAACCCACTACACTTATTCAAAGCGAAATAGATAGTGAGACTACAAAAGAGTGAAGGATGATTTTGTGAAAACATGTTCATTTGAATAACATCTATAGCATGCATTTAACAATTAAAAGGCGGAATCATGCTTGCATGCATTCAAAAACAAAACATTACCCATGAAATTCAAAGCCTAGTAGATTGGTGAACCAAGACTCAACTCAAATCAAAGTGAGTTGAGAAATATATACCTTTGTAGATTCCTCTTTGCATAAGCAAAGGCTAATCACCCAAAGAGAGGGCCTTCATTCCTTGCATCTAAAATCTATGGATTTGGATGGAAGAATAGGTTTCTCCAAGTTCCCAAAATTGAGAACCTTTAAGTATCTTCACCAAGGTTAGATTGGAGAAGAAATGAGTGACCTTGGAGTAGTAGGATTGCTAGCTACACCCTCCAAGGAGGCCGGCCTCTTTAGAGAGAAAGGGAGAGACATGCTATCTCCAATTTTCTCCAAAAGAAATCCTTAATGAATTTTAGGCTATAAAGTTCTTTATATAGTCACTTCTTTAAATGACCTAAAGAACCAAAAACCCTAATTCAACACACATGGCCGCCCATATAAGGGATTTGGGCTTTTGGGCCTTTGTGAATCTTTATTCATTAAATTGTCATGCAACTTAAGTCAATGGGCTTGACGTTCGAAGCCCATTGGGCCTTAAGGTCCAAAACTATCCCGATGTCTTTAATGAACTTATTCGTTTGATTAATTAACATATTAATTAATCCTTGCCATAAATAATTAAACCATTTAATTATTCTTACTCATCTCCATTGTTTCTTCAATCTTCACCTTACACGGTGTACGATCCATTAGGTTCCTTTTAGCGAGGCAGTGGGCGATTAAAACCATTTCACATCGATTGTGAATTGAAACTTACTTTCAATTCTCCCTTCAGTGATTATACACGTTTAGGGCTTCCACAAACTAAGAGTGACACCTAGCAGCATATCATGGTTACCCAAGCTAATCAGAAGAGGTAGAGAACCTATTCAGTTTAGGATTACAAATGCAATACGGTCTTTCTCTAATACAATACTCTTGACCACATTGTTTGGTTTGATAGTTTATTCATGTCTACTATCCGATGTAATTCGTGTGCTTATATGATTACCTTGAATGTGATTTGGAACGACTTTCCTAAATCTCATTCATACTCTGGCTAGAGATTCTTAATCATATCATAAAGTATTCTCCCTCAAACGGTTTGAAGGTTAGAGATCCCTTGTTGCGCATTCACTTGCCTCCATAGCTAAGTGGCTTAACCCCAACTATGCCGTGGACACCCTCCTGATGGAGTGACTTTGACATAATCAAAGATCAAGGACTTAACCACAAGACAACTATGATGCCTTAGGTCAAAGGACTACTTTGCATTATCCCAACCATGAGTTCTCATGTGACATGAATATGAGAACTCTTCGTTGATCGTGTTCAGTGAACTCATTCTCTATTGAGCACCTACGTACTTATCTTGATGTCACACACACCAATGACTCGAGACTAGTCACTCTCCCTGAGAGAAGACACAGCACGTACTGATCTTAACGGACTGTCAATGCCCAATTGGCAATCCTATGATCAGGAACGTTTAGGATGTGTCTACGAAAGAATGGTCTCATGAATCTAACTTCTTTAGATTGCATTCTCCCAATCACATATTCCTTGGACTTATCGTTTAAGCATATAACATTTATATGAGACGGCTCAAACAATAATCTTTGCCCTTGATATTAAACTAGATTAGTTTAACATGTGAAATGTCCGTAAAGTATCATCATATGATTGGTTTTAGGGCACATTTCCAACAAAGAGTAGTCAAGGTAACTAAAGTACACTTATTACACAACAGTGATAAGTTCGTACGTCAAATCAGAAGAGAATGTCAGAATTACTGCGATCCCTCGAGTGCTAGGTCCTGAAGGAGCGAAAAACAAAGTTGACTGGGTCAGCAAAACAATGCTTAAAGGAAAATCTTTTATTTTCGAATATACTAACCCCTCGCCGTAAAACAAGTATAGTTTCCTTAAAACACACAACGTAAGTATGTCAACAATAAAACAACAATAATATAACACTATATAACCAGAAGTATGCCAAATCATGATGTATCAAATGCCATAATAATATAGTTATGTGAAAATCAAGTATAACTAAGTGCTCATCCATTTAAGCTGACACACGAGTTCGAGCAGATAATTTCTGACACAAACATGACTGAGTCTAATCAATATGCTCTAGTACTACGATCACGTGAAGATTGGTGCATAAGCACATCACATATAAGTCGGATTCTCTAATGCAATCTACCCGACAGGACTGACACCGAACTTGGATCAAAGGCGAGCGAATGGTGCGATGTGAACATACATGTGAAGGACTGGCCCTGGCCCTAGAGCGAGTACTAACACCGCGGTGCAGCAAGTTGAGCATGTACAAATATGTATGAATGCCATGACAGTAATATCTCAACCATATAGCAGCATTTATCACAATTATATTGTAGTTATCAATTATTTGGCAATATATACACAAAGTGGTGTATTTATGAAATTTGGAAACTATAAATACATATAGATATAAAAATAAACTGCCCACTCACAAATACGTTGCTGGGTCATAACCCCCGAGCCTAGCTTGGCCTCGAACGTCCTCGAGATACGTTTCCCCTATATGTGAAATAACTAAAATAAAATTAATTAAAGCACATATACGGAAACCTAAATAAAACCCCCATAGTTTGCTCAAACCTAGGGTTTAAATATACCATCGTGACCTACTCGACGTCACAAACATCCTCAAATTTTCAGAAAATTTTTTGGACGGCTCATGTGCCCCCACGCGCCATCAAGGGCACGGCTAGACATGCCCCACGCGTAGGCCAGTGCCTGACGTCTGTCAGGAATATTCCATTAAAAGCTAACAGAAGTTAACGGCGTTACCTGACGCCGTTAGGAATATTCCGCCTCCTTCTCTGGTGAGCCTCGTTGTCTCCGCCATTCGCTGCCGTCTGCAACTCGGTTTTTCGCCGGATTTCTGGAAAAATTTCAAATTCACTATTCTCCTTCATTTCTCAACCATTTTCGACGTACTATATATGGATTTGAAGCTAGGAAAGAGTAGAATCGTGTTATACATGTTTGGAGTCCAAAAAGTGGACGGAGGTCGTCGGAAAAAGCCTCGAAAGTTCCGACCAAAAGTGAACTCTTCGAAACTCGGTCGTTTCACGTCGACCTTCTTCCAAAACAAGCCTAGGACCTTTAGAATGACGTGTAGAAGCTTTCCCAAGTTTCAACACGTCCTAACTCGTTCGAAAACACGTCAAACTCAATGTGCCTGAGTTTGGACCTCACGAGTTAACAAGTCAAAACTCGTCTAAACCAGGTTTCAAGAACATGGTTATGATCGTGAAGATGAGATGAGTACAATGGTGTGGTTTTTGGTTTCGATCTGTGAGCTTTGAAGCTCGTTTGAAGGTTTTGCAGGGAGAGAAAGCATACGGGAGAGAGAGATGGGGGATGAGAGAGAAAAATAGTTCCTTTTTCTCTTTTCTGATTGGGGGACAGAAATGAGGGGGAGATGTGATTGGTGAGAGAGTGAATAATGGAGGAGGGTGCACATGATGGGCTAGGTAAAAGCTAGGGATAGGGTTTTATATTTGTACAGAAAAAGGGGGGGTATAAAAATCTATCCAAAATAGTGTTTTCACACTATAAAAAAATTATCGTACACTCGTAACAACGTGCACAATTTAGATATAGTAGCGAGAAATAGAATAAAAGCGATACGAATACGTCCACGTTACTTGCCAATAAGGGCATAACCATCAATACACATACTCGGGGAGAAATTACATAGGAAAATTACGGACGGATCGTCACAATAATTCGGCGCGATGAGACTATTAAAACTGGAGAGTTCCTTCAAGCTTGTATTTGAAGGTGCTACAACAATTTTGGACTGCATAATTTCTTGATATTGATTAGTGTTTGTTTGGGAATATGCATATGTAGTTTCACTTAAAAAAAATGTTAACTTCAATTATGTATGAATATTTGCATTTACCTTTTGATTTTTCGTAAAATAACCTAGCTACTCTCAATTGGGGGTGCATAGTGAGAAAAGCTACAAAAAGTCAACGAAATAGTAATCCAATGTGTTATTTGATGCCTGTTATACTCGACGCCCCTAGCGTTTCTCCTAGCGTAGTATAGGATGCTAGTCAAAAGGATCACATATCCAATTCCCATTATGGGCCACATTGTTCAAGTTATGTGAACCCCAATAATATGGAAGATCCATAAACAAGTAAAAACTTAACCGAATTATTCAACTAATCCACATAAGTCGAACTCCAGAAAGCTTCACTCCAATAAACAAGTAGAAACTTCACTAAATTATTCAATTTTCGATTTATTTTCTAAATGAATGTAAAGATAAATTTACTTTTTTTTATGAAAAAGATAAATTTACATTTTGAATTAGATTTTTTTAAGGTAATTTAGATAGTAAATTTGGGTTTGAAGATATATTAGTATTTTAAATAAAAATAATACAAGTGTAAAGCGTAAGTTTAATGTAAAAAAGATTATATAGGTACAAATAAATTTATTTTAATGAAATTCCATCATTGTTTTTTCTAAAAATAAATAATGACTGAAAATAGATAAATGCTGTTAAATATAACACTAATGAAAATATTAGTTTAATTAAAGTTTAGGAAACAAATCAACTGTTGAGTCCAAAAATTCATTGAGGAAATAGACAAAATATTCCAATTCGAGGGAATAATGAGTAAGGGACACATGTTTAATTAAAAGACTCGGGCTCTTAGAGAGATTTTTAATGTGTTATGAATATGACTCGATACACAAAATGTAATTATACAATTAGTTGAAAACTTGAATTTTTTATCAATCAGTTGTATTATTTAATTTCGGTACCTAATATCAAATCGATCTCAAAATTTCAGTACGAGAATGGTCTCAAGTTTTTGAAATTTTGGTAATCCCAAACCGAACCGAAAAAAATAATATATATATATTATTCAATTTTTAAATATATACTTACAATTTTAATAGCCGTTGGATTCTGTTGAAATTTAATCTCAACCGTTGCATATAAATAAAAGTTATCAAACCCAGTCTCTCCCTCTCTCTCGGTCTCTCGACATTCACCTCACCTCAGACTCAAACCTCACCTCACGTCACCTGACCTCACCTCAGTATCTTCTGAACGGAACCGTACCACTCTCCTCGCCGATTTGTCTCTCCTTCCACATCCGTCGCCTGAATCCCGAATCTACCCACACCAGTCCTCACTCCTCACCTGAATCGCGCCTTCACCCACTGTCCATACCACCCGAATTCTTCGGCTCCTGAATCGAGCTCTTGGTCTCAGTCCGCACTCCTCCTCACTGCAAAAGGTAAGAGATTCCTGCAATAAACTCAACCAAAGTTCGTACAAATTGTTTGATTCCAAATTCGATTAGGGATTTTGAATTTGGGTTTCTGAATTAGGAATTTCTGAAATTAGGGTTTCTGAATTAGGGCTTTTGGAATTAGGGATTTTGAATCGACGGAGAGGTTGCAGAGGGAATGAGAGGTTAAAGGGGGAGGGAGCGTGACTTAAATGTTTTCTAAAATACCTTCTGCAATCAGAGCATTTTTACTTTTGTTTCTTTGTTCCTTGTAAAACGTTTTCCTTCTTTTTATCGTGTTTAGGATCCTTGTCTTCTACCAGTTAGTTGTGAGCTTTGATGGTTTCTCTTTATAGAAATCAATTATCTTGATTGTCTACTTGAATTCATTTATATGGATTTTAGCGAGGTACCCCATTCGTTCTTTTCAACCGATTATGGTTATGTATATATTCTTATAGGCTATGCGAATTCATCTCCAATATGAATTGTGTATGATTTATCCTTCCTGGTGTGAAATCATGATTTCTTTTACTATTTAGAACAAGAAAAGAAACCTTGATTTGAACAGTTCGTTATGTTTACAAGGTAAAAGAAATTTTGCTCATAATGTAATGCTGCTGGAATGGTCATCAAAGCATGACATTATCTGTGCTTTTAAACTGTTTGCACATGCATAGATCCTCACTCACGGGAACACTTGCACACATGTAAACTATAAGTTCATATCCCGCTTCTTTGACTCAAATTATGTCAGTCGTAGAAGAAATTCTGAAGGAACCTAGTAAACTCTGGTTTTGGATTTGTTAATTTATTTTTGTTGCATGCATTTGTAGCAGAACAGGCAGATTGGGAGTGTAGAATAGGCAGCAGTTTGTTAATTTATTTTGATGATCACTTCACTGCACAGCCAAGATATGATATGCAGTGCACAGCCAAGATATGCAGTGCAGATTTGCTATCCTGCACACTGCACAGGCACAGCCAAGTTATAGCCCAGCCAAATTTTGATCACTGCACTGCCAAGATATGCAGTGCCGATTTGCTATTCTGCACACTGCACAGCCACAGCCAAGTTATTATAGCCGAAAAGCCGAAAAGCCGAAAAGCACAAAAATATTTCGGGATTCCCATTGTCCCAAAAATACCGAAACTATTTAGGGATTCCCAAAAATTGGGATTCCCGAAAAATTGGTTTGGGATTGGTCTTGAAATTGGGAATCCTGAAAATTTCGGTTTGGGAATTGGGACTAAGGTTTCAGTTCGGTATCACATACTGAACCACCCCTAATTTTAAGCACACAAAAATGGGACTAGAAAACGACATATTAATCATGGTCGTATTCATTGATAACGTGAAAACAAAGAAATAAAAACACAGGAAAAATGGAAAAAAAATACTAATTGCTTTAAACTTGTTCTTCTCTCGAGATCCATCCACCTGAGACGGGTGAAGCCATGCATTCATATCTCGCTCACAGACTCTAATCCCACTTTGATCCAGTCCCCAACGTTCTTATATCGCTTGCAAATTACACGAAAACCCAACCCAAAAGTCAGAGAATTGGCAATTCAATCCAGAGATATAGAAGAAGAAGAAGAAGAAGAATAAAGAGGAGGAAGAAGAAGATGTATATGGCATATGGATGGCCGCAGGTCATCCCACTCGAACAGGGTCAATGCCCTTCTTCCCAAAAGATCATATACTTCAAGGTCATCAATCGCTTGCTGCTTGTCGTCTCTCCCTCTCACCTTGAGCTCTGGAGCTCTTCCCAGGTATACTTTTATTTTATTTTTTTATTTATGTGTATATGTGTGTTTTCAGTAAATTGTTTGTTTTATGTAATTCGTGATGTGGGTTCGCCTGTGTTTGCTTTGTACTTTGATGAGTATTTGTGGGTTTTGGAAATTGATGTTGGTGTTAAGGAGATATAAATGTGCAGTGATCAAAAGGGCAGAGTGCATTTGTTTAATTGAGATGGGTTTTTGGGGGTTTGATGTATTTTGTTATTTCTTGATGTGGGTGTTGTGAATTTGGCGGGTACATGCGTGCACTTATGCAACTTTATATGAATGATGTATGTGCGTGGGTATATATTTGAGCTTTTGTTTGATGTGGGTTTTGTTAGTAAGGTGTTTGACATTTTATTTTGTGTATTTGGGCTGGTGGGATACAGCATAAAGTTAGACTGGGGAAGTACATGAGGGATTCAGATTCAGTGCAGAGGGAAGGTGAGAATTTGCAAGCTGTTTGGAGCCCTGATGCCAAATTGATCGCCGTTCTTGTAAGTATTTCATTGATTTTGCATTTAATCTTAGTTTTGTAGGTACTTTATACCAAATTCATGTTCTTTCTTATGTAAGTGTGTATGCAAATGCATGAACAAGTTATACAATGTGTCTATTTATGTGTGCAAGGGTAGCTCCTTCATGGTCATCACTAATTGTGCAGTGACCGGGATTTGTTGAGTAACTTGAGTTTGCCTGTCCACACTTAACCATATAAAAGGAAATGAATGCAAAATAGTTTAACTGATCAATGTCAATTTGGTGGACATCTAATTTTATCTAAAGTCAATAAATTTCAGTAGAAGTTTGAGTATATTTTGAACTGTTGATCCCATTTCCGAAATATGTTTTGTCATAAGTGCACTTTACTTTTGTCCTCTGTTATTTGTTGTTTAAATGAATCTTTTAAGGTAAAGAATTATTGATTATGATCTGAAAAGATAATTGTCGTGAGAAGAGGCATGAAGAGTGATTTATGAGAGAAATGTGATTTTATGTGCTATTTTTTCTTTATCGACATTGAACTTTAACTTATTGTATATGTTTGTTTTTGTTTTTGTTGGCAGACATCGTCATTCTTTCTTCACCTTTTCAAGGTCCAGTTTACTGAGAAAAAAATACAACTAGGAGGGAAGCAACCCTCTGGTTTGTTTCTTGCTTCTATATCTCTTCTTCTCAGTGAGCAGGTGCCATTTGCAGAAAATGACTTGGCAGTGTAAGTATGCTCCTGAATATGTTTAGAAAACTGGAGTTTTAATATGGAAGTGTCGTTGCCTTTGGATAACATATAAAATTTTGAGTCCATAAAGTTATTCACCAAATTTTAAAGGATTTAGGTGTTGATCAAATGAAATGAGTCGGATATTTCATAGACATTTTAACTAACTGCATGAAAATACCCTCAGGCAGGTTCTAGATGCTTGAATACAGTTAACACCTTTCACTCTGTACTCCCCAAACAAAAGTATGAATAATAAACAAGATTTTGTGCTAATGGGCACATGTTCAAACATGCTGAACTTGTACAACAACAACAACAACAACAAAGCCTTTTCCCACTAAGTGGGGTCGGCTATATGAATCCTAGAACGCCATTGCGCTCGGTTTTGTGTCATGCCCTCCGTTAGATCCAAGTACTCTAAGTCTTTTCTTAGAGTCTCTTCCAAAGTTTTCCTAGGTCTTCCTCTACCCCTTCGGCCCTGAACCTCAGTCCCGTAGTCACATCTTCGAACCGGAGCGTCAGTCGGCCTTCTTTGCACATGTCCAAATCACCAGAGCCGATTTTCTCTCATCTTTCCTACAATTTCGGCTACTCCTACTTTACCTCGGATATCCTCATTCCCAATCTTATCCTTTCTCGTGTGCCCACACATCCCACGAAGCATCCTCATCTCCGCTACATCCATTTTGTGTACGTGTTGATGCTTCACCACCCAACATTCTTTGCCATACAACATCGCTGGCCTTATTGCCGTCCTATAAAATTTTTCCTTGAGCTTCAGTGGCCTACGACGGTCACACAACACGCCGGATGCACTCTTTCCATCCAGCTCGTATTCTATGGTTGAGATCTCCATCTAATTCTCCGTTCTCTTGCAAGATAGATCCTAGGTAACGAAAACGGTCGCTTTTTGTGATCTTCGCTAGATTGCTCCGGTTATTAGTGTGGATAAGTATATAAATGGATAGAGATAGGAAAGCAAACACAAGATGTACGTGGTTCACCCAGATTGGCTACGTCCACGGAATAGAAGAGTTCTCATTAATTGTGAAGGGTTTACACAAGTACATAGGTTCAAGCTCTCCTTTAGTGAGTACGAGTGAATGATTTAGTACAAATGACATTAGGAAATATTGTGGGAGAATGATCTCGTAATCACGAAACTTCTAAGTATCGGAGTGTGGTGTCGTCTTGACTTGCCTTATCTGTCTCATAGGTAGATGTGGCATCTTCTCTGGAAGTACTCTTCCTCCATCCAGGGGTGGTATCTTTAACTGGTGGAGATGCACAAGGTAATGTATCAATTTCACTTGAAGCTTACTTGTAGTTTCAGGCTTGGTCAAGCGCGATACAAACCATGTAGTAGGAGTCCCCCAAGTCGCCGAGCTAGGGGGTCTGCTGAAAGAGGTGACAGACAAGGTAAGCAATCAGAGCTCCGACTGATTGTTCACCTTCTCCCCATCTTGCAGCAGCATGAAGGATAAAGAGAAGAAAAATGAGAAGAGATGATATGAGATACTTTTGCTTTTGAAGAAGTAACTTTCCACAGGCTTATTCTTGAACTGAGCTGGAGGGTTTTCTGGTTTCCTCCAGAGTATAAGGCCGACTGAAGAATTTGAGGGTCAAAACAAGTCCATCAAATCTAGAGTACGTTCCACCCTGCTGATATGGGATACTTTTGCTTTTGACAGAGTAATGGATGTATCGGCACGTGTGCTGTTACGCTTGTCTCCACATGCTTCCTTGTATCCTTCGCACTTGCCCTATCTGTTCCTCAAGCAGATGCGGAATCTTCCCTGGAAACATAAGATGATGAAGATGAGTACTCGAGAGCAATGCCAGGTAAGTAATCAGGTAAGGGGTTCCAGGCAGTCAGTTCCTGGCTGGAAGCTTGATTCCAAGTGCTGACTGATTGCTCTCTTTCTCCTTGTCTTGAAGGTAAAAACAAGGCCAAAAGAAAAAACAGGGAAAAAGCATGATATGGGATACTCTTGCTTTTAACCCTGATGATATGAGATATTCTTGCTCTAGTATAGCTTGTTTGCAGAGGTATTATCGGGGGGAAAGAAAGCTGAATATTTCGAAAGGCTTTGTTGGGAGTGCCCTCTCAGATATGATGAAGGGTTGAGCATTTTTGCAGGTCTGCCTGTCCGTTGGGGATGGAGGTCGACATATATAGGAGTCTCCCTAACAACAAGTAGTAATGCTATTCCTTTACCCTGCTTGGTCATAGCACGGTAGTGGGAGCTGCCAGTTTCACATGTTTTAACTCTGTCAGAGCACTTTGAAAAAGTGGTCTGTGGTATCTGGCTCTCGAGATTCGGAGAACGATGCCTCTTCGATTTTTGAGAAAGCAATCATGCTGGGGGTCTGACTCTCGAGATTCGGAGAGCAGTGTCTCTTCGATTTTTGAGGAAGTAATCATGTTGGGAGTCTGGCTCTCGAGATTCGGAAGGCGGTGCCTCTTCGATTTTGGAGCAAGCAATCTTGTTGGGAGTGTTGTCTCGAATGTGAGTAAAGGTTGGACATGTTTGCTAGTCTACCTTGCCACGAAGCACAAAGGTTGACACACAGGGACTTTCCAATTATCCAGCAATGGTACTGTTCCTTTACCCTCTCTTCGATTTTGAGAAAGTAGTCATGTTGGGAGTCTGGCTCTCGAGATTCGGAGGACGGTGCCTCTTCGATTTTGGAGCAAGCAATCTTGTTGGGACTGTTTTCTCGAATGTGAGTAAAGGTTGGGCATGTTTGCTAGTCTACCTTGCCACGAAGCACAGAGGTTGACACACAGGGACTTTCCAATTATCCAGCAGTGGTACTGTTCCTTTACCCTTGTGGATAATAATATGGTAGCTAGACCTTCAAAATTTATGTGTCTAAACTTTGTTAGTGCTGTTTCTTTGCTATTCTTTTACCTTTCTTGGTCAGAGCGATGTAGTGGGAGCTGCAAGCTTCACGTGCTCAACTTTGACAGAGAACTTTGGCAAAGTGATCTGTGGTACCCATGAGTTATTGTTGCGTGTGGGAAGTGGGTGATTGAACAGTAAGATTCATGTGCTTTCTACTTCACCAGAAGTCTTCGACAGAATGCCCATAATTTCTGCAAAGCTGAGTGTGCGTGTGACAGGTGCTGACAAGGCTAGAAAAGTAGATGCCTCTTCGATTTCTGAGATCGGCCCTCGTGGTCTCTGAGCAGCCCAGCTTTTGAGAAAGCGAGCGCCTCTTCGATTGATTCGGAGAACGGTGCCTCACCGATTTTTGAGAAAGCAATCATGCTGGGGGTCTGGCTCTCGAGATTCGGGGAGCAGTGTCTCTTCGATTTTTGAGAAAGTAATCATGTTGGGAGAGTGGCTCTCGAGATTCGGAGGGCGGTGCCTCTTCGATTTTGGAGCAAGCAATCTTGTTGGGAGTGTTTTCTCGAATGTGAGTAAAGGTTGGGCATGTTTGCTAGTCTACCTTGCCACGAAGCACAGAGGTTGACACACAGGGACTTTCCAATTATCCAGCAATGGTACTGTTCCTTTACCCTCTCTTCGATTTTTAAGAAAGTAGTCATGTTGGGAGTCTGGCTCTTTAGATTCGGAGGACGGTGCCTCTTCGATTTTGGAGCAAGCAATCTTATTGGGAGTGTTTTCTCGAATGTGAGTAAAGGTTGGGCATGTTTGCTAGTCTACCTTGCCACGAAGCACAGAGGTTGACATACATGGACTTTCCAATTATCCAGCAGTGGTACTGTTCCTTTACCCTTGTGGGTAATAATATGGTAGCTAGACCTTCAAAATTTATGGGTCTAAACTTTGTTAGTGCTGTTTCTTTGCTATTCTTTTACCCTTCTTGGTCAGAGCGATGTAGTGGGAGCTGCAAGCTTCACGTGCTCAACTTTGGCAGAGAACTTTGGCAAAGTTATCTGTGGTACCCATGAGCTATTGTTGCGTGTGGGAAGTGGGTGATTGAACAGTAAGATTCCTGTGTTTTCTACTTCCCCAGAAGTCTTTGACAGAATGCCCATAATTTCCGCAAAGCTGAGTGTGCGTGTGACAGGTGCTGACAAGGCTGGAAAAGTAGGTGCCTCTTCGATTTCTGAGATCGGCCCTCGTGGTCTCTAGGGAGCCCAGCTTTTGAGAAAGCGAGCGCCTCTTCGATTTCTGAGATCGGCCTTCGTGGTCTTTGAGCAGCCCAACTTTTGAGAAAGCAAACGGCTCTTCGATTTCTGAGATCAACCCTCGTGATCTCTAAGCAGCCCAACTTTTGAGAAAACAAACGCCTCTTCGATTTCTGAGCAGGCGCCTCTTTGATTTCTGAAGCTCCGTCGAGTGCAGATTTTTATAGAGGCTGGCATTAAGTTCCAAAGCACACTTGAATCTCCACCAGTAGAAGCTTCATTCTTGCACTTCTAAGATCTTGATTTGTCCGACCTCTTCTCTCTTCAACACCTTTGAAAATGTCTGGCCCCTCCGACCGTCGTTTTGACTTGAACCTTGTTGAAGAGGCAGCCCCGCCTTCTCCAGACAACATATGGCGCCCATCCTTCGTCTCCCCAACTGGTCCTCTTACCGTTGGCGATTCCGTGATGAAGAATGATATGACCGCTGCGGTGGTGGCCAGGAACCTTCTCACTCCCAAAGATAACAGACTACTTTCCAAACGGTCTGATGAGTTAGCTGTTAAGGATTCGCTGGCTCTCAGTGTTCAGTGTGCAGGTTCTGTGTCTAATATGGCCCAACGCCTATTTGCTCGAACCCGCCAAGTTGAATCATTGGCGGCTGAAGTGATGAGTCTCAAACAGGAGATTAGAGGGCTCAAGCATGAGAATAAACAGTTGCACCGGCTCGCACATGACTATGCTACAAACATGAAGAGGAAGCTTGACCAGATGAAGGAAACTGATGGTCAGGTTTTACTTGATCATCAGAGATTTGTGGGTTTGTTTCAAAGGCATTTATTGCCTTCGTCTTCTGGGGCTGTACCGCGTAATGAAGCTCCAAATGATCAACCTCTGATGCCTCCTCCTTCTAGGGTTCTGTCCAGTACTGAGGCTCCAAATGATCCCCCTCCGGTGCCTTCTCTTTCTGGGGCTCTACCGACTGCTGAGACTTCTCCTAAGCAACCTTTGTGAAGGCTCCCTCTTGTGTGTTTATTTTGACTCATGTATATGTACATATTTGTAGCTTATCGGGGATATCAATAAATAAGCTTTCCTTCATTTCAACGTATTGTGTTAAATACACCAAAGCCTTCTTCGCTAAGTTCTTTGAATTTTCTTTTGTTGAAGCTTGTATGTTGAAGCTTTCTGAGTGGAGCATGTAGGTTGGGGTAGTGTTCCCTTAATTTCCCGAGTGAGGAAAACTTCTTGGTTGGAGACTTGGAAAATCCAAGTCACTGAGTGGGATCGGCTATATGAATCTTAGAACGCCATTGTGCTCGATCCTGTGTCATGTCCTTCGTTAGATCCAAGTACTCTAAGTCTTTTCTTAGAGTCTCTTCCAAAGTTTTCCTAGGTCTTCCTCTACCCCTTCGGCCCTGAACCTCTGTCCCATAGTCGCATCTTCTAATCGGAGAGTCAGTAGGCCTTCTTTGCACATGTCCAAACCACCGTAACCGATTTTCTCTCATCTTTCCTTCAATTTCGGCTACTCCTACTTTACCCCGGATATCCTCATTCCTAATCTTATCCTTTCTCGTGTGCCCACACATCCAACGAAGCATCCTCATCTCCGCTACACCCATTTTGTGTACGTGTTGATGTTTCACCGCCCAACATTCTGTGCCATACAGCATCGCTGGCCTTATTGCCGTCCTATAAAATTTTCCCTTGAGCTTCAGTGGCATACGGCGGTCACACAACACGCCGGATGCACTCTTCCACTTCATCCATCCAGCTTGTATTCTATGGTTGAGATCTCCATCTAATTCTCCGTTCTTTTGTAAGATAGATCCTAGGTAACGAAAACGGTCGCTCTTTGGTATTTCTTGATCTCCGATCCTCACCCCTAACTCGTTTTGGCCTCCATTTGCACTGAACTTGCACTCCATATATTCTGTCTTTGATCGGCTTAGGCGAAGACCTTTAGATTCCAACACTTCTCTCCAAAGGTTAAGCTTTGCATTTACCCCTTCCTGAGTTTCATCTATCAACACTATATCGTCTGCGAAAAGCATACACCAAGGAATATCATCTTGAATATGTCCTGTTAACTCATCCATTACCAACGCAAAAAGGTAAGGACTTAAGGATGAGCCTTGATGTAATCCTACAGTTATGGGAAAGCTTTCGGTTTGTCCTTCATGAGTTCTTACGGCAGTCTTTGCTCCTTCATACATATCCTTTATAGCTTGGATATATGCTACTCGTACTCCTTTCTTCTCTAAAATCCTCCAAAGAATGTCTCTTGGGACCCTATCATACGCTTTTTCCAAATCTATAAAGACCATGTGTAAATCCTTTTTCCCATCTCTATATCTTTCCATCAATCTTCGTAAGAGATAGATTGCCTCCATGGTTGAGCGCCCTGGCATGAACCCGAATTGGTTGTCCGAAACCCGTGTCTCTTGCCTCAATCTATGCTCATTTTCAGTTCATGAGTTTCATATTCGTTCTGACTTTATTTCTCAGAGTTACATTTAATTTTGAATTTATTTTTGGGTATGTAATGTTCCTACGACAGCACATGAATCCATTTGTTTATTTCTTTTTCAAATTAAGCAATCTTGCAAGATATTTTTACTGGTGGAACTATAACTGTTTTTCTTCTAATGTGGCTTTTCTTTTTCAGGAGCAATATTGTAAGCGATAGCAAACATATACTATTTGGACTTTCTAATGGAGGACTGTATAGTATCTCCTGGAAAGGAGAGGTAAAAGAAAATATTGATATGCATTAGCTGTTCTTACTGTAGTCTATCTAATGTCTCTCTGTAGGGAGCTGATATATTATCCTCTTTTTGAACAAGGTGTTGAGTGAGATTTTCTTTTCATGTACAGTTCTATGGGACTTTTGATCTTGATCCATTTCCACGTGATGGCAGTGAAGTTATCCCGTCACCACATTCTTTAGATAATGGTGTTGCTTCTAAAGGGGTTCCAGGAGCGATTTGCATCTCCCGGAAGTCTGCTATTATCCAGCTAGACCTTAGCTATCCATTGAGGTTGCTGTTTGTGTTGTATTCTGATGGACAATTAGTGTCATGTTCTATAAGTAAGAAAGGTTTAAAACATGTTGAATCTATTAAAGCTGAGAAAAGGTTGGGGGTTGGTGATGCTGTATGTGCTTCAGTAGCTTCAGAGCAACAAATCCTTGCTGTTGGTACCAAAAGAGGGCTTGTGGAGTTATATGACCTTGCAGAATCTGCATCACTGATTCGATCCGTCTCTCTTTATGACTGGGGGTAAGTGTGGGATCTGAGTAAACTGTATTTTGGTAGATTTGAGTTTCAACTTATCAGGGCCAGATAATTTCAAATTTTCAATTATTCTGGCTGTGGTTATTTACCAAACAGTTCAAAACTTGAATTATGTTGTAAATTTCAGATCTAAAAATGTATGATATATGACCCGGCATTCTTATTTTCAGATACTCAATGGAAGACACTGGACCTGTCAGTTGCATTGCGTGGACACCTGATAATTCTGCTTTTGCAGTTGGGTGGAAGTTAAGAGGACTTACAGTTTGGTCTGTCTCTGGTTGTCGTTTGATGTCAACAATCCGTCAAATAGGTTTAAGTTCAGTATCTTCTCCAATGGTTAAGCCTATCCACGAATGTAAATATGAACCTTTGATGACTGGCACCTCACTGATGCAGTGGGATGAATATGGATATAGGCTTTATGCTATTGAAGAAAGATCTTTGGAGAGGGTTCTTGCATTTTCCTTTGGAAAATGTTGCCTTAACAGAGGAGTCTCAGGAATGACATATGTTCGTCAAGTGATATATGGTGATGATCGATTGCTTGTTGTGCAGTCTGAAGATACTGATGAACTTAAAATGCTACATCTTAACCTTCCAGTTATGTCTTTACATCACATACTTGATATGTTATTCTCATCTGATGTTTTGTAAGTTGGATTGAATTTTATGTCTTTAAAGTTGTTTCTGATGAGTGTTTAATTTTCTTTTTCTTCTCTTTTAAATTTTGGTTCAGGTTTCTTATATCTCCCAAAATTGGCCAGTTCAACATGTAGCTGCTAGCAAGGATGGAATGTACTTGGCAGTTGCTGGTCTCCATGGGTTAATCATATATGATATACGATGGAAGAAGTGGCGAGTGTTTGGAGACATTACTCAGGAACAAAAGATTCAGTGCAAAGGTTTGTTATGGATGGGGAAGATTGTTGTTGTCTGCAACTACATTGATTCTTCTAACACGTGAGATTCCTACCCATATTAGTATACCCTCTGATAACTTTTTGTCTTCAGCAATGTCATAGTTTGATTTGGTGGTTAAATGCCTAGGCACCTACACTATTATGCCATTCATACTTTTAGTCCAGTTTATGTCTAGAATTTTAAGTCTGCATTCTATCCTTTCTGTTGGTACAGTTGAATTTTTTAGTTGTTTTATTATGTACTGTTGTATATTTATAATGGTCTGATGTAAAATTGCAGTTACGAATTGCTTTTCTATCCAAGATATCATCTTGATCAGAGCTCGCTACTTTGTCGAAAACCATTGCTGGCTAAACCAATGGTGATGGATGTCTATCAAGAGCATATACTTGTCACATATCGCCCATTTGATGTACACATATACCATGTCAAGTTATTTGGTGAATTGACACCTTTCACTACTCCAAATTTACAGGTAATGGAATGTTTGCTAGCTTTTTTTGTAATGATTCTAATTTTATAGAATATGGTACTATTTACAGATAGTTGAGCCCTTGTGATTTCATTTGCACACTAAATGAGAATAATTTAGTGAAAATTATTCTGCATACGTTTTAAGTGATAAAATGACAAACAGCTTTCTACAGTACGAGAACTCTCAATTATGACTGCAAAGAGCCATCCTGCAGCAATGCGTTTTGTCCCTGATCAGCTTCCAAGAGAGGGCATTTCAAACAATCACATTTCTAATTCAGATCCTTTATCAAAGGAGCCTGCGAGGTATGTGCTCTCCAAAATGTAGTCTGTAGAGATCTATCAGCAGACACATGCCTTTGAATGAATGCATGTTTTTCTAGGTGTTTGATACAGAGAGTTAATGGGGAGCTTTCACTTCTTGATTTGGATGATGGACGTGAGAGGGAGCTTACTGATTCTATTGAATTATTTTGGGTTACATGTGGTCAATCAGAGGAGAAAACAAATCTTATTGAGGAAGTTTCATGGTTAGATTATGGCCACCGAGGAATGCAGGTAATGGACCGTTGAGGTTTCATAGTACGACTTTGATATGATACTGTGTATAGCTTTACCATTTTGTGCTCTAAGCACAGTAGTTTGTACTATGATATTTATTCTGGTTGGAAGTGTATTTTTACAGGTTTGGTATCCATCTCTGGGGGTTGACCCTTTTAAGCAGGAGGATTTCTTACAGGTATGTATGCATTCAAGAAACAGTGTGTTTCTCATTGAGCAGATAGTGTAAATTATTATGTTTCATTAAAGTTGTATGCTTATATTCTTTTTCTGGGAGGTTCTATATATTGTGTCTTTACCAATGTTTTAAAGAACTCGCCTCGGGGCGCGCCTAGGGTGCCCTTGAGGCTGGGTGGTGAGGCAAACGCCTCTGTTTTGCTGGAGTAGGCGAAATGCTTCGCCGGAGACGCCGAGGTGGCGGAGGCGCGCCTCAAGGTGCCGTCCAAGCCCCTTTCTGCCCTTTTTTTTTATTTTTTATTTTTTTAAGAAAAACCACCCAAACCCAAAACGATGCCGTTTGGGTAAGGTTTTTAGACTTGGGTACAAAATACAGATAACAGATTGCACCCCATACCTTTGAAGACTTTGATCCCTTTCCTCACCTTCTTCTCCCGTGCGCCAGAGGCCCAGAACACAGCCGCTGTCACCCCAGGCGCCGTCCTCTCCCAGTCGCCACGCCACCGTCGCCACACCGTGATCACCCTGCCGCCATCGCCACAGCACCATCAGGAAGCCCAGAAATCCCCAATTTAAGATTAGGGTTTTATTGTTTAGGCAGCCGCAGAACAGAATCGTATGACTTGTAGTTGTAGGGCTGGGTTTTATTGTTTAGGGCCTTTATAACTTGTAGAACTTGTGAGTTGTGATAAAGTTTTATGTGTTTAGGCAGAAATGAATCGATGCTTCTAGTGGAATTATTTTATTTATTTTCTTTATTTATTTGCAAACCTTTGTGTGGAATTACTTTGTTTTTTTTCTTTAATAGCATGCAGTTAGGAAAGATTTTGCTTAATGTGTTGTACTTTGTTTTTTTCTTACTTTGTTTCTTTAATAGCATGCAGTTAGGAAAGATTTGGATGAATGATTGTTTTCTTTGTTTGTATTACCTTTTGAATGATGAATTTGGGTGATATTACCTTTGAATGATGAATTTAGATGATATTATCTTTTGAATGACTATGGATTTGAATAAAAAATTGAGAATGGATGTTTATTTTATGTAGTATTAATTTTTGTACAATTATATGTATAATACATAAAACATATATATAAAAAAAAATTTAATCCCGTAAGGCTTCGCCTCACGCCTCACGCCTCATGCCTAGGCCGGGCTTCGCCTCGGACGCCTCGCCCGCGCCTTACGCTTTTAATACATTGGTCTTTACACGCTGTTTCAATGTCTGTTTGTTTGGCCTTACTTTGAAGACTTTTATATTTGATAACTTGTCTTTCTTTTAAAGCTTAGTGGAACTTGATATAGTTTGGCCTGTCTTTTTACTCTGATTGGTTAAATGACTCAGCATAGTTTTGTAGTTGGATCCGGAACTTGAATTTGATCGTGAGGTATACCCTCTGGGACTTCTTCCAAATGCTGGTGTTGTTGTTGGCGTTTCCCAGAGAATGTCATTTTCTGCCAGCACAGAATTTCCATGTTTTGAGCCAACTCCTCAAGCTCAAACTATACTGCATTGCCTTCTGAGGCACCTTATTCAGGTACTAATTGTTTTTTATTTCTTTGATTTTGAGTGGAAGGTGCTTATCATATTGGATCTCATCTTACAGAGGTTACCTTGAGTTCTGGACTCACAGGCTACTAGCCTTTGCCACGATTTTCTTGTGTAGTAAAAGGTGGCTTGAATCTGATTTGTTTTATTGTGTAATATATGCATCTGCAAATAGGTTGTAAAGGGTGTGTGATCTATGCTTGCTTTGCAATACTGATCATGTGTTAACAAAGTAGGCAATTGGGTAGACTTTACGAAATCTACATGGTCTTTGGCATGATTTTCTTGTGTAGTAAAAGGTGGCTTGAATCTGATTTGTTTTATTGTGTAATATATGCATCTGCAAATCATAATCTGCAAATAGGTTGTAATGGGTGTGTGATCTATGCTTGCTTTGCAATACTGATCATGTGTTAACAAACTAGGCAATTGGGTAGAATTTATGAAATCTACATGATCCGTACATGGTCAGTGCCTAGAGACTTGTAGTTATATCAAGTTTAAAGGCCACAGGAGAATTGGAGTTGTATGTTTGTTACATGATCAGTACCAATGAAATATTCTTTTGACAAGCTTGAGTGTGATGCATATAGTCCTGTGCTTGGTTTTGAAATATTCTTCCTGGTTGTTTTGTTTCTATCTGCTAGAGGGACAAAAGCGAGGAAGCTTTAAGGTTGGCCCAGTTATCAGCAGAAAAGCCTCATTTTTCTCATTGTTTGGAGTGGCTTCTCTTTACTGTGTTTGATGCCGATATATCCGGGTATGTCTAAAGAGGGAAATAAATTAGTATCTGTTATGTTTTGGATGCGAAAATATCCAGGAATGCCTAATTAGGGAAAACAAAATCATAGCTGCATTGATCATCAGTTCTGCTTTCATATTAACTAATTAAGGAGAATCATTATCTATAATAGCTTTCTTGGAACCATAAATACTGGGAGTTACTTTTTACTTGGTTTCCCAAGAGAACCATCTCATTGTGGGTATAACTTCTGCTTAACTGAAAGATCTGTGATGGGCTGTCGGGTCATATAGTGCGACACAACCCACTCAACTCTAGTTTAGGTGGTGGCCAGGAAAAAAGCAGGTTACGTGTTATGTTTATCATTAATGATTAAATGGCCAATATAGGTGCTTTCCTCCTCTTGAACCAGTTATATTTTGAAGGGAATTTAGTAGCATGTGAGCCCATTGAACTTGGTAAACTGAGATGATTGATAATTGAGAAATGAATTGTTCTAGGTGTTTTAGTGAATTCGGGTACTTGGCTGTTCCCCCTGGTGTCCTGTACTAATCTAATATCATAATCAAGATAAATTCTGCGTTCCTTTTGCAATTCGTTCATCATTTCTTCGCTCATGATCACATTCTGAAGTTCAAATTCCACTCTAAATTGTCATTAGTCAATTCTACTTTTATATGTAATTATTCTGTCTATATGTTAATCACTGTGTATGCCTATTTCCAGGCAAAATGTAAACAAGAATCAGAACTCTGTCCCTAGATTTGCAAAGAGTCCAACTCTCTTAGAGAAGACCTGTGATTTGCTCAGAAATTTTCCAGAATATTTTGATGTGGTCGTCAGTGTTGCAAGAAAAACTGATGGTCGACATTGGGCGGATTTGTTCTCTGCTGCTGGGAGATCAACAGAGTACTTTTTCTTTGCTTCTCATGTTTTGTTCTTTTCTTTTCTTTTGCCTTTTGATTTGAAATAACATTGCTTTTCATTTGCTGTGTATAAAACAAATATACCTAGAACTTCTGTAACAAGGATACTGATGCAATACAGAAGTCTTGCATCATTGTCATGCATGAAAGTGAAATTTCAGTAATAAATAGACAGAAGAAAAAAATGATCTCATTAGTCAACTTTATATTTGAAATGTCCTTTATCTGATGTCTATTTTAGAGACCATGGATGCTGTTTTTAATTTTTTTCCTTTAGAAAAGGAAAACTTCCACAAATTACAGAACCCTGGAAAATGAATTTGATTTAAGGATCTTTGAACTTTCTTTGGATAGGTTTATACCATCATAATTACCAACTGCTGACCTACTGCCTGACAAACATTCAGTGGTTGCTACGTCATATGATCCACTTGATATATAATTGGCTAACTGACCTGTAATTAAAGTTTTACATTTTAATATTTTGTTCAGTGTGCTGCTGTCAGATTTTAAATTAACAATGTTATCTGCTTTCAATTTTCAGGTTGTTTGAGGAATGCTTCCAACGTAGATGGTACCGGACTGCTGCCTGCTATATACTTGTAAGATATTGAATAGATTATTATTCTGCTTCAGTTTCTTGTCTTTTCCTTTCACTTTTGACATAAGTTTTTTCCTTAGTAGAAAATCTTGAAACTATGAAGTATACATCATGAAATCCTGTCTACTTGTGTTGTGGTTACAAAGGCTGTGCCTATACTTTCTGCAACACTTGCTAAATGTGAAAAACCAATCTGTATGGGAGAAAATGTAGTAAAAGATGGCTAACCTGTGATGCTTATGTATAATAATCCAATTGTTTGAATTGCCCAGGTCATTGCGAAGCTTGAAGGTCCTGCAGTCAGTCAATATTGTGCTTTGCGTTTACTACAGGTAGATGTCTGGTAGTAGCTTATTGTTTTACAAGGATTTCTCTTGCTATTGAGTGTGTATCTCTGTGTTTCTTTTTTGTTCTTTTCTTTTCAATGATAGATGTTCCTTACAAGGGTTGTCAAACATATGCAGGCAACACTTGATGAATCGTTATATGAACTCGCTGGGGAGCTGGTATCTGTCTGGACAAGTTCCTGTACTTTTAGTTCAGGTGATGATAGCTGTAAAGGGGATAATACTAACTTTGTTTGACTCTTAGGTGAGGTTCTTGCTGAGATCGGGAAGGGAATATGAACAGCCATCAACAGATTCAGATGGACTATCTCCCAAAATTTTGGGCTATTTTGGTTTCCGTACTAATTTCAGAAAGCAGTCCTTGGATAAGAGGTTGGTGCACACTTATGTACTGTTTTGCATCTCTCAGACCTAGCTTTTAATGGAGACTAACCAGGCATTCCTTACGAGCAGTACCTCATTTAAGGAGCAGAACGCACATGTTGCTTCCGTGAAGAGTATCTTAGAAAGCCATGCTAACTTTTTGATGTCAGGCAAAGAGCTCTCAAAGCTAGTTGCATTTGTGAAAGGCACTCAGTTTGATTTAGTCGTAAGATAAGCTTGCAGTTATCATTACTTATTAGGATGATCTTGCTTTTATAATCAAGTGATTCTAAGTTGTTCTATCAATTTATGCCAGGAATATCTTCAAAGAGAGAGAAATGGAAGTGCTCGGCTGGAGAATTTTGCTTCAGGGCTGGAATTAATAGGACAAAAGGCATCAGCATCTGAAAATCCCTTTATTCTAGTGTTATTTTTTTTTCTTTTATTTTTGTTAAGAATTTAAGCCACATTGTCACATGTTACAGAAGTTGTGTTTTGCCTCACTGACTGAACACGGTTATCTTTTTCCAGCTCCAAATGGGTACACTTCAGAGCCGGTTTGATGCAGAATTCCTTTTGGCACATATGTGCTCTGTCAAGTTCAAAGAGTGGATTGTTGTCCTGGCCACCCTTTTAAGGCGATCTGAGGTATAATTCGTTTCATTTCTCACAAGTCTATATGCCATATGATGAGCATGCCAACATCATTGTAATTTGTTTTGCTCATTTTATTCACTCTGATTTCTGAATGATAGGAAGGAACCAAAATAGCTAGTTCTAAACTTGTTAGGTTCAACTTGGCCAAGAGCTTAGCTTGCGTAAATCTGGGAAAGTTTGACATCATACTTTTGTCCCGATGCTTGAGTTCCTTTAGTATGAATCATGAATGAAATTCATCATAATAGCTTTCTCGTAGCATTTATATACTTGTGCAATGTTAAATCGTTTAAAGTCGTTGCCCAGTCGATAGGCGCTGAGAGCCCAGAAGTGTATGATTTAAAGGGTGTAATCCTTGTGTTAGAGTTTGAAGTCTATAATTCCATTGGCATTTAGGAAACACTTTTATGGACAAGATGGAGTATAGCCTTCAGCTCATGGTCAATGATAAGTGGTGCTGAGGTCAGGATCATCTTTTATTTAGGTCATGTTTTCACCTAACTTCAAGCTAACAGATTCTGGATTGTTCTGGTGAGAAGAGCTGCATAATCTTACAATTAACTGCTATGGTGCACGTATACAGATATGGGTGGGGGTATCCGGTAGATACGTATGCCGATACTGCGAATTTCTAAAAAACAAGGATACGATACGGCAAGGATACGACAATTGAATAATATATTTTCTAAAATATGTTTCATTATATACGTTAAATAAAAAAAAGTGAAACATTCATGTTTATCTTTTAACATTAACAAAATAGAACACTGCTTAGTCTTTTTGATTCTTGAATTGGGCCTCTTGGATTGATTATCCTTGCCCTATGGGGCTACATCCATCTGTAAACATCCTGGTGAGTCTACCAAACCAACAAGAACGGAATTTAGAAACTACAAGCCCCCAAATTCTTAGATCAATATCTTAGGAGTATCTTGACGGTATCCTGGGAGTATCTTGCTCATATCCTCGGAGTATCCAAGAAGCATCAGATAGTCAACAACACAAAAAAGTCAACGATGCTCCATTTACGTATCGGAAGTTATCATGGGGGTGTAAGTATCCGATACTCACCCTTGTCCAAATTTGAAGCATCGGTGCATCATAGGTTAACTGCCAAATTTGCACATTTCCACATTTGAGCGAGGCATATTTTTGTTGAAATTTCTGTAGAAGAGGCTAGATGCATTCAAGATGACCTTTTGACCGCGAGTAATGCCAACTTTTGTAAGATGGAACTTTGTCTGACCAGGCATTTATTTTGTGAAATTTGCACAGGTTCTATTCGATCTCTTCCAGCACGACATGCGGTTGTGGAAAGCATATAGCATCACCCTGCAGGTATTTATTGCTTTAAGCAGTGTCCACATTCGACCAAAAAACCAGCATCCACATTCCTTGCCTTTGTGTGTCTCTAGATTGATGTTGTCCTCTATTGATATATGCTTTTCAGTCACATCCTGCATTTACTGAATACCATGATCTGCTGGGAGATTTGGATGAGAGACTTTCGTCCACTGAAACTTTTGAAGAGAAATGAGGTTATAGTTGGACCTGTAAATCCTGTATCCTGCTTGGCAACAAATTGGTGCTCGTTCAGTCGTTTTTCCATGAACATTTCTGTTTGCGAAGTAATGAATGTCCGTCGGATCATGTAAAGATCAACAAGCAACTGACTCACACTGCTGAAAAGGGAACTGAGGCAACATCGAAGGTCTACTCGGATACAATTTTTTATTCATTACAATAAACAAATTACTGGGAATTTGATATTCTTGTGGAGAGCTGGGAACTTGTTCTCAAGCCTTTTGTTGTCTTTTTGTTTTCTTCACTTGTCACATTTTATATAATTACTTTTTGGCTAGTTTTATAAAGGCCGTTTGTACGAGCCACATGAGCAGATTTTTTTCGCATTTTTAAGCAGATTTGTTCCCTCTCAATACTTTTCACTGTTTCGAATAAATGATGCAAAATATTTAGTAGTTGAAAATATTGAAGGGAATGTTGGCCTTTTTCTCCTTTATACGAAGCGACGTTGGGAAGGAAGGAATCGAACACAGGAAAACTGGGGAAGGTGAACGCAAGACCACTGGTGTAGATGTGAATGGCCTCCCCCTGTTATCGTTTGAGCTACAAGTTTGTTGCATAAAAGTCGATTGAAGTCATTCAGGAAGGCGACATTGGAGATGGGGAATCAAACACATGATCTTTAGTGTGGAGGTAAATACATAATTCGTAAATTAAAATACTAGTAATCACTTGAGCTATAAGTTCTCTGGGTAAAAAGAATTCCAAATTGTAGCAGCCAAGAAATTTAGTGGAAGAAAAGAATGGATTTTTTTTTTCCCAAAAAAACAATGTCTTTTATATTAATTATTAAGCCTAAATATTGTTCAACCATCTTTCCTTGGCTCTTGATTCTCGAAAAGTTTAACCGATTTAAACTATATTCTGGGGCATTATCTGTGAAACTAGATGTCTCGCAGGTATTTTAAACAAGTATAAGATTTTGTTGTTTGATACAAGGGATAGTGGGGGAGAAGAAATCGAACATAAAATCTCAAGTGGAAGGATAAATTCTCTTAACCACTTGCGCTATAAGGCCCTTGCAGATTTAAGATATCCTCAATTTGCAGTTAATTTAATCAAGGTTGAGTTTTATGGGTCAAATGCTGTCTATGTTGTGTAAGTTGTGAGTTTCTATTCTTTAACATTCAAAATATATACTTCAAGCAAGGAAGAAAGAGACCAACTACAAAACCAGAACATTTTTTTTTATTGCTATACTGCCACTTTAGAATCTTGGTGGTGGAATGAGGAGGTACAAATAAAGGTGAAGGCTAAGAAGGAATGTTGTAAAGCCTTATACAAGGATAGGACTGATGAAAATGGTGAAAGGTATAGAAAAGCGAAGCAAGAGGCGAAGAAAGCTGTGAGAGAAGCTAAGTTAGCGGCTTACGACGATATGTATAAACGACTAGATACCAAAGAAGGAGAGTTGGATATCTATAAACTAGCTAGAGCAAGGGAAAAGAAGACAAGGGACCTAAACCAAGTGAGGTGCATCAAGGATGAGGATGGAAAGGTTCTTGCTACAGAGAACGCGGTTAAAGACAGATGGAGAGGTTATTTTCATAATCTTTTCAATGAAGGACATGAAAGGAGTGCTTCTTTAGGGGAGTTGAGTAACTCAGAAGAGTGTAGAAACTACTCATTTTATCGTCGAATCCGGAAGGAAGAAGTGGTTGTAGCTTTGAAGAAGATGAAGCATAGAAAAGCAATAGGCCCAGACGATATACCAATCGAAGTGTGGAAAGTTTTGGGAGAGACAGGTATAACATGGCTCACTGACCTTTTCAATAGGATTTTGAAAACGAAGAAGATGCCAAATGAGTGGCGAACGAGCACTTTGGTGCCTATCTACAAGAATAAGGGCGACGTACAAAATTGCATGAACTATAGGGGTATTAAGCTAATGAGTCATACAATGAAGCTCTGGGAGAGAGTCATTGAGCATAGATTGAGGCAAGAGACACGGGTTTCGGACAACCAATTCGGGTTCATGCCAGGGCGCTCAACCATGGAGGCAATCTATCTCTTACGAAGATTGATGGAAAGATATAGAGATGGGAAAAAGGATTTACACATGATCTTTATAGATTTGGAGAAAGCGTATGATAGGGTCCCAAGAGACATTCTTTGGAGGATTTTAGAGAAGAAAGGAGTACGAGTAGTATATATCCAAGCTATAAAGGATATGTATGAAGGAGCAAAGACTGCCGTAAGAACTCATGAAGGACAAACTGAAAGCTTTCCCATAACTGTAGGATTACATCAAGGCTCATCCTTAAGTCCTTATCTTTTTGCGTTGGTAATGGATGAGTTAACAGGACATATTCAAGATGATATTCCTTGGTGTATGCTTTTCGCAGACGATATAGTGTTGATAGATGAAACTCAGGAAGGGGTAAATGCAAAGCTTAACCTTTGGAGAGAAGAGTTGGAATCTAAAGGTCTTCGCCTAAGCCGATCAAAGACAGAATATATGGAGTGCAAGTTCAGTGCAAATGGAGGTCAAAACGAGTTAGGGGTGAGGATCGGAGATCAAGAAATACCAAAGAGCGACCGTTTTCGTTACCTAGGATCTATCTTGCAAAAGAACGGAGAATTAGATGGAGATCTCAACCATAGAATACAAGCTGGATGGATGAAGTGGAAGAGTGCATCCAGCGTGTTGTGTGACCGCCGTATGCCACTGAAGCTCAAGGGAAAATTTTATAGGACGGCAATAAGGCCGGCGATGCTCTATGGCACAGAATGTTGGGCGGTGAAGCATCAACACGTACACAAAATGGGTGTAGCGGAGATGAGGATGCTTCGTTGGATGTGTGGGCACACGAGAAAGGATAAGATTAGGAATGAGGATATCCGGGGTAAAGTAGGAGTAGCCGAAATTGAAGGAAAGATGAGAGAAAATCGGTTACGGTGGTTTGGACATGTGCAAAGAAGGCCTACTGACGCTCCGATTAGAAGATGCGACTATGGGACAGAGGTTCAGGGCCGAAGGGGTAGAGGAAGACCTAGGAAAACTTTGGAAGAGACTCTAAGAAAAGACTTAGAGTACTTGGATCTAACGAAGGACATGACACAGGACCGAGCACAATGGCGTTCTAAGATTCATATAGCCGATCCCACTCAGTGACTTGGATTTTCCAAGTCTCCAACCGAGAAGTTTTCCTTACTCAGGAAATTAAGGGAACACTACCTCAACCTACATGCTCCACTCACAAAGCTTCAACAAAAGAAAATTCAAAAAACTTAGCGAAGAAGGCTTTGGTGTATTTAACACAATACGTTGAAATGAAGGAAAGCTTATTTATTGATATCCCCGATAAGCTACAAATATGTACATATACATAAGTCAAAATAAACAAACAAGAGGGAGCCTTCACAAAGGTTGCTTAGGAGAAGTCTCAGCAGTCGGTAGAGCCCCAGAAAGAGAAGGCACCGGAGGGGGATCATTCGGAGCCTCAGTACTGGACAGAACCCTAGAAGGAGGAGGCATCAGAGGTTGATCATTTGGAGCTTCATTACGCGGTACAGCCCCAGAAGACGAAGGCAATAAATGCCTTTGGAATAAACCCACAAATCTCTGATGATCAAGTAAAACCTGACCATCAGATTCCTTCATCTGGTCAAGCTTCCTCTTCATGTTTGTAGCATAGTCATGTGCGAGCCGGTGCAACTGTTTATTCTCATGCTTGAGCCCTCTAATCTCCTGTTTGAGACTCATCACTTCAGCCGCCAATGATTCAACTTGGCGGGTTCGAGAAAATAGGCGTTGGGCCATATTAGACACAGAACCTGCACACTGAACACTGAGAGCCAGAGAATCCTTAACAGCTAACTCATCAGACCGTTTGGAAAGTAGTCTGTTATCTTTGGGAGTGAGAAGGTTCCTGGCCACCACCGCAGCGGTCATATCATTCTTCATCACGGAATCCCCAACGGTAAGAGGACCAGTAGGGGAGACGAAGGATGGACGCCATATGTTGTCAGGAGAAGGCGGGGCTGCCTCTTCAACAAGGTTCAAGTCAAAACGACAGTCGGAGGGGCCAGACATTTTCAAAGGTGTTGAAGAGAGAAGAGGTCGGACAAATCAAGATCTTAGAAGTGCAAGAATGGAGCTTCTACTGGTGGAGATTCAAGTGTGCTTTGGAACTTAATGCCAGCCCCTATAAAAATCTGCACTCGACGGAGCTTTAGAAATCGAAGAGGCGCTTGCTCAGAAATCGAAGAGGCGTTTGCTTTCTCAAAAGCAAGGCTGCTCAGATACCACGAGGGTCGATCTCAGAAATCGAAGAGGCGTTTGCTTTCTCAAAAGCTGGGCTGCGCAAAGACCACGAAGGCCGATCTCAGAAATCGAAGAGGCGCTTGCTTTCTCAAAAGCTGGGCTGCTCAGAGACCACGAGGGCCGATCTCAGAAATCGAAGAGGCACCTACTTTTCCAGCCTTGTCAGCACCTGTCACACGCACACTCAGCTTTGCGGAAATTATGGGCATTCGGTCGAAGACTTCTGGTGAAGTAGAAAGCACATGAGTTTTACTGTTCAATCACCCACTTCCCACACGCAACAGTAGCTCATGGGTACCACAGATAACTTTGCCAAAGTTCTCTGCCAAAGTTGAACACGTGAAGCTTGCAGCTCCCACTACATCGCTCTGACCAAGAAGGGTAAAAGAATAGCAAAGAAACAACACTAACAAAGTTTAGACACATAAATTTTGAAGGTCTAGCTACCATATTATTACCCACAAGGGTAAAGGAACAGTACCACTGCTGGATAATTGGAAAGTCCCTGTGTGTCAACCTCTATGCTTCATGGCAAGGTAGACTAGCAAACATGCCCAACCTTTACTCACATTCGAGAAAACACTCCCAACAAGATTGCTTGCTCCAAAATCGAAGAGGCACCGTCCTCCGAATCTCGAGAGCCAGACTCCCAACATGACTACTTTCTCAAAAATCGAAGAGGGTAAAGGAACAGTACCATTGCTGGATAATTGGAAAGTCCCTGTGTGTCAACCTCTGTGCTTCGTGGCAAGGTAGACTAGCAAACATGCCCAACCTTTACTCACATTCGAGAAAACACTCCCAACAAGATTGCTTGCTCCAAAATCGAAGAGGCACCGCCCTCCGAATCTCGAGAGCCAGACTCCCAACATGATTACTTTCTCAAAAATCGAAGAGACACCGCTATCCGAATCTCGAGAGCCAGACCCCCAACATGATTGCTTTCTCAAAAATCGAAGAGGCATCGTTCTCTGAATCTCGAGAGCCAGATCCCCGATAGGATTGCTTGTTCGAAAACCGAAGAGGCAACACTTTCCCAACTTCAAGAGCCGGATCTCCTTGGATAAAGCTGTCTGTAATCTTCACACGCAACATCAGCTTTCCAGATACCAAAAACCACTTTTTCAAAGTGCTCTGACAGCGTTAAAACATGTGAAGCTGACAGCTCCCACTACTGTGCTATGACCAAGTAGGGTAAAGGAATAGCATTACTACTTGTTGTTAAGGAGACTCCTATATATGTCGACCTCCATCCCCAACGGACAGGCAGACCTGCAAAAATGCTCAACCCTTCCTCATATCTGAGAGGGCACTCCCAACGAAGCCTTTCGAAATATTCAGCTTTCTTTCCCCCCGATAATCCCTCTGCAAACAAGCTATACTAGAGCAAGAATATCTCATATCATCAGGGTTAAAAGCAAGAGTATCCCATATCATGCTTTTTCCCTGTCTTTTCCTTGGACCTTGTTCTTACCTGCAAGACAAGGAGAAAGAGAGCAATCAGTCAGTACTTGGAATCAAGCTTCCAGCCAGGAACCGACTGCTTGGAACCCCTTACCTGATTACTTACCTGACATTGCTCTCGAGTACTCATCTTCAACATCTTATGCTTCCAGGGAAGATACCGCATCTGCCTGAGGAACAGATAGGGCAAGGGAGAAGGATACAAGGAAACATGTGGAGACAAGCGTAACAGCACACGTGCCGATACATCCATTACTCTGTCAAAGCAAAAGTATCCCATATCAGCAGGGTCGAACGTACTCTAGATTTGATGGACTTGTTTTGACCCTCAAATTCTTCAGTCGGCCTTATACTCTGGAGGAAACCAGAAAACCCTCCAGCTCAGTTCAAGAATAAGCCTGTGGAAAGTTACTTCTTCAAAAGCAAAAGTATCCCATATCATCTCTTCTCATTTTCTTCTCTTTATCCTTCATGCTGCCTGCAAGATAGGGAGACTGTGAACAATCAGCCGGAGCTATGATTGCTTACCTTGTCTGTCACCTCTTTCAGCAGATCCCCTAGCTCGGCGACTTGGGGGACTCCTACTACATGGTTTGTATCGCGCTTGACCAAGCCTGAAACTACAAGTAAGCTTCAAGTGAAATTGATACATTACCTTGTGCATCTCCACCAGTTAAAGATACCACCCCGGGATGGAGGAAGAGTACTTCCAGAGAAGATGCCCCATCTACCTATGAGACAGATAAGGCACGTCAAGACGATACCACACTCCGATACTTAGAAGTTTCGTGATTACGAGATCATTCTCCCACAATATTTCCTAATGTCTTTTGTACTAAATCATTCACTTGTACTCACTAAAGGAGAGCTTGAACCTATGTACTTGTGTAAACCCTTCACAATTAATGAGAACTCCTCTATTCCGTGGACGTAGCCAATCTGGGTGAACCACGTACATCTTGTGTTCGCTTTCCTATCTCTATCCATTTATATACTTATCCATACTAATGACCGGAACAATCTAGCGAAGATCACAAAAAGCGACCGTTTTCGCTACCTAAGATCTATCGTGCAAGAGAACGGAGAATTAGATGGAGATCTCAACCATAGAATACAAGCTGGATGGATGAAGTGTAAGAGTGCATCCGGCGTGTTGTGTGACCGTCATAGGTCACTGAAGCTCAAGGGAAAATTTTATAGGACGGCAATAAGGCCAGCGATGTTGTATGGCACATAATGTTGGGCGGTGAAGCATCAACACGTACAAAAAATAGGTGTGGCGGAGATGAGGATGCTTCGTGGGATGTGTGGGCACACGAGAAAGGATAAGATTGGGAATGAGGATATCCGAGGTAAAGTAGGAGTAGCCGAAATTGAAGGAAAGATGAGAGAAAATCGGTTCCGGTGATTTGGACATGTGCAAAGAAGGCCTACTGACGCTCCGGTTCGAAGATGTCACTACTGGACAGAGGTTCAGGGCCGAAGGGGTAGAGGAAGACCTAGGAAAACTTTGGAAGAGACTCTAAGAAAAGACTTAGAGTACTTGGATCTAACGAAGGACATGACACAAAACCGAGCGCAATGGCGTTCTAGGATTCATATAGCCGACCCCACTTAGTGGGAAAAGGCTTTGTTGTTGTTGTTGTTGTTGCTATACTGCCACTTTACACATTCATGATCACAGTAGTGAAATCTCAAAAAATTAAAAGAACATGTGAAACAACCCCACCCCACCATACAAAGTTCAGCTATACTTTTATTGTATGCATAGATGATTTGAGTCGATCACCAGCAACTTTGGAAGGGTCGAATGCATTGACATAATCCCTAAAGCTTCCATGAACTTCCTTAGATACCTTGGACAAAGCGTCGGAAATCATATTCCTTTATACAATCCCGTTCTGTTTTTTCATCTGTTGTGACAGTTTAAGAGGTTCAAAACAGAAAAATAAAGGGAACTTTAACGAAAAACACCCAGTACTGTTGAACTTTAACGAAAAACCACATTTTTACACTGAAAAGTCAATACTGGTACTATTCACTTTACCCTTTATTTTGTCCTTATCATTAAAACTCAAAGTTTTGCAAGCACTTTTCATTAGTTTTCCAAAAAATATAATAAATTGCATACTAATTAAACTTTGAGATACCAAATAAAAAACCTCTAGTAAAGAACAGACAAGGTAGTGTTAAAATATGAGCCTCGTTTTCTTAGTCACCACGCGACCAAGGATTCAAAGGTAGAACATTGACTTAGATATAAACGGACATCTAGCCACCAAGGATGATCCACCCCAGGCAATATTGGAGGCAGCTGCGTTTCCCTCCAATTCCGAAAATTAGGGTTTTAAATTTTCACATATGCACATAGGGATAGGTGCGTCAAAGCCTGGCGCGAGGTAGATGGCTTCAGGTTCATACAGACCTACGTCCGAGCCCGGAATTGAGTACGTGCGTAACAGCGGAAACGTGACCTTGACGCCATGGCTGGAACGCTGATCGAGAACGCCTACGTCTCTCCAAGACTCCCAATTCACTCCGCATCTATCACGGCACCAATACCCCGACGTTGTCCTTAAACTTGTTCACCATACCCGACTTCTCATATCCTACTAATTCTGCGTAACTAATCCGGTAGCGGCTCTTAGCATAAGAAGTGTTTCGAACGCATGTCGTAACTCTCTTCTTTTTCTTGTCTACCAACAAAAAAAAAAACCTTATATTAGTCTACTTAAATATTTAATTAATTTACACAACCAACAAATTTAGTACGTATTACCTTTCTCAGAACCTTCACCTTGAACTCTCTTTGACGAAGGTCGACCAGAGTCTGCCATCGCATATGAAAAAACAAACAAAAATTGAAATAACAATTTGCTGAAAGGAATTCTGGCTTCTTCGCATTTTCCGAAACGAATTGTGAAGAATAAGGAGAGTAGAAGCGCATATTTATAGAAAGGTTAGGGACTTTGCGCAACGAAACCTTTGTTGTGCAAACATCTACACTAAATACAATATTGATTCCTCTGATTCACATACTCTGACTCAAAAACTGAATGGACTTTGCACGATGAAGCTTGTGTTGCGCAAGGTTTCCGTGGGAAAAACTTCGTCGCGCAATTTTTTCGCGCCAAAAAAAAAAAAAAAAAAATTACCCACAACTTTCTTACTGAGTTTGCGCGACAAGTATCTTTTTTTCGTCGTCCAAAAAGTATTGCGAGACAAAGATGTGCATCGCGCAAAGTAGCACCATTCTTGCGTGATGAAGCTTTTGTTTCGTTGCGCAAAACGCACTTATGCGACGAATTTTGGTTTGTCGCCCAAACAATATCTGTCGCCCAAATAATTTTTTCCTACTAGTGCCAAAAGAGATTCTTAATTAATTTCTTTTTCTTTTTTACTTCCCTTCATTGCTCCAATTCCAGTAAGGAGAGACACACACGGGGTCTCTCATCTCTTCCATGAGCACGTCAAGACCCGAGTGAGAATCTTAGATTCATTTGTTTGCCAAGACACCTTTTTTTTTGGTAAAAAAATAAAAATGGTAGTAGTGGGCCTACCATTTCGAGCCGGGTCGCTGTTTATACGGAAAGCTCTCCTCAAGAGGTTTGTTTACAAGCGGATGATCGAACCCCTGACCTCCCTAAGGATGGTACTCAGAGGAACCGCCCAACTTGTGGCCTAGCCAGCTTTTATCCACTAGACCAAACCCCATTGGGTTTTTGCCAAGACACCTTCAATATATTTTTAAAAGTATTGAAACTTCAACAATGCTCCGTAAAAATCTAAAAATCGGTGGAGGTAATACAAGTTATTGTAATTGTATAGGAAAATATCTAGAGGGTTTTGAAGTGATTAGGCGGGATAAAGATTTGATTAGTGAAACCTGACAATATTGTAATTGTATAGGAAAAAAAAAATTTACATGTATAATTCAACAAATGTTGTGGTCTATTTTATCTGACAGAGAGACTAGGGCAGGCGGTAGAGAAAGAGAGAAGAGAGACGTGTGTTTGTAGAATTGTAGGGGAATGTGTGTGTTGTTATCCCTCTTACATTGTGCCTTTATTTATAGTAGTAAAGGGAGAGAATATATTCATTCTCCTCCAAGTAATACAAGTTGTAATAGGAAAGGATAACTAGAATCAAATCTAATATAGGATTTACACAATCATACTTATTATAAGAATGTTTACAACACTCCCCCTTGAGTGTGTAAATACTCAAGATAGATTCAGCATCATGCAGAAGTTGGGGAAGTTGACTCGTCGGCATTGATTCCAAGGAACAACGCTTATTCTCAATAAGGTAGGAACTTGCATAAGTAGTAAGTCTCACTAAAAAACCCTAAGGCTATGGCAAAAACCCAAGTAGGGACAAAATCCATAGTCTAAGGAAAAATGTGTGAGAAATGCAAAGTCAAAAGAAACGTCTACAGGACGTCATCAGGGATATGACCAGCCCAAGGTGGGTGCCTCGTTAAAACCTAGTTAGGTAGCAAAAACCCAGTGGGAAAAATGCTCCTAATCGTAGGGAAAAAGAGTACATTAAGATCAAGCAAGTATCCAGAAGATACTCCCCCTGAGTTTGACATAATTCCAAAGAGAAATAGCAAAGTTACAACTCAGAAAGTTTACGCATACCAATTCCATGAACAAGCTTCTGAAACGTCGCATTCGGTAGTGATTTGGTGAAGAGGTCGGCCAAATTGTCTTGTGATCGGATTTGCGTGACTTCAATCTTCTGATGCTCTTGTTGTTGATGTGTAAAGAAGAACTTTGGCGCAATATGCTTGGTGCTGTCTCCTTTGATGTAACCCTTCTTGAGCTATTCGATGCAAGCTGCGTTGTCTTCAAAAATCGTCGTCGGAGCATTAACGGCGGGATGAAGATCACAGGAGCTTCGAATATGGCCCACTACTGCTCTCAACCAAAAGCATTCCCGAGTTGCTTCATGTAAGGCGAGAATTTCAGCATGGTTAGACGAAGTGGCAACTAAGGTCTGTTTAGTTGGCCTCCAAGATATTGCGGTGCCTCCAACGGTAAAGACATAACCCGTTTGAGAACGCGCCTTGTGCGGATCAGATAAGTATCCAGCGTCGGCATAACCAACAAGGCGAGAATCAACCCGATGAGCATAGGGTGCGGCATCACTCGAGGATTCATAGGGATAGAACAAGCCCAAATCCGTAGTACCCTTAAGGTAACGGAAGATGTCTTTCATGCCAGTCCAATGTCTGCGTGTTGGTGCATTGCTGTATCTTGCCAAAAGATTAACAGCGAAGGAGATGTCGGGTCTAGTGCATTGAGCTAAGTACAATAAAGCGCCTATCGCACTTAGATAAGGAACTTCAGGCTCCAAAATCTCTTCATCATCCTCCTTCAGACGGAAGGGATCTCGTTTTGCATCTAGCGTACGAACGACCATAGGAGTACTCGAAGACTTCGCTTTATCCTCATTAAAACGGCGCAACACCTTCTGGGTGTAGTTCGATTGATGTACTAAGATTCCATCTGAACAATTCTCTATCTCGAGACCGAGACAGTATCGAGTCTTTCCTAGATCTTTCATCTCAAATTTCGACTTCAGGTGCGAAGCAGTTCTCGCTAGCTCTTCAGGAGTTCCGATGAGATTCATGTCATCGACATATACTGCAACAATCGCAAATCCGGAATGTGACTTCTTAATGAACACACAAGGGCATAGTTCGTTGTTCACATATCCCCGACTAGTCAAATACTCACTTAGACAGTTATACCACATTCTTCCGGATTGTTTCAAACCGTATAGTGAACGCCTCAGCCGAATTGAGAGCGTGTTCCGGGGTTTGGAAATATTTGAACCAGTCAATGTAAGTCCTTCGGGAACTTTCATATAAATTTCCGTATCAAGATCCCCATAGAGTTACGCGGTTACTACGTCCATCAGCTGCATATCCAGTTTTTCGGAAACTACCAAACTGATAAGGTATCGAAAAGTAATCACATCCATAACGGGTGAGTAAGTTTCGTCATAGTCAATCCCGGGGCGTTGTGAGAAACCTTGTGCTACAAGACGAGCTTTGCAACGCACAATTTCGTTCTACTCATTACACTTCCAAACGAAAACCCACTTGTAGCCAACGGGCTTCACATGTGGAGGAGTAGGAACTACAGGTCCAAACACCTTACGTTTCGCAAGTGAATCAAGTTTGACTTAGATTGCTTGTTTCCAGTTTGACCAATCAGCTCTACGTCGACATTCATCAACGGAATGCGGTTCAATGTCATTGCTCAACATGATCTCAGTAGCTACTGCAAATGCTAATGCATCGTCGACAATCATCTCATTTCTACGCCACACATCATCTAAGCTAGCATAATAGACCGAAATCTCACGATTCTCGGGAGGAGGATTCGTCTCTTCAAGGACGCTTCCATAATCTAGAATTTCCTCATGAGTTGGGTAAAATGAGTAAGCGATAGTCGGATTCACGGTAGGCTCTTCAGGACCTTGTGCCGTGGTTTTCCTCTTCCGGGGGTGTGAATCCTTTGAACCAAGGGTCTGCCACGCTTTTGTGTAGGGGCAGATGATTGGTTAGCCGCTAATGTACGTGGATCACCAGAATTGGTGTCCCGGGCTTCCAGGAGGGTAGTCTGTCGTACATTTGGTACATCTATCTTTGCAGGCGTATTCGCAGCTGGAATATGTGATCTTGTCATGCGCGTTAGATCGGTGAAAGCATTTGGCATGCTCTGAGCTATGCTCTGGAGATCTAATATACGCTGCACTTCAGCTTCAGACTAAGCGGTGCGGGGATCTAAATGAGACAAAGTGGGAGTCGTCCACGATAATTCGCGTCGTTCATTAGGAACGTTGACGTTTTTATCTCCCACTAACGACGGGAAGATTGTCTCATAGAAGTGACAATCCGCGAAACGAGCGGTAAACAGATCGCCTGTCAAAGGTTCTAAGTAATGAATAATCGAAGGAGAATCATATCTGACATAGATTCCCATCCTTCGCTGAGGCCCAATTTTTGTACGTAAGGGCGGCGAAATCGACATATAGACCGCACAACAAAAAACGCGCAGATGCGATATGTTGGGTTCACATCCGGTGACCAACTGAAGGGCACTAAATGGTTGTGTCGCAACAGGCCTCAGGCTGACTAACTTTGCTGCGTGCAATATTGCATGGCCCTAAGCAGCGATCGGGAGCTTGGTACGTATGACCAACGATCGAGCAATCATTTGTAAACGCTTAATGAAAGCCTCTGCCAGGCCGTTCTGGGTGTGAACATGGGGTACATGATGTTCAACTTCAACCCCAACCGACATGCAATAGTCATCAAAAGTTTTAGATGTGAATTCTCCAGCATTATCCAATCGAATAGATTTGATCGGATAATCAGGGTGGTGAGCCCTGAGCTTGATAACTTGAGCCGACAGTTTGGAAAATGCAGCGTTCCTTGTGGACAACAAGCACACGTGTGACCAACGTGTAGAAGCGTCAACCAAAACCATAAAATATCTAAATGGTCCGCAGGGAGGTTGAATCGGTCCACAAATGTCCCCCTGAATCTGTTGTAGAAAAATGGGAGGATTCGAACGAATCTTGTCATAAGAAGGCTTAGTAATAAGTTTTCCCATAGAACATGTTTGACATGCGATTTCATGGATCGAACCTAACCTGTGGGTTAGTGGATGCCCGTGTGAAGTTTTGAGGATACGGCGCATCGCTATTCGTCCAGGATGTCCCAAACGATCATGCCAAAGTGTAATTTCGTGCGCGGTCCCTGTGGTAGGGCCGGCCACATAGTGGCATTCGATGGGGTGTATGGTCGTAGTATACAGACCACTCGGGTTACGCTCCATCTTCTCTAGAATACGCTTCTGGCCATATTCGTAGGAAGTTACGCACATAAATTCAACTCCATTTTCTACGTGGGTTTCAGCGTGGTAATTGTTATCTCTAATGTCCTTGAAACTTAGTAACGTTCTTCCGGAACGTGGAGAATAGAGTGCCTCAGCAATGGTCAAGATTGTACCATTGGACAACATTATACGTGCCTTACCGTATCCTTCTATCAGGTTGGATAGGCCTGAGAGGGTTGTCAGAGGTGCATTCTTAGGTACGAAGTTAGTGAAATAGATGCGTTCACGCAAAATAGTATGCGTGGTTGCACTATCTGCCAGACAACTAACTTTCCCACTAGTCATACCTAGAATGAAAAATTAATTTGAATCGGTCACATGCATAAAAGTTTATAAAAAACAAGTATCAATTCAAAATAATTTCATTTATTCAAGGATTAAAAACTTAATATCCAAAATAAATCGCCAACTAATAATCCAAAACATAAAGGACAATTGTTCAAAATCAACCAAAAAAACAAGGTGGGGTTCAGCCACTTGGTGGAATTCGACCCCAATTGTCTTATTTTAACTAAAAAATAAGTCTATGTCTAAGATTCTAATCTTCTATAGGAGTGGTATCCTCCTGAAAGTCAGAAACCTCCATCTTTGTAGTCTCCGGTTCGTCCACTTGCATGAAGTTTGATTCAAACTTCGTACGACGAGAATGATATTCATCTACAACCTTCTTGGGAACACGGCAAATACGGGACCAATGGTCATTGGAACCACAACGATAGCACATATCGTCATTCATTGTGGCAGGTGCTTTGCCTTTATTCTTGAAGTTCGGGGCCTTGGGAGCGAGGTTTGGGCTCTTCTGGGCTTTGTTTCCTCCCTTGGATGGGCCTTGGCTCTGTTGACCTTGGTGGGATGGCTTCTGGCCGCCCTTACCACGCCTCTTTTGGCGTTTTGGGTGCTGATTAGTGCTATAATGTGCTTCAGGCACAGCAGTAGCCCCAGTAGGTCGAGCTTGATGATTCTTCATCAACAGCTGGTTCTGCTTTTTAGCAAGAAGTAAAACAGAGATCAAATCCGAGAACTTAGTGAACTTCTGAGCTCTATATTATTGCTGCAGGAAAATATTAGAAGAAGAGAAGGTCGAGTAGGTCTTCTCCAGGAGATCCTCTTCAGTCAAAGTTTCATTGCAAAACTTGAGAAGTGATCGGATTCGACAAACTTCAGAATTATATTCATTCACAGACTTAAAGTCTTGGAAGCGCAAGTGCTGCCAGTCGTGTCTTGCTTCAGGCAAGAATATGTCCTTTTGGTGATTGAAACGATCAGCCAAAGCCACCCATAATGCACGTGGATCCTCCTCAGCAAGGTACTCAGTTTGCAGAGCGTCATGAATATGTCTTCGGATGAAGATCATAGCAGTGGCTTTTTCAGCTTCGCCAACAGGTGCATCCGTTGCTTCTTCAATAGCAGGACGCAAGTTTTTTGTAGTGAGGTGGAGCTTCACATCTTGAACCCACTTGAGGTAGTTCCTTCCAGAGACCTCCAAAGCGGTGAAGTCGAGTTTGTTCAAATTTGACATGTTCCTATCACAAATAGATGGACAAGATGTGGTTAGTGTAATGGAGAAAAATCAATCCAATCACATAGGAGTAGAACATACAGGTTCTAATATACATGTATTGGTTTAATTTTGCATGAAAAACTTCGGGTTTTCATGGGTGATATGTTTAAGAGAAAACTTCAGGTTTGAAAACAAGGCATATTTATAAGAAACTTCGGGTTTCAAAGTAATTATGAACTTCAGGTTCATATATTCCTGCAGGCAAATACATATATATATGCAAACAAATATGCAAAGAATATATGCAAAAATATTGTATAATGATAATTGAATTAATTTATTTTTGGTCTTCGGGGCCAAATTAAAGTGTGGGTGAAAATATAAAAACCCATATTATTTAAAAGTATTAAATAATAAAATCTCGGGGCCTAAAACTATAGGCCAAGAACCCTCGGGTGTAGGCTGCAGGCCCACGGGGGAGAAGAGGGAATGGGCTGCTGTGTACAGCTCCAAAAAAAAATCTTTTGTTTCACAGATACGGGCTGCAATAAGCAGGCCCAGAAAAAAAAACTAAAAAAAATATTTTTTTTCGGTCTGGGCCGCTGTAGGCGTGCCCAGGAAATAAAAAAAAATTTCTTTTCTTTGCGAGCTGGGCCGCTGCAAGCGAGCCCAGAAAACAAAAAAAAAATTTGTTTTTTTTTTTTCGTCAGCCCAGGACAGTGGGCAGAGGAATTGGTTCGAGTGGCAGGCCTTAAATGATGGGCTGGATCCAAAGTGGCCCGTGCAAGGGCAGTGATCCAGTGCTGTGAACAGAACATCAAAGCCCAAATGGCTGATGTTAAGGCCGTGTGCAGCTAAGCCTTAATGGGCTAGGGTCAGAACTAGGAACACCCCAGCGTTTGCTGGGAACGGTTGCCGGAGCGCCGCCACTGCAGGTGGCCGTGTTCTGGGTGGCTATCGATCGTGGGAAACACGGGGGTCCAATTGGGGAACCAAATATGAACGGAGATTGGAGAAATATCGACGTTATATCAACCAAACCCTAGAAAATTTCAATCGGATTTATGAAAAATTCCGATGAGATCTCAGCAAATCTCAGACCATAAGACACCGTGGATGATCTGCAGGTCGTCTGAGTAGGCTAGGCACGGCGACAGGCCATGCAGCACGGTGATGGATGGGTGGCGACACCTGCTGGGTGTCGGGTTTGGGGTTTGGACGAGGAGCAGAAGCTCCAGCCGTGATCTTGGGCTCGGAGGATCGATGCAGGTTGCAGGCCTGGTGAGGAAACCGAGCTGGGCCATCGCAGGCTGCGGGCTTGGTGGCTTGCGGCTTGCATGGTGCAAGTGCACGGGTTCGAAGAACCGTAATTCCCAAATCGCAAAAAAAAATATTTTTTCAATTCAATTATATTATATGCATGTATAATTCTAATGAATCACATATTTACGTTGATGCATATGCAAATAATAGTTTCAATGCATGTACATATGTAAGATTCAATTCATGGCAAATATCAAATTCACATAATTGTAGCAATTTTGATTATGAAGCATACACAATTTATGTAGAATCTAAAATACGTAAAACGTAAAGTTGGGTCATGCATCATGGTGAATGTTCATGCTATTAGGGCTTGCAAAATATCGAGTTAAAAACCGTTGTTTGGAAAGAACCTGATTGCGTGATGATATGGATGAACTGGTTTGATGCACAAAAATTCTTCAACGTCAGATTCCTAAGCACAGCGGTAGGAGCGTGCTGATAAAGTGTTGTGGTCTATTTTATCTGACAGAGAGACTAGGGTCGGCGGCAAAGAAAGAGAGAAGAGAGATGTGTGTTTGTAGAATTGTAGGGGAATGTGTGTGTTGTTATCCCTCCTACATTGTGCCTTTATTTATAGTAGTAAAGGGAGAGAAGATATTCCTTCTCCTCCAAGTAATACAAGTTGTAATAGGAAAGGATAACTAGAATCAAATCTAATCTAGGATTTACACAATCATACTTATTCTAGGAATGTTTACAACAACAAAGAGTTTTTTTTTTTTTTTTTGGTAAAAGTTCAACAAAGTGTTTGTTTGTCATTAGTATGTTGAAAAAATCCACCATAAAATACGAAAAGGCAAATTAATACTTTTGGTACGTAGACGTAATACAATTTATAACAAAATGGACTAATGTCTTCAATGAAATAACACTTCCACAACACTTATGGCTCGTTTAAGATGTGCTTTTAAATATAAAATTGTTTTTAGAGAAAATATTTTTAGATTCTAAAAGTTCTTCCTACAAGAAGTACTTAAAGTGTTTTTTCATGATTAACTCATTTTTACTAAGAATTGGTATTAAAAACATTTTCTCCAATAGTGATTTCAGTCATTTAAAACTCTTGTGATCATTCAATTAGCAAAAGTGAGATGCTGATTTTAATTAAGTTTGAATATTATTGATTGTTGAATTCTGTATGAATATATTGTTTAAAAATTATTAATTTTTAAATAAGGAGAGTCTATTTATTAAATTTGCACAAGACCTCCAAAATGTCAAAACGCTATGTGGACAAGGTTGAAAAGTCTTTCTTGATTTAGGGAATTTTTATGTGCAAAAGTGAGAGTATCTAAACGAAAATGAAAGATTCCAGAATTGATGGAGTTAGAAGAAGGATGGGATACGGGTGCGGCTTCAACGTCTCTCCAATAGTGACGGCGGGGGGGGGGTCTAAGTCTATGGTGGGAAGATTGTTGGGAGGTAAATATCATTATTTCCACCAAAAATATTATCCACTTGGAGATGCAGCTCAAAAGGCGGGATGATTGGTTCCTAGTGTCTTGGATGTACAGGAATCCGTATCGTGCTGAGAAGGACACATTCTGGAATTGGGCAATAGAGACTTTTATTCCTTCTTTGCGCCCGTGGTTTTTCCGGAGGGGGGGACTTCAACGAGTTTCTGTGAGATCATGAAAAGGAAGGATGCACCACCAGATCTTGACGATCTCCACGTTTTTTGCATGCATTTATGACTCATATGGAGTTGATAGTTTTGGGTTTCAATGGGCCTCGTTTCACTTGGAGGGGAACTCGTAACAATAGTTTAGTTCAAGAGAGATTGGATCAGGGTTTGGTTAATGGGCCCTGGTAGGTCCAATGGCCTAATACGACGGTCACCCATGAAGTTGTAAAAGCTTCAGATCACTGCCCCTTGGTAATTAATACGAATTATTTGGTTGCGAAGGGTAATAGACCATTTTGATTTGACGGTTTTTGGGTTAAGGAACCGGGATGTAAGGAAGTGGTTGAAAATAGTTGGTGTAATCAGATTGGTGGGGATTGGCTATAAAGTGGCACCAGAAGAAGAGAAATTTGAAGAAGAATTTAAAGATGTGGAGCCATGAAACCTTTCAGGATAGAAAAGCCTCAGTTAATCATCTTACTGAGCTCCTGGGTTCATTGCATTTGAATTGGAGTACGAATGCCGAGAGGATCAAGGAAACTACGGCCATGATTTTTGAACTTGAGAAACAGGAAGAGGCGTTCTAGGAGCAACGGTCCCGGGTTCGTTGGTTACAGGTTGGGGATTCCAACACGACTTTCTTTCACCATTCTACTATCCAGAGAAAGTGAGTAAATAGAATATCGAGGATTAAGGACAGAAGTGGCAACTAGGTGGAAGACTCGACGGGTGTCAGGAGGTCTTTTAAGGACTACTTTAGAAATCTATTTCGGTCTTCGGGAAGCCGTGACTGGGAGAATCTCCTTGATTGCATTAGCCCGTCCATCACCTCTGAGATGAATAATGTTTTAATAAAGCCAATTGAGGATGACGAGATCCATGAAGCGGCGATCCAGATGGGTGGGTCTAAGGCTCCAGGACAGGACGGTTCCAAGGTATGTTTTTCAAATCGTTATGGGATGTTATCTGTGCTGAAGTCAAATGGTTGATTGCTTGGAGGGTGGTCGGATCCCCTGCTCACTTAATGCCACTCATATTGTTCTGATCCCAAAGTCCCTTAACCCTGAGTCTGTGAATCAGTTTTGGCCGATTAGTCTCTGCAACTATTCGTACAAGGTCCTCTAAAAAAATTTGTCTAATCGTCTACAACTTTTCCTTCCTAGGATGATATCCCAGAGTCATAATGCGCTTGTTGGAGGTCGTCAAATACAGGATAATATCGTCATTGCCCATGAGGTCTTTCATTTTCTTAAGCTTAGAAAGACGAAGAGGAAGCACGAGCTGGGCATTAAACTTGCTATGAACAAGGCCTATGATAGAGTTGAGTGGGATTTCCTGGAGGTTGCTATGTTGAAAATGGGTTTTAATCGTTCCTGGGTGGATCTAGTTATGAGATGCACTACGTCGGTTGAGCTCTCGGTTCTAATTAACGGATGCCCGAGGGACAATTTTAAGCCCATTCGTGGTCTTCGTTGAGGAGATCCACTCTCCCCTTATATTTTCCTAATAATCAGTGAAGTCTTGTCCAAGCTATTCCAACAGGCGACTGAGTTGGGATTTATAAAGGGAATCCGGATCAGTGTCAATGGCCCAACGCTATCCCATCTCCTATTAAAGGGCTCTTTCCTTTGTTGCGTTTTCTTGCTGACATATTTGGAAATCTAGGTGCAATACAGTCTTTGATCACTGTTTGTCGTCACTTACTATCACTATTGCTATTATCAGAAATGAATTTAAGTGTTTCTCAACAGTGACTTTGTGCACCACTTTGCCCTATCCCCCTCGTACTGATGTGCAAAATCGTCGCCCCCATTGGTCCCCTCCTCCTTGTGATGGGGTTAAGGTGAATGTTGATGCTAGTTGGAGGCAGGGTGAGGTTTGGGGCTTTGTGGGAGTAGTTATTCGTGATGCTCAGGCTTGGTATGTTGAGGTGTGCAAATTGGAAGTGGCAGCCCCTAGTGTGCTTATGGCTGAGGCTTTGGCGATAAGGGAAGGCTGTGCTATTGCTCGTCTGAGGAATTTCAATCAGATTTACGTAGAATCGGATTCCAAACTAGTCATATCTTCGTTGGTGGCTGGGATGGAGTTCATTCTTTAGGAAGTTCTCCCTATTCTAAGCCGTGCTCTGGAGTTGGGGAGATCCTTTCAAGGGTGCACCTGGTCTTGGGTTCCAAGATCAGCAAACACATTGGCAGATTTTGTGGCATCGCATTTGGCAGTTAGGATATGCAATTCCATGTAGGTCACTTGACCCCCATCCTCGCTAGTGGGGATTCTTAACAAGGATGGGTTACCCTCCACCCCTTAGGTGGTTGTTGGTGGCTGGGAAAACGTGGGTTCGATGTTCTGCCGAAGCCTGGTGATGTCTTGTATTTCTTTGTCCTTCTTGCTTTCTCATTGTTAATGTTTATTGGTCCTTCATGACTTTCCTGTACTCTTTGGCTTTTGCCCTGGTTAATGTTATTCTAGTTTCCTTAAAAAAAAAGAGAAAACATAACTCATAAAAGTGAAGAACTATAACGGGATTTATATCTTTCGTTTCCTATTTCACTTGCTTACCTAATGAGGGGATTGAAGGCGCGAGATATATATGCATAGGTATACACAAATCTTAGGCAATCTAAAAATAACCGAGCAAAAATGCTACTCTTGTCACATTTTTTTAGAAATATTAGAAATCGTCTCCTATTCTGATAGAATATTATAACTTTAGTTGACACACCCCGACCGGAGTCGAGGCATGTTGACCGTCACGTGAGGGTGACGTAGCCAAGTGCGCAATAGAAGTGATAATAATAAGAAAATGTGAATAAATAAAAACCAAAACTAACCTTATTTAACTAGAGGTAAAATATAAGTGTGTGGAAGTGATCACAACCAAATATACAAATACTCAGAGCATAGGTAACACAAGTGCAGTCGAGCTAACTCAATACTAATTATACAAATAGAGAGAAAGTTCCCTACACTATTTATGGAAATGTCAAAACCGCCGGATCGTCCTCATGAAAGACATAGAATTACAGCTGCTTAGGACTTGGATGGGCGCAAAACAAAAGGGTGAGTGGGCAAAAACAAAGCGTTTATAATCATTTTAATCTTTTGTGAACATAATAACCCCTCTCCGTAAAACCCGTGTAGTTTCTAGAAAATATTACTAAGTAGATATGAAAAACCAACGCACAAGGCCAGTGAAAACTTAACCATGTCATAACGTTTCAATACTAAGAGATGTAAGCTAGGTGTGAAATCAATATAAAATAGTATGCCAGTTGGAGTCACCTAACGTGACCTGTACGACTGAACCTATAGCTCATTAATCTAGGCTAGCACGCGAGTCAGAGTCACATAATGTGACATGTACAACAAGGCTGAGGTGTAAAGGTTGTGCGATAAATTGCGGGTCACCTATGAGTGGGAGTTACCTAATGTGACCTGTACGACAGGCTGGCACCAGACTTAGATCCAAGGTGAGTGTGCGGTGCGGGAGGTGAACAATCACATGAAGGACTATGCCCTGGCCCGGGGCTGGAGCACTAACACCGAGGTGCATCTATGATGAGCTCTAAATAAATGTATGCATACAATACAACCAATTCAATCACACAAAGCTCACCTGAAACTTACTTGAGCCTCCGTAGCATCACACAATACAATATTTAAAATATGACTTATTTATGACATGGCAAGCAAAGCATAAAACTATATAAAAACGTTTCTGGAAACTTTAAAGTGTGTGTATATATATAACAAATGCCCACTCACTGATAAGTAGTAGGATCGTAGCCTCCTAATCTCTCTTGTCCACGCTCGTCCTCGGGGTACATCTCACCTATATGCAAAATAATTGATTTTACGTTAATTATAAAGCACATATACAAAACATAGGAATAACTTCTCATATCTTGCTCAAATGTAAGGTTTGAATATATCAACATGATCTACTCGACGATACGAGCACACCCATATTTTTAGAAAACTTTTTGGACTTCGGACACACCGGTTATATGCAGGCACGTGCCATCCGTGTGACTGACGCAGTTAGGAATATTCCATAAATTTGGCGGAATATTCTGTTAAATATAACTAACGGTAACAAATGCCCACTCACTGATAAGTAGCAGGATCGTAGCCCCCTAATCTCGCTTGTCCACGCTCGTCCTCGGGGTACGTCTCACCTATATGCGAAATAATTAATTTTACGTTAATTATAAAGCACATATACAAAACCTAGGAATAACTTCTCATATCTTGGTCAAATGTAAGGTTTGAATATATCAACGTGATCTACTTGACGATACGAACACACCCATATTTTTAGAAAAAATTTTGGACGTCGGACGCGCCGGCTATGAGCAGGCACGTGCCATCCAAGTGACTGACGCAGTTAGGAATATTCCATCAATTTGGCAGAATATTCCGTTAAATATAACTGACGGTACCTGACGCCGTTAGAATATTCTGTTAACTTTAACGGAATATTCTCCTTCTTCTCTGGTCACTCCGTCGTCCGCCGGCACCGGCCGCTGTTTGGTTCACCGGTTTCTGGAAAATTTTCAAATGCTTATATCTACTTCATTTCTTAACCAAAATCCATGAAATTTATATGGATTTAAAGCTCTAGAGGAGTAGAACACGTTTGTACCTATTAGAAGTTCAAAATCCAACGAAAAATGGTCGGAAAATCCCTCGAAAGTTCTGGCCAAATCTGCAACTTTGTGAACTCGTTTATTCCGACGTCCACTCCGTCCCAAACCTAGTCTAAGGTCCTATGGAAGTTGTGTAGAGGCCTTCTTGAGCCTCAAAACCTTGCAAATCGTCCGCGATCATGTCTCCGAAGTTCCACCATGTCGGAGCTCGTGAGTTGACGGGTCAATGTTCACCAAAACAGAAAACTAAGGGTATGGTGGTGATCGTGAAGTTGAGGTGAGTATGATGGTGATTTCCAAAAGTTCGATCCGTGACATTTTTGGTGTGGTTGTGTGTGTGGGTGTCACAGTGCAAGAAGGAAGAAGAAAGAGGAAGAATTGAGAAGGAGAGAAAAAGAAGGAGAGTTTCTTATTGGAGAAGAAGAGAGAGAGAGAGAGCTATTTTTAATTGGCCCAAAGAAGAAAAAAACATATTATCTAATTGGGCTAAAGGAAATAGGAGCCCATATAATTGGTTCGTAGTTACCCGTTTACGCACTTTAATAATCGCAACTTTCTCGTTACGACTCAAATTCGGGTCCAACTCGCGTCAATGCACTCGTGACGTCGAGTAATTACGATAGTGAGAAAAATAATTTAAAACTACATATGCACGTCTACGTCACATAGCCAACGAGAGCATAATCGTCATTTTACCTACTCGGGGAGAAAATATAATTATAATTGGGACGGGTCGTCACATTAATAGTACTAATTTTTTTTTTTTTAAGTTTCAGCTTTTCCACAAATGTTGGTATTGTGCACTGCGCAGGCCACGACCAGTATAACTCAAACATCCCATAACCATCAAATTTGGTAGTGCATAATATTAGGGTGCTATATTTTTTACAAGGTGTGGATCCATGCAAACATCCCAGTCTTCAATTTGCCCCCTATTTTATTTTAGTTTGGAATATAAGGACTCAAACTATCAAATGAAATTTCCCATAACCATCAAACTTCTCAAAGATTCAACCAATTTGACGAGAATTCTTGTAACGAAATGGTAATTTTTCAGAGGGGGATCGAGCCCCATAAATGGTTCCAAGTTTTCTAGTGCTTGAAATATAAAACGTTTCTGTTTCCCAGGGAAAGAACAAAAAAAAGAACAAAAGAAAAGAAAAAAACACAAAGAGAAAAATAAGGGAAAGAACAAAAAAAAAAAGAAAAAAGAAAAAAGGTCCCACCGAGATTTGAACTCGGGTTACTGGATTCAGAGTCCAATGTCCTAACCACTAGACCATGGGACCAATTTGAGTACTATGTGCATCCGTTGTTATTTAATCACTACAATCACCACAGTTCAACACCTCTCGACCATAGAAAGTTGGGTTATGGTAACTCACTATTTTATTTTACTACTGCTACTAGAGTCGTGATTCGCAATCACTTAATCGTATGAAGAAGGAAACATAAATAAAAATGAGTAATACAATGATGCATCTGTACATCTATAAATAACAACAAGATCAGGGAAGACATAATTTAAGATATGACCAAGAGCATATGAATAAACACTTTACTTGAATTATAAGTTTCTTGCAACAGCGGGTCAAATTGAACAGATAAAAATGATAAGGATTGAGAAATTTTATTTGAATCCATATAACTTTTTGCTACATCCAACTTAAATTTTAAATGTGAAGTATCTTTTTTATCCTATTGCATATATAATTACCGTAAAGTACAAGATAAAATTAACAATAAGATTAAAATGTATCAATAAACCCACTCCCAATAATCAAACCATTACTATCACGCAATCTTTCTCTTGCGTTCTATTCTTGCTAAAATCCTAAGATGCTCTCATAGAGAATAAGCTCTTTTTGACAAATGGTTATCAATTTTGAAGTTTTCAATCCTCCAACTTAGATATGAATTGATGAGTTTTATTTCATGAACTCAGGAAAAAATTCGATGTGCCATCATTGGTGCATCTCAATATGATTTTTCCTACAGCTATGTAATTCTTAAGCAAACTCCGCCTGTGTAAATTTATCTTATATTGCCGGTCCCAAGCCCGGGTAAAGGAGGAGGGGGATGGCGTCAGGTAGTCGACAGCCGGCACTCCACAGTTACGTCGAATCCTTATGAAAATGAATCCAGAACGAAATCGCGCTAAAGCTAGGGCGTCACCCGTAAGTGGTGCGCTGTGTGACCCGAGCACAGTGATAAGTGAGCAAGGGTCGCTGTATCTCCATCGGCACCCGGATGCAGTGTTAAATGAGCAAGGGGGCCATAGAAACTTCTTTTCGAACGACTCCACTCAAAGTTGTTTGGGAGCATATGCTCCTATCAACTTTACACAAAACACACAAAATAAGTACTTTGATTATATTGGACGGGGAAGGGTGAAGAAGCTAGGACAGAAGGGTAGAGTTCAAGAGAGCAGAATGCGTTTAGGAACGTGGAATATAGGAACCTTAACGGGAAAATCTATGGAAGTAGTGGAAGTTATGGTGAGGAGAAGGATAAATATTATGTGCCTACAAGAAACTAAGTGGGTTGGTCTTAAGGCAAAGGATCTAGAAAACTCAGGGTTTAAACTTTGGTATTCGGGCACAAATAGAACGAGAAACGGTGTTGGCATCATCGTGGACAAGACCTTGACACAAGATGTTGTAGATGTCAAGAGGGTAGGAGATAGAATCATGGCAATCAAGATTGTAATAGGACAAGAACTTATCAATGTGATTAGTGCGTACGCACCTCAAGTAGGGTTGGATACGAGTTCAAAGGAGAAATTTTGGGAAGACCTTGGAGACTTGGTGCAAGGAATTGCCCAGACGGAGAAGTTATTTATAGGAGGAGATTTAAATGGACACGTGGGCAGGGAGACAGGCAACTATGGAGGTTTTCATGGTGGCCATGGTTTTGGGGAGAGAAACGAGGATGGGGAAGCTATCTTGGATTTTGCAATGGCATATGATCTCTTCTTAGCCAACACTTTCTTTAAGAAGAGAGAAGAACATGTGATCACCTACAAGAGTGGGTCGTCAAAAACACAAATAGATTTTCTTCTAATGAGGAAAGGGGATCGTATAACTTGTAAGGATTGCAAAGTTATACCGGGAGAGAGCTTGGCTAATCAACATCGCTTGTTGGTGATGGATGTACATATCAAAAGAGTGAGAAAAAAAGAACAAGACTTGGAAGTGCCCAAGGACTAGATGGTGGAATCTAAAAGGAGAAAAACAAGCCATTTTCAAAGAGAAAGTAATCACCCAGTGTGGGTGGGATAGAGAGGGGGAAGCTAGCCAAAGGTGGGATTCCATAGCTAGTTGTATCCGAAAAGTAGCAAAAGAGGTATTAGGAGAGTCCAAGGGCTTTGCTCCACACCAAAAGGAATCTTGGTGGTGGAATGAGGAGGTACAAACAAAGGTGAAGGCTAAGAAGGAATGTTGTAAAGCCTTATACAAGGACAAGACCGATGAAAATGGGGAAAGGTATAGAAGAGCGAAGCAAGAGGCGAAGAAAGTTGTGAGAGAAGCTAAGTTAGCGGCTTATGACGATATGTATAAGCGACTAGATACCAAAGAAGGAGAGTTGGATATCTATAAACTAGCTAGAGCAAGGGAAAAGAAGACAAGGGACCTAAACCAAGTGAGGTGCATTAAGGATGAGGATGGAAAGGTTCTTGCTACAGAGAACGCGGTCAAAGACAGATGGAGAGGTTATTTTCATAATCTTTTCAATGAAGGACATGAAAGGAGTACTTCTTTAGGGGAGTTGAGTAACTCAGAAGAGTGTAGAAACTACTCATTTTATCGTCGAATCAGGAAGGAAGAAGTGGTTGTAGCTTTGAAGAAGATGAAGCATAGAAAAGCAGTGGGCCCATACGATATACCGATCGAAGTGTGGAAAGTCTTGGGAGAGACAGGTATAGCATGGCTCACTGACCTTTTCAATAGGATTTTGAAAACGAAGAAGATGCCAAATGAGTGGCGAAAGAGCACTTTGGTGCCTATCTACAAGAATAAGGGTGACGTACAAAATTGCATGAACTATAGGGGTATTAAGCTAATGAGTCATACAATGAAGCTCTGGGAGAGAGTCATTGAGCATAGATTGAGGCAAGAGACACGGGTTTCGGACAACCAATTCGGGTTCATGCCAGGGCGCTCAACCATGGAGGCAATCTATCTCTTACGAAAATTGATGGAAAGATATAGAGATGGGAAAAAGGATTTACACATGGTCTTTATAGATTTGGAAAAAGCGTATGATAGGGTCCCAAGAGACATTCTTTGGAGGATTTTAGAGAAGAAAGGAGTACGAGTAGCATATATCCAAGCTATAAAGGATATGTATGAAGGAGCAAAGACTGCCGTAAGAACTTATGAAGGACAAACCGAAAGCTTCCCCATAACTGTAGGATTACATCAAGGCTCATCCTTAAGTCCTTACCTTTTTGCGTTGGTAATGGATGAGTTAACATGACATATTCAAGATGATATTCCTTGGTGTATGCTTTTCGCAGACGATATAGTGTTGATAGATGAAACTCAGGAAGGGGTAAATGCGAAGCTTAACCTTTGGAGAGAAGTGTTGGAATCTAAAGGTCTTCGCCTAAGCCGATCAAAGACAGAATATATGGAGTGCAAGTTCAGTGCAAATGGAGGCCAAAATGAGTTAGGGGTGAGGATCGGAGATCAGGAAATACCAAAGAGCGATCGTTTTCGCTACTTAGGATCTATCTTGCAAAAGAACAGAGAATTAGATGGAGATCTCAACCATAGAATACAAGTTGGATGGATGAAGTGGAAGAGTGCATCCGACATGTTGTGTGACCGCCGTATGCCACTGAAGCTCAAAGGAAAATTTTATAGGATGGCAATAAGGCTGGTGATGCTGTATGGCACAGAATGTTGGGCGGTGAAGCATCAACACGTACATAAAATGGGTGTAGCGGAGATGAGGATGCTTCGTTGGATGTGTGGGCACACGAGAAAGGATAAGATTAGGAATGAGGATATCCGAGGTAAAGTAGGAGTAGCCGAAATTGTAGGAAAGTTGAGAGAAAATCGGTTACGGTGGTTTGGACATGTGCAAAGAAGGCCTACTGATGCTCCGGTTAGAAGATGTGACTACGGGACAGAGGTTAAGGGCCGAATGGGTAGAGGAAGACCTAGGAAAACTTTGGAAGAGACTCTAAGAAAAGACTTAGAGTATTTGGATCTAACGAAGGACATGACACAGGACTGAGCACAATGGCATTCTAAGATTCATATAGCCGACCCCACTTAGTGAAGAAAGCTTTGGTGTATTTAACACAATACGTTGGAAATGAAGCAAAGCTTATTTATTGATATCTCCGATAAGTTACAAATATGTACATATACATGAGTCAAAATAAACAAACAAGAGGGAGCCTTCACAAAGGTTGCTTAGGAGAAGTCTCAGCAGTCGGTAGAGCCCCAGAAAGAGAAGGCATCAGAGGGGGATCATTCAGAGCCTCAATACTGGATAGGACCCTAGAAGGAAGAGGCATCGGAGGTTGATCATTTGGAGCTTCATTATGCGGTACAGCCCCAGAAGACGAAGGTAATAAATGCCTTTGGAACAAACCCACAAACCGCTGATGATCAAGTAAAACCTGACCATCAGATTCCTTCATCTGGTCAAGCTTCCTCTTCATGTTTGTAGCATAGTTATGTGCAAGCCAGTGCAACTGTTTATTCTCATGCTTGAGCCCTCTAATCTCCTGTTTGAGACTCATCACTTCAGCCGCCAATGATTCAACTTGGCGGGTTCGAGCAAATAGGCGTTGGGCCATATTAGACACAGAACCTGCACACTGAATACTTAGAGCCAGAAAATCCTTAACAGCCAATTCATCAGACCGTTTGGAAAGTAGTCTGTTATCTTTGGGAGTGAGAAGGTTCCTGGCCACCACCGCAGCGGTCATATCATTCTTCATCACGGAATCCCCAACGGTAAGAGGACTAGTAGGGGATAAAAAGGATGGGCGCCATATGTTGTCTGGAGAAGGCGTGGCTGCCTCTTCAACAAGGTTCAAGTCAAAACGACGGTCGGATGGGCCAGACATTTTCAAAGGTGTTAAAGAGAGAAGAGGTCGGACAAATCAAGATCTTAGAAGTGCAAGAAGAGAGCTTCTACTGGTGAAGATTCAAGTGTGCTTTGAAACTTAATGCCAGCCTCTATAAAAATCTGCACTCGACGGAGCTTTAGAAATCGAAGAGGCGTCTGCTCAGAAATCGAAGAGGCGTTTGCTTTCTCAAAAGCTGGGCTGCTCAGAGACCACAAGGGCCGATCTCAGAAATCGAAGGAGCGTTTGCTTTCTCAAAAGTTGAGCTGCTTAAATACCACGAAGATCGATCTCAGAAATCGAAGAGGCTTGCTTTCTCAAAAGCTGGGCTGCTCATAGACCACGAGGGCCGATCTCAGAAATCGAAGAGGCACTTTTCAGCCTTGTCAGCACCTGTCACATGCACACTCAGCTTTGCTGAAATTACGGGCATTCTGTTGAAGATTTCTGGTGAAGTAGAAAACACGTGAATCTTACTGTTCAATCATCCACTTTTCACACGCACCATCAGCTCAGGGGTACCACAGATAACTTTGCCAAAGATCTCTGACAAAGTTTAGACACGTGAAGCTTGCAGCTCCCACTACATCGCTATGACCAAGAAGGGTAAAAGAATAGCAAAGAAACAGCACTAACAAAGTTTAGACACATCAATTTTGAAGGTCTAACTATCATATTATTACCCACAAGGGTAAAGGAACAGCACCACTGCTGGATAATTGGAAAGTCTCTGTGTGTCAACCTCTGTGCTCCGTGGCAAGGTAGACTAGCAAACATGCCCTACCTTTACTCACTTTCGAGAAAACACTCACAACAAGATTGCTTGCTCTAAAATCGAAGAGGCACCGTTCTCCAAATCTCGAGAGCCAAACTCCTAACATGATTAATTTCTCAAAAACCGAAGAGACACCGCTCTCAGAATCTCGAGAACCAAACTCCCAGCAGGATTGCTCTCTCAAAAATCGAAGAGGCACCGTTCTCCGCATCTCGAAAGCCAGATCCCCGACGGGATTGCTTGTTCGAAAACCGAAGAGGCACCGCTTTCTCAACTTCGAGAGCCAGATCTTCTTGGATAAAGCTTGTTTGTAATCTTCACACGCAACATCAGCTTTCCAGATATCACAGACCACTTTTTCAAAGTGCTCTGACACACGTGAAGCTGGCAGCTCCCACTACCGTGCTATGACCAAGCAGGGTAAAGGAATAGCATTACTACTTGTTGTTAGGGAGACTCCTATATATGTCGACCTCCATCCTCAACGGACAGGCAGACCTGCAAAAATGCTCAACCCTTCCTCATATTTGAGAGGGCACTCCCAACGAAGCCTCTCGAAATACTCAGCTTTCTTTCCCCCCGATAATACCTCTGCAAACAAGCTACACCAGAGCAAGAATATCTCATATCATCAGGGTTAAAAGCAAGAGTATCCCATATCATGCTTTTTCCCTGTCTTTTCCTTTGGCCTTGTTCTTACCTGCAAGACAAGGAGAAAGAGAGCAATCAGTCAGCACTTGGAATCAAGCTTCCAGTCAGGAACTGACTGCCTGGAACCCCTTACTTGATTACTTACCTGGCATTGCTCTCGAGTACTCATCTTCAACATTTTATGCTTCCAGAGAAGATACCACATCTGCCTGAGGAACCGATAGGGAAAGTGAGAAGGATACAAGGAAGCATGTGGAGACAAGCGTAACAGAACGCGTGCTGATACATCCACTACTTTGTTAACATCAAAAGTATCCCATATCAGCAGGGTCGAACGTACTCTAGATTTGATGGACTTGTTTTGACCCTCAAATTCTTCAGTCGGCCTTATACTCTGGAGGAAACCAGAAAACCCTCCCGTCCAGTTCAAGAATAAGCCTGTTGAAAGTTACTTCTTCAAAAGCAAAAGTATCTCATATCATCTATTCTCCTTTTCTTCTCTTTATCCTTCATGTTGCTTGCAAGATAGGGAGAATGAGAACAATCAGCCGGAACTCGAAATCAAACTTCTGATCTGGGACTGATTGCTTGGAGCTCTGATTGCTTACCTTGTCTGTCACCTCTTTCAGCAGATCCCCGAGCTCGGCGACTTGGGGGACTCCTACTACATGGTTTGTATCGCGCTTGACCAAGCCTGAAACTACAAGTAAGCTTCAAGTGAAAATGATACATTACCTTGTGCATCTCCACTAGTTAAAGATACCACCCCTGGATGGAGGAAGAGTACTTCCAGAGAAGATGCCACATCTACCTATGAGACAGATAAGGCAAGTGAAGACGATACCACACTTCGGTACTTAGAAGTTTCGTGATTACGAGATCATTCTCCCATAATATTTCCTAATGTCATTTGTACTAAATCATTCATTTGTACTCACTAAAGGAGAGCTTGAACCTATGTACTTGTGTAAACCCTTCACAATTAATGAGAACTCATCTACTCCATGGACGTAGCCAATCTGGGTGAACCACGTACATCTTATGTTTGCTTTCTTGTCTTTATCCTTTTACATACTTATCCACACTAATGACCAGATCAATAACTTAATACTTTCTGTTGTACCAAAGTCCTCACTGATTTTGTGCATCAACAATCCTTAAGTCCTTACCCTTTTGCGTTGGTAATGGATGAGTTAACATGACATATTCAAGATGATATTCCTTGGTGTATGATTCTCGCAAATGATATAGTGTTGATAGATGAAACTCAGGAGGGGTAAAGGCGAAGCTTAACCTTTGGAGAGAAGTGTTGGAATCTAAAGGTCTTCGCCTAAGCCGATTAAAGACAGAATATATGGAGTGCAAGCTCAGCTCAAATGGAGGCCAAAATGAGTTAGGGGCGAGGATCGGAGATCAGGTAATACCAAAGAGCGACCGTTTTCGCTACCTAGGATCTATCTTGCAAAAGAACGGAGAATTAGATGGAGATCTCAACCATAGAATACAAGCTGGATGGATGAAGTGGAAGAGTGCATCCGGCGTGTTGTGTGACCGTCGTAGGCCACTGAAGCTCAAGGGAAAATTTTATAGGACGGCAATAAAGCCGGCAATGATGTATGGCACAGAATGTTGGGCGGTGAAGCATCAACACGTACACAAAATGGGTTTGGACATGTGCAAAAACGAGCGCAATGGCGTTCTAGGATTCATATAGCCGACCCCACTTAGTGGGAAAAGGCTTTGTTGTTGTTGTATGTAATTCTTAAGCAGATGGGCTCCCATTCCTCAAACAATTCTTGAGGTATTCATCAATTTCCCCCCTGAACTTGTGACTATTGGCCAATTTCCCCCCTCAACTTTAATTTTGGCCAATTCCCCCCCTCAACTCTCATAATTAGTCAATTTCCCCCCTCAACTTTAATTTGGCCAATTTCTCCCCGCAACTCTCATAATTAGTCAATTTGCACCATACTGTTAATTTTTTAATTTGATCATAATTAAACAAGTGTGTGTAAGAAACTAAATAAGATGTATGTTAATCATTTTCCTATGTCTTTATCCTATTACAAATAGATTAAAATTTAGAATTTTACAATTTATCATAGATAGTATTATTAGTCATAATAAATCAGTATGGAGTAATTTTATTTGATTTTTTTACTATACAAAATTGATAACGAAAAGGATTGATGTGTACATTTTTGTATGTGAATACAATTTTCTTTATAAAAGTGAAAGCTAAGTTCAAGTAAATTGCGGAGAATCGAGCTTTAGTGCAAAAATGGCTAGTCAATTCATAATTTTCGACTCCTTATTAAGAATAACCCATTTTATTGAAATAGGTCTGATCCATGAGTTTAGGATTATTATTTCTTCTTCTACATGCTTTAAACCCGGTTCATAACTTTTTCTTATAATCAACCCATATCACATCCTAATTGTATTATGTTTTTGTACATTTTACCCTATATTATGCAGGTGAGTTTATGTTAATTTTAGTACTTTGTTGGAAGTTATTAGAAAGATTGAAAGAAAAAAAAAAGAATAGATGGAAAATTAAAAAAAATTAACAGTAAGGTGCAAATTGACTAATTATGAGAGTTGAGGGGGGGGGGGGGAATTGGCCAAATTATAGTTGAGGGGGGAAATTGACTAATTATGAGAGTTGATGGGGGAAATTGGCCAAAATTAAAGTTGAGGGGGGAAATTGGCCAATGGTCACAAGTTCAGGGGGGGAATTGATGAATACCTCAACAATTCTTTCAATCCCTCAAATATGGTTTAGCTTACAAAGGGTTTGAAGCATTACAAGATAGCTTATATTGTTTGTAGCGGGGAAAGATTACTTGAACATTTTCCACACCCTTTGATCTCACCTAGATTAGAAGTGTAGACATGGATGCTAATAAAAATATGGTACGGCTTGCGTTGCTTCAAGGTTTCATCATTTCTTTTGACTTTTTGAGGGTTTGCACTGCCTTGTCAAAAAGCTATGCGTTTACATAGATGGCAGCTAGGTTACTATATGTTGACAAACTGCATTTTTCCACATCTTGTGTTTCCATTTCATCCAGGACTCTTTTTACTCCTTCAAAATTATTTAAGGCCACATAGCTCTGCATCCATATATTATAAGTAAACACGCCAAATATGAAAGAGAATGAGAGAACTTAAATTAATGAGTACACACCCCCTCCAAATGGTACTACACTCTCAGTACCTAGCAAAGAAGAGATGTTTGGTCTCTTACACAAATTGACGGCACCTAGTACAAATGAACAAGAAGTTTCTTAATTCTCACCAGTTCTTTTGATTTCGATTTATATTTCTATTAAAGCATGAAGAATTTGAAAGGAAATACAGCAAACGTGATGGAAGGAGAGAACGTCAAAGAAAATGTATGCTTTGATCTTGATTTTTATCTTTTGAAAATAAGTGTAAAGATAAATTTACATATTGAATTGGGTTTGTGAGGATAATTTAGGTAGTAAATTAGGATTTAAAAAGATATTGATAGTTTAGCTAAAAATAATATAGATGTAGAGAGTGAGCTTGGTGTAGAAAAATGTTGCATGAGTTTAAATAAAATTTTCCTTAAATTATTATTTTTGTCAAGAAGTCTTGTACCTTATGATGTGGCACCCGCGGCGCTCATAACTTTATAATAAAAATATAATTATTGCTATTTATTTTAAAGTAAGATTTAGAAACAAAAAAAAAGAAGAAGGAAAACTTAAATTATAGAAAAACCTTCTCCCACCTTTTCCACTCATTTCAATCTACTTGAATATAACATTTTTGCATGTGTCACGTCATCCCTTAACGAATTTTTTTTTCTTTCCTAAAACGCTAACTTTTACACCAGATTGTACTAAATATAAAATGTAGTGGTACCAAATTAGTGAAATTGAAAGCTCGCTCACACACACACACACACACATCAATCGGAGTAAAGCACATGATTACCGAAACATCTTCAACCCAACTGTGTTGGTGAACAAATTTAATAATTGTTCAGTGCTCTTTGCTTGCTAAACCACCGCAAAAAGGGATAAACTTAGGCGCCAATGCAAGTTTGAGCATTTGCAAGTGCTTGGGTAGTGTTGGGTGATGCATGCTTCATTTTCTTTGATTCAGAACCCCTAACAAGATTGACCCAATGGTAAGTCTACAGGCCCTTCAGTCGTGTTTGGTTTGATATTTTTTAATAACTTCATTCGTTTCATGTTATGTTGTATTTGATTGTATTGAGTTTACCACTAATATGAATACGAGGCACATATATGAATGAATTATGAGTTTGCACAACGGATCAATGTGAGCTTACTACAAGGTCTGGTAGTGGCGGAGCCAAAAACTGCTATTAGGAAGGGCCTTTTAAGATATATAAAAGAAATTAAACCAAATATAACAATATAATTAAGGCTAAATAGCCAAAAATGGTTCCTGAGATTTGCATAACTCATCACTTTGGTCCCTAACATTTCAAATTGATAAAGTGGTTCCTGAGATTGTCCACCATCCATCATTTTGGTCATTTCATTAAAAACTCTGTTAAGTGTCCAGGAGCTCTTGGCCGGAAGTTTGGGCAATTTTCAAAACTTCGTAACTCAATCGTTTCTTAACCAAATTCGACCCATAATATATCAAAATGAAGATAGGAAAGTGTAGAATAAGATTATATCCATTTGGAAGCTCAATGGCTGCCGGAGATGGCCGGAAAATAGCATCAAAGTTGACTGGTCCGAGAGAAAACTGGAAAACTCGCAGGAAACTGGGTAAACTTCAAACGTTCATAACTTCTTCAATACTCAACGAAATCAAGTGATTCAAAACAAAAATTATACTTCTTGACAAGATGAAGAGAATGGTACCTTTTAGATGGCTAAATCGCCATGGTTTGGCCGGAAAATGGCTCAAAAGTGGCTGTCTTGGTCTCGAGTTAGCCATTTTCGAGCTGTTTTCCGGCCAACCCACAGTGATTTAGCCATCCAAAAAGGTACCATTCTCTTCGTCTCTCAATAAATATAATTTTTGTTTTTTAATCACTTGATTTCGTTGAGTATCGAAGAAGTTATGAACGTTTAAAGTTTACCCAGTTTCTAGCGAGTTTTCCAGTTTTCCCTCGGACCAGTCAACTTTGAGGCTATTTTCCGGCCATCTCCGGTAGCCATTGGGCTTCCAAATAGGTATAATCTTATTTTACACTTTCCTATCTTCATTTTGATATATTATGGGTCGAATTTGGTTAAGAAACGATTGAGTTACGAAGCTTTGAAAATTGCCCAAACTTCTGGCCAAGAGCTCCGGGACACTTAACTGAGTTTTTAACGGAATGACCAAAATGATGGCTGGTGGACAATCTTAGGAACCACTTTTATCGATTTGAAATGTTAGGGACCAAAGTGATGAGTTATGCAAATCTTGCGGACCATTTTGGCTATTTAGCCTATAATTAATTGGAGAAATATTTAAGGTTTCTTTTTCTTTTCTTTTTTTTTTTAATAAAAGTCCCAATAGAAAAAAGAGCATTTCTCTTTACAGCAAAGACGAACCGTTGGCTTGGCAAATGGCATGCCATAACTCAAGAGATTGATCATCGTTTTTGTTGTAAATTAAACCAAAAATCAATCAAGTAATAAATAAAACACAACTATTTCAGAGTTCCTCCAATATAGGAGTACCTCTCTAACAACGGAAGCTTTATTGATTACCAACAAAAACAAGAGAACTCACAAACACAAAGTGTTCTCAATAATACAAATTTATGCCTCTCAAAAACTCTCACACACAAAACTCTATCCCACATCCATCTATTTATACTAATAGATGTCATAGGTTTACACAAAGTCCCTAGAACATACGAATCCAAATCCTATATTAAAACCAAATCCCAAACCAACTAGGAAACACAAATCCAAATATCTTAGCATCCAAGATATCCTAATCCTTTTTAGTTTAGGCATGTTGATTTAATGCCAAATCCAACAATCTCCACCTTGGCATGAAATCCAGAACGAGACATCAAACAATTTTCGTTGCTCCACCATATCACAAGATCAAACTTGAATCAACCGCACCAAATCTAAGCAATGCTCGAACTTAGTTGTATTAACCACCTTTGTCAACATATCAGTTGGATTATCTTCTGTAGCAACGTTTTTTAGACAAATCTCACCTCCAGCTACCACTTCTCTCACAAAATGATATCGTCCATCAATGTACTTAGTTGTAGCATGATGTACCTAATATCTAGCCAAATAAATGGCACTTTGGCTATCACCTAAGTCTCCTAACAACCCCAGAGTCCACATTGCTTCTTTGATAGCTTCAGCGATAGCCATGTATTATGCTTCTGTGGTTGATAGTGCCACCGTTGGTTGTAGTATTAATCTCCAGCATATAGGACCCTTTGCCATAGTAAGCACATACCCAGTCGTCGATCTTCTCTTGTCTAAGTCTCCAGCAAAGTCTAAGTCCACATATCCAATTGAGAACTTATCAATTCCTTCATGACATCTTTCAAAACAAATACCTTTGTCCCTCATTCCATGTAAATACCTTAGTATCCACTTAGCAACATTCCAATGCTATGTTCCAGGATTATGCATGAACCTACTAACAATTCCAACTGTGTATGCTATATGAGGATGAGTACACACCATAGCATACATTAATCTTCCAACCAAATTAGCATATGGAATGCCATCCATCTTCATCTTTTCTTCATCACTTTTGGGACATTATTGACTGCTCAACCTGAAGTGAGCACCTAATGGAGTTCCTACAAGCTTAGTGTCTTTTGTTACTCCAAACTTTTGTAACAACTTCTCAAGATATTGCTTCTAAGACAAACACATTAAACCTTTTTGTCTATCCCTTGTGATTTCCATTCCCAATATTTTCTTAGCTTCATCGAGATCTTTCATTTTGAACTCCCTTCTCATTTTTCTCCTTCAACTTTTCTATCTCTGAAACATTGCTTGAGGCAATGAGCATGTCGTCCACATAGATTAACAAGTACACGAATGAACCATCTTTTAACTTCTTGTGATAAACACAGTGATCATAATGACTTCTTGTATAGTCTTGACCTTTCATAAACTTGTCAAATCTTAAATACCACTGCCTAGGCGACTGCTTCAAAACATAAAGAGATTTTCTAAGCTTACAAACCAATCTTTCTTTGCCCTTCACTTGATACCCCTCGATTTGTCTCATATAAATCTCTCCCCCATCTAAATATCTTCCTTCAATTTCATGTGACTTTCATTGAATGTCACATCTCTACTTACTATAATCTTGTTCAACTCAGGACTCCAAAGTCTGAAACCTTTCACATCACTATTGAATCGCATAAAGACAGCTTTCTTGGCTCGTGGATCCAGTTTGTTTTCCTTAACATGAAAGTAGGCATTGCATCCAAACACTCGTAGCTTATCGTAGTCCTGAGCTGGTTCTCCAGACCACACTTCAATGGGTGTTCTACCCTCCAATGTTGTTGATGATAGTTGATTAAGCACATGACATGCATAGCTCAAAGCTTCTGCCCAAAATTTTTTTGGCAGCTTAGCTTGAGATAGCATGCAACGAACTTTCTCGAGCAAGGTCCTATTTAGTCTCTCTGTAACCTCATTTTGCTGTGGAGTATGTCTAACACTAAAGTGCCGAGTAATCCATTCATTTTTACACACTTTGAAGAAAGGATTAGATGTATATTACCCTCTATTGTCACTTTTCAATATCTTGATCTTCTTTCCAATCTTGTTCTCCACCATGTTCTTCCACTCCAGGAAGATGTCAAGAACCTCGTTCTTTCGTTTCATCATATATATCCATGATCTGCGAGATGTTTTAAGTTTGAATACTCCTCTCTCGTTGGTAAATAAATAAAAAAATATTTACAAACTACAACACAAATCAAAACTAAATAATGGATGAGTTAAGTTGTGTGATATATCATATTTTCAGGCCCTCCAAAATTAATTTTTGTGTGTGGTAGCTTGTCTGCAACACCGGTGTGGAAGTGTTTTGCAAGGTCATTGCAGAGGATGCTCCCTCGCATATGTTTTAAGTATGCTTTGGCGGTTCTTGCCAAGCGCAATGAATGACATGTAGGCCGATAGTATATCAAGGTCAATGAAACAAAGATTGGTAAGCCCATTAAGGAATTGCTAACGTCTACATGGTCTGTTAATGGTAGGACGATCATATTGAGCTGATAATGCATGTGGACTGCTCTAATAGGTTGTGATGTTTTATGTCCCAACACATATTTCGTATCTCTCTCCATGTTCCATAGTAGTAGTGACATTATATTGCTTAACTGTAGTAGATCCTCTCCCTATATTAAAATGCATATAAGCGATTAGTTCCTTGAGGCCAAAATTGTTGGATTTGGCATTAAATCAACATGCCTAAACTAAAAAATATTAGGATATCTTGGATGCAAGATATTTGGATTTGTGTTTCCTAGTTGGTTTGAGATTTGGTTTTAGTATAGGATTTGGTTTCCTATATTCTAGGGACTTTGTGTAAACCTATGACATCTATTAGTATAAATAGATGGATGTGGGATAGAGTTTTGTGTGTGAGAGTTTTTGAGAGGCATAAGTTTGTTTACTTGAGAACACTTTGTGTTTGTGAGTTCTTTTGTATTTGTTGGTAATAGGGGTGGGTTCGGTTTTTTGCCAAAACCAGAAACGGAACTGAAATTACTGTTTGGTTCGATTTTTTATCGGTTTGTATTCGGTTTGGTTTTTTCCAGTTCGGTTTTTTTTTCTTTTTTTTAATGCAAACAAATTTCCTAAGAACACAAAGCTTGCAGCCATTCTGGAAGGCCAATGATATAAAATCTAGAAGGCCAACGATACAAAATTTGGAAGGCCAATCATCCTCATTGGTATAAAAGTTAAAAATTATGATTTAATCTTATGTGATCATTTTTCAAGGCCAATGATACAAAAATGCAACAAGAATAAGACAGAACAGACCTATGAGGTCCTCCCCGGGGAATAGGAATTTCAGATCTCCATTCATTTTCTAATACTTTCCCATCTTTTACAACAAGACTACAACAATTTAACCTATCTTGATCTAGTGGAAGAAATTAATTAGTTGTCCTGCTTTAAATGTGTTTACCACATACAACGCAATTCCTCCTCGATACAAATTAGTACCGCAGGGCTCCTCCTCCATCCCAGAAACTGAAACAATTCCACATGCAAGGATAATTAAAAAAATAAAAGGACAATAAAAAATGATAATGACAGAGAAGTGAGAGTGTGAGACTAACCTTTTGCTGTCGAGACTTGAAGTGACAAGAAGAAGTTGTGGCAAGATGAGAGACTTCCGATTCGAAAGGGGCGAGTGATTTGGAGGAAGAGAGGAAGGAGAGAGAGAGAGAGACTGAGGAAGAAAGCAGGGGAGAGGAGAGAGAAAGAGAGAGTGATTGAGAAAACCTAGAGGTGAAAACTGAAATGGGAGTGACAGCTGGCTAGGGTTAAACTTTAAAGGGATTTGTTGATTTCTCATACAAATAAAAAAAAATTCTCCAACATCCTGAAGGCATAAGGGTTCGAAACCATACACTCCAGCTTGAAAAGTTTCACTGAAACCAACTTAGCAACACGTTATGTTTTGTTGTGATTGTATGACTAAACTATTTATAAGAAAAAGCCAATTATATATATATCGGTTCGGTATGGTTTCCGAACCTTAAAAACCGAAACCGAACTGGCCAGATTCAGTTCGATTTTTTTTTTTACCTTGGTTCAGTTCGGTTTTCGGTTTTTTGAACCCACCCCTAGCCGGTAATCAATAAAGCTTCCGTTATTAGAGAGGTACTCCTATATTGGAGGAACTCTGAAATCGTTGTGTTTTGTTTATTGCTTAATTGGTTTTTGGTTTAGTTTACACCAAGTGGTATCAAGAGCTTAGGTTCTTACGTGGGTTGTGACTATCAAGCAATGATGAAGACTGGTGATTCCACCAGTAGTGATGATGTTGAAGAAAAGTCTGGCACTAGCGAAACCAAGACGACGGTTAAGAGTGCTAGGTTTGAAATTGAGAATTTTGATGGAACGAACAACTTTGTTATGTGGCAGTGTGAGGTTCGAGATGTCTTGATACAACAAGGTTTGGTTGTTGTGTTAGGAGACATGCCATTTTCGATGAAAAAAGAAGAATGGGAAAGATTGAATGCTCATGCATGTTCTACAATTCGGCTATGCTTGGAAAGCAACAGAAGTATGGTGTGATGAACATAACTTTTGCAAAAGAATTGTGGGCTGCATTGGAGACAAAATATATAAAGAAGAATGCAGAGAATTGATTGCATTTCAAGAGCAAGTTGTACAAGTTCCAGTACAAAAAGGGCATGAAGATGATTGACCATCTAGAAAAGTTTAACAAGCTTCTAGCTAAACGCAAATCTTGAAGAGATAATCAAAGATGAAGACAAAACCTTGATCCTGAAGAACTCATTGCTTGAATCCTATGAGTTTTTCGTGACTACTTGGATTTATAACAGGGAGACAATTAAGTATGATGAAATCTCAAGTGCTCTTATGAATCATGAGGTGAGACACCTTGACAAGCAAGAAAGGAATAACTCTGAAGCTTTGATGGTGAGGGGGAGATTGAAAGAAAAGAAAGGTTCGTACAAGCAAAATAATAGGTCTCATACTAGAGGAGTCTCAAAGAATAGGAAGTTCTTGGACAAAGATGAGTGTATTTTTTTGTCATGAAAAAGGACACTGGAAGAAGGACTACCCTAAAATCAAAGAAAAAACTAGAAAGAAGAAGGATGACTCATAAGTAAATATGGTTGAATTCGAGGATGAGGAATTTGTTTATGCCCTAACTGCATCGAGCACTGTGGATTATATGAAAGAGTGGGTGCTCGATACATGTAGTACTCATCACATGACTTCTCAAAGGCATTGGTTTTCAAGCTTCAAATATGAATGGAATTGTGTATATGGGAGATGATAACACATGTACAACTCAAGGAATTGGAAGCATCATGATTGTGTGATTTAAGAATTGCATTGTGTAAGGTACGTCCCAAATTTGAAGAAAAAATTGATCTCACTAGGCACTCTCGAGTCACAAGGCTACAAGTTTACTCTGATAACAATGTGCTCAAAGTTGCTAAAGGAGCACTTGTCATAATGAAAGGGTCTCGAAATGGCTTACTTTATATGCTACAAGGAAAGACTTTGGAAAATGAAGTGGCTATGGTAGCTGATGAAGTGCAAAGTGATAAAAATGACTTGTCTGTATTATGGCACATGAGGTTGGAACATGTTGGAGAAAAAGCATTGCTAGGATTGATCAAGCAAGGGTGTTTAAAATGAGCAAAAACTGGAAAGATAGAGTTCTGTGAGCACTGTGTTCTTGGCAAACAAACAAAGGTGAAATTTGGCTCATCTATTAATCAAACGAAAGAGATTTTGGACCATGTTCACTCTGATGTTTGAGGGCCTGCAAAGAATGCCTCTTTAGGTGAAAAAAGATGGTTTGTATCTTTTATTGATGACTACTCACGGACTCGAAAAAGTTGTTGTAATCTAATTCAAGAACCGTGCCCAATTAACTCAATTAGTTTACTCTCAGTTCCCAGTTTGTCTGTCATTCGCTATAGGATTGTGACTGGACAACAACAAAAGTAGTTATCTACTTTATCAAGTTGACGAACACCAATATTCTTAACAGAATTACATCTTATTTAATTATCATTCGGTTTTTAACTGAAAGGAATCTATAAATTATTCGGTTTTTAACTAAAGGGAACCTTTGAAATTTGTTATTTCTTGTGAATATATATTAAGCAACTCCCCACCTAACCTTCAATAGATACTATCAACTCAACTATCCAATCTTTATAAGTTTTAAGTGTTGAGTATTTTTTTTAATACAAGTGACAGTGGAAGACATAAATGAACTTAAGAGTCTCAAGGGCAGAAATAATTGTTCTTAACCCCACTTGAGCTTAAGCCCGTTGTAAACGAGTTCAAATTTTATGCACCCAAAACTTTATGTGGCTTCTCTGTAATGTATATTTCTTGACATTTGGCCAATCATTTAAATCTCACTGAGCAGTGTTAACTCTTCAACTTATCTTCTCAGTAAAAAAACTAAAAGATAAAGATAAAGTAAGTCAAATAACACATATCACTCAAGTAGATAAAGTATAAAGATGCCACAAAGAGTTTTAGACGAACAAGATTTGAACTCTGTTGCAAACCTACAAAAAGAGTGAAGAAGAAAGGGTATCATCCTAGAAAAGTCCCAAGGCAATTTAACGAGATATTTAATTGACGTTTTGTACTTTTTTAATACAAAGAGAAATTAGGGTGAAAGTAATCGAACAAGACGTTGAGATGTTAACTCGACAATGAAATATTTGACTCAATATTTCTCCATTTGATAAAAAAAAAAATTAATGAAAATGGTTTGAAAATTTTGAGTTTAACGATAAAGACAAAATAAATGGTAAAGTGAATAGTAACATAATTGACTGTTTAATGTTAAAATACGATTTTTCGTTAAAGTAAAAAGTACGGAGAGTTTTTCGTTAAAGTTTCTATAAAAAAATCCATAACAATTTTCACCGTGAATCGAATCACGACCGTTAATCATACATTCTAGGATTCCCCACCAAGCATGCACATCTTGTCAAGTATTTATTTTACCTTGAAACAAATTAATAATTGGCCATGCACCAGTCCAAAGGAGCTCGACTCATGCAATTGCCGAAAACTGAGGGTGGATAGATGGTGCATTAAAGTCATGGTCCCAAATGAACAAAAAAGGATGATGTATACTATTGGAGATGAAGGATTAAAACGAAATAGGTGCCCAAAACTAATTGAACATGACCACATGCTGCATTATATGCATTGTAGGGATGACACGAGCCCCACGACGGACACATGGCGCAATTAACATGTTTCAGAATTTGCCATTATTCGTAAGGTGTAAAATAAAAAGTTTGCAACTCAGCTGGTTAATAACGTTTACTTTTGCAGTTGTGTTCAATTTTCTAGTTTTTCAATGAGTGAAGAAGGTAGTATATATGGAGTCAGTCAGTGTATGTTGAACTCTTGTAAATATGTAATAACCAGAAATTAAAGAATAAAACATTGAAAATAATAAAAATACATATGCATTCAGCGATATGATCGGAACATTGAGTATTTCAATACAGAAAAGGAATTTAAAACCAAGAAGAATCAAACTGAAATTTGACAGGCAACAATAATCATATCATATTCAGGATTTGGTACACTTAAACAACGAACCACAAGTATGATATAAACTATAAAGTACAACTGGAATTGTACGATATTACGGCGGTATATACGAACATAATCAAGTTGGTTAAGGTTATGAGTCTCTTTCTCAAAAGAAAAGTTCAAATTTGCCTCATTATTTGAATTAGATCAGAAGGTCACTTAAATTAGAAAAAAAATTGTACAACAATAGGGATGCTAATGTAACTCTTACCTATGCACCCGAGTTCAAATATATATATATATATATATATATATATATATATATAGAAGACTTGTTTCCACTTTGACGTATAAGCAACACTTGTATAGTTTGAGCCAAACAGTGCGATTGGTTGTCAGTTCGGGACACAAAGCATTGTCCCAGGAGAAGTCGAAGATTCAGATGATTGTTTTTCATGTCATGATGGCCCGTAAACGAAGACATTACACAACCCGAAAGCATAAAAGTTGATACGAGGTCAAAACATAATAGTGCAATATTAGAAACCTGAAACTACCTGATCCATTTTTTAAAAGAAATTTTAACGAAAAACTTCCGATACGATTCATTTTAACGAAAAACTACATTTTTACATTAAAATGTCAATCATGGTACTATTCACTTTACCTTTTATTTTGTCCTTATCGTTAAAACTCAAAATTTTCAAACCATTTTAATTAGTTTTCCTTTTTTTTTAAATCACTTCAAACCTTGAGGTATGGATAATTCTTATTTTGTTTAGATACAAGCAATATTAGAGCAAAGGAAAATCGAATACATCAAAGTACAACACTAATTCTAAGTTCTTTGGAAGTGAAAATTTCAAGCACGTAATATTGCATGTCTCGCCTTATTCAGCATAATGTGGTAAGACATCGATTTATAAATTAAATGTGAAGCAACATTATCACCAAAGTTGAAGTTGGAGGAAGGTCGTTGTTATTTTTAATCATCTTCATAGTCATCACGAGATTTTATTGAACGAAGAAAATATGACAGACTCGTACGGAATTACAAATAATTTCAGAGAAATGCATGGACATGCAGAAATTGATTAGGGTTTTTAATTTTCAAACCAAATTCAATTCCCCAGCTCAACAACATTTGCATGCTTTCACGATCAGAGGATGTACGATTGCGACTTCATACCAGCACCAAAACCCTACCATGCATCATCACTTACCATCGACCTCACACAGCCCTCCACAAAAATATCACCATCTCTTTTAAAGCTGATTTAAAAACTTAGGAAATATTTCAAGGCATAAGATTAAATGACTTTTTTTTTTTATATATTCAAAATGGTATATGAGATTGACATAACTTCTCATTTTGGTGCTTGAAATTTAAAATCGATAAAAGTGATCTTTGAAATTGTTCACCGTCAATTATTTTGGTCTTTTTGTGAGAAATCTCCATTGAATGGAAAATATTTTTGTCATATCAACCTCATCCCTTGATTGAGGAGCCACTTCAGTTGATTTTAAATCTTAGAGACTAAAGTGAGGATTTGTGTTAATCTCAATGACCATTTTGGCGTAAAAGCCAATTAAATCATATGTATCACAATCAAATGGTTATCCAAAAATCAAGCACCACTCATTAGTTGGATTAATGAAGTTGAATAATTTTTTGATGTTTTTTCCCTACCGATAGGAGCCCCCTAAAACCCCACTACCCATCTAATCTAATAGATGTTTACTTGCCACAAAATAAAGGGAAACCCTACCATAAGCTAATTGGACATGACACGGATGGCAACAATGCCACGCCACATTGCCATGAGAAAGGGGAGAGAGTAAAAAACAAGATGTGAATATTGTAACTAATAGTATCACAAATTGGTCACTTATTGTTCCATGAAAAAGTTGAAGCACACAGTAAATTGCGCCTCATATAACACTGCTCAACATAAAAATGAACAACCGGCTTAGGATTACAGTACATGGGCTTCCCATTTTAAGTGAGTTCCTACCAAACAAGAGCCTTCGATGAGGCTGTCTTATGTTATGGTAAAATGTGTGTTATCCTCACATCATTTTTTACTTTTTACATTCTTTATTAATTTCTATCATTTGAAATTTTTTAATTCAGTCGATCTGACGATCGCAAATAAAAGGATGTGTACAGAATAAAAACAATGAATATCACACCTCTTGTGGCAACTCGCTCACAATCGATGAGATCTAATTGCACGAATCTCACTGAATTATAAGCGAGCGAGAAAGAGCATAAAGAGCATCGTAGCCTCATGATCGCAAACTGCGAAAGATCTACTCCTTGGCTAGTCTCTTACTAATTTCTTTCCATTTGTAAATCATATTAAATATGAAAAACTAATGAAAATGATTTGAAAACTTTGAATTTTAATGATAATGACAAAATGAAAGGTAAAATAAATAGTACTATGTTTGACATTTTAATGTAAAAATATGGTTTTTCGTTAAAATGAACAATACCGTGAGCTTTTCGTTAAAACTCTCTATTAAATATTCTGGATTAAAGGATTTATAATCATTCACAGAAATAGCCTAGTTAAAATTAAATTGAATATAAAAATTGGTATTACAGAATGCACACACATGCAAACACAGAGGGAATTGCTCATACAGATCCAGTATGATCCTAATTTCGTTAAATATTACATAAAATTATCCACCAAACTCATTACGAAAAATACTTCAATTCCCATAAAGTCACCACTAAAATATATAAGATCATCAAAATATCATTAGATAATTTAAACTAAGATTATTACATGTATAATCATCTCTCTCCCCATCTGATCTGGGTCAGCTTCGCCTCTCCAGAACACAAGACTTCATACAACAAACACATAAACAAACCCATTAATTTCTTCATTTAATATTTATTTATCGTTACTCGAAAGTCTTCAGAGTGGTTATGTATTTATACTATACTATTTTGGCTGACTATTTTCTTCGTGTGTATGTGGGCCGGGTTTAACCCGGTCGGGTCGGTCTGCTATTCAGCATCTCCAGTCGAGTCGGACCTCACCGGGCCCGATAACGTGCTGACTGGGCTTGCGAAAAGACACGATCTGGCTGCTCGCCATAAACGCCGTCACCCGCTCCGACACCCGAATGTCGTCCATCTTCAGCTCCTGCAGCCGCCGAACGTACTCCGGCACGTGCAGTAGGTCCCACACGACAGCGACCCCACCGGGCTTCAGAACCCTCACCATCTCGCCGATCACCCTCATCCGCTCCGCCGACGCCTCCACTGTCCTATGGCCGTACTCCTTGCCGACGGTGTGGATGAACACGGCGGAGACCACGACGTCGAAGTACCCGTCCCCGAACGGCAATCTACTGGGGTCGCCCTCACGGCAAGTCACGTACTCCCCCACACCTTCAATCTTCGCCGTTCGCAGCGTCGACGAGAGGCTCGTCATCTTGGACCGGTCCAGTCCCACGACCCGACCCGAACTCCCCTCCTTCTTCATCTGGGTCGCCACCGCGTTCAAAAGTATGCCGCGGCCGCATCCGAGGTCGAGGGCGTGCTTGACGGTTGACCAGTCGTTGACGGAGCTGACCATGCGCTGCACGACGTCATAGTGGAGGGGGAGTGAGGAGTATAGGAAGTGTCCGGATGCGAAGAAGAGGCATAGGGCGGAGAGGGCGGTGACGGAGCCGGTGAAGCCGGCCGCGAAGCGGGCGGAGTCGATGGGGAGGAGGCGGTGGAAGAAGAGGGTGATGGGGTGGAAGTAAGTGAGGTAGAGGAGAGACATAATGGTAAATAGGACAGCGTTGAAGAATAGGAAAATAATGGTCTGCCACTGCTCGAGACCGTAGATTGCGTAGATCTGAGTCCAGTCTCTGCTGCCTGGCGCCGCACCTGATGATTTCCCCATCTTCCTCTCTCTGAACATGCTTCCAGAAGGCATCAAATCTCTGAGAACTTCAAACACTACAGAAATGGCAGCAGCAACTTTCCCAGCGTTTGGCTACTGAGAAAGTAGCAGATCACAGAAAGGGGGAAAAAAACCCAGTAGAGCTTATTCGATCTGGAGCCGAGTAGGGTCAAGTATCGAAAGTTTTGCTGCTTCTTCTTCTTCTTCTTAGAAACCAACAATGGTGGCGAGCTGTAAGACCTTCTCAAAAGGATCTGATGCGCAAAGAGATTTTGCGACGATCCCAACAGTAGCGATGGTGAACAAATAATCGGCAGTGGGTGATGGCGTCATTCGTCGCAAGCAATCGGGGGGAGTGAGATCGGGGAAGTTGGAGAAAGAACAAAGAGGAATATAAATGGAGGATGATGATGAGGGTGTAAGTTGTAACGCGCTTTTGCTTTCGTCGGCTTCTGCTGCTCTGTGTCTGTATTTTTCAAAATTTAAAAGAAAGGGAAAAAAAAAGGAAGAGAGAAGAAAATGCTTCACTGAAAATTCTTATCTCTGGTTCTATAGAATTGAGTGGGTGCTGGTGTGAACTTGTATTACGGATGTAGAGAGAGAGAGAGAGAGAGAGAGAGAGAGAGTGGGGAGGCGTTTGATTACTTTGGGGAGATTATGAAAGTGGGAAAAAGTAGATATAGGATCATTTGTTGCCGGCAAACCGGCTTAGCAGGTTACTTGAGGATCTTTCACTTTTAGTGATGTTTCTATCTTGTGCTTACAAAACAAAACAACATTGTAATTTTAACTTTTAAACTTTAAAAGCGACTTGCGGGTAGCTTGGTCACGACAATTTACCGTTCGGAGGTTAGAAAGATTTGTAGAGATATTTTAGTCTTCCTCATGATCACCATCTTTCGATAAAACAAACATTGTAATTGTGTTTACATACTTCATAGAGAGAAATGCTAAAGGGATTTTGGAACTCCTCATGGACTCTTGGTCACTTTATGTTTTTAGTATAATATTTTATAATATTGACACGAAAATTAAAGTTAAACTGTGAGACGGCATATAGTTCGTAGAGACTCTCCTTAACATTTCTCCTTTATAGAATAAGCATCTAACCCTTTTTCTACGAGGAATTAAAAACTTAATTCACAAAAGGAAATACTAATTGATTTCCTAGGATTCAAAACCAATTCCTTATAGTAAAAGGAACCGCAAATTACTAAAAAATAAAAATACAAGACACATACTTTTTAAAAAGCTTCAAATTCAAAACATCTCTTCGCATGTAAACTTCCTATTTCGCATGGAAGGTATTGTAAAATTAACAAAAGGAAACCATTATCGAGTAACTGTTAGCCATTGATGCAATGTGAAACATACTTACATAATTCACGCGCACATGAATACCATCTCTAAAACCGTTACCACTGTGTATAGTTAAGTCCGCATTAAAAATTTTAACCCTAGTTACGAGCTCCATTTATCATTTATGAGTTTTATACACGAGAGTCACCACACTCTGTATTTATGAGGCCTCACATATATACCTAGGAAATATACTCTTTGGTGATTGAATCCGGCAACTTGTTTCTTCAAACTCCGGCAACCTAATTGGATTTGTCTCTTTGGTGCAAGTGCAAATTCAATTGACGACGGATTCCACCAATTAAATTCCTTTCCTTGGACCGTTGAAGCCAAAACCAATGCCTAAAATTTGGCTAGTTGAGATATAAAAACAATTAGGAGGCAAAGCAAAATTAATTAGTGCCTTGTCCTATTACACAAGAAAAATGCTAAGGAGAGTTTTACAAAAGTCAGACTCTTTATGAACTCTCTACCACTTGAGAGATTTTTCAGTGTGACCGTCATATAAGGTGATGCACCACATGTTCTTATATAAATAGTAGTTTATGTGTGTTAAAATGTTAATAACTTACAAATTAAAATTTTCTACCACTTGGATAAAAACAGGTGGTGTATCATCCGTGTTCCCGTTACAACTAAAAATTTCTCCTACCACCTCACATTTTTGTACAATTCCCAAAAAATAACTTCATAAAATATTGTGCTAAAAACATGATGCGATGAAAAATCTAGGAAGAGTCTGACTTTGGAAGAGTATTCTTAACATCTCTTATTACGCAAACAAGAATTTTTCAGCGGTTAAAAGGTTCGACAGCTTTGATTGGTACTACTTAATTACTTAATTAGAATCCGCAAATCATGGGGAAAACCGTACACGTGAGATGGGGGTCACATTGAGATTGATGTAAATTGAAGGCTTTACGGGAGACTTTATTTATTTGAAATTTGACCCAGAACTCCCTTCACCAGCCAGAGAGCCACCACCCACAGGCCACAGCAAACCACCAATACAATATCCCGTTGCCTCCTCTTTCTGTCCCTTCCATGGATAACAGGCCATACCGTAAAGTCTTGGGATATTTTTCTCACTTCTCCATTCGTCATTGCATGGACATAATTGTCACATTGGACCCCTTCCTTTTCTTTATCTTATGGATTGTTTTATTTCCTCTTGTTTTTCTTTTATTGATAATAATGTGATGTTGTGGTATTATTCTACATGTTATAATATAAGTTATACAAATTTACACTTATACATCGTAACCTTGTGTTATTACCTCAGATGCTATAATAAGGGCACCTCACTTATTATATGAAAGTCATTTTTTGCCTCCATTTAATCTTATTTTTTTTAATATTTAAGAAAATAGTTACAATAAAAACAATGTGTTATAAGACTAGTGGATTGCCATTATCATATAACAGTGTTAAAGACATATTAAAAACTTTCGAATTTTGGAAATTTATGCATTTTTGTTTGGGTAATACTACACTTACCATATTTTTCATACCACATTTTTATCACCTCTCTAATAAAGATAGGGTCTACCAACACATGGCGAAATTTTTTCATTATGACGGAAACACGAGTGTACACCACATATTTTTATGTAAGTAGTAGGAAATTTTATTTTTTAAGTTATTAACTTTTTAACACACAAATCTTACCATTTGTATAGTGACACGTGGTGTACCACATTGTGTGCCGGTCACATTGAAAAATCTTTCCAACACATGTGGGCCTCATCTCTACTAAAGAGGTGGTAGAAATATGATTTGGGGTTTTCGAAAGTACCACTAATAACATTTCTCAATTAATGTATTAACCTAATTTGAAAGGTGAGCAGCGAGCACTAACTTGTATTTCTATTTGCTATTCCAATTTAAAATTTGCAAAGTTTGGTTGATACAATATGCTCGCCTAGTTGAAACTCAAATTTCAATCTCCTTACATGAATAATAATAGTTTAAAATATCACTTTATAAGACATTTATACTCGTTAAGGGAATTTGGGAAGCAAATTTGTTTAAGCACACTGGTAAATGACACAATTGTCTCTGTCAAAAGATGACACTAAACCACCACGAGATTGTCCAATGGTTAGAAACGAATTCTAAGTCTGTATTTCACATGATATGTATTGAGTTTGATTCCTGATACTGATGAATCACACGATGATGGCTAGCTGAAACGTTCTAGTGAGTTTTTTTGGCTTCCAAAATGGTGGACTGTGGTGGAAAAATCACCACTGCCTCTTTTTGAGGAAAAACAAAATGACACTAGTCTACACCTACGATTGTCCTTTTCTTCCAAAGATTCAAAGGCAGTCGTAAAGAAGGAGCTTCAAGACATACTTCTTAAAGTCATTGCAATTAGCTGAAAAACAATAGAGAAAAAGAAAAAAGTCGATGTTCAAAAAAACAAAAATAAGAAGAAAGTCGGTTGCAAATTAAATAGCATTGGCCCCTCAAAAGGCTGATAACGCGGGAATCACAGAAAGCGACTACGTAAGCATACGTAACGCAGGGTTAAGGAAGGTACGAACTCACTCGGTCACACCGGCTAACGACTTTTGGGGAGTAAGTACGGTATTGTATTAGAAAATTTTGGGCACCGACTTGAAGTGCCACAAGTTTTATTCTAAATCAAGATACAATTTAAAACTTTAAATTAGTCTTACTAATTAGGTTGATCTTGATTTGGTTATTCTATTACTATTATTAATCTTATTAGGAAAATTAAGGTTGAAATAAGAGGAAGACATAGTCAATATTTTAGAAATATGTTTTTCTCAAAAAAAAAATTTAGAAATATGTCTATTTATTTTAAATTAATCGAATGAAAATTCAACAATTAATAAATTATAAGTTTAGAGCTTTAACAACAAGAAGAAAATTAAAAGTTTAGGGCACATATAAGTCAATGAAATTTGTTCTGTATTAAATCATTGAATTTTCATTCAACAATATTGTGAAAAATACAATATGTGCACAAACTTTACGAGTCAAATATATTAATCTTTAAGTTATCTTGTTTCTTATTGAGCCAAATATAGGTTTGGCTCGTTTCTTTCACGAACCAAGTTTCGACGAGCCAAGCAAAAGCTAAACTCGGCACAAGCTTAAGCTGTATTATTAAAACATAAATTGTCTTATTAAAACATGAATTATTTAATGTAGAACAAATATTACAAAATAATTATGGTACGTGAGTGTGCAATCGACAAAATGTAACCACTTGAAAATCCCGCACTCGACTCTTACTAAAATACAAACGGATAAGTGTCCTGTATCTTCTCATCAAACTTGTTATATATTAAAAACATACATAGTTTTTTTTTTAAAAAAAATTAGCTATAATGATCTTTGAGATTAGCATAATTACTCGCTTTATTTAACAAAAAATTTCACAGAATAACCAAAATGATTGACGGTAGACAAACTCAGGAGCCACATTTATTGATTTCGAATCTCAAAGACCAAAGTGAAAAATTATGCTAATCTCACATATCATTTTGACTAAAACGCCACGAAATAATTTTAGTTGATGAAATGAAGGATGCATGTTGCTTACAACCAGAGAAGCCAACATGCCTGGCCCCTTGGAATTATATAAGCTCAACTGCCCAATCCCATGGTTAATGTCCCTTCTAACTGAGAAAATTAATTTGGGAGGGAGCAATAGGTAGGTAGCCTCGTAACAAATCATAATTAAGAGGTCTCCTAATTAACATAACATAAGCAGGTGCCCTAATTAAGTTGAACATGCAGGGAGTAGTACTCAAGTAATAAGAATGGTAATAATCAATGGAGATAACATGCAGGGGACATTCATTACAAATCATGTGCAATTTAATTCTTATTGTTTTTTCTCTTACACGTATGAGTTTCTTTGGTGCCACCTATGTTTCATTTATTTAAGGTTTTTTTATCATAAATAGTTTTTGAAATTGAATCACCACATCAAGATGGTCCTTAAAATTGAAAATTGATCAATGTAGACCCTGAAAATAGGTGTTACAAATCAATGTTGTTCTTCTGTCACAATTGTGTCAAAAATTTTGTTATGTGCTGATGTGGCACATAACTAGATCCCACAAATCTAATTAAATATAAAAATGTAAATTAGAAAATGTTTAAATAAGTTTTTTTTTTAATAATTAAAAAATTAAAAAAAAAAAGAAATTGTCATCTTCTTCCCCTCCCCAAAAACCCAACCCCAACTCCTACAGTTACATAGCCATCAACCCAAGCTCTGTAAAAATACACAATGCAATTGCCATATGCATATACCCTACACCCACCCAACGTTGACCACCAAACCCACCACCCTCTCACCACCAATGTCTTCCTCTTCCTCCGCCTCCTCCTCCGCTCCCAACCTCTCCCTGCCATCCAATGAAACCACCACCACCTCCACCCTGACCTGTCTGATCACTCCAAGCCCAACCACATGCCCTCCCCAACCTACATCTCTCGTCCCGCAACTGTGATACCCTGAAAATTCAAATATATGAATATGTGGAGAAAATCGAAAATAAATCGATTTATGGTTGTGAAAAGTTGAATTGAGAACTTTTAAAGTTTTGTTTCCGGAGACTATTATAATTTATGTATTTGTATTATTGAGATTTTATATTATTTTTCGAGAATTTATACTAATTTATTTGAATTTAGAATTTTAATTAAACTAGTTACGAAGTTGAAGTTTGGAAAATAATTATTTAAAATCAGTAGACCTTTAGAGGTCACAATTTATATTTTTGAATAAAGCTTAATCTCACAAACGTGTAGGTGCAAACCGTTCGTGAAACGGAGTTATAACGAAGAAGTTATTAACGTTTAAAGTCAGGGACATTTTAGTAATTTTACTTCAATCTGGAAGGCTCCAGAAAATTTGGAGCCATGTGATATGCCACATGTGTGGCTGGGATGAAAGGAAAAGAAAAGAAAAGAAAAGGAAAGAGAGAGATGGACGGTTGGGATAAGAATGAAAGGGAGGAATGGGACCGACCAATCAAGGAGAGAGGAAAGGAGGGGAAAGGAGGGAGAAGAAAAAAAAAGGGGAAAACGGGTTCTCTCTTTGTCCCGCGTGACCCGACCCAGATAACCCCACATCCGATGCCAATTCCAACGTTTTCCCGGCGAGTTGAGTGTTGCCACTGCTACTATTCGACTCAGTGGCTCCCCCTCTTCCATTCCCACTTTCAAAATTGACGGGAGATAGGCCTCGATTCAAGTCAAATCAAAACGGTAGTGCATCGGATTTGAAGCAAACTTCCATTCCATATCTAAAGCAAACTTCCACCCTCACCACCCTCAATGGACTTCTAGTGAACCCAAGAACATGTCTCAAGCCTTGGTTGGGGAGGCGGGGCACCGAAGGTGACGAATCGAGGACAACCAAATTCTAGGGTTTTGGAGGAATTGAGTGACATTGGGGCTTTTCCTGGCCTAATTGGACTTCGGCCTAGGTATAGAAATTGTTCCCCTTAACTTGCTCTACATTTATGTAAAATTTGAGAATTTTTAGAAATAGTGGAATTTTTCGGCTAGTCGGGGCCTCCGACCGCCACCCACTGCGGCACGTGTGACGACGCATGGCCAGTAAGCCAATGTCATATTTTTATTCTAATTACGATGTTTTGAGTCCATATTTAACATGCATTTGATGTGATTCACTTGTTTGAACTTAGTTAATGATTGTGAGTTACTTAAATGTTTTTCGAAAATGAGTTAGAAAGTGAAAATGTGAACTACGAAAGGCTTGATCCCTCTCAAGGGTACGTAGGCAGTCTAACAGGGTTAGATGCAGCCTTGAATAACAGAGAATTCCATTTTGGTTGAGTAGTTATTTAAGGAAAGAAATTTGATGAATAAGATGATACTAAATCTTATGCGTTTAATAAGATGTTTTTGGTTGAGATTACGTGACTTATTAAGGAATGTTAAATTAAGAATAGTCTTTAATGGTAGTAAACTAAACAAGAGTTTAATTGGGCCTACTATGGTAATTATTTCCCAAAAATAGATATTTTGGGGTGGGGCGTTACAGCAACCATATCGGCACTGTCAACTCCAGCCAGTCCAATTGGTCGCACTCTTGTTCTAGCAGTTTACGATGCTGATAATCGACCTGAAACATTTCCAGTGTCACTCGATCCAGAGGTGCAGTCGACAGGGTGGTGTGGGGTTGTAGTGGTTGCTCGGTGGGAGGGGAAAGAAGATGGTGAACACTCTTTTTTTTTTCTTTGCTTTTTTTTTTTTAAATAAAAGGCTTTTTTATTAAAATATTTTTTAAGGACCTATTTATGTGCCACATTAGCACTTAACCGAATTTTTAATGAAATTCTAACAAAAGGACCATATTGATTTGCGACACCCATTTTCAGGGGCTACATTAATTGATTTTTAATTTCAGGGACCATCTTGATAGGAATGGTCAATTTCTAGGACTATTTATGATAAAAACCCTTTATTTAATAAATCACTCTACTCATAATCTGTATTGGGTGTTAAATATATTATTAGAAAAATGACAACATGAGCTTAACTATTTAAGTTGATTATAGCAGTATATTTCTATTTTTTTTTATTGAAGTTTAATTTTTACTTCTGTTGAATTAGATGAATTTAGGACAAATTATTTTATAGTTAGATAAAAGCAAGTAAAACCTTAAAAATTAAAAAATGATTAAGTACCTAAAATCCTCAAACCTTTTAGTGACATTGCAAATTGGTCTCAACCTTTTTAATCATTCCAGACAAGTACCCAACCTATTAAAAACATCACATTCGTTAAGCCCGAGTTAAAAATCTGTTAAATTAACTAAAGCTTATTTTGTCTCCAAAATTAATAGAAGTTCATTGAAGCATTGCCTCCACCAACTAACGGTCACCACCACCCACATCAAGCCATCACCCCCAAACCCAATGTGAAACCACCAACTCCACCCTACAACTCAAGCCAACAACATTGAGAAGAAGATCATGGAGGTTGCTGAAATGGTATGAACTGCCATGATGCGGCCACCACCATCTTCACCGCCCATAAAGAAGAATTAGAAATTTCACGAGCTAATAACCGATGAATGAGGAAAACACATGAGCACAAACAAGCTCCTTGAAACCCTATCTGAATTCTTAACCCTCTTCTTAGTTAAAAGATTGACCTCCTGATGTAATTTTAAATTGGGTTTATTGGGTTTCATATTTTAAAATTTATGTTTGAAATTTAGATTTTGCGGCCATTAATATTAATGTTGACTAGTTCCTGAGTTTTGAATATAATTTATGTTTGAAAGATTAACTATGGATTAATGGATGTGACATTTTCAATAAGTTGGGTACTTGTTTGAAATGTTCAAAAAAGTTGAGACCAATTTAGAAGGACACTAAAAAGTTGAAGGGTTTTGGGTATTTAATCCAATAAAAAAAATTATCTGTTCTAATAAAAAATGGTTAGTGGTCGAATTAAATGACAACTCCCTCAATTAGTATGTTAAATTAGACTTGATATGACTTAGTTTCAAAGCATGCTAAACCTAGATCGGCATGGTTTGTTCTTTTGTAGTCATCATCACGTACGGTGAATCGGTGATGCCATTGAAGCTCATGACGCTGTATCGATTAGTATTCCATGTACATGACATAACATGATTCTTTTTGTTCGGTTATATTGGAGGAAATGGAACTCTGAACACTATACAAAGCATAGTCTTAACTCATATCCTACTTTTGACAAGATAATTAACAAGAATTTTCGTGTCTTTCGATGTGCTTATATATAATTGTACTATTTTTTATGTTGCCAATTGATTTTACGGTGAAACTCTAATTTTCATCATAGTATCAAAGCAAGATGTCTCATGATCACACTTGTTTCACGTCACTTAATTTGTGTTGTCCACGTGCTAGGTTTGAATATTTGTCATACGTGAAATGACGTATTGAGAATGAATCCTATATTGGCAAAAAAATAGACGTTACATGTGTTTATAAGTAATTGAGTTCCCCTATTGATGGTAGAACACCAACTTTCTTCGATAACTGCATATCCTACTATGCTGAGTTAAGCATGCTCATAAAAAACTTAAAAGTTGAATTGAAATTGCTTCACATCGCTATGAGCTGGGAAGATAAATTGTTTGGTTAATTCAATTGTTTATTTTCATGTGTAGACTGTCTCGCCTAAAGTTATAATCAACCCTTCACTTATTTTGTAATCCTCCTATTCTTAACACAACATCGTTTCTTCTTAATTGTTTTTTTGAATTGAGGTTATCCCAACTCCATCGATTAATTAATTGAGTGGGAATTTGAGATTCAAAATAATATCTTTATATATATACTCGATCGGTGCATATTGGCCTTCTAATATGCCAACCCATATGAGTTATGCCCTTCCCTAGATTGGGAGAGGTGATTTGGGCACTCGGCACATCTCTCAAATCCATAAAGATGAGACTGTTTGTGCATCAAAATGAGCAAACCACCAGAGTGTTCTTTTCTTTTGCCTCAAAGTCAATACTATGTATTATATTCTCATGCGTCAATCACTAGATAGTATAAAAGAGAGCTGCTAGACCCACATCGTTGTCTTATTTCTTAACCCACGTTATATTTACACCTATTATAAAAAGTTAAAAAATTAAAATGTTATTTTCCCACCCACTATTATTCCTAAAATAACCCTATATATAATTAGAGATAATCTTTTCTTAAAAAAAAAAAGAATATAAACAAATAATACTGCTCTCTTCTAAAAGCCCCAAAAAAAAAACCGAGGTCTTCGAATTTTCAGACTGATGTACACATTTGATTGGGATTGAAAATGGAGAAGCTAACTCAAGTAAACCATCTCTCAAGCCTGAACCCCTAGGGATTTTTTTTTTTTTTATGCTAGATGATGATGGAGAATGCTTTCTGAATTTTCATTAAAGGAAGGCAGATAGGAGTTGTAGAGAGGTGGGTTCTGATTTGGGTAACCAAAATCCTAGGGATAAAAACATTTTAGTAATTATTCCAAAAAAAAAAAAAACAAAACACTAAACCGTAGACGTGGATTTAAAAAAAAAAAGCACAAATTCTAAAGCAAAACAAGACAAAAAAAAATCTCAATTCATATTCCCTGAGGAACAAACCAAGAGCAATTTAGTCAGAAAAATACATAAAAGCATCGAAACGCGGAGTTTATGGGGAAAAAAAATACTATGAATAGAATCTGGAATTGTCCGACGCATAAGCATGGTGGCGTTGCTTACCAGCTTTAATTTTCGTTGAGCTCCATGATCTCTCTAGTTATAACAGTAGACCCTACAATGAATTTGAACTGTTGTATACGAGTAGTGCACGGAGTAGCCCATTCTAAACATCATGGTTCACAATATCTTTCCCAATTTTTTGCTATGGGAGGAATTGGATGACCTGATTTCAAGAACACTTGCATAAAAGTACAACTTAATTAAACTAGACTACAAGAAATTTATAACTTAAACTTAAAGTAAATGCATTCAATCCTTATAAGATCACCTGCAAAAACTTCCAACAATAAATCTTTATATCCATACCTGCACAAAATGATGATTGGTGAATCCGATGGTGATCTCCTTACGTGTTGCTAGTGGTATAAGTGCTGTTCTAAGAGGTAAAAATGTAAGACATTGTACATCTGATAGATGGATAAATACCACACCATAACATGATGCAATAATATGGCCCATGTCAGGCATAGTCATCCACAGATTAATGTTTGCATGAGTTTCAAAATATCTCAATGCATGCTTCAACTCATGGACCCTATTTTCAGACCCATATAGCTTGGAGTAGCACCTTGAGTAAGTCTCTAACTCTTGTAATAAATCTTTTCGCACTTGTTTCCATCCATCCTCATTATAACCCAATAATGATGCAATTACTTTGAAACCGCAATGTCCATTAGCTGCCACATCTTTTACAAGAATAATGTATAGCCTCAATGCTACTGGAAATGCATTAGTTAACTCAATTGGCTTAACCGAATGAGCGCGATTCACCTTTTCCTTTGGTCGCCTCTTTTGTTTTGAACTCATTTCAGGATAAAGATCACCACGTGAATAACTTCCTTGCTCAGATTCCACAATCTTAAACAATGAAAAATCACGACGAGTAGATTTATCCATCTTTTTACTTGGCCTACCTCTAGTCTTGGTTGTCACAGATAGTTTAACAAGTGAAGTAGTTTGTGGTAATACTAACTCCATAAGTTTCATTTTAAGGACCATTCTTGCAATTGCATGAGATTTTATCTAACGCCTATGAAACAACTCCATCTCTGCATCATAATCGTACTCTGCTGCATTTCTTATGGGTGTACACTTCATGTCAAGTTTCCTCCAATGAGAATCAATGCTCTTTAGTGGTACAGGTCGACCATCTCTCATGTATTTAACAATCTCATGAACACATGGTAATCCATGAATGTCTTGTAAAACATAACCACATGCCTCGGAGTCAATACCGTTCATTTTGGACAACTCGTACTCATTTAGGACCATATATAGTGCACTAATTGAGACAAAGTCACGAAGTTCCATGAAATCTGAATGTCTAAAATCATGATGCACCATTATCAAACTTTTCTCAAAATAAGCCTAGATTTCAGTGTGCTGCAACCCAAGCAGAGCATGTATACTTTCCCATGATATCTCAAATGTTCCTTGGCTACTTCCAAGATGTCTTTTTAGTTTGGCATGTGAAGACTCGGCCCTGTTAAAGTAACAAGGGTTTAGCAATCTCACTAGAAAATGAAAATGAAAATAAAGTAACTAGTGATAAATGCTTACCTATTTGAGGTTGTATTCCCAATGTGCATAAATTTATCGATTCATGCTGCAACAAACCTTTCTTTATAAGGATTCAACCAAGTATCAATCACATATTGAAGCATATTTTGATACATACTAAACTCTCTGCATAGTTGTCTTGTCTGCCTTATGAAATCGGCTTCAATAGAAGATGCAACCATTGTATTCCATTTCTCCAAAAATCTATCGCAATCTTCCTTGGACGTATATAATTTTTTAAACTTTGCTAGCACATTCTTATTGATGTGCCATCTACATGATAAATGCTTACTTGTACCACATATAAGTTCAATGGCCCACATCAAAGCCATTTTATCTATCTGTCACAATAACATCAGGCATAACAATACCATTCATGAGTTATCGCAATATACTCAAGGCCCAAACGTAATTATCTTCTCATTCTGTAGAAAGATAAACAAAACCAATAGAAAATGTCATATTAGTTGACGTAACTCCAACAATTTCTAACAATGGTCCAACAATTTCTAACAATGGCATACGATACCTTTTGTTCTTGTACGTACAATCCATAATCAAAATATGTGGAAATGCATGTAACAATTCCAAACAAGTCGGGTGTGTCCAAAATAAATCCAAAATAGTATTAGTCTTTGGGCAATTCCTATGCCACTCAGTGTACCTATGCTAAAAAATAGCTTACTCATCAATTGTTGCATTTGGGACCTCCCACCTTTCTCCAAAAGCCTCAAATGTTGACATGCATTATAAAATTTCCTCAGTGTAGATACATTTCGTTTGTCTCTTTGGTTTAGTGTAGTCAAAATCTCCTTTGGTTGCACCAAACTTTTAGACAGATCAGTCAATAACGAAGTCTCTTCAGACGATAATCTACCAGCAAATGAATGACCCTCCAAATGGCATGCTGCTATGTGACTATGCACTCCAATAACTACTGTCAATATCCAATCATCATCAGTTACTAGCTTTTTATATTTTAATTGAAATGGGCATCCGCATTTTTTTCGTTCCAAAATTCCTTCTATCCTCATCCTTTATGTCTTTTTTGTGAATTTGACTTACATATTGTCCATTCATTTCACAACCCAATGTAAGTCTAGGGCTCCTGTTATCTTTTCCACCTTGATCGGATCGTAACGTCACAATAACAAAACCATTCACCTTCCCAACTTCTTAAGCCCATTGTATTAATTCTTCTCGACTCTTGAATAACTACATACCAAAATTGCACATTATGAATAAACATACAAGAGTATAAGTAAATCAATTGCTTCAAGCAAATTTTACCTTATCTGTGGTAAATTCACTAGTACAGTCCACCATATGATGTTGAATTATTACTAGATTCATCTACCAGCTGCAAACGAATTCCACCATACGTAAATAAATGGGCATTAAATCAAGTTGAAAATAGTGCTAATTAAGAAGGGATTTGTGTGTAGGTTTCAAAGACAACATATCAAGTTGGATGATTTGTGACAACCAAGACTAGAATTATTACCCTAACCTATTGAAAACAAATTCCAGGAATTCTTATAGGAAACCATGAAACATAATCGAGATGACGACAAATCAAGTCACAGAGCTATGCTTCAATTGCACCCTAACCTAATGCAAATTCAAATAAAAAGTCATAGAGATATGCTTCAATTGTACGATGTCGACAAATCAAGATAACCCACATAAAATTATCTTTTATCTCTTCAACGGAAACATAATCATCTACTTTACATGCTAGGATTGTTTTTTTAATAGAAATGTAATATTAATGAGTTAGATAGCTAGTTATTAGAAGAAAACGAAAACAGTGGGGTTACTCTGGTTAAATAAGACATTTCTCATTGATTCACTACGTCTTAAGTTCAAATTATCTTTTCTCCTTAACCTAGCTCAAATTAGTAATATTGTTGAAATGAGAGAAACAACAAAATTAGATTACGATCGACTAGGGTTGGTCCTAACTTCATATAAGAAAAATTATTTATTTTCACACGTAAGATTTTGATAAAATTATAATTAGAAAATCATTTCACAATATTCAGAAACACGGAAAAACTAATGTATTTTGTATTGAGTCGAGGTAACCAAAATAGTCAGGCTTACAAGTAGATAGATAATGTGTTTATTTCCCTTCTCTCATTTATAAGTAAATAGGGATATCATTAGATTGTAGTTCTATGTAGCTGAGTTAGGTATTTAAAATCTTATTTTCTTATAGAGACGGCAATGTGGAATATCTCAATAGAGATGCGAACAATATTATGCCTTTTTTTGCTAATATTTTGCTTGCATGCATGGGCCGCAGTAATTAGATGAATCTTAATAAAGTACTGTTTGGTACGTGGGACGAGACGGAACGAAGTGGGACGAGACGTTCCATCCCACGTTTGGTGCTCCTAAAACGGGAGGAATGCGCTATTTCACGGGACGAATTTTGGGTGAATTTTCGTTCCGCCTCATCCCCATGGAACAACTCGTTCCACATCCATGGAACACAAAATTATAATATCTCCGTCTCCTTCTTCCTCCTTGTTTCCATCCAAATGCATCTTTACTCCCTCTCCGTTCCGTCCCGTTCCGTCTCATCCCATCTACATACCAAACGATATATAAAAGAACCACTTAATTGTACTTTGATTTCTTTTTTCAAGCAAATTGTACTTCACCCACGACCAATAGTTAAATGGACTTGGATTGTCTGCCCTCCTAGTTGTGGTGCCCTTCCATGTCCTCCTATTTTGTGCGGTCACGGTTAAGCCACGTCAATATTTTATATTTTTATTATTTTTTGTCTTATTATCTTATTAAAAAATTAATATAAAATATTGACGTGGCTTAACCGTGACCGCACAAAATAGGAGGGCATGGAAGGGCACCATAACTAAGAGGGCAGACAATCCAAGTCCTAGTTAAATACCCTTGTGTCGAGAAGATTAAGCTAGTTGGGTAGGCAGTAATGCTGTTGTAATAAAAAAAAAAAATTAGGTTACGATCGACCGACACATGTTCACTTTTACTTTTTAATTAATTTTATATTTTTTTAACATACAATAAATCTATACTAATGAAGAGAGGATTTATTTATCTTCACAATGAGTTAGTAATAATGTGATTCAAATTCATTTTTAACGAAAATCAAACATAAAATTTCTTAATTACAGATAAAAAAAAATACCACTACATCGTAATACATAATTAATTTTGTATATATAGAGTCAGAATGAACGAACACCAAATTGTACTTATTCAGCTCCTCCTTAACAAGATGAAGACGATGATGAGGCACTTAGTTCGATTTTTTTGTCCTCAACCAATAGTCAAAAACTTCAAATTATTAAGGAAAAATTAGACTGCGACCGTCATGTGCTTGTATCTTTGTTAAGAACTACAGCTACCTAACACATTACACTCATCAGAGATACGACCTAACATTGACTTGTGTTAACTAATTTCTTTATATTTTTGTATCCAAGGTTTCATTTTTCAATTTTTAAGTTTTCGATTAATTTAATCAGTGAATGAATTCGTCAACAAACCATATATAGGAAGTAGGAAGTCCCATAAAGAATAAAAATACGAGTTTTTATCACAAATTGCTTATGAAATTGACCCACCTTATCAAGATGATTTATGAAATTAAAAATCGATTAATATAAATTCTAAATATGGATGTTGCAAAATGTGTTATTTCCGTCAAAATTCTGTTAAAAATTCTGTTATATGCTGATCTGGCATATAACTTGGTCTCACAAGTCAGATTGTATATTGCCATGTGGATTAAGTAATTAAATAATGAAAACATATGTATGGAATCCAGCCAAGCGCTGATTGAATTACAAGTATCTCTCTGTCGCGGATTAGGAATGGAAATTAAAGTCAATTCTGGCAAACTGATGCATCCCATGGTGTTTGGGTACCAACTGCACTCATTGCCGGCAGCCTACTGGTAATATATATAAAGGGTTTTAATATCGCTCAAGGCTAGTTCTTCCTTCTTTCTGTGGTTAGAGTTGGAAGTTTTGTCTTCAGTTGAAGTCTTCAAATTAATAGTTGTATTTTCTTTGGTTTCAGATGTTTGATTACAAGCAATCACTTAGAAATTACATGAGGCAAGTTAATTCGAAGTTTTTTTCTTTTCTTTGGAGTTCATGGAAATTCAAACTTACGAGTAATAATTATGTGCACGTGGAACATGGTCATGGACGTTACTATTTATCCAGAACCATAAAATCTACATTTGTTTTTCATAAAAACCCTAGGAGTGGAACCCTTAATAATCAAATGACTTATCAACTTGGGTGAATTTTTGTAAAGTTAATCTTTGAATGGATACTGTTCACATACGAGATTAAATTATAAAAGCTTCTTGTAAACAAATGATCAACGCCGTATGAACTAACTTGGTTCCTTAAGAGTGAGGTGGAGGAGTTTCTCCTCAAGATATTTAGTGTCTGATTCACGAAATTTTGTACTCATGATCAAAACTGTTCATATAATAAATCACTTTGTAAATATCATCTTTGCAAAAAAATCATAAAAACATGAGACCATTTAACCATTGAACTATATAAAAACATAAGGAAAACTAATGAAAAGGGCTTCAATATTTTGAATTTTAACCAAAAACCAGGTAATAGTTTTATTTAATGGTTAGGACAAAACCTAAATATCAAACCAGCCCATTAAGATTGGCCCAAACAAAATAATTTATCGAACTACCGGTTTTACCCCCTAACATCAGTCTTGCTCCAACGTTAGGTTTGACGAATGTCGTTGCTAAGCTCTGCGCGACTGCGCCCATGGAGGTGGTTTCCATACTATGCCCATTCAAAAGAAGTATGTAATAGATATACATCTGATCCTCCGTTTCAAATTTCTCCAAGTACTCCCGTACAAATTGATCCAATTGCTATCTATTTTCACACTCGACAACCTAATTCCCGTCCACCCCCTCTCTCCCTCTCCGCTCACCTTCTTCCCTCTCTAAAATCCCCAATTCCAAGTCCGATTCCGATCGAAGCCTCATCAATCAACAAAAAGGTACTCAAAATTCTTAAACCGTTGCTAAATTAGGATTGATATTATGTAATTCTTCTTCCTCTCTGTTTTTTTTTTTTTCGATTTTCAAGAATTATTCTGTAAAAACATTTTCCATTTTAGTGGATATTATGTAATCCAACTAAATTAGGATACTAAATATGTTCCATCTTCGTGTAAAAACCTGTTCCATCTTCGTGTTCATGGATACTAAATCTGTTTTTGTATTAGTGGAGTGTTTCACGAATAAAAATGGGGAAGCTGAGTTATATCAAGTATCACAACCCAACGGCGGTGGTGATTGTGGCAAGCATGGTGATCAAGACAAGGGTAGATACAATTGGATTTTCCCCTCAGGTCGTGTCTTGTTAAGTCATTGGTTCAAGGGGAAGTTATATATGTTGTTGCCTGTATGGGAAAGCGATTTGGGAACAGGCACCTCCACCAAGTGGTTGTCTATGGGACGTACTTTTGACCCTCATCACAAGTTAACAGGTAAATTCAAGGCCCCCGATTCACTGGAACCATGTGGAGCTCTCATTTCTGCCTATGACAACCGTTATTACCTTGCACAGCCAAGGGTCCATGGGGAGTTGTCAAGCCCCTTTCAGTGTTATCATCTCGGTTCTGACACTTGGAAAGATCTGCCAAGAATTCCCCCCGATCTTCGTCATAATCTACATGACACTGTAGCTGGTTATGCAGTCTGCAGCGGTCATATTTTGGTTTCGATTAGCAACAGATTATTTGCCTATCATGTGCATGAGAAAAAGTGGCATTGTGTATCTAAACCTAACAGGTTTTTTGGTATTTCCGGTAGGGCAGTGGTTTTAGGCGACTATATCAATGATGTAGATTCAATGTCTGGTCTGGTTTGCGAAATTACATTTGACTGCACTGACTATAATCTGAGCACACATGTGTTTTTGGAAGGTTTGACATCTTTTTGTGAATGAAAATCATGGATTTGTGCATGAAAATTTATGTGGTGTTATTGTCGTATCTGTAGGTGCCCTGTAATTGTGTTTTTGTTTCATGAATGTTTAGTTTAAGAAATAGTGATAGTACTCGTGCTCAGTTCTAGGTTCAGTTTAAGAAATAGTAATAATATAATGTTCAGTTTAAGAATAGTATATCCGAGAACCCTCTCAATGATGCATGCGCACATTTTATCTTTTAACTATCTTGGAAAATTGCAAGGGTGAAGTGCTTTCCTTGTAGCTCAATTCATCTCAACTTTGGTTTTTGTTCCTTGTCAATTATTCTTAGTATTATGTTTTCGTTTTGTAAATTTTCTTTTCATATTGCCACTGTTTCGGTGGTCTCTTCTTTGCAGCCCTTTACAGCTTGAGTATGGAGTGCTTCCGTATCACAAGTTGAATTGTTCGTTGCTTCCTAATCTCTGTTTTCATTTTCAATTCCATTCGAATTCACCATTTTTTCGAATCACCATATTAAGAGTCTTTGATTCACTAGTATTATCACTGTTTCGTAAACTAAACATTGACTATTTATTAAACGGAACACTAGTATTATCACTGTTTCGTAAACTAAACACTGACTATTTATTAAACGGAACACTAGTACTATCATTGTTTCGTAAACTAAACACTGACTATTTATCAAACGAACACTATTTATCAAACGAACAATAGTACTATCACTGTTTCGTAAACTAAACATTGACTAATTCTTAAACAGAACACTAGTACTATCACTGTTTTATAAACTAAACATTGACTATTTATCAAACGAACACTAGTACTATCACTGTTTCGTAAATTAAACACTGACTATTTATTAAACGGAACACTAGTACTATCACTGTTTCGTAAACAAAACACTGATTATTTCTCAAACGGAACACTAGTACTATCACTGTTTCGTAAACTAAACATTGACTATTTCTTAAACGGAACACTAGTACTATCATTATTTCGTAAACTAAACATTGACTATTAATCAAACGAACAATAGTACTATCTGTTTCGTAAACTAAAAACTGACTATTTCTTAAACGGAACAATAGTACTATCACTATTTCGTAAACTAAACACTGACTATTTATCAAACGAACAATAGTACTATCACTATTTCGTAAACTAAACACTGACTATTTCTAAAACCGAACACTAGTACTATCACTGTTTCGTAAACTAAACACTGACTATTTTTTAAACGGAACACTAGTACTATCATTGTTTCGTAAACTAAACACTAACTATTTATCAAACGAACAATAGTACTATCACTGTTTCGTAAACTAAACATCGACTAATTCTTAAACAGAACACCAGTACTATCACTGTTTCGTAAACTAAACATTGACTATTTATCAAACGAACACTAGTACTATCACTTTTTCGTAAATTAAACACTGACTATTTATTAAACGGAACACTAGTACTATCACTGTTTCGTAAACAAAACACTTATTATTTCTCAAACGGAACACTAGTACTATCACTGTTTCGTAAACTAAACACTGACTATTTCTTAAACGGAACACTAGTACTATCACTGTTTCTTAAACTAAACATTGACTATTAATCAAACGAACAATAGTACTATCACTGTTTCGTAAACTAAAAACTGACTATTTCTTAAACGGAACAATAGTACTATCACTATTTCGTAAACTAAACACTGACTATTTATCAAACGAACAATAGTACTATCACTGTTTCGTAAACTAAACACTGACTATTTCTAAAACCCGAACACTAATAAACTAAACACTGACTATTTCTAAAACCGAACATTAGTACTATCACTGTTTCGTAAACTAAACACTGACTATTTCTTAAACGGAACACTAGTACTATCACTGTTTCGTAAACTAAACATTGATTATTTATCAAATGAACACTAGTACTATCACTGTTTTGTAAACTAAACACTAACTATTTATCAAACGGAACACTAGTACTATCACTGTTTCGTAAACTAAACATTGACTATTTATTAAACGGAACACTAGTACTATCACTCTAACATTGACTATTTATTAAACAGAACACTAGTACTATCACTGTTTCGTAAAACTAAACACTGATTATTTCTCAAACGGAACACTATACACACACACACACATGAGTTCAATTTTATAATGAGATAGATCCAAGGCAATTGCATGAGACTTCCAAACATAATTCAGACCAAACATAATCATAAACTAGTTTCCAAACATAATTCAGACCAAACATAATAAAAAAAAAAAAAAACATAATCATAAACGTTGATGTGAGTCTCGCACTTTAAGTTTCACTAATCCAAGAAATCCTCCCTTAACCTTCATTATTTTGTAGTGATTTGTGTAGAAGTTTGGATTATACAAGTGAATGTGCAATGTGATACACTCGGTGAAATTATGTCATTTTCCAATCTAAAGTTCATTATTGTGTAGTGATTTGTGGAATTTAATTTTTTTTTTAATTTATTTGATGAGAGGCGAGGCGAGAAATTGAAGATACTTAATTATGTTGGGGGTTAATTGGTATCGACTGGCAAAAGTTTTTTTTATTTTTTCATTTTTGACGAATCCTCTAGAAAATTGCATATTTGTAAATAAATGAGGCAATGACATATTTGTAAATAAATGAAAGTTTAATTCTAACAAAAGTGGGCTGACGGAAGGCAGGGGCATGGATGCAAAATGAATTTCTTATTTTGCACATGAGGCTTCCTTGTTTTGGTTGTTCTTTCTAGTTTTTGTCATTTTTCATTAAAGTTTAAGTCCTTTTTATTAAATAAAGTTAGTAAATGATTTTTGGTTAATAAAAAGTTTGAAAAAACCTTTTTCATTAAAGCTCGGGTCAAAGGTGAATAAATATTTGGAATAAACAACATGGCAATTTTTATTCCTAAAGAATGTTAAACACGACCTGTAAATAAAAAAAGTTAATTGCAGATCTATGGCAGTTATGGTCAAGTGAATGGTTATTTTGTTCTAGCTATTCTCGAGTAACAAAAGTGGGTTGCCAGCTTTGGAGCAAATGTTAAAATAAAGGGTAAAAGACTGTTTACTACCCTCATGTTTCGTGGTTTTCAACATTTAGTATATCATGTTTTTTTCGTCTCAGAGTCATACCTAAAGTGTAAATTTTGGGACAGTCTCATACATCCGTTAGTCAAACTGTTAAGTTTTTCGTTAATTGTGACGTGTCATCCACTTTTTTTTTTTTTCTTTTCTTTTCTTTTCTTCTTCCTTCTTCTTCTTCTTCTTCTTCTTCTTCTTCTTCTTCCTCTGACTGTAAATTTCTTTTTTTTTCTTTTTTTTTCTTTTCTTCTTCCTTCTTCTTCTTCTTCTTCTTCTTCTTCCTCCGACTGTAACTTTCTTCTTTTTTTTTTTTTTTTTCTTCTTCCTTCTCCTTCTTCCTTCCTTCCTACTTCCTTCCCTTTCTTCCCCTTCTTCCTTCTTTCTTCTTCTTCCCGAATTTGGGGAAGCTTTTTTTTTTTTTTTCTCTTCTTCTTCTTCTTCTTTCTCTTTCCTCCTTCCTTCTTCTTCTTCTTCTTCCTCCGAATCTGCCCAGATTCAGTTTTTTTTTTTTTTTTTGAGGAAGAAGAAGAAGAAGAAGGAGGAAGAAGGGGAAGGAAGAAGGAGAAGGAGGAAAAAAAAATTGCAGTCGGAGGAAGAAGAAGAAGAAGAAGGAAGAAGGAGGAAGAAGAAGAAAGAAAGAAAAAAAAAAAACCAAACTTCCCCAGATTTCGGAGGAAGAAGAAGAAGAAGAAGAAGAAGGAGAAGGAAGAAGAAGGAAGAAGGGGAAGGAAGAAGGGGAAGAAAGGGAAAAGAAGGAGGAAGGAAGGAAGAAGGAGAAGGAAGAAGAAAAAAAAAGAAAAGAAAGAAAAAAGAAAAAAAAAAAAAACATGGATGACACGTGGCGCCCAGTCAGTGCGCCACGTCACAGTTAACGAAAAACTTAACAGTTTGACTAACGGATGTACGAGACTGTCCCAAAATTTACACTTTAGGTATGACTCTGAGACGAAAAAAACTTGATGTACTAAATGTTGAAAACCACGAAACATTAGGGTAGTAAACAGTCTTTTACCCTAAAATAAATTATCAAATTGGGAATAAAAATTGTCATGATATGGGTTTTCAATTGGTGGAATGATTGCAACCGTTTCAGGAAAAAAAAAAGAAGTTGAAAATGAATTAGTTTTTGTTTTATTTGACTTTTGGGCTCGATGGCAATTTCGTAAATAATATGAAGTTATATTAACAAATTTTGGTTAACATCTGTCAGGGACAAAGCTGGAAGAAAATTTTGATGTTGCATGCTGGGCTTTGCTTCAGCCCGTGGGACTTTTGTTTTTTTTTGGCCTGTTGTATGTTACTTGTGTCATTTTCATTAAATGTCAAGCCTTTTTCATTAAATAAAAGTTGTTAATGGTTTTTTATTAAGAAAAAGTTGCCCCAAGCCCTTTTCATTAAAACTCCCAAAAACATATGCACGGAACATTCAGCCCATTGGTAATATAAAGGGTTTTATATTGATATCTAATTACTGTGACAAGTGATAAGGGTGAATGGGAGCTGGCAAAGTGAAATGGCCTAACACCACTGTGATCCATGGAAGTGTTCGGGCATCTGATTATTGCCCGGTGATTGTCAACTTTGATCCAGCCCCTCCACGTGGAAGAAGTTATTTTGTTTTGAATCATTTGGGCTGGAGGATGAGGGATGCCATGATACTATTGAAGACCGCTAGCGTACCCGGCGTGCCGAATTGGCAGATGAGGTGTTGAACTGGAGTTGAAGGAAATTTAAAGATGGCAGGTTGGAGATTGATGAGCTTATTACAAAACTGGGCTACTTACAGGTGGATTGGGAGGAATGTTGTGCTAGGAAAGCACCAAATCCGTTGGAACCAACTCAAGCTAACTCACAGGAAATATATTAAATTGAATGCAAGAACAAAATATAAAGGACACCAAGATTTTAACAAGGTTCCTCAACAGTCAGTGTAACTGGAGTACGTCCTCGAAGCAGTAGGAGTTCACCCAATAATCCAATATCAACCAAATGAAAGTTTACAAAGTGTTGGCAAGCTCACAGCCCAAAAAACCTCAATACAACCAATAGCTCTCACACACCAAAGAAATAAATAGAAAAAGAAATATAGTGATTAATTTCTTCTCTATACAAAGCTCAAAGCTATTACAACAACAACTACCTTGGTGTCTGATTACTAACCAAAGAGGAGCACTTTCTTCTTCTCTTCAAAGAGGGGCTTCAACACCCCTATTTCTTCATCTCTGTTTTTCTGGTGCACACCTCTCTGCTCTCTCAAATTGCTCCAAAGGCAACAACTCTATGTTAAGAACCAAAACCCACAGGTGTTTGCTCTCTCAAATTGCTCAAAAGGCAACAACTCTATGTTAAGAACCAACACCCACAGGTGTTGATGGCCAAAACAACTAACTTTAGACAAGGTGCCTTTTTCTTTTCCTCAAAACAAGGAAGGGACACAATGATGTTGTCTACCTTTTCTTTTCTTTTATTTAATCAAAAGGTATTTGCAAGTTGGCCACTAATTTTGGCCACTATCCAACAAGGAAAATAGTAATCAAATTATTGAACTCTCGGGGCTGATCGCCAGAATAGAGGTGAGGGATGAGAAATTTTGGTAGCACACAGCTCGGGTTAAGTGGTTGCGGGCGGCGATTTAAACATGAAGTTCTTCCATCAGACTGTCGTTCAATGACGAAGATTCAATAAAATTGCTAAGTTGATTGATGGCCAGGGGGAGTGGACGAAAATGTTAAAGTTAATCATTTGCTTTAAAGTTAATCCTTCTATGTAATATGAAATGTTTTTGGTCTCTAATCTTTTGCCACATGTATGGCTGAGATCTTTTGTAAAAGGGTTGACTAATTGCCTTCTTAGCTATCCCATTTCCTGAAAATCAATATTAGAAAATATCTTTGTGAGAATGAGCTATTTGCCCTTTGTTTCCCGTTTGTTCTCTGCCTCTGTTGCCTGCAGCAAGCTGCTGCTCATATTTGTCAAATATTGCTTCATCTTTCTAGTATAATCTGTGTGTTTAGTTTATTGAGATGATAGATTGTCTGAATATCAACATGGTATCAGAGCTAATCTTATCAAAGAGTAGGGCGTTTTTTTATTCTCAAAAGGAAGAAAATTCTAAGTGAAACCCTAAAATCAAAATTTTCAAATTCATGGCTGGTTCAAGTAGTAGTGGAGAAATTCGAACTCCTATCTTCAGTTGAGTGAATTATGACTTTTGGAGGACAAAGTTGAGAACAATTTTTGTATCCCATGAAGTGTGGAATTTGATTGAAGATGGCTATGTGGTACCTTTAAGTACTGTGGCTTTGACAGAGGCTCAGACAAATGAGATGAAGGAAAACATCAAGAGAGATGCAAAAGCTCTTGGGGTCATCTAAAATGCTATCTCAGATGAAATTTTTCCAAGAATCTCAAATGAGACAAGTGCCAAATCAGCTTGGGATGTGCTGGAGAAAGTCTACAGAGGCTCTACTAAGGTAAGGGCTGTCAAACTCCAATCTTTGAGAAGAGATTTTGAGTACATAAGAATGAAAGATGATAAATTGCTAGATGATTACCTGAGTATATTGTCTGAGATTATTAATCAAATGAAAAGTTATGGTGGAACCTTGTCTGATGAGAGAATAGTTTAGAAGTATTTAATTAGCTTGCCAAGAAAGTATGACAACATAGTTTCAATCATAGAGGAGACTAAGGATTTGTCAACTTTGAGTGTTGAAGAATTAATTGGTTCACTCAAAGGTTTTGCTCAGAGACTATCTAGGCATGACAGCAATGATGTAGGAAATGCTTTCCAAACACTTACAGTGAATAAAAAAACTAAAGCTAGTTCAAGTCAAAGCAAAGCCAAGTCCAACAAGAATTGGAAAGGTAAAAACAAAAAGTGGGAATGAAAGGGTAATTTTGAAGAGAAGAAAAAGGTTGAGAAGAGTTTGTATGTTTTGAAGTGCAAAATTTGTGACAAAGCTCATTCTGGTGAATGTTGGTTCAAGGGAAAAGTGAAATGTCATAAGTGTAGCAGGTTCGAGCATATGCAAAAGGATTGTACCTATAAAGATAATCAGCTAGCTCACTACTCCGAAGCAGAAGGTGAAGAGACCAATATGTTTTATGTTGGTCATGATACAATCGTCCAAGAAGAAGCTAAAGTTTGGTTTGTGGACAACGGTTATAGCAATCATATGACGGCGAACAAGAACATTCTCCATAATATTGACACTACAAACCCAACCCGAGTGAAGATGGGAAATGGGCAGCTAGTCGATACATTGGGAAGAGGTACTATTGCCGTACATACGAAGAATGGAAAGATGTTCATCAAGGATGTCATGTTAGTTCCTTATTTGAAGCAAAATTTGCTAAGTCTTGGACAACTCATTGAGCATGGCTACTAATTGTATTTTGGAGACAATACTTGCAAGATATATGATGGGAGGAATCATGAACAACTCTTGGCTATGATTGAGATGAGGAAAAGTAGAAGTTTTCCTCTCACAATTGAGTATGCAACTCAATCTACACTCAAGATGGAAATGCAAGAAGATTCAAAGCTATGGCATAAAAGGCTTGGCCACTTGAATTTTCAAAGTCTTAAGAAGCTACAAGAAAAAGAAATGGTGCATGGGTTGCCGAGTATCCAAGAAAATGAAGAAATCTGTGAAGGATGTGCACTTGGGAAGCATCATATAGATTCATTTCCACATGGTAAAGCTTGGAAAGCAAAAGCTCATTTGGAATTGATTCATAAAGATGTTTGTGGACCCATGAAGACCTCTATTCAAGTGGGAAATAAGTATTTCCTAATCTTCGTGGATGATTATTCCAGAATGACTTGGGTATACTTTCTAAGATAGAAATCAGAAGTGTTCTTAACCTTCAAGAAGTTTCAAGCTATGGTTAAGTGACAATCTGGTTATCTAATCAAAGTTCTTAGAAGTGACAGGGGATGAGAGTACACATCCACATAATTTGATAAGTTTTGTCAAGATATTGGCTTGGAAAGGCAGCTTATTGTTAGTTACACTCCACAACAAAATGGAGTAGCTGAGAGAAAAAAACAGAACCATAGTTGAAATGGCTAAAGCAATGTTGCATGACAAGAGAATGCCTCAATATTTGTGGGGTGAGACAGTTAATACAGCAGTATACTTGATGAATAGGCATTCGACAGTGGCGGTTGAAGGCAAGACACCATTTGAGGCATGGAGTGGAAGAAAGCCTTCTGTGAATCACTTGAGAATGATTGGGTCAATCTGCTTTGCTTATGTTCTGAAAGAACTAAGACAAACTTGATGAGTCAAGTGAAATATGCATTTTCGTAGGCTATGCTTTATACACAAAAGGGTACAAACTCTACAATTTAAAAAAGAAGAAAGTTATGGTTTGTAGAGATGTTCTATTTAGTGAGAAATCTTCGTGGGATTGGAATCAAGCAACCATCCGAGAGGAATTTGCACTAATCATAATTGAAGAAGAAAATCAGCTAAATGAAGAGGAAATTAAGCCGGAAATTCCACAATTGTCACCTGAAAACATTCCTCAAGTTCACTCTCCCACACCTTCGAGTCCAAGTTCAACGCCAGTTCGGTTAAGAAGCTTAAATGAAGTCTATGAAAGCTGCAATTTATGTGTTGAAGAACCGGAAAACTTTGATGTAGTGAAAGAAGATACATGGAAGGCTGCAATGCAAGAGGAGATCAATGTCAATGTGAAAAACAAGACATATGAACTAGTGGACAGACTTTATGACAACTCTGTCATTGGAGTGAAATGGATTTATAAGACTAAGCTAAATCAAGATGGTTCCATTCAAAGGAACAAAACTAGATTGGTAGCAAAGGGTTATTTTCAGAAACCCAGGATTGACTTCCAAGAAACCTTTGCACCAGTAGCTAGGCATGAAACAATCAGAGGCCTTATTTCTGTAGCTACTCAGAAGAGGTGGTTTCTACACCAACTTGATGTCAAGTCCGTTTTCCTAAATGGAGTCTTAAAAGAAGAGGTGTTCGTTGATCAACCTTAAGGATTTGTTCTTAGAGGACAAGAGCATAAGGTGTACAAGCTTAAAAAGGCACTTTATGGCCTAAAACAAGCTCCGAGATCATGGTATAGAGAGATCGACTCATATTTCAATGAAAGGGGATTTCAAATAAGTGAGAATGAACCTGCCCTTTATGTCAAAACCGAAGGTATTTCACATATCCTTATCGTTTCCTTATATGTTGATAATTTGGTTTATACTGGAAGTAGTGATAAAATGATCTTAAATTTCAAGAATTACATGATGAGGAAATATGAGATGAGTGATCTAGGCTTGTTACATTGTTTTTTAGGAATTAGTATCATTCAATCAAATGATGGTATCTTTATTACTCAAAAGAAATATGCAAAAACACTTTTAGAAAATTTCAAAATGGTTGATTGCAAGCCTGTTGCAACACCTCTAGTTGTGAATGAAAGTTTCAAAGAGAAAATGGTAGTGGTGATGCTGATGAATCTGTGTATAGAAGCCTAGTTGGGAGCTTGTTGTATTTGACAGCGACTAGACACGATATTATGTATGCTGCAAGCTTGTTTTCCAGATTTATGCACAAGCCTACTTGCATTCACTATGGAGCTGCAAAGAAGATCCTAAGATACATACAAAGTACACTTGACTTTGATATTATGTATGAAAGGAATGTGGAGCCAAAATTGTATGGGTTCTGTGATAATGATTAGGGAGGTAGTGTGGATGACTTGAAGAGCACATCTAGCTATACTTTTACACTAGGGACTGGTGTATTCTCTTGGGTGTCTAAAAAGCAGAAATCAGTTGCACTATCAACAGCAGAGGCTGAGTATGTGTCAGCTTCAATTGCAACTTCTCAAGGAGTGTGGCTAAGAATAATTATGCAAGACTTTGTTGAGAAACAAGAATCAGCAACTCTTATCTTTTGTGACAACAAGTCAGCTATTGCCATGATCAAGAATCCTGTCTGTCATGGAAAATCAAAACATATTGCTCTGAAGCATCACTACATCAGAGGTGTTGTGGAAGACAATGAAGTGGATGTGGTTTACTACAAGACAGAAGATCAAGTTGCTGATATCTTCACCAAGGCATTACCAAAGGACATATTCATATACCTAATAAAACTTTTGGGAGTGAAGCAGCGAAGCATTAAGAGGGAGTGTTAAAGTTAATCCTTTGCTTTAAAGTTAATCCTTTTATGTAATATGAAATGTTTTGGGTCACTAATCTTTTGCCACATGCATGGCTAAGATCTTTTGTAAAATGGCTGACTAATTGCCTTTTTAGCTATCCCATTTCCTAAAAATCAATATCAGAAAATATCTTTGTGAGAATGAGCTCTCTGCCCTCTGTTTCCCATCTGTTCTCTGCCTCTATTTCTTGCAGCAAGCTACTACTCATATTTGTCAAATATTGCTTCATCTTTCTAGTCTCATCCGTGTGTATAGTTTATTGAGATGATAGATTGTCTAAATATCAACAGGAGAGCCCGAATGTATCGGGGATATTGTTTATGACCACTTATCCAAGCTTTTCACTTCAAGCGGGGATCGAGATTGGGGGTTAGTTCTTGACTACCTCGAACCAATGATTTCAGTGGAGATGAATTCTCATGTAGAAAGGCCCATTAAGGTGGAGGAGATTTGCAAAGTTGTCTTTCAAATGGAAGAATCATAGGCCTTTAGGCCTAATTGTTTCCATGGACTATTCTTTCATTCATTCTGGGAAACCATTGCTGAGGATATTCGAGGCTTTGTTCTTAAGTTTGCGAGTAGGATGATAAGTCCTAGAAATCTGAACGCCACCCATATTGTTTTAATTCCAAATACTCAAAGCCCATAATCTGTAGGGCAATTTCACCCTATAAGGCTTCCAAATACTCAAAGCCCAGAATCTGTAAGGCAATTTCACCCTATAAGGCTATGTAACTACTCATATAAACTTTTCTCTAAGATCCTTGCAAATCGCTTGAAACCATGGCTGCGAAATATTATCTCTCCGACTAAGAATGCCTTCGTTGAGGGTAGGCAAATACAAGACAACATAATCATTGCTCACGAGATCTTCCACTTCTTGCAACTCAGGAAGGTGAAAAAGAGTTTTGAATGAGAATTGTTATTTGCACTCCAAAAATCTCATTCTACACTCCAAACTTTCTATATTAGGAAAGAAAAATACACTTGTGAGGAGTGTAGAATGAGATTTTTGGAGTGCCAATATGATCGTATATAGAGGGATTCTTGCACATGAAGATTGATATGTCCGAATGAGATTTAATCCATGATGGATTGATATGGTGATGGGGTGGGTTACAATGTTGAATTTCTCTGTGCTTGTTAATGGTTAATCGGGAAAGAAATTTAAACCGTCTCGGGGGCTGCGGCAAGGAAACCCGTTACTGCCATACTTATTCCTTTTTTTTTAGTGAAGTGCTTGACATGCCCTTAAAATGGGCTTCTGACCGTGGCTTCTTATATTCCATTAAGCTCAATGATATCGAGTATCCTCTCACTCATCACCTTTTGCCGATGACATGTTAATTTTTCTAAAAGCCACACCACAAAACTGCCACAATATTAATTTGATACTCAAGGTCTACTGTAGGGCGTCGGGTCAGAAGGTTAGTGCACAAAAGTCATCGATTGTTTTCAAAGCTAATACGCTGGAGTATGTCTAGAGAGAGATATGCACAATTCTGGGTATGACATAGGTCACAGATCCTGGTCAACACATTAGGATCCCAACAATGTGGGGTCACTCTGTTCGGGTAAGAATGTCGCATGCGGGCGTTCTTAGCTCGAGCACACAGCTCCCCGCGGAGTGGTCACTTTGGTTAACTGTCAGGTTTTCGCTTTGTTCATCGAGCTGCAAAAAGATGACAGAGTTAATTTTGAAATGTGCCTTTGTCGGGCCTTAAATATAGGTCGTGAGGCTCGTAGTCAAAACTAACTTAAGTGCTGAGGCGTGCCACTACCATCTCAGTATGGCAAATGTAAAAAAGTAGATTTAAGCGGATTACTTGCACCCCAAGTTACTCTAACTTCTCATTATCAAAGGATTGTCATGGATGGGTTAAGTCTACATTAGACTTTTTTCTATGCCTTGAGATCAAGGACTTTTGTGTCTTGTATGGTAAAAGGGCAGAGGTCCAGATCTAATCAAGGCATTAAGTGGATTCACTTTCAAGATAGTAAAACCATTTAATTAAAACCAGATATGAAAGTAAGCTGAACTTTGGATCATTGAAAGACCTAAAATGACTTGAATACATACTAGGGAATTCATTACAACACCAGATCTATTAACTAAAAGACAAAACAAAGGGAATCGGGCAAGATTAAACCTTGTCGGGCAAGGCTGGACCTTTCGCTATTTCTTTTCTTTGCCACTACAGGGATTTGAGGGTTTCAAGGGAGAATGGATGACAAATAAAGTTACACAAGAGAATCGATACTACTGGTGAGTAGCAGAGCTATTAAACTAGACAAAAGATGACTTTTGTGAGGGTTGATCTTGAAAATGATTGAGGTTGAGGGCTGACTACATCTTCGTATGCAAATCTAGCTTGAGCAGAGTTTGTGTATTTATTTGTTTGATTGGTTGAGTGTCTATGTCTCTTGGCCCTCTTCCTCCTTTTATAGGCAAGTTAGTCTAACTGCTTACAGCTTGGTTCCTGCCCGAAAACAACTGAGGGGTAGTGACTCATCAACAATTTACATACTTTGCCATCCAGAAAGTGCTTTTGGGCTGAGAGTAGGCTGATTTCCATCAAGTGTCTACTTCTTTCAAGCTACTAGCCTTTGCATTTAATGTGGAATCATCATTTTGCCTTAGGCTAGGTGAATAGGTTTGATGATAGGTATTCGGGCAGAACTATGCCTTCTGGGCTCATTTTTTGGGTTTTTCTTCCTTCAGCCCAAAATTCAAATATTAACCCAAATAGTGCCCCCTTCAATCGTTGTTCAGCCTTCAAGCTTCAAGTGCCAATAATGATTTGAACATGCGTCAAACCCTGGCACATTTCACTCGGAACTCGCATTTTCTGACGTAGTGAATGCACACTTGGGTCCCTTCCTCTCCCCGCAAATTCCAATTGTCACCTGGTCCCCTTTATAAAATCCGACTCAATTTCAGCTTCTGGGTTTTTAAAACTGATTGATTCTTCATATTCCCAAAATTTCCTCGAGAAAAACCCTTTCAAAGCCTTCGAATATTTCCCAACTTGTTATGCGATCACTCTCAATTTCCCTTGATCCTTTCTTCCTTTAATTTTTCACCATGATATCTGAAGCTCTATGAGCCTAACTTATTCTTCCATGTTTATTGAAGGGATCACTATTAAGTTCTTCCCTCTTGATGGTCTTCATCGTTCTCGAGTAACTTTTTTTTCTAGATTTTTTTCTAGAGACGAAGGATTGAATCCCTTAAGATCGGCATGGTATTCTCTAACCTTTTTTTTTATAGGAAACAATGTGCCTAAGGAACAATCACTGAGATTAACAACTTCCGTCAGGTACTTTGCTCACTTTAAGCCTGTTGAAACCTTACAGGCTAATCGAGTAATCACCACTTTACCTGCTGCCCCTATAAGTCAGACTTCACCATGACCTCCATAAGGGTATGTTCCGGGGCCAGTCATCAAGCTTTTATTGGCCGCACAATTCGATCGGGTTTTATGGATGAAGATGCAGGAAAATCACAAAAGTTGGAACATTATTTGGAAATGGTTGAGCAAAAATGTACAACCCCTATTCTAGGATCTGTACTAGTATGAAGCCATTGAAGATGTAACCTTTATTTTTCACTCAAATGAATAAGATTTTCTCAGATTGCTTTATCTTGTATTTTTCTTGTGGTTTACGTATGATGAATGTCTTTTACACCTCAGGCTTTGCTTATTCTTCTTCTATGTAGCAGCCTCTAACATCCCATAAGGTTGGGTGATATCTTTTTAAGAACTTAACATTGATTGGATGCTTTTGTAATACTCTATCCACATCCGCCAAGTAATATCTGCCATTGCCTAATACCTGATTAACAATAAAAAGGGCTTCCCAAGTCAGGCTCCACTTCCCGAAGCCCTTAATTTGTGTTCCTAAAGGGAGGATTGTTTTCCAAACTATCTCTCATTCTTTGAAATTCTTCAATTTTACCCTTTTATTGTATGCTCAGGCAACAGCTTCTTTTCCTTCTCGAATCTTGTTTAAAGCTTCAATTCTGGCTACATCAAGATCCTTAATCTTTTGACACATAGCTTGTACATACTCTTCACTGTGTAGCCCGAACTAATTCTGAATTCTGACCGAACTCACATTAATCTCCATGGGAATCACAACATCTTGCCCGAAGGTCAAAGCGTAAGGGGTTGTTCCAGTTGCCATCCTTTTGGACATCCTATATGCCCATAAAGTTTCCCCCAACCTCTCATGCCATTTTTCTGGGTTCTCGGCTACCGTTCTTTTGATGATACTCACTAGAATCTTGTTACTGGTCTTCGCTTGCCCGTTTGACTGAGGGTAATAAGGACTAGATTGAATCATCTTTATTCTAAACTTGTCGGGAAACCCTTCTACTTCTTTTGAAATAAAAGATGGTCCACGATCTGTGACAATTACCTCGGGCACCCCATATCTGTGCAAAATTTTGGTTTCAATAAACTTCTTAACCATGGTCGAAGTAATATTCTTGACAACTGAAGCCTCCACCCATTTGGTGAAGTAATCTGTGGCCACAATTATGAATGTGTGTCATTTACTAGAAGCTGAATGAATCTGCCCAATGAAGTCCATTGCCCATCCTCTAAAGGGCCAAGGTTTGACCACAGGGTTCAAAGGCATCGAAGGCACATGTTGGAATGGCCCATGTCTTTGGCATTCTTCACATCCTCGGGCATAATCTTTGCAATCTTTCTCCATCTTGGGCAAAAAATAACCATATCTCCCAAGCAACCACCTCATTTTGGTTCCAACTTAATGACCTCCACAGATTCCCTCATACACCTCGGCCATGACTCTCATAGACTTTTCCTGGCCTAGGCATTTTAACATCAACCCGTCTGAAGTCATCCTTAGTAGATTTTCTTCCCACAAACGTACTTAGTTGCTTGTTGTCTATCCTTCTTACTTATGGGGAATGAAGGATCTTTTAAATACCGAAGGACATGTGTCCTCCAGTATTTGGCTTCCATTTCTTTAATCATTACATTTAGGCTAAATCCCCTATCCAAGATGGAAGGGAGATTTCTTTGGACTTCTATGTCTCTTTCAAACTTCCTTTCTTGGATCGGTGCTCCTGAGGTCAATTGTGCCATCTCATCGGCAATCGTATTTGCTTCTCTAGGTATATGGCTAGCTGATATTTCTGTGCCCCAATAGCTCAATAATTGGGTGGCTACCAAGTAATAACTGGCCATGGTGATGTGCCTGCATTTATACTCCCCATTTAATTGATTGATTACCAATTATGAGTCACCAAACACTTCAACTTCAGTTGCCCCCAATTTTATCAAAATTTCTAGGCCAATATCAAGTTTTCATACTCTGCCCAATTGTTGGTAGTTTCTTAATAATCCAGGAATAATGAATAACCATGGTGAGTACTTCTAGGATAAATAATAACGATCCCAGCTCCAGCAGCATTTTGGGTACAAGATCCATCAAAATACAACTTCCAGAGGATAACCCAAAGGCTAGATATCATTTCTAGCTCCTGCTGAATCCATTCATCTCTGCCCGATATGGCTTTGCTTGGTAGGATTAAGATGTTAGCCACTTTTAAGGTTCCTAAGATGTTGATTATTTCTTCTTGGGACTTTTGATACTCTGCTAAAAAGTCTGCAATTGCCTGCCTTTTGACTGCCCTCTGAGGTACATACTGGAAACTGAATTCGGACAATGCTAAAATCCACTTCCCAACTCTTCCTGTTAACATAGGTTTCGCAAGCATGTATTTGATCACATCGGTCTTGGCGATGATGTGGATGTGGCAAGGTAACATGTAATGCCTTAACTTGCATGCAGTAAAGTACAAAGCCAAACATAGTTTCTCCACTGAGGTATATCTTGTCTCCACCTCAGTAAGGATTCTATTGAGGTAGTATACGACTTGTTCCTTTCCGCCTTCGTTGTTTTGGGCCAGCAAGCTTCCAATTGATTTCTCCGAGGCAGAGATGTAAAGTTTTAATGGCTTTCCCCTTTGAGGTGGCATGAACACTGGCGGAGAGGCTAAGTAAGCTTTTATGTTGTTGAACACTAGTGGCTGAATCTTGCCCATTAAATTAGCAATAAATCTCCTTAGGAAGTTGACTTTTCCTAGCAGCCTTAGCAATTATACCTTATTGGTGGGTGAAAATGATTCCACTATTGCCTGAGCTTTGTTTTTATCAATCTCCACTCCTCTCTGATGAAAGGGAAATCCCAAAAAGTTGCCCGACCTTACTTCAAAAGCACACTTCTTTGGATTCATCTTTAACATGTGGATCCTCATTCTTGTTAAAGCTTGTTTAAGATATACCAAATGTTGTTCATCAGTATTGGATTTTACCACAATATCGTCAATATATACTTTCATGTTATGGCTGATTAGGTCGTGAAAAATGGCATCACCACATATTCATATGCTCTAACATGACCCGAACATCTAAAAGTTATTTTATGTATATCTTCTTTAGCCATTTTTATCTGATTGTATCTTGCATTTCCGTCCATGAAGGACAGAACTTTGTGTTTGGCTATTGCATCTATAGATAAGTCGGCCATTGGCATGGGATATTCATCTTTAGGCGTGGCTCCATTAATGTTTCTATAGTCAACACAACACCTAACTGCTTTAGTTATGGCTTTGAATACATGAACAATGTTGGCCAACCACTCAACAAATTTGACAGGCCTAATAAATCCGACCTTTACCAGTCTTTCGATCTCTTCTTTAACCTTCTCTGATCTCTTTTGAAATTCGTCGTGGTGCTTGCTTGACAAGTTTAAACCCCTCCTTAATAGGTATTCTGTGTTCTACTAAGGTTGGGTCTAAACCTGGCATATCAGTGTAATACCAAGCAAAACAATCTTTGAATTCATGCAAAAGGTTGACAATCCATGTCTGATCTTTAGTTTTTAACAAACCACTGATCCGTATAGGTCTTGGATCTTCCTCCGTCCCTAGATCAATGGTTTCCAAAGGATCTTGTACCTTTGGGGCTGGTTTATCAGGCTCTACACAAAAAAACTCAACCAACTCTAGACTTTCGGGTAAATCTTATGGCCCGTCCAAGTCATATATACACTCAGCCATTTGGATGGTTGCTTCCAACTCTTTCCCAAAATAATCCTCTTTAGTCATCTGGCTACTTAAGGTTTCTCTGCTCTAGTCATTTTCTTCTTTGGCTAAGCTTTCCCTTTCCTGTTTTTTCACTATCCCATATACCAATAGTCTTTTTATCAAGGACCTGACTGCGATCACTTGGTCCTTCCTTTTCTGCTCTGACATTTAAGGTGTTGGGGAGTTTGGATAATATAAGGCCGATCCTATTCTTCCCATGTAAGAACTAGCCCTTGTTCCAAAAGCTTTTGGGCCGTCACCTTGGTTGGGCAGCCGTTCTTATCAGTTCCTGAACATTGAAGAATCCCAATACTGGGATTATAGAAGTTGGCTTCTTCAACGTTGGTTGTAAGGAGAAATGGCCGTGATTCGGCCTCTACCATCTTCTAGAATCCAAGTCCTGCTTCTCTTTCCTCATGGTAGATGGCCACTTGTTGGTGTAAGGTAAATGGCACAGAGACTCTAATGAATCCAATCTCTGCCTAGTAAAGCTTCATAAGTGGAAGTGCTGTCCATAACAAAAAAGGCCAACATAATTTGTTTTGATCATAAATCCACCTCTAACGGCCGTATCCTATGCATCTTGGTGATAGCTTCGGAGAAACTAGAAACTGTAAGATCGGTGGGAATAAGATCCTTTTCATTCCTACACATCTTCTTCATCTGCTTGTATAACAGCACATTAATTGCGGCCCTACCGTTGATCAAGACCCTCTTGAAAGGTACTTCATCCAGGTGTGCATGTACATATATGGGCTTGAGATGGTTGGCCAAGCTTGAACTCAGGCGGACAAAAACCATTTTGTCCCAGTATATCCTTTCAGGCTTTCTTATTGATGGTTCAGGTAATCCAGTTTGGTTAGGTTCTCCTTGTCCCGTATCCTCAACACTAACATGCGACATCATGGTTCTGTCACCAGGTAATCATCTTCCATGATGGGAGGTTAATCATGCGCGGCGCGAAACATGGCTGATAAAACATATGTCATGTTTACATGGAAGTCACTGGGTCCAGGTACATCTCTTTCCTAGCCCCTTATGTGATTTATAAACCCATCTAACCAGGCTTGTGCTTCTTCTGGCAATATTAATTCAGGGACCGCCTCCTCTCGAGTTATGCTGAAGTTCTGCACCTGCACTAGGCTCTCACAGAGTGTATCAACCAACAATGGTGAGGGTATCCCTCTCTCAGGCGAGATTATTCCGAAATAGCTTGGTTATGGATGTTGGTATCATTATCATATCTTCCTGAGCTCTTCTTAGGATCCTATATTTTCTCGGGTGAAGGCTCGATGGTGCATGGTCTCATTCATCTTCAGTCTTGCTACTGGCTTTCTCTACCTCCTTCTTGGTTCTTCAGTGGATTGATTCTTTCTTTCAATGGGTACCTTGTTTACCTCCCCATTTTTAAAGGTCTCTGAGGTGGTAGGGACCTTGAATAAGTTCTTGTGGGCTTTATGTTGCCTTTGGACTCTCCTGATCATGGAAGTTTCCATCTCTTTAACGGGTTTTCCATCATTTCCCACTATATACCATCTCCACCTTAGTTGGGCAACATTCTTTTTTGTGATTGGGTTCACTGTCTTTTCTTTTATTCTAACATCACTGGCATAACTTGGTTGAGGTGGCCTTACGTCTACCTACCTTGGTGTTTCGACCTTCTTGTCCTCTACTTCTTTTGAAGCTTCATAGTTTCTGAATACTTCTAACAAGTTCTTTGGTTGAGAGTCTCCTCCTAACCTCTGGAAGACGCTCCGAGAGGTTTCCTTTTTTACTGCCCGCGTGATATCTCTGTGGGATTCCTGCTCTTTTTTTCCTCTCCTCTTGATCAATTCCTGATCGATGATGGCTCCTGCAGCTGGTACTTCAGGCTCGCACTCACATTGACATTTATTGCACAAAACCACCCCTTTGATTATTGCTGCCTTAGGCTTTTCAAGCAACTTGATAGCTTCTTCTGTCGGCCTATCAATTTGTTATCTTCTTACTTCCTCGGTAGCTTTTTCTTTCCCTTTCTCTGCCCACGTTAAATTGATCATGTTTAAGTGGGCTTGTGGAAAAGGATCAACACCTATTACTGCATTAGTTTGAGATTCTCCCAATGTTTGCATTATTTCTAGCTCGTATTGCCCTATGTTATTCAATGAGAACGACAAGGGGTCACACAACTTGGGCTTCTTGATCTTATTCAAAGGTAACTGGCTGGCTCCGGTTTCTTCCTCATTCTTTTCCTTATCCCCTTTTTCTTTTAGTAAAGGGAATAAGGAAACAGCTGGTTCATTCATAGGGCTAAACTGGTTTGCTACCCTTCCAACATTATCATCTTCTGGAGTAGAGTGCTCCAGATCTGACCTTCTTTGCGGATTCATGGAACATCCTTTGTCCATTTCTTCTTTAGCTCCCCCAAAGTTTCTCTCCATATTTAGATAACTCTTCTCCAGGCTTTTCAAGGTAGCCATCAGGGTAGTCTGTAGATGTTCTTTTGTAACTTTTCCTTTTGACTTCTCAGAAGAAGTCGGGCTTTCCGTTAAGACATGTCCTTGCAAGTCTTCGGGGAGATTTATCATACGGGATCTTGGTGTGTAATGGGATGATTTATGTTTTGCTCCTTACCTGAAGGTTTGTTCCTTCCTTCGCCTTCTTGGCATACAAGATTTGATCCCACCAGGCGTGCCAAAACTATGTTCAGGCAAGAATGTCGCATGTGGCCGTTCCTGGCTCGAGCACACAGCTCCTCGCGGAGTTGACACTTTAGTTGACTGTCGGGTTCTCGCTTTGTTCGTCGAGCTGCAAGAAAATGATAGAGTTAATTCTGAAAAGTGTCTTTGTCGGGCCTTAAGTATAGGTTGTGAGGCTCGCAGTCAAAACTAACTTAAGTGTTGAGGCGTGCCACTGCCATCTCAGTATGGCAGATGTAAAATAAGTAGATTTAAGCCGATTACTTGCACCCCAAGTTACTCTAACTTCTCATTATCAAAGGATTGTCGTGGATGGGTTAAGTCCACATTAGACTTTTTTCTATGCCTTGAGATCAATGACTTTTATGTATCTTGTATGATAAAAGGGCAGAGGTCAAAATCTAATCAAAGCATTAAGTGGATTCACTCTTAAGATAGTAAAACCATTTAATTAAAACCAGATTTGAAAGTAAGCTGAACTTTGAATGATTGAAAGACCTAAAATGATTTGAATACATACTAGGGAATTCATTACAACACTAGATCTATTAACTAAAAGACAAAACAAAGGGAATCAGGCAAGATTGAACCTTGTCGGGCAAGGTTGGACCTTTCGCCATTTCTTTTCTTTGCCACTACAGTGATCTGAGGGTTTCAAGGGAGAATGGATGACAAATAAAGTTACACAAGAGAATTGACACTACTGGTGAGCAGCAGAGCTATTAAACTAGACAAAAGATGACTTTTGTGAGGGTTGATCCTGAAAATGATTGAGGTTGGAGGCTGACTACAACTCCGTATGCAAATCTGGCTTGAGCAGAGTTTGTGTATTTGTTTGTTTAATTGGTTGTGTGTCTATGTCTCTAGGTCCTCTTCCTCTTTTTATAGTCGAGTTAGCTTAACTGCTTGCAGCTTGGTTCTTGCTCGAAAACAATTGGAGGGTAGTGACTCATCAGCAATTTACGTACTCTGCCATCCAGAAAATGCTTTTGGGCTGAGAGTAGGCTAATTTCCATCAAGTGTCACTTCTTTCAAGCTACTAGCCTTTGCATTTAATGTGGAATCATCATTTTGCCTTGGGCTAAGCGAATGGGTTTGATGATGGGTCTTCGGGCAGAACCATGCCTTCTGGGATCATTTTTTAGGCTTCTCTTCCTTCAGCCCAAAGTTCAAATATTAACCCAAACACACTCCAAACTAGCAGTGCTTGCCTTCATTAAGGAACGTGTATTGGCAAAGATCCAGGGTTGGAAGCAAACATTTTTCTCACATAGCAGGGCGTGAAGTTCTTATCAAAGCAATTGTACAAGCCATCCCGGCATACCTTACGAACATTTTCAGATTTCCAGATACTCTTTGTCGGGAGATTGACTTTGCTGTGGCACAGTTCTGGTTGGGCCAAAAAGAAGAGGAGCGGAAGATCCATTGGGTGAACTAGGAGAATTTAGGAATGGGTAAACGGGATAGTGGCATGGGTTTTAGGAACCTTGGTGAATTTAATTTGACTACTCTGGGTAAGCAGTGTTGGAGACTTATCAATGAGCCCAACTCGCATTGGGCTCAAGTGCTCATTTCCTAATTGCTCATTCTTGGAGGCAAAGCGTGGAAGTCGGGCATCTTAGGCTTGGGCTAGTCTCTTGGCAAGAAGAGAGGTTATTGACGCAGGATCTCATTGGCAGATTATGAGTGGGGGACCAAACGATGTCGTGGGTGGATCGATGGATCCTTTCATTTACCCTAGGCCACCCAACCCCCCGATTGGGCGCAAATAATGACCGTAAACAACTGTCTCTTCCATCATTTGTCTGAACTCTCGTTGTTGGTAGATCAACTCCATTAATGGTGCTATGTCAGAGGGTGATTAATCAGTGATACTCCTATCAGGGATGGTGCTAGGAGGGATGGGCTTATCTGGCCGGCGGATCAGCGAGGGCAGGATACGGTTGAATCCGAATACCATTGGATTCATAGTCAGACATGCCAGACCCGGTAACAACGACCGTCATCATCTATGCTTATCAATCCCTTGGTGTGGAAAGCTATTTGGTATGTTGATGTCCCCCCAAAGATAAAACATTTTCTCTTACAGGTTCTGAATTGAGCAACTGCCACAAAGCTTGAGCTCTTTCACAGATAATGTGGTTCATCTTATCTCTGCCTTTTTTGTTATCTCCATGAGGAATCGATTGAACGTGCCTTATTAATATGTCGTGGTTTGAACATGTCTGGTTTTAGGGGTCCTTTAGGTTATCGTGTCACTCGAGATTCTGTAACCCCATTCCATGTTTGGCTGCTGCACATGTACGAATGGGTCTCTGGGAGTAGGGAGGACCGGATGCACTCCATGGCTTTGATTGCATTCACTTTCTGGAACGGTGCAACACTATTTTAAACCACAAATTGCCATCTCTCCACCAAACTTTGCTCACAATTTCTGCTACTACCACGTCGCTCTTCAATGCTCGTGTTGTGAGATCAGGGGGAATTGCCTGGGGGCAGGTTGGCTTTTCTCCTAATGTTTTTTGGTATCCTCTTCCGTAAGACTCTATTAAGATCAACGTGGATGCAAGCTGGCGAACGTCCAGTAATCAAGGTCATGTTGGGCTAGTAGTGTAGGACTCTGATTCTTGTTGCCTGGTTGTTCGAAGAAGAGCAATTAAAGCCCCGAGCATTGGAGCGGTCGAAGCTCTTGGTATTTTGGAAGGGTGTTTGCTTGCTCAACTTCGGGGATTTCAAATGTAATTGTGGAATCGGATTCCAAATAAGTAATTTCATGGGTGAATGGATGTTTTGAGAAATGTAGCTGGGATGTGTTCCCAACGGTGTGCAAGATACGACAGCTGGAGGGTGCCTTCCACGCATGTGTTTGGTCTTGGATCCCAAGATCGGCAAACAATGTGATAGACTTTGTTGTGTCGCATGTTGGCGCGGAGATGTGCGAATTGGTTAAGTTAATGGGTAAGTTAATTGGTTAAGATCGGCAAACAATGTGACGGACTTTGTTGCGTCGCATGTTAGCTCAAATCCATTACCCCTTAGTATAAAATAGCATTGCACCAAAACTTAAGTTAATGGGTAAGTGAATTTTAACTCAAGTGCTTAAGAATGACTAACGATGTACTAATGGTCAATTATTCGATTCCATCACATTGGCTAGAGCGGACATGCTCCCGCTATGCACCTAGTTTATAGCTTTGCTCTCCATAATTTAAATTAGTTGAAAGTAACATATGCTTGTATGGAAAGGAAAAAAAAAAACCCCTTCCAATTAATTTATAGTATACCTTTCCCAATTTTCCATTAGTATTGTGATAAGGGTGACAAATAAATTGCAAAGGAAGTAAAGGAAAATAGTTCCATGATTATGTTTTGGACTAACATATTAGTTTCATGCTGCCACTACTACGATCCAATGATATTTCTCTTCATTTGTAAGTGAGAGGTTTCTCGCCAAAAACAAATTTGAACCACAGTATTGCAAGCCTATTGTGAGACTTAACTCACTCCTTTTCCCTTAATGTAGATAATACCGTTTGTTCAAAAAAAAAAAACACATATAAGTTCCATGCTGAGTAGCGGAAAAAGACTTGTTTCTTTGGCAACGGCCCAACAAATAAAACAAGGAACCCCCCCCCCAGAGGACCCATTAGCAAGCATGAGCATCCAGTTACAGCATTCAATGAATTCTGGAGGGTGCCTGTCTTCTAATTCTTGTTCCACCAAGGATAAACAGAAGAGGCTAGCTAACTGATATTCAACTTATATTACTAGTTTAAGAAAATCCGACTCGGAGATGTCATAGTTTAGGTGATCCGAACAACTACGTTGACTAAATATGAACAAAGACCTCTCGGGTTCATCGGATAAGCAAAATTGTTGCTTAAACATCGGTAGAAGGTAATGCCATAAGAAAATGGTCATCACCTGATTTTTGAATAGTGATCCATAAACACCGGAGAAATCTTGAAACGCAACTGCAATTGCATAATATTTACTTTGAAGATCTTACTGATAAATATTTCACTATTGAGTAGAGCAGTATAACAGTGCCATTTTGAACTCAGTTGAACATGTCACCAGACGAAATACTACCTTCTATAAACTTAACCTTGGCGATAGCATATGAATGTTATCACAAATCCTTCTCTGCAAATCGCTTGCCCTGAAATAGTTCAAAGATGCGTAAATATTTCTTTGCACAAAGCTCAGTAAAGGATACAAACGAGAAACCAGGTTAGTGAGTGTGTGCAGTGCAGCCAAGTTTACCATACTGAACCGTTTTCAAATTACAAGGCTTCCTCTTTGATATCCAAACTGTTGGGACGTTTGAGTTCCAGCAATTGCAAACAACTATTTATTAAGTTAGCCCGGTCAAATAACTGTCCACCTGGGGAGAGAAGGTACATGACATCTGAAGCAGAAGATTTGAGTCTCAAGTTTATTAAGAATAGAGAAATATTGGAAAATTCGAGGGTGTTAAAATACGTGAGAGATGGAAATGAGATGAATGAACCTAATTTGGCAAGATTCTCTCATGTGATGGATAAGTAGAAACAAAACGGAGTTCTCGCATTCATAAGTTTTCTAAGACTCCCACTACATTTGTTAAAAGAGGTCTGGAATTATTCACTTCCTTCTGTTTCCATCCATCAAGCAAACAGGGTAGAAATACTTCATCCGACGACTCAGTAAGTTATATTGGAAGGTGGATAAAGCTGTGATGAAGTTCTTTTGCAATGTAAAAAAAAATACTACTAGATGACCTTACCTCAACAAAATTGCAAAATTTACTGCCACTGTGGTCCATTCGCATGGAACAGAAAAGCCTCATAAATTAGAAGAGTCCCAGCTGGCATACACGGCATCAATGATTTTCTCATGTAGTGTGGCCCCAGAACAAACAACTATGCCCCTGTCAAGTTCCTCTAAGTACGGTCCCTTTGAGAAGTCCAGGGGACGCCCTCCAGCATCAGTTACCACACCTCCGGCCTCTTCTACAATGACAAGACCAGCAGCATGATCCCATATCTTCTCCTTGTATCCAGTCCTTGCAAACTTCATGAATAGCTCAGCATCTCCTCGAGCTATGGCTGCATATTTCACCATGCTATAGACACGCAGGGGCTGATTTCTACCTTATGATATGAAAGGAAAATATCAAATTAGAGCACAAGTAAAACTATAGTTGCCAGTATCTTCCTACCCCAGTAAAAAAGACGTGCAAGGTGGCAAGGTGGCTTTGAGATTCACATCATTTACCAACCAGAGAAAGATAAGAAACTCAACGGAGAAGGTACCATTGATAACAACGAAAAGGAATTAAAATTAGGATTTCCAGTAACTCATTTTTAATCTTAATTGACCATCAATCACAATGCCTTGTACTTAAAAAAACATATCATTAAGCAATTGCCTCAAAGAAAAGCAAGGTAACTATTAAAAAATTCCAAATAACAGGCAATACATATACTTGTTCTTATAATCTCTTACTCCCTATCTAATTTCTCAGAACTTGAAAATAGGACCATGAAACAGAAGAAACAAGCAACAGCAGGACAACAACCTAGGCAATACTTGTGATAAAAAATCACCCATATCATTAAAACAGTATGCTAGGTTTTTATAATGAAATGTCGTCAACCTGGAAATATCTCTTTATTATACCTCTTATATGTAATTAAAAAGAAACTAGAAAAGGGAAGTGCTCCTATACTTGATAACTCATTTCACTCTTCTGTTTGCAGTTTTCTCCTCCCATTACTCTTCCACCTTTTTCATTAAGTCCTGGTTTCATTTGTTAGAACAACGACCATCCAAGTGGGTGCATAGAAATACATAAGTAAATAAATGTACCTAAGCCCTACGCTGTGAGCAAGTCCTGCTGTGAAGGAGTGGTCTGAATTTGCTCTCTCGACAGGTTCACAACAAGTAGCCAGCGCGGGGTCATCGATGGAAGAAACCTGAATAAGTCTTGCAGAATTTGGCCACACAAACTTCTTATCCCCACGGATTGGTGGCTGCATCCATGCTTTACCACTGCCTCTCCTCGCATACATCACACAACCTCTTTCCCACGTATCCTCAGAAGGGGGAGACAACTTTGACATGGCTTCATGGTACTGATAATGATAACTGAGCAATTCTTTATTCATTGGGTAATTAGGGCACCCAAGTACTCCAATAACAACTTTTCCATCCTCAATCAATGCTAAAGCTACAGCGTATTGATCACCACGCACAAACCCTAGTGTTCCGTCAACAGGATCAAGTACCCAATGTTTTCCTTTGGGGCCTCCCACTGAGTTGCATCGGCTGATAGCCTCAAGAACTTGAGAGGTGTTGAGGGATTTTGGTGGACTTTTAAGACCATATTTGGGGGCTCCAGCTAAGCATTCATTAACAGTGTTCACAACAGCTTCCAGCAAACCTGCTGAGTCAGCCTGAGAGAGAGTTTGTACATCTTCTTCAGCAATAATGGATACATTCTGACTTCCAAAGAATTCAGACAGTATCCAGCTAACAGTTGCTTGCACACTCCAATCTGTTCATGCACAATGTCAATCGAATTAGCACAACTTCATAGAAGAGCACCAACCTGTTTCCGGAGCGTAAAAGTTCTTGTAAGGATATTAAACCAACTTACAGTAAATAAAGGAAATCATCATAATAAAGGGTAAAGATAAAACAAAATCCCTTCTTATCTGAAGCTTATACATTCTCCAACTATGATCATATAATGAAGGACGTAAACTTTTGTGGCTCATACGTGTTTTATTAAGCTTAACAACGATAAGCAACATATCGCCTACCAACAAACTATGTTGTAGGCCTTAATTTTCTTGATAGTGTGGTAGCAGCTAAAAGGTTATCTTAGCCTCAAATTGGTACTATCATCTACTAGAAGAAAGTAACCATTCTTCGGACAATGAAACGAGATATTTCAAATTTTATGCAAGACACAAAAGAAACTAAACAGGTGTTCCCCTGCATTTCTATAAAAGATGATAATTGTGTTTTCACATAATGCTCTTACACAATCTATAAGTTGTACTTGAAAAATACTCCACCCCCATCCCCGTATTAACTTTAAAAGACAAATGTGTACTAATTAGCCGACAGAAATCATGCTCCATGTACTAAATGCTCTCATAACTATCTTTTGCATTTCAAGAACATACCATCAGACTCTTCCCCAGCAAAGTTCATCTACTGGTCAATCCCTCTTACTTAAATAGGGCTTGAATAAGAAGATTCTGGTCCGTCCCACACTAAGCGAAAAACCTACTCCATAACGATGCAAAAAAACCTCTAAGACAATGCACCTAATATCAAGTACCTAAATACATCAAGGACCTATATATATAGTCCTTAAAAATAAAACTTGCGTTGTCCTGATATTTCGAAAATTCGTTCATCGTAACTTGTAAACATAGATAGAGTATCATTATCAACTTAACTAGAAGGCAAACCAATTCAAGAGCTACTAAATACATGACCCCGTATCGCGGAACCCGCAGCGATTGATTCAACCTTAACACTATCTAGCAAAGGTACTACATTGCACTAGTTTGCCAAAATTAAGGAACACACAAACAGATAAACAGCAGAACATTTCTCAAATCCATTTCTCTCGACGCCAAAAACTTTAACAATCCCACCACCAAAAACCTCCGAAATCAAAGGAAAGATAACCAGATAACGAACTTTCAATTCATAGTACCTGCGACAGTCACAGGAGAATCATCGTCCTTGGACTTAACGAGGCCACTGCCACCTGACACCAAACCCTCCTGCAGCCTCTGACACAGAGCGCACGCCATGTGAACCACTCTCACCGCCACATCCAGCTCCTCACCGTATTTCTCGCCCTCCATTCCTCAATTCCAACAACTTCCGACAACACCCAGATGGAGATAATTCAAAAACGAGGAGAAAGTATCAATCTTTGAGGTAACAACCTGGGGACTCGTGCAAATTACGGTTCCTATGTTCTTGGGTTGGTAATTTTTGAGGTTTTTTTGTGTGCTCTGCAATGGCAATGGCAATGGCAATGGCATTCAGAGATGCAGTACCTTTTCGTAAGTCAAAAAATTGGGGTTCTTTTGTTTGTGTTGTGGAATTTTCGCTGGTGGCATTTGTGTTTTGTGGGATTTGTGTGTTTGGGTGGAAGGATAGTAGTAAAAAAGCGCATGGAGAATGATAGTGTCGCAAAAGGTTCCGTTTTTATTGTTAGGGTCCATTCTGGAGGCTTTTAATATGACCACACCTGTTTCTTTCTTTCACAAGCTTTGCTTCTTTTTTCTTTCTTACTTTTGTGTGTATGTGGCGAACTGTGTGTGGGGCGATGCGGAAACTTGTATGAAACGAGTTCACCTATATCTCAAAGCTACTGTAAGAAATCTGAGTTGTTTCCTTAAGATGAGGTGTTGGGCTTCTGGCCTTAAAGACAATAAAAACATAAGGTGGTGGGCTGTAATAATTTAGAGTAAGCCCATCAAGTTTTAAGGAATAGTTTGATCTATCCTAACAAAATATAATTAAAATTGATGTGAGCTAAGTTAGTTGGTTAAGTCTTTTGAGCCTTTTTATTATAATTATAAGTTATTATTGAGAGTTAATCCCACATTGGAGAAATAAGGGATCTTGCATGTATTTATAAGTTGAGCTACTTCCTATATTGTCAATTAATTTTATGGGAAAACCTCAACTTTCTCCATGGTATTGGAGCAGGTTGTTTCATATGGTCCACGTCACTGGATTGACCATGTCCTAGGCTTTAAGGTTTGCCACACATGAGGGTCGTGTTGAGAGTTAATCTGACATCGAAAAAAGAAAGGATCTTGCATGTGTTTATAAATAAGTAATTAAGTTACTGTCCATATTGTCAATTAGTTTTATGGTGGAACTTCAACTTTCTTCAGTTATGAAATAGTATTAAAAGTTGAAGGGGCTTGCATTATGAGCATGTATTTTATGCATAAGTCATGTTTTCTTGTCACTTAATAACCAATGATGCAGTCATCTATATATACATTTAATATCAAAGATTAATATGAAAATATAAAAACACATTCATCTAATATAAACTTTGAAGGACGCATATCCTCTCTCTGGAGCAAAAGAAACACGTCAAAATTTCCCAACAGCTATTCTCTCCCTTTGTCCCGATCTCCTTCTCCTCTCACCACCTTGATCAGATCTGCATCTCTATGGTGAACACGACCATGGATTGGTATGAAGCTTTAGGCCTCTACTCATCTCTTTTTTTTTTCTTCTAAGCAAAATCCAATTCTCCATGTATTGGGAAAGCAAAGAAAACATGAAAGATTTCATTGAGGCTTTTTAAGAAGGGTGAGAGCAGAAGGGTGAGCGAGCCAAACGCGTCATGGGAGACAGCATGGGTGAACGGTTTAAAATTGTTTGGTCTAGAGGGTCCCAAAAAAATTGCTCCAAGGATCCAACTTTTAATATTAAACCTAATGATAAATGATCATTATTTTTCAGAGTTTTAACGAAACATTTATGGTACTGTTCATTTTTAACGAAAAACCATATTTTTATCTTTCTCTGATATTATTCACTACATATTTATTTATTATTTTTTATTAAAATTAATTTTTTTTTTTTTAACTTTCATTAATTTTTCTTAATTTTTTTGGACGGTAGGTGATGAGGGTTTTTGCGTGGCCTAAAATTATAACCGAGCCCAACCCGTGTGATATTTTGCCTACTCAACGATGACAACCGTAGCCCATCGACTAAAACGCTGCCGTCGCACCTAAAATTTCAAAAGCAAGGCTAGGGCACACGCATCATCATCGTCTTCTCCTCCATCGCTCCCACCCGATCTTTTCACATCCCCCCTCTCCGGTGATTCATCTCCTCCATGGCTGCCGTCGTTTCCGCCAAGTGAGTTACCATCGCCTCCGTCAGCCGATTTCTCTGAAATTGTTAGCATTTTTGTCAGAATCCGACGATGGGGACTCGAGAGGTATACGAACAGAAGCTGAGGAGCGGGAACCTGCACCACGATCCCACCATGAATCCGGGCCTCGGCACCCCTCGCTGCCCTCGTTGCCTCTCTCTCCTCGACCGCGATTCCGTACAAACCCCCATAACCTAACTCTTTTGGTGATTTGATTTAATGGATTTTACAGTTGGAAATTGATTTGAATCTATTTTGTTTGCTGTTCAGGAAAAAGGAGAATGGACCATCACCCCTGTTCTTCACGATGCCACTGCTGTTGTAAGTTTCTCTCTTTTTCAGCTACCCATTTGAGCTCAAGTTTATTTCTTTGTGTAGCAATTGGGTTTTGTTGTGAATTTTAAATATTGTTGATATCGACTTTATCTCTCTGTGAGGGGCCAAAATTCTTGAAGAATTGGGCATGAATCCACTTGCTTATAGTTGGTTCATCTGGTAGGAGTAGAACCCAACTTCAGTTGCGTTGTTAGCGTTATTGGTCTAGGTGTATGTATGAGGATCATGTTTGCGTGTATGTTTACATCATTTAGGTATTGAACTGTTTGATCTTAACAATGATTCTTTGTTAGTTATTATGTAATTGGTTGTTGTTAGTTCCGAATTTGTATCATATAATCTGCATCACAAAATGCTGTCAAACTTGAAGATTGGGTATAAATCTCCTGTTAATTGTTGATTCATATGATAGATTATATAACCCAATATCAGTTGCGTTGTTAGGGTGGAGCTGCATGTACAAAGATCATGTTTGAGTGTATGTTTATGATAGTGATTTGGACGTAGCTTGATATACGAGTGATTAAACCTCTCCATTATTGTGTGTATGAATAGGCTGGCTCAGGTATTGGAGGAATGCTTAGTGCAATCCATAGCTTTAATACAGGTATGTACGTTTCCCTTTGTCTTTACAAAGTATATGCTTTCATATGCAGATTTCTTAGTGTTACTTGATTGCAGGGATCCCGTACCTTCAGAGTCGCTTGAAGGGACCAAAGTGGCTTCCTTTCTTAGTTGGGGTACATCTCTTCTTCTTGTTATTCACCTTTTATCCTGCAATGCACTTATTGGCATTTATCATTAGAGATTTATATTTTTATGTTCAACAATTAAGCTCACATTTGTTATTTTCTTCTAAATCATAGCTTCCTCCACTGCTACTGTTTTCGGGTGCCAGTGCTGCATTTGGAGGTAAAAATCCGGCCTTTCTCCACTGGGTTAAAAGAAGTCTATTTTTGGAACATGATAAATGCTTTTGCATTTCTGTTTGTTGTTGCTCTTCCGTTTTTATTTTGATTAAACGGATCACTTGTTTAGCAGCCATGGAATGACTAATTTATTTTAAAAATAGATGTGATTCTCAATTTGTTTGGTTCTAGCAAGTGTATGTAGAGTAGACTAAGCCATGTTCCCTCAATATCTGAGACTCAGCTGAAGTTTTTACCCGATGTTCTTAGTTTCAGTCGCATTTGGTGTTCTTAGGATATTGTAAAAATCAGTATGTGACATTTTCTACGTAGACCACGATGCATGTGTAATTTGAGGGTAGTTAAGAATGCGGAAAAAGGGATTTTGCAATTAAGCTTTTCCTTAAAGTTTTGGATACATGTTTTCCAATTCTCTGTTAATATTGGATTTTGCAGGTTATGCACTTCCAAAGTTTGCTCAACTCACCGTGACATCCTATTATGCTACCTCAAGTGCCTCACATTATGGGATTTCACTTCTCACACGATATATCGAAGAGGCTCACGCTTCCCGCTCTCGGAAAGAAAGGGTCAGATGATTTCTTGCAGGTGTACATATCGAATAATCTGATACAATTTTGTAATTGATGTTATATACGTGTGCTTTGTAGATGCGTGAACTTGTATATGGTTAAGATGTTTCACATCATTGACCACAGTTTTGGTAATTTTTTTTATGATCATATCACATAATCTCATATGAAGGGTTATGCTAACCACCGTCGAAGTAGTTGGTTTGAGCAGTAAGCATCGTCACAAACGTAAGGCCAGTAGAGTTAAAACCTGGAGGTTTTTGCCGCTCTACTTGTACAATGGGGACCTCAAGAATGCGAAGTTGAAAAGATGCAACTCTTATTAACAAAATCCTCTTGTCGCTGCATGGGGACCCCAAACTTTTCTATTTGTTTGAAGATCTTATGGGCCATTTGAGGGGCAAGACACAATCGCCTTTGGAATGACTCGAATGAACCTCCTGACATTATCTATTCCCGCTGCATTTCTTGGTGGCAGCGGGAGTTCAATCGAGTGACTTTATTGCCTGCGGGGTCTAATGGTCCTGCATCTGTCCATGTCAAATGTTGATGGTCAATCGTCGAGCTAATAGTGTGGCTCATCGTCTAGCACGTTTTGCTCTTATTTTGTGAGATCTAATTGTAACTGGTTTGAGGAACCCCATAACCTCATCTCAAATATGATTTTGGAGGAGTCCTTGTTACCGACTACCTTGTTACCTCTCTTTTAATTAATTGAATAGATCGATGTTTTATAAAAAAATTAAAAAAACATTTAAAAAAAATCCTCTTTGTCGATAAAAAAAGGCTAAAGTCACCATTATGCCTATTAAAGGTGAATTCATAATTTGAGAAATGCAAAGGAGATTCTCCGTGAACTTTACGTTACATTATAGTTTAACATTAATTTTTATGCAACATTATAAAATATTGTGTTAAAAGCATGAGACGATAGAGATTCCCACCTTTGATAGTTTCCTTAGCATTTCTCTAATAATTTTGCAATTTACCTATTTTTCCATCAAACCGAATTGCATAGCTTGTTATTATTATTATTTTTTATACCAACGATGGGAACAATGAAATCAAATTTGATACTTCTAAGTGCAAAAGTGAATGTCACTCAGTACTACAGTCTGATAGTATTTCTCTTCGCTTAGAAGTGAGAGGTCTTAGGTTCGAATCTCGTGGATGACGAATTCGATATCAAATTAGGCTGTCAATAGTGCAGCTCAGCCGAACTCCCCCTCCCCTTAGTATAAAAATATAAATGTACTAAAAAAAAGTGCAAAAGTGAATACCCTTAATTGGGCTATAAGTCCTTTGTTTAGTTTATATAGAGAAAATTTGAGCAATAGTCCTTGAACTTTGTTCCAATTGAAGCGTTGGTTTATAAACTAAAAATCTGTGAGTATTGATCACTAAACCTGTTATAATGTGGAGCAATGATCCTTTTTTGCTAACGCCTTTAAAACTTCTATCCAAAAGAAGGATTTTAAGGGGCAAAATGGATGGGGATTAGAAGTAATGAGAATGTGGAAGATTGGGTATGGGATAAACAATCTCCCTTAGAGCAATTCCACCCATAGAGCCCTTCCCCCTGGCAATCCACTATTCAATCCACCCTATTAAACAGTAACTGCCTTAAATGAATAGTAACTACCATTAATGAACAGTAATTGCCATTTACATCTCCACCTTTGGAACCCTTCCCCCTGGCAATAAGCAATTAAAATAATAGTTTTTTTTGTTTGTTTAAATAATAAAAAACCCCCTCCCTCTCTCTCTCTCTCTCTCTCTCTGTGTCTCTCTCTGACACAAAAAAAATAAAAAATTGCAAAGCCCTCGGGCCACAGGCCCGTCGACTCCCCACCCCCCCTTCGCTCGGGCTCCCACCCTCACTCGGGCCCTTCCCCGCTGGAGCTGCTCCCACCGGCCCTCAGGCCCTTTCTCCTCCCCTGTCGCCCGAGCAACCAGCATCCGCTGGAGTTGCTCTTACGCGTTTTCCCTTCCTAGTTTCTCTCAAGACAAAACAAAAATTCCAACCCTAGCCGCCCAGAATCCCAACCCTAGCCATCGGCCTAGCTGTGGCCTAGGGTCGGTGGCAACCCTTCCTCTCCTCCCACTTCTTTCTTCGGGATGTTTCCTAAACCCCCCTTTTGGGTGATTTTTGTTCTGAGCTATGTCTCGATTTGATTTTATGCCTCCGTTTTTCCTTTTTCTTTCAGTGTGTGATTCCAAAAGGCCCTTTTTTCTTACCCTCCATCTTCTCTTCTCGTCCTCCACATATCATCTTTCCCACATCCTCTGTTACAACACATCAGGCCCTCACCTATATCCTCTTCTTCATGTTGGAGACCAGATCTAGTCCATGAACCCGTCCCCATCTGAAAAGCCAATTTTTCATAAGAAAATTTTTGCTTGTGGACGGGATGGTGCCTAGAACCTCGGTTCGGATCTTTGTACCACTATCGTTTACCAGTGTTTTCTCTCACTACATTTTCCTCTCTTGTCCAACAATAACTGCATCCTAGTGCATAACATGTACTAATTTACCAGTGAAATATTATACCCTTCGAATACTACCATTTCCCCTCTATATATCAAATCTATCTCTATCAACATTTACCATGATGCCAATTAAAAACCAATTGCATTTATAGGTCATGCTTCCATGTTTTAAATACGTCTCATGTTTTTCTTCTTATTCTTCTTTTACTTTTTTTTTTTCCATCTTAAGCTTCCATGTTTTAAATATATCTCACCTGTTACCTGTAACTTATGTAAATTAGAGGTCATGATTATTCGTCTGGATTGTAAAGCACTCTCAGTGACACATATTTTATGCAAGATCTAACCGTTGCAAAAATTTACTAGATTCCAATACAAGATCTAATAGTTGATTTGTTTGGATCACTCAGTGGCACGTGTTGAATCCTACATTGGCAATAGAAAAAGAGAAATAATAGTTTAAATATCTTATCCCACTTCAATTAATATCGAGGCATTTTGTGATAAAATCTCACACCTAACGAATTGTGCAGATTGTAATTACCAAATTGGGGACATTATCGTTGTTCTTGGAAGTGAGCATTTGGCCCGTCTCTCTGATAATTCTACATGGTATCAGAGCTAGGGAGTGAACCCGTACCGTACTGCTACGTGATGGGGGGAATTGCTACATGATGGGTGGGTCCCCTGGGCCCTGATCGATGATGGTGGGTCCCTTGACCCCGCGTATGGGGTGAGTTCTCTTGGCTCCACATGATTGTCGATGTGTGGTACTCCTATGTGTGACCCACTAATTGGGTCCCACGTGAGGGGGCGTGTTGAAATGTCCCAAATCGACCGTATCTCTAAGAAAAGAAAATTTTAAATATCCTAAACCCAATTCAACTAATACTGAGGCATTTTGTGATAAAACTCACACTTGACGAATTATGCAGGTGGTATTTATCAAGTTTAGGACGTTATCAGTGTTGTTGGAAGTGGACCATTGGCCTGTCTCTCTGATAATTCTACATGATATTAGAGTTAGGGAATGGCCCCGTATCGTACTACCACGTGATAGGTGGGTCCCCTTGGCTGGGATGATGGTGGGTCCCCTTGGCCAGGATGATGGTGGGTCCCTTGGCACCGCATGCAAGGGTGAGTTCCATTGGCTCCACGTGATTGTCGATGTGTGGAACTTCCTTGTGTGACCCACTAATTGGGTTCCACATGAAGAGGCATGTTGATTCCCACATCGGCTAAAGAAAAAGAGAAATAATAGTTTAAATATCATAACTCCACTTCAATTAATACGAGGCGTTTTGTAATAAAACCTACACTTGACGAATTGTGCAGGTAGTAATTACCAAGTTAGGAACGGTATCGATTTATGTACCATAAATAAATAAAAAAAGAAAAAAAAAGATTGCATGCTTACGTGTTTTACATATATGATATCCCATGCCTTTTTTTCTCTTCTATATTTCATCTGTTGTTGCAACTTACAAGTTGTCCCTCTTCAGAGACCTTATTGATGTGCGTAACTAATACTCCCAACAACATCACCACATAGGGTTTAAACTTTTGGAGAGGGTAGATTGATTGACAATAACTTCCAACTTACAAAACATGAAACAAACAACCAAGACCGACAACTTTTATGGCAATTGGCAAAAAGACAATATATACTCATTGCCCAATTTATTTCACCTGGAAACAAATGTAATCCTTCTGCATGTGCACGTGTTTGTGCTGCCACCTAATATTCTAAATCGACTCGCAGTCACCATATATTCTATTTACATCCAGACACTTTGAAAGTTCTTTTGGTCTCCTATCAGACATCGATCAGTCTAGTTTTCTTTCTTAATTTGTATATCTAAATGTAATTTATTTTTTTTGGAAAATCTTGTGTCTAGATGATTTATATATTAGGACAAAGCAATATCAAGCAGCTAAGATATTGTAGCAAAAACTGAATTGAAGGTCTGTAGTTCAAGTTGTTGAAAGAATTATCAACTCATACGGTTCATACGGATTTGTAACAGTTAGAAAATGTTTCATACACTTAAGATCGAAGCTTGAAATACTATTACCAACTATTTCGAGAAGCAAGTACGACTGCTGATGGATTCGTTAATATTGACTATATATTCTTATTATCAATCTTGTATCTGATTTAATTTTTTCTAGTTCAGTTATATTTAGGTTAAAATTTGACGTGTATAATAACAACAGGTCTATTCAGATCAAAGTTTGACATGTATGGTAACAAAAGAAAGAGAAAAAAGCTTCAGCAAAGAAGCAAAATGAGAAAGAGATGTACTCAGGAACTGCCGTCTACTTAATTTCCATTCGAGGAAGAGTGTTCAAGTAGAACTTGTGAACATATATCGTCGACCACTTTAAATTAAATTTGCCTTTACATACGTTGACAGCCTTGTTGAGAGGAATTGGAATGACACGAATACAAAATTATAGTGGCGTCCATGTCAACAATACAAAGATACGTTAAGAAAATTAACACATATTTTTATATAATTGGCACACAATCCTACTATAGCGATGTACGAGTGTTATATAAGTCATTTTTTCATCATCTCTATATTAGATAGTAGCAGAAATTTTTCAATGGCAACATGACCCAATACAGCAAGTGTCCTAATACCTGATACGCTGAAAAATCTGTCCATACAGTAGTGGTTAGAAGTCAATTGTTGATGGCGTGCATGCATATGTGTGGGTCTTAGAGCATCTCCAAAGGGAGTCCCTATTTATAGGGACTCCTACCATCACTTTTGAGAACTTGTTTAGGGACTTAAAGGTACCGTTTGGTACGCAGACAGGACAGAGGTTCTACGTATGTTTGGTAAGCGCAGGACGGAATAGGACGGTTGTTCCGTTCCGCGTTTGGTAAGCGTTGGACGGAACGAAACCAAAAGATTGAATGACTGCGGAGCCACAACTGGAGTTGCAGAGACTGCGGGACTTCTTCCGGCATTGTAAGTGTTCATCACACCCAGCAAACTCTTTGGCGCCTACAAAAAATAGAAAAACCCAAATCCCAAATCAGACAAATAAGAAATCTTTCAAACCAATTTCGAACAAATTTTCGGAAAAAAACCCAGTGGGTACCTCTTGAATCGGTGATTTGGCGATATATATATATATATATATACCGCGTTTGGTAAGCGTTTGACGGAACGAAACCAAAAGATTGAATGACTGCGGAGCCACAACCGGAGTTGCAGAGACTGCGGGACTTCTTCCGGCATTGTAAGTGTTCATCACACCCAGCAAACTCTTTGGCGCCTACAAAAAAATAGAAAAACCCAAATCCCAAATCAGACAAATAAGAAATCTTTCAGACCAATTTCGAACAAATTTTCGGAAAAAACCTAGTGGGTACCTCTTGAATCGGTGATTTGGCGATATATATATATATGTGTGTGTGTGTGTGTGTGTGTGTGTGTGTGACACCTTTTTCAACTCCTATTTGGTTAAAGCCATAAACATGCTTTTGAGAAAGAAGCTCCTCGGCACTGATCCTGACCTCATGGCTGTCCCACTCCAAAGACTCCGAGCGGGAGCCGGAGCCACTCTTCTCTAGAACCAGGTCCGTCTCCTTATCATCTTCTTCCTTTCACATAGGTGGGGCCCATTTCTCATTCAAGGTTGTCTCTATATAATCCTCAAATGTGAGGAAAACTTTGAGCACTCCTGCCAGTCCCTGTACTTTAGGGACTGGAGCTCCACCCAAATGGAAGTCACAAAGTCTCTAAATTTAAAAACATAATAAAGACTCTATTTAGTAACTCTACTAAAAATGCTCTTTACTCACATACTTATGAATACCATCAGCTCGACAAAAATGGAGGCATAACGAACAATACTTCGGATATTATGGTTATACCTAATTTTGTGTAACACGATTATATTTACAATATTTTGTTTCCAAAAAAAGAAACTTGTATTTACAATAACAAAATCATGCCATTTGCAGATCTAGTGTATTTAATCTCCTGTAAGCTTGTTTGATATAAAAAGATTGAATTTGAATGAATAAGACAAATTTTTTAAGTACGTTAAGAAATAAATGAAGTAATTATGATTAATTAGAAAGTAAGAGATAGCTAAATTAATCGAGAATAAAACTTGAGAATTGTTATTGGCACTCCAAAAATCTTATTTTACACTCAAAACTTTCTATAATTAAAAAGAAAAATACACTTATGAGGAGTGTAGAATGAGATTTTTGGAGTGCTCATAGCAGTTCCCTAAAACTTATGCACTTCAATCTTCTTCTACATATATAATAGGCTTAGTGGAAAAAGGATTCTTTCGTGTCTAATCCTATTCTAATTCCTCAAAATATAAAATCATTCTCTTCTACTTTCAAATGACGTCATAATATATAAACCCTACAATCTCAACCCTAAACATAGAGATGATCTCATTTCGATCTCATACACCTAAAAATATGTCACTCATTCATATAATTCCCTAGAAAACCACTACTCCATTAGAATATAATATAGTCCATAAAATAACCGAAGAAACTTAAATGATATTTTCTTACAATATAGTCCATAAAATACTTCTTTCTTTTATCCCACAATAGGGGCTTTTAGATGCAGGTTTAAAAACATAGAGTGTTTTTAGGAGTGACTCTAGTTATCTAATTATATGTTTTTAATTCTTTTATACTCCTTTTATATTTTCTAAAAATATTAAAAAACAATTAAAATCTTTTAATATTATGCATTTTTCAACTCCAAAATATCTAATTAATATCTTATAAACAAAATAAAATAAAATAATATACTAACATAAATCCATCTGCAAAACATTCTGCCCTAACTCAAGTAGCAAATATATGAATGTATATTATACCTATAAGTGAGATATGAAATCTAACTAAAAGGTAGAAAAAAAACATAATATACCTACAAGCAAGACACATTAATCTGTGACAGGGTTGACTATGAAAAAGAATCTGTCATATAGGTAGATAAATACAATTAACCTGTGATATAGGTTGATTATAAAAATTAAAAAAAAAAAATCTATAAATGGGTTAAAGCAGGAGGAAGAATAAGAAATAACAAAAAATATATATAAAAAGAAATAATCAAAGAGATAATTAGGAAGAAATTGATTTTTACAATAAGTTTTTTCTTTTAAGAGATAATTATTGATAATAAAATAATTAAATTTAAAGAATTGGACTTATTTTAATAAATTGGACCATTCCTACTATTGGCTTAAAAAATTGGAGTTATATCAAGTTTTTATAAAATAGAAGAAAAAACTAGAGGAAAAGAATCGATTTGCGTAATACTAGGAAGAATAAATTTGTAAACAAAATTTTGTAAACTAAATGACATGATTGATGATGGATTATTTTCGACCAACGTACATTTGGTTATATTTTTAGTTCCGCTTTATATAAAATTTGATGAATATATATTTTTTTGTTGGATTCCATTTTAGAAACTTAAAAACACATTTAAAAGCATTCGTCTTTGCACTCGAGTTTGCTCAAATCTCACTCCCCATCATTTAATATAAATTATCCTATCGTTTGTTACAAAAAAAAAAGTACAATATATTTTGTAGGGGTCTGAATTCAATTCTACATAGCATATGAATGTTATGAGTGTTTTAGTTGTTAGATTTGAGTTTCACAATAATTAAATCTTCTCTCTCCACCCTTAACCGTTCATTTTTCGTATCATTTAATAATACGTATTATTGAATAATTTTTCATTTTGTTATATATACTATCCGAATTAGTATTTTAAGGTTGCAAAAATAATACCATCATAAATATAATTTCATTCTTCGTTATTTGAGTGCATATTTAGTGTACTAAAATATACTAAAAAAATATGGAAGCCTTGTATTAAACATAGTAACACCATAACGTTATATGTAGGTTTTATATTTTCTTCTAATAACACCACAACACTTCTAGCTACAGAATACCCTTCCGATAGGTGTGTCGATAAAGAAGACACTGACTTTGGTGACAAAACTCTATTTCCACCATGCAACCACTAAAGAGGATTCCATGTCCTCTATGGACGTCTATCTTGTGACAATTATCATCATTCATAAATCATAATATAGGCGTCTACAGAGGACATAACAATATAATCGTTATTTAGTCTGATCAAGTACACACATTTTTAGTAAGAATGTAATTCGGTAAATTTTGATTTTTTTGGTTGGTAGTCGAAGAACGTCAAAATTCCTGGTGCATATCAATACTAAACCATTTTGTTTTAATTTGATGATTTTTTTTTTCTGAAATTTTCAACCTGAAGACCACATTTTATAGTTCACGTCTAAATCATCTCTTTAGCAGAATTTGAATCCACAATTTAAGTAAATCTCACCTTTATTACAAAGATGATTTGGATGTAGTCTAGAAAATGTTAAATATGTCGGGAACATAGCTCGGTAAATTAAATTTTATAATATATATAATTGGTTATAATAATTTTTTAAAATTTTAACCGATTGTATTATTACAATTCGTGTATCAAATCATATTTCACGTATATTAAAAAATCTCTCTTAAAAGTCGGTGACCAAACCTATGAAATTCACGAAATAAAGTGGCAGCCCTAGTTTGACCGATTAAATGCCTAGCCCTAAATTGGACAACCATATTTATGGGATGATAAGTTTCTGAGAAAAAGTTCAAAGAAAATTTCCCTTTGCTAATAAAAGCTATCAAATCAAAGCGGGCGCCCCAGTCTATCATTAAAATGAAAAGAAAATAAAATAGACATCATCATCAGTAGACATGACCATTAAGTATGCAGTTGGACGGACAAATGCAAGGTACAATTTTACAGTAGAAATTTTTACACCACCATCTAGGAACGGTGACTATCACACTTACGTACACACCCGAACCGCCCCTCACCACGGCAGCCATCGGTCATCCACACGATTATTACATGATTTCTTAGCTACAAGGCAAGTTTTCAATTGTCAAATTATCAAAGAGACGGGCTAAAGATTCACTTTCAATAATACCGTTATTACCATCAATTTGTTAATTACAACTTGCATAGTTCGAAAGGTGTGAGATTTTAGCACAAAAAACCTAGATACTAGTTGGAGTGAGGTAGAGATATTTAAACTCTTTTGTTCTCAAAGATATGATCGATGAGGGAATATTTCAACATTTATCACTTAAACTACGTTAACATATGTGTATTAATCGATTAATACTATATTATAAATTATGAAGATATCAAAAATAGTATCTATCCATGCATATTATACCAAATGAAATAATAACATCACTTGCAAGTGGTCTTTTACTACAGTAGTGAAAATGTGTTGAGTCCTTATATAACAGTGTGAGTTCAAATCTCGTCGGTAGGTACACATCTAATCTAGCAAAATTTATCATTTAAAAAAAAACTTATCAAACAAATCTCCATCGTTGATTTTCAAAACCAATACTAGTGTGTACATATATACAGCTCATCACACTTCTCGACCCCTTGGTTTTTCACCTAATTTTCATTCATATAAATACCATGATATTGTCTCTTATTTATTGGTACAACATATACAACATAGGATTAAATATTCAGAAAGCAAAGTCTTAAGCCTCTGAAATGGTTTGCTTTTGTTTTCTAGTAGACCAGAGGAGGAAGGTGTGGCGGACCAAGCCGGTGGCTGGAACATGTTCAAGATGTGGGAGCGGAGCAAGCGTGGCTGACATAAAGACTTCGACTAGGTTTTGCTATATTCCGTTTTACTGGAAATCTTGGAAGGCCATCATGTGCACTTTTTGTGGATCCATTCTCAAATCTTACAGATAAAAATTCTGCAGACTGGTTCTTGCTTTTTTATCTTTATTTCTCTGACCTTTCCGTATATTAGGTTGAGCTCTCGACTGTTTTTTTTTTTTTTAATTTTCATTTATACTTTTAAGTATTTTGTATAATATTTTTTGGTGTGAGGAAAAGTGTGTAGAGCTGTATATATAAGCTGCTTGATGTTTGCTAATGCTGGAGTATACAGTTATGAAGGAAAATTTTCTCTGTTGAGGAGTATTATGAAGAAGTGGATAATTAGTTTTAATTAACTCCGATTACTAAAAACTGCTTGTTAAAAGTTTTAGTTTGTAATTTAACAACTGTTAATTTAATAGTCGGAGGAGACGGGGATAGGAGTGGCAGTAACAGTGAGGGTGGCCGCCGGTGGGGGATGTGAGCCGTCAACAAATTTCCAGAAATCATGGCCAATTAGGAATGGCTTGATTTGACGAAGCCACGTAAGGTAGTTGGAGTCGGTTAGTTTCAGGAACTGCGCCACATTAGGTCAGGGAAGTGAAGAGGAGGAAGACATAGCGAGGCAGGAAGCAGGATCGAAGGTTGTTAAGCCAGAAGGAGGGATGATACCATGTAGAAACACAGCTGCAGAGGCACGGTAAAGAATAAAACCAATAACAAAAGTCTAGAATATTTGTGAAAGTTATATTCATTAGTTGTTTGAGTTGTTGTATAAATACACACAAATGATTCAGCTATACAAGAGTCCTAACGGGATTATATTTCTCCCAATACAACCTGATAATACAGCAGCAGTAATACTTGGAGTTTATCGCATAACAAAGGAAGGTAAGATTGGTTAGGACTCTACTTTAACACTTACCCTCCTTCCCCAGTTCTCCTGTTCTATAATTACAAAGAAAAGCAAAGAAAACAGATTAAAAAAATTGCCAATCGGGTCTCTTTTCATTCAGTATATTGATCTACACAGAATTTTGTTAGCTTAATTAACTTATATATTACGAAGATGGAACACAATTTAAGAAGTTAGAATATTAGACCTAAGACCTTAGAGTTGTATAACAAAACACTTAAATCTTAATTAGCAATGAATGATTTGAGCTTTTAAAGAAGATTTCGACGTACTTCTGACAAAACACTCTTAGCAAAATCGTTTTATGAGCTCTACCTACATAACAACTCTCAAATACATAGGTCCTTTTAGTATTTCTAAATATACGTCCTTATTATATATTTAAGAAGACTTGTTTGATAACCAATTCGTTTTTATTTAAAAGAGTAGGTGGAATAATAGTTAGAGATCTAGGAGGAATGAATAAGAATGGTACAAATATGAAGCTAAAAATAGAAAGCAAAAACTATTTTGAATGGTTTTTACTTTATAGATATTATTTTCGTTCATTATTCTTTGTTTCTTCCTCTCTTTTTAACCTCATTTTTTCACCATCATTTCCCTCATATAATCCTCCTATCTCAATCACATAGAGTCAAAACTGAAAACTAAAAATAAAATGGTTATTAAATGAGCTATTATTTTGGATATCTTTCTTTTGTCTCTGAGTTGGCCGGTCCTTGAGTTTGCTAGGATTTTATTTTCTTTCCTAAAGACCCTCCAAATGAAACTGTGACTCCGCCTGTAGATGGTCAAGCTAACGTTACCTAATAATTCCGGCCAAGGAATTCAACAAGGAGCTATAGTCATCTATATTATCCTGCCCATCCTGCATTGATTGATAAACTCTTACACCAGTTTATGCCATCATTCTATCCACATCGGTAGCATTTTTCCATGGAATTTAGATGGGCGTTGGTGGTTAAATGTAGATGGCAGTGGTTAGCAATCTATTTTTAGGAAATCAGGAGCGCGAATGCATTATTGTCGGCCACACAAACATTGCAAACGCCTCGTACTGTCTTGACAAAACAACTATTAAGGTTCACCAAAAGTCTCCAAGGGAATATGATATTCTGCCCAATAATTATGAAGATCTATACTATTTGCCACTTTATAGTTTTACATTTATTCTCGTACCAATATTATAAAACATTATGCCAAAAACAAGAAGTCGCAAAGAGTGTATGGAGAATCTCATTTTTGAGAGTCACCTTAGTATTTCTCTTTCTATAAAACCAATACTTGTTTAATTCTTTCTGGTGATGGGTTGCTGTATTTTTTTTTTCTTTCTTATATTAGGAAAAGGAACTAGAACTTGTTATAAACCTAAATCAATAGTCCTCTACTCTCTCTCACTACTTAGAATAAACCCAAGTGTATTGGTTGGTTTTTTATTAGTCAGATTTTTGTTCTTTTGCTGGTAATTAAACATGTATAATAAAACTTAAAATCTGAAGGACGTTTTCTATTATTTTAAAATCTTAGCCTCCAGAGAGAACTAGGGGCAAAAATCATCTAAAGGGAGGAGAAAGGAGAGACATTTGCTCTTTCCTCCTCCCCCTTCACTTCCTTTTTATGCTTTTTCCAGTCTATTGTGGTGAATAATAATCTCTGGTGTGGTGACTTAGTCCTTTTCTAAACCATGCTTAAATCTGAGTTCCCAATTTTTTTTGTTCCCTTTTCTAAACCATGCATAATATATTTTATTGAAATTGCTACTGTTTCGGTTAAAAAAAATGATGCTATTTACACACTCATTTTTCACACATTTCTTATTAATTTTTGCTACTTGATATTCTTCAATTTATTCGTTTTAACGGCCGACAATTGAGAGAGGTGTGTGGAAGATAAAAAAAGATGTGCAGTTAGCACCATCCAAGAAAAAATTGTATTAAATTACCCCAAAATAAGGGGAGGTGGAGCAACTGAGACCGGTAAAGACAAACTTCTAATTATTGTTGGAAATGCTGAACCAACAACATTTGGGAGCTTCTTTCGTAGGTTCTCAATGCGATAAAAGTCTGGCTCTACTACTTTTCGAGCATCACTCGAGAGGGGTTAGATGGTTCCTTGAGAAAGAGAAAGTCTCGAATGAATATATTTAAATCTTGAAACAAAAGGCTAAAAGTCTTTAATATGTTCACAAAAAGGTTAGGGTCCGTATGGGAACATTTTCTAAAGACATTTCTGTCAAATGTTTTGGCAAAATAAAGAGAAAACAAATTTGTATTTCTAACGTTTGAGACTGTGTATGGTAGCTTATTAGTTTAAAAACAGTTTTAGATCGAGAACTAAAGTTTTCAGAAAGCGTGTTCGGTAATGTGATGTGCAAATGATAAATGTTGCTTTAACAACACAGTATAGTAGCATAAATAAAAAAGTAACCCATTTTCACTTATTTTGGAAATGTACCACAAATTTTGCTATTAAACACTTGCAATTGGGACCAAGTATTGCATGCTTTTTCATGTTGTATTTGTAGTTCTCTTATGATCAATTGTTTGAGCACTGTTTATTCATCATTTATACCGCTTGCACAATGTTTGCCTACACAAATAAGGAGACTTTTTTTCTTCTTTTTTTTTTTTTCAGAAGAAAGAAAATAAATCATGAGATTGGTGACCGTTGTCACATTTTTACATTTACCGTTGGATTGTTACCATTGTCCAAGGGTTAATAGTACATTTTCTTTCAAAGTTGAATAGGTTTTAACCTCGAATCTCCCCACTCGTTGATAAAGAAAAAAGAAAAAGAAATGAGCCTACTGAATTGTGGTTAAAGTGGTCGAACCAAAACAGCTATAATAGGCTAATAGCATGGCTTCCTTTCCAAATGCACAACTACTAATTAAAACTGATTAATACTATTTACAAATTAACTACTAGCGACACCTTGTATATATTGTAATCGCTCGAGAGGAGCTCAAGCACGGCTTGAAGGGTGTTGAGTGACCATTTCTAATTTTAAAAGAACAAACAAAGCACAAACTAAAACTCGTTGATGTGTCAACATATACAATAAGATCGATTTTCCAAAGGTGGGCTTGGCGAGAGGAAACCCTAAACCCAACTTGAAGAGGGAAAAAAAGCTTATAAATCAGCCCACTTGCCAACTGGCAGCGTTGTTCGGTAGGAGCCCACAGAACAGAAACCCTAATTGGGAATTTGGACATGTACCAAAAGTCTCTCAGAGATGTGGAAGAGAAAGGTGAAAGGTGACGTCAACCACGTGGTTTTGCATGACAGTGGAGACTGGAGATTGGAGAAGAGATTCATGCAACCCACACACCTTTCGTCGTTTTGTTTCTCTGCTGCATCTGCGTGCATGATGCACCCTCCAACAAAATTTTCGACAAGAAAATCGTTAAAGAGTTAAGGGGCAAGAATTTGCCAAAACGCAAGGGTCTGACGCGCGAGTCATTCCCGTACATATATCCACTAAATCTAGGACCATGTTTGATGACTGAAATCAGTGGCGTGGAATTTATAACAATGGGTCAAAAAATAACTTTCAAATGTCGAACATACTTTCATTTATAATTGTCCACGAAGTATTTTCATTGTTTGGAAACGTCGTATTACAACATTATTATCAACATAATCAAATACATCTTTCTCAATCACACAATCAAACTATCATTCAACCATTGATCTCCCATCATATTATGATGTGGATTCTTCACAATATTCATCACCGAAAAATCTCTTTTAACAGAAGCAGTCGCAAGTGGTAAAATCAATGTTAATTTCACTAGCAAGTACACCAAGAGGTACTATTCCCTCTTTGTCTCCACCAACTTTTGTGCATGATCACTAATTCCTTTTAATACAGAAAATCATTAACCACTAATTCCTTTGAACACAGAAAATCATTATGCAAATGCATGTCAGAAATATAATTCTTAAGTTGCTTATCAATAACATCAAAAAAGAGATCAACACGGTAGTAATGAAAGTTTGTCAATTTTTTAACGTCTATGTCGTGATCTTCCATGAGCTACAAAGATATTAGGATTATCAGGATTATCAATATCATGAAGTAACCATATGCACCAAAATACCTAAGTTTGACTAAACTATACTACACTCAAGAAATTTTTTCATGCCCAATAATATAAAATGAAGACGATGCTCAGACCTTCTATTATTTCTAAGTTTTGTTTCCTCATCTGATCTCTTATTTTCCTCCATTCAAAACTAGAATTGAGTGAGAACCTAAGAACTACAATAAATTTGGGATTCCCAGATAGCAAAACCAATTGCGGTGGAGGTGCCCGATTGATCTTGAACAACACAAAAGCATAGAATTTTGATTGAGGTGGACGTGCCTTCGCCCATGAGCGGTAGGTCTCGGGTTCGAGACTTGGGAGCAGCCTCTCCATAAATGGGGGTAAGGCTAGCCGACATTCACCTCTCCCAGACCCTGCGTAAAGCGGGAGCCTTGTGCACTGGGTATGACCTTTTTATATGGTGCCTGGGGACTCGCAGAGGAGAACTAGAAGACCTTGTGCGTGTGCGTGTATGACAAAGAAAAGTTAGCGTGTTCAGTTTTTTCTTTTTAGTCTTGTGCCAGTTAAAATGTATACATATTAATTAAAGATTTTTATTTATTTCGTCTGCTGTTGTTGGTATAGGGGTCAAATTTTTTTCAATATGTACAAACTTATTGGAATCAAGGAATGTCAATGCCCCCGCATTGGGAATTGCATTAGGATTTAGGAGGTAGGATTGAATAAATTACATTAGGGTTGATGCGTCCAATGCTACACATACTTAACCATTAAACGTGGCCCACGTTATTGGCTTGACATTGACAAATTCAGAAGGCAGAGTGTCGTTCGTTTGTTTAATACTTGATTAATGCCCCCCCCCCCCCTTCTAACCATGGAAGAAAATATCGCCGATATTTTCGTTTTTTTTGGTTAACGATATTTTAATGAGTATCCAATGAGTTTTCGTCAAAATATCGCGATATTAACTATAATATCGCATAATATCGCATAATATCGCGATATTTTGTTCAAAAATTCCTGAAAATTTTGAAAAGTCACAGTTTTGAACTCAGAGGGGTTCGAACCCCTCCCACGTTAACTCCTTAGCGCCTTAACCACCATACCACTTATGTTGTTGTGATAATATGCTACAATATTTATATATATGCTTTTGTTTTGAATTCTTTTTACAAGAAACAAATTTGCACATTTTCCAAATTTTTTGTGGTATTATATTTTAAATTGTGTCAATTAATTACTTAGTCAATGGCATGTGGTTTTTAATTTTTCTATTTTTTATTTGGTCACTTACATGGTAGGGCTGGAAAAAATTCCGAAAAATCCCAAACCAAACCGAAAAAGTCCCAAACCCAAACCGAAAAATCCCAAACCAAAACCATCCTGAAGTTCGAGAATCCCATCCCGAAAAATACCAAAATTTTCGATATGGGATTGGTTTCCAAATCCCATTTGTTTGGTAATCCCGAAAAATACCGAAGTATTCGGTTTCTTATTGACTTTTGGGTTTTGGTTCTTGAAAACCATTGCCATGGTTGCTAACTACTCTTCAAAATACACTCACTCTACACATAGAGATGATGAAGATAGTGAAAATTTTGAACCTCATAGGAACTCTATGTGGTACTAAGTCACTCATGTATCTTACCATGCAATGTATAAAGTGTAAAATATTGTACTAATTCATTATATATAAATGATTATGGTGTGTTTAGACTTCTTTCATTAATCTCTACATATTTTCTACACTCACAATGTTTGTCAGCTTGCTATATAATCAACTTGATAATGTTAAATCCATCATGCAATGCATTTCCTTCCAATTTTTTGTGATAAACTAATAGATAATTGACTAAATAAACATCCTGCAAAGTTTCAATAAAAATTTCCAAGTTTTTCTTACAATTTCCGTGGTTTCCATGTAATTTTTATCGATATCGATATTATCCCGATATTTCCATCGATATTTCCGTGTTTTCGGACTACCGATATTTCCGATATTACCGATATTTTCTTCATTGCTTCTAACGTGACTGCCGGTGTCTAAGTGTCTTTTCAATTGAAAACACGTTTAAGACTACCTACTGTTTATTAATCATTAAGTCGTCTTAAGCTCCTTCCCACCAGATTCACGAAAATTACACTTCAAACTACTTTTGTGATTGAGCATAGTGATCACAAACACTAATTCTGTTCATCATTGATTGGTCAAACACTTTATATCAATATAATATGAAAATATTTGTACGATCGAGCTTTCCCTGGATTTACATTAATAATTGGAGTTTTATCATCCTAAGCCCTAAACCATAAATTTAAAAGACAAGAAAAAGAAAATTGCAACCCTAAAAAGACGTGGGTCGTGGTCAATGGTGCTATATGTGGTGTTTTAAAGTTAAGTATATATGTTAAGTGGTGGATTGTAGGTGATTATGATCTTTTTCAATTCATTGTGCTCTGAGTTCAAACTCTTCTCTTGATGAAATGGTTATTATCTTCTACAATCTATTAAGAGATCCTCATTTTTTTAATTAGATAATAATTGGGTCAGTACCTAGTATACTGGCATTGTGAATTGGTCTGATGATATTTATCACATGTTTTATTGTTCAAAAGAATAATAGGGATATTCTTTAATTTTTTCAAACTTTTAAAACAGAAAATACGCACTTGACATCTTTGGATTAAACCACATTTCAAAGTCAATATATTTGGTAGCCAAGCTTATCCTTTTTAATTACTAGAGGGTATGAAATAACAATGCTGTCATTTTGATGTTAAATAAATACAATAACAATTTTTTTTTAAATCTTTAGGGTAATATTGCTCGATTTGTCACAAAAGAGACTAGCCTTTTTGAAGTTCATAAATCTGCTCTTGTAATCGATGGACCTCAACATGCTCCTTACACCAACACTTAGCCAACTGGTCGTTTCGTTGTTGTTCCAATAACTGAGAAAAAGCATTGCCTTTTGATTCCATGATGCTGGAGTAGGAAGACGTTTCGTGTTGGTCCTTACAAAGGCTTTCAAAAATCTCGTAAAGCACTTTTTGGTCGAACTTCACACTCTCAAGAGCTACACAAAGTAGCAATTCTAGATCCTTCGCTGCAATAAACAAAAGGGGGTCCTCCCACCTGAAGAAAATGGTTTTGAATAGAGAAATCATCATTTCTTGGGTGGATATAAAGAATTCTAGCTGCATAAACGACTAGAAGGTGGAATCGTGCTCAACAAGTGACTACTGAGCATCGTGGTATTTTAGCACATTTGGGGTCTTGGTAAGGGAGATTCAAGTAAAAATCTAGTAGCTCTCATTCAGTAGGAAGAATTTTAAAAGTTCCTATAAAAGGTAAAAACCTACTAAAAAAAAGTAAAAAGAGAAAACAGGTCACCTGTAATAAGTAAAAAGAAAAAGAAAAGAGAGACTTGTTCTTGCTCTTCCATTCAGAAAGACAGAAGTTGCCAGTTAGGCTGGTCCAACCAAGAAAAAGCATGGGCATTGCTTGTTCTGTTAGATTCTTAGTAGGAGTTGCCTACCTTTTCTTCATTTACTTCACGATTTCCTTGAAAGTATGAAAAGCTGGAGGCTTTACGACTTTGTACCATCCATTCCAGTGTGGCCCAGCACCCACCCCATATTGTAAGATTGTAGTCCCGTCTTCTCTATGACGTCCAATGAAACTGCACTACTCACTAGAGGGGTGTCGTTTAATTGGAGAGATTTTTTTCATATTCTCATAACACAAGTCCATATATTAGGTATCATAATATAAGTGTAGAGAAAATATACTTTACTTTTTAATATCCTTCCACTTTTATTATGACATATGATATACGAGTATATTCTGAACACAATAACAAATTTCTCATCCTTAGAACTTTTAAACTTGTACTTAATAAAACATTTGAGAAAGTTTTTTCTTCCTTTTTAAATTTTTTCCGTAGGTAAGGAAAAGATTTAAAAAGTTTATGCCATGATTATATGTTATTTTCTTGAGTGAGGGCCAACAGATAATACGTGCTATATTGCTAATCCCTTCATCTATCCTAAGAGTAAGAAGTTAAATAATAATAATAACTATATACCAATTACCAGATAAAAAATGGGAACGTCAAAAGTCCATTAAAAAAAAGTTGCTATTAAAGATAAAAGAGATGGGGACACCACTGATCATGGCCATGTGCTTGAATGCGGCGGATTATAATTTAAAACCCTAAATCGACGCCTTGTTAACATCGGAGTAAGATTCTCTCCCCTCCTATTTTCATCAACTTCCCTCCCCTTCTTTCATATATTGTTTTTTGCCTTATTGTCTCTTAAAAAAAATCAATATAAGATGTTGATGTGGCTAAATCATAACCGTTCAAATAGGAAAGGAGGAAAGGAGAGAGAGATTAGGATGGAAGAGAATCCTCCTCTGTTAACATCATGTCTAAATTCTGCACTATCTACACTACTTACTGCAGGTGTCATTTATCACAGACATAACACTTAGACGATGTCGTCCACAATATTTAAAAAATATAAAAAACTAATAAAAAAAATTTGAAAACTTTGAGTTTTAACGATAAAGACAAAATAAAGGGTAAAGTGAATAGTACTAGGATTGGCTTTTTAGTGAAAAAATGTGATTTTTCGTTAAAATGAATAGTATCGGGAGCTTTTCGTTAAAATTCCCTTTAAAAAATGGATCCAAAACTGCCCTTGTTTCCTTTCCTTTCATTTCCTTCCTTTAAATCTTAATCGTATTCATATATTAGATATTTTGAATCTGAGATTTACATCTGTTTGTACCATACTTGACCAATCCCGAAACTATTGAGCACCGGTCAACGTTATACCGTCTAGGACCCAGAAGAGTTTCCCTCAAACCAGGAGGCCAATCACAGCGCGACACGTGTCGACATCAGAAGCCAATCATAGCGCAACACAGTGGGTCAAGCACATGTCAGGACAGCCCCTACCCTGAGGTATGAGGCATACACACCTTTGAACGCCACATGCGTGGCCATTTACCCCAGCATAGCACACTTGATACCGAAGCCAAAGCCGAGGCACCCGGATTACAAGCCCACGAAGAACACGGGCACGTTTTGCTGCTACCACGAGCATAACGGCCATGACGGCGAGAAGTGTATCACCCTTCGTGATCATATTGAAGCTTTGGCACGTGAAGGAAAAATTGATCAATTCCTCCTTCACCCTCCAAGGGGTAACCGTAATCAACACCAGGTAAATGTGATATATTCCATAAGTGGTGGCACACCCATATCTAAATCTTCCAACAGGGCCATGAAAAATAGTGAACGATCTTTAAGGTCTGGCCACCAAGTGTTTCATGTGGAAAACATCAGGGGAGGTAAGTATCAAAAGCCTAACTGGGATCCAATATGTTTCTACCCTGAGGAAGAAAGAGGTATCATCTACCCTCACAACGACCCACTGATCGTGGAATCTCATATAGCCAACTTTGAAGTACGGCGAATCCTGGTAGACACGGGGGCTTCGGTCAATATCATGTTTGCTGAAGCTTTCAGGGCACTTAATGTAGCTGAACACTTGCTCGATCGCTCGATTTCCCCTCTGATAAGCTTCTCCAGTGATATCGTGTAACCTTTGGGGATCATACACTTATCTTTCACCATTGGTACATACCTTTACATAGCTACCATTACTACTAACTTCCTGGTGGTTGATTGCCCAACGGCAAACAATGTCATCTTCGGACGCAAAGGCATTAATGATCTCAAGGCCATGGTATCCACACATATGTTATTGATGAAATTTCCAACCTCCTATGGCAATGGTTACATCAGAGGAGATCAACTTAGTGCACGATCATGTTACAACACTTCGGTTAAGCAACAACACCTGCCTGTGCCCAAGGAAACCCTTTCTATACATGACCAAGTCATAAAAACCAGCCCAGACGAAGCCAACTTGGATTTTCACGGTGGCAACAGTCAACCCGACGATCCTCGAGATGACTCTTTCACCCAGCAAGCACAACCCGCTGAAGAGTTGGAGAAGGTCTCTATCTCAAAAGATTATCCGGATCGCATGGTGAAAATTGGCACCACCTTGTCACCACCCATTCGATTGGCATTGATCTCTTTTTTGCAAGAGAACATTGAGGTATTCGCCTGGTCATACGAGGACATGCTAGGCATCTATCCCGATATCATCTGTCATCGCTTAAGTATTAACCCCAAGACCAAGCCAGTGAGACATAAGCGAAGATCTTATGACGCTGAACGGTACGAGGCAATGAAGGCAGAAGTTGAAAAACTCAAAGGCATAGGCTTCATCCGTGAAGTCAATTATCTAACGTGGGTAGCAAATGTTGTCCTTGTTAAGAAGAATCCGACCAAGGAAAGTCTCCTGCTCCTAAAGGTCTTGTGGAGAATGTGTTTCGATTACACCGACCTAAACAAAGGATGCCCGAAGGATAGTTTTCCTCTTCCTCTCATAGATAGACTTATAGACTTTATGGCAGGGTGTGAACTTCTGAGCTTCATGGATGCTTACTCAGGATACAACCAAATCTTTATGAACCCTCCGGACCAAGAACACACAGCCATCACTATTGACAGAGGGCTATATTGTTATAAAGTCATGCCTTTCGACCTAAAGAATGTAGGAGCGACTTATCAGAGACTGGTCAATTCAATGTTCGCCGAACAAATTAGGAAGAGCATGGAAGTTTATGTTGATGATAAGCTAGTCAAGAGCAAACATGCTGACCAAACCTGAGGTTGGTGACACTCTCATTATCTATCCGTCGGTATCGGCTTTAGCAGTAAGTTTCGTTCTTATTCGAAAGGATGGTAATGTCGAACGACCTGTCTACTACGCTAGCAAGGCCTTACAAGATGCGGAGACATGATACTCCAACATTGAGAAATTGGCTCTAGCATTGGTCATGTCTGCTCGAAAACTTTGCTCTTACTTCCAAGCACACTCCATCATCGTGTTTACCAATCATCATCTTCGACAAATACTCCAAAGTCCTAACACTTCTAGGCGAATGCTCAAATGGGAGATAACATTGAGTGAGTTTAACATCTCCTACCAACCAAAGCCAGTTGAGAAAGGCCAAACAGTGGCAGACTTCATCGTCAACTTCACATATCCTGTTGCCATTGTTTCTACGCCTAAAGAAGTGGTTTCATTACCCTTGGACGCTCAGAAAATAGAACCAATAACCCCAGCATGGAGTCTATATGTTGATGGCTCGTCCAACCAACAGGGTTGTGGAACAGGACTAGTCCTTACGACCCCTGCCAAAGTGGCGATGGAGTATGCTCTTCGTTTCAAATTCAAGGCGTCGAACAATGAGGCCGAATATGAAGCCCTCATAGCAAGCTTACGTTTGGCCAAACACCTTGGGGTTAAACGAATTGATATCTTCAATGGCTCCCAATTGGTGGTTAACTAGGTCACCAACAACTTTAACGCTAAGGATAGCTCCATGGTAGCATATCTAGCACAAACACAATTGTTGCTCAAGCATTTCCACTACCAGATCACCCAAATTCCTCGAGCGGCAAACAGTTATGCAGATGCTTTGGCTCGCCTTACCTCAGCGGTCGAAGACAAGATTGGGAGAAAACTTTAGGTCGAATTGTTGGCAGCACCAAGCACCATGGTTGCGGAAGTGTGCAACTTACAACAAGGAGATAGTTGGATTACCCCAATTTATAGATTCCTTACTCATGGCACCCTTCCAAATGACAAAGTCCAAGCTAAGTATATTCGATACAAGGCTACCCGTTACTTGATCATTAATGACCAACTCTACAAGCGGGGTTTTAACCTACCATACCTAAGATGACTTACGCCCGTAGAGGCGGAAATTGTCCTTCGGGAAATACATGAAGGAGTATGCAAAGATCATGCTGGATCTCGATCCCTAACACACAAGGCTTTTCGCCAAGGATATTACTGGCCAACACTCCACCAAGATGCCATCAAAATATCCCTCTCATGTGATAAGTGTCAACGCTACGCAACTATTCTTCACTCCCTTCCCGAGCCGCTCACTCCTATGATCAGCCCTTAGCCTTTCGCCCAATGGGGACTTGATTTGATCGGCCCAATGCCTACAGGGAATGGCAAGGTTCGTTATACAATCATTGCAGTTGACTACTTCACAAAGTGGGCCGAAGTAGAACCCTTGGCAACCATTACTGAGGCAAAATAGAAGACTTCGTATGGAAGAACATCCTTTGCAGATTCGGCATTCCCAATGCGATAGTCACTGACAACGGGCGACAGTTCGACAACAATAAGTTCAGGATGTTCTACTCTAAGTTCAACATCAACTTATGTTTTGCCTCCCCAGCTCATCCCTAGTCTAATGGATAAGTTGAAGCCATCAATAAAATAATCAAGCGAACTTTGAAAACCAGCTTAGACAAGGCTAAAGGTTGTTGGCTAGAATTTGTACCCCAAGTTCTTTGGTCATACCGCACTTCGTATCGGACATCAACAGGAGAAACCTCATTCTCACTTGTCTTTGGTACAGAGGCAGTTGAGCTTGAGCAAGCAATGTTCCAAGTCCAAAACTATGTGCAAAGCGAAAATGACAAACAACTTACTCTAAACTTAGATCTAGTCGAGGAACACAGAAACCAGGCTCACTTGAGGAATGTCGACTACAAGCAGCGCATCTCCAACTACTATGACTCAAGGGTCAAACCTCGTTCTTTCAAAGTAGGGGACTGGGTATTGAAGAAAAGATTACTCTGCGATAGAGTCCCAAGTGAAGGAACACTTAGTCCAAACTGGGATGGACCATTTGAAGTTGTTAGCTTCAGTCGCCCTGGCTCCAACAAGCTTAGAAGCTCCGATGGCAAGACCCTTGGCCATCCATGGAACACTGATCACTTGAAGTACTATTACAAGTAAACTCACATTGTACAAGTGTTAAGCTTCAGCCGTTCGGCATCTTATGTAACAAAGACTATTTTGCATGAATTCAATAAAGAGGTGATTTAGACAACTCGATCCTAATCCTCTTACATTCCTAGCAATGAAACATTCGGTTTCAAAGCTTTAACATGAATGCTTCCAACATGAAACAAAGTCTAAGTATATGTCAACAAGACTATACAAATAAACGAACAGCTTTACAGTATATTCGTTCAATCATACATTCCAACACATTCATAACATAAATTGAGTTCATACTTGGTGAGATCATTCACTCCCATTTCAACACAACCTTCATCCAAACACATCCATTCATCTTCACATCCATTCCTCCATACAAACAAACCTTCAAACACTCACCAACACCTTGTGCAGTAGCAAAGGAAGGGAAGGAAAGTGCTTGGACGTGTTTGCTGTCCAACTTGGATCGTTGGAGCATTTAGGTGTTTTTTTTCTTTTGTTTCTAATGTTTAAATTCATTTCCTTTCATTTTGTTGTAAATATGAGTGGCTAAACCCCTCTTGGCTAGGGGTGATTTCAAAGCCATGATTATGTGTGCAATATAATTTGATAAATTCCAGTTATGAACTCTTGAATCGTGAATGTAATTGGCTTAACTATTTGATTGATAACTTATTCGTATTTGTTAATTAAGGGTCGACACTTAATTGGCATGCATAAATCCATTGCTAGAATATAAGGAAGTTTCACATAATCGTTACAAACTTATATTCACATGTAGTGAAGGTTGCTTGTAAACGATCGCGTTAAGTTCAATTCCTAGCATGAGTGACATGATGTCATAGTTGCAAGTGCTTTGTCAATGCTTATGATTTTCATTAAACGTAATGATCTTTGATTGTATCTCTATTATGATGTCATGTAGGGAACTTTAGAAGAATGTTTTGGGTTGTCGAATGATGTCATCCAATCCACTAAAACAAGGAAAATATGAGAGTTAACTAGTGATGTCACGGTTAATATGGAGCATTGTCGTTCATAATTCAATGAAGTAGTAACTGGAAATTAAGTTATTTGCATACATGTCATGTGTGGAGAAAAATCCTCTAGCTATCCCATCCATCATTTTGTTTCTCAAATTTATTTTACAATCTGTCTAGTTTTTTATACTAGTTTGTTTGTTTCAACTTCGTCCAAAACTCAATCCCCCTTTACTTTAGTGTGTCTAATTAGTTAGAATCTATTTTAATTTGTGTTTTTAAATGTTTTGATTCAAGTAAAAGTCAATTTTCGTCCAAAGTCATTCCTAGTGTCTAGTTTAAGTTTATTGAGTTGTTTTAAGCTGTTTTGAGTATTTTAAATTTGATTTGAGTCTTGTGAGTCTTGTTAAGTATTTTTAAGTTTAGTTTTATGTTTTTGAGTCAGTTTAGAGGTTATTAGCAAGCCCTCCTAGTCCCCGGTTCAGAACGATCCCTACTTATACTTATACTATAGTTGTTAAAAGAGGGTTAAATTTGTGTGTTAAGTTAATTTTTGCATCAAGTTTTTGGCGCCTTGCCGGGGATTAGCATTGCTAATCCCTTGTTATTTCTTTTTGTTTATTTTTGTGTCTTTTGTTTTTAGTTACTGACTTTGTTTCTGTTTGTGTTTTTTTTTTTTTTTTTTTTTTTTTGTTTTACTTTTGATATTTGATTTAGTTTTGTTTCCTTGATTTCAGGTACTAGAGAAGTAAGACATGGATTTTGCTACCATTCAAGCTCAATTGGTGGAACTTACTTCTCAATTGTCACAATATGCCGAAAGGACCACAATGCAAAGTGTCCCTACATGTGGTGTGTCCTATGGGCAAGGATATCCAACTCAGCAATATTCTCAATTCGCTGCGAATGAAGATGCTTGGGGTTATCAAGGCCATAGCCAATCATGGGACAACATGTTTTCCAACGCTTACAATTCGGATTGGAGAGATTATTCAGATTACATAGAACCTCAACAATTCCAACAAGATGGATATTGGCAGCAAGAAGAGGAGTTCCATTCAAGACCTATGCAGCCATCACAACCTCATATACAATATGCTCAATCAAACTCAGGTTCGTCAATAGATTATGATCGAATTTTTGATGAAATAAATTATTTGGTGCAGGGCTCACAAAATCAAACCAAGGAGGCTCAACAAGATGGATATTGGCAGCAATTTGAGGAGTTTTATTTAACACCTATGCAGCCACCACACCTTCCCATACAACAATTCCAATCAAATTCAAGTATGTCCATGGATAGTGATCAAAATTTTCAATTACTAACCTCTTTGGTGCAGGGGCAGCAAAATCAAAATGAAACAATGCTCAATCAAGCTAAGAAGATGAGCGAATTGAAAAATCAACTTGGAGAGATTATGGAGTTTACAGCACAAATTCAAGAGCAAAGTGAACTTTCCAACTCAATTATTGAAAAGTTGAAGGAAGATTTTGAAATCCATGATGCTATCACTTTGGGAAGTGCTATGGAGGTTGGAGGTGAACCCAAGACATCCAAACCAAGCCAAAACATGGATGAACAGCTGATGCTCGAAGAAGAGGAGAATAACAAGGCCACGACAAGGGAAGAACCACCTTTGCCGCAGCCCCATATGCCTTCTATGTCGTCCACTACAAGCAAGGTAAGCCTAAATTCAATTCGTCTTGACCCCGTTTCTCCAAATGTCTTTATTCATTGCAGGATCATGCAATCCAAGGAAGACGAGGGTGAGAAAGGCATCTTCGAAACCTTTCCAAAGAATCAAGAGCAAGAAGTGGATGGGGAATGTCTAGAATTCATCAAAAAAGATACACTTGAGACAAAAAATCCCAAAGAAGTTGGATTTTATGACACGGGACAAGTCATAACTCTCAAAACACCAAATCTGGCCAAGTCTCATATCCCTACAACTTTCAAAGATGTGGTGTTCGTAATTGAGTTTGTGTCGGAGCAAGCAAGTAAGCCATCTTCTCCAAGTTCGATTTTATTTTATAGTAACTTGCTGATTTTGATGATTCAGGCACCTACACTAGAATTTAAACCATTGCCGGATCACGTCAAGTATCACCTTCCATTTTAGGATTAATTCCATGCTATGGGCCCTATCCAAGCTTAGAAGGAAGTTTCGTCCTGCTGGAAGACGTTAAAGCAAGCGCTTCTTGGGAGGCAACCCATGTATTCAAAAAAAGGAAGATCTTTGAATCGCTCCACAATCAGTTTTGCGTTTCTAAAAACCTTCCATTTTCTGCATTTTTATTTTGTCATAATTGTCATTTTTATTTGTTGCTTGTTTATTTGTTTTTGGTGTGGGTTTATTTTTGAAACATTGACAGATATGCAAGGTATTTTTACATTAAAATTCGTTGAAAACAAACAGGAGGTAGAAAAATACAAGAGGGAGAGGCTGCTTAGGAGAAATCTCAGTAGTCGGCGGAGCCACAGAATGAGGAGGTATCGGAGGTTGATCATTTGGAGCTTTACTACGCGGTACAGCCCCAGAAGACGAAGGCAAATGCTGTTGGAACAAACCCACAAACCTCTGATGATCAAGTAAAATCTGACCATCAGATTCCTGCATCTGGTCAATCTTCATATTCATGTTTGTAGCATAGTTGTGTGCAACCCTGTGCAACTGTTTACTCTCATGCTTGAGCCCTCTAATCTCCTGTTTGAGACTCATCACTTCAGCCGCCAATGATTCAACATGACGGGTTTGAGCAAATAAACGTTGGGCCATATTGGACACAGAACCTGCACACTGCACACTGAGAGCCAGACAATCCTTAACAGCCAACTCATCAGATCGTTTGGAAAGTAGTTTGTTATCTTTGGGAGTGACAAGGTTCTGGGCCACCACCGCAGCGGTCATATCATTTTTCATCACCGAATCCCTAACGGTAAGAGGACCAGTAGGGGATATGAAGGATGGGCGCGATTGTTTATAAGCGACCTTCACTACATGTGAATATAAGTTTGTAACGATTATGTGAAACTTCCTTATATTCTAGCAATGGATTTATGCATGCCAATTAAGTGTCGACCCTTAATTAACAAATACAAATAAGTTATCAATCAAATAGTTAAGCCAATTGCATTCATGATTCAAGAGTTCATAACTGGAATTTATCAAATTATATTGCACACATAATCATGGCTTTGAAATCACCCCTAGCCAAGAGGGGTTTAGCGACTCATATTTACAACAAAACGAAAGGAAATGAATTTAAACATTAGAAACAAAAGAAAGAAAACACCTAAACGCTCCAACGATCCAAGTTGGACAGCAAGCACGTCCAAGCACTTTCCTTCCCTTCCTTTGCTACGGCACAAGGTGTTGGTGAGTGTTTGAAGGTTTGTTTGTATGGAGGAATGGACGTGAAGATGAATGGATGTGTTTGGATGAAGGTTGTGTTGAAATGGGAGTGAATGATCTCACCAAGTATGAACTCAATTTATGTTACACACACTTCCTTTTATAGAGGAAGTGAAAGGCAAAGCATGGTAAAATGGAGTGGTGTTGAAATGATTCAAAGTAATGATGCATGAAATCTGAAATGATGGAGGGAACAAGGAATGGTGTAGCAATTAAGTGCAATGAGTGGTGTTTGAAATGATTCAAAGGTGAAAGTGAAGTGATGATGCAAAGCATGGGGGTAAAATGGAGTGGTGTTGCAGCTAGGGAACATGAATGATTGTGCACATGGTAGAGAAAGGAAATGGAGGTGGAATGATGCAACAAATGAGTCAATGAAGGGAACATGATAATGATGCACGACTTAGGAATCCAAAGGGAGTGCAATGTTGGTGCACGACAGTGATGGAAAGGTGAATGGTGGAGTGACACCCCTTTGTGGCTGAGCTCTTTGTCCGTTTTACATTAATTCTTCTTTCTCTTTAACACATTCCTAGCCTCTTTAGTCTTCAATTTCGTCCATCCACCTTGATTCATGCATGTGCTATTCATTCCAAGCCCAAAACTGCTCCAAAATGCACCAAAATGCATCTTATTGCTTCATAAGGCCTATGGACCTACAAAGTTTACAAACACACGAAAATAGCTTAAAATACATAATTAACTAAGAAATAACAACATAAATGCATGAGAACAAGCTAACTTAGTCGCATAAATATGCTCCTATCAATTCATACATAAGCCAACTGTGCTTTGAAAGGGTTCAACATATTTTGTGTCATTCGACACTTGCTACAATATGCCTAGACACATTGCCCTTATTCTCACCAACCAGGTGATGAAATGTGAAGAAGGAACTCATTTTCATGCCACCAACCAGGTAATGAAATGTACAACCTGTACTCTCCTTCATGCCACCAACCAGGTGAATACATGTACAACCCATACTTTAATATCATTTAGCAACCTGCCACTCATGCCACCAACCAGGTGAAGAAGGAACTCATCTTCATGCCACCAACCAGGTGATGAAATGTACAACCCGTACTCTCCTTCATGCCACCAACCAGGTGAAGAAGGAACTCATCTTCATGCCACCAACCAGGTGATGAAATGTACAACCCGTACTCTAATATCATTTGGTAACTTGCCATTCATGCCACCAACCAGGTGATGAAATGTACAACCCGTACTCTCCTTCATGCCACCAACCAGGTGATGAAATGTACAACCCGTACTCTAATATCATTTGGCAACTTGCCACTCATGCCACCAACCAGGTGAAGAAGGAACTCATCTTCATGCCACCAATTAGGTGATGAAATGTACAACCTGCACTCTCCTTCATGCCACCAACCAGTTGATGAAATGTACAACCCGTACTCTAATATCATTTGGCAACTTGCCATTCATGCCACCAACCAGGGGAAGAAGGAACTCACATTCGTACCACCAACCAAGTGATGAAAGCAACTCACCATTCATTCCACCTACCAGAAGACGAGTGGTACAACTTATACATGTGAACTCTTAGCATTCAAAAATAATCAAAAACCCTTAAGCTTAACAACTCAACTAGAAGAGCACTTATGCCCAACAAGAGTTATAGTCACCAACAAAGTCTTATTGTAAGCCAACAACAACTTCAGTGCATGGCATATGAAGATCAAGCTATTCAGCCATCTTGCATCTGCTTTAAACATTTCCCCTCTGTAACAATGCAAATACTACAACTTGTAGAAAGCTTCACACACTCTTGATCAAGACAATGTGAAGCAAAACCAATTTATGGTGCCAACAACAAGAGCTTCATCAATGGAGGGCAACCATAATTCTCAAAAGCTTCACACACTCTTGATCAAGACAGTGTGAAGCAAAACCAATTTATGGTGCCAACAAGAGCCTTATCAAAGGAGTTCAACGACAATTCTCAAAAGCTTCACACACTCTTGATCAAGACAGTGTGAAGCAAAACCAATTTATGGTGCCAACAAGAGCTTCATCAATGGAGGACAACGACAATTCTCAAAAGCTTCACACACTCTTGATCAAAACAGTATGAAGCAAAACCAATTTATGGTGCCAACAAGAGCTTCATCAAAGGAGTTCAACCACAATTCTCAAAAGCTTCACACACTTTTGATCAAGACAGTGTGAAGCACTTGATCAAGACAGTGTGAAGCAAAACCAATTTATGGTGCCAACAAAAGCTTCATCAAAGGAGCTCAACCACAATTCTCAAAAGCTTCTCACACTCTTGATCAAGATAGTGTGAAGCAAAACCCATTTATGGTGCCAACAAAAGCTTCATCAATGAAGGGCAATTACAATTCTCAGACCTTCGAAGCAAATTCAATTTATATGGTTCATCCAAACTTTCGATTACTACAAGGTGTGGCTTGCATCACAATCTCTTGCTCAACAGTGTGGAAGCAAAATTTGTATATTTTGTCTCTCCCACATTTTCAAATTTCTAGTTTCCCAAAAAAAAAAAAAAAAAAAGGGAAATTCAACAAAGCTTCATCAATGGAGGACAACTACAAATTTTCAAAAGCTTCACACTATCTTGATCAAGATAGTGTGAAGAAAAATCAATTCATGGTACCCAACAAAAGCTTCACCAACAAAAGCTTCAACTCCAAAGCTTCACCTACAAAGCTTCAACTCCAAAGCTTCCCCTACAAAAGCTTCAATACAAAAGCTTGACCTATAAAAGCTTCACCTACAAAAGCTTGACCCACAAAAGCTTGACCCACAAAAGCTTGCCCTACAAAAGCTTCACCCACAAAAGCTTGACCTACAAAAGCTTGACCCACAAAAGCTTCACCTATAAAAGCTTGACCCACAAAAGTTTGACCTACAAAAGCTTCACCCATAAAAGCTTCACCCACAAAAGCTTCACCCATAAAAGCTTCACCCACAAAAGCTTCACCTACAAAGCTTCAACACAAAAGCTTCACCTACAAAAGCTTCACACTATCTTGATCAAGATAGTGTGAAGCAAAATCAATTTATGGTGCCCAACAAAGCTTCAACCTCAAAGCTTCACCTACAAAGTTTTAAATATATATATATATATATATATATATATATATATTAATTTTTTTTTCCGAAATTCGAAAATTCAAAAATTCGGAAATTCAAAAATTCGAAAAATCGAAAAAAAAAAATTGCCTAGGCCTCATTTTCTTTGGGCTTAACAACTTCCATAACAAATATATATGAAGGAGTTTTGGGCTACCACTTAGAAAGGAAATGCCTCATTCGTCAACTCCCTCGACCGAAGACTTGGGGGACTCCTACCATATGCTACTGCACCTTGATACTCGGAAGTCTCACGAGCACTCAGTGACTTGGATTTTTCAAGTCTCCAAACGAGAAGTTTTCCTCACTTAGGAAATTAAGGGAGCACTACCTCAACCTACATGCTTTACTCACAAAGCTTCAACATACAAGCTTCAACAAAAGGAAAAATTCAAAGAACTTAGTGAAGAAGACCTTGGTGTATTTAACATAATACGTTGAAATGAAGCAAATCTTGTTTATTGATATCTCCGATAAGTTACAAATATGTACATATACATGAATCAAAATAAACAAACAAGAGGGAGCCTTCACAAAGGTTGCTCAGGAGAAATCTCAGCAGTCGGCAGAGCCCCAGAAAGATGAGGCACCAGAGGGTGATTATTCGGACCCTCAGTGCTAGGCAGAACCCCAGAAGGATGAGGCACCGAAGGTTGATCATTTGAAGCTTCATTACGCGATACAGCCTTAGAAGACGAAGACAATAAATGCCTTTGGGATAAACCCACAAACCTCTGATGATCAAGTAAAATCTGACCATCAGATTCCTGCAGCTGGTCGAGCTTCCTCTTCATGTTTGTAGCATAGTCATGTGCGAGCCTGTGCAACTGTTTATTCTCATGCTTGAGCCCTATGATCTCCTGTTTGAGACTTATCACTTCAGCCGCCAATAATTCAACTATTCGGGTTCGAGCAAATAAGTGTTGGGCCATATTAGACACAGAACCTGCACACTGAACACTGAGAGCCAGAGAATCCTTAACAACCAACTCATCAAACCATTTGGAAAGTAGTCTGTTATCTTTGAGAGTGAGAAGGTTCCTGGCCACCATCGCAGCGATCATATCATTCTTCATCACAGAGTCCCCAATGGTAAGAGGACTAGTAGGGGATAAGAAGTATATGCACCATATGTTGTCTTGAGAAGGCATGACTGCCTCTTCACCAAAGTTCAAGTCAAAACGACGGTCGGATGGGCTAGACATTCTCAAAAATGATGAAGGAGAAATGAGGTGCAATAAATCTCTGAAGTAAGGGGAAAATTCCTATAAGCAATAACTCTATGAATGTACTCCTTGCACACAATTGGTGCCCTTATAAAAGAAAGGACAATAGGGCCGTTGGTTCAAAAATCGTAGAGGCACCACTCTCCGGATTTCGAAGAGGCACCACTTTCCACATGTAACATCAGCTCATCGGGTACCACATATAACTTTGCCAAAGATCTCTGACAAAGTTTAGACACGTAAATTTTGAAGGTCCAGCTACCCTAGTATTACCCACAAGGGTAAAGGAACAGCACCACTGCTTAATAACTAGAAAGTCCCAATGTGTGTCAACCTCTGTGCTCTGTGGCAAGGCAGACAGGCAAAAATGCCCAACCTTTACTCAGATTCGAGAAAACACTCCCAACAAGATTGCTTGCTTAAAAATCGAAGAGGAACCACTCTCTAAATCTCGAGAGCCAAACTCCCAACATGATTACTTTCTCAAAAATCGAAGAGACATTGCTTTCTGAATCTCAAGAGTCAGACTCCCAACAGGATTGTTTTCTCAAAAATCGAAGAGGCACCGTTCTCTGAATCTCGAAAGCCAGATCCCCGACATGATTGCTTGTTCGAAAATCGAAGAGGCACCGCTCTCCGAACTTCGAGAGCCAGATTTCCTTGGATAAAGCTTGTCTACAATCTTCACACGCAACATTAGCTTTCCAGATACCACATACCACTTTTTCAAAACGCTCTGACAAAGTTAAAAAATGTGAAGCTTGCAGCTCCCACTACATTGCTATGACAAAAAAGGGTAAAGGAATAACATTATTACTTGCTCAAAAATCGAAGAGGCACCGCTCTCCGAATCTCGAGAGCCAAACTCCTAACAAGATTACTTTCTCAAAAATCGAAGAGGCACCGCTCTCCGAATCTCAAGAGCCAGACTCCCAACAAGATTGTTTTCTCAAAAATCGAAGAGGCATCGCTCTTCGAATCTCGAGAGCCAGATCCCTGACAGGATTGCTTGTTCGAAAATCGAAAAAGCATCGCTCTCTAAACTTTGAGAGCTAGATTTCCTTGGATAAAGCTTGTTTGCAATATTCACACGCAACATCAGCTTTCCAGATACCACATACCACTTTTTCAAAGTGCTCTGACAAGGTTAAAACACGTGAAGCTTGCAGCTCCTACTACATTGTTACGACCAAGAAGGGTAAAGGAATAGCACTACTACTTGTTGTTAAGGAGACTTCTATTTATGTCGACCTTCATCCTCCACAGCCAGGCAAACTTGCAAATAAAAAAAATGCTCAACTTTTCTTCACATCCGAAAAGGCATTCTCAACAGAGTCTCTCGAAATACTCAACTTCTTTTCTTCCCGATAATACCTCTGCAAACAAGCTACACCAGAGCAAGAGTATCTCATATCATTAGGGTTAAAAGCAAGAGTATCCCATATCATGCTTTTTCCCTGTCTTTTCCTTTGGCCTTGTTCTTACCTGCAAGACAAGGAGAAAAAAAGCAATCAGTCAACACTTGGAATCAAGCTTCTAGTCAGGAACTGACTGCCTGGAACCCCTTGCCTGATTACTTACCTGGCATTGCTCTCAAGTACTCATCTTCAACATCTTATGCTTCCAGAGAAGATACCACATCTGCCTGAGGAACATATAGGGCAAGTGAGAAGGATACAAGGAAGCATGTGGAGACAAACGTAACAGAACACGTGCCGATACATCCACTACTTTGTCAACAACAAAAGTATCCCATATCATTAGGGTCGAACGTACTCTAGATTTGATGGACTTGTTTTGACCCTCAAATTCTTGAGTCAGCCTTATACTCTGGAGGGAACCAAAAAACCCTCCAGCCCAGTTCAAGAATAAGCATGTGGAAAGTTACTTCTTCAAAAGCAAAAGTATCTCATATCATTTCTTCTCCATTTGCTTCTCCTTATCCTTGGTGCTATTTACGACTGATAGGAGCATATTTATGCGACTGAGTTAGCTTGTTCTCATGCATTTATGTTGTTATTTCTTAGTTAATTATGTATTTTAGGCCTTATGAAGCAATAAGATGCATTTTGGAGCAGTTTTGGGCTTGGAATGAATAGCACATGCATGGAGCAAGGTGGATGGACGAAATTGAAGACTAAAGAGGCTAGGAATGTGTTAAAGAGAAAGAAGAAATAATGTAAAAAGGACAAAGAGCTCAGCCACAAAGGGGTGTCACTCCACCATTCACCTTTCCATCATTGTCGTGCACCACCATTGCACTCCCTTTGGATTCCTATGTCGTGCATCATCATTCATGTTCCCTCCATTGACTCATTTGTTGCATCATTCCACCTCCATTTCCTTTCTCTACCATGTGCACAATCATTCATGTTCCCTAATTGCAACACCACTCCATTTTACCCCCATGCTTTGCATCATCACTTCACTTTCACCTTTGAATCATTTCAAACACCACTCATTGCACTCAATTGCTACACCATTCCTTGTTCCCTCCATCATTTCAGATTTCATGCATCATTACATTGAATCATTGCACTCAATTGCTACACCATTCCTTGTTCCCTCAATCGTTTCAGATTTCATGCATCATTGCACTCAATTGCTACACCACTCCATGTTCCCCTCCATTGCCATGCACTTCCTCTATAAAAGGAAGTGTGTGTAACATAAATATAGTTCATATTTAGTTAGATCATTCACTCCCATTTCAACACAACCTCCATCCAAACACATCCATTCATCTTCACATCCATTCCTCCATACAAACAAACCTTCAAACACTCACCAACACCTTGTGCCGTAGCAAAGGAAGGGAAGGAAAGTGCTTGGATGTGCTTGCTGTCCAACTTGGGTTGTTGGAGTGTTTAGGTGTTTTCTTTCTTTTGTTTCTAATGTTTAAATTCATTTCCTGTCGTTTTGTTGTAAATATGAGTGGTTAAACCCCTCTTGGCTAGGGGTGATTTCAAAGCCATGATTATGTGTGCAATATAATTTGATAAATTCCAGTTATGAACTCTTGAATCGTGAATGCAATTGACTTAACTATTTGATTGATAACGTATTTGTATTTGTTAATTAAGTGTCGACACTTAATTGGCATGCATAAATCCGTTGCTAGAATATAAGGAAGTTTCACATAATCGTTACAAACTTATATTCACATGTAGTGAAGGTCGCTTATAAACAATCGCGTTAAGTTCAATTCCTAGCATGAGTGACATGATGTCATAGTTGCAAGTGCTTTGTCAATGCTTATGATTTTCATTAAACGTAATGATCTTTGATTGTATCTCTATTATGATGTCATGTAGCGAACTTTAGAAGAATGTTTTGGGTTGTCGAATGATGTCATCCAATCCAATAAAACAAGGAAAATCTTAGAGTTAACTAGTGATGTCACGGTTAATTTAGAGTATTGTCGTTCATAATTTAATGAAGTAGTAACTGGAAATCGAGTTATTTGCATACATGTCATGTGTGGCGAAAAAGCCTCTTGCTATCCCATCCATCATCTTATTTCTCAAATTTGTTTTACAATCTGTCTAGTTTTTCATACTTGTTTGTTTGTTTCAACTTCGTCCAAAACTCAATCCCCCTTTACTTTAGAGTGTCTAATTAGTTAGAATCTGTTTTAATTTGTGTTTTTAAATGTTTTGATTCAAGTAAAAGTCAATTTTCATCCAAAGTCATTCCTAGTGTCTAGTTTAAGTTTATTTAGTTGTTTTAAGCTGTTTTGAGTATTTTAAGTTTGCTTTGAGTCTTTGAGTCTTGTTAAGTATTTTTAAGTTTAGTTTTATGTTTTTGAGTCAGTTTAGAGGTCATTAGCAAGCCATCCTAATCCCCGGTCCAGAACGATCCTTACTTCTACTTATACTACAGTTGTCAAAAGAGGGTTAAATTTGTGTGTTAAGTTAATTTTCGCATCAACGACACAAAGAGAATGAGAACAATCAACCGGAAGCCGAAGTCGAACCTCTGATCCAGGTTGCTTGCTTGGAAGTCTGATTACTTACCTTGTCTGTTACCTCCTTCGGAAAATCTCCTAGCTCGGCGACTTGGGGGACTCCTACTATGGGGTTTGTATCGCACTTGACCAAGTCCGAAACTACAAGTAAGTTTCAAGTGAAATTAATACATTACCTTGTGCATCTTCATCGGTTAAAGATACCACCCCTGGATAGAGGAAAAATACTTCCAGAGAAGATGCCACATCTACGTATGAGACAGATAAGGCAAGTGAAATTGATACCACACTTCGGTACTTAGAAGTTTCGTGATTACTCAATGGCTTGGATCTTGCAAGTCCCCAACCGAGGAGCTTCCCTCACTCGGGAACTTAGGGGAGCACTGTTTGTACCATACTTGACCAATCCCGAAACTACTGAGCACCAATCAACGTTATACCGTCAAGGACCCAGAAGAGTTTCCTTCCAACCAGGAGGCCAATCACAGCGCGACACGTGTCGACATCAAAAGCCAATCATAGCGCAACACGTGTCAACATCAGAAGCCAATCACAACACGACACGTGTCAATGTCAAAATGAAACTAGAAACTCTCTTCTATAAATAGAAATCATTCTCTCACAATATTTCCTAATGTCATTTGTACTAAATCATTTACTAGTACTCACTAAATGAGAGCTTGAACCTATGTATTTGTGTAAACCCTTCACAATTAATGAGAACTCCTCTACTCTATGGACTTAGCCAATCTGGGTGAACCACGTACATCTTGTGTTTGCTTCCCTGTCCTTATCCATTTACATACTTATCAACACTAGTGACTGGAGCAATCTAGCGAATGTCACAAACTTAACACTTTCTGTTGTACCAAAGTCCTTACTGATTTTGTGCATCAACAACATCACTATTTGTTTTACTAGATATTTGGCAATTTTTTAAACAAATTTTAAATTGTACCCTTAATCATATTTTTATGATAGTAAATGAATTTGTTTCTTTAGGTTATAAATACGATCACTCTGGTATTTGGTTTAATAATTTTCGCATCTAATCTTACTTAAGTTAAAGTTTGATTAATATGGTTCTAGAATTCGTCAAACATCTTTTCTGTAATAATTATTTTAGTTTAAAAATAATAAATTTAAATTTACAAAAAAGTGTTAGGAATTCAGCAAACATATTCAAATATGCACGTTCCCAAACTTTTTGTTGGCAATCCTTTGGACCATGTATGGACTATATTCTAAAAATCCCTGCTTAGGAGTTAGGCGGTTGGCCACACCTCCGATTAATACATAGACGTTTGAAAATTAAGAAAGGGCGAACAGACTTGCTGAGGCGCCCACCTAGACTGCCTTACCCGCCCAGACCCACCTAGACACCTGCTTAGGTTGCAACTCACTTAGATAGAAAATAGATAGCTTTTCTTTCACATTTTCTTGTTTCCAATAAATTGTAAGAGACTTAATAAACACTTAAATAAACACACATTATATGTTTGCTCCCCATATTTTCATTATGTTCAAATACTTCATAATTGTTGTAGTCATGTTTAGAATAGGAATGTGATTGTGTAAATACTAGGAGATATGAGAGAGTATCTTATATTCCTATTAGGAGTAGATTACCTATTAAAGTTGTAATCCTAAAGGGAAAGATTTTTACCTATCCTACTACTATAAATAAAGGCACAATGGGGTGAATCAAACACACCTCACAATTAAATCAACCTCTCTTCTCTCTAATTGTGGCCAGCCCCCTTCTCTCTAAACCCTAGATCGTTCAATCAAATAGGCCTACAACACGTTATCCGCATGCTCTTACCAGAAGCTGAGGAATTGACGCATCGTAGGAGAAGGCTATCATCCACCAAATTCAAAAGGCTTATTCATTTTTTGCTAATTAGGTACGCTTAAAATAAAAGAAGATATTTGAAACGTCCACGAAGCATGAAAACATTCCCGATGATGCATGAACCCCTCTATGTTTATATTTTCCTTTCGATATATATATTGTATATGTTTATATATTTGTCAATATATATATATATATATATATATATTTGTTTCATGCATCGCACAATTAAATTGTTATGTGGAATTTGTGAGTCAAAGTATTAAAATTAAATTAGGAGCAAATTTGGGTTTCCTAAACCCTAAGGGATTTGAAAAAAAAAGGGGGAAATTAGGCATGGTGCGGCACACCCACTGCACCATCATTGTGCATACTAATACCAAGCCTCGGCCTGGGGTCCAAATAGATGGGCATGTAGCCCTCTGTCCTTGCACCGTGGCCCGTAGCCATGCAACCAACCCAGATTGGCTGGGTTTTTCCCTCTGCACGCCGCAACCTCATTGGTTGTTGGGCTTTGTGTTGCCCAGGCCCACAACTTGCACCCTGGCCCGCATTACGGCTTTTGTTCTCCACGCCAGCCCACAAGGCTGGCTCCTCATGACCACCCCCACAAGGCTAGCTCTTGATAGGCCTTGTCCCGTGCACCTTTCTTCGACCCAAACGAAAACCTAGCTGCGGCTGGGGGATTTCTTCCACCCGGTGGCATGCAGCCATGACTCGAGGCTCTTTTTGGGTCGTGCCTTGTCCTTAAGGTACCCAACTCGTGCCCCCTAACCCACGGCACCAAGCCCAAATATTTTTGGGGCTATATTTTCGATCCAATAATATTATGTTAATATTATTTAGCTTCTACAATCGACCCAGTATGGCCCGATTTATTGAATTAATTAAAATTGACCTGTTGTCCATTAATCTAATAATGAATCCAAAATTATTGACCGGAAGATCACGTTTGGACATTAATGATTCAATAATTTATTTTTATACTTTGAACTGTCACATACTTTCGTAGTAACGAAGCTCTCACACTTGAGTTCCCGAAGAACCTCAAATCCACTATATTCAAAATAGTATATTGCATTCTGTGTTTCTTGTAGGAACCTCTCATTATGAACTAATCGTTCATAAAACTAAATTGAACTTGTAGTTTCAAATTTTGTGCCTTTGAAACCCGAAGTTTTCATTCAAAACATACCACATGAAACCTATAATTTTCATGAATTAAACCAATACATGTCTATATAACCTGTATGTTCTACGATATATGTCTATGGCTTACCATATGACTACTCACGTTTTTCCCTTAGGGACATGTCGAATTTGAACAAGCTCGATTTCTCCGCTCTAGAAGTCTTTGGAAGAAACTATCTGAAATGGGTTCAAGGCGTAAAGCTCTATCTAATTGCAAAGGGTATTAGAGCCACCATCAAGACACTTACCGCCGACAAAGCTGTTGACAAAGCTCAGAAGGCTACTGCAATGATCTTCATTCAAAGACACATCCATGATGCACTACAGACTGAGTATCTCGCTGAGAATGACCTACGCACCCTCTAGCTTGCTCTGGCCGACCATTTCGATCACCAGAAAGACATATACTTTGCCTGAAGCAAAACACGACTAGCAGCATCTTCGCTTCCAGGACTTTAAGTCCATGAATGAATAAAACTCAGAAGTTTGTAGAATCCGTTCTTTGTTGAAATTCTACAAAGTGGAACTAATCGAATCAAATCTCCTAGAGAAGACCTATTCGACCTTCTATGCCACCAATATTGTCCTGCAGCAACAATACAGGGCATAGAAATTCACCAAGTTTTCGGATTTAATCTCTGTTTTACTTATCACTGAAAAGCAGAACTAGCTTTTAATGAAGAATCATCAAGCTCAACCCACTGGCTCGAACATCGCGCCTGAAACGCATGCGACCTATTCTAGCAGCCATAAATGACGAAAGAATTATCATGGCCATGGCAATGGGTGGCAAGCCCAACCACGGGCCCAAGGTCAACAGAGTGCCACACCCAAAGTAGAAATATGACCTAGCAGCGTCCACCACTCGCCCCTAAGGTCCTAAACTTCAAAAACAGGGGCAAAGCTCCCGTTCAGCCCACTTCTGCTGAACTGGACATGTGTTATCGTTGTGGATCAAATGATCATTGATCACGCATATACCGAGCTTCCCCTAAGGCTATTGCCAAGTATCATTCTCGTCGTGAGTCTAACTTTGCACATGTGGATCATCCGGAAGATGCAACTACATCAATGGAGATATCGGATTTTCAGGAGACGTCAGTGCCTATGGATGAAAAAATTAAACATGTTTTTAGGGTGTTTACCCCTAGTGGCCGAACCCCCTAGGAGTGGCTGGCCCTACCCCCTATTTTGCTAGGTTTATGGTTTAATTTTGAACAATTTTTCTAAGTATTTGGAATAATTTGTTTGGTTTTGGTTTGTTTTGAATTATGGATTGGTATAGGAATGGATATTATTTTCTCGAATTGCTTAATTGAATGAATGGACTTATATTTATGCATGTGACCAATTCAATTAAGTTATTTCTAGGCAAGTTTAGTGGGGAAGTTAGTTGTTTGGCAGATAGTGCAACCACGTACACCATCTTGCGTTAACAACACTATTTTACTAACTTCATACCCAAGAAAGCTCATTTGACAACTCTCTCAAGCTCATCCAACCTGATTGAAGGATACGGAAAGACACATATCATGTTGTCTAATGGTACAATTCTAACCATTAAGGAGGCACTCTATTTTCCACATTCCGGAAGAATGTTGCTGAGTTTTAGAAATATTCTAGATAATCAATATCATCTTGAAACCATTGAAGATCATGGTTCTGAATTTCTTTGTATCACTTCGTATGAATATGGCCAGAAGCATATTCATGAGAAGTTGGAACACTTACCGAGTGGGTTGTACATCACAACCATTCGTGGCATAGAAGCCCACAATGTAGCCGGCCCTATGCCTGAGTTCCAGGATACTTTGTTGCTTTGGCATGACCGTTTGGGACATCCTGGATGTGACATGATTCGCCTTATCTGCAAATATTCAAACGGGCATAAGTTACATCCTTATGTTGGATTTCCACCATGCAAAGCGTGTTCTATAGAGAAGTTGAATACTCAACTCTCATATACAAAGATTATTCACGACCCCCCCTAAATTTCTTCAGAGGATTCAATGGGACATTTGTGGACCTATCCAACCAACCTGCGGACCATTTAGATACTTTATGGTGTTGGTTGATGCATCGACACGATGGTCACATGTTTGCTTGTTGTCCACACGCAATGCCGTATTTGCTAAACTCCTACTCAAATCAGTAAGTTAAGGGCTCACCATCCTGAATATCCGATTAAATCGATTCGACTGGATAAGTTGGAGAGTTTACGTCACATACTTTTGACGATTATTGCATGCCAGTAGGGATTGATGTGGAACATCTTGTGCCCCATGTTCACACCCAAAACGGCATGGTAGAAGCTTTCATAAAGCGCATTCAATTGATAGCTCCAACTTTGGTTATGAGAACCAAATTATCGGTATTTGCCTGGGGCTATGCAATATTGCATGCAGCTATATTGGTCCACCTGAGGTCCACCGCTACCCAACCACATTCACTGTTACAGTTGGTCACTGGATACAAGCCTAATGTTTCACATTTATGGGTGTTTGGGTGCGCCATTTATGTGTCAATAGCGCTGCCACTACATACCAAAATGGGTCATTCGAGAAAAATAAGAATCTATGTCGATTATGATTCGCCATCCATTGTTCGATACTTAAAACCCTTGAGGAGATCTCTTTACTGCACGTTTTGCAGATTGTCACTTTGATGAAACAGTTTTCCCGTCGTTAAGGGGAGATAAGCATGCTAACGTTCCTGTAGAACGTCGCGAATTGTCGTGGTATGCTCCCACTATGTCTCATTTAGATCCCCACACTGCCAGTCTGAAACTGAGGTGCGACGAATTATAGTTCTTCAGAGCATTGCTCAAAGCATGCCGGATGCTTTTAATGATATAGCAAAGGTGACAAGATCACATATACCTGTTGTAAACACACCTGCAAGGATAGATGTACCCCTAGTACATCAACAACCCGCCTGGGAATGCCGGACCGTCCTCGAAGGTGGGGAGGCCACACCCTCTACGTGGTAAGGTACATTGGCGGCTAGCCAATCACCTGTTCCGACCTTGAAGTATGGCAAACCCCTTGGTTCAAATGATTCACAACCCCAGAAGAGGAAAATGGCACTAACTAGTGACCCTAGTTTGAATTCGACCATCGTTCACTCATCCGTTCCAAAGCATAAGGTTATTCTAGATTATGATAATGCTTCGAACGAAACATGACAGCCTTCTGAGAATCCTGAGATTTCGATCCACTATAGAGTATTGGATGAGGTTTGAAATAGGAATGAGATGATCGTCGACGATGCATTCCTGTACTCAATAGCTACTGGCATCATGCTTAGTGATGACATTGAACCATGTTTCATCGATGAATGTTGACGTAGAACCGATTGGTTAAACTGGAAACAAGCAATCCAGGTCGAACTCGATTCGCTCATGAAACGTAAGGTCTTTGGACCTATCGTTCCTACACCACCACGCATGAAGCCTGTTGGCTACAAGTGGGTTTTCATGAGGAAGCGTAATGAGAAGAATGAAATAGTGCGATATAAAGCATGCCTCGTAACGCAAGGCTTCTTTCAGCGCCCTATGATTGATTACAAGGAGACTTATTCCCCCGTAATGGACCTTATAACGTTCCGTTACCTAATCAGTTTGGTAGTTTCCGAAAAACTCAATATGCAGCTTATGGACGTGGTAACCGTGTATCTCTATGGGGATCTAGATATGGAAATATACATGAAAGTTCCAGAAGGACTTTCATTAACTGGTTCAAATAGTTCTAGATCACGGAACACTCTCTCAATTAGGTTGAGGATGTCACTCTACGGATTGAAACAATCCGGGCGGATGTGGTATAACAGTCTGAGTGAATATTTGACAAGTCAGGGTTATGTGAACAACGAACTATGCCCATGCGTGTTCATAAAGAAGTCACATTTCGGATTTGCAATCGTTGCAGTTTATGTCGATGACATGAATCTTATTGAGACTCCCGCAGAACTTAAGAAAATTGCTGCACACTTGAAATCGAAATTTGAGATGAAGGATCTTGGGAAAACTTGATATTTCCTCAGCCTGGAGATCGAGCATTGTTCGGATGGAATCCTAGTACATCAATCGAACTACACCAAAAAAGTGTTGCATCGTTTTAATAAGGATAAAGCGAAGCCTTCAAGTATACCCATGGTCATTCAGACTCTAGATGCTAAACGAAATCCTTTCCATCTAAAGGAGGATGATGAAGAGATTTTGGAACCTGAAGTTCCGTACCTAAGTGCAATTGGGGCTTTATTGTACTTGGTTCAGTGCACTAGACCTGACATCTCATTCGCTGTGAATATATTGGCTAGATATAACAATGCGCCCACACACAGGCACTGAAATGGTGTTAAAGACATTTTTCGCTACCTTAAAGGTACTACGGATTTGGGCTTGTTCTATACCTGCGAATCTCCAAGTATTGCCACCTCCTATGGTACTTGAATTGATTTTTGCCTTGTTGGTTATGCAGATGCTGGATATCTGTATGACCCACATAGAGGATGTTCTCAAACGAGTTATGTCTTTACTGTTGGAGACACTGCTATATCTTGGAGGTCTACCAAGCAAACGCTAGTTGCGACTTCGTCTAACCATGCTGAGATTCTCGCCCTACATGAAGCATCGCGTGAATGTTTTTGGCTGAGATAAGTTATGTGACACATTCGAAGCACTAGTGGTCTTACATCAGTCGTTAACCTTCCTACGACGATCTTTGAAGACAATGCAGCATGTATCGAGCAGTTAAAGAAGGGATACATCAAGGGAGATAACTGCCGAAGTTCTTTTACTCACACTAGCAGCAGCATCAGAACATTGAAGTCAAGCAAATCCGTTCCCAGGACAACCTAGCCGATCTCTTCACCAAGTCATTGCCCAAGTCTACATTTCAGAAGCTCGTCCAAGGAATCATTATGCGTAAATTATCTAAGTTGAATCGCTTGTAGTTCTCTTATTTAGAAGTTATGTCTAACTCAAGGGGAGTATCTAGAAGCATACTCACATGATCTTAATGTACTATTTTTCCTACGATTATGAGCATTTTTCCCACTGGGTTTTTGCTACATAACAAGGTTTTAATAAGGCACCCATCCTAGGATGATCATACTCCGATGAGTTCACTACCTTCGTCCAGATTGACATTTGTTTTAGACATTATGCATACTTCTCACTTTTATCCTTAGTCTATGGGTTTTCCGCATGCCTTGTGTTTTACCATAGCGAAGTTTTGTGAGTTTTACTACAAATACATACTTCAAATAAATTTGAGACTCGTGATCACCCGTTGTGCCAATGACTTCATCAACTATTCTACCTTATCTGCTGAAGATCTGATGTGATGGTTTGTTGAGTCTTTACACACTCAAGGGGGAGTGTTGCAGTCATATTTAGAATAAGAATGTGATTGTGTAAATCCGAGGAGATATAGGAGAGGATCTTATATTCCTATTAGGAGTAGATTACCTATTAAATGTTGTAATCCTAAGGGGAAATGTTTTTACCTATCCTACTACTATAAATAAAGGCACAATAGGGTGAATCAAACATACCTCACAATTAAATCAATCTATCTTCTTTCTAATTGTGGTCGGCCCCCTCTCTCTCTCTAAATCCTAGATCGTTCAATCAAATAGGCCTACAACAATAATATATATGTCATTCTATTTTCTAGTTTATGATGAAATTATATATATATATATATATATATATATATATATTAAGTATAAACATACACTTATTTACACGAAATCAATAAATTTACTTAAATCTGCCTAATCCGTCTAGGCTCCGCCTAGTCTCCTAGGCGCTAGGCCCCAACCCACCCCCGACTAGTGCTAGCGTCTTTTAGAACCTTGTGTATGGGTAAGTGACTTTCAGATCTCAAGGGATACAAGCTAAGTTAGTAAGAAATTGATCACAACATATTGACGTGAGGGGATTAAAAATACATTACATGTGCACTACATGCATTACAAACGTACCTTTGAAATATTATAGGGCGTTCTAATTCTTCCATCTAATATTTTGTATGTATTTCTTCCTTACTTGGCCTAAATTATTAAGATTTGAAACTTCCTTGCTCAAACATAGCCTTAGAATCTTATGATGCACATCTTGTGGTCATTTTTTGCATTCCAAATTGAATAGAAAAAACTGAGATGATTTAGCCGATACTCTTAGTTAATTGGAGAAAGTTCTAAATTAATTTTATATACGAGATTTTAACACATGTGGTGGTCTATTTGTGGAAAGATCATTTTATTAAAAAAAAACTGTTATATATAACTCTCTCAAACACCCAAAGCTCATTCAACCAAATCTGGGCATACTATTATTGAAGAAAGTTAAAATACTATTATAAAGTCAATTAGCAATATAAAAAATAATCTAATTACTTAACATGTGTGGTCGTTGAACTTAACATATGCAACAACATGCTTTTATATCATAAATAAGTTGAGGTTCTACTATAAAACTAATTGTAATATGCATAATAGCACAATTACTTATAAACACATAAAGCTCCTCCTTTCCCCGATGAGAAATTGATACTCTTAACAATTATAATTACTTGCCACTCAGATTACAAAGGGATATGGTCATTAAGATAGCTAATAAACTATGCTCCACAACATAATTTATTCAAGTTTTAGGTGGAATGTTACAAAAGTCAAGATTCTGTTATTAAAATGACTAAATGAATTATTTCATTGTCACTATTATTCATGGTGATGCCCATCATGCATGTGATGCAGTTGTATAAGACAGAAACAAGACACAAAACCATAGTCACATAAAAGATTGAAATTCTTTATATGACACGGTTTGCCAGCGACTCGCCATGTTTATATTCTTCATTTGGCCACTTTTATACTTCCCTATGTAAGAGGAATTGAACCAACTTCTAATAGACAATTACATGACAAGCAAATAACAAGTTGAAGTTTTATTGTAAAATTAATTAGCAATATACAGAGGAATTCAATTTACGTATAAGGACATGCAAGGTTCTTAACAAAAAAAATTAAGGTTTCACCGTAAAACCAATTAACAACATAACTTACGTATAAACACATGCAAATGCCCTCTTCTTATCAATATGAGATTCACTGTCAACATGCCCCTCACCTATGGTGAATTTTTAAATCTAGCACGTGGACAACACAAATTGGGTAATATGGAACATTTGTGGCCGTTGGACTTCACACATGAGACAACCTACTCTAATACTATGAAGAAAGTAGTTGAGGTTCCACCATAAAACCAATTGGGAATATGAGAAGTAACCCAACTTATTTATAAGCCCATGTAAGGTCTCTTCTTCCATCAATGTCAGATTCACCCTCAACAATAACATCCACTTGTCTAGGCCGCTAATCTAAATACTTGACAAAAAAAGAAAAAAAAAAGAGAACAAAAAACTTGTATTCAAACAAAGTTTAAATTTAACTGAAATTCCAAAGTTTAAGAGCAATACCTATGATATTACATACAATTGAAAGTTGAATCTACTAACAGATCAAAATGAAAGATGACCATCATGTAAATTGGGAACAAAACCGTATAAAAACTGTGACATAACTGGACTAGAAAAACACAAAGTTTGAAGTCCAAAAATTGTCATAAAGGAGCAAAAAAGGACAAGGGGACATTTGAGATATTTTTTTTCCTAACACAACCAACTGGTGATTTTATTATGGTAGTCCATCTTTTTAAGGGTCGAAAAATATTACAAATCGGGCTCGATTCTGCCGTAGCACAATATTGTCCGCTTTGGGCTCCGACCACGGCCTCATGATTTTATTTCTAGGAACTCACGCGAGTAGAACTTCCCAGTGGGTCACCCATCATGGGATTGCTCTCGCGCGAACTCGCTTTACTTCGGAATTCCGATGGAACTCAAAGCCAATGAGCTCCCAAAAGGCCTCGTGCTAGGTAGAGATAGGAATATACATATAAGGCTTAGAGGATCCACTCCCCTAGGCGATGTGGGATCTCACAAAAGGACTCACAAGGTATTTCAGCCTTTCTCTGGCCATCACCATGTTATTCGCTAGCACAAAGAATCGAACTTAGGACGTGGTGTGTGAAATATGGGTATAAAATTCATTTTTAACCACTGGGCTAACCCGTTGTGGTTAAGATCATCTCCAACCCTTGGGCAAAAAACCTTTTTTTTTTTTTTGCCTAGAAATTTAGCTTTTAACCCAGAAATAGGTTTTTTGCTCCAACCCTTAAACCATCTCCAATCCTTTGGCTAAAACCTAAAATTTTTAGCCCATAAACAACTTTTCTGCTCCAACCCTTTTAGCCAAAATTTTGTAGCCTAAGATTATTAAAGAATAAATTTAGGCTAATTTTTTCTTTTAAGGTAATTTAAAAAAAATTATGTACACTATTATAATTTAATTTTATGAACATTTTAACCTAAAAATATTTAAATTCCGATAAATATTGAAAAATCAATAAATTTGGGTGAATTTTGAATTAAATAATTTTTTTTAAAATTAGTTTAGCTGTTGGATTTAAATTTGGGCCGTTAGATCTTTTTTTTACTATTAGATTTGATTATATTCGATCACAGCCATTGGATTCAATAAATCCTGAGAGTCATGCCCATGTGGGTAGGGTTTTGCTGGTGGTGCCCACACCATTTTCTGGGCTAAATGCTGGGGGGGGGGGGATTTGGTTTTGTTTGGCTTTTAGCTTTTAGCACACACATGTAGACCAAACTCAAGCCTGGGCTAAATGCTATTTTTTAGGTTTTAATCCACCTTCAAACCCAACCCAACCCAACACATGCTAAATGTGTGGCTAAAAGCTAAAAGCCAAACAAAAGCAAAATTCCCCCCAAGATTTAACCCAGAAAATGGTGTGGTCACCACCAGCGGGACCACACCTACATGGGCATGTCTTCCAGGATTTATTAAATCTAACGGCAGATCGAATATAATAAAATCTAATAGTAAAAAAAGATATAATGGTCCAAATTTAAATCCAATAGCTAAAATAATTAAAAATATTATTTAACTCAAAATTCACCCAAATTTAATGATTTTTCAATATTTATCGGAATTTAAATATTTTTAGGTGAAAATGTTCATAAAATAAAATTATGATAGTGTACATAATTTTTTTTAAAAATTACTTTAAAAGAAAAAATTAGCCTAAATTTATTCTTTAATAATGTCAAGCTAAAAAATTTAGGCCAAAAAGGTTGTGGAAAAGTTGTTTCTAGGCTAAAACCTTAATTTTCTCGGCTAAAAATTTTAGGTTTTAGCCCAAGGGTTAGAGATTGGGGGAGGGGGGGGAATAAAACCTAAAAAATAGCATTTAGCCAGGGTTGCGTTTGGTCTTATGGCCTAAAATTTTAGCTCTAGATTATTAAGGAATGAATTTAGGCTAATTTTTTTTCTCTTTTTTTTTAAAAAAATTATGTAGATTATCGTAAATTAATTTTATGAACATTTTAATCTAAAAATATTTAAATTCCAATAAATATTGAAAAATTACTAAATCGATACATGAAACTTATGAAACATTATGGAAGAATATGAAAATTATGATAGAGATGTATAAACACAAAATACATAAAACACACAAGACATAAAGAACACATATGAATGACATACAAAACACATGATAGAGATGAAGCACACACAAAACACATATGAAACACATGACACACACAAAACACATGATAGAGATGAAGCACACACAGAACACATGTGAAACACATGACACACATGAAACACATACAAAATACATACAAAACACATGAGACGCATGAAACACAAAGGTACACACATGAAACTGAAACCTTCAATCATCCTCTATATAAACACAGGTTGAATATCAAACCATCACACAACATATTCACCAATCTTTCAACTTTCAAAGTGTTTTGTTTCCTAAAAATCATCAATATCTCATCAATGAGTGATAGAAGAAGGCGTAGCAGGGCAATGCAGATGGCATAATACCAAGCAAGCCTTAATATTGAGGATGCAAAAATGATCAACGCAGAAGCTGAATTTGCAAACTCGTTTTATGCAATACGAGCACCATGTCGAATCTAGCTATCGTGGTTCTATCACGGGGCGTTCATTTGTGCAGCGTGATAGAGAAAAGCGTCATGATTGAATGATGAAAGATTATTTCATCGAACATCTGAGATTTCCTACTCATGATTTTCGGAAACAGTTTCGGATGAGGAGAAAACTTTTTGAAAGCATCTGAAATGCAATTGTCAATCATGGCCACTACTTGGCAAGGAAGATAGATGTTGTAAGCCGACAAAGTCTGTCACCTCATCAGAAGCTCACATTTGCATTTCAGATGCTAGCTAATGGGTGCTCTATAGACTCAACTGACGAATATTGCCGACTTGCGAAGACTACTGTTGTTGAGAACCTGAAGCACTTTTGTAAGACAATTGAAGCCATATATGGAGCCACATACCTCCGCAAGTCAAATCGTGAAAACTTGAAGGGGCTTCTACGCAAAATATACTCCTTGTGGCATACTTTCGCAAAACTTTCTTTTGCTTACCACGTAAGAACTTCTTCCTCTTTGGAGTGTATTTGTTGAGGTCCTTAATCATGAAATTAATTTCGAACATATCTTGCTCCCTATCCCCTTCTTCCTTCATTTGCAAAACGAATCCGGGCTACTTCTTTTTGGCGAGCGCTATGGGTTTCATTCAATCTTGCAAATTCGGTAGCAATGTGTGCACTCATCGAATCTTGGGACTTCCCTTTTCTCTTTTCTTCCTTTTGCTTATCTCTTCCCGGGGGCCTTGCAAAAGAAGGAGTTGGGGTCATTTCATTGACACCTTCATTGACACCTTCATCTCCATCAGTTGTCAGTGCGGCTTCACGTTGAAATAATCTTCCCCATTGTTGGTCCGCATCGGTTCCCCACCTCAGACAATCCTTGAGGATGTCCAAAACATGATGCAACTTAAAAGGTTGATTTTTTGGTGTTACTCTTGTCTTGTAAATTTCCATTGCTTTGTCACCTTATGCAAAAAATACATAAAAACAATTAGTTGCAAAATAATATTATATACATGACAAATAAAATATCAACAAAAAAACTCACAATTTTTGCGAAGCTCCTTCCACTAGCCATGCGAACCACGGCTTTCTCCAAGCCTCCCTTCCATAAAGTGCATGCTTTGTTGATAGTCTTCCACCGATCGTAAAAACCACCACCTTCCCTCCCGCCACCGTTACAGTTTTCATGGAACTTTTCAATGATTTTATCCCACAAAACCTTTTTATTTTGATTCGTGCCAACTGCACCATATTCGCTAACAAAAACTCATGCCAAGCATAAAACAACATCTTCCTCACAGGTCCAATTACGACCTGTAATATGATCTCTTGCCATCTTGAAAAATTTGGAAATGGGAAGAAATGGTAGAAAGAAAAATTGGAAGAATTGTAGGAGAAAAGTTAGTTTTGTGTGGATGTTTGAACAAATACATAGGTACTTATAGAGTTTTTGGGTGAATTTTGAGTAAAATAATTTTTTTTTAATTATTTTAGCAGTTGGATTTAAATTTGGGCCGTTAGATCTTTTTTTTTACCGTTAGATTTGATTATATTCGATTTCAGCCGTTGGATTCAATGTATTTTAAAATTACATTTTTTAAAAACAAAATTTGATTATGGACTGTTGGATCAACCAACGGTTCAAAAATCTCAATTGTTGGATGATAAAAAGAGCTGTTGGGCTCATGATGGTGGCCGACAACGGCCCTGACAGTGGGTCCCATCCTGTCGGGCGCTGAAGGCCTCATCCCGTGTGGGGCGAGTTGGGCGCGTGATTGGGTCGAGAGTGGGCTTTGGGAAGTCCACGCGTTTTTGGGCTAATTCTTGGGGGGTATTTGGCTTTTGTTTGGCATTGAGTTGAACTGTTATAGAACTTTTTCAGTGGGCCGGCAACACGGCCTGATACACCAAATGTCAAAATACAATTAGGTGGAATTTTTTTTTTTTTTTTGAAGTTTCCAACCATTGCATTATTACACTTGATGTACCAAATTATGTTCCCAGCACACTAAAAAATTTCTCCAACGGTTGAAGTATTTGTGGTAATTAAAATCTCCTGAATCTGTTATCTTTTATATATAATTTTCGTCATGATTAATGAATTTCACAAAAGCTTTAGAATGTCTTGTAATCTGCAATCAAGAAAAAAGACAAGTAAAATGAGAATTCAATAGCTAAAATTTTCTGGTAGAGGAAGAATTACTTCCCATGGTAGAAGGTAATCTCCTTTTATCATGGCAGCAATGACCAGGATGATAGTTTATTGAGGTGTTAACCGTTATCAATCAGAAGTTAGGATTCTAATATTAACTGTACATATTTCGACTGATCACATCAGTCGTTTGATTTGGGAAGACGTGGTTATTGAGGTAACTAAAAGTCACTGTTTTCGGTCCCTAACTAGATTGTGTATCATGGTCAAGCCATGGACCATGAAACATGGGTTGTTTAGCTAACCTGCATAATTTAACCTAGATTTGGCAAATAAGCTGTGTTTGTTGTGTTCGTGTTGTTTTCTTGTTGTACCAGTTATCTTAATGGATCGTGTCATGCCAAATCCGTTATCTTAACAGGTGACCTGATAACGATCCGACTCGTTAATATGTTGATCCAGAACTTGTTATTTTCGTGTCGTTTTCTATCGGATTAACGAGTCATGCAAGAACCCTAGCAAACGAGTTGCTTTTCGTGTCATACTCGTTTCCTTAATAGGTGGCCCGATAAAGACTATAATCGTTAATAGGTTCTTATCAGGTGACCTAATAACAACCCAATTCGTTAACAGGTTGACCCAAAACATGTTATTTTTGTGTCGTTTCGTATCAGGTTTACGGATCACACAAGAAATTGCCAAGCCTAAACCTTAATTGGCATGGTTAGGCTATTCACTTCTTTGGGATCTATGTGCTTCATAGAAAATACTTAAAAGTGCTTCTTAAAAAAGCATTTGACAAGCAATCTCAAATATATTTCTAAATTTTTCTGTCAAATGTAGTTTGAAAATACCTTTAGCCATTTCAAGCAATCTCAAACAGGGGTTAATAGTTTTTTAGCCATGCTTGGCGTGTATGATATGAAAGCTTGATAGATGAGGCTTCCACCCTATTACATCGAGGCTTCATGTGGACTAAACCACGCATATCTTTTGTTCGAAGATTCATTCAGTAAGTCCGTCAAAAATGGCTTCTCCAAACAAACCTGTCTTTATACTAGGCCTCGTTTGGCAACTCAGATTGTATTGACTATTTCAGTTGGATATGATAATTTGTCATCGGATAGTACTGACTATTTCGTCGAGCGTACTGACTATTTAATCAGACATTTGATGCAGTACCGGATTAAAAACTCAATTCATCAAAGATTATCATGTTCATTTACTTCCTCAAAAGGAGATTGAAGAACATTTATAACACTGAGTTTCACAATTTAAAACTAGCAAGAGAGATGGAAAAAGAGCTAGCTTGATTTTGTTTTCAACGACCCGACTAATTAATACCGACGATTTGGAGTGTATAAGTTATCCGGCGTACGTCGTATAAAATAGGCCAGACCGCATAAATAATCCGATACTTATTTAATACGAAATGACACCAAACACCGGATAGTATTAAATAGTATTATCCGGTGTGTTATCCGGCATGCCAAACACGAATAAAAATTACCACAATCATTTTATACTTTGCACTCAAAACTTTCACAAATATTTCACTGAATTTGAACCATCGATAGCTCAATTAAATCGAAACTACCAATCTCTCTGCTAAATCGAAACTTAAATCCTTGTAAAAAAGACCTTAAAAGCAGGCTTTGCAAACAGTCGAGTGGACTTGTATCAACGCTACACACCGCCAACTCTTCCATCTCAAAGCCGGGTAGAATGGTGGTCCCAGAGCCTCTTGGTCCCAGCACATCAACCATTCTGTTCAAATCTTATTGAATATTATGTTAATAAAAAACAAAATAGAAAATAGGTATGAAATCCCTTCCATATTCATGAACCCTACAAAAACAAAAAAAGAACAACAATAATAATAGCAAGCCTCCGCTCACCCTCAGTTACAGAACTTCCATGGCTTTTTCTATTGCATTATATTCCAAACTTTCCTAAGGTTCTGAGCATCATATCAAACCACAATTATCTATTAAAACAGCTGGTTTCGTGGAGGAACATAAAGTTTTGAAAATTTCAAGTTTTCACATCCAATTCCTTTTCCTCTTTGTGGGGTCCTCTTTGTATTTGGGTACTGCATATGACAGCCTAATCAACAGCCTGGAAAGGGTGGTTAATGGTTACAACCGCACTATAAAGGCAGAAGCTTGATGGGTTTTCATGGTGGGGTTCACGTAGTATCTCTCTCAACTGGGTTTTCTCTTTGGCGCTGACCCAATTCACTCTGCTGCATATCGTTCCCATTTTTCACTTCCATTGAGGTAAAAGCTCAAATTTTTGTGTATTTTTGTGTTGGTGAAGTTGGTGGGGAAAGTGGTACTTTGCTCTGCATATGATATGAGCAATGTTTATGTTTTTGCCTAGTTTGATAATGCTGGGACTGTACTACTTGGTTTTCAATTGGGTTTTTGTGTATTGAGTTGGACAGATCTGGGGTAGTTGAAATTTTGGGTTGTGAGTTTTGTTTCGTTGGAGGATTGGGGTTTTGGGTTTTGACATTTGGGATTGTAAGAACTTGTTTTTGGTGAATTGGGTTTTGTGGGATTGGAGTTTTAAAATCTTGAGTTGATTGTTTTAGTCTCATTTGCCATTGAACATCTGGTTTGTTAGGTATGTTAAGGATGAAACTAGTAAATTGGGTAGCTTTGATTCTTGCTGTTGTTGTGTTCATGAGTTATAGGTCATCTGCTTCATTCACGGCTGTCGATAACTACCTAATTGTCTGCGGTTCTTCGAAAAATGTCACATTCCAAGGTCGTACCTTTGTTCCTGATACACAACAATCTTCCCTTGTACTAAAAAGTGCAAATTCCTTAGTTGCTAGCCCCAATGCTAATGCCCCTTCTCCACTTTACCAATCTGCTCGAGTTTTCAAGGGAGCAGCTTCTTACAAATTCAAAATCCAGCAAGAAGGCCGACATTGGGTCCGCCTTTATTTTTTCCCTCTTACAAGCCCTGGCCAAGATTTGGAGTCTGCTCAAATAACTGTAGTTACTGATAATTTTGTACTCTTGAACAACTTCACCTTCAAGAACTATAATGGTTCTTATCTGTTCAAGGAGTATGCAATTAATGTAACTTTGGATACCTTGACTCTTAACTTCATTCCTTCAAACAATTCAGTTGCTTTTGTTAATGCAATTGAAGTAGTTTCTATCCCGGATGCACTGCTTCCTGACCAGGCATATGCTGTGAATCCATCTGCTCCTTTTAGTGGACTTTCTGAGCTAGCCCTTCAAACAGTTTACAGGTTAAACATGGGGGGTCCTTTGCTCACATCTCAAAATGATACCCTTGGAAGAACTTGGGAGAATGACATGAAGTACCTCCATGTGGACAGTTCTGCAGTGAATGTATCGGTGAACCCTGCAAACATAAAATATCCACAGGCTGTCACACCCGAAATTGCCCCAAACTGGGTCTATGCCACTGCTGAAGCCATGGGAAATGCAAACGTGCCCAATGTGAACTTCAACATAACTTGGGTCTTTACAGTAGATCCAAATTTCATGTATCTTGTTCGGGTACATTTCTGTGATATTGTTAGCAAAGCTCTGAATAGTCTCGTTTTCAATGTTTTCATAAATTCTGACAATGTGCTTGGGAGTCTTGACCTCTCTTCCATTACTGGTGACTTGGGCGTGCCTTATTACAAAGACTTTGTTTCCAACTCCACAGAAGGTGCAGATACTTTGACCGTCAGTGTTGGTCCAGATTCAATGGCTGATACCACCAATGCAATTCTGAATGGGTTGGAGATTATGAAGATCAGCAATGAGTTGGGGAGTTTGGATGGGTCTCAATCCGTGGGGAATTTTCTTCCTAGTTCATCCTCAAAGAAGAATAATATAGGAATCATAGTTGGCTCTGTTGTGGGATCTGTTGCTGTTGTGGCAATTATTGGTTTCCTTTATTGCTGCTTGGCATCCCGCAAGTCGAAGACAACTAACCAAGCGACATGGCTGCCCTTGCCCTTGCATGGAAATTCTCAGACCATGACAAAAATGTCGACAACTTCACAAAAGAGTGGAACAGCTAGCTGCATTTCATTAGCTTCCTCCAATCTTGGCAAATTCTTCATGTTCCAGGAAATCCTGGATGCAACCAACAAGTTTGATGAGAGCCTACTTCTTGGCGTTGGTGGTTTTGGCAGGGTTTACAAGGGAACACTTGAAGATGGGACTAAAGTAGCTGTCAAAAGGGGAAATCCCAGATCCGAACAAGGTCTGGCTGAATTCCGAACTGAGATTGAAATGTTATCCAAGCTCCGCCACCGCCACCTTGTGTCTCTTATTGGCTACTGTGATGAAAGATCAGAAATGATTCTTGTCTACGAGTACATGGCCAATGGACCCCTCAGGAGCCATTTGTATGGAACAGACCTGCCAACGCTCTCATGGAAGCTACGCCTTGAAATTTGCATTGGGGCTGCAAGAGGGCTCCATTATCTCCACACTGGTGCAGCTCAAAGCATAATTCACCGAGATGTGAAGACAACCAACATTCTCTTGGATGAGAACTTTGTAGCCAAAGTTGCTGATTTTGGCCTCTCAAAAGCAGGACCAGCTCTTGATCAGACCCATGTGAGTACAGCTGTTAAGGGTAGTTTCGGTTACCTTGATCCTGAATACTTCCGAAGGCAACAACTCACTGAGAAATCTGATGTGTATTCGTTCGGGGTAGTTCTAATGGAAGTTCTGTGCACAAGACCTGCTTTAAATCCTGTTCTTCCAAGGGAGCAGGTCAACATAGCAGAATGGGCAATGACATGGCAGAAGAAGGGCATGCTAGACCAAATCATGGACCCAAATCTGGCAGGGAAGGTAAATCCAGCTTCTCTTAAGAAGTTCGGGGAGACAGCTGAGAAGTGCCTCGCGGAGTATGGTGTTGACAGGCCATCAATGGGAGATGTCTTGTGGAATCTTGAATATGCTTTTCAGCTCGAGGAGACATCATCTGCACTCATGGAACCTGACGATAACAGCACAAACCACATACCTGGTATCCAATTAACCCAAGGAGAGCCGTTTGATAACAGTGTGAGCATGATCGATGGGGGACACTCCGGCACAGATGATGACACAGAAGATGCTGCCACAAGTGCTGTGTTTTCTCAGCTTGTTAATCCTCGCGGAAGATGAGGTGACAGATCCTTTTGAGGCTTTGCCTAAATGAATCTTGTTCCCTAATGCCCCCTTAAAAGATATTGGTCATCCTGGCCACAGCGAGAGAAAAGGTTTTTCATAGTTCATTATTCTAGTTTATTACCTCAATTTTTCGTATCACGATTTATTTGTAATATAGTTATGGTGGGTGCCAATCAAAATCCATAAAAAATTGCAGCTAAGGTGCCAAAGGATTTGGTTGTTGTCTTGATATATAAATGCATCTGGGTTTCAGAGCTTCCCATGCTTCTAAAGTATAATTGATGTCATTGTATTTACGTACAATCTCATTGTTCATAAGAAATAGAAAAATAAGCAGAGTTTGTGACATCTGTAGCGTATTTCTTACTTGCAAGTTACAAGTTACAACCCTCATAAATATTTCCTTTCCTTCGATTAGTATTTCTGATACAGTTACTTATTTCCACATTGTTATCAGAGTCTTGTTCCTGGAGAAAACACTGAAACCATCCTCAAAGATTATCTATGAAATGGCTACAAAACGATCTGGAATACTCTCATAAAACTTTTAGGAAATCTGGTTAAATTCTTCTAGTTATGTAATGGACAAGAATTTGTTTGTTGGGTTTGCTGAGCAGATCTAAAAAGGGGAAGAAAATAAATCAAACAATTTTGTTTTAGTCCTTGACATGCAGGACTTTGTTTATATAGTGTTTAGGCCTTTATAACTCTAAACCAAACAATTAGAGTTATCTGCATTGCTACATCTGAGTTAGCATACATGATATGAGATTGCAAGTGAGTTTTTGCTTTCTGAAGGTAGTTCCTTGTGATAAGCATGAAACTAAATTTTTTTCGATAAACTGCATACTTTTATTTTTTACATGAGTACAAAATTTAAAATAAACGGCTACATTTAAAAGCCAAATTGTCTGAAGAAAGAAAGTCTGGAAATTCACAATTGACACAAACGAAAACGAAAAACACTAAGAGGTGGATTATGTCCCAAACCTCTTGACCACACAGCTTTAAATTATCATCTAAAGGTCGTACCCAGTGCACAAGGCTCCCGCTTTACGCAGGGTCTGGGAGAGGTGAATGTCGGCTAGCCTTACCCCCATTTATGGAGAGGCTGCTCCCAAGTCTCAAACCCGAGACCTACCGCTCATGGGCGAAGGCACTTGCCATCGCACCAAGTGCGACCTCTGCTTTAAATTATCATCTGAGAAGTTTAAAACCTTCACTTATTCCATGAGCTTGTGACTTATCATTTATTTCCTGCAAACTATTCCATTTCCCCCGAAGGAATTACCTGTACAGTCAAGCATTCCGTAATCCATCACCCTTGAATCTGTCTGATCCAGCTCACTGGGTTGAGTGAACACACAGGCAGTGCAATCTGCAGAGAAGAGTGATGTTGTTCTGTACTTGTGTTCACCTCCCAACACTGGCATAGCTATTCCTGGCTTTGCCGGGTTCTTGAAATCTGGCTGGTAAGTCCTTCCGAGCACTCCTTCAACGTTTGAGGATAAGTCGTAGAATCTGAACTGTACTTCCAGGTGAGCAAAACAGTCATCTGACGGTAACTGATAATTGTGGATCCTATCATCTTCCTTTGTCACAGGCACCACATTTACTGAAATTTCAGCAACTCCCAGTAGAATTACCAAGACACTGTTCTTGCTTGATGTTCTCTCCACTATAATGGCATTGTCCGCAGATTCCCATGTGGAGAGATGAGATTCAGCGATGATTAGCTCCTCTCCGTTGTAAGTGAATTTCAAGTGGTTGATTTCATCAACCCATGTTGATGCTTTGCTGGCCTCTAGGGAGAAGCTTTTGGAGTCAAAGAGGAGTCCAAGGGCCTGAATCCAAGTGTTGTCCTTGGCTCGGCCTTCAGGGCGGATGCCAATGAACCGGGCATTGATTTGGAGGTTGGGATCAGAAACTAAGCTGAAGTACTCATTTTTCTTGCCGTGGAAGTAAAAGACAATGCCGTCTCCACCAATGAAGCGAGGGTCCTGACATGCTGATCCAGGGCCATTACAATTAGGCTTGGGACCTACGATTACCATCAACAATAAAAGAACATTGTCAGCAAGGATTTTAAGTTACCTAGGTACGTTTGAAATAAAAAGAAAACAAAGAGTGAAAACATTGTAAAAAGATAAGTCTAGTAGCCTTACTTTTGCACTCAGCTTTGCATATAGGAGAGTCACAGTTGAGATAGCACATTTTAGCCATTTTGTCTGTCGGTGAACCGGATGGACATTCCTGTGGGCATTGTACCTGCTTCCCAAAGCACGGGCTTTTCTTGGCATAGCATACTTTAATATTTGGAGGTTGCTTACCATTTGGAGGCTTTGGAGGTTGCTTACCATTTGGAGGTTTCGGAGGTTGGTTGCCGCTTGGAGGTTTCGGAGGTTGCTTATTGATTGGTGGTTGCGGAGGATGCTCACCATTTGGAGGTTTCGGAGGATGCTCACCGTTTGGAGGTTTCAGAGGTTGCTTACTGTTTGGTGGTTGCGGAGGATGTTCGCCATGTGGAGGTTTCAGAGGATGCTCACCGTGTGGAGGTTTCAAAGGTTGCTTACCGTTTGGAGGTTTTGGAGGTTGCTGACCGTTTGGAGGTTTCGGAGGTTGCTTACCATTTGGAGGTTGCATACTCTGTACCAGAATAGCAGCAGATACAAGGATTACAAGAACGATTAAAACCCTTTTGCTGCCTAAGAAATCCATGGCTTCTTTTCTTTCCCCTTCAATGCCTCAGCAATGAAAGGTTGATGTATATATATATAGCCCAATTAACTTGACCTTTTTCTGCACGATTTTCTTGTTTATAATTACAAAGGCTATCAAGTGGGGGTTTTGGTATTATCTTTTTCACGTATACATTCTAAGTTTGCTGATATAATTCGATGCTTTGGATAAGTTTGGTGATATTATTGGGATTAAAGAAATAGCTAATGACATTATGAGTTCTTGATTCCTTTTTCTTTTTCCTTTTGTTTTCGGAACTGTTTTGAATTTGATGCAAGCTTTGCTGGTGAAGTTTGGCTCAATGCAATCCATAAGGAATATTGCGCATGATCCAAAATCCAATTTGCACAACAATAATTCACAATTTTAATTATTCAATAAGTTTCCATAAGCGTTTTAAGATAAAACCTCACATATGAGGTTTATGGTTAATTTGAGAACAATATATGTGCAAGCAGGACCAGTCCTGAATTTTAGACGTGTGCTGAGATAAAAAGTAGCTACATATAAGCACGAAGGGAAAAAAAATTAGTTTTGTCAATCACTGGAAGACATGGTCATAAATATGAAAACATAAAAATCAAACTTTAATCAGTTAACAAATTAGAAGTTTATTATCTTTACATATAAAGTATAGTTTAACATAACATTTGAATTTTTTTTGATGTTTTGGAAAACAAATAATGAAAGAAAACAAGCATACAAAATAATATGGCTGTGGTGCAAATTAAAACAACTAAACCAATCAAACCAGCTACTTGTTATACTAAATTCTCTTCTATTAGTGCATAATATTCGACTGATAACAAAATAAGTTTTTGAGAGGAAAAAGGAAACTATCAAGTTGTTATTTTGTACCCGCGAATTGGATAAGTAATATACTACTGATATAATATATACATGCACCAAATGAATTTTTGGAGTTCTGTGTGGTAGCACCATCTACATATGCTGGTTCTAGGTGCGTGGTTTAAACTTAGTATTGAATTGTAAAATCCATGACACAATAAGTTTTTCAGTGATGATTGAATGTGATCTAAGCTATGAATTAAATTAAAATACTTGGCTCCTCAAGATTAAGTAGTTTCTCCTCAATTGACTTAGTGGGTCAAATGTGGGAGATCCACACATCCGCAACCACATGGCGCCAAGAGGATCCACCCAACACGAGGGGCCAAGGGACCACCATCATCACTCGGGGCCAAGGGGACCCACCCATCGTGTAGCAATACGAACCTGCTCCCTGACTCTATACCATGTTAAATTATCAGAGAGATAGGCCAAACGCCTACTTCCAACAACACTAATATTATCCCCAACTTGTTAATTACATGCACAATCCGACATGTGTAGAATTTTATCACAAAAGACTTCAATATTAGTTGGAGTGGCCTTTAGGATATTTATACTCTTATTTCAAGAGCCAATTCATAGAACTTCATGTTTAGAATCCAAACTTTTCATATTATAAATAACTCCAAAAAATCGATTAAACCTCAAGATTGTTTCATCAATCAATTGTAATAAATAGATAGACGATTCTTTGTTAATGAATAACTCCTGAAATAAATGGGTTGTGTATTGTGGAGGACTGCCCAAGGCATGGCCATACAAGCTTCAAGCCAAGTCAACTGGAAAAGGTCTCTGTAGAGTATTAACAATGACATGGTTTGGTTCACTCATGTGAAGTAATCACCTATTTTGCACCCGATAAACTGGCCATGGAAACTGCATTGTCTGTGTACAACCATATCAGTGGAGACGGATTCATATACATTCTTTGAACTTCCTCATTGGCCAGTTGCTTTCTAGAATATAATTTGTTCATGAAGTCCAGCAAAAGACATACATTCAAATCTAGCATACTTAATTTTTTTTTTTTTTTGGTACTTTATAAGTCAAAAGCCTGAGGTATTAGGCCTGAAACCAGTGTCTTAACATTCGTAGGTTGCTCACCATTTTTTGATATATGTTGAATGTAAAAGATCTTTCTGGATAAATATCTTTGGCAGCTAATCCTCTTGATTGTACTGTACTAGCATCTAAACGTGAAAATGCATGTGTAGGATCGGTCAAAGCGTCCGCAGGCACATAAACTGCTTAAATAGAAGTTATAGACCCCTCTTTCATAGAAATAGTCCTTTCTTGTAAAGTACGCATTTCAGTACTTAGGGTTGATAACCCACAGCAGAAGGCATTGTACTCAAAGTTGATTAAAACACAAAACTTTAGATACAAAAGTAAGCACGGTTAACTACTTGAGCTACAAATTCGTTGTATATGTTGCTCACCGGCCGTTTCACTAATGAACAATATTGTAGAGAGTTTTTAAACTCTTTTTATGTATGCAACATCACCTCTTCTGTGAGTTTGAGAGCTATTTTCTATTCCCACAACTTGGCTTAAGAGAGTTGAAAATTGAAATGCTACCAAAATAGTAACATTTTGCACTCTAGCTCAAACTTCATTGTTTTGATGGAAAGAACAGCTAGCGAAGTCGGTTAATTGTTTATTTAGTTCCTAATATTTGTTTAGGTCGTGGAGTGGAGTCTCAATTAAGTATATCTTTAATTCTTACAAACAAATCAATGAGTGGAATGAACAAGAAAGATATAAGTATTTTATTCGTTATTTATAAAAAAGAAGTAGATGAAGTTATTTATTAGGGAGAAGCCAGTTAAATTAAATGCTAAAATTGGGTTTACTAGTATTAAGTTTGCTGTTTATTAGGAAGTAGATGTAGTTGCTTATTAGAAATTTAGCAGCTCCTCGGGGTTGCTAATCAATTGAGAGTAAATGGAGAACAAGTCGTAAATGATGGAAAAAAAGGAGTCATAAATTTTTAGATCAAATTTGTAAATTATGTGGTCATTAATAGGAAATAAGCACGTAAATTAACACTTAGATAATGATCCAATCATCGATAACCACATCATATGATTTTAAAAAATCTAACTTAAATAGATGGTTTCCTTAGTATTATCCAAAACGAAAACCGGAAAAATTTAGGATAGTATATGAGCTCTTGGTGTGGTGCTAGGATACCACCAAACCTTTTTGGAACCAACTCAAGCTAACCCACAAGAAATATATCAAATGAAATGCAAGAACAAAATATTAAAGACACCAAGATTTTAACGAGGTTCCTCAACAGTCAGTGTAACTGGAGTACGTCCTCGGAGCAGTATGAGCTCACCCAATAATCCACTATCAACCAAATGGAAGTTTACAAAGTGTTGGCAAGCTCACAACCCAAAACCCCAATACAACCAATATCTCTCACACACCAAAGAAACAAATAGAGAGAAATATAATGAATAATTTCTTCTCTATACGAAGCTCAAAGCTAATACACAAATACAACTTTGATTTAGTGAGAACTAACCAAGAAAGAAAATCACCTTTCTTTCTTATATGGGAGCTGCGTACCTTTCTTCTTCTTTCTACTGCTCCCTCCTATTTTCTTCTTCTATACGACTGCCTTTTTTCCCACACCAAAATGCAGTTGTTGCTGCTAGTTAAAAACCCTAGGAGTCCCGTGACTTCTCACATGGACCAAAGAAAAAAACTTTAGACAAAGTGCACTTTTCTTTTCCCCAAAACAAGGAAGAAACATAATCATGGTGTCCTTTTTTTCTTTTGATTTGTTTAATAGCCAAAAGTTTTTTTTGTTTTGTTCTCCACTTGACCACTTATTCAACAATCTCCACCTTGGCCAAGTTCCGAAAAACGCCATGATAAGCCAACCAACACAATTAACACACAACATCACTCCCAAACACTAGCAAGAGAACAACTCATGTCGAGCCAAATGCTCCAAAACTCCTACTGCTCAACGCCTTCTTTATATAGGCAAAATGTGAGCCAAGTTCAAACAATGAACAAACTTGGCTACACCAACAACCTTAGTCAACATATCAGCGGGGTTGTCTTTAGTTGAAATCTTCTGGAGAATGATTTCTCTTTCACCAACAATTTCACAAACAAAGTGATAACGTACATCTATGTACTTGGTCCTCGCATGATGAACCTGATACTTAGCCAAATAAATGGCACTCTGACTATCACAATGTACCTCCACCTGCTTCTGATCAACCCCCAAATCTCTAATCAGCCCATGTATCCAAATGGTCTCCTTTATAGCTTCAGCAACTGCCATATATTCAGCCTCTGTAGTAGACAAGGCAACAAACGACTGCAAAATGGACCTCCAACAAACTGGTCCTTTAGCCATAGTAAACACATAGCCTGTAGTAGACTTCCTTCCATCCAGATCACCTGCATAATCTGAATCAACATAAACCAACTGCAAAATGACCAATACTAGAGTCATCTCTCTCAAAGCATAAACCAACGTCTCGAGTACCATGAAGATACCTCAATATCCACTTAGCTGCTTGCCAATGCTCTTTACCTGGATTATGCATATATCGACTCACCATGCCAACTGCATGAGCAATATCCGGTCTAGAGCATACCATTGCATACATCAAACTACCAACCAAATTTGCATATGGTATATTTTTCATTTGCAGCTTCTCTTTATTAGTTTTAGGACACTGTAGAGAACTCAATTTAAAATGAGGAGCCAAAGGGGTACTAACCGGTTTGGTTGAATCATGAACTCCAAACTTCCGAATCAACTTCTCAAGGTATTGTCTTTGATTCAAACTGACGAAACCTTTTGCTCTATCTCTAGTGATCTCCATGCCAATGATCTTCTTCGCTTCACCAAGATCCTTCATCTCGAACTCGTTCTTCATTTGTTTCTTCAATTTCTCAATCTCTTCAACATTCTTTGAGGCAATCAACATATCATCAACATATATCAATAAATAAATGAAAGACCCATCTTGCAACTTCTTAAAGTACACACAATGATCATATTGACTTCTAAAATAATTTTGGCCTCTCATAAATTTATCAAACCTCAAATACCATTGCCTTAGAGATTGCTTCAAGCCATAAAGTGATTTCTTCAATTTGCAAAACAAATTTTCCTTCATTTTCACTATATACCCATCCGGTTGACACATATAGATCTCTTCATTCAAATCACCATGTAGGAAAGCTGTCTTCACATCAAGTTGCACAAGCTCAAGATCATACTGTACAACAAGAGCTAACATAATGCGAATTGAGGAGTGCTTCACAACCGGAGAAAAGATTTCATTGTAGTCAATGCCCTCCTTTTGTGCATACCCTTTAGCAACTAATCTTGCTTTGAATCTCACATTGATTTTCTCATCAGCATCTTCCTTCTTGGCATACACCCATTTGCAACCGATAGCTTTCTTGCCCTTAGGCAATTTAGCTAACTCCCAAGTCTTGTTCTTCAAGAGAGAATTCATCTCATCACCCATGGCATTGCACCACCTCTCATTTTCTTCACTCTCAATAGCTTCCTCAAAATTGGATGGAATCTCATCAGTGATAATAGGAAGAGCAAAAGAAACATAGTCACTATACTGAGCTGGCTTGGTAATTTGTCTTTTTCCTCTGTTCTTGGCAATAGATTCTTGAGGTGAAACTTGCTCTTCAACTTGAATAGAATCTTCAAGTTCAACTTCTTCAACATCCTCATGGTCTCCAACTTCTTCACTTGTAGTGGCTTCGACATCAGCGGAAATAGGATTTGAAGTACCAGAGGCAACTTTCTCAAGCTCCACCTGTTGGACATCTTTCACATTCTTCTCAGAGTTTTTGAACATACTTTCTTCATCAAATGTCACATCTCTGCTGATTACAAGTTTTTTCATCTCTGGGCACCACAACCTGTAACCTTTGACATCACTACTAAAACCAAGAAAGATAGCCTTTTTGGCTCTAGGATCAAGTTTATTTTCAGTCACATGAAAATAAGCAGGTGAACCAAAAATACGAATATAATCATAATCAGTAGAAGGTTTCCCAGTCCATACCTCCATTGGTGTCTTACCCTGAACAGCAGCTGAGGGTAACCGGTTGATGATGTGACATGCATAATTAACTGCCTCTGCCCAAAATGACTTGCTTAAACTCGACTGAGACAACATACATCTAACCTTCTCAAGCAAGGTTTGATTCAATCTTTCTGCAACTCCATTTTGTTGTGGAGTTCCCCGGACACTAAAATGTCTCACAATCCCTTCCTCTTTGCAAACTTTAAAGAAAGGGTCGGATGTGTATTCACCACCATTATCCGATCTCAAAATCTTAATCTTTCTTCCAGTCTGGTTCTTAACCATTTTCTTCCAACCCAAGAAAATGCTTAACACCTCACTCTTGTTCTTCATAGTGTAGACCCAAGACCTTCTTGAATAATCATCAACAAAGGTCACAAACCAATGTCTACCACTCAAAGAGGGAGTCTTTGTAGGACCCCAAACATCCGAATGCACATAATCAAGAATGCCTTTCGTCTGATGTACTGCAGTACCAAACTTTACTCTAGTTTGCTTTCCCAAGACACAATGCTCGCAGAAATCAAGCTTACAAGTCGTGGCATATTTTAGAAGACCTTGTTTCACAAGCCCTTGTAGAGCTTTCTCACCGGCATGGCTTAATCTCATATGCCACAGTCTAGTAGTATCTGAATCAGATGTGCCCATATTTTCAGAGACTACAGATGTTTCACCTGTCACAGTGCTTCCCTGCAATAAATACAAATGACCACATCGAGGAGCTTTCATCACAACAAGTGCACCATAAGTAACTTTCAATGTATGTCCATCTGAATAAAACCTGAAGCCCTTGGATTCCAAAGTACCTAAAGAAATAAGATTTTTCTTCAAATTCGGTACATACCGAACACCTGTCAACTTTTTAACTATGCCATCATGCAACTTCAAACGAACTGTACTAATCCCTTTTGTTGTGCAAGGATTGTCATCTCCCATGAACACAACGCCACCATCAAACTCTTTCAAGCTTGAAAACCAATCCTTGTGAGGAGTCATATGATGAGTACAACCCGTATCCAACACCCACTTAGTAGCACAATCAAATGATGAGGAAGTGGTTAAAGCAAAATCAGAAAAATCTGTTTCAACCTCAGCAACATTAGCTTCAGAACTTTCTTTGCCTTTGGTCTTCAATCTAGGATAATCTTTCTTCCAATGGCCCTTATTACGACAAAAGGCACATTCATCCCTTTCCAAAGGTTTTCTACCTTTAGAGTTTCCTCTAGGTCGAGACTGTGATTTTTTCCTACTAGAAGATGATCTTCTCTCCGATGATCTACCTCTAACAAATAAAGCTTCAGAGGTACTATCATGGTTTTTATCTCTATGCCTCATTTCATAATTCATCAAGACATTTGACACATCTTCAAATTTCACAGTTTCTTTACCATGCATAATAGTGGTAACAAAATGCTCATAAGAGTCCGGTAAGGAATTCAACAATATTAAGGCCTTATCTTCATCCTTAATATCCTTATCTAAATTTAACAAGTCGGCAATCAACTTATTAAAAGCATCAAGGTGTCTAATCATTTTTGTACCTTCTTTGTATTGGAAGCGGTAGAGCTTTTTCTTCAAGTGTAGCCGGTTCTCTGCACTCTTCGTCATATACTTGTCTTCCAATTTTTGCCACAACACACTTGCTAATGTCTCCCGCATCACAAAATACTTCTGAGTTTTTTTAAGGCACAACCGAATTAAAGAGCAAGCCCACAAATTTAATTTCTCTCATTCCGGCTTCGACATAGCTTTCGGCTTCTCTCCCAAAGCGGCAAGTAGATCTTGTTGAGCCAACACATCTTTGACCTCACCTTGCCACATCCCAAAGTTGTTTGTGCCATCAAACTTTTCTACTTCGAACTTTGCATTTTGCACCGTAGTTCTTGCAAACCCGGAGCTGCTTCCAAAAGGATTCTCATCTTGCCCGTCTGACATCTTTGGCAACTAGACAGTACCCAAGAGCAACCAGTGCTCTGATACCAATTGTTGTGCTAGGATAGCACCAAACCTTTTTGGAACCAACTCAAGCTAACCCACAAGAAATATGTCAAATGAAATGCAAGAACAAAATATTAAAGACACCAAGATTTTAACGAGGTTCCTCAACAGTCAGTGTAACTGGAGTACGTCCTCAGAGCAGTAGGAGCTCACCCAATAATCCACTATCAACCAAATGGAAGTTTACAAAGTGTTGGCAAGCTCACAACCCAAAACCCCAATACAACCAATAGCTCTCACACACCAAAGAAACAAATAGAGAGAAATATAATGAATAATTTCTTCTCTATACGAAGCTCAAAGCTAATACACAAATACAACTTTGATTTAGTGAGAACTAACCAAGAAAGAAAATCACCTTTCTTTCTTATATGGGAGCTGCGTACCTCTCTTCTTCTTTCTGCTGCTCCCTCCTATTTTCTTCTTCTATACGAATGCCTTTTTTCCCACACCAAAAGGCAGTTGTTGCTGCTAGTTAAAAACCCTAGGAGTCCCGTGACTTCTCACATGGACCAAATAAAAAAACTTTAGACAAAGTGCACTTTTCTTTTCCCCAAAACAAGGAAGAAACATAATCATGTTGTCCTTTTTTTTCTTTTGATTTGTTTAATAGCCAAAAGTTTTTTTTTGTTTTGTTCTCCACTTGGCCATTTGGCCACTTATTCAACACTTGGAAACATCATCAAAGAAAGCTTGAGCCTTTGGGTTAGTCTCTAACAGATAAGGGTGGGTAGAGAAGTGTTGTCGCCTAGGTCAAGGGTTCGATACCTTTTCATTATAACTGATAAATAAGAGAGCAACAAATGAAAGCTACCTTCATAGTTAGTAAAATACCAAACGGGTATAGTATATGAAAAATACGTATTATTCGGCAACTTTCTTTAAAATATCTTTTGAAAACTTCGGCCATTTTTATTAAATTTTAATATTTTTTTTTTGTTTTTTCAATAATAATTTAAAAATACATGAATTTTATGTGTAGTATTGAAAAAGTGTCTAAACAACGTGTATTAAACGTGAAAAATATGTTGGACTTTTAACATGCAATTTCTTGAATCATTAAGACAATGTATGAAAAATGAAGTATTCTTAAAAAATACGAACCTACTTGTATAATACGTGAATTTACTGAAGCCTTTCCACGGGGCTTGAGCCAGTGTTAATAGAGTGCATATGCTGACAACGGGTTTGGGTGTGAAAGCGTGGTGAAATTATTGTAATGCTGCATTATGATGATGTTAATGCTAGTAGCCGGAGAAAAAGGATACAGAGACTTTCATCCAGCTTCGGCGCAAGGTTTTGAAAACGCGTTGTCAAATGTTACGAGTGCAAGAAGATTGGCATTACTGATTATATCAGCATTATGTGTATTAATTAATTAACATATGAGTGCAAGAAGGTTTTCAAACCTCTTGATTACACATCTTTAGATTATCATCTGAGAAGTTAAATTTACACTTATTCCCTGAGCTTGTAGCAATATCATTTACTTCCTGCAAACGATTCCATTCCCACTGAAGGAATTACCGGTGCAGTCAAGATTTCCGTAATTCATCACCCTTGAATCTGTTTGATCCATCTTCCTGGATTTAGTGAAAACACAAGCAGTGCAATCTACGGAGACCAGTGAAGTTGTTCTGTACTTGTGTTCCCCTCCCACAACTGGCATCGCTACTCCTGGCTTTGCCGGGTTCCTGAAATCTGGCTGGTAAGTCCTTCCAAGCACTCGCTCAACATTTGAGGATAAGCCGTAGAATCTGAACTGTACTTCCAGATGTGCAAAACAGTCATCTGATGGTATCTGATAATTGCGGATCCTATCATCTTCCTTTGTCACAGGCACCACATTTACTGAAATTTCAGCAACTTCCTGGAGAGTGACCAAAACACTGTTCTTGCTAGATGTTCTCTCTACTCTAATGGCATTTTCCGGAGATTGCCATGCGGAGAGTTGGGATTCTGGGATGACTAGCTCCTCTCCATTGTAAGTAAATTTTAAGTGGTCTGTTTCATCATCCCATGACGATGCTTGGCTGGCCTCTACGGAGAAGCTATTAGAGCCAAAGAGGAGTCCAAGGGCCTGAATCCAAGTGTAGTCCCTGGTTCAGCCTTCAGGGCGGAGACCAATGAACAGGGCGTTGATTTGGAGGTTGGGGTCAGAAACTAAGCTGAAATACTCATTTTTCTTCCCGTGGAAGTAAAAGACAATGCCATCTCCACCGATGAAGCGAGGGTCCATGCATGCTGATCCGGGGCCTTCACAATTAGGTTTGCGACCTACGATTACCAGCAACAACAAACAAAAACCCTTGTCAGCATCGGCAATGATTTTAACCGAGGCACGTACGTTCGAAACAAAATAAAAATTGGAGTGCATTGTTGAAGAATGCAATCTCACATCAGATGATTGACGGAATATATTAGTACTTATAAATGAATAGTTCCGCTACTATATCGAGGCCTTTTGTGAGTTGCAGATAGTTAAGTTGGGACAATATTGATGTAATTAGCGGTGGATTGCATGCCCAACTCTGAAATGTTAACATGCATGAGATAACATTATGAACACATGACAGTAAGTCGTAACCTTACCTTTGCACTCAGCTTTGCATATAGGTGAGTCACAGTTGAGATAGCAAATTTTAGCCTTTTTGTCTGTCGGTGAAGGGTGGGTATTCCGCAGGGCAGTATACCTGCTTGAGAAAGCACGGGCTTTTCTTGCTGTAGCAAACCTTAAGATCTGTCTCACTTTGTACCAGAACAGAAGCAGATACAAGGATTACCAGAACGATCAAAACACTTTTGCTGCCTAAGAACTCCATTGCTTCTTTCTCTTTATACCTCACAAATGAAATGTTGATATATATATAGCCAGGTTAGCTACCCCTTTTCTGGTTGATCTTGTTATATAATTACCGAATCTATTAAGTGGGAGTTTAGTATTATCTTTTAGTAGTATAAATTCTAAGTTTAGTAAGATGAACGTGTGTTCCTCTTCAATGCTTTCCGGAATTGTTATATCTTGGTCAATGCTTTTGGGTTTGGTGATTGTGAATTAGAGAAATAGCTATTGACAATACAAGTTTTTTCTTCTTTTCCCTTTGTTTTCCGATCTGATTATAAATGAGTTTTATTGGTAAAGTTTGGCTCTATACAAGATTAAAATAACGATGCAAAGAATCTCACGTTGAAAGAGTACAGCAATAACTTCGAATTGAAAAGTTGATTTTTAACTAGGGTATGGAGTCTAAGTTGGTACAATATCAATTTATAGTTTGAATGTAGTAGTGGACACTTGCAGGATCCGTCACGCAACAAGTTTTTTTAGTGATTCAATATAAACTAAGCAATGAATTAAAATGAGTTGTCAGAAGTGCCTAAGCAGTAGCAAGCCCTTCGAGCCAAATCAACTGGAAAAGGTCTCTTATGATACAGACACTGTTTGGTTCATTCATGTGATGTAATGCACCCATTTTTGCACTCGACAAAATGACCGCGAATACTGCATTGTCTGCCTTCATCTTATTTATTTATTTGATAATTGCTAGTGCTTTACAACCATCAATGGAGTTATATATATTCTTGCAACTTGCCCCATTGGCCAATTTCACACTAGAAAATGAATGTTCGTGAAGTCAACCACACGACATGCATGCCTTCACTTGAATACTACTACTTTCTATTGGTTTGAATCAAGGGACAATTAGGCATAAACTGAACCTGGGAGTAAATCACCTCATGGAATCAAATCTACATATATTTTTTGGGTACTTTATAGGTCAACAGCTTAAGGGATCAGGCCAGGAACCAATATCAGATTAGTTCTTACCATTTTTATTTATATAAGCAGTAATTCGAATATAGGACCTCTGGTACAAGAGAGAGAGAGTAATGTTAATCACTTGAGTTACAAGTTTTTGCACTGATTATCAATCGGCCTTTCATTAGTGAGCAAAAGTAGAGAGTTTTTAAACTCTTGTGTATGCAACAACATCAATTTGTGCGAGTTTAGTGCTATTTTCTTACTCTATTCCAACAAATTGGCGTTAGATAGCTGAAAACCGAAATGACATCCAAAATAGTCACATTTTGCACCCTTTAAACTTGCTTGTTATGACGGAGAAAACTACAACTGGTGAAGTTGGTAAATATTTGATTTAGTTCCGAATATTTAAGGTTATTAGAGCATGATTAGCTCGTGGACTCTCAATCAAGTATATGTGTCTTTCATAGGAAATGACATTTTACCGTAGTGATGGAAAACAATCATTGTCTATGCATCCTGGTATGCATTTAATCCCCACTATTCTCCTCTCTAATAACTATTTAACTCACTAATGCTATTGTGTGTCAAAAAAACAAGATAACTAATAAGATTATGTATTCTTTATCTATGAAAAATAATTTGATGTTGTTTATTAGGGAGAAGACAGTTATTTTATATAGTAAAATTGCAAGCTCTCAGATATGATATTTGTTGATACACAAAATCAGGTCAATCTTGGACCAACGTAAATCCGACCGTAAATCACACAAACTCACAAGAACACAGATATATCATGGTTCACCTCAAGTTGGGGCTACGTCCACACTGGTGTCGATCCGGTTTCACTATGTAAATTGAGGGTTACAATGTACATGGCGATAGATGCTAAGGTTTGCTCTCTTTGCTATTCTTTTTGCCCTCCCCCTTCAAGTGAGGGTGAAGGATCCCTTTTATAAAATAAGGGTTTCCTTCACCTCCTACATACATCATGGGCTAAGTCATGAGGCCTAAATAATAAGGCCCAATATATGATACAACAGAAGTCCTTCAAGTCTTTAGTCAAAAGAGTCTTTTGGTTGGAGATTTCAAATCTAATTCATGTGTGGTCCGAAATCATTAACAATATTAGTATAGAAAAATCTAAAACAGTATAAGAATACTACGATGTCTCCTAGTAGTTGCTAATCTGTTGAGAGTAAATGGAGAACAGGTCGTAATTGATCATAGAATTGTTGTCAAAATTCCGAGGAGCATGACTAGAAAACCGAAAAAATCGAACATATTAGGTCAAGTTATAGCTTTAGCCAAGGAGCATGACAAAATTCCAAGTGATAAGGGTGCGTAAAAAAGGGTTGGCATTAAGCTTTTTTTTTTCTTTTTTTTTTCTTTTTTTTTTTAAAGATACAGTAGTAGATTCATTTACTTCGAAAAAGGTGCGGTACAAGAGTTACATCCAAAGCCAGTTATGGCAGTACATTATCCTCCACAAGTAAGTCGGTGACAATACTTGGGGGATTAACATCCCATATACAATCTTGTTGCACCGAGAGACCAACCTGTGCAAGGCAATGAGCAACCAAGTTTGCTTGGTGACGAGTGTGGGTAATTTTATCTTCGGTGATTGAACGGAGAGCACCTTGATATCTTCTACAATTTGTCCACTGAATGACAAATTTGGAGAGAAATTGCACAACACCTCCACAATCTGACGTGAATTGCTTTCGAAAGAAATATATTGAAAAAGTTGAATATCAGAGTGCGCAACGAATAAGAATACAAAATAATAGGAATATTATTAAACAAACAAGAACGCCGGAATGGCTACAAACCCTAAGAGATTGGGCTTAACTTGATTTCTAATGAATAACAAAGCATCCTATTTATAATAACCTAACCCTAATCTCTAACAAAATCTAATTCTAACAGGTTAAGCCCAGAAAACCAAACATTCAAATAAACCAAAATACTAATATTTTCCAACACCCCCTGTCAAACTCATGACGGTATACGACATGGGTTTGCAAACAAGCAGATGCGAACTGGCTCCTTTAGGCGGACAGACAGGCAAGCTCCGCAACGCAGACAGACAGGCTCCGCAGTGCGGACAGACAGACAGGCAGGCTCGCGGACAGACAGACAGGCAGGCTCCGCAACGCGGACAGACAGACATGCAGGCTCCGCAACGCGGACAGACAGACATGCAGGGTTGGCGAACTGGCTAACTGATTCTTGATTCTTGCTGGCAAACTAAATCTGATTTAAACTGGCTAGTGTTGAGAGTATGGAAATAACCTGTCACTAAACGAACGAGATTTTCATATCCCAATTGTAGCAACGAACGAACGAACAAACATAAATACTATCACTTGTGTGGCCCAAACACAAACTTAACCATGTTTTTTTTTTTACCTTGCCCTTGAGGGCCTAAAACAAACAGCAACAATTTTTTCTTTTTTCTTTTCTTCACTTCCTTTTGCTTCTATTTTCCTTTCTTTCTTTTTCCTTTTTTTTTTTTCTTACTTCCATTTCCAAAGATCTGGTCTTCTTCATACTTGCAAAACAAGCACAGCAGGTTTAGCCGCATGACAGAGTTGGGTCCAAGGCGGCGGGAGGTTCATTAGATCCGATCCGACGCGGCGCGCAGGCAGCAACTTCAAGTGCGCGTCATCAAGTGTTTCAGACTGGGTGCAGGGTGGCGAGGTGGTGCAGGTCTAGACGCAGCAGCAGTTCAGGGAACGAAGTGGTGATGCGGCTGGTGTTGGAGACAAACGGCAGATGTGCTGGGTTTCTAGTTGCAGCGGTAGGGTACATATTGGGTTCACGGGTCTGGGTGAGAGTGAGAACAAGCATGCGGGTCAGCGGACAGGTTTACAGGTTCAACAGGCAGGTGGTTCCAGGCGGCAGCGAGATGGTGATGGTCTGGTACGATGATCAAGCGGCTACATGGTAGAGGGTTGGTCAGGCAGTAAGTAGCGATGTTATTCTGGTGGGCATGATGGCGGGTTTGCAGCTCGATGACGAAGTGGAGTGGATGCCAACGGCAGCTTCGGTGCAGGTTTGGGTTTTGGCAGATAACGAACGACGTAACGAGTTTGGGGTTCTGGGTTCAGCGCGGTGTGCGTCCCAAGTCCCAAACAAACAGATTCAATTTTTTTCTTTGTTTTCAAACAACAAAACCCGAACTAAAACAAAACTGATAGTTTGATACTGAACAAACAGATCGATATCAACCCCCCCAAAACAGATTAATTCCCGAAGGATTTAACCTACTCTGATACCAAGTTGAATATCAGAGTGCGCAACGAACAAGAATACAAAATAATAGGAATATTATTAAACAAACAAGAACGCCGGAACGGCTACAAACCCTAAGAGGTTACATTGTGACTAACTTGATTTCTAATGAATAACAAAGCATCCTATTTATAATAACCTAACCCTAATCTCTAACAAAACCTAATTCTAACGGGCTAAGCCCAGAAAACCAAAAATTCAAATAAACCAAAATAATAATATTTTCCAACAGAAAATCCCTGTGAACTGCCCAAGACAAACCTGCCCTTAAGGCCATTGCTTCTGCTTGGAGAGTAGAAAAAAACATCCTCTTCCCTGCCACATTTTGCCGACACAAAATTACCTGTTTCATCGCAGACAATGGCACCAAAACCGGCCACATTTCGTTCCCCGTTCCAGGCCCCATCAATGTTCATTTTGAGACGCCCCGACGGTGGAGCAACCCACTTGGAGAGAATTTGTACTTGAGTACCGTGACCTATCACCGAGGTTCAAACGAACTCATGCCACCACATTGTAGCCCAATTGACACGAACATCAGGATGGTCCGTCCTGTCATTCCATAGCTTGCCATTCCTTGCGCCCCACAACGACCAGCAAATCATAAGGAAAAGCTCAAAATTTTGCTTTGAAACTAAATTTGCCACATCTTCTATCCATGTCAGAAAGTTTTGGTGGTCTACATTCCTCGATAATGGTCCAAGACTTGAAGCCAGCCGGGCACACTTTGCAAGTGGATGGTGGTCTCTCCGTGAGTGTTGCATAAGACACAAGCCAAGTCCGTAGTTATATGTCGTTTTGCTAAGAGTGCTCGGGCAGGTATGAAGTCATTGGTAACCCTCCATAAACACACCTTCACCTTTGGTGGGACATTTGCATTCCATAGCCTAGACCATAGCTTGTTTACAATTTGCTGTGTTGATGAAGAGGCCTCATGGGTAGGTGGTTGGAGCCATCCCATTTTTCTCGTAATGCCAGGTAATTTGTCCGGTGGAGAGCAGATACTTAACGGAATGGAACGAATTGAGGTTTCTTCTTCCTTCGAAAACAGCAATGGTAACAAATCAATCTTCCACCGATGTGTGAGGGGGTTGATAAGTTCGTTGACGGTTCTCAACGTACATCCCAGTGGCTTGGGAGAGAAGGGTCAAAATAGCATTAAGCTTAGGTCAAGGGTTTCATTTCCTTTCATTATAATCCAAATCAAAGGAAGGAAACCTTCCCTTTGGCTATCAAGCCAGTGTCTGTAGCGTTCATGTGTTGACGACGGTATTGGATATGAAAGCATGGCGGAATGTTACAATTCCTATGTCACACATAGAAAACCAGTTTTGTAAGAACAAAGTTCTACAAAAATGTATTCGATTGAAACAAATTTATTCGTATTCTTTGGGTTTGAATATGTTAGAGTAAAATTGGTAATTCTTAAACAAAACCCATGAGTATGTAATGTTGTTTGGACCCGATTTTACAAAATCAGTTCGGCGTTAGATGGACAAAATATGTGGATCGTTCCTAGGATAAAGATGTTTTTATTTCTACGATAATTATTCTGATTAACTATATCTAGATATTATCAATCAGAATAGTTATCTTGGAATTTAAATACATCAACAAATAAATTTTTATCCAACAAAATTGTAGGTGGATTCCATCTTGTCATATAGCCTTCATGCATGGTTGCGGCTGGATATATCAGCATGGGGTTTGATTAGAGTTGTTAGATGCATGGTCTTTATGCATGCATAGGTGACTTGCAAGTGGGATAAGTTCCAGTATTTAGTTGGATGGGTGTCTGCAACATGTGGGGCGTATAGGCATTGAGAAAAACAAGGTGATTGTTTTGGATGTGAAAAGAGCCGTGTGTGATTATCCAACAAATTCAGTGATGGGATAAAGTTAAAGTCAAAACAGGATTAGCATGCAGAGTCCTTATGTGGTGATCGTTTTATTTCTCAGAATATTCCATTCCAAGTCTTTAGGTGCAATTGAAATCATCTGCTTATCATTCAAGCCGTGGCAAGCTAACTCGTCCCTATAAATACAAGATGTCGTGCAACATTTCAGGGCCACCACAAAAATCAATACAAAATTGCCCTGCGCAAACTCTCACAACTTGAGATCTTTTTCTTTTCCTTTTTTCGCTGACACATCTTCCGTTGGCATCAACAGCACTGTGGAAGCAACCGGTGATATCTTAAGTCGGCATAGATAGCTCTGTCACCGTAGAGTCGGTCGGTCTCGCAGTATCTTCCGTTGGCATCAACAGCACTGCGGCGAGAACGGTCGATTGCCTATCCAAGTCTCGGTCGAGAAGGGTTTTCGAATCCTTGTTGGTCGAGGTCATCTCATTAGCCTTCTCGGCGAGGTGAAGTGTTACAGTTATTACATTCGGCACATTGTAAGCCGAATTCGGTTAGTGAACTTTGTAAGAAATAGCAGCCTTGTCTTCAGGCTCGAGAACCCAAGAGGCCGAGACGCGTTCCTTTCTCGGCCGCAATCGCAAGACGCAGAAGTCAGTAGCGCGACCCAACGCAGCATCATCAAATTTACTCCTCGGCCGAGCCTCGGCCGACGAGTTGGCACGCCCCGCAATCACCGAAGGACGTAGTTAGCTTAGAATATATTCGGCCTGCGCGCCACGTAGGCTTTGTAATTTCTAGGGTCAACAAATGTTCATTTCAATTGTAATTGTTTTAGTCTAAGTATGTCTTTCATGCTTTCAATCAAAAAAATAACAAGTGTTTCAGAGATATCTACTCAAGTAAGTTTGACATGCATATACATTAGGATAAACTAGTACCCATCCTAGAACCTTCGGAATACTTTGTTAATTGTATTCTTCTCTCACCGAGGAGGAAATTAAGTCTTTTTAACTTTAATTTTTAATTAATTTTTCTCAAAATCGGAAACAATAAGCTATATTTCATTAAATGATTCTTAAAATGGTGATATTTCTAAATTTCCGATTAATGGTTTTTCCTATCCAAATTGAATTGTAAAACAAGTGGAAACCACGACAACAAGTGGAAACCACCACAGCATATATTAAATAGCCTCTTTTGTGGTCAATAACATGTACTAACAAACGTGTCGACATATTAAACTTGAGAATTTCATATCGGGCATGCCACATGCAAATGAACTTTTGTCCTTACATAAACCAGCCGGTTGTAAAAGAACACAGCATCTAGCAATGCCAGAATTTCCATGTATGCAAAAGATGCTGTCTTGCCACTTCAAAATTACTGTTGTCTATATTTATGGCCTCGGTTATATCAGTCCCTTATCTCTCACTCAAAAACTGCATCTCAGAGCTAGCCATGGCCAAGGAAGTTAAAACTGAAGCAAAAGTATGTGTAGGGATTGAAGCCTTGTGGGAAGCTCTTGCAAAAGATTTGAGAATCTTGATTCCCAGAATCATCCCAAATTTGGTCAAGAGTGTGGAAGTGATAGAAGGGGATGGTGGCATTGGAACAGTCCTTTCTCTTCAGTTTTGGCTCTGGTATGTAACTCGGCCTTCAATGTTTGAGTATGAACAGCTTCTTTGAAATCCCTCCACCATATGACAATTTTTTATACAAGGCGATAATATAAATCATTCTAATGGAAATGATTTCCACCATCTTTCTTATTCTTTTATACACATGTTTATTTTTAGATTTTAAATCGAATAAAGCAAATGTATTCAAATAATTTTTGGTTTTTTTTTTTTTTTCAAACAGTAAGTATGATGATAAAAAAGATTTGCGAAAATAAGTAGGAAGATAAAAAAGATTTGCAAAAATCATTTTTCATTCGAATAGTTTGGAGAGAGAGAATTCGAACTGGGTAAAAAAAGGTCATGTTTCATTATAACCAACTAACCTAACTCACATCTATCATCGTTGACATTTTTATGGTGAAACGATTTTTATGGTAAAGTTTCTTTTCAAAATTATATGATGTTAAATGCTAATGATTAAATTATATATATATATATATATATATATATATATTTTTTTTTTTTTTTTTTTCTTCTGGGAACAATTTCAGATGTACCAAAGATGAGTTACCAAAAGGAAAAGATTGTGGAGCTTGATGAGTCTGTACACAAATTTAGGCTGCAAGTCATTGAAGGGGGACACCTGAACTTTGGGTTTTCTTCATACAAAACAACATTCCAACTTACTTCAATTCATGAGAAGGAGACTCTGGTGAGCATTGAGATCACCTATGAGTCTGAAGTGGAAGACAATAATGCCATGCCATCCAAGACAACAATGTCCACTTTAGCTTTGGTCAAAAACTTAGAGGAATATTTGTTGAATAATGTTGCTGTCTAGAATTTTGTTATCATTCCAACAAGGTCCGGGCTGTTTCAATTCTATAGGTTAATTCGCCATTTTCTTGAGCTGGAAAAACCTATTATGGTCGTAATTAATTTCAATAGTAAGCTCTTGATAACAACTTTATTTTATTAATTAACAATCGTCATTCATAAGATTTGAACTCAAATTTAAAAGTAGCGACCGAGTTCCAATAAACCAAATAATCATTCTCACATCCAACTCAAATCTAAATTTGAGGATCCAAACAAGCCTTATGTTCTTTATTTAAGCTTGAGATTTCATAATCAAGGCCATAATTAATTATTGATGAACACACATGCTTTGAGTAGCTAAAGTAAACAGCAGGTACCTGTTTTCACTGCCAACATTCAGTTATTCCCTTAGAAGCTAATTGTTAAGCGTCCATATTATTTGTTATCTTGAATATATCACTCATTTTTTGCAAACAATTCCATATCCTCCTGAGGATCTTCTGGTGCAGTCAAGTGTGCCATAATCCACAATTGCTGATCTATCTTCCTCTGTCACACTTTCCTGTGCTGAGAACCTGCAAGAAACACAATCTGCTGACAGAAGAGATGAGGTTCGATACTTATCTTCACCCCCCAAGACCGGCATTGCCACTCCAGGCTTTGCCGGGTTCTCAAAATCAGGCCTGTAAGTCCTTCCAAGCACTCCCTCAACTTCCGTGGACAGAGCAAAGAACTTAAACTGGACTTCCAAATGAGCAAAGCAGTCATCAGAAGGAACTTGATAGTTGTGAATTCTATCATCTTCTTTGGTTACGGGCACCACATTGATCATAATCTCAGCAACATCCTTTAGGGACACAATAACACTGTTCTTGCTTGATATTCTCTCAACTTTCATATCCTTTTCTGGAGAATACCAAGTGGAGAGATACCCTTCTTGTAAAACTACATCGTTTCCGTTGTGGGTGAATTTTAGGTGGTCAATTTGATTGTCCCAAGCAGCTGCTTTGGTGGCTTCTACAGAGAAGCTGTGAGTGCTGAAAAGGATTCCTAGGGCTTGAATCCAAGTGTAGTCACGGGTTCGTTCTGCTGGCCTATGGCCAATGAAGCGACCATTGATCTGGAGGTTGTTGTCTGAGACCAAGCTAAACTGCTGGTTGCTCTTGCCATGGAAGTAGAAAACAATGCCATCACCACCGATGAAGCGGGGATCATGGCATGCTGATCCAGGACTATTGCAGTTTGGTTTACGGTCTAGAAATATCAGACACTTACTTCATTTAGTTTGTATACATAATTAACGGAAAAAGAATTCAAGTCCTATATCAAACTACAAGGTAGGTAAAATTAACAATATCTCTTTCATTTTAACAAAATTAAAGAGCCAAATAGCATTTCTCAAGCAATGTTCTTTTGTCAGATCAAAAACTTTGGACCATGCATTCACACAAGTGCACCTGATCGACTAATGATCAAGTTTGATAGACTCATAATATATAATATGTCAGACTGTCTTAAAAAATATTATTTTTGCTACATTCATACGGGCCGACTTATGTAAATTTTGAGGACGCTACTAACACAAAGAAAACAAATGAAGCCAGGATTGTTAACATACGTTTGCAATGGGCCTTGCACATAGGGGAATCACAGTCAATATAGCAGACTTTGGCTTTCTGGTCTTCAGAGTAACTGCTAGGGCATTCATATGGACATTCCACAGTCTTTCCAAAGCATCGGCTTGCCGGGTTGGTACAGTAAAGAGATTTGTACGCTTTAGCTTGAAATGCTGCACCTGCAACAAATACTAGTACGATGACTAATGTGGTGGAACTGCTTCTTACCATCTCCATGCTTAATTGTTAATAGGCTGCAGATTTTAGATCGATAGAATTGTAGGAAATGGATCAGTTTCCCATTGCTATTTATAGATTTAACAATGCCATAGGATCTCACCTTTTAATTTTGCTTTACATCGCAGATATCCTTATATTTTAAAGTTTGTGACTGAATCAATCCATAGCTGAAATTAGAAGTATGAACCGGAATTGTTGGCTAGCACTTTGCCATTGTGAACATACATGCATGTTCACATATTGTAGAAGATGAATGTCTTCAAATACAAATTTCATTACAGCCAGGTTAGTTTGCTTGCATATGATTCAGGAATTGGACTTTCGGCCATGATATCTACATGTCAAATTATATCACCATCTGGTTTGGTTGCTGATGATTCAGGATTGGACTACATTTGTAGAGGGTGGTTTTTATACGATCTATAGTATTCAAACACAGGACTTCAGAGTGGAGTAAACATTCCTAATTACCTACAATTACCACATTTGTACCACATTTTTAATATAAAATGAATCCCACATTGACGTATGGGACAAGGGACCTTGCATGGGCTTAAAGTAAATTAAACTACTCTTCGTATTACGAATTAATTTTACAGTGAAACCTAAACTTTCAGATCTCACATCTATTAGAGAAGTGATACAAATGTAACATACTCAACGGCTGAGCAAAAAAAAAAATCTATTAAAAGGGGTCAACCGTAGATAAAGATTTGACAAGTTGATTTCCCCACATAGACGTTATGAAGTGCCATATTACTTGTCTGAAAATTTATTTAAGAAATGTCAGCTTTTGTAGCTTGATTAAAGGTTTAGTTAGTGAGAAGGGTCTAACAAAAATAAAATTTGTTAACTTGAGAAGGGTTAGTCGACCACCTTGAGCATTTATCGGCTTTGTCATTGGATAAAAAAAAAGTGATAAGTGTTGCATTTTTAGTGCTAAAATGGTTTGGAGTTCGTAGTATATGCAATTTGTTTTTATGGTCAATTGTAGCTTAAGGTATTTCCTAGGTTGTCTGTGCTTTGTTTTCTTTGGGAAGTAGCAATGTAGAGAACCCTTTCGAGAATTAAGGTGTACTTAAATGTAATTAGACTGGTTCTGAGACGAAGATGTCTAGTTGACAAAAAGAGAGGGTCTTTGAGTTATTATGAAGAAAACAAAATTAGCATAAAAAAATGAATTAGGGATGAAGGCTTTATCTTACAATTCCTTTCTCATTTTCTGGCGAAGGCTGTATCTTACAATTAAATTAAATGAAAGATATTAAAGGAGTGAAAACTTATATAATGGGGATCTTATGGGGTGTCAAAAGGGGCTATACCTACTGATATTGGAGGGAGGAATCAAATTTTATATCTCTGGTACAGAGATGAATACTTTTAATAAATTGAGATATAAGTCATTTCGGTGTTATAAGCACACCAAAATTTGATTTAGCATAAGGGATAATAGTTGTGTTTCCCTATGGGGAACTTACTTTTCTTTCCACTTACGATTAACGAATCTTTAACGTTTGGATATCATAATCGAATCAATTCATTTTCTTTATCATCATCTAAATATCATATATGTAAAAAATCATACAATTTGAAGATCGTTTAGTCATTCATACGTGTTAAACCAATCAACGATTTTGATAATAAATAGAATCCTCATGATGAACCGTTCATTTGTTTTATGCATAAGAATAACTAAAAGATTTCCAAATTGAATAATTTTTAGCAAATATGATATTTAGATAATGATAAAGAGAATAAACGTATGATCTTTCTTATAAAGGGATTCGGTAGCAAAGACCATTGTGATATATTTTTGTATGGATTCCTTGCCTTTGAATCAAAGTCTATGTCCAATAGGGCCCGGGGTGATTCCGATTATGATGTTCGGACGGTAAAGATTCGTTAATTGTAGGTGGGAGGACAAGTAAGTCCCCCTATGGGAACACGAGCATTATCCCTTATGGGAAATCAAATTTTGGTGTGCTTGTAACACCGAAATCACTTGTATCTCAATTTATTAACAGTATTCATCTCTTTGCCAGAGGTATGAAGTTTTTTTTTTTTTTTTTAAAGGGGACAACCTGTGGCAAGCCACGGTTATCCACATCTTCCAGATGCCGGAAAGAACTAGGTATGAAGTTGGATTCCTCTCTCCAGTCTGTTATTGAAAGAAAAAAATATAGTAGGCCACTTCACTACTTAAGGCCCAGACGATTTGTTACTGGACCTACTCTTTAGCATGTCCAGCATCGATTATCAATGTCAAAGCCCAGCGCCCCTTCATTTCCCTCCAATCCCCCCATTCGGTTAACTCGTCGTTTCCATTTCGTATGCTTGCATAAAAAAACCCTAACTCCTACTTGACAAGCAAAATCCTGCTAAATTTTCCTGTTTCCGATTCAACTCGGTCCAACCAGGTGAGTCGCCCTTCACTTCCAATTCCCGAAAATTGCAACTACTATATTTTGCACCTTCTTGTGAATTAAATTATGAGTACAAAATTGGGGAATTAGAACTCGGATTTAGATTAATTGTAGTTCGTACTGTCGCTCTGAGTGATATTAACAGTGAGTTAATATGGGTTATGAGGGTCGAGATTCATATATGTGAATTTGCTGTTCAATTTGTATGTGAAGATGATCAATGTCTCAATACGAGAATCTGAAAACATACTGTTTATGGGTTGTGAGGAATTGCTTGAAATGAAGTACTCAGTTGGGGATAATTGATTCTCAAGAGCTCAATACATGAATGGAGATAAGAACTAGAGCCCCTTTCACATATATAGAATTATAATTAAATTCAAATTTGGGAATAAAACACAACATGTAAGACTGACCAATATTTGCTTTTACGGTCAGAATAGTACAACAAATTTACACATTTTCCAAAATATGTATTAATGGACAAATGAAAAGAGGATTCACTTGTCTACTTCGCACTTAATGATACACTCGATACGTGGTTAATTTCTATACATGTTAATTAAATATAAAGAAAATGAGAAATGTGATAAAGAAATAAAGATTGAAAATCTCCCAGTCATTTCTCATCATGTATGACTTTTACTTAGTAGTACTATGTGATTGCTTCTAATTAAAATTCGAATATAATTGCAAACATAGAATACTAAGCAAGAAATAACATGGTAATCAATGCCAACGAAGAATTTCAAAGTAAAAAAAAAATAGTCATTGACCAACTGAGAAAATGCAAAGAAAATATGTCAGTACCTAATATACTAGGTTGACCGTCTAAAGTAAAATAAAGAAGTGTTACCTTATTAGATTTTAGCACCGAGTGTTGGAATATGGACAAAGGTTACACTATTTTATATATGTAAAAGAATTGTTTCCTATGTTCAATAATTTCGATTTTGCTATTGTCACCCAGTCACTATTAGTTTGGAGGGTTTTTATCATAAATGGTCTTTAAAATTGAACATCATCATTAAGATGGTCCCTGAAATTAAAAATCAATCAATGTAGTCCCTGAAAATAGATGTCGCAAATCAATATGATCCTTCCGTCACAATTTTGTTAAAAAATCTGTTAAGTGATGATGTGGCACATATATGGGTCCTGTAAGTATTTTTTTTTTTCTTCTCACAAATGGTCCTTGAAATTGACCCATGACATCAAAATGGTCTATGAAATTGACCTGCGACATCAAAATGGTCCATGAGATTGAAAATTGATTAATGTAGTCCCTTAAGTAAGTATCTCAAATCAAGGTAGTCCTTCTATCACAATTCTGTCAAAAATTCTATTATGTGATGATGTGACACATAAATGGGTCACAAAGTCTAATTAAATTTTTAAAAAAATTACAAATAGGCTTAATAATTTAATGGTTAATAAAAAAAATTGTCAACCCAAAAACCCAATCCTGCAATCACCTCCGACCTTAGTCTACATTTCTACACCCCATTCGCTCTCCATTCTCTAAAAAAAATCTCAATACACTCATATTTACACACTTCGACGCTCTTCACCAAATTGAACCTGGATCGGCTTGGCCTAGATTGAGATCACCTTTGGTGACGGCTTGGCCCATTGGCAACGACTTCTGGGACATCATCGTTAACATTTAGGCGATCAGCACTCTCACAACCTTAATCTTGGAGAACTTGTTCGATGCTTCTCTAGTGGTTTGGTGATGCAAATAACGACGAGGTTTGCCTTGAGATAATGAGGTTACAACCAAGATGCGTCCATTGTTGGTTGAAAACTATTTCCCCACCCCCTGTTAGGCCTTGGTTAAACTTTATGCCTTTGAGAATTTATGGAAGGGAGCTTTCTTCAAAGTAGACCCTACTATAAGAAAAAAAAATTTCATTGTGCAAAAAGGTATTTAGACAACTTTTTTAATTAATAATTAAACTCACATCAGCACATAACAAAATATTTTTACAGATTTGTGGCGAAAAATCATATTGATTTGCGACACATATTTTCAAGAACTACATTGATTGATTTTCAATTTCAGCGACCATATTGATGGTGTGGGTCAATTTCAATGACCATTTTGATGGTGTGTGTCAATGTTAAAGACCATTTGTGATTAAAACCCTTGTTACTATTACTTAGTAACAAGTGTTACAACTATTACTTGCTACATATTCATGGTCTGTAGGGAGCGTCCTGTGGATTTAAGGTTAAGCTGAACTTCCTCATACAATCAACACTTTAATATTTCGGCCAATTACAAGTTCACACAACTAGGCTCAGCTATAACTATTATTTAATAATGAGTATTATAGCTACTACCACCGTTCTAAGAAAGGGCCTAGTCGGTGGTGACCCGAGACGTTTTCTTGCAAATCGGTTGGGCTCTATGCGGCCTAGGTTGTGCTAGGCGGCTAGTCAGTTTTTTTTTTTTTTTTTTTTTTTTGAAATTTAAAAAAAAATCCTATCTAAGTCGACATACTACTTGCAAGTGAAGCTAATATGGCTCAAGGATGGATTGTGGAAGGTGGTGATGAAGAACTTAAGCTTGGCTCAGGAATTATAGAGACATCGGAGGTAGGTAGTTCCCTAGAGCCTAGGGGGAGTTCTAAAACTGTTGAAGTAAGAGAACTTCATGAAGAAGATTTTATATCGAATGAGGACGAAGAAGAAGAAGAATGAGATGATCAAGAAGTTGAGTTTGAGTCCGACACGAAGATAGTCTTGGAGGGATATGGTGAAGAGGAGTTTGATGCCTAGCTTTGTAACTTTGTAAGTATCTTACATTACTATATTTCCTTATTTTTCCTCCTATTTTTCATTTTATGTGGTTTTAAATTGTGAACTTGTTGTACATGTGTCATCCTGCATTACTCCCCACTATGGTTATATGACATATATGCTTAATGTGTTTTTAAATTTTGGACTTGTTGGATACTCTTTTTGCATTTTATCATTCTTTTATTATCTTATCCATAGATTTCATACAAGTATAATTTTTTGTAAGTGTCAATATGCACTTATTTACAAGAATTTACCTAAATCTGCCTAGGCCGCTTAGGCACCCGCTAGACCTCGCCTAGGCGCCTAAGCGCTAGGCGCCAACTTGCCGTCCGACTAGCGTATAGCATTTTTTAGAACCTTGGCTACTACTTAGTAACTTCCTAAAAAAACACGAGTCAACTATATCTACTATAAGGTATGTCAAACTATTTTGCTGCAACCTTGTTATCGTGTTAAACGTTTGAGTTTCTTGCATCTAATTACCGTAATATCATTCTCCTCTAAATTTCAAAAGTAAATCAAACTACTTGGTTTCATAATTCTGATACTAAATTTAGCGTATTTTTGTTACTGCAGTTATCAGCTTGGCTTACTGGAATCGAGATACTACGTAGCATCTTGGAAATTAGTTTCTTCTCCATTTGGTTCTTTGATTTGGATCGATGCAAGAAAATCAGTGAACTTTTAGCTTGAAGAACTACCTTGGTAAGTAGTTAAATATTAACAATTTTGGCCTTTGTATTGTGCATTTGGAACACAACATACGTTCTTTTCTTTTCTTTTTTTTTGAAAAGATACGATAGTATATTTCATTTCAGCAAAACATAATCACAGTACATTGGTTTCCATCCATTTCCTAGACACTTGAATGAGATTCCTCAACAAGTAGATCAACAATGATACTTGGAAGGGAATCCAACCATTCACAACAATGACTTAGAGATAGACCAGTCCTAGCGAGATGGTGAGCGGTAGCATTTGCTTGGTGGGAAATAGTAGCTTCAGTGACTGTGGCTAGAAGCTCTTTACAATCCTCTACAATTTGTTCAATGGTGGACAGATTGAGGCAAGGATCCATAAGTGCCTCCACAATCTGAAGAGAGTCAGTTTCAACCAAAAGAGAAGAGAATCCCCTGTCAACTGCCCAAAGCAAACCCGCCCTTACCACCATGGCCTCCGATTGGAGCGGAGAGAAAACATCCTCAAAGCTTCCGCAATGCACTGTCACGAACACCATGTCACTGCCACGGATAACGGCCCCAAAACCCGCGACCTTTATTTCAGCATTCCAAGAGCCGTCAACATTCATTTTGAGGCGTCCCGAGAGAGGTGCAACCCACCTGGGTATGACCTAGGTCCCAGTACCACAATTTGAAGTAACACATGACGACCTTACGAATTCCTGCCACCACATAATAGCCCAAGATACACACACCTCAGGTGGCTTGACACTCTCCTGCCATAACTTTGTGTTCCTGCACCCCAGCAGATCATAAGGCACATCTCAAAGTTTAATTTGGAAATTAACTCACTTTATAAGGGACATCCCAGCATATCATAAGGCACAAAATACCTATAAGTTGCAGAATATGTTGAAATGACTCACTTTAATGAAGCATTTACATACTTAAAATTTGAAAACTCTACAATTCACTGAACATATTTATACATAAATCGTCGAATGAACTTTGAATACAATGCAATCATGTTCAAGAATGAATGCTGAATTGACAAGTTTCACTAATGATATTAGGAAATTTGTTAGCTTTGCTACTTTTTCTTGCCAAATTACAACTCATTTGTAAAATGTGCACCTCTGTCCTACTTTCAGAGATTCATGAGCTCTGGCTGTGACGCAGTGTTTGCCGCCCTCTTGCACCCCATCTCTAACTCACTCTTCTCTTTAAAAACCCTATCATAAAACGCCAAAACACCGCACCCCTCTTCTTTGCATTGAGATCCATTGTGGAAATCGGTGTTGGGAGTTACAGACTAGAGATCTGGACCGTTCAAAAGAGAGAGATCTAGACCATTTTAGTTTTTGGGTTTTTGAAGTGGACTAGTGGGATGGGTTAGTAGGGGTCGTATGATTGAAACTGAGTGGTTTGGATTTCTTAGTTCGCGGGCTCTGAACACAAAATCTTGATCCCTCTTATCCCATTTTGTCTCTAGCCCCACCATATACTCTCTATGTCACACCACCACCACCACCACCGTGATAACCTTTGCATGAGTGGTTGGGTATGGTTTGATGGGTCGCACTTGGAGCTTCTCCTTTGGCTTCTACAGAAGAAAAAAAAATTGAAAGATGACGAAATGCGGTGAAGGTGGATCGAACACCTGACCTTCAGATCTTCAGTCTGACGCTCTCCCAACTGAGCTATCCCCGCTGTTGTTGTATAAGCGGAATACATATGTTATTGTGTAATCTGAGCTTTATTTCTGCAATCATTAAAGTTCAAAGAGCTCCAACCTCCAAGCCTCTCAATCCGACCAGCCAACAAACCAGTTGCGTATTTTCTCATAGCTCTCCAGAAACGCAAGAAAATTTCGCAGCGGAAGAAGCAAGCGTTTTTCTCTGCAACCAAACGGCCACAGTTGACCTAGCTTGACCTTTTAATATGCTTTGTGCTCGGTGTTCGACTGTGATCAGGCGACATCTGAAGGCATCCCCACGGCAGCACAATGAGATGGCATTTGTAATAATCAATGGTATCATCGTCATTGCTGCTACTAGTACCTCTGCCGGTGTTGCTGATGTTGTTCATCATGAACGGATCCAACCCAATTCAACATTCCACAGTAAGCAAGCTCTAATACGATTGAATCTGTCCATACAAGATCGCGGTGCTAATACGAATGAATCTCTCCATTCATCCGTCTCCAGCTGTAATAATCCAGCACTTGGTCTGAAAGTTGAGAATAAAGATTGAGAATTCTCACAACCAGGCACCCATACTCAGCAACCAGCATCGAGTCCATCTTTGTTATTATGCATACAAATTATTTACAATTTTGTTCGAGACTTGTTATTCGTCCTTCAAAATTCTAATTTTAAACTTCAAATTTTCTATATTTAAAAAGAAAAATACACTTATGAATACTGCAAAATGAGATTTTTAGAGTGTCAATAATAATTTTCTTTTTTTATTACGTTTTTATAAAATGGGAGTGCAATATGACAATTTAAACAAACGTGGAACATTTTTGATCGTCGCGTTATGTGTTATATTTACATACCAAAACATAAAAAAATGGCTTTAGAACAGAAGAGATAAGATAATACTAGAAAGAACAGCTATGTGATAATAAAAAGTGTGTAGAAATCATTTTTCAACAACCGTCCACGAGTCACATCCGAAACTGCATGATTGTTTGTTAGTCACATATCCGTAGTAAATACCAAAATCGTCAGATTAAGTTGGTGCAGTGCTGAACGTAGAAAAACCAAATCGACACACGAGAAAGTAGAAAAGCCAAATCCAAAGAGAAATTATCTTTTCCCCTCTCACTCAAGCCAAATCCCACCATGAAATGTTTGAATCCTGAGATTTAGGATATTGGGTCGTTTTGTTCTTAAGAGCTTCCAATCTTTTCCATGGCAACCGTCGCTCAAATCTCCATCAGTTCCTTAGCTTACAGGCTGAGCAGTTTGCACAATGAGATAAGCAAGAAACCCATCAAATATTTTCCTTTATCGAGGACAAAGATTGGGTTTTTGAAGCAGAGCAAGTTCAGGTTGCAGGCTTATTGGGACAGGGATGGGATTTTGGTGGAAGATGAAGGGTGGAAGAGGAACAAGAACAAGAAAAGGGTGGTCGTGGTGAGGTTGAATCAGGGGTTTGGTGGGTTTAATGGTGGCGGAGGCGGCGGTGGTGGTGGTGGTGGGAAGGATGACGGAGCCACTGCTAGACTTCTGGGTAATTTGGCTGTGGCTATTGGATTGACTTATCTTTCGTTTACTGGGCAGCTTCGCTGGCTTTTGGATGCAATTGTTTCCATTTGGGTACTCTCTCTCTCTCTCTCTAACATTTCTGAAGATTTCTGGGTATGTTACTACTGTTTTGTGTATGTCTAATGAAATCGATGGGTTTTGATATGCAGCTGATAGCAGTGCTTGTACCAATTGTTGGTGTGGGTGCTTTTCTGTGGTGGGCAGGGCGGGATATGGTTCAAGACAGTGTAAGCCAACTTCAACTTTTAAGTTTTCTTCGACCGCGTATCGAATTTCTGTTGTTGGGTTTCGCCGGAAAATCTCAACTCAATTGTTGCTTTAATTTTCATGTTCTCAACTTGATCATTTCCCTCTATGCATTTGCAAACATTGACTAGTAATTCAGGATAGGGAGCTAATACCTTTTGTTTATATTAGTTTTGTCTGCTAGATATGTTGGTCTTACATAATGTTTTGGCATGTGTTGGGAGTTAAGTTTCAATCTAGTGATCCTTTAATTTGGGTGATTTATGAAGAATGGATGGTTTACCGAAAAGCTCTGTGATTTTGGTTCATTAGGAGTTGAGAATATTTGCAGTATTAGATGTCTTGATCTCAAATAACTGTATCGCAGGTGCTTTATAAGTAGATAATTTGGATACATGGTTTTGAAGGATTCAAATGCAAAAGTCTAGTGTGTCATAAATCGTAATCAGCTCATTCTTCCCTTTGGGAGAAGTATCAGAGGAATGCATTTTACATGCAGAATAATTCGTACCCAGTGCACAAGGCTCCCGCTTTACGCAGGGTCTGGGAGATACTTGTTCGTACAAAAATTAGTGAACACTCCACTCAAATGTTATCGACTCTTAATCAAGTTTATTTCGAGTAACATCCTGAGGGTGATTTTTTTCCAATGTTACATTTAGATTCTTACTCTGCAGTCCTGTGCCTGGAATGATTGCTTTTGTTTATGTACTTGCAGTGTCCAAACTGTGGAAACGCTTTCCAGATTTTCAAGTAAGACGAGTTGAAATCTGTTATAATGTCAAGCTAACTTATGGATACCTATATCGAATTGTTATGCTCTAGTTTCTAAGGATTGTTATGAATGAAAGTTGGCCTATCTTGGGTAATGATATGATTTTTTGCAGGTCTACTTTAAATGATGATTTGCAGCTGTGCCCCTACTGTAGTCAACCTTTCTCAGGTACATTCTCATATTTTGGTTTCTTGCTTTTCTGAGTTCCAAATTATACTTGCAGCTTCTTCCCTCTTAGCTTTCTGCACTCTGCAGATCTTATACTTACGTTACCATTACTGACTATATTACATGAGTTTTTTTCGTGTTGATGAACCCCTGTTTTCTGAGTAGTGGTCAAAAATTTTGGGTTTGTGTTTTTTTTTAGTTCCAAAAATTCCTCATGCTGCTTTATCCTATCAGTAGAGAAATGCCATTTCACTACGGTGTCGTAACTAGTAGGAATGATTTTGTTTTGGTATTTGATGGGAAAGTAGTGTTGATGTTGCCTCATGTGCGAAGATGTGCTTTAATTTCAGTGGTGGACGACAAGTTTGTAATGGACCCTATAAAATTCTCCAAACAATCTACAACATTTGGGCAGGCATTCAACGACTTCACCCGTTCCACAAGAGGTTATCCCTCAAACCCCTGTCGCCATTTTTCTCTTCCCGATCATATGTTGAGAGCCTGCATTTGATGATTGTTAACGTCTGCATTTTTCATGTCACCATTGCTTTCGTTTTTATCTGCATTAAGGGCGAAGGGTATAAACCGACTCATAAGCATCGATGAATCCATAAGTCGTAGGGCTTATTTAATCAGTGTGTGCGTCCAATCGATATGTTTTCTGAGCGTTGACACTGGTTACAGGGAAGGATTCTTCGAAGGCAGTCGTTGATATCGAAGCAGAAGTAAAAGATGCAGACTGAGGTTGCTTGGAAGAAAAAATACTTATGTTTCGAAATGATTTGGTTACTCGTAGATAATGGAAAATAGCACATATAGAATAGACAACACAATAGTTGTATTGAGAAAGCTTCGAAAGAACATTTTGCTTCGTGCGTTGTATATTATTTACGGACGCGAATTGTTCATTTTCTTCATGCATTCTTTTGCATTGGCCTTGTGCTTGATGAAGCACGCGGAACCAATTGAGTTTGTTCTAAGTTTTCGCAATTGCTCACTCAACTTTCCTTCATATAAGGCTATGAGATAAAAAAATTTCCCATTCAGTGTTATGAGGTGTGGAGGAGGATTCAAACTTGGGTGCGTCGGGAGGAACATATCCACTATAAGCAAAACCAACGTTTGATAAAGTGAACAGGCACCGTGTAGTTACAAAGTTGCCATGTACAACAGAAACTGCCTAAAAAGGTACGGTGTCTTGTAACATCAGAAATTGCATCCTCATTGTAAAATATTCCGACGCCAAGGACACGGTTTATTTATTTGCACATATATTCAGGTCCCCCGAAAGTTTAGTGTGGCCGTTCTTCAACTCTCTGCAAGAAAAGGGAAGCAGATAAGGAAAACTTCATCTAGTGCACAGTTACTTCAAAGTTTCAGAAATATGCAAGTCATACAACAAGAGCTACAACCAATCAATGCTTTGATGTGAACAAAAGAAAACACCTCTAGCAGGTGAAACGTGCATCAAGACACCGTATAGATAGCGTACAAAAACAATCCACCCAACTCATACAACTCAAATCATTTTTGGTGGCCAAGTTCTCAACGGCGAATAGAGCTTCCTGCATTGCATTTATACTATAACCTATAATGCAAGAGTTAAGAATTGACGGTGCACATGCGGCCCCAAGACAGTAAATACTGGATACAACCATGTAATAGAGTATGAGAAAGCACTTAACACATTGATTATTTAGTTTCATGAGATCATGACATGAAAATGAAATAGACATAGTACCCCTTCCTTTTTGTCCTCTTTGCCTTTTGTGAAGAGCTTGTAACCCCCATATATAACCGCCCCCCATCCAGCTAAAGAGACGAGCACAAACTGTAAGGGACCAAAAAGAAAAAGCCAGGTGAAGCAAAGCCATAAGATGTTAAGAGTTTTGACTATCATGAGCAATAAGTTTGCGCTCGCATGCAACGTTGTTGAGAGCAATCCAGTTATTTTGGTGTGAGGACTTAACCAAATCATTTTGTGTCGTTTTACTGAGTAATTCAACAGACAACTTAACGACATCCCCCAGCATATCTCCTTCTCTCCCACATTATCATATGGACTAGAGCCTCAATATACACCCTGAATAATAGCATTCAAACCTTCTCACACAGACATACCACCTTTTCGGAGTGGAATCTAGGACCACTGCATAGTGCATACATAGCACCGGTAATTCGTTCCTCAACATCACAAAGGGACTGAGAGCTGTCCATTCCGGATTTCTATTTCACCCTGGGGGTGCAACTTTTTTATTGACGCTAAAAAACATATAACCGCGAGCTATCCATTGATTATAAACTTGACAAAACATGGAGTTTTGACTTTGCATAGATCTTCCTCGGAACATAATAAGCACAACTAAGGGGCTAGAGAATGCGCGTAACATGACCACAAGAATGATCATGTCAAAACAAGATATTCCTCAAGTAAATAAGTAATCGATAGTCTCAACAGCGAACCGCAACAAAACCATTAAGGACAAGACAGAACAGATGGAACACGTACGGGTAAAAATAACATGATATAAAACTCACATGTTCTTCCTTCCATTTAGATGGGTGCATTGGGTCCTCCCAAAAGTTCACCTTCGGAGGTCCATGATGATCTGCAACACAGTCAAAACAAGTACAATATCAGGTAAACAATTCACTGATAGTCTGATAGTGGACCGGATAATTTAGATTTTCCAAAAACTTTCACGACATGGGCACTGGCTTAAAGTTGATAACCCCGTGGCCCGTAGTATAGATTAATTTAGCATAGACTATCGCCTCGACTGCAGTCCATATGAATTCCAGGTCAGAAAAAAAAAAAACACGCATAGTTCTAAAAAATAGAGGAATTCATACATGTTTTCTCACACTTTCTGAGCAACCAAACGCAAACGTTGTAAGGAAAAAGATTAAATGGGGAGCTATTGATGAAACGAAAAGAGGTGAATCAAAGTTGAATGAATTACCGCCACCGCCGGCAAAACCTCGCCGATGGACGAGGGAAGCAGGTTTTGCGGTGGAAGCCGACTTGGGAGAGGAAAGCCGCGCCATATTCGCTGCTTGACGGGCCGTTGCTGTCCATGCCGCCATTGTTCGGTGGTCTGATCTCTCTACGCAAGGTTGTCAGCTCGGAGTGAATATGTGGAAGTCAGAGAAGCTACACGAGTGTGAAGGAACAACGTAGAAGAAACCTGTGCGCAAATAAAAAGAAATTTGTTTCTGAATTTCCATAAATGCCCTTCTATGTTTTTCTTGTTTCCTCTTCGGTACGAGGACTTCCATTGCACGGTTACGACCGTACCTAATTTTGTTTTATTATATTTCCCAATTTGTGAAATACAAAAATACTCTGAGAAGGGCACGTGGAAATCTTACGTGAACATTTGAGGTTATTTCATAATTTGTCTCATTTTTTTGTCATATTCTTGAGTACTCGTTGATATAAACGTGAGAGTGCAAAGTAGAATAGAATTTGAACCTAAACGAAGATTTTACAAAACTCAAACATCAAGGATATTTTAGTAAATCCAATTTATTTTACTTTATTTTTTATTTGCGGGCACTAAACCACTATCTCCCTTCCATTGTACGTGAGGATATGCTTCATACAAGTGAGATTCGAAGCTAACCACCACTGTTTCGTTTTCCAATGAATTCTGCAGAACACGATGAGGCCATTCCGACCTAAATCTCGTCGAACTGGATGAGTTTGTGGTAGGGGTGGGCGCGGTGCGGTTTGGTGCGGTTTCGAGTGAAACCACAACCGAAACCGAAACATTTTGCGGTGCGGTGCGGTGCGGTTTTGAAGCCAAAACCGAAATGAAACCAAACCGTTCGGTTCGGTGCGGTGCGGTTTTAAACGGTTTCGGTTTGGTTTTTGAGAAAAAAAAATGTACAATTTAAAATATACACATATTTATGCATAAGACGGTCTTATTTTCTTCGTATATTAATTAATGAATATGCAGTAAAATTGCAGCAAAAAAGAGTCAAAACTGCAAAAAAAAAAAAAAAACAGCAAAACTGCATAAAAACAGCACCAAAACAGTACTAAAAACTGCATCAAAACTGCATAAAACTGCATAAAAAACAGCAGCAAAACTGCACCAAAAACTGCACAAAACTGCACAAAATTGCACCAAAAAATAATGCAGTAAAACTGCATAAAAAAACAGCACCAAAAACAGCACCAAAACAGCACCAAAAAACTGCACAAAACAGAAACAAAAATCTGCACCAAAAGTGCAGCTAACTTGTACCAAAACTGCAACAAATGACAACTACTAAAATTGAGACAACATCCAATGCATCAAAGGGTTTAAACTTTAAATCCTTATGCATCACATCTACTAAAATTGAACTTGATCACCATTCACAATACTTTACAACCCAATTGAAAGGTTAAGTTTGCCATAATACAAACCTATAAGTTATAACCTAGTTGAAAAGTTTAAAATATAAGTTATATAACATTTATTTATTATATGGTGCGGTTTCGGTTTCGGTGCGGTTTTGAAAACTCAAAACCGAAACCAAACCGTTTTGTGTGCCGCGGTTCGGTTTTGAAACCGAAACCGTTTCAAAACCGCAAAACCAAACCGTTTGGTGCGGTTTGATTCGATTCGTGTTTCGGTTTCGGTTTTCGGTTCCAAGTGCCCACCCCTAGTTTGTGGTCACAAATTGATCTACCATCATCCTTAGGCTGAGATTCGAACATTTCATGCCCAGATATTTGCGGATTCGAACCTTGAATTTCAACCTTTGATCCACGGGAATTTGAAGCCTTGAATTACAAGTAGTGACTTCTTCGTTCGGTTTCACGGTTTTTTTGCCACCTTTAGGCCAAACCGAGGTGAGATTTGAATTTTGCACCCTTAAATTAGTGTAATAAATAGTATAGTGGTTTCCCATATAGGAGAGACTTACTCCGAGAATTACAAAGGTTAGACAAGGTAAGGCAGCTACAATCCAACAACATATGAGTGAGTGGGTTTTGTTTTCAAACATCTACTATATTTATATAGTCTCGATGATGGCTTTTATGAATGTTTTACACCATGCCACACCGTTACCTAGAAATGTTACATGTTGAGGTTGAGATGAGATTTATGAAATTATGGTGGCATAATCATACATATTTTACTTGCTCATCATGCATGCTTACACGGATGTCTATAGTACTCGTTCTGGCCAAGACCAACTTCATGTATATGTTTACATCGCACTATTATGCTCATTTTGGATTCATTATAGATGCCAACATGTACTAGTTGTTTTTGCATTTAGGACTCGTAGGTGATGCGCTTAGCGCTAGCTTCACATGTATGTAATACTCAAACGTAGATTATTATGCCTAACCTGTTCATGTAGCTACTTTATACATAGACTTGCGTGTGTTGCATTTTTTTTTTTTATGAGCATATTGGTTACATTTGTTGAGATAGTTGTGATTTGCATGTATCCTTAGTATAACTACTTTTATACCATTCACGTTGGTTTTGCATACTTATACATATTATGATTTTGGAAACTATGGGTTTTACAACTAAATGTCACTGGGTTACGAAAAGCAAAGGTTTTGGTAAATACTTATTTTGCCCACTCATATTTTTTGTTTTGCGTTCCTCCAGGACTTAATAGCTGGACTCTATGGTGAGCAAGGGTTCATTAGGGGATTTTGACATCTACTTCTAATAATGTAGGAAGTTTATTTCCTGTTACTTGTGTAATATCTGATGCGTAAAATAACTAAACACACAAATTAAACCCTCTTTTTATCAATTGTAGTAAAGTATGTAAGTAGTGATCGTTCTAGGCCGGGGATTAGGAGGGATTGCTAAATCACTTGGAAACTGACTTGAAAACGTGAAAACAAAGTTTAAAACGCTAACTAGACTCAAAGAATGCAAAACTATACTTTAAAACACTAAAACAAACCAAAAGACTCAAAACAGCCCCTAAACACTCAAAACTACCTTAAAAACACAATCTGGGCAATTTTGGGACTCTCACACAAACTTGGACAAATTTTGGTTTTCTAATGAACTAAAACACTTAAAAACATAATCTAAGACAAGTTTTAATTAATATGACTCAAAGAAATAAGATGGGGTTGATTTTTGACGAAAATAATTAAATTAAGACAAGAACAAAGTAAACAAATTCTTAGACAAATTTGGGTGAATCAAAACACTCTAACACACAACCAAAACAGAAATTAAACACTTTGAAACAATAAAGTAAAAGGGGGATTTTGGTTTTAATGAATTTGAAAACAAAACAAACTTTGTAAAACAAAACAGATTGTAAGTGAATTTGAATGAAACTTATGGATGGAAGATTAGCTAGGAGGTTCTTCTCCACATATGTCACACTTGCATACAAAACGATTTCCAGTTGCTTTTCGATAAGCTATGAATACTCAACGCCCCAAATTAACCGTGAATTGCACTAATTAACCCTCAGTTTTTTCCACAAGTTATTAGGTTGGATGATTGCATACGACAACCCAAAACATTCCCTACAAGTTCCCTACATGAATTGCAAAATAGAGATACAAGCAAGAATCATTAAGTTCTATGAAAAACATAAGCATTGACGAGGCACTCGTTACTATGATTTGCATGAAACTTATGCCAAGAGTTTACTTAACGTGATTGTGACTAGCATCCTTCACTACTTGTGAATATAAGTTTATAACGATTAGGTGAAACTCCCTTATATTCTAGCGTCAAATTCATGCATGAAAATTAAGCGTGCACTCTTAACCAACATACACAAATTAGTTTTTATATGAACGGATAAGTAAATTGAATTCACAACTAATGAATCACAACTGGATGTAATCAAATCATATTGCAAGTATGAACATAGTTTCGAATCACCCCCTAACTAAGAGGGGTTTAGTTCCTCATACTCACAAAGCAAAGATACATAAAATTAGACATTAAAATCAAAGGAAAGAAAACACCTAAAATGCTCCAACTTGGTAGCAAGTGCATCCAAGATTCCTCATTTCCCTTGCTTGCGGCAGATTGGGTTATGGACAGATTTTGGGTAGTTTTATGATGTAGAATGGATGGGGAATGGTATGGAAGGGTTTAGGGTGAGTGTGGAGGAGTGTTTGATGGTTGGAGGGTGGTGGAGAACTAGGCAAAGAGGGTGGAAGAAGGTGGAGTGGCTGTTATGTTTTCTAGGCACTAGAGTGGTGTTTTTGGGGTGTTTTGCTTCCTAGGGTGTGTATGGACGAATTTTTGTGATAAAATGATGAATATGGGGGATTGTCCTTTGGCCAAGGGGTGTAAACATGTATTTATAGGCCCCAAAAACCTTAGAAAATCAGGTTAGGTTAAGGATGAAATGCATGGCAATTTGTGTGTGTGGTGTGCAATGGTCCAAGGGTGAAAATGAAGTAATGATGCAAAGAGTGAAGGGTAAAATGGAGTGGTGTTGTAGCTAGGGAGCATGAATGATTGTGTACATTGCATAGAGATGGAAAGGGAGGTGAAATGTGTCAACAAATGGGTCAAAGGTGCAACAACATGTGTTGCACATGGCATTGGATTCCAAATGTGAATGATGGAGCATCAATTGGTGCATGTAATGGATGTAAATGTTGTCTAAAATCTAATGAGTGAAGGGAACAAGAGGTATCAAGCAATTGAGTGTAATAATTAAATGAATTGAATCATGAAATTAGAAATTATGTAGGGGACAAGAGTGATCAAGCATGGCATGGAATCCAAAGGGAATTCTATGTGGTTTGCATGGCAAGGAATGCAAGTTGGGGTGACATATTTTTGGGCTGTTTTCTTCATCTTTTGGACCATAATTCTTCATATTCTTGGCCTCTTTAGTTCTCAAATTCGTCCATCCACTTGGCCCATGCATTTGCTATCCATTCAAAGCCCGAAACATGCTCCAAAGGCCTCCAAAATGCATCTTCTTGCATACTTTGTACTTAGAGTCTGAAAACACACAAAAATAACTTTGAACACTAAAATAACTAAGGAAATACAACGTAAATGCACAAGAACAAGCTAACTAAGTCGCATAAATATGCTCCTATCAATATCCGTCCTCCCCAAGGTGAGAATTTTCTCACCTTTACTGCACTTTTGTCTATGCTTTGACACTACATGCATTTGTAATAAGGGTTCTTTCCGCCTTGCGCACTCTCACTCTTTGTCTAATTTAGTTCTAGACTTTGGTTTTAATCTATTTGTACGCTTTACACATCATTTGCATATTATGGCATCATCACCTTCCAAATGTATGTTAACATGCCTCGATTTCAATGTTCATTTGGATATCCGGGTCAGAGTGTGTCAGCACCGTTATATTGTTATTGTGTCATTTTCGTGCATTGTAAATTGCTTCCCCATTATATATCATGTATGTCACTTCCTTTTTGTACATCAATCGAAAGTATCAACAAAACTACGTATTTCATATAAGCTCCGTATGTAGAGAAAATAAGCATAAACAAACCATCGAGAAAACTTTAATGATGTCTAAACTTTAAACATTGTTTCACTTTGTTCTTTGAACTTCCAATTTGAATTTCTGATCCCTAAACTTTCAATTCATGTATGTAAATTCTAATATCCGAAAATTCAATCTTGTGCTATGCACATCACCAAAATTTCAAGGGCATATATGTCAACACCACGCTACATTTACAACAAATGTTATTAAAAGGATACGTTTACAGACTACAGTAAATTCAAAAGGTTTTTAATGTACAAAACAGACAAAAACAACCCTCAAATTGACAAGATAATTAACAAAAGAGTGATGATATTCCCACCCCGGTGTCTTATTTCCCCACCCACCTTTTTATGAATTTTTTAATTACAAATTTATCCATTTGTAAAATGACTAATAGGGATCTTACTTACTCCTTTTTGCATTAATTTTTTTTATAAAAAAAAGAAAAGAAAAGAAAAGTTTAGAAAATTTGTCTCCCATAAACCCTAACTCATCATTTTCATCCCCTTTCATTCAGAGAAAGCAAAATCGTTCAGAGAAAGCAAAAAGAATGAATTTAGAAGATGACATTTCTATGGAACAAGTAGATGGCTATGTTTCCGTCAAACAGGTAAAAGATAATTTTATGTGGACCATCTTGATTTGTCGACATGAATAATTGAAGCATAGCTTTGTGACTTTTTATTTGAATTTGCATTAGGTTAGGGTACAATTTGTTTCATGTTTTCCTATGAGAATTCCTAGAATTCGTTGGAATTGTTTTAATTAGGTTAGGGAAAATTTTGCAATTGGTTAATTGATATCGAACCTGTTAGCGAGGGCTGGGGAGGTTCCACCAGCAGCGTCACAATCTTGCTCTGAATCTTTGCCTTTTAGTAAATTTTCCAATTGGTTGATTGATATCGAACCCGTCGAAGTGCTTCACAGAAACCTGAATAGGTTATGTAATCACCAAGATTATCAGCCTTTAGAAAGGCAAAGACATCATCCTCTGTCAGCGAAACTCTTCGTAGTTGGTATTGAATTGTGAAAATTTATCCCATTAGAAACAGAACGGACAACAATGTGACTGAAAAAAGTATATAGGCAATGAACATGTATTGCTGCTGCTGCTATATCCGAGGTTGTTCCTTTTTGGTCAATTTCGTTTATGGTTTATCACTGGGGTTTATTTTTTCTTTTCTCTTTTCCGGTTTTTAGAAGGTTTGTTTATTTTCTTTTTTTTTTTTAAAGAAATTTATCTCTAATTATATATAGGGTTATTTTAGGAATAATAGTGGGTGGGAAAATAACATTTTAATTTTTTAACTTTTTATAGTGGGTGTAAATATAACGTGGGTGAGGAAATAAGACAACGGGGTGGGTTTAGCAGCTCTCTTAACAAAAACCGCATGAAGTGTTGGCACAAATTGAAAGGTCAAAGCGCATGGTGAAACAAGGTCTATGATTAAAGGGACATAACTAAATTTCCCAATGTTCTTTTGGGAAAAAATTTTGCTTAATAATTTGAGTGCTATATACTCACCAAATCATGGGACAATATTTCATTTTATTGAAATTTGAGCTCATTTTGAACTTCATTTATTATTAATCCATATTGTACTTAAATTTGTGCAGATATATCATTTGATCAACAAAATTAGCAAATAAATTTAGTATAACAATGTTGTTGATATGTAAAACTTATATTTCAGAAAAGCAAATGTATATACCACAACAAATTTGAGAAATTGATGGATTAAGTTGTCAAAGGAGTTGCTCCAAAAATACTAACACAGCTCAAGTTCATAAACATTCATATCATACGGAACAAATCTCACTTCAGAATGAAATGGTATTTTAAATTTACTAAGTAATGGATGCTTGGTAAAATATGATTTATCCCCAATACTATATCACTTTGCATTTGGTCATTAACATTAAATCTCATTCTAAAGACGCGAACGAATGAAGATCTTTTTCTTATTGTCCTGCAGAAGATCTGAACCCCGAACGCCTTCATCCGGCATCTTCTTTGGATGCCCTTATGTCTTACATTGTTGCTTAACAATATTCGTGCCTTCCTGCATCTGCTCCATGTTCGAGTGCATTTCCGCCATCACTACTAACTTAAGATCTTCCGGTTTCTTCTTGTCATCAAGAGATGCTGAAAGGGGTGGTTGATCCTATAATCCTTCCTGTAGAATCTGATGCACTTGCTTCCGACCTGCAGCGATAGAAAACAATGAAAAAATGGAGAACGAGAAACAATCACAAGTGCGTGTACACCGTTACCAAGTTGAAAACATGGAAGCAGTTAACAGAAAGAACCAGTTCGAATATAAGTATTTAGCTGATTACCCCTTGAACATCGTACCCATTTCAAATTTTTCCTTAGAACTTTTATTTTGGTCATTTCCCTCGAACTATTATTAATAGCAAATTCACCCTTACCATCAAGTTTACCAAGAACTCAACCAATTTTCTGTCCAAAATATCCCCCGTCGTTAAATGTTATTTGATAGTTATTATTTTGCTTTCTTAGTGTTGTTCCAACCGAAGTTCACGCAATCATGTTGACACGCTTGTTTGTACCATACTTGATCAATCCCGAAACTACTAAACACCGGTCAACATTATACCGCCAAGGACCCACAAGAGTCTCCCTCCAACCAGGAGGCCAATCACAATGCGACACATGTCAACATCAGAGGCCAATCATAACGCGACATGTGTCGACATCAGATGCCAATCACAGCACGACACGTGTCAATGTCAGAATGAAACTATAAACTTTCTTCTATAAATAGAAATTATTCTCTCACAATATTTCCTAATGTCATTTGTACTAAATCATTCACTAGTACTCACAAAAGGAGAGCTTGAACCTATGTACTTGTGTAAACCCTTCACAATTAATGAGAACTCCTCTACTCCGTGGACGTAGCCAATCTGGGTGAACCACGTACATCTTGTGTTTGTTTCCCTGTCTTTATCCATTTATATACTTATCCACACTAGTGACCGGAGCAATCTAGTAAAGGTCACAAACTTAACACTTTCTGTTGTACCAAAGTTCTCACTGATTTTGTACATCGTCCATCCGAATTCACAAAGAACGTAGTTAGGATCTAAATTAACAGCTCACGCATTGAAAAAAGAGAAGGAAAGAGCAATGAAATTATGAAAGCAATTTTCCTTTTCCAATCCAAGGAATATATACAGAGATCAGAGAATGTAATGTGAAGAAACTGAAAAATATCAAATCCAGGACACACATAATCAATCTGTTGAATTTTATAGAGGGTGCAACATAAATATATAGAGTTCAGTTCCAGTAACCTATTAAACTCACTTCCCAAATTATATTTGGGAATTTGTTAACATGGAAATATGAAGGGAAGAGCCCTCCCTTTTCAGTGTATATAGATACTCAGCTGAAGGTTGTGCCCTTGCAACTTTGGCAATAGCCTTGTTTTCTTCATCTGTCCCTCCCTCCAAAAACGCTCCCACAATCCTCCCGTCCTTGATCCATGCTGCTCCAAACTTCAGTTGGCTTGATGCTGGATTGGGGTCCCCAAACAGTAACAGATCACCTACATTGTCTCCATAAAACGTCCACGACAAATCAAAGGCACGGGAGTAGGAGTACGGAACATAGTCGTACTCTTCGATGCACTTCCCTTCCTCACTTGCCCTGATAGCTCTCACAGCATGCTCAGCTGATTTTCTGGCATGGTCAACATGCTCAACTCTTCTCATGTCATCGTACAATTTCATATGGAAAGTAGCAACGTCCCCCACGGCGTATACATCAGGGACATCTGTTTCGAACATTCCATCAGTTTGGATTCCGCCTTTCTCTTCACCGACTTGCCCCTTGAACAAATCAATTAGAGGCTTTGCGCCGACACCAACAACAACAATATCAGCTTGCAGCACCCTACCATCCTTGAGTTTCACTGCCTTTACCTCTCCGTTTGTGTCAACATCGAACCCTACTGCAGTGGTGCCCTTGATCATTTGAACTCCTTCATTGGCGTAGTAACCCTCGTAGAAAGCGGCTATCTCTTTAGTGAAAAGCCGAGGCATGCACCACGGTTCCGGAAAAACCATGGTGACATCGAACTTGTTGATTCTAATAGCTGCTCCGACTTCAAGACCAATGTACCCTCCTCCAACAATCACTACCTTTCCGTTTTTCTTGGCTCTAATTGCCTCCACAAGTTTATCGGCATCACTGATTTCCCTCAAGTAGAAAATGTTTTTGGCATGATCTCCTTGCACGCCAAATTCTGTCAACCTTATAACTCTGGAACCAGTTGCAATGATCAAAGTTTCGAATTCAAACATTCCCCCAGTTGCACTAGTGAGGATCTTTGAATGAAGATCTGCTTCGACTATTTCTGTGCTAAGAAGTAACACAATGCCTTTCTCCGCATACCACTCCGGAAGCAGCTTCTCTCCTCCACTTCCGACACAGACATGGAACCCTGGAAGCCTTGTAGCTCCTTCAGGAAGCAGATAGCCCTTACTAAGTGCCGGACGTTCATAAGGTGCAACGGCTTCTTTGGATATGATCGCTAACTCACCCGGTTCAAGCCCTTGCTTGACAAACTCCCTTGCTGCGTATCCAGCTGCAACTCCACCACCGATGATCACGTACTTAAACGACTTCTTAAGGGAAATCTCACTAAAGAGACTACCCTTTTCGAGCAATTCTTCAACTTCTCTAATTTTTTCATCAACAAGCTTTCCAAGATGTGCAATCGAGAGAAATTTCCTTTCGCCGAGTTTTTCAATAGTTAGTATTTGAGTTTTGATCCTTTCCACGTTCTCTAACCACTCGTAGACTTCATCGCATTGTGGTTTACTTGGAAGGAGAGGCTCGGCCTCTAGTTTTTCGATTATATCTTCACTTTGGCTAATTAGCTCTTCCAACATTCCTCTTAGAGTGTTCATATTATTAACTTCAAAGTTTTGTCGATACTTTAACCATCGTGTAATCAGAGCCCATATGAACATTATTCGTTCATAAATCGGTGTCAGAAATCCCATAGCTTCCTGCACATCACACCAGAACAATGCAAGATAATTTTACCCTGAATATATGGTACCTCGATTCATATATTTTTCAACAAGCAGTTCGATATATAGAGGATCGTTAATCTGGTTTTCGAAACTGTGGTTAAACATTTTGTACCATATCATATACAGGTCCTAGCAACATCTTCGTCTATTTATGTCTTGAGTTTTAATCTCTTATAGTGAAAGTCCTATTAACTTCATTAGCACCAGCCTTTGTCTTTTTTCATTTCCACATGATTTTCCAGATATTTGTCGAGATTTTTGTCGAAATTATACTCTTCCTGATTCTGATTTGAAGAGGGGGGAACTAGCAGTAATTGTATCTGTTTACGATGGCTAGCTCTTGGTTGTTTAGCTTTGATCTAAAATTAGTTGTTAACTGTTATCTGATTAATTAACTAAACTATCTGAAATTTTTAACATATAACAAACTAGCAGTCGATAATTTTCAGAAAAGAAAGCGTACCTGGCTTCACTGACTGCTAAAATACGGTAATGGTTGCGTCCTCTGTGAAAAGAAACCGAAAACCAGTGCAAATTAAAAGTAACTTATGTGTGCGAAGGATTGCCTTGAAAGGCTAAGCCTTTTATAAGAGACCTGAAAAGCATAGAGTTACTGAAGCAAAGTATCTGCTGGTCTTGGTGCTAAGGGAAGCAAAGAATGCTTTTAAAAGAACCGGATAAAATGGCACTATAAATCTTGGATAAGATCTTTCTGAGAGCATCTCCAAATGAGATATCAAATTGTCCAAATCAGCAATAACGGTAACAAAAGACAGCATTAATGTTTTCCAACCGATAAGCCAAATCTGATCTAGCATGATATGGATTGACATCTCTTCCCCTTGCTGCCAAATTTGACAGAACCTTCAGATTTTTTTAATTAATTATTAAATGCTCTTTATTAATTTTTTATTGGTTTAAAGCATTATCTTTTCGTTTCTTTTCATTCCCAATGCAAAGAAAATACATATGAATTATTATTTTATGTTTAAAATTTGACATATCAGTTTGAGAACAAAAATTTAAAAGATGCCAAAGTGCCATGTAAGCCTTCAAATTCAAATTTTAGGTTTAAAATTTGACATCTCCTTCGGAGATGGTCTGAAGTTCAAGTGCTTTTAAAAATTACAGTCTAATGCTAAGCCTTTTCTTGAAAAAAAGGCAAGAACAATTATGTATAGTACAACTGTTGAGCAAAAATTGTGCACAATATGTAAACAAATAATTCACTCAACACAATTTCACCCTCGTTCATTTTTCCGAAGAGGGTTTTATTAATTTGAGCTCTAACCATTTTAGACTATGCGTCTATTAATTTCAATCATTCGTTAAAAGGAAAAACCCTTTTATTCCAATATGAATCAATCGTAACTTGGGGATTTTGGGGTTTATTTGATTTTGTGACTGCATCTAGGTCGAGCCCTAGATTGCCTACGTACCCTTGTTGAAGGATCAAGTCACTCGTAGTTCCTTATGTATTTGTTGGGGTTTGATGCTTTGTGTAGTTTTAGCTTGTGCGGGCGAGGACTTTGAGCCATTGGAGCATAACGTGGCTTTGTGCCATTTGAGTATTGTCACGGCTTCGTACCATTTGAAGTTTGACTCGACTTTGTGCCATTTTGAGATTTGATGTGGCTTCGTGTCTTTGGGATTTCAATGTAGCATGAGTCCACTAATTTGAGGTGGCAAATTCATCGAGCTTTGTGCTTTGAGATGGTTTGAGTCCACGGCATTTGAAGTGATTTACATCCACGAATTTGGTGTCGTCGATGTTATCTCCATAATCCTTTATTTTGGATTGCTTGGACTCAATATGTCTCCATGACGCCATTAGGCTCCTGCCATTTGTTGCTCATCCTCGGCTCTAATTCATAGGTTCTACATTTGCAAAGCCCATATGAATTTAGATGGGGAGCCATGGCTTTTCTTTGTTCTCCACGTGGGCAGCATTCCCACTTAACTTAGAGAGATTTTGTTTTGCAGCAAGCTTTTTTCTTCTTCTATTTGAAGACTTCGAATTTTCTAAGTCCCAAATAGGGCTTCAAGTGGTGGTGTTTGGAAAGGAAAACCATATTTTAGCTTTCCATATATCTTGAATTTGCATGGAAGACGACTGCCCCTTTTTTTTTAAGTGACCACGTGCATGGTTTAGAAGACAAATTTATTTCTATTCTTCTCTACTATAGCTTTCCTTTGCAGACTTTGCAACCTCCATTTTTTTCTTATCTTTCGAATTCCTAGCACAAAAGGTTTTGGGTGGAACTCTCGTATCCCATGTTAATTTTGTACTTGAGAACATTAGATTAACGCCTGCTAGTTTTCTTCTACAAGTGAGGTTCATCTCGAAGCCATAGTCTTGCTGCATTTGTCATTTAGTCAAGTAAAGTTGCTGCATACCTCCGAGCAGCATCCTTGCATAGCTGTTGTTGGTGGCAGAGGCGATGGTCATTTTATTGTTGTTGGCAGAGAAACAAATATCTTTTAGCAATTTATTTAGAGATGTGGTAAATTCCATTTCTTTCCTTTTGTCTTGTAGCATCTGTCAGTTTTATTTCAATGCTTGTGGTTAATATTTTTGACCCAATATTTGATCAAAATGATAACCACATTCAAGTCATTTGAAAGACTTCTTCCTCATTTCTGGTCAATTCTTTGAAGCAGGGAGCAGCAGCAACATGCCAAATTCTTCAAGTCGTATTCCTCTGCTCTTGATTCGACGTTTCCCAATGAGCTCCTAAAAAGGAGAAGCAGCAACCGCCAAATTCTTCGAGTCGTATTCCTCTGCTCTTGATTCGAAGTTTCCCAATGAGCTCCTAAAACGGAGCACCAGCAACCGTCAAATTCTTTGAGTCGTATTCTTCTGCTCTTGATTCAAAGTTTTCCAATGAGCTCCTAAAATGGAGCAACAGCAACCGCCAAATTCTTCAAGTCGTATTCCTCTGTTCTTGATTCGAAATTTCCCAATGAACTCCTAAAACGGAGCAGTGGGGAGCGGATCAAGAAATTCACGGAGTTGATGGCAGCGGTTGTTGTAGGTCGTCTCTGCGATCTGGACTCTAGGGAAATCGGCTCGCCATTGCCACTATTCGTGGCTGGGCTTTTATCGGCGACCTTTGCGGTTGTAGGAATTGACAGCGGCAATGATGGTTGCTGCTTCTTGCGGCTGGCGGCGCTGCTACGGGAGGAGCGAGGAGGCATCGGAGCTTTTCAAGCTGCGGTTATCTGGTCCCTGGGGAGGTCAGCTGTGGCCGCTACTAGTATGTTCATTGTTGTTGCTGCCTTGTTGGCTTCTTTCCTGTGCGCCGTCGGTGAACCTCCACATTATTGTTGGGCATGGTAGACCAGCACTGTTGGGTTCCTTTTCTTCCCCTGGGATATTTGACTTTGTGTGTTTGGTGATCTCCGAAAGAGGGTGAGAGTTAGGGAAAGGATTTGGGGTTGCTTTTTTAGAGTCTCCACCTCCATTTTTGCTTCGTGGAATGGGAGAGGATGAAGAAGCAAAGTGCTTCTTTTTCTACAAAGGAAGGAAATATCAACGAAATACAAAGGAAAGATTAACCCAAAAAAAAAAATTTATACCTTTTGAGTCCTTGCCTTTCTTTTTGTCGTCCACCCCTCCTCTGTATTCTTCTGTTCCTCTTCCTGTTTGTTCTCTCTGTGCCCCACAATTCTTGCAGCGTTTTTTTCCTCTCTTCTGTATGCTTTTGCCATCCCTCTCCCCTGTGTTTTACGTCCTATTTATAGACTTTGAAGAACTTTGAGTTTGCAGGCAACGTGGGGTGAAAAGTATGGTGAAAGTGGGTAGTTTTCACCAACTTCTTTTGAACATCCAGGGAAATGGAGGAACTGTTTCCCATTATAAAATTAAAACTTATTTTTATTTTACAATGGATGGTGTAGATTTCCTTAAAATAATCTGTATCATTGATTTGTTTGCCACTCACATGCCCAGTTTCCTTGAATTAAGGAACCGCTTTTTTTTTTTTTTTTTTTAACCTCAATAACAACCTTTCAACATTGCCATATGACACGAACACCCTCACATAAGATTTGTTGCGGACGAATTCCTTCTTCAATCCGTCTAGATCAGCCTGTACCGCCTTTCAAATGCACTTTTTATTTATCAGACTCCTTTTGAGAAGTTTGATTATCGGACTCTTTAACGTCGCGAAGTGATTTGGAAAGAATTTTGTAACCTACAATCCACCTAAAAGTTGGTAGAAAACAAATGCCGGCTAGGCTTGTAACAAACTCCGCATCAATGCATGACACCAACACTTTGGCAACTCATGGAACCCAGACTTTATAAAGTTTGAGCGACATATTTACAGGTGGAGGAAGGACGAAGAAGGATGGAGGAAGGATGATGCAGGAGACGTGGAAGAAATGTGATGAAATTGAGATTCCACCATAAAACCAATTGACAATATAGAGTAGTCCAAGACCATATAAACACGTAACAAACCTTGTCCCTCACCGATGTGGGACAACTCTCAACAAAATGTTAATGTAATGGTACACAAAAATGAAAACCAAAAACTGGAAACAAACTTTAGTTGGTTTCACTTTCAAGTTTTTGTTTCATACATTTCTCCCACTACCCTCCCTTCACTGTTTTTCTTCCATATTTTCCACTCATGTGATCATATCCTTCTATCTCGAGCACAAACAATTCAAATGAAAAACAAAAAACGAAATGCTTATCAAGCGCCGCAAGGTCATAGAGGGGCCTCTTTACCATTATGTATAAATGGACTCCTAGACTGTCTAAAAAGGAATATTTATTATTTGACCCGTATCCCGACATAAGATGTCCAATTGGGGCAATACTGGAAATGGCCATCCATAAATAAGTAATACATGTAAGAAGATGTAAAGTTGCAAAAATTAGAGGGTTGGGACAAGTGAATTGGCGCGACAAGGTCCAAGGAAATTACTTTGCAAAACTGCTGCTTGCCACATTTTGTACCTTTTTCTACCTTCTGAACACTAAAATACTAACCTCCATCCGTTTGAAAAAGGAAGAGTGTACAAGGAGTAGAAAAATGATGTGAAAAAATAATTTGTGTGCATATGGGCAATGAGAAGAGGAAGAACTAAGAGTAGAAGGTGTTGACAAAGACAAGCTAACTGCTATATATTTTAGAAAATCAAACGAAGTCGACAATTTGGAGAGGGAAAATTCAGGTCCAATCTATTTCAGTAGACTTCATCACAAGGCACTCTTTTAACTAGACTGTTTTTTACGGTCAATACTATCACATGGCAGGGATAATGCTACATAAGTTTCTCTCGGATGGATGGAATGCGACTTTTTATTTTAGTACAAGCGATATTACTACTTTATTTACGTTAGGGGAAGGGAAAAGGTTTAAACTCGAAATGTAGTGAGTTGAAGAGGAAGATTCTAATCATTGAGACAATATGAAAGCCAATCTCAAAGTTTAACAGAATTTGGCAGGTTCATTGTTCCATCAATTTACAAACATGGAAAATGCCAAGGGATTAAACAATACAAAATACAACTTAAACTACTACATCAGCACATATGATCAAATCTCGAAGTCTAGGCACCCCAACCAAAAGAGATGCAGAAGCAGAGAGAAAAACCAATTACATAGAGCAAGCAAGACCTGATCTTTAAATCCGCACTTGCCTTATTTATCCTACACTCGCAGAGTTGTTTCTCCAATCTGAGTTGATCAGCAGCCAATGCCTTCACTTCCACTTGTAGCTCATCTACTTCCTTCTTGTATTCGTTGACCTCTTTCTCCAACCGGCGTACATCCGCCCGCAGTGCCTTCACGTCCACTTCTGTTTCATCAGATCCGTTTAGGTCGCCGAGTGATCTCGCAACAATTTTGTAACCTACACGTCCACTTGCAAAATCAGTAGAAAAGCAACCGCGACTACAGACTAGAGTAACAAATTCCGTATTCATGCATTACTATACTGATGCTGGTGTAACAAATATATAGGTACGAAGAGTGCGATGAGGAAGTAAAACCTGGAATACAATTAAGGCCCTCCTCAGTTGCGTGTTTTACGATCCTGGTGCCCAACCGGACCATCTTAGCCCGGGCATCCTCGCCCTGAAATAAGTGGTTCAAGTTGCCCCAGACGGCGGGATCCATTTCGATTGGTAACGGGCGGTGGAGCACGGTGTTGCTTCTCAGCTGTAGAGCTTAGCTCAAGCTTAGGCGTTTCTCTTTGTAGTAATTGGTATAGCAAGAGATTATTTGGGAGGGTAAATAACATTGTGTCTGGTGTGGGTACGTAGGTCGATGATGCATGGGTCATATGAATAGGCGGCCTTGTGTTTATTGCAACGATACTCATTGGTTCGCCTTGGTAAGCACATGCTAGGAAATGAATTCCGCTTTGCTCTTTAGTATTCCCATGCTTGCATTGGTACATGCATTGTGAGTGGTGGTTTAAATGACGTTCTCTTGAATGACTTACCATAAAGAACTCGTTTGAAAATATTTTTGTAAAATATAATTATGTTTGTATACGCTTATATTAGAGAGGAGGAAAATGCTAGAACAATCATTTTTTATATTATATTTTGTAAATCACGTGGCAGTTGATGATTAAATTTTTTGAAACTTTAACAAAAAGCTACGGGTAATGTTCATTTTAACGAAAAACCATATTTTTACATTAAAAAGTTAATCCTTGTACTATTCACTTTACCCTTTATTTTGTCTTTACTGTTAAAACTCAAAATTTTCAAACAATTTTCATTAGTTTTCCTTAAAAAAAAAAAATTCACGATATTCTAAAAAGCCTTGTTTGGATGTTAGGCGGTTGGGTTGGGTCATTCATGTTGAATGGACCACACCTTAAATAATAAGGAAAACTAATGAAAATGGCTTGAAAACTTTGAGTTTTAATGATAAGGACAAAATAAAGGGTAAAGTGAATAGTAACATGATTGACTTTTTAGTGTAAAAATATGGTTTTTCGTTAAAGTAAACAGTACCGGGTGCTTTTCGTTAAAGTTTCCTAAATAATAAGACTGCATCTCTTGTGCGCTAAACTTTGTGAGCCATCGATTCTAGTGATATAGATTTGGAATTTAGTGTCGTCGATTCATCTGATATAGATTTCAAATTTAGTTTCCGACAATTATTTGCTTTTAAACTATTATATGCTTATGATAATATTAAGTGAAATGACTTGTCAATTGTTGATTGTGAAATTGTTCTATTATCATATAATGAATTTCAAGAGGGTTTAGGTTTGGTCCAACCGATATTAAGAGAATACAACTTGAACACTTGTTTGTTTGGGACTATCAATAATGTTGTTCAAATTCGTATTTGGTGATGATCGAACCTAAGGCCTCTTACAAATGAAAAGGAATACCACTAGACCGTAGTACTAAGTAGCACTACAGCTTGAGGCTTAAGAAATACACAATCTTAAGTCCCAAACAAACAAAATATAGCATGGTTTAAGATGTGAAGATACTCTAAAGTACAACTCTTCACAATCACAGAACCAGTAGTGGAGTTACATTGGGGTCAACGGATGCAAGTGACCCCAATAAGCTCTTATTTTCACACACCCATAATAGTCCTGACCCCATAATCAATCCAAACCCAGCAACCTAAAATCCCTCACCGATCAGGCAAGCATAACCCCTATAGGAAGCTTTCTTGACCGCTGGTTCATTCCCAAGGCAAAGCTAGCTATAAATCCATGGGAGAAAGGTCTCGTACACAAACTGATTAAATGGAACAACTTATCTTCAATTTTAATACTCCCGTAGAACTTAGAGCAACTCCAGTGTAAGAGCCCTTCCCTCAGGCCATTCACTATTTAATCCACCTAGTGAACAGTAACTGCCCTTAATGAATAGTGCATTCCCCTGGCAATTGCCTTTTGCATCTCCATCCCTGCACTGAATAGCCCTGGCAATTGACAATAAAATATTAGTATTTTTTTATTTATAATTAATATTATATTATTTACTTTGTATAAATTAATATTATATTATTAATTATATTAATATTATAAGGGAATCCAACACTATCTCCAACAGTCACCACAACTAAAAAAAACAAAAAACAAAACACACGGAAGCTGCAAGACAGAAACCATGAGTGCCCAATTGCGCGAACACGACGACGAGTCGTCGAAGCTGCAAGACGGCGCGGACGATGACGAAGCCAACCGCCTACTGCAGCCGCATTCCCTGTCGCTGTCGTTGTCGACATGGGACGACGAGGAGGAGGTCGCGTTCGAGGCGCAGGAGAAGATCCTGATCTTCGACGATGCCGTCGACGACGAGTCCACGGCTGTCCCACCTTTTTCGTGGAAGAAGCTGTGGCTGTTCACCGGACCGGGTTTCCTGATGAGCATATCGTTCCTGGATCCGGGTAATTTAGAAGGGGATCTCAATCGTTGCAGAGGAGATGATGGCTGACGTCGCCCAAACGTCAGCCTTGCGTCACATGGCCTTCGGGCTGGCAATCGCTGCCGCACCTGTCGCTCGAGCTTGGCCTGTCCCTCGGGCTCCCAAACGCTGGAGCATGTCCACCGGGCAACAACCCACTGTTCAATCCATTGTCCCCCCAGCAAATGCTCCCGCTGGAGCTACTCTTATAGAGTTTCTGATTGTGCATCCTGGCTCTGCCACTACACAGAACAAATAAATAAATAAAAGAGTTTAAATCCTTTCTCATCACCTCCTTGATATGAAAGTCTCAACGGATGAAGTAACAAGATGAATATTATGACGAACACAGAAAAACCGACAATGAAGTTACCAAAATCGGGGATGTCAAGAAAAGAGGTCCAAAGTTCATCATGCCGATTCTGCTTTCGGAGAATTGCATCCATATGAAACCAAGGAATGCTCCAAGTAATTAACTCCAGGGTGGGGAATGGAATGCCAAGTTGATGATATAATCTCCAGGATCACTACCATACACATATTTCTACATCACAAAAACATACACTTGCACCATGTCAAGATGCAGCTAGATAATTTGGAGTTTTAGTTTCCTTGTCGTGTCGATCATCTAGAATACCAAATTGAGCAAAGGAAATTCAAATCCTCCGTTAAAAAAAATAAATAAAAACAAAGCAAAAAAAAATGTTGGTTCAATTGGAACAGTCCAGCAGGCCATAGTGGATCCGGGTGGCACCGACCTGTTATCCTTCCACTGCCGGGAGCGGGAAGTAATCGTTGCTCTGTGAAGCCAGCCTTACGCAGTGCCCTCCACTCTAGGAACCATGAAGCCTGAGCCTTCGCTCAAGCCACACGGCCCAACTCCCAGCTTGGAATGGGCACGCCAGAATAGAGCCACGACGAACCCAACCCGCAGAGACTGAACCAGCGTCCCAACACCTTGTTGCCCCCACTTGGGTTATAAGCTTTCGATAGTAAGCTCGGCGATTGATGCTCCATGCACAATCTATATAAAGGGTTATGTTTATCTGTCCGTGGTCGATGTGGGACAAGTTCTGTTCTTAAATATGACCGTGTTTAAATTAAATTGCAGTTTTAAATGGAAATTTCTGAACAATAATCCATTGGGTAGCGGGCGAGAGTTAATAGTTAAACAACGCTTTATACAGTAAACTGAAATTCCGACGTTTGTGCACCTGAATGGACAAAAGCTGGAGAATTTTGTTGAGAACCCGCAACCGGTGAGTGACGTAAGTGCTGTGTGGAGGCAGCTTCTGCATTCTCTTCACTTGTTTGTGCACTGGCGCCTCCTTCTCCCCAGGCCCTGTGAGCTTCCATGGAGCTTCCGGTTGAGCGCCGCCGCCATCTTCCGTGGTCACATCAAGCGCACTCGTGGCCTTACAAGGATCAACTTTCAAGAAAACCTCGAAATTGTTATTATTTGGAAAGCGAAGGTAGGGTTTTGGGCGGAGTCACAAAATTGAAAACTCAAGTGCAAAACCCCAACATCTCACTGTTTGTCCAATAGTATTTCGCCCATTTTCTCGGCAACCAAACAAGACCGCGATTTGGAAAAAGATGTAGGACAAAGAGAAGAAAACGTAAAACCTTAAAACAAAGAGGGACTTACAGACTTTTTGTAGCTATAGATTCCTCGTTACGAGGAAGCAATTTCGCGCTGGGGAAGAAGACGCGGTGGAGATATTGTGGGCTGGTTTGGAAGTTAAATTAAATGTCTGAGAGTTTTTTTTTTTTTTTTTTTTTTGTTGAAAATGTTTTTGGAAATAATTTTTGATAAAAAAATAACTTTAAAAGAAAAATTATAGTGCATTTACAAGAAGCACACAAAGGAATATTCTTGAAATAAAGCACTAATTATTTTGGGAATTTAAAAATATCTTCTTTAAAAACCTTTTTGGATATTTTGAAAGAACACTTGATTTTATTTGAAAGTGAGAAATCAGATAACCAAATTATAAGAATAGATTGTTGGGGAGAGATAACAGTATTATTTATTTTAGAGATTAACGAAACTTATATTAAAAATGAGTCTCTATCTATCTTTTTATTTCTCTCACATATTTTTCGTCGATAAGTCTCTATCTTCTTCTTACCTCTCTCTCCTACTTATTCGTATTTCTCTTTTCTTTTTCTTTTCTTTTTTTATTGTCTTGTTTTCTAAATTTGTAAGTGTAACACTTTTTATTTACCCTATCATCACCTCCAATTTCTTGCTTTTTACACTTTTTATCAAATTGAAGATGACATCAAACTACCCGGTACTGTGTTCCATGGAACTAACCATAATGCTAAAGCCCATTTGGCACCCGGTAAAAGGAAAGGGATCTTCTGCTGATCCCTTCCACCAAATTCATCCAATCAATCAATCTGGGCTTATGAAATTCGATCAAACGGCTACAAACAGGAGCATTTTTAAAAGTTGTAATAACTTTAGCTATTGGATCAAATTTCAAATGTCCGAATTAGGTGATTGGGTGGATTTGGTGGATGGGATCCGAAGAGGATCCCTTTCCTTGGTAAAAGGCTACTCTCATTCTAATATGAGCATTGGGTTAGAATGTAATTTGAAACGAAATGCAAATTTTTTTTTATGAAAAAAGTTTGTTAACGGGTTGAGTTTAAATGACCTATTAACTTAACGGGTTGAATATGAGTGATCCGTCAATTTAACAGGTCGGGTTGAAACCGATCCAAACTCAATAAAACTAACCCATTTACAGGTCTAGTTACATGTCAGCCCCAAAATGTTTGATAATTCCCACTTACTTTATTAAGTGTGATGGATATGGATTCCCACTAAATAATTCTTCCACCTTTGTGATCACTCAACACAACTCATTACCTGCAAGACTCAAACCAGCTCCCCACAAATAACAATTGACATTTGCAAATTGATTTGTTAAATTGATTTGTCTGCCAACAATTTCACTTTCTCATTCTCATGCATAGGTTTGGGTAGTGGTTAATTCACATTCGCATTCTCGTTTTCTTCTTCTACACAATTTTTTTTAAATTTTGTTTAAGTTAATCAATTCAAGAGTTTTTTTTTAATTACAAGCGATATTACTACTCTAAACTAAATTAAGAAAACAAAGAAGATTGAAATTGAAATGCAATGAGTTGAAGAGAACGATCTATCTACTAGGACATTTTATCACTTGGTATTAAATCCAAAAACTAGAAAGAACAAAAAAAAATGCCCATAAAAAAAGTACTACGAAAATCGCTTCTCATTTTCCAGAATCTTATACCATTGGATCTCTTAGTTTTACCTTTATTTTTTTGTTTGTCAAAAACAATAAAGAAGTAGTAGTTATTGTGGAGCTGTTATTGCTTGTTTTGTTATGTTGAAGTTGGGTGAACCACACAGCACGCATTGTCTCTGCTACTACTTAACCAATTCCACCAACTTCAAAGCCACCTTGAAAGGATGAATTATGCTTTTCTTCTCACCTTGATTTTTCAAATCAAATCACTTTTATCGTATGATTAGATTAATGCTGACAACGACCATATAATATGATAGTTTTGTCACTTAGTATTACGGTTTAATGATATTATTTTTCATTTGTAAGTGAAAGATATTAAGTTAAATTATTGTCAAAAGCGAATTTGAATCATATATTGCTAACTATTGAAAGGCTTTGCTCACTCTCTACCTTTTTAATATAGATAATACTGTATGTTTAAGAAAAATACAATGGTCTTAATTTCATAATTTAAGCCAATATCAAACCACTTCCCCCCTAGGGACGGTGCAGGTTTCTAAAAATTTAACAGTGAAGTCTTTAATCAGCCAGGTCAGTGGAGAATGGGATATTGAATTCTTAAAGGCTTTCTTGACGGAAGAAGATTATGAGGCAATTTTGGAGACGCAAACGGGAGACCCGAAGCTAAGAGGAATGATCCTTTCGCCTACCTCGTTACAAACCTGTCCTAGTGCCTTATGGAAGATGGTTTGGAAGTTGGAGGCACCGCCAAAAGCTTGCAATTTTTTATGGAGAACGTTGCATGGGGCTATAGCTACCATGGCGAATTTATTTCAACGTAGGTCTTCTCCTTCTCCTTTGTGCCCCATCTGTAAGTCTTTTGATGAGTTTATAGAACATATGTTTCTCAAATGCCCTTGGGTGGAAGGAATTTGGTTTGGAAGGGTGCTGAATATTCGTACATACCGGTTGCAGGTTTCTAATTGGGCAGATTGGATTATTCGGATGTTTGAATCGGCTAATGGTTCAAGAGAGGTTCGGATTATGATTTTTTCCAACATTGCTTTTACCTGCTGGCATATTTGGAAATCAAGATGTGACTTCCTTTTCAACAATCAAAATCCCAATCCCAGAAGAGTTATTGCTGCTATTTCCTCCTTTATTTCGGAGTTTAAAGGATCTATGCCTACTCCAAGCAAGAGGTCTCGCCCCTGCCCAAGAAGTGAGGAAGAGGTTGTGCATTGGTCCCCCCCTAAACCCGGGTGTTATTAAGATAAATGTTGATGCAAGTTGGGAGGCAAGTAATGGGACGGGCTACTCGGGGGTGGTGGCGAGGAATGAGGAAGGCTAGTTCCTGGTTGCTTGTAGGTATCGAATAAAGGCTATTAGTGTTGCTATGGCAGAGGCTATGGCAATCTTGTATGGATGTAAGCTGGGAGCTCTCAGAGGGTGGGATTCGATTATAGTGGAATCAGACTCACTTGACTCAATTTCTTGCCTTCAAGATTTGGCAAGGAAGGGCAATTGGGAGGCTTTTCCCATTCTCAGGAAGTGTGTTAGATTGGGATCGGCTTTCCAAGATTGTCGCTGGTCTTGGATACCAAGATTGGCCAACTCAACGACGGATTTCTTGGCGTCGCAGAATTGTAAGGAAGTATGTGATTTTATCTAGGTCGATCGACCCCCATCTTCCCTGATTAATGTTTTATGTAATGATAGGCTTCCTTGCCCTCCTTGACTATTCTATTTTCGTAGTGTAAGAAGGGACGCTCCAGCATTAGGTGCGGCGTCTAGATTTTATTTCTACCTTCTTGCACTACTGGATTGTAGATGGTGTTCAGTTCTTGTTTGCCTCTTGGTAGGCTTTCTTGTACTCTTTTGGCATCTCTGCCCGGTTAGTGATCTTCCGATTTCCAAAAAAAAAAAAAACCACCATTTTTTCTCTCTCCTACCCTCCTGATCTCTTTCTCTCGTTTCCCTCTTGTATTTCTCTCTCATTTCTCGTTCCTCTGATCCTCTCTTTGAATTTCTATGTTTGGCCAATTAAATTTAGTAGTAATTTGCAAATTCACGAGGAGTTGTTATAGACATATCTGTTTTTTTTTAATTATTAAAATTTAAAAACAATTTTAAATCTCATACCAAATAAATTTTTGAATCTTAATAAAAATATTCTTAAAAGATGTTATTAAGAAATTATAATTTTTTTTAATACGATACCGAACCGATCTTTATATTTTTATTCTCACCATGATTTTTCAAATCAAATCACTTTTATTGTATGATTAAATTAATATTGAGAAAGGCCATATGATATGATGGGCTTAATTTCATAATTTAAGCCAATACCAACCACTTTTTTTTTTTGGAACTTTAACAAAAAACTCCCGATATTATTTACTTTAACGAAAAATCATATTTTTACACTAAAAAGTCAATCCCGATATTATTTATTTTATCTTTTATTTTATCATTTTCGTTAAAACTCAAAGTTTTCAAATCATGTTCATGTTTTTCCTTTTATTTTTTTATTAGACTAGTACTTGCTAGAGGAGCCAAAAGCTTCCCACCATCTTATGTCATTTCTAGCTTTCACATCAACATTACCATCCAACAAAGTGGAAACAATGATACAATGTGTTAATGTGGAATTATCTATTGTTTTACCATTTTTATTAGGGATATACCTTGTTTGAGCTATTTTTTTATTAGACTAGTACTTGCTAGAGGAGCCAAAAGCTTCCCACCATCTTATGTCATTTCTAGCTTTCACATCAACATTACCATCCAACAAAGTGGAAACAATGATACAATGTGCTAATGTGGAATTATCTATTGTTTTACCATTTTTACTAGGGATATACCTTGTTTGAGCTGCATTTGCAAATTCAGTAATGTTATTTCAAAATAGAAAATTGACCATATTATTATCGTACATGAGACTTATCTTTATTAGAAAATTGATCATATTGCTAACGTAAAAAATTTGATTGTTGATTAGTAGAAGAGCTTCGAAGAGTTGAGATGATGTAGAGTGAATCCCTCTCAAATTGAAATTTAGAAAATCACATTACACCACCATTGTCACACCTTCATGAGCAGCCAACACTTCTACGTGTTAGGTTCAAGAAAATGTTATCAAAATAGTTAGCAAGTCTAAGAGCATTTCCAAAGTAGATGTCAAATATTAAATACAAAATTTAAATTTAAAAGCTTTCATGGCACTTTTGATCTTTTTTAAAGTTTTGTTCTCATCCGATTTACATTAATTACATTTTATAATTGTAATAAATATTTTCAGAACAAAAACAATAATAAAAATAATAAAGCCATTTATTAATCTTTTTTAAAATTTTGTTCTCCACCAGATTTACATTAAATACTTTTAATAGAAATAATAAAATTTTGTTTTCCACATCAGACCACATAGAATTAACATTTCAGTTAGAAAACACTATTTTTTTTCACTATTATTATTGATACGTACTTTGTGTTTGTGATATTTCGTTTGGAGATGTTCTAATTTTTCAAAATAATCCTGCATCACAACACCAACTCTAGAAAAATGAAAAAAGAAAAAGAAAAAAAAAGACATGAAAACTAATGAAAATGACTTGAAAACTTTGAGTTTTAACGATAAGGACAAAATAAAGGGTAAAGTGAATAGTACTATGATTGATTTTTTAGTGTAAAAATGTGGTTTTTCGTTAAAATGAACAGTACCAAGAGCTTTTCATTAAAGTTCCCTAGTATAAATGCTACTTGTAATGTTGAATGGTGTATATTTGATTGATGATTCGATAGACTTAAAATTAAAACCAAACCGATTCAAATAAAATGATTCAATTTAACCAAAGTTACTAATGCAACCAACCCAAAGTAAACTGCTTTGGAAGGTTTGGTTTGGGCCAAGGTCCAATTCTTTTACATTTTCTCAACTTTGCTGTACATGAAAAATAGAGAGGAAAAACAATAGAGGAGCTTGGTCTTTTAAGATTGAGGAAGAGTTCCTCTTCAGTTTAATTCGTATTTATAATTAAAATCGTTTATATTAAAATAATTCTGTAAAAATTTCTAAAAAAATTAATTAAAACTAATGTTGTTTAATCAATGATAACAAATAAATAGACGGTTGATGATGTTTTTACTAAATTCGTGCATTTTTTTGTAGTATTAAATGATTTCATATTTTATCAATTTTTTTTGTAGAAATATCCTTATAGAGTGGTTTATAATATTAACAGTTTCGATCATAAACTTGAAGTTTCATGAATCGACCCCACAAAGTTAATTGAGGAGGAACTCCTCCTCAGCTATTGAGGAGCCAAATTAATTCTTAAAAATATTACTTGACTTATCACACACACATTTTTAAATGTCGGTTCGATTTAGACTAGTTTACAATAATATAAAATCAAATTTCATCATATCACTATACACTGGTTCGTTTTCGGACCAATCAAATTTCTTATTCAAAATCAAATCAAACCGTTCAAAACGGTTCAAAGCGGTCGGTTTGATCGGTTCGGTTCCTAGTAATGTGATTTTGGATCTTAAAAAAGAGAGAAAAAAAAAAGAAATGTGAAAAGGTAAAAACTCAAAAATAAAAGTCAAGAGCGAATCTGCTTCGATCTCTCTCCTTCTCTCTTACTTTCATTTTTCTTTGGTGGTCGCATAATAATCCAGAGAGAGAAAGGAGAGGGAGAAAGAGCGCAAAAAGACCAATTTGACCTTCGTCCGCCCGCGGAGCTGCTGCTGCTGCTTTTTCTTCTTCGTCTTTCCTCGCGTCTGCTAGTTCTGCTGCTGTACGGTCGCCTCACCATGAACGAGAAGGCCAACGTCACCAAGGAGCTCAACGCCAAGCACAGAAAGGTCTCTTTTTTTTTCCCGTTTTCTAATTTTGGAAATTACAATTTATGCACCGAGAAATTTTCATAATTTGGAATTTGCCCCCCAATCTTGTTCATTTCCGTGCAAATTGTTTCGGATCCTCGACTACGTATTGTGGAATTGGATTTCTGTTTTTGGGTGTAATTAACCCTTTTGTTTGGTTGCTGAGAATTGAGGGGAAAACGTTTGAGAATCTGTGCATGGTTGGAGTTTGATTGGATTTGATTAGATTTGTACATTTCAATTTGGATTCGTGGATATGAATTGCAATATTGAAGTGGTAGATTTGACTGGATTTGATGAGATTTGATCTATAGTTTTGGGTCATGATTCGATTTATCTGAATTTGTTTCGATTCACCAATACCTCTACTGTTTTCCTATGTGTATGAAATTTGGTCATAGGTTTAGATGATGAACTATCGAAATGGGCAATAATGGAAGTTTGGATTTGTGCTTTAACAGTTGTCTGTAATTATCCGTGTATGCTGTTATTAGTTAATATGTGAATTTTGAAGCTTGGAGAAATTATTCTTGAAGAAGATCCTTTCGAAGCATCTATTGTCAATTCTGTTTGTGTGTGATTTCCAGATCATTTTCTGCTTTGATTTCTTTTATAAAAATGAAAATCGAATTTGCCTTATTGACATTCCATGTATGCTGTTGCAGATCGTTTGCAACATTATGATTGTGATCCTACTGAGTGTTGAATCACCCAATGCTCTATTTGCGCGACTAGTCATTGGGCTCTCTTTAAATAGTTACACTTTCTTTTTATGATTATATTCAGTGGTTGCTTGTATTTATAATTTTCGCCTATTTGTTTTATCATGTGCAGATACTGGAAGGACTTCTTAAATTGCCAGAGAATAGGGAATGTGCTGACTGCAAAGCCAAGTACGTAAGCATTCAAAAGAGATGATTTGCATTTCATGATACTGGATAACCAAGCATAGAGAATGAAAAATGATTTAAGCCATAACAGCCGTGCATCTTAATCCATGCATAACAAGTGTCATAATAAGCTTTCTAAATTGGTGAACAGATAGTATCAATTTTAAATGATGAATTGTCTTCTTTACAGGGGTCCAAGATGGGCTAGTGTGAATTTAGGTATCTTTATATGCATGCAATGTTCCGGGATCCACAGAAGTCTTGGCGTACACATATCGAAGGTGATTTTCATCTTTTATGTGGCTCATGACAAGAATACTTGGTGAACTAATTGTTAGGGCGGTTTACATTTCTCTTGGTATGCCTCTTTGAATTTTTGTTGACAGCAATATAAGGTCCAGCAAATCATAATAACGGGTGAATCCACCTAACATTAGCTCTTGGTTTTTGAAAAATATCCTGAAAATTGATTTCATTAACTGCCCCTTGTTGGTGGCAAACGGCACCATTGTGTCTTTTCATGCCTTGCATTCTTATCTATATATTTACATGGACAGGCTCCAAAAAACCTTAAAAACCCATAAAATCTCCTTGGTTAACAAGATTTCTAATAAACAATAATTTAATATCATGAGGGTAGAACAGTAAACAACTAATTTTTAAATTAACAGAATTTGATATAAAATCCAAGAACAACCCATGTAGTACAGTTGTGATCTGAGTGTTACTGACTTTTTCTGCAGGTGCGGTCTGCTACTTTGGACACATGGCTTCCAGAGCAGGTTGCTTTTATTCAATGTAAGCTGGTCTTAGGACCTGGGCCTCTAGTTTGTTTCTCTGTTGATTGATTTCAATTTTCTTATGTTTAGAAAGATTGTTTGATTTTATACAGCAATGGGAAATGAGAAGTCAAATAGTTACTGGGAAGCAGAACTACCTCCAAACTATGACAGAGTTGGAATTGAGAATTTTATTCGTGCAAAGTGCGTGTCTGGCGGTATCCCTTAGAACTAGCATCTATTTGTCGAGATATAGTTGTTGTCTATCATCAGTTTTTATTATGATTTAGGTAAACTCTTTAAAACTGCTTCTGGCATTCTTTTCAGGTATGAAGATAAGAGATGGGTTCCTAGGGACGGACAACCAAAGCCACCTTCTAAAGTGTGGGAAGAAAGGACTAACTTACATTGGCCTCAATCTGGAGAAAAAAATGGGCATGGTTATGTTGGAAATTCTGAAAAGAAGGTTGAGGAAAGGAAGAACATTCTAGCGACTCATACAAAAGAAAGTGTTCCTGCTGCAAGAATTAGTCTTCCTGTTCCTCCGAAAGGTCCTGAACAGGTATTTAATATGGTGTTTCCCTGCAAGCTTATGTTTTTTCTGTTTGTTTTCATGTTGTTGCACCTGATTGATTTCTTATCGTAGATTATTTGGGGTTCTTGTTGACAAACTCAGTGTTAATGATTTTTATGTCAGATCTACCAATTGTTTTGTATGATGAACTATATTGTTTAAGAAACAAGAAAATATATGATGGGCAGATATTCTCAGTAAGAGAGTTAATAAAGCAACAAACATGACAAAAGAAAGGGAAATAGTAAAATAAAAAATGGAAAGTTTTATTTAAGGGGTCTGCTACTATGTTACCATGTTTTCATGGAAATCATCTTCCTTTAAAAGAAAAGAGCATTGTTGAACGAACTTGCGTTTGATAATTGGTAGCAAGAATGGACAAAAACATGTGATATGTTGGAGATAACACATCATTCCGTTTCTGGCACGCAGAAAGCATGCAAAAATCAAGTATCAATGGTGTCATAGAAATATTGAAATGTCTTTGGCATTCGGTAACCCAGTGTGTGAATATTGGCGGGGCACTAAAGTGGTAATTAGAGCCTAGAGGTTCAAGTAGGTGTCATAGAGAGACGTTTCTCAGGGACTTGTTGAGTTATTTTTTAACCTTTGTTTCAGATCAGGTAGTAGGGAGAAGATTCATTTCTAGTATGAGGATTCCTCTTGCTGCGTCCCTTTCCCCTGATCATACTAGCTTCCCTTGTCTCATAATGCATTAATAGCTAGTTCGATGCTTCCTCTGCTTCATCTTTTGTGGTGGAACTTCAATTTCTTCGGGAATCTGAGAGATCAAGAAATTGTCCAGATTTCTACTCTTCTTTTCGATTGAGACCATATCCCTTTCCTCGGCAAGAATAGCCAGGATGGCCAGGCTCCTGGAGTTCAGTCACCTTTTTGTGTAGATCACACTGTCCATGATTTTTATCCCTTGCTTACTATGGAAGGCTAAAGTACCTATATCAATAAGGCCTTAAGGTTGTTTTCCCTTCAACGGTGTCCCATGTGCAAAGGAGCACTTGACAGTATCAACCGCCTTTTCCTTCTTTGTGCTGTTTTGAGTGTCGGTGTCATCTAAATTCAGAAAATGTCATTTTCTTCATTTTAAACTTGGATTGTGAAGCTGCTATCTCTTTGGGTGACATGTTTTAGTACTGGTTTAGTACTGAGGTGCTTTTATAAAAAGTGGGTATCAAAAAAGGCTGAACTCAAAAAGGTGTTTGGTAAACACTTAAAAACAGCTTATTTTCACAGTTTTGGGTGAAAAAAAAAATTGAAAACGTGAAGCAGCAAAAATGAGCTTATTCTCACAGCACAGCAGAAGCAGTTTTTTTTCAAAGCACAGCAATACCAAACCAGCCCTTACATGGTCATTTTTAATTTGCTTGTTGCTTGGTTCCTTTTGGTTTGACCTTTTCTATTTAAAGTATGCGCTTTGTCTTTTTTTATTTCTTCTCTCAGTATGTTTCAAGTCCTGTAAAAAAAATTGCATACTTTGATTTTATTGGCCCATTTCCTTTTTTTTTTTTGTACAGTTTCTTTCCCTAGTATTTGTTACCTCGTTTATTTTAGAAAGAGTAGTAGACCTAAAAGTTTTGATTCATGGTGTATCCAAATTTTGACAGGTTGTACATGTCTCAAGACCACAAGATGTTCAGAAAATAGAACCAGCTGTTGAGCCAGCTGAAGCAACAAAGCAAGCTGTTGATACTGCTCCTCCTGCCCCTCCAAAAGTTGATTATGCTACCGACCTTTTCAACATGCTTTCAGTGGATGGTCCAAGCGAGAATGGATCAGATGCAGCATCAGCTGAGGATAATGATTGGGCTGGTTTTCAGTGTATGTCTTTGCTCCACTCCCATCATTCTAAAACGTTTTCCTTTACTGGGATCATCCTATATAAGTTTGGTTCTGGGGATTAAGACATATGGTTGCCTTTATCTGCAGCTGCTGAAAAGGCATCGACAGCTGAGAAAACTGGTCCTTCAAAAGCAGCAGGGAACAATGTCAAATCTTCATCAGGAATTGAGGATCTATTTAAAGATGCACCTTCGGTAACACCTGTTTCAGAGAAACCCCAGAAAGACGTAAAAACTGACATTATGAGTCTTTTTGAGAAGGTATGTGCTGGATTATCATGGGGTAAATTACATAGTAGCCCCTCAGGTTTGAAGTCTATTACAACCTCATACAACAACTTTAAAACATTTCACTTTCATACCTCCAGTACCATTTTATTTCAAAATAACACCTTCGTTAGATTTTCCATCCATTAGTCTGTTAAATGCTGACGTGGCTGCCACATTTGTGCTGATGTGGCTGCCACGTGGCAAAAAAAAAAAATTTTTAATTTTTTTTAAAAAAAACCGAAATCTTCTAAATATTAAAATTAAAAAAATTAAAAAAAAACTAGAAAAACCCCCATATACTGAGCGCAAAACCTCTCCATCTCTTCCCTTCCTTTGTCCCTGCACGCCTCCTCCTTCATCTCCGCAAGGACGTTGTCCCAGTTCCTCCCAAACCCATCGTCTCTGCCACCCCAGAAGCCATCCACGTCTTCCGATACGATTGCGTCCACGATCCGACGGCTCACCTTTCTCCTCGCTTCCCTCACCGTGGGGTTCGAGTCCAGCTTCAGCAGCAGCTGCATCAGGGATTCGTTCATCCTCAGCTTCTCACGCTCGCTTGTCCTGACGGAATCAACAGTTTCTTGCCATTGGATCAGGCGCTGGAACTCGTCGGCCTTGGAGTGGACGGCTGCGATTGTTTTGAAGTGGGTGCGGATGAGGTGGGCCCGGTAGGCCGATTGAATTTTGATGGCTGCGGTGGATTGCGGTAAGTGAAGGGTGATGGGAATTGGGGCGTTCGAGGACTGGATGGGAATTTCGGTGGTGGCGGGAGGGGTCTGCAACTGTGAGAAGGTTTCATCATCTTTGGCTAAGCCCTGGTGAATTTGAGTGAGTGAAAAAGGGTGGGGGTGTGTAGAGAAGGAAAGAGGGTGGGTGGGGGTGTTCTGGGTTTTTGGTTTTGGGGTGGGGGACGCGGGTGGGGTGGGGTGGGGTGGGGGAGGGGTTATCATTTCTGGATTGCAGGGAAGAAGATGAAGATGAAGATGGGGGATATGGGTTTGGGGTTGCGGGGAGAATAGAGGATTTTGGGAGTTGCAGAAGGGTGGGGGGAAGGAAGGGAGACAAAGGAAGGGTTTTTCTAGTTTTTTTTTAATTTTAATATTTAGAAGATTTATGTTTTTTTTAAAAAAAATTAAAAAATTATTTTTTTTGCCACGTGGCAGCCACATCAGCACAAATGTGGCAGCCACGTCAGCATTTAACAGACTAATGGATGGAAAATCTAACGGAGGTGTTATTTTGAAATAAAATGGTACTGGATGTATGAAAGTGAAATGTTTTAAAGTTGTTGTATGAGGTTGTAATAGACCACAAACCTGAGGGGCTACTATGTAATTTACCCATTATCATGTGAATCCGAATTATTGTTTGAAAAATATTTAAATGGTTTGATAAATTCTTTTTGTTAGTTGGACAAAAATCGTTCTGGCTTTGCCCCATAATCCATTATAAATTTTGTACAAGGCTGATTTATTTAATTTAAAATTAAGCCTTAAATTAAGTAAAATGATCTTTTAAAAAATTACTTTGGTTTTGACTGAATCGAATTATCGTTTTCTTGTTCCGTTGCATACCATGGTTTGTAAATGCATGTTATATTATTTAACAATTTGAATATCTGCAGTCGAACATGGTGTCACCCTTCTCTATGCATCAGCAGCAACTAGCAATGCTGGCTCAGCACCAGTCTCTTCTCATGGCTGCGGCTAAATCTGGTGCAGATCAAAAGTTTCCTGGTATTATTCAACAACCTGTGTCCAACGGAAGCAATTTACCTTCCCAAGGTTGGTCAAACGTTGGCTACCAATATCCTGGATTGGTGATGCCTGTAGATGGGCAGGCTGATCTACAGAAAGTTCCACAGGTATAGTCCACAATAAGGCTTCATTATGTAAAAGTATTTCGTTTATCAACGTTGAGGTGACATTCTCATTGTGTATATTTCCTTTTGAGTCAGAGTCAGACAAAGACCATGGGACAGGCACATCCATTGGGGACCTCTGTTCCGTATTCAGCATCAAGGTATGTCATAAATCTCTGCCTGTCCTAGTTTTAGTTGGCACATTTGTGATGGGATTTTCTCGCTGTTATTTGGGTGTGTAAATGGTTAGCAAATGGAAAAAAATCCGAAGCAAATTGAGCTTCATGTTTCACAACCTTGATTGCTGCTGTTATTCAATAGGCCCCTCTTTGCAAGCACGGTTCTTAAAACATATGGGCTTAAATTAGTTTACCAATTAGACGAGCTTACACTGGAGAAATGGGGATGTAATGCATCAAATATTCATCATTTCGTGCTAATGCTACATTTAGTTTTGCTTCATTAGCATAATAACACACCTATTATCTGGTTCCCAAAGGTTTTCGGAGTTTCTAATTGGATTCTACACGGCTAATATTAATGAATGAAACATTTTACCCCTAGTATTTTCTTTTATCAATACTACTGCTTCTATGTTGCAGCTTTTACGGTATGGCCCAAGTTAACCCAGTTAATGGCGTGACAAACGATGGGGCGAACAAGACTCAATCACCATCTCCCGTATCATCTTCAACTTCTGCACAATCAGGAAAAGATTATGATTTCTCTTCTTTGACACAATTGATGTTCGCAAAACCGTGAAAAGCCTTTGGTCCCGGCCTTGTTATACCATACAAAAACAGTCGAATTACAGAAAGATATTACTTTCTTTTTTTTCCCATCGTCTGTTCCACCTGTACTGGGGTTTGTAAACTATTTTGTAGAGGGAGTACCGCTTTTTAGCTTTTCTCTGGGTGATCACTTCATGTGTATGATTAGGGCTATTTGAGCAATAAGATGGGTTTAGATTGATCAAAATTATTTTGTTCCCAGTTTAATTTGTGTTCTTTGGATGAATATTTTTTACTTAAGGGAACCTCAAGAACAATGCCTGTCGATGCATGGTGTTTGGAATCCCAGAATTCTTACAAATCGTTCCGTTTCTCGTGTTTATTTTCTTTCGTTTTGCGGTAACAAGAATGGGTAACATCCCAAACACCAGCAAGTTCTAGCCAAACTCACGGCAATTCCTTTTGAAGTCCACTGTTTTATGCTCAATAACATGGCCTATAAATCTCGAATAAGCACGCTAAATGCTCATGGTTTTGCTACAAGCAATGAAATCATGCAGAAATTGGGATAGGATGGTGGTTTGAAACCTCACCTACGTGAGAGAAACTTCAATACTTTGCATGATTAGGATAACTCTCACGTTGAGTCAAATTGTCGTGGGAGTTGAATGAGATTAATACAAGAGAGATCCAATGGTTTTTATGAGAGAATCATGATAGGGTGGTAGTTTGAAGCCTTCCCTATGCTAAGGAGAGACTTCAATAAGGCTGCTTGATTAGGACAACTTTTACACTGGTCAAAATAGCTTGGGGTTGAATGAGATTAAAAATTTTAAATACAAGAGAGAACCAGTGCTTTTGTGAGAGTGATATCACCGATCACGTGATCAAGTTGCCCTACTAAAGTGTTTCTCTTAGAGCCACAATAATGTCAAAGACTTTTAAGGGAATCTCAACTTCATCTACCAAACTCCAAATGTAAAGATAACCTAACCTTTGTAATAAAAAGTAAGAAAAGGAAAGGCCAATTTCAAGCATTGAGTAGTATTATGAAGTCACGGAATACAATAATTCATGAACAATTTGTCACCCAACATTTTCAATTCTTTTTTTAATTCTTATTCTTATGAAGATGTTCAAGGTCATGCCGGGTGAACATTGATGAAATAAAGTTCAAACGACCATGACTATCATAGCACCACTCTTTTTCCAAAGTACTTTACTAGACTTCTTGAAAAAAAAAAAAAAATCCTCATTTGTGATAGTATCTCTCTCACCACATGACATAGAATGAAATACTAATATGAGGACAATTTTTATTTTTTGGTGGAATATAAGGACGACAACTCCGCCGTGTAAGTTTATCTTACATTGCCGGTCCCAAGCCCGGATAAAGGAGGTGGGGGAGGGCGTTAGGTAGTCGACAGCCGGCACTCCATGATCACGTCGAATCCTTATGAAAATGAATCCAGAACGAAATCGCGCTAAAGCTAGGGCGTCACCCGTAAGTGGCGCGCTGTGTGGCCCGAGCACAGTGATAAGTGAGTAAGGGTCGCTGTATCTCCATCGGCACCCGGATGCAGTGTTAAATGAGCAAGGGGGCTATAGAAACTTCTTTTCGAACGACTCCACTCAAAGTTGTTTGGGAGCATATGCTCCTATCAACTTTACACGGGACACACAAAAGAAGTACTTTGATCCTATTAGATGGGGAAGGGTGAAGAAGCTAGGACAGAAGGGTAGAGTTCAAGAGAGCAAAATGCGTTTAGGAACATGGAATATAGGAACCTTGACGGGAAAATCTATGGAAGTAGTAGAAGTTATGGTGAGGAGAAGGATAAATATTATGTGCCTACAAGAAACTAAGTGGGTTGGTCGTAAGGCAAAGGATCTAGAAAACTCAGGGTTTAAACTATGGTATTCGGGCACAAATAGAACGAGAAACGGTGTTGGCATCATCGTGGACAAGACCTTGACACAAGATGTTGTAGATGTCAAAACGGTAGGAGATAGAATCATGGCAATCAAGATTGTAATAGGACAAGAACTTATCAATGTGATTAGTGCGTACGCACCTCAAGTAGGGTTGGATACGAGTTCGAAGGAGAAATTTTGGGAAGACCTTGGAGACTTGGTGCAAGGAATTGCTCAGACGGAGAAGTTATTTATAGGATGAGATTTAAATGGACACGTGGGCAGGGAGACAGGCAACTATGGAGGTTTTCATGGTGGCCATGGTTTTGGGGAGAGAAACGAGGATGGGGAAGCTATCTTGGATTTTGCAATGGCATATGATCTCTTCTTAGCCAACACCTTCTTTAAGAAGAGAGAAGAACATGTGATAACCTACAAGAGTGGGTCGTCAAAAACACAAATAGATTTTCTTCTAATGAGGAAAGGGGATCGTATAACTTGTAAGGATTGCAAAGTTATACCAGGAGAGAGCGTGGCTAATCAACATCGCTTGTTGGTGATGGATGTACATATCAAAAGAGTGAGAAAAAAAGAATAAGACTTGGAAGTGCCCAAGGACTAGATGGTGGAATCTAAAAGAAGAAAAACAAGCCATTTTCAAAGAGAAAGTAATCACCCAGTGTGTGTGGGATAGAGAGGGGGAAGCTAACCAAATGTGGGATTCCATGGCTAGTTGTATCCGAAAAGTAGCAAAAGAGGTAATAGGAGAGTCCAAGGGCTTTGCCCCACACCAAAAGGAATTTTGGTGGTGGAATGAGGAGGTACAAACAAAGGTGAAGGCTAAGAAGGAATGTTGTAAAGCCTTATACAAGGATAGGACCGATGAAAATGGTGAAAGGTATAGAAAAGCGAAGCAAGAGGCGAAGAAAGCTGTGAGAGAAGCTAAGTTAGCGGCTTATGACGATATGTATAAGTGACTAGATACCAAAGAAGGAGAGTTGGATATCTATAAACTAGCTAGAGCAAGGGAAAAGAAGACAAGGGACCTAAACCAAGTGAGGTGCATCAAGGATGAGGATGGAAATGTTCTTGCTACAGAGAACGCGGTTAAAGACAGATGGAAAGGTTATTTTCATAATCTTTTCAATGAAGGACATGAAAGGAGTGCTTCTTTAGGGGAGTTGAGTAACTCAGAAGAGTGTAGAAACTACTCTTTTTATAGTAGAATTCGGAAGGAAGAAGTGGTTGTAGCTTTGAAGAAGATGAAGCATAGAAAAGCAGTAGGCCCAGACGATATACCAATCGAAGTGTGGAAAGTTTTGGGAGAGACAGGTATAACACGGCTCACTGACCTTTTCAATAGGATTTTGAAAACGAAGAAGATGCCAAATGAGTGGCGAATGAGCACTTTGGTGCCTATCTACAAGAATAAGGGCGATGTACAAAATTGCATGAACTATAGGGGTATTAAGCTAATGAGTCATACAATGAAGCTTTGGGAGAGAGTCATTGAGCATAGATTGAGGCAAGAGACACGGGTTTCGGACAACCAATTCGGGTTCATGCCAGGGCGCTCAACCATGGAGGCAATCTATCTATTACGAAGATTGATGGAAAGATATAGAGATGGGAAAAAGGATTTACACATGGTCTTTATAGATTTGGAAAAAGCGTATGATAGGGTCCCAAGAGACATTCTTTAGAGGATTTTAGAGAAGAAAGGAGTACGAGTAGCATATATCCAAGCTATACAGGATATGTATGAAGGAGCAAAGACTGCCGTAAGAACTCATGAAGGACAAACCGAAAGCTTTCCCATAACTGTAGGATTACATCAAGGCTCATCCTTAAGTCCTTACCTTTTTGCGTTGGTAATGGATGAGTTAACAGGACATATTCAATATGATATTCCTTGGTGTATGCTTTTCGCAGACGATATAGTGTTGATAGATGAAACTCAGGAAGGGGTAAATGCAAAGCTTAACCTTTGGAGAGAAGTGCTGGAATCTAAAGGTCTTCGCCTAAGCCGATCAAAGACAGAATATATGGAGTACAAGTTCAGTGCAAATGGAGGCCAAAACGAGTTAGGGGTGAGGATCGGAGATCAAGAAATACCAAAGAGCGACCATTTTCGTTACCTAGGATCTATCTTGCAAAAGAACGGAGAATTAGATGGAGACCTCAACCATAGAATGCAAGCTGGATGGATGAAGTGGAAGAGTGCATTCGGCGTGCTGTGTGACCGCCGTATGCCACTGAAGTTCAAGGGAAAATTTTATAGGACGGCAATAAGGCCGGCGATGCTGTATGGCACAGAATGTTGGGCGGTGAAGCATCAACATGTACACAAAATGAGTGTAGCAGAGATGAGGATGCTTCGTTGGATGTGTGGGCACACGAGAAAGGATAAGATTAGGAATGAGGATATCCGGGGTAAAGTAGGAGTAGCCGAAATTGAAGGAAAGATGAGAGAAAATTGGTTACGGTGGTTTGGACATGTGCAAAGAAGGCCTACTGACGCTCCGATTAGAAGATGCGACTATAGGACAGAGGTTCAGGGCCGAAGGGGTAGAGGAAGACCTAGGAAAACTTTGGAAGAGACCCTAAGAAAAGACTTAAAGTACTTGGATCTAATGGAGGACATGACACAGGACAGAACACAATGGCGTTCTAAGATTCATATAGCCGATCCCACTCAGTGACTTGGATTTTCCAAGTCTCCAACCGAGAAGTTTTCCTCACTCGGGAAATTAAGGGAACACTACCTCAACCTACATGCTCCACTCACAAAGCTTCAACATACAAGCTTCAACAAAAGAAAATTCAAAGAACTTAGCGAAGAAGGCTTTGGTGTATTTAACACAATACGTTGAAATGAAGGAAAGCTTATTTATTGATATCTCCGATAAGTTACAAATATGTACATATACTTGAGTCAAAATAAACAAACAAGAGGGAGCCTTCACAAAGGTTGCTTAGGAGAAGTCTCAGCAGTCGGTAGAGCCCCAGAAAGAGAAGGCACCGGAGGGGGATCATTCGGAGCCTCAGTACTGGACAAAACCCTAGAAGGAGGAGGCATCAGAGGTTGATCATTTGGAGCTTCATTACGCGGTACAGCCCCAAAAGACGAAGGCAATAAATGCCTTTGGAACAAACCCACAAATCTCTGATGATCAAGTAAAACCTGACCATCAGATTCCTTCATCTGGTCAAGCTTCCTCTTCATGTTTGTAGCATAGTCATGTGCGAGCCGGTGCAACTGTTTATTCTCATGCTTGAGCCCTCTAATCTCCTGTTTGAGACTCATCACTTCAGCCGCCAATGATTCAACTTGGCGGGTTCGAGCAAATAGGCGTTGGGCCATATTAGACACAGAACCTGCACACTGAACACTGAAAGCCAGAGAATCCTTAACAGCCAACTCATCAGACCGTTTGGAAAGTAGTCTGTTATCTATGGGAGTGAGAAGGTTCTTGGCCACTACCGCAGCGGTCATATCATTCTTCATCACGGAATCCCCAACGGTAAGAGGACCAGTATGGGAGACGAAGGATGGGCGCCATATGTTTTCTGGAGAAGGCGGGGCTGCCTCTTCAACAAGGTTCAAGTCAAAACGACGGTCGGAAGGGCCAGACATTTTCAAAGGTGTTGAAGAGAGAAGAGGTCGGACAAATCAAGATCTTAGAAGTGCAAGAATGGAGCTTCTACTGGTGGATATTCAAGTGTGCTCTGGAACTTAATGTCAGCCCCTATAAAAATCTGCACTCGACGAAGCTTCAGAAATCGAAGAGGCGCCTGCTCAGAAATCGAAGAGGCGTTTGCTTTCTCAAAAGATGGGCTGCTCTCAAAGACCACGAAGGCTGATCTCAGAAATCGAAGAGGCTTGCTTTCTCAAAAGCTAGGCTGCTAAGAGACCACGAGGGCCGATCTCAGAAATCGAAGAGGCACCTACTTTTCCAGCCTTGTCAGCACCTGTCACACGCACACTCAGCTTTACGGAAATTATGGGCATTATGTCGAAGATTTCTGGCGAAGTAGAAAGCACATGAATCTTACTGTTCAATCACCCACTTCCCACACGCAACAGTAACTCATGGGTACCACAGATAACTTTGCCAAAGTTCTCTGACAAAGTTGAGACACGTGAAGCTTGCAGCTCCCACTACATCGCTCTGACCAAGAAGGGTAAAAGAATTGCAAAGAAACAACACTAACAAAGTTTAGACACATAAATTTTGAAGGTCTAGCTACCATATTATTACCCACAAGGGTAAAAGAACAGTATCACTGCTGGATAATTGGAAAGTCCCGGTGTGTCAACCTCTGTGCTTCGTGGCAAGGTAGACTAGCAAACATGCCCAACCTTTACTCACATTCGAGAAAACACTCCCAACAGGATTGCTTGCTCCAAAATCGAAGAGGCACCGCCCTCTGAATCTCGAGAGCCAGACTCCCAACATGATTACTTTCTCAAAAATCGAAGAGAGGGTAAAGGAACAGTACAACTGCTGGATAATTGGAAAGTCCCTGTGTGTCAACCTTTGTGCTTCGTGGCAAGGTAGACTAGCAAACATGCCCAACCTTTACTCACATTCGAGAAAACACTCCCAACAAGATTGCTTGCTCCAAAATCGAAGAGGCACCGCCCTCCGAATCTCGAGAACCAGACTCCCAACATGATTACTTTCTCAAAAATCGAAGAGAGGGTAAAGGAACAGTACCACTGCTGGATAATTGGAAAGTCCCTGTGTGTCAACCTCTGTGCTTCGTGGCAAGGTAGACTAGCAAACATGCCCAACCTTTACTCACATTCGAGAAAACACTCCCAACAAGATTGCTTGCTCCAAAATCGAAGAGGCACCGCCCTCCGAATCTCGAGAGCCAGACTCCCAACATGATTACTTTCTCAATAATCGAAGAGACACCGCTCTCCGAATCTCGAGAGCCAGACCCTCAGCAGGATTGCTTTCTCAAAAATCGAAGAGACATCGTTCTCCGAATCTCGAGAGCCAGATCCCCGACAGGATTGCTTGTTCAAAAACCGAAGAAGCACCACTTTCCCAACTTCAAGAGCTGGATCTCCTTGGATAAAGCTTGTCTGTAATCTTCACATGCAACATCAGCTTTCCAGATAGCACAGACCACTTTTTTAAAGTGCTCTGACAGTGTTAAAACATGTGAAGCTGGCAGCTCCCACTACCGTGCTATGACCAAGCAGGGTAAAGGAATAGCATTATTACTTGATGTTAGGGAGACTCCTATATATGTCAACCTTCATTCCTAACGGACAGGCAGACCTGCAAAAATGCTCAACCCTTTCTCTTATCTGAGAGGGCACTCCCAACGAAGCCTTTCGAAATATTCAGCTTTCTTTCCCCCCGATAATACCTCTGTAAACAAGCTATACTAGAGCAAGAATATCTCATATCATCAGGGTTAAAAGCAAGAGTATCCCATATCATGCTTTTTCCTTGTCTTTTCCTTTGGCCTTGTTCTTACCTGCAAGACAAGGAGAAAGAGAGCAATAAGTCAGCACTTGGAATCAAGCTTCCAGCCAGGAACTGACTGCCTGGAACCCCTTACCTGATTACTTACCTGGCATTGCTCTCGAGTACTCATCTTCAACATCTTATGCTGCCAGGGAAGATACCGCATCTGCCTGAGGAACAGATAGGTTAAGTGAGAAGGATACAAGGAAGCATGTGGAGACAAGCGTAACAGTACACGTGCCGATACATCCACTACTCTGTCAAAAGCAAAAGTATCCCATATCAGCAGGGTCGAACGTACTCTAGATTTGATGGACTTGTTTTGACCCTCAAATTCTTCAGTCGGCCTTATACTCTGGAGGAAACCAGAAAACCCTCCAGCCCGGTTCAAGAATAAGCCTGTGGAAAGTTACTTCTTCAAAAGCAAAAGTATCCCATATCATCTCTTCTCATTTTTCTTCTCTTTATCATTCATGCTGCCTGCAAGATAGGGAGAATGTGAACAATCAGCCGGAGCTCTGATTGCTTACCTTGTCTGTCACCTCTTTCAGCAGATCCCCTAGCCCGACGACTTGGGAGACTCCTACTACATGGTTTGTATCGCGCTTGACCAAGCCTGAAACTACAAGTAAGCTTCAAGTGAAATTGATACATTACCTTGTGCATCTCCACCAGTTACAAATACCACCCCTGGATGGAGGAAGAGTACTTCCAGAGAAGATGCCACATCTACCTATGAGACAGATAAGGCAAGTCAAGACGATACCACACTCCGGTACTTAGAACTTAGAAGTTTCGTGGTTACGAGATCATTCTCCCACAATATTTCCTAATGTCATTTGTACTAAATCATTCACTTGTACTCACTAAAGGAGAGCTTGAACCTATGTACTTGTGTAAACCCTTCACAATTAATGAGAACTCCTCTATTCCGTGGACGTAGCCAATCTGGGTGAACCACGTATATCTTGTGTTTGCTTTCCTATCTCTATCCATTTATATACTTATCCACACTAATGACCGGAGCAATCTAGCGAAGATCACAAAAAGTGACCGTTTTCGCTACCTAGGATCTATCTTGCAAGAGAACGGAGAATTAGATGGAGATCTCAACCATAGAATACAAGTTGGATGGATGAAGTGTAAGAGTGCATCCGGCGTGTTGTGTGACCGTCGTAGGCCACTGAAGCTCAAGGGAAAATTTTATAGGACGACAATAAGGCCAGCAATGTTGTATGGCACAGAATGTTGGGCGATGAAGCATCAACATGTACACAAAATGGGTGTAGCGGAGATGAGGATGCTTCGTGGGATGTATGGGCACACGATAAAGGATAAGATTGGGAATGAGGATATCCGAGGTAAAGTAGGAGTAGCCAAAATTGAAGGAAATATGAGAGAAAATCGGTTCCGGTGGTTTGGACATGTGCAAAGAAGGCCTACTGACGCTCCGGTTCGAAAATGTGACTACGGGACAGAGGTTCAGGGCCGAAGGGGTAGAGGAAGACCTAGGAAAACTTTGGAAGAGACCCTAAGAAAAGACTTGAGTACTTGGATCTAACGGAGGACATGACACAAAACCGAGCGCAATGGCGTTCTAGGATTCATATAGCCGACCCCACTTAGTGGGAAAAGGCTTTGTTGTTGTTGTTGTTGGAATATAAGGACGACGTGCTAAAAAATGAGCAAGAAACTCAAAATACATATGACAACATGTCTTGTTCTTGCCAATCAGTCATCAGCCGAGCTTTTGTGTACTTAGCCAAGTGAGCCAACATCTTTACGAATTTGGGTACATCTTGAAATTTCCCTCCCAAAATTAGGTACAAAATGTTGGACATAGAAAAATACCAAATCGAGGTCCCCTGCAATTGTTGTAGAATTTGTTGTAGTAGTTGTTCTAACTGATGTAACCGGATCCCCTTCCAAATCCAATAAAACTGAGTCTACTAAGCAGACGATCCGAGCCATTGAAATTTGATTTAATGGCTAGAAAAAGGAGGCTCTTTAAAAGTTATAATAATTGTAGCCGTTAGATCAAATTTCAACGGTCCGGATCTCCTGCTCAGCAGGCTCAATATATATGGATTCGAAGGGGATCTGGTTCTCTAACTAATAACCCATCAGCAGGCTCAGTATATATGGATTCGGAAGGGATCTGGTTCCCTAACCGATAACCCATCAGAATACAGTATATGGCTAACACGTGCCAATCACCCAACAAGTGGACGGTGGCATGAGAACACATATGGATTGAATGAGATGGTAGTAGTAGTGCAAGGCCATCAGCTACACCTCCAAACCCTCCCAAATATTCATCTTTGACTCACTTGTACCCGCTTGGAGTCCAAGTATATTAGGTCATCACCGGCCAATAGGAAACCACCACGCTGCAAGCATGGGTTTTGAGAGAGGCCGACTGAAGATGATGAGCTGAATGACATGCATGCATGCATATATACTCCATACTTTGCTTGATGCAAAATAAGATCATGATAATGTCTTAAGTTCCAACTCTGTGTGTGTGTGTGTGTGTGTGTATAATTATATTATATATTGTTGACGTAAGCTCCTGGAGATTGAGAGCCTGGTGTGGGGCTTTCATCATAGGAAGGGGACAAGTCATGAAAAGCTAGGACCACTGAGATTGCAAAAAATGAATCATCGGGAGTTTTAAGAGAAAATTGGAGCGGAGCGTGAATGATTTTTACTTGGACAAGTGTTTTTAAGTTGAAGTGCATTGAAATTTTACTAAGAGTTTTTTCAAAAATACTTGGAAGTACTTCTTGAGCATCTATATAGAAACAGTTTTACGTACTGGCACTTCTAATTAATTTGCAATTAAAATTGCTTTAATTGTCAGAACACTCTTTTTTTCATTTTCAGAAGCAATCTGTAACACGTGTGAAATCTATGCATGACCTACAAATTTGTACTTGGAAAAAGAAACGACTACGCAACTGTAGTTCATGAGATTTAAACTTAAAAACTTTGCTAATAAAATAAAATTAAGTCTCACTAGACTAAATAATAGTAAGATAAAATTGTTGAAATGCCCTTACGCATAGTTGATATTTAAGTTGTCCACCTACCATCTAGTTGTTAGTGCCTAAATGTTCCTGTAGTTGTTTCGGCCTATTAGGCGGACACAACCACCCATTAAGGGCCACAAACCCTCCCATTAATTTCCCTGTTCTCTTGTTCGTGTTTCAGGGTGTCATCTGGCCACAAACATGACGGTGGTCTACAAATGTTAAGCATAAATAACTTTTTATGCTTACATCTTCTCAATCTAATTGAAAGTTTGTAACATATATTTCTTCTCCGGCCACATATAGTTTGAGAGGAGAAATGGCTTTGAAAATCATATAATGGGCATATATATATATATATATATATATATATATATACGAATTAGTAATGTTCTCTTGTCATATGACCTAACATATTGATATTGCTTGATCGTCGATGAATATCATTGGTTAGGTTAAATCATATTTAAATATTAGTTGACTAGGTTGATCTTATCAATCTAACAATACTTCCCAAACAGTTTTGACATGATAACATTTCTCTATTAAAATTCATTTTGCAATGGGATTTGCTCAATCTTATTAGTCTACTCCGTGTTATATCTGTTAATGTCCTCCTCGATCACATTTCTATGAAGTTTGTTGCAAAACAATCATATATTACGACTTTTGCATGCTCGACCGTCCCTTGGCTCTGAGTCACTGCCATCCAATTGACTTTTATGACCATTTTTCTTGGATATATATGCTTGCTGCCTTAATTTGTAGGACATGTCGACTTCTCAGAAACGACTTGATCACTGTCTCTCACTTGCGTATAGTTACACTAGCAATATATATATATAGCTAGCTACGGTTAAATAATCTTCCCACGTCGCACTCTTGCATTTGTATGTTTCTGGTAAGGAAAACATGCATGCTTATATTAACCACAGACAAATCAAGACTCTTTAGGTACACGCATTGCCTATCGAATTAATCAAACATGCACCTCATGATTATATATTTGGACTACTGCAAAAACAAAAATGCTTGGTGCTTATTGGTTGGTCGGCAATCTTAAAACATGAATTAATGTTTTATTATATGCTAATTAATTTAGGGTTCTTGAAAGTTAAGCCCTTGTAGTACTTATTTTCTAGACAAAAATTCATAACGTTTTAAACCTCTAAATAAAACCCAAGTTTCAAATTAACTCCCAAGCAGACAAAATAAGTGACCTACTATTTACTAAAATATTTACAAATGTGTCATAACACTTTAATTACGTTAACGTATTTAATTACCCACCATGATTATGGCAAATAAGTGCCTTATTATTACAGAAATTATCCACTCATGAGTTTCTAACGTCATTTTAATACTTATCTATCATGTCTTATTTTTTTATTTGGTGACAATCGTTATAGGTAAATTATTTTGCATGTTTTATTATATATTAGGCACATTGTGATATTATTATATATGTGTGTGCAATAATTTACCTATACTTTATGTAAACTATAGGTAAATTAATTTTGAATCAAACAAATTTTTTTTATTTTATTTTGTAGGTAAATTATTGTGTATGTATTATTAGATATACTAAACACATTTTGTTATTCTTATATATATGTGTGTGTGTGCGCGCGCGCACTCGCAAATAATTTACCTATATTTTTATGTAAAATGTAGGTAAGTTGATTTCGAATCAAGCAACATTCTTTTATTTTGTAGATAAATTATTTTTGCATGTATTATTATAATTATTAGGAACTTTTATTGTTATTATATATAGGGTTAATCTTAATTTACTACCCTAAAGTTTCGTGGTTTTCAACATTTGGTACATGAAGTTTTTTTCATCCTAGAGTCATACCTCAAGTCTTAATTTTGGGACAGTTTCTTACATTCGTTAAGTTGCATGTTAAGTTAACCGTTAATTAATGATGTGATGCCCATGTGAACAATAATTGAATGACACGTGTCAATATGGGCCCACGTAGATATTAAAAATTTTAAAAAGTAAAAAAAAAAAAAAACTTTTCTGGGCATCCTGCCCCACCCTTCCCGACCCCCTCCCTCCTTCTCCCTCTCTTCTCCTCCCTGCACCCACCTCCCCCGCACACCTACCCATCACCAACCCTAATTTCCCAAAACAACCTACCACCAACCCTAATTTCCCAGTCAAGAGCAAAGGCCTACAAACAAGAGCAATTCCTAATCCCTAATTTCCACTAAAACCCCAATTCAATTTGAATAAACCTTAATTTTATCTTAATTAAACTCATATATGCCTTTCTTTCAAACTTCAAGTAATGCTAAGAAAGATTGCGTCTAAGTGAGGATGAGAGAAGGGTAGAGACGCGAAGAGAGAGACAGAGTCACGGGCTGAGAAGATAGAGTAGCATGGTATCGAGTTTGGAGTGGTGTATACCGTGTATTAGTTAGGGTTAAGGTTAACATGAAACCACGACCCATCTGTGCGGCGGTGAGGCCTGCCGTAGCTTCGAGTAGAGAAGGGAAGGAGCGGGATAGATGGGTGGGTGCAGGGAAGAGAAAGGAGGGAGAATGAGGGAGGGAGTCGGGAAGTGAAAGATTAACGTGCCCGGGGGAAGGGGTGGGGGTGGGTGATGATGTGTGCAGAGGAGAGAAAGGAGAGAAGGGAGGGAGCGGGGTAGATGGATGGGTGTGCGGGGAGGTGGGTGCAGGGAAGAGAAGGGAGGGAGAAGGAGGGAGGGGGTCAGGAAGGGTGGGGCAGGATGCCCACAATAGTTAATTTAAATATTTTTTTTTACTTTTTTAAAATTTTAATTTTTTTTTAGTTTTTAATATATTTTTTTTATTTTTTAATATCTACATGGCCCCATATTGACACATGGCGCCCAATCATTGTCCACAGAGGCGCCACATTATCAATTAACAGCTGACTTAACAGCCAACTTAACAGATATACAAAACTATCCCAAAATTAAGACTTAATGTATGACTCTAGGATGAAAAAAACTTCATGTACCAAATGTTGAAAATCACGAAACTTCATGGTAGTAAACTGAGGTTAACCCTTATATATATGTTGTATAAATAATTTACCTATATTTTTTTACGTGAATTTACCTATATTTATAGGGTGGTACTACATATATCAAATTTGTGCATAAAATAATATGGCACATTCTACACCATATAAATTTTTATTACAATTAATCAAATTCTAATTTGTATTAAAGTATAAATGTGACTGGTGACACATAATTTCGTATACTAATAATTTTTTTAGCAAAGTCATTAATCCCGCTTTACAATTTGCATAGAATTAATTGTTTACATCAAACATGTAATAGGGGTATTTTAGGGATCCAATAACTGTAAAATCTGTAAAGCATACTTATTGAATTTGCTGATGTGGATCCTAATCATTGAGTTTTCTTTGTGTAAAAAAAAAAATATTGAGTTTATGTGGAGAAAATTAATTATGAGGGGCTAAAGTTTAATTTTCAGATTAAGGAGGATCTATCCAATAATTAACTTGTTATAGTACAACATAGTCTCTCTAACATTACATTGAGTGTGGTTGCTTAATGATAGTGTGGTTTCGAAGAAAATGCTTAATTTTATTGTTAATCTAGGTTATAGTGACAAGAACATGGCATGGCAAACCCACATTTTATCTTAGTATTTCATTTCATTTTTTTTGGCTTTGGTGAACCCAAATCACATGTTCATTGTTTGTACTCGGTCGTTGACTCTGCATATATTGGGATCCCGAGCTCTATATATAGGCATCATTGCTCAATCTACACTCGGCAACATACTCTTTCGAGAAGATAACTTGTTTATGTTGTTGACCTGACAGAACTTACATGTCACGAGATATATATTCAATAAGTTCATATACTATTCTCATGAAATCTGGAGTTACATGTCACGAGATATATATTTATTATGTTCATATACTATTCTCACGAAATCTGGAGATGCATTCTTGGATCCTGTTGCTTGTAAGTGCTTGTTTCTTAGGTGAGAAGTAAATATTGTATGAGGAAGAATTAGTGTTATACTAACTAGCTTATGTTATAATAAGCGTATTATAATATATCTTATGCTTCTAAAATGCCACAATTTTATAAGACATAGATTAGTACATAGTATGACAATATTTCGGTTCCATTCAAATTTTTTCGCAATGCATCTTGCATGGCTAATGGCTTTCGTTGCATTCTAATTAATTTGGTTATGGTACCATATTTGACCTTCTCTTCTCTTGTATCACAATGTTTGAAATTTCTTCGATTTGGTTGAGATTAATAAAAAAAAAAGATATGGAAATGGGGTGAAGTTGATTTCACTTTATATCAGATAAACTCTTAAATTTCGGCTAAAATCGACATATTTTTTCAATAAATCCAGCATATTGGTTAAATATCGACAAACTGTCGTATGGTATTCTCTAAAATTTCAGTTTAAATTTCCATGTTTTAGCAAATTTTCATCATTTCCATCAAATGCAACTGATATCGATATATTCATCGTATTTCCACAAATTTACATATCAATATTGACACACCCCGATCGAGATCAAGGCATGCTGGCCGTCACTTGAGGGTGACGTAGCCATGTGCACAGTGCGGAAACAATGAAGATAAGAATTATATGAATAATTAAAAATCGAAACTACTAGAGTGCACTCCTAAACAGGAAGTGTTAGGAGTAAGATACAAAAGCAAACACTCCTAATCAGAGCATATAAAGTCTAGGTGCAGTCCAGTAGAACAAGTTAGTACCATAAGATGTCTTACAATTATTTAGATATGTCAGAATCGCCGAAGTCCTCGCACCCAGCAACTACAAACTTACCTAAAACCTGGAGGGGCGCAAAACAGAAAACGTGAATGGGCAAAAACAAATGTTTTACAAAACCATTTCATTTATCAACATATCTAACCCCTTGCTGTAAAACATGTATAATTTTTCCCAGAATCAAGATATATGCATATACATAAATATATATGAAATTATATCAATTCAAATCATGCTTCACATAATCATATTCATATGTATGCCATGCCAAGATATAACAGAGTAAACAATTCAGGTAAGAATAATTTCATATAAATATAACATGCTAGCCGGAACCCCTGTGGTAGTCTGTACGGCTGAATTCATAACTCAACATCAATCTAGCCGAAGTCACTACAATGACCTATACGGCAACATACTGCACAAGAGTTGGAACCAAAGGAAAAGGTCTATACGACAATAATGGGTGTAATATAATTATGCTCAATACTATATGCGAATTAACTATAAAAACGTTATTTAAAGCACATAGGCAAAACTAGCTAATAACTTCTCATACAATGCTCAATTTTGGTATTTGAATATACCACGGTGACCTACACAACCTCAGGATCATTCCCAAATTTTTAGAATATTTTTCTAACCCCTCACGCGCCTCCACGCTCCGGCGAGTGCATGGCAACACGCGCGGCCACGTGCAAGGAATCCTGACGGATTCTCTAACTGCCGTTAGGAATATTCCATGGAACATTCCGTTAAAACCCAACGGTAACTATTAAAGATGATTGACAGCATTAGCATATTCCGTCAACTTAACAGAATATGCTCCTTTCTTCTCCGGCAAGTCGCCGATCGCCGGTGACTTTGCCGGTTTCTGGGTAAAACTTTAAATCGCTTATTCTCTTTCATTTCTTCACCATTTTCCACAAAATTGGTACCAAAATGAAGCTAATAACATGTAGAATCACGTTATATAAGTTTCAAGGCTTAAAATCTAATAGGTTTTCCCCGAAAAAGCTCGATAGTTTGGCTTACCTAGATATACGTCGATCTTAGGCCTCCGACATCCAATTCCTTCCAACGAAGTACCCCGAGACTCGTGAGGACCTCCTTAAGCTTCAAATTCCCTGAAACACAAGATTTCACGTATGCATGAACAGTGACAAAATCGGAGCTAGGGTTTCCACATGAAATCGAAGGTTTCCTTACCTGAAAATGGTACCTTTGAACTCGTATGGTCCTCACGAACACAATGGTGATCTTAAAACCTTCGATCTACAAGGTTTGAGAGGGTTTATGGGTTGGTCCGTACGAAGAAGGGAGAGAGAGAGTGAAAGTCTGAGAGAGAGAGTACGGGAATGAGAGAGAGAAAAGGTGGGTGGGTGTGTGTGTGTGGTCCAAAAGCCACCAATCAAAACTAAGAAAAGTCTTAGTTCTAATTGGGTCACCAATCTAAAACAATTTAACCCAATAATAATTCACACACATCAATTAACGTCCAAGGACAATTCCGTCATTTTACATCATCGATAATAGAAGTTCAGGACGGGCTGTGACAAATATTTTCACCAATTAATATTTTGAACATTGATTAACAACTCACGAATTCTTTCTTAATTACCTTCTAAACACGGTCGGTTAATTAAGTAGGGTGGCAAGCGTGTGGGGAAGCTTAAGATTAATTAAGAAAAATCCATTACCCAGTCTCCAAGGGTGAGTGAGCGAGTGGTCCAATGCGATACCCACGAACCGGGCATTTAGGATCCTTCATGATCAACACCCCGCCGGAGTTAACGGTCACATTTATAAAAATATAGCCGTTGAGATGTGGTAGTGGTACCTTTTAAATATTAATTCTTCCTGTACAAAGATTAAACAATTAATCACCTTTTTTATTTACTTTTATGATGAAATGATAATTAAGTAAATAAAGAAATTAAAAAGAAGGAAAGAACATGTCCCACCTCCCACCACCAGAACGGTCTGGAGAAGTAGAAGAAACTGATTATTTATGGACACGAAACTTCTTATCCAAGAAATAACAGCTAAAAGTCACATCTATTTTTGTGTGTGAGAGACCCTAATCCAAGAAATGGCAGTTAAATTCTTATTTACGTATCCAAGATCATCACTTAAATTGTTAAACTAAATTATTGAGCTTGAAAAATCATAGGATAGATAAATCAAGTGCTCCTCAAGTCACAATTTTCGTATCGGGGTTTTGCGACTACTTTAGCGGGAAATACTTTTGCTCTAAGTGCTTCGGTTAGAAGTGCTTTCATAAGAAATTTATAAAAAGTACTTCTAACTTTTTCTGTCAAACGCAACTAAAAACACTTATCAAAACACATTTTTAACAATTTTAAAAGTAATCTCAAACATGTCTTAATGTAATGTTAATAAATAATAACATTTGCTAGTGTAATGATTCTAAACCCGCTTAACCTTAAAAATGATTTTTTTTAATAAATATGACATTTTTGGTTTGATGCTTATAAAACTAAAAATATGAATGATATTATTCATATATATAGTCAAAATAATTGACATAACTAATAATTTTGGTCATTGGAGTTTGAAATTGGCAGAAGTTGTTGTTCACAATCAATCATTTTAGTTATTCCATAAACAATTTCAATTAAATAAGTATAAAATAACAAAAATGCTATCAATTTTTGTCAAATTATTTGGGCCCATTGTTTATTAATCAAGTATATTTTTGTCATTTTGATCCTTATTCAACATAATTCTTCCGAAATAATCAAAATAATTGATGATGGACAAACTTATAAACTACTTTTATTGATTTCAAATTTTAATGACCAAAATGAGGGTTATTCAAGTCTCATTTCCTATTATTTTTCCAAGCATTCGCTAAAAACCCCAATGCCACGTGGAAGAAACCATTACATGCTTACGTGTCACCCATTATCGTTTCATCGCAAAAAAACTCACTAGCCCTCCCCTCCGCCCCTATTTATAATCCACCTCCTCACCCCATTCACTCATTCCTTAAACTTCCTATATAGAGCTCTCGCCGGAAAAGGTAAGATTCCGATTGGTTCCCAACCTGCGTCGCCGGAAAAAAAATGTCTACGAGCACGAGCAACACCTGGTTACTCACTCTAAAGGTTGCGCTGATATCCACTGGTGTGGTCTCCATGGCCGTGGGGCTGAAACTCTCAGCTCCAGTGGTCGCCGACGCCGTCACCTCCCATGTCCCTTCTCTCTGGAGCTCCGCCGTCTCCTGGCTCAGTCCTCTGTATCTCTACATAATCATCAACTGCATCATCATCAGCATCATCGCCTCCTCCAAGCTCCACCCCAAACCCGAAGATTTGACGCCGGTGACGGAGCCGGAGCTGGTGAGGGCCTCTCCCGTGACGACAGCAAAGATATCTGCACAAATTAGTCCCGACTACTCAGCGTACGACGGCTTCGTTCCGAGTGAGTCCGGTTACGATGAGAATGTTCTGACGAAGGTTTCGGATTCGTACGGAGGAGTGGTAGTGGAACCAATGGTTTCGGAGGTGGTGAAGGGGAAGGAGGAGAATAGCGAAGATCTGGGGGCGATTGAAGGCGGAGATGAGGCAGCCGCGGTATCGACGCCTGTAAAGACGAGTTTGCAGAGGAAGGACTCTATGGAGTTCTGGTTGAACGAGAACCAGAAACCGCCGGTTTCCGCTCGTATCGGTCACAGAAAATCCGTTAAAGCTAGCCCTGAAGGTACCACTCTCTTTCTCTGTGTACGACTTGTCGTATAAGCCTTGGAATATTCGGATAGGAACAAAGAACCGGACTGGCCGGACCGCTTTACCGTTCGGTGGTCAGAGCGCCGCCTGGATTTTGCTTTTGTTATTATCGTGTAAATTCAAATTTATTTCTGATTGTAAAATATCGGAATTGACCTCGTCGTGTCGGGGCAGAAGTGTAATTGCACTGTGAAATGCCCGGCGTGGAATTTGAGTAGACGATGTCACAATGGTAAATTAACGAGTTTGTTTTGGCAGGGGGAAAGTCGTTGGGAGTGTCGAAGCCGAAGCGGAACGACACGCTGGAGAGCACGTGGAGGACGATAACGGAAGGGCGCTCGGTGCCGTTAACGAGGCACCTGAAGAAGTCGGACACGTGGGACACGCAAGTGCGGGGGATAGACGAGAACACGCCGCCTCCGAAGCCCAAGATGAACAAGTCGGAGACGTTCCAGGAGCGGAGCAGCGCGAACTCTCCGCATCCGAAGCCGAAGATGAACAAGTCGGAGACGTTGCAGGAGAGAAGCAGCGCGAACTCGCCGTCGCTGGCTCGGTCGTCGGGGTCGGGGCGGCTGAGGAAGGAGCCGTCGCTGAGTCAGGACGAATTGAACCGGCGGGTGGAGGCGTTCATCAACAAGTTTAACGAGGAAATGAGGCTGCAGAGGCAGGAGTCGTTGAATCAGTACCAGAAGATGGTGAACCGCGGGGCCAAGGCTCCAATGGCTCATTAGTTTAATATATATTTATAATTATAAACTTATAGAGTTACTTGAATCTAATGGAAGACGTGACACAAAATCGAGCATAATGACGTTTTATGATTCATATAGCTGATCCTACTTAATGGGAAAAAGCTTTGTTGTAGTTTGTATTTATAATAATAAACAAATAAAAAACATGCAAAGTTGTTCTTGTGGGTTTTGAAAATTGCAATCAACTCCAACGGTTAAGTTGTACTTATAGAGTACTTGAATCTAACGGAAGATGTGACATAGAATCGAACGCAATAACGTTTTATGATTCATACAGCCGACCTCACTTAGTGGGAAAATGCTTTGTTGTTGTTTGTATTTATAATTATAAACAAATAAAAAACATGCAAAGTTGTTCTTGTGGGTTTTGAAAATTGCAATCAACTCCAACGGTTAAGTTGTACTTATAGAATACTTGAATCTAACGGAAGATGTAACACATAATCGAGCGCAATAGCGTTTTATGATTCATATAGCCGACCCCATGAGAAAAAGCTTTGTTGTTTGTATTTATAATTATAAAGAAATAAAAAACATGCAAAGTTGTTTTTGTGGGTATTGAAAATTGCAATCAACTCCAACGGTTAAGTTGTAAAGATGTTTGAAATCCAAATCAATATCTGCATACTCAAGTGTAGCGAAATTGGTTAAACAACATGCTTTTTTTCCCTTAAGTTGGAGTTTCATTGTCCAAATTTTTGAATTAGATTACGTTAATTGTAATATTGTTCGAATATTAAAAAACTTTTATGTCAATGACCGGTACTGGTGGATTCATAATTATAACATTGGGTAGTCCTAATCAAGGTATAGTAGGCACAAATGGGAGGGCGGGCTATTAAGTGTTTATTTACACTTAGAGTATTGAGAATGTGTGTTTATTATTTTAAACGAGCTAGTAAGTGTATATTTACACTTAGAAACTATACTTGCATTGTGAATTTGCGTTTATTATTTTAATTAGGTGTATTGTTTAACATATATATGACATACAAAAATATCATAATTTTTGCTTTAGTATTTTAGTGAATTTGATGGTATGAGATGAAAGATCATTTGGAATTCGTAGTACTTTACAAAAAGCTTCCCTTGCATAGCATCCAGTCATGGTAGCCTTCTTTCTTCCACCACTTGCCCAGACTGTTGGGTGGTTCTCAGAGATCCTCACAAGCGGTTCTTAAGACCTTGATGATCCCAAGACCACTCGGGTCCATGGATGGATCCGCTTCTGGCTATGACTATGAGCCCTTCTAGATTCATTTGTTTACCAAAACCTTCTTGAGGAGATCAAGAATAAGGTTGAGACTCGGAGGAATGGAAATGAGATCAATTACTTGCTAATTTTCAAGTATTTATTTATCGATAGCATGTACTTAATAACCTGTGTTAGTATATATAGTAAACACAAAGAAATACAAGAATTATAGGGCGTGTTCACATAAAATAAATAAATAAATAAATAAAGCTAAATGGTATGAGTATCATTCCTGCTCATGTGTTTACTAACGCATTGAAAAGTAAGTCCCTTCTATTGGTTTGATATGGCATGCCTGAAAAATGACGAGTATCCTATTAACGTAGGGAGTTATTTATCGCATACCCAATCATTCTCATGCCCATAATGCTTTCAGTACAAGTATTTTTCGTCTAGTTCTTTGCCCTACTCTGAATTCCTTTCACCAATCACAGCAGCCAAAGCATTTCAAATGCAGAGATGATGAGATCATGAAACATTTATGGAGTAAAACCCTGGAAGAGAAGAAGACATCATGTTTGTATCATAATTGCGAAGGCGGTGGGTGGTGAGGTAAGTCTAACCCCAATAAATATTGGGGTGTGCTATCCACACATTCTATTTTACTTCTCACACACTCCTTGATAATGTCTTTCCGTTGATCTTCTTCAATTCATCTGATCCGATAGTCGAAAATTAAAAAGATATGTGAGAAGTAAAATGAGTTGTGTAAATATCACATCCCTAAATATTTAGCCTAAATTTGGCACTGTGGACGTGGCCAAAAAGCTTTGGAAAATGTTTCTGCTTCTGGATAAAGCACTTCAGAAAAAGTACACCTCCACGTACTTGTAGTGGCTAACCTGTTAAGTGCTTTTTATAACCACGTAAATAAAAAATAGTGGAAATTTTGTTTTGGCTGGCCTACAAAATCTTCCATTTCAGACTTGAAGAAATAGTCCAGTCTGCATACTCCACCAGTATCCACCGTTTGGGCTTCCCTTCCCTTGTATTTATACTGTTGCCATCTTCTTGGACCACATCATTTCTGATTAATGATGTCATTTTTCCCAATTCCTAATATGAAGGTTATCAGACCTACACAATTTAGACATCGTTTTCACTCTCCTTTGTGTCAATGGTCGAAGAAAATGGCTACCATCGGCCAATTCAATCGACAGAATGCGTCGACGAGTTTGCGGTGTATGGAAACCGTATCCATGTTTAGAAAAAAAATATACCATACGCGTTTCGGAGTTATTGGGCACCCCTTTCCTTAGGCGCTAATAATACTTCGCTACTCAAAAGATGAGTAGGATTTCTTACACTGAATTGTTCGTTGTCGATTTGAAGAACTTTATGTTTATGATCGAAACTGTTCATATGTAAAGCACTCTATAAAGATCATATTTGCAAAAAATCACTTAAAATTAAGATTGTTTTGTCTTCGAATTGGATAAGAATCGATGAACGGAATTGGTAAAAGCATTGTGGATCATCTAGAATTTTGCTTCAATAGATTGACTAAATGATCTTAGTTTTAACTCACTTTTTGCAAAGATGACTTTACAAAGTGATTAATATTATAAACAGTTTTCTAATTGTAAGCACAAAGCTCAAAGTTCCTACTCATCTTTGAACAGCCGGGTATTGCTCGGTTTTTAGGGCAAGTTCCACCAATGAGCTCTTAGCAATGGCTAAGAATCTTTACCTAATGGCCAACATCCAAAACCTTTCATGCCATAATGTCATTAAACACCTTTCCTTTTGTCAAGAGAACGAAAAAATGTTCGCTATTCTAGCTGACAGTTAAACCGATGAGGCTTTCCTAATAAGTTCATAACTGACATGGTTTGGTCAAACCACCTAGTACTACGGTCTAATAATATTTTTCTTCACTTGTAAGTGAGAGGTCTTAGGTTCGATTCTCGCCAAACGCGAATTTGAACCACATTATTGCTAACCCATTGTGAGATTAAGCTCATCCCCTCCCCCCCTTAATGTAGATAATATTGTTTATTCAGAAGAAAACAAAAAACAAAAATATGGTTTGGTCAAATATGATGTTCTTCCTTACAGGATTCCTATTTACCTCAGTTTGAATGATGAAATCAGAATACTTTACAAGGGATTCACATTATTTTCGCTCTTACCATCTTATGCAATTTTAGTATAGATTTACACATAACTAGAACTGTTGCATCCTGTACATTGCCATTGTGGAAGTGTTTCGACGTTTATTTCATTAAGCAAATCTCTACATTGCCATTGTAACTGGGAAAAGCCTATCCAAGAAAGTATACACACCCCCTCCTAACAGAAGTGCACCGCTGTTAAAACAACAAAATTCAAATATGTTAGTGAAAGTCGTTCAGCGACCCCAGGTATTTGAGAAATGAGCAAATAGCTCATAAGACATCCTAGTTGCCTTGTGATGGCCCGAGAATCACCAAAGTGCTCACTAGGAAGGGGGTTGAAAGTTGACAGACTTGTACAATATATACCACCTCAACAGTCGATTCCTGATGATGGAGCTTAGTTCCTATAATTTGGGTGAACTCAAATATACTAACAAGTTTTCGAAGAATTAAAACGACAAGGAAAGGTATTGAGTGTTACCTGATTGGGTTTATCCATGCTGAAAATTTGCGAAATGAAAGTAGGCTCTACAAAAAACATACATAGGTTTTGCTCAGGAAAAAGGAAAAAACATTGAAGCAGAATACGATAATTATTTACTCTAATTAATCACGACTTTGAAACAAAAGATTGAATGCATAGGTTTCCACAGAAACGACTATGATCTCATTTTGAGTTCCCATCCACGTAGTTTTTTGTCAGTTGATATGACTTCTATTATTGTGTTCTTGCATATTCTTTCTGATTTCTTTTTTCTTTTCCCAACTTCCGAACCATTCTTTGTTGTTTCTTGTGATTTAAATTCATTCAATATTCAACTCACAATTACATATGAAATGGAAGGTTAAAGTTGCCAACATTGCTAAGCAGACTTTCCAGAGACATTCACTCATAAGTCTTGAATCTTTTAGTATGAGGCCCGTCACAGGCGGGAGAACGCAATAGGAAAGAAATATACTGGAAGCATTCACTAACCGTTATGTTCTAACAGAACTTACAACACATCTAGAAGGTGATAGACCACATACCTGCAGTGCTCCAGCAAAAGAAGCAGCAAGAAGTAGAGGAGCAACATAACCGCTTGTGTACGTCAAAAGTAAGCTGCCTCCTATAACTGGATTCTGTAATAAAATTTGTCCACTTAAACTAAAAATATCCGCTATGTATGTACACAAACTGCGAAAGGCACAACTTAAGCTGGCAAAGAGTACTGAGAGCATCAACTGTTTTGAATTTGCATGCTATAATATGATATCAGGATGGATAAAATAAAAATCTTATATATGACATTCCAGAGATGATTGACTGAGACCAATAAGCAACATCGAAGGAATTTACAATGACCCTCCTACATCATCTGCCTAACTGCAACTGATTTACACTACAATAAAATATTGAGTTTTCCTCCAAAAATGTGATCATCCATAACCTCCAGTTAACAAAGGGTTTGAGGGAGTTTAATAACTGGTCCAAGAGCATCAGTCGAGTCTCTCAAGCATTAGTGAAGAACTTGTACTAAAAATATAAAGATTCTTCTGCATCTATCTATCTCCTTTCAAGAGTAAGAGATTCTGAATATGCCAGGCTATTAACGCATGCACAAATGTAAAGCAACAGCTTTTGCTATCAGTAATCTCAAGAAACCTGAAAGCTAAAAAGAAATTCATGAACATCAAACATTTGAGTTTACCTTAGACGTAGCAACATATCCAAGCAGAGTGGCCAGCACTGGCGTACTGCATGGTGAGGCAGCTAAAGCAAATGTAAGCCCAGCTAGATATGCTTGCACACCTAATACGTCCAAGTTGAAACTTGTAAGATCAGTTGGACAACCAGCTTTTATCTAAACCACAAAAGTCTATAACATTATGGTGGGTAGTTACTTGAAGGGAAATTAGCAGCAGCAGCCCGGGGATCAAAATTGCTAAAAAATGAGGGGAGCTGTAGTTCAATTACCTGCAACATCAACCCATATGGTGATAGCATAAAACTAAGGGATAGCATAAAATCAGAAAGAGTAGTCAATCAAAGTGAAAGATAATATCCAATAAAATAAGCGCATTCTAGGCCAAAAAAAAAAAAATGTTAGCACATGAATAAATACCTCAAGGAGATTCAGGCCCATAATAATAGCTAAACCTGAAGCAGTCAAAGGTAACCCCTGCCCTGTCTGTCCATATGCCTTTCCAGCGAATGAGGCTCCTATGCCTAAGAGTGCAAGTGTAGTTGCCAATCCTAAGGAGAACGCAATTGAATTCCCAAGAACCTGACCAATAAAGGAACATTAACCTCATGCTATTGCTAGGAATATGTGCGTGTCAGCTGTCAGAAAGAGAGCAAAAGAGAAAGAGAGAGTAACAAAGGCAATCAAAAGTAGCAAGTTATCACCTCTGCCTTGCTTTTCCCTGAGCCAAATGCTCCTGTATGATTCAAATAAATTCATATAAGCATTACGCATGATATATGCAAAGGAGTCACTGTCTATCTTCATGCAAAACGACTCCTCTCCCCCCATTTGTCTCCATATCCATGAAATAAAAGACTTATAAATGCTCACCTATGTAACCTAGGGTCAGCGGTAAAACGCTAAGAGTACAAGGAGAAAGGCTGGTCACCAGCCCAGCCCCAAAAATAACTGCCAAACTGTAAAGACGAACAAGCAATGAGAAACAGTGCATATTCGAAGACAGTAAATCATCAAAAATAAAATTGTAAATGAAGACGTGAAGGTGGGACTGAACCTAGAGAAACTGAGGGCTGATAGCTGGTCTTGAACAGCTTCATTAGCATCTTGTCCAGCAGAAAATAGGAAGCCTCCAAACCATTCTCCAGGGCCTCCATCAGCCAAGGTATATACTGAAACAGCACCGTCCTGTCTCGGAAAAGAATTCTAGTTCCTGAGATTATATATGAGAACTATAACTAGGATACAGACTTTAATAGTAGTTCTGACCCAGGTACTGACAATCTAAACCATCATCATGAAACAACAGAACGACAAAAACTGTAAGGACTGTGCAGCAAAATGATACCGAAATTTTGAAAAGAAAAAAAAAATCACTGAGAAGGTATAATGGCAGCAGCAATGAAGCAAATTCTCACCAACATTTTCTCCGTGCTAGCCTTTGCCAAGTCGGCAAAGACCAAATTCGCCGCTGAAAAATGAGAAACAAAAAACCAACTCAGTTACAAGAAAGTTTATAGAGTACATCCGATCGCCTTGAATCAACTGAGAATCACAAGTAACATGGAAGATTTCCTTCGTGCCATGGCTGTTAATGAATGTAATTATCTACATGTATATTATATAAATATGCAAGTGAATCAATAAAACGTAAATGTTAAAATGAATAGCCAAACCACAAATATAAATGGAAGATTTCCATAACTTATTCAAAACTAATACATTTTCAAATTTCAACAAAAAAAACCTTCCGAACCCGCCAAAAAACCATCAGGAAACGAGTGAGCTAAAACAACAGCTAATTTCTCACAGTTCGAAGGGTATAAAAATATTCACGAATTGTCAATGGTATCCAGAAGACAAAGGAAATCAAAAGCTCCTGGCTAATTATATGTCTCTACCTTTGAAGATAGACCTATTCAATTCATTAATCATATGAAAGCTCACTTCTTTGGGAGAAAATAAACAGAGGCCATAGAAACAGAAGTTAATCCGTGTTAAGCGAAGCTGCAAAAGACGAAGGCTTGTTACCTGCCATGGAATTTAAAAAAGTCTTAATTGGGAAGCTGCTAGTGCTGCTGCTTCTATCAGTCTTTGCCAATGATGCAGAATCTTGGCAAGCATCCTGAGGTGTAGAAGTAGAAGCAGGTCCCTTCAGCATTCTGCTGGGCACCATATACTTTTTACCTTCAACACACGAATTTGGGAAACAATAAAATGCCATAACATGCATTAATTAGTATTTAGTAGTAAAACCCACACGAAATCTCTACAAATATATACAAAAGATTCAGTGCTTGAACTTGATAATATATCCCAACATGCAAAATTATAATCACAGTTTACTCACTGTGACTGATTTTCTGGCCACCCTTGCAGCTTGAAATTGTGAAAGGATTAATTCCATAACTGCCGCAATTGTTGATAGCCAAATTCATCTGCATACAGAAATCTCAAAACATAAAAATTAAACACTGGAAGAAATGATCGGGAACCCAGAAAATTGTTCGGCTACATTTTCAATCATTAGTGGATTTGAGCAGAGAAAATCTCAAAGCTTTTTGCTTTTACCTTAAATTTTTCGGATTTGGTTCACACAGCAGCAGTGGAAGCAAGCAAGCAAGCAATCATTGGCAGAAATATCAACACAAACTTTGGAAGAAATAATATCACCATATATGGGCTTACTAGGCTAATGGGCATCTCCAGTAACACCCACAGCACATTGGGTTTAAAACTCAGAAGACACATTTGAGGCCCAATAGTTGTTTTCAGATGTTTATGATTAGAGGCATGAGTTATAAGAGTTAGACATTGGTTGTAATTACTTTTTTTAGGAATCACTTTTGCTCTTAAACGCTTGTGTTAGAAAGCGACTTTATTATACACACGCGTGATGTTTTTATTAAAAACTCAAGTGTAGTTGCAAAATACTATTATGTACATGACAAATAAAATATCAACAAAGAAAATCACAATTTCTGAGGCGCCCCTTCCACTAGGCATGTCAACCATGGCTCTCTCCAAGTTTCCCTTCGACAAAGTGCACGTTTTGTTGATAATCTTCCACCGATGATAAACACCACCAACTTCCCTTTGACCGGCGTTGGAGTTTTCATGGAACTTATCAACGATTTTACCCCACAAAACCTTTCTATTTTGATTGGTGCCGACGGCACCATCTTCGCTAACAGAAATCCATGTCAAACATAAAGCAATATCTTTGTCAAATGTCCAATTACGACCTCTAACATGCTCTTTTACCATCTTGAAAATTTTGGAAATGAGAAGAAATAGTAGAAAGAAAAATTGGAAGAATTGTAGGAGAAAAGTGAGTTTTGTGTGGATGTTTGAACAAATACATAGGTATTTATAGAATTTTTGGTTGAATTTTAAGTTAAATAATGTTTTTAAATTATTTTAGCCGTTGGATTTAAATTTGGACCGTTAGATCTTTTTTTTTACCGTTAGATTTAATTATATTTGATCTAAGCCGTTTGATTCAATAAATATATAAATATAAAACTAAAAAAAAACATTTGAATGTGGACCATTGGATTAACCAATGGTCCAATTACCACATCCGTGCAATGGAGAAAAGTAGCCGTTGGCTACATATATTTTCTGACACGCCGGGGGACACACCCACGTGGGTGGGGGTTCACCTCGGCTGAATGACTTGCGCGTCTGCACGTGGAGGAAGTGTGGATGGGCGTTTGGGCTTCATAGCACAATCAGTCTCATTCGTGGGTCCCACTTCAATTTGTGGGCTAAATTTGTGACCGGTATTTGCCTTTATTTTAAGTTTTAGGTTTTAGGTTTGGTTTTGGGTTGGAATGGATTTTTGGGGGGGGGGGGGGGGGGAGGGGGGAAGGGAAAATTTAGGTTATAAGCCACCATTAGACCATATCCAATCATGACCTAAAACCTAAAAATATTTAGCCCAGAAAATTTAGGTTTTAGCCCAGAAACAACTTTTCTACTCCAACCTTTTTGGCCTAAAATTTTAGCCCTAGATTATCAAAAATGAATTAAGGCTAATTTTTTTTTAAATTAACTTTAAAATACAAATTATGTAGACTATCCTAAATTAATTTTATGAACATTTTAACCTAAAAATATTTAAATTCCGATAAATTTTGAAAAATCACTAAATCAATACATGAAAATCATGATAAACCACATAAACTTTAAAAAAAAAGACAATTAATAAACCACATAAACTTAATACAATCGAAAACTCATAGACTACATAAACCTAATAATGATATCCATCATCTTGACTTGGTGGTGGACTTGGGTGATAGTCTTGAAATGAATCATCATCTTGAAATATACTCATTGTGGCATTCCTTCGTAAAATTTCTTTTTGCTTACCACGTAAGTATCTCTTCCTCTCTGGAGTGTATTTGTCGAGGTCCTCCATTATCAAATTAGTTTCGTACTTTTCTTACTCCCTATCCCCTTCTTGCTTCATGGCCAAAAACATTTGGGCCGATTCTTCTTGCCGACGACACTGGTTTTCGTTCATTCTTGCCATTTTGCTAGCAAATTGTGCACGTATCGGATCTTAGGACTTCCCTTTTCTCTTTGCTTCCTTTTGTTTATCTCTACCCGAGGGCCTTGGCAAAGAAGAAGTTAGGCTCATTTGGTTGATACCTTCATTGTCGGCAAAATTCACACCTTCATTAACATCATTTGGGGGTGGGGCTTCATTATGAAATAATCTTCCACATTGTTGATTCGCATCGGTTCCCCATCTCGGACAATCCTTGAGGATGTTCCAAGCATGATGCAACTTAAAAGCTTGATTTTTTGGTGTAGTTCTTGTCTTGTAAATTATCATTGCTTTGTCACCTAATGCAACAAATACATAAAAATAATTAGTTGCAAAATACTATTATGTACATGACAAGTAAAATATCAACAAAGAAACTCACAATTTCTGAGGCGCCCCTTCCACTAGGCATGTCAACCATGGCTCTCTCCAAGCTTCCCTTCCACAAAGTGCACGCTTTGTTGATAATCTTCCACCGATCATAAACATCACCAACTTCCCTTCGACCGGTGTTGGAGTTTTCATGGAACTTATCAACGATTTTACCCCACAAATCCTTTCTATTTTGATTGGTGCCGACGACACCATCTTCACTAACAGATATCCATGCCAAACATAAAGGAATATCTTCATCAAAGGTCCAATTACGACCTCTAACATGCTCTTTTGCCATCTTGAAAATTTTGGAAATGAGAAGAAATGGTAGAAAGAAAAATTGGAAGAATTGTAGGAGAAAATTGAGTTTTGTGTGGATGTTTGAACAAATACATAGGTATTTATAGAGTTTTTGGTTGAATTTTAAGTTAAATAATTGTTTTTAATTATTTTAGCCGTTGGATTTAAATTTGGACAGTTAGATCTTTTTTTTTTTACCATTAGATTTGATTATATTCGATCTAAACCGTTTGATTCAATATATATACATAAAAAACTAAAAAAAAAAAATTTGAACTTGGATGATATAAAGTAGCCAACCGCTATTTTTTGCATTGGGCTGATGATATAAAGTAGCCAACAACTACTTTTTGCATTGAAAGCTGGGGGAACACGGGGTTGCTTTTCTTTAGCAGAAATGTGGGGCCCATTTTACTTTGTGGCTTAAAATGTGACTGGAATTTGGCCCCCATTTGAGTTTTAGGTTTTAAGTTTATTTTAGGTCATGAGTTGGAGTGGGTTTTTTTTTTGGGGGGGGGGGGGAAGGGGAATTTTAGGTTATAAGTCATGGTTGGAGTTGGTCTTAGAGATGGTCTTGTAGAAGCAAATTCCAAATTGACTCACATTGTTAAACTTTGGTCTAATACCAACTGTATTAAAGAACTCACATTTATCCCCTGTGTTGGTTTCGTGTACGAGTACGCTTTTGTTGAAGATCGTTCAAGCTTTTTCTTGAAGTATGGCATGTGTTTCTTCAGCGTTGTAGAACTTGATACTTAACGTTAGTGTTTTTCAAGAAGTTCCTGTTTTTTTTTTTCCCGTAGAATGGAGTCAATGATTTATTACAGGATCAATTCCCCTTTGTGCACCCCATAACAATCTCAAAGGTGGATTGCTTTGTGAAAATTATGGAATGTCTCTTTAAATATTTTGATTCATCATTTATGATCTACAGAACCCAGATTGTACATGAAATAAATAATCGTTCTATTATGTGCTAAACTCTATTCATAGTAAGAACATATAATTTGGAGAGAGAATAAGACGTTCTTATGCATGTGCCGATTCCTCTTCTATAGATAAGTTGATTGTAATTAGTTAATTGTAGACTAGGTTATTAAATTTGCGATCCTAATATCTTGTTGTTCCGAATATTTCTTACGAACTGGTGTTCAGTGACATTACATGGAATTGTTTCCGAAAGGAAAGCTTCAAATTGGAACGATAAAGGCTGCTTCGTCTGATCCGCCTGCTCTAGCTTAAGGTAAGTTACGATATGCCTTTCCGTCGACTGAATCTGTATTAGAATTGTACAACACAAGGCTGGATTGTAGACGATGAACCTGCTATTAAGCATTTATAGATGAAGATCTGGGAAATTTCAACGTCAAGACCCGAAAACATCCAACTAATTACATTCATTATCAAAATATCAATTGGGAAGGAAACTTATAAGGAAACTGATACATGGATCATAAAAAGAGTTGAATCTTAAGACTATCAATATGGTCGACCAGAATCCTCAGTCATACAGCAACTTTGCAGATTGAGTTCTCAAGGTTTTGTTTTCATGCTTCTTAACTTTCTCAACAGCCTTCTCTGTTTTAGATATAGCTCTCACAACGGCTTTTTTCTTTCGAGCATTTTTCGATCTCTTCATTTGTCTTCCCTTTATCTTTCTGTCAGAGAAATTTTCACGATTATAAAGGTGTATGAAACAGAAAACAGATTGCTTCGGGAAAACAAAGGATATAGAAATAAAACGAAACCAGAGAAGGAAGATTACAAAAACATAAACGAGTAACTTGAACAGACAACTTAGACATCACAGAAAGAACAAATAAAACATCAATCGGAGGGGAAAGTAACTACGAAGCCACCAAAATACTAAATACTTGACCCTATTTTCAAAGGACAAAACATAATCAAATGGCAATCACGTGACACATCAATGAACCCTCCCTTCCTCAATCTCTTCCCATGATTTGAACCCTATATTCCTGCACCTGTGACATGAACAGTCACAGGTATCACCTAGAGACAAAAACAAGTCTCCTCATTACCAATTCTAGCATGCTCAACTGACCCTCAAAAACATAGAAATGTGGTAAAACTGATTTTCACAGCCCCAAAACAGGCAAAGAAGTAATTATGCTAGCTTGTACGCAACAAATACTTCATAATGAGAGTAGCAGAGATGCCCTCTGTTGAAGAACTTGGGACTAGAGTACCATCATAAGTTGACTATCAAATTGATGATCATTCAGTAATGCCACTGATCACTGTCCATAATAAAACCGTTCGAGCCATTTACGGAGCAATCTCGCTTGAGGACTTAATAAAACTTTCAGACATACGATATACAACCAAGACATTTTTTGATCGAATTCTGGAATTGCTCACAATATGCATATAATTGGGTAACATCTAGCATGTAAACCAAAACAATATACATTCAAGCTTAAAATTTGAAATTCTGCACCATTTTATAAGAGTAAATTGTAGCAATGGTCCCTTAACTTTAATCAAATTGGAGTAATGGTCCCTCAACTAAAAATTCATTACCATTGGTTCCTCAACTCATCAAAATGTGTAGCTATGGTCTTTTTCGTCAACTTCGTCACAATTGTGTCAAAATAAGTTATATTGGAATGACCATTGCTACAATTGGGATCCCTCAACTCATCAAAACGTGTAGCTATGGTCTTTTTCGTCAACTTCGTCAGAATTTTGTCGACATGAGTTATGTTGGAAGGACCATTGCTACAATTAGGTTAAAATTGAGAAAACATTACTCCAATTAGGTTAAAGTTCAGGATCATTTCTCCAGTTGGATTAAAGTTGAGGGACCAATGGCAATGAATTTTTAGTTGAGGGATCATTGATTCAACTGAGTTAAAGATAAGGGACTATTACTACATTTTATAAAGTAAACGCCGATATTTTCACACAAAAGAAGAAGACAGATAAACATGCATTGAATGCATACAGACATAAGTATGTACATACACACATAATGTTAGAGAGGCTAAATTTTGTAAACTAAATGATATGGAAGTTGACGATTAAATCATTACTTAACTATTAATTAACGTGCTTATTTTTATTGGTGACACATCATCTAGTTTGCAAATTTAGTTTCCATAGCATTACCCATATATATATATATATATATATATATATATATATATATATATATATATATATATTCATTTTTTTTAAAATTAAAACCCATAACGAATAATCTCACACGTAACCGTACAATAATACCATCTCAATGCTGCACAGAACCTAGCATACTTTATCAGAATGTTAATCAATTCATTCATTCACATGGAATCATGCTTAGACTTGTGATTAAGGTTTAGGGTTTCAATTTGTGGTCTTGATTGGCAATCTAAAATTCTTCAAAAAATTAAAAAAAATAAAAATTGACTGGTTTTTAATACTTGATACTTACAAATTGGAAGCAGCAGCACTTGGGTTATGAGCTCCAGACTCTGACGTATCCATTGCTGCACAAAGATCAAAACGTCAGAAATCCAAATTTCATAACCATGGAATTGGAAGGAATTATAAAAAATGATTCCAAATTCTCGTGTGTTTTCTTCCAATTCGATACCTTGAGGCAGATCTGAGACGGGATCTTCGGCGATGTCCATTGAAGCGGCGCCGGTTTTCTTCTTCTTGTTCCTGTTCTTCGCCATGGCTATGTACAGAGAGCCGAAAATCTGAGAGAGGTTTTAGGGAATAATAAACCCTAGCTCGTTGCACGGAGAGAGAACCCGCGGAAAAGCGGGCTAATTGGACCTTTAACTACGTTAGACCCTGTTGGGCCATTGGCCCATGAGGATTTTGGACATCTAGCCCATTGTTTTTTCTCGGACATCTTGCCCACTCTTACATAAAAATAAATAAAAAAATGAGTAATTAGGTTTTCATCCTTATTTTTACTACTCTATTGATTAAAACCTTATTACTTTTCAATTTTTGATCAAGGTCCTTTGTATTAATAATATCATTAATTATTTCAATAATAAAATATTTTTTATTTCTAAATATATTCATTTAATATTAAAAATGTTACAATTAGTATATTTATATTTATGGCTAAATTTTTTATCATATATTTTTATTTTTAGTTTGTACCCATTTTTAATTTGCAACCCTTTTTTAATTTGTACCAATTTTCCTTTCAATTTTAATTTGTACCCATATATTAATTTCTTTTTGTGCCCATATTTTTTAAAGTTTTATTTGTATTGTACCCATATTTTTTTATTTATTTGTACCCATTTTTATTTTTGCTAAATGTACCCATTTTGAAGAATGTACCCATGTTTTGATACAATAATTTTTTGGTTATTTTTTATGAATGTACCCATGTTTACACACACACACACACAATAGTATATTTATATTTTAATATTTTTAATCCCACAAATTATGGTTTTTTATTTAAAATCTCATTACTATAAACAACTATAAATTTTAATTTTTAATTTAAAAAATATAGTAACGTACATAGAAATAAATTATCAATTAATTTTAGGGACTTGGATCAAAAATTGAAAAACAACAAGGTTTCAGTCAAAGATTGTTCATAACTAGGGACCACATCTAAAGTCTCCCATAAAAAAAACAATCTCTCTTTTCAAGTTTTTTTCTTTTTAAAAATTTGATTCAAGTAGCCCTTGTAGAAAACTACCTTTCAAAAAAGCCTTGTTCCAAAATGCTCTTTTTTTTTCTTCCTATTATCCTCCTACTCATCTTCACCATTAATGGGCAATTGATCACGACCCCGTTTGCCATAATCATGTTTATAGATCAGACACTTTATGAGATTCAAGGATTGTATCTTGGAGTTGTAGATAATTGTTATACCTGCATGTAAAGAGGCGTCCACAGCTAACAACACAATTCTTGATATCACACGCCAAATCATTCCTTACCTTTTAGTTTTACTGCTTTGTTTATTAATATATGTGTGTATTATGACTATAATCATTTATATTATCCTACAGAAATAGCAAACCTTAATTTTCTTCAATTAATTTCTATGTCCTTGGTGTTCATGTACGAGTTGCACGGTCTTGAATACGTCTCTTTGCAGTTTTCGTCTCCGTTTGGCATCTCGAAAAGCGGATGCACTTTACAAGTCGTTCTGGACCAAGTGACTTTGTAATAGAAAAAGAATTTAAAGGAATTTCAGTTTAATGAAGGAGAAAGTGGATCTACATTTGTAAGTGTTTTCCTCATGGTCCATTGTAGTGGGAAAACATCAATTGAAATTATTCATCAGGTGACTGATTTCTAACTGTTGATTCCTATGGGATTCATATTTGGGGAAGCTTCTACATTAAGAGGAAAAGAATGTGCATAGTCTCACAATAGGCTAGCAATAATATGATTTAAACTCGCATTTGGCGAGAATCGAATCCAATACCTCTTACTTAGAAATGAAAATAAATACCACTAGACCATAATACTAAGTGACCGGTACAAGCGGATCGTACTAGCCTGTTATAATACATAGGAAGTCACAAACTACATCAACGAAGCCAATGATGAGAAACGATGTTATATTGAGAAATTATCAACAGTGGGACTATGACATAGCAATGACTTATCAATTTAGTAAATGGTAATGAGGAGAAATATAGATTGATTGGGTTTTGAGAGATGAGAGAAGGACGACGTTGACGATGAACTTTGGTTGACGTTGCCAACGGCGACTTGGTGGATGAGAGATAAAAGTGAAACGAGTTTGCGTTTTCACGTTTATAAAATAACACCTAGTATAGTACAAGGCTTGTGTTGGTGTGCTAGCTGGGACATGTTGTCCCAAACAAAGGTGTGAGCGGGCCGGAAACGACATCGTGAGCAACCGTCGTGGGTTGTTGGTGAATGGGTGGTATTGTCGTGCATGCATGGTGAACACTGCCAGTGCATCGCATCCCCAGCCCGCATCATCGACCCTTTTCTATTTTCTTTCACGTTTTCACTTTTCAATCCAATTCCAGTACAATTGAGATCGTCTACACCAAACAGTGGACAAAAAACTCAACCTATCCACTCCAATCCTATCCTAACCAGTCTGAAATACAAATTCCTATCAAGTCCGTTCCACCAAACATGCCCCTATGTGGTTGGACCGGTATTAATCACCCATCACCATACTCCTTTATTTTAGCCACTTGGCACATTTGGTTACTAATCTTGTTAGCAAAAATCCAACCCTAATCTCAAGGCCTAGTCAGCTCAAGTTTTCCAAAGTCTGGCTTTAGTTGCACCTCTGCTTAAAATGAGTCCATCATTTTCATAATCCAGATGATGATCCTTCGAAAATTTTCCATACCTATATCTACACGTGCTTGTCCATTGTTGTGTCAATCATTAATTCTAATTTGTAGAGTATTCAAGTTTGTTTATAACAGGGGAGGGAGATTTGAACTCGGATTGAAAAATACATGTAGATTATGAGCTAGTTGATACTCATAGTCGATTAACAGGCAATTTCAAAAGATTTAACAAAGAGCTAATTACTTATGCCCTGATACAAATAAGTGAACAAATCAAGTTAAGTGGCTACTGCTTTTTTTATATTTTATTTTATCATATCAGTTTGCACTTTTCAATCCATGTTTTCCCCACTACATATGGCTGCACATTATTGACATGGATGCAGTACACGGCTGGACAGGTTTGGTTTTTTGTTTTTGGCAATTTATATTTTGTAATTTCAAATGGGCCAGGACTTGTTACACAATGATCAATTGGGTTCAAATCGTACCAAACAAGAAGCCCAGGAGGGCCAACAAGAACAGAACAATTCACCAACAAAACAGCAAGAGCAACAGCCAGTTGTTGCCCACTTTTATCAGACCACATAACATAACCAGACTCCCATGCCTTTTTTTTTCTTTTCCCCTTAAATATTATGGGAATTGTTTAACATAGAAAATGATTCAAAATATAAATTCATGAATTGACGTTTTCGACTTTTCAGGCTGCACAGGCTATGGATTTAAAAGGAACGACAAGATTTATAAGACGCATTGGTTTGCAATGAGCACAGTAAAACTTTGGTAGAATGTCTTGCCTAAATAATTAACATTGGGTTTTTAGAGACTTTAAGGAAGTTTGATCTGAAGAGTGATGGATAAAGTGGAATAGTGCATCCGACGTGTTGTGTAACCGTCGTATGCCACTGAAGCTAAAGGGAAAATTTTATAGGACGACAATAAGGTCGGCGATGCTGTATGGCACAGAATGTTGGGCGATGAAGCATCAACACGTACACAAAATGGGTGTAGTGGAGATGAGGATGCTTTGTTGGAGGTGTGGGCTCACGAGAAAGGATAAGATTAGGAATGAGTGGGTTGGACATGTGCAAAGAAGGCCTACTGACACTCCAGTTCGAAGATGTGACTACGGGACAGAGGTTCAGGGCCGAAGGGGTAGAGGAAGACCTAGGAAAACTTTGGAAGAGACCCTAAGAAAAGACTTAGAGTACTTGGATCTAACGGAGGACATGACACAAAACCGAGCACAATGGCGTTCTAGGATTCACATAACTGACCCCACTTAGTGGGAAAAGGCTTTGTTGTTGTTGTTGTTGTAAGGAAGTTTGATCTTCTTGAAATTTTTTATATTTATTGCCCATGAGTCAGGGTTGCTTTCTTGGTCAACAAGTAGTTATGAATATTCTGCAACCTCTATGGTATCCTAGGGAAAAAGATCATCTCCGGATCTCTTTCAACAAGACCACCGAATCAAGTAATCCTGGTCTTTCAAATTTCATCAAACGGCAAAAAATTATCACAATTTTTAAGGGATCAAAACAGATGGGCCGTTAGATGAAATTTGGAAGGTCCTGATCACTTGATCCGGTGGCCTTGGTGGAAGAGATCCGAATCTCAAGTATTGTTTATGTTTATTTTGAAATAAAAATATTTAAAATAATTTCTGACCGTACGATGTATGATGAACGAATATGATTCAAGAATATCAAGAATCCTCACAAAAAAGATCCGACTAGGATCCGAACTCTATGCTTTTGTTCTTGAATTTGACATTTGTCGATCACTTATTGTAAATTCCGTTTAGGGCTTTCTAATTTACTATTGAATTCAATGTGATGAAACTGTTTGTACTGGCATTGTCCTTCACCTTAGAAACTACTCAAGCAAGCAAGATAACAGAGGAACAAAAGCTGCTACTCAACCAAGCAAGATAACAGATGAACAAAAGCTGCTAAGAAGTACTTAAGTATGGAGAGTTGGCAACCATTTTTTAAGGAATTGGATCCATTCGGATCTAATTTTAAGGATCTTTATATTTTAGTCATTCATTATGTATCGTACGGTTAGAAATTATTTTTTATTTTTTAAATAAAACATATATAGTAGAGGTCTCACTTGGTGCGATGGCAAGTGCCTTCGCCCATGAGCGGTAGGTCTCGGGTTCGAGACTTGGGAGCAGCCTCTCCATAAATGGGGGTAAGGCTAGCCGACATTCACCTCTCCTAGACCCTGCGTAAAGCGAGAGCCTTGTACACTAGGTACGACCTTTTAAATAAAACATATATAGTATTTGACAAAAATTGACAGCATAATATAAGATAAACGATTAGGATGTGATTATCTCTAAAATCTTCACAGAGTAAAACCAGAAAAGATCTTTTTCCCATTTTTAAGACCAAAAATCGATTGAACATTCCCTCCCACCAGATATCTCAGTTGTTGTCAGAACTTTACCTTTCACCAATAATGATTAAAGGGAATTCCGTTGTCCAACATGACAACATAGAGAAGGTAGGGGCAGCCAATGACATTGACACATGCTGTTTCGTACAAAAGCAAATCCATACTCCATTTTTCTATCTCCTCCAATTTTTTTTTTTTTTTCAATTCAAGGTAGGAATTTTATAAATGGACAGAAAGGTTTGCATCTTGCTCCAAGATGTTAAACAGGAAATCAGGGTCAATACAATCCTAAACAAAAACACGGTCCTCCTTAAACATATACTTAGTCACCGAGTAAGCCGCACAGTTACTTTCTCTAAAAATATAATCAAAAGTTACCAACTCCAAGCCACGTGCTAGAGTCTCGATGTCACCAAGAATGCATTCCAAGCTAAACTCGTGGGTTAGCTCCTTCCTAATCATTTGGATAAGAACCTTTGCATCAGATTCAACTATCACAGTGTCGAAACCTTGCTTAATACATAACTCCAAGGCGTCACAAATTGCAGTGCCCTCAGCCGCTACAGCACTATGGCAGAATAAACCGCCCGAGCCTCCCGCCGCTTGCAACAGACCTGCAAAATCGCGGGCAACCCAACCCACTCCAGCACGTAGAGTCTCCTTGCACCAAGCCACATTTGTGTTGACTTTGATTGACCCGAACCCCGGCTTCTATCTCCTCTAATTTCAAGTCTTGTTTTAGGGTAGTGTTATTTGGGACACTATTCTTTATCTCTCATGCATCTTTATTAATTTTTATTCATTGCTATTCTTTAATTTATTTAATTCGACGGTTGAAAATTGAAAATAGTGTAAAAGAGATAAAAATGGTTGTTTGGAATGTGAATAGCACTACCCCTTATTATATTCAACCAAATTCTTTTTATTAAATTTTATTCACCAAATGATGTTCTAATATAGTATATATTCATCTAAGGAGTATTCACTTTAGACTTCATTTATTTTTACTGAATAAGACTCAGGATATACTGTTAGATGAATTAATAAACTTGATGAAGAAGTTGGAGTCTCTCAAATTACAAGAACAAATTATATGGATCAAGTACACTATCTTGATGGCATTTTAATTGAATAACACAATAATACAATGTTATATATTAAGACATTATGTTATTGGACCAAATTGTTAGGGAAATGCTAGGAATACTAAATTTTTGAACCATTTTTTAATGACCACATGATGTGATAACTGATGGTTGGGCTTTTTTTTTTAATGATTTAAAGAAAAAATCTAACTATCAATTGTCATATTATTCTGTCTACAAAAAATAGTTTAAAATTTGATCTCTTTACTGTCTAGCATCACCCGAATTGTTATTATGAAGATATACCTGGTTCACTCAAATTCCTTGTCTAGAAACCTTACTTAAGCAAATGATGACCCTAAACTTTTTAAATTCCAGTAGTTAGTTCAGGCTTTTAGATGCTGAATTATTGCCAATACCAACTTTCAAGCCTTTTAAAGCTTTTAGGTACAATTGACATGCATAAAAGGGCATTCGGTCATCGGCGGATCCATATAGGGCTTCCAGGAGGTCCTAGAATCTTTTAGAAGCCCGAAGAAACACTTGTGATCGACCTTTGGGACTCTCCAACAATTTGGGCAGGTGCAATGGAGAGGCTTGTTACCTCCATGGATGTGCATGCAGCAGTGCTTGTAACGAAGAAGAAGAGATTTCTAATTTTTGTTTTAAAGATCTAGCCGAAACGACAGTGTTTTTTAGCTAGGTAATTAAAAAAGATTTAAAAACTAAAATATCTCTGTTTTTTATACAGAACCCGAGAACCCCGGTCCTTTCTAATATCCCCAAATTATATTTAAAAACTCCCAACCCCAAATTGTCGCAACCTCCCAACTTTAAACTCAAGTTACCCCATCCCTAAGCACCATTTGCCATTCCACCACCTCTAGCTGCCTAATTTTAATTTTATTTCTTCCAAATTCATTTAAGTTTTTTAATCCTATACTCTAGTCTTAACTCCCAATTGTAATATATATGCTACATTAACAAATTTCATCTTTGTAAAGTCATTAATTGATGTGTTATGTTGTTGGGAAGAATTTGTTGGTTTTATTACCTTTGAGATTAATCTATTATTATTAATTTTTTTTAAAAGCGGGACAACTAGTGGCAAGCCACAGTTATCCACCCCTTCTAGGGGTCTGGAAAACTCAGATAGGCACCGGCTTGGAGCCTCAAACCTAGGACCTCCCTGTTTTTTGTATTTGGAAAGCCGAAATCCGCGCCTTTACCATTGAGCCACTTGATGTGGTTGATTAATTTTGACTATTTAATGAACCAAATTCAATAAAAATAGTGATATGGAACCAAACTAGTCTAATATATTTTTTTTTTTGAACTTTTATTTTGGAACCCCCGGTCTTGAAATCTTAGATCCGCCTCATAAAAATCAAACCATGTGGACATGGTGCATGCCCTAATTATTGGTCTGCTGCTTAAGAGAAATATCGAACATGTAAAATTTGGGATTGAAATATTATTTTTAGACTGTGTGCCAGTTTAGATCCGCATCGTTAGGTAAGTTAATTATCATATTCCCAGACAAACTTTTTGGTATATTGCCTTTGGGAAACACCATCATCGAAATTAAGCAAGTGGCACGTTCATTAGGGTTTGGGATTTTGTTAATTAATTGAAAGCTTTTTAGCTAAGTTGTCATAACTCTTTAATTTGATCATTGAGATTTAAAATCGATTGAAGTAGTCGTTTAGATTGTCCACCATCAATTATGTTGATCAATATGTGAAAAATCTATATTGAGTTAAAGAAACCACCATTTCAAGGGAATGGATAGATTTAACAAAAATTCTCTTAATTTAATGGAGATTTCTTACAGAATGACCAAAATAATTGACGGATGACAATCTCAAGAAGCGCTTCTATCAATTTTAATCTTAAAGACCAAAGTGATGAGTTATCAAGAACCATTTTGGATGAAAATCATTGATTGAATGAGTTTGTTGTTATTTTAGAGGCAAAACTTGTCACTTTACATATATCAAAGCTCCATCTCAATCCATATATCAGGTTCACGCTATGATAACCAATTAGGATTTCGAGATTTTGGAACTACCACTACCAGAATAAGCAAAACCTTTTTCTCTTTTCCTCTTTTTCTTCAGCTTTGCAGAGAAAAATTAAAGATGCCGTTTGCCACAGAAAGTAGATATATATGCATATGGTACAATGCCAAAATGTTTGTGAAAAAAGAGTATTTACTTTTATTTTGTGTTCAAATGTATATTTTATATTACAAAGAGGAATTTGAGCTGTCACACCATAAAACTGTCATAATAATTTGGTATCGAATTCATTAATTATTTATGAGCCAAATTTAGATCTCGCACTTACAATTGAAGATGAATACTATTAGATCCTAATATTAATGACGACAATTTTTATATAATAATACTTACCGCGCCCATGTGGAGGATGCACATATTTCTCCATTTGCAAATAACGTATCTTGACCGAATAAAATCAACAATCAGAATCATTCAATTTATTAATCTTTATTTAAATAGACGGTTCATCATGAATATACTTGGTACCTAAACCGTCAATCTTTTTTATAAATGTGAATGACTAGGTTTCTCCAATTAAATGATTTTTTATATTGATGATCTTCAAATTAAGAATAATAGATTGAATGTTTCAAATCGTTGATTTTATTTGGTCAAGATACGTTACTCACAAATGGGGGAATTTCCTCATCCCTTCAAAGTGGAATGCAAGTATTATCCATTTTAAAATAAGGAATTCTTATTTGAGTTTTATTTTGATACAACGATATTATGAGAAGGGAGTTGGATTAACCCTCGCAACGTGACAAGAGTAATATCGAATTGAACTCGCCAGTCGAACCTAATATCTTTTATTTACATGTGAAGATGAATCCTTATTTGAATTTTTAAAATCTATTATGCATTCCTCTGTCATAAAAGCATAAAAAAAAAGAAAAAATAAAAAGAAGAAGATTAAAACAGTGATATATCATGATAAGGTAGGATGCGTACAAAACCATCACAATTAAGTCTTATTTAAACACGTACGTGATATGATCTTGATTTAAATGATACCTACTATATACATACATACATACATACATACATACATACATACATACATACATACATACATACATACATACATACATACATATATATATATATATATATATGTGTGTGTGTGTGTGTGTGTGTGTGTGTGTGTGTGAGGGCCGGCCCTGAGTATTAAGGGGCTCTGTGCAAAACTTAGATGGAGGCCCTTCATTTTTTTTTAATGTTATATTTCTTTATTATTATTTTTTTTATTTTTTCATCTATAAAACTAAAATATTACAAGTTACTGCAACAAAAATAAGTTGTTTGATCAGCCAGGTATTTTTCCTTACCTTCAAAGGTCCTAAGTTCGATATATGTTGGATGTCTTTTTGTTATCTCCTGTTTACAAATTTGCAAAAGCTTAAAATATAACAAAACAATATCACTAGGATTCGAACCCAGCACATGGGCTATAAGAAAGAAGAGATAAACTGCTTGCTCTAGAACCACATATAAGATTGTCTTTTGCATCTAATTATTTTAGGGACACTTTGGATGCGGTCCCTAGCTATCAATATTATTTGATTGAAACCTTGTTAGTTTTTAGTTTTTGATTGAGGTCCCTGACATTAATGTAATAATGTAAGTTACTATATTTTTTTAATTAAAAAATAAAAATTGAAATTTGTAATTGTTTATATTAATGAGATTTTAAATAAAACCCATAATTTATGGGATTAAAAATAATAAAATATAAATTATACTCTCTATTATATTGTGTGTGTGTGTGTACATATATGTATGGGTACATTAACCAAAATTAACAAAAAAAGTTATTGTACCAAAACATGGATACATTCTCAAATCAACGAAAAAGAATGTACCCATATAAGTTTAAACATGGATTAAAAAATTTGAATGGATTTTATATTAAAAAAAGGGTACATTTTACATATAACAAATTGATATATTTGAGAATGGGTACATTTAAGATTAAAAAAATTGAAAAATTATATGAATGGGTACATTTAAGATTAAAACATTGAGAATCTTTTTATATATATAAAAAAAAAACTAATAGGTACAAACTTAATTTAATTTAATTTTTTATTATTTTGGAAATGTTTGAATTGAAAATTAATTAGAAGTTTAATAGAGGTGTGAGTATTAAACCCTAAATTAATTACTAATTTTTATATTAAAAAATTATATAATAAACATGTAAATTCATTATCACATTAATGCTAGGGACTTGAATCAAAATTTGAGAACTAATAAGGTCTTAGTCAATGAACAGTAAAAACTAGGGACCTGATACTAATTTTTCCATTATTTTATATGCATCTGTATACATGTAATGAAAATTTAGGGGCCCTTCTGAATCGGGGGCCTGTACTGTGGCACCTGTTGCACACCTTCATGGTTGGCTCTTGTGTGCGTGTGCTCCAACTGTTTTTTAAGAGTCGACAAAAAAAAAAAAAAACCTGTTTGTTAAGAGAATATTATATATGTAATCCTCTAAAAGATAAAGTATATATGACGATTATTTATGTCTAAAAAAAGTTGTGTTGTGTTTGTCTAAAAAAACAATCGATCGAACTTTCTTTTAATCGCATTACATTAATGTGGCTATATTTAACGAACGTGCTGGTTGCATATATACATGCATGCATGCGTGCACTCCAACAAAGATGATGGTTTGTCCTTTGCCTCACCTGAAGAGATTAATCACAGTCTTGAGTCTTGCACATATAATCGATTGGCTTTTGCCAAAACCACTTCCTTATGATTGTGGTAAGCATGTACTAGTTCAAAAACAATAGTTTATGTTGTAACAGTTGTATCTCTTTTTTGTATTTTAAATGATATATTTTTACAAAGAGGAGGTGAATTTAAGCCAAATTATATATAGCCATAGTAATTAGTAAGTTTGTATTGAACTTGCCCGTCATAATATTTAAACTTAAGACACTTTACTTACAACTAAAAAGAAATATCACTAAGCCGTAGTACTAATGACAAAAATTATTGTTATTAAATTTTTTATTTAAACTAGTATAGAAGCTAACTTTACTATTAAATTAAGAAGAAAACTCCCACAAAACAAGTTTGAAGTTTTCCATATTTTTTGTTTTTCCATAATAAACATAGATTAAATGAAGAATCCTCTCGTCATTTGGTAAAGAATGCATATTCACTCGCTATTAAATTTGATTTGAATAGTTCAGATTAGAACAATTTTTATGGATAAGATTAAAGCATTATAACGCATCTATTTATTTCCATCTTTTATTGATTAAATGCTATAACTTAAATTTAATACCATATGACTATGAATTCCTGGTCACTAAAATAGAACTCGTACGAGAATTTATATAAACTAAAAGAAAAATAATTACATTTCAAGGGACTATGTGCTAGTGTATGCAGGCATGAATCTCAATTCAACCTAATACCATGACTCTAGTTCAACCAAATGGGGTCACAGATTAGACTGATGTACGTAGCATCGCATTGAAAGGATTTGGCAATAAAAAAAGGGAAAGCAACTATAACATTAAGTTCCAAAATCCCCTGCCCCAGGAAGAGAAAGAGGTATGGTGGTGTTTGCTGGGCCCTGATATTATTTTTTTCAGATAATGTTAAAGGATTAAAATTTTAAATTAAATTTTGTATATCAAATAATGTACTTATTGATTATTAAATTATTATTTAAATTATTATTTATGTACTTATTCCTTATTTCGTAAATTTAATTTATTTAGTATTACCTTTATTTTTCAACTTGTTTTTGACTTTCATCAGTTTCCTTTCTGCCCTAATTAGCGCGAGCCACGTTACCGTTATGATTGAATCCCCTCCATTTAAAATATGAATTGATTGATGTGTGCGACTTGGTAAGGTCAAATTACTCATGTACCCTTTATGTGGATAACATAACTCTTCAATGTCAAAACTTTTAATACAAAATCTAGATTCTTCAATATATTAGCTATTTTGATTTTGAAACGTTGTCATGTTTAATTTTTTTTTTCAAAGTAAAAGATAATTTTATCGGTCGAGTAGGAATAGCAACATTAACATCAATAGTCAGAACAAAATAAATTAAATTATTTTGAAAAAAAAATAATAAGTGCGACTTTGATTTATGAATTAAGATAAGAAATTTCAGCTGTTGAATGTCATACATTGGCCAAAGAAATAAAGAAATAAATAAGAGTTTAAATATCTTAACTCCATTCAAACTAATACTGATGTTGATAACATACCTCTTCAATGTCAAAAACTTTTAATACAAAATCTAGATTCTTCAATATATTAGCTATTTTGAACATTTTAATGTTTAATTTTTTTTCGAAAACAAAATATAATTTTATCAGTCGAGTATGAATAACAACATTAACATCAATAGTCAGAACAAAATAAATTAAATTATTCTTAAAAAAATAATTGGTGTGACTTTGATCTGTGAATTAAGATAAAAAGTTTTAGTTGTTGAATGTCCCACATCAGCCAGAGAAAGAAAGAAACAAGAGTTTAAATATCCTAACTCCACTCCAACTAATATTGAGGTGTTTTGTGACAAAAATCCACATCTGACGAATTATGCATGTGGTAATTAACAAGTTGAAGACAATATTGATATTTTTGAAAGTGAGCCCTTAATCCGTCTCTTTGATAATTTGACATTTCACTTCAAAACAGAATTTCAGCTTGTCTTGGTATTACTTGAATTAAAAAAAATTATTCGATTACTTTAGAAATGAGTTGCTAAGCATTCTTAGCAAGAACTTACAAGAAATAAATTAACCAACAAAATGAGTTTATGTTTTTTTTTTCATTTTGTTATTCTAAATTTCTTATGATATTTTAGACCACTGCTAAAATGAAGGGTTGTACCCCAAAAATATCAATCTCATTCAAAAATAGAAGCACTTATACATAAAGGATATGTAGAGTAAAGCTTTGAGTCACGTCCAAATTTAATTCAATAGGTAGGGCTCCATCAATCTAAAATAACCGAAGATAGAAACATTTCCAAAGTTATTTCGAGATGTGCCATTTTTTTTTATATATATGCTAAGAAAACATGCATGTTGTGCTCGTTTAAGCTTGATATATATTGTTGGGACCAGATCGATGAAGTTTGGTTCATCATTTGACGAGCATAATGTGAAGTGTGGTCCATACGAAAGAGAAAAATGAGAGTATACTTGTTTCTTTCGAAAGCAAATGCCATTCTATGATAGTTGGGTTTTAAGTCCTTCACCTAATTATATATTTGCACAAGTTTCTCATATTTGTTTACTTCATAACATATTTTAACGCACTTTCTAACCAGAGTTCATTTTCTTTAAAATTGATCAAACAATTGTCTCTTAGGACTAGAGTCTAATAGTACTCTTCTCTATTTATAAGTGAAGTTTATTTTTTGGTAAACATAAGTGAAACTTTTGTAGACGTTGAATTCTATACCAAATTTAAATAAATATATAAAAAAATTTAACCAGGAGTTGAAATAGGTGCTTTTATATTTTTACTAACAAACAACTTGACACTTTTATTTTCTTTACACAAGCGATATTCTAAGATTTTTTTTTATTTTTTATGTAACATATTGAGAGTGGGGTTTGGGATAGTAATAATTTTGTATCAAAATCACTTACGAATGGTGAGGATAAATATGAGCATCATGATTCTAGTGATTGTGATACTCTACACGTTTTTTTGTTAAAGTAACGATATTTTACACATTAAACGCAAGTATTTAAGATTTGACAAATAAAGAAACTACAAGTTTTTAAGAGATGCTAGATATCTAATTTCACCTAACTAATTTTTAAACATTGTCCCCTTGAACTTCAAACAAAAGAAAAAAAAAATAGAAAAATGGTCAACCACATTTGTACAAATCATTATCCACACTCCTCTTTTTAATTTTTTACACGTTTTTTTGTTAATTTATGTTTTTTGATATTCTTTAATTTATCCGATCCGACGATCGAAAATTAAAAGAGAGTGAGAAGTAAAAAAGGGTGTGATCCACACACCCCCCCGGTTAGAAATTTAGTTTAATAATGGTAAAATTGACATTTTCAAGTTTGTTGGGTGTGATTGTGAAATTGTACGTAAATAGAAAATAGAAATACACCAAACCCTATAAAAAAATATAAAAAAATCTTTTTCTTTGGTAACAAATAAAAATTGATCAAACCAAAAATAGGATGATTCTATTATTGTAATTTCCTCAAAATCTCCGTGCTAATCCAAAACCCCATTAACTAACAATTACCACTGTGGCTCAGTAGGTCCCATTTTATTCAAAATTTGCATCTTTTAAATCCCTAAATTCTAACTTCTTTATTTTATTTTTATCCTTATTATCGGAACCAAACGGCTCTCTGAACTGGAAGAGGCAAAATTTTGGAACCAATCTGCAGAGAAATAAAAAATTAGATTTAAATTCAAACCAAAGAAAATAACAAACAAAACAACGCTTTAAAGCAAACCAACGTTTATATTAATCTTCTTCGCACGCTCCAACTCAAGAGTTGGTTTCCAATTTATTTAATTTTTTTTTCAAGTGGCTCTCTACCATCATAGTAGAAAGGAGTGCTATCTCTGCATCGGAATAAATTCAAACACCATTAACTCTTTAATCTAACATTTAAATTTATAATATAATAAATTTATCGTTTGGCAAGAAAAAGTTATTTATTTATTTTTTTCAAAAAAAAAAAGAGAGGAGAATAAAAACAAACAGAACAGAAACAGGGGCTCATCTATCTGTTTTCATACGACAAACAGATTGTCCATTTTCTTTCCTCCATTTTCCCAACTCTCTTCTTCTTCCTCCTTCCCTCTCTCTCTCTCTCTCTCTCTCTCTCTCTCTCTCTCTCTCTCTCTCCTCTCTTTCTCTCTCTAGAAAAAGAGGTTTGTCTCCTCAACAAACTCAACCTCCCCCCTTCCTTCTCTCCTCTCTTTTTCTCTCTCTAAACCTCGTAGCTTCGGCTTTCAGTATCAAAATCCCCAAAACGTAAACCCCTCGATTAGCCAGCCCAGTTTCGGAGTTCGTCTCCCTCGGTTTTTCTTTCTCGCCTAACAAGAAAAAGATTTTTCATTTCCATTTCCACAGCTCGCCGTCCGTCCAATCCCCAATTGGGTTTTTGGGTTTCAGTCTGATGGGAGAATTTGAAGAATTGGGTCGCTGTTTCTGGACACTCGGATCTTCGGATTTTGTGGGTTCTTGGTTTTCTTTGCAATGCGGGGTTTGAATTGGGTCGGGGTCCAAGTCTGAGGGATTGAATTGACGTTTCGAGGTGTGAATTTGGGGGTTCGGGAGGTGTGCATAGACTGAATTTGTAGCTTGTGGTTGTGAAAATGATGGCTTCCGCGTCTCCGTCGATGATAGCGAGGAGCTCGTTGGAGGAAATGCTGGAGTCGCTTCAGCGAAGAGATACGGTCGAAAAGCCGAAGGAATTGCCGCCGGCATTACCAGCTCGGCCGCCTTCCAAGGCTCGTCTGCCATCAGCCCGCCGCTCTATGCCCAACAACTTCAGGGTCGAAGACGCAGAGGGTTCTCTGGAGTGTTTACCTAGTTTGAATAAGAGAAAAGAGGGGGACTTGGGGTTCAAGGCAGGTCATTTTGGCGTGAAGAAGACGGAGAATGATCAAACTGTTGAGTCGCCCTACGGTGGGTCACCTGAGGACAGTGGAACGAGGCCGGAGAAGATTGCAAAATCGGATTGCGATGACAACATTGGTTATTTCATCAAGAAGGTAATTAGGAGGGTGACAGTTAGTTGGCTGATCTCCTTTTTATTTTATTTTATTTTTATTTTTATTTTTTTTATGATTCTTTACTCTTACGCATTGCTTTGTGTTCTTAACTGAACTTTACAGTGCTATTTGGAGTATGGTAGTCCAAGAACTTTAGTCCATATGATAAGTTTTGGGTAATGTGATAGAGCATGGATTTTATATGATTGCAATGATTCCGCAGAATTTGGATTTTGGTTATGATGAACACCTGTACTTTAAAATTAGAGGTCAAACCTTTTTGTTGAAATGTCATAGATCCGTAAGAAAAAAAATTATTTTTGTTTGATATCATTTTGTAATATAGCATCTTTGTTCTTTGGGCATAGGAAATTTATTTGTAAAACATGAATTGATGTTGAAATATTTGGTTTCAGAAACTTCGTGTTTGGTGTTGGCTACCTAGTGGGCTGTGGGAGTTAGGAACGATACAGTCAACTTCAGGGGACGCTGCACTTGTTTCACTCTCTAGTGGAAATGTAAGTTCATCAGTTTTTGGCTTCACCCCAAATCCCATTTCAACTACTGAAGGCACTTAGATTGATGGGCTGTTTATGCCCTTGTTCTGTTACTGTAGGTAATCAAAGTGCACAGAGTTGACCTCTTACCTGCAAACCCAGATGTTCTCGAAGGTGTGGATGATCTTATACAGCTTAGTTATTTGAATGAGCCTGCTGTTCTTTACAATCTTCAGTGTAGATATTCCCAGGATATGATTTATGTAAGTATCACATTTTCCTGTTGCTGATGCTTTCGTTTCAGATTCATGTCTTCTTCTATTCTCCTTTTACATTCTCGTGTTTTTCTTCCGTAGAGCAAAGCCGGGCCAGTTTTGATTGCAATCAATCCTTTCAAAGATGTTCAAATTTATGGAAAAGATTCTATTAGAGCTTATAGGCAGAAACTAACAGACAAACCTCATGTCTATGCTGTGGCAGACGCTGCTTATGACGAGATGATGACAGGTGCATGACACCTATTTTATTTATATATTTACTTTTGTGCCGAATCTTTTCTTTTTATGGTGGCATTGTTTAACTTGTTCTGTAACTTGTTTTTGACCGTTTTCCTGGATGTAACTTTTATTTTGCAGATGATGTAAATCAGTCCATAATCATAAGGTTAGAACCTTTTCAAATTGGTTTCTGGTATATTAGAATCTTCTTTGTGAATCACGCTTAGTACTTGTGTGCAGTGTTATCCTATACTAGATCATAAAGTTCATTGTTAAATCAGAATGTAGTTTGCAAATAAATAGTCAATAGATTTTCTTTTACAGTGGGGAAAGTGGAGCTGGGAAAACCGAGACAGCAAAAGTTGCAATGCAATACTTGGCTGCTATTGGTAGTGGCAGTTGTGGCACAGAGCATGCAAATGCAATCCTTCAGACCAATTGTATACTAGAAGCGTTTGGAAATGCAAAAACATCCAGAAATCATAATGCTAGCCGATTCGTAAGTTACTTTATTTCTTTCTTCTTTTTGAAGTTTTATTCAAAATTATTGCCTGGAATTGGTTATTTATTTTGTTACTGATATCCATCCTTTGTTTTTCATTACTTAATTGAGGTCTAAAGGGTATGCACTTAAACATGATTTCTGCTTTGCTTCAGGGGAAATTGATTGAACTTCATTTTAGCACTGCGGGAAGAATATGTGGTGCTTTTATCCAAACATGTAAGCTGTTTGAATTGAATAAATTCCTTTTCTGGTATGCTATTACCTGACTTGCATTTCAATCAGAGTGACTGACTTGATTTTACTACCTCATTCACATGTCAACTCCAATGCGGCTATCATGATTGTGAACAGTTTTTTTGGACAAGGTAATTAGTTGCCCTTTATGAGTTTAATCAGCTTAGTTTTAGCTGTCTAAATATGCCTTTTCTGACACTATAATATCTCATTTGAGCAGTCCAGAGTTGCTCAACTAGAAAACGGTGAGAGGTCGTATCATGTCTTTTATCAACTCTGTGCTGGCGCTCCATCAACGCTAAAAGGTAGGGAAGCTTTATTTTAATCATCAATTCTAGTTGCTTGTTTCACCATATGTGGCAAAATGGCAAATTCGTGCCCATTAATCTCTTTTCTAAATTTATGTCCTCTTTATGGGATGCCTAGATTTATAAATTATAGTGATTTTGAAATCGTCACATCATAAGTTCGGGGGTCTACTTTGTTGAAATCTTGCTGTATGACCCATGAGCTTTAACATAATTGGCATGGGTTGAGGTTACGTGAAAAGTAAATCTTAGGTTGAATTCCTCTTCTAAGCAAGAAAGGAAAACTATACAGTAGTTGGCATGGAACCTAATGTTTGGGACCACTATAGCACCACATAATGTTTGGAACCACTAACGCCACATAAAAATATTGAGTTCCAGTCTAGTCTTCTTGATTGCTTTTTACAAAATTGGTTCGTATGGTGATTATCAATGATCAGTTATATCAGTAATGGCCCTTGCTTGTGTTTCAGAAGCTGGCAGGAAACATATTAAATGGGTTCATTACAAGTTCTATGATAACCATTTGCCTTTTAATGTTTAGTTCTGTTATTAGCCAAAATTAGAGCCTTCAACAGTTCTGCTGTACAAGTATTGGGGAATCATTGTTTGTTTTTGGTTGCAGAGAGGCTAAACCTTAAAAGGGCTAGTGAGTACAAGTATCTTAATCAGAGTGATTGTTTGGAAATTGATGGTGTAGATGATGTGCGAAAGTTTCATACACTTGTGGTAAGTAAAGAGATAATTGTTTATATCACCATTCATGCAATCAATATACTTTCTTTTCCAGTTTGTTCCTTCTATAACCAAAGTGTCACATTCTCCCATGTTGTATTGTTTTTGCATCTCCTCAGAAAGCGCTAGATGTTGTTCAAGTTTGTAAGGAAGATCAAGAACACATGTTTTCATTGCTGGCCGCAGTGTTATGGCTGGGAAACATATCATTTCAAGCGATTGACAATGAGAAGCATGTGGAAGTGTTAGCTGATGAAGGTAAGAAATAGGTCATTCACTTGGTGATCTTTCCATGGGATATTTTGTATAGAATGCTGATTCTAAGCCAGTTGCATTCCTGGCTTGGATTTTTAATGATAGTTCTAACTACTAAGGTTTTCTATCTGGTCATTAACTGGATCACTGGAATGGCATTTTGGGGTCCGCTACTGCAGTCATATTATTGAGCAGTGTTAAAGAGTGTTGTGCACATATATGTCCAAAAAGACCTTTAAAATTTTGTCTATCCAAATTTTTGTAAGAGGTTTCCCTCGGTGTCTGATTTCATTCCATGTCAACCATCTGCGGTCTCAGAATGTGTTTGTTCTATTAAGTCAAACATTACTTTTAGACTTACACTTGAGCACATGAACAGATGCCTACATATGAGTAACTTCTCTTCGTTTTTCCATTGGGCAGCTGTAACCATTGCTTCCATGCTGATGGGTTGTAGTTCCCAGGAGCTAATTCTTTCTTTGTCCACCCCCGAAATCCGTGGTGCCAAGGATAGTATTGACACAAGGCTGACACTGAGACAGGTTTGCTAATTTCTGTAACAATCTATGCTTGAGTCCTGACCAGTGTATTAAAAGCGTGAGGCGTGGGGGAGGCGTCCGAGGGATAGTCCGGCCTAGGAGTGAGGCGAAGCCTCACGGGACCTAAATTTTTTAATATGTACACTAAGCGTACACATATATTATATTAAAAAAGAAGAAGATTATTAACCAATAATCACCCTGAGTACACTCATAAATATATACACACATATATAGACATATATTATATATATATATAAAATAAATGATGAAAAGCACAATGAGCACACATATAACAATGCACGCAGACAACACACACATCCATTATATAAAAAATAAAAATCAGAAAAAAAGGCAAAGAGACGATAGTGCAAGGAAGAGGTATGAGGCAGTTAAAACCCTACCCAAAATTCGGGTTTGAGAGTTAAAAAAAAAAAAAAAAAAAGAAGCCCTGAGGTGTGCCTTCCGCCGCCTAGGCAGCTCCGGCAAAGCCTTATGCCCACTCCCTCAAAACAGAGGCGGCAACCCTCAAGCCCAGCCTCAGAAGGCGCCTAGGCGGGCCCTGAGGCGAACCTTTTAAAACATTGGTCCTGTCAGCCTTTAAATGCACTTTTTGATGAAAATGAGGCTTATTTTTTCTTTCTTTCTTTCGTATTCAGGCAATTGATGCAAGAGATGCGTTGGCAAAATTTATCTATGTTAGCTTGTTTGACTGGCTTGTAGAACAAATTAATAAGTCACTTGCAGTGGGAAAATGCCGTGCTGGGAGATCCATCAGTATACTTGATATTTATGGGTTTGAGTCATTCCAGGTACTAATATATACTTCACTTTTGGTGATGTTTGCAATAAGATTTGTGTATTTAGTAATGATCTTAAGGGCTATTTTTCAGAAGAACAGCTTTGAACAAATGTGCATTAATTATGCAAATGAGAGGCTGCAACAACATTTCAACCGACATTTATTTAAGCTTGAGCAGGAGGTGAGCATCTCAAGTGCAATGTAGCATTAAGGTTGCTTAGTGTCAGACTACATGTTATGACTAAATGTGTGAATTGTGATTGCTTATTCCTTTTACTTCAGGAATGTGAATTGGATGGGGTTGATTGGACTAAAGTTGATTTTCAAGACAATCAAGAATGCTTGAATCTGTTTGAGAAGGTATTTCATTGAGCCTTCTATATCACTGACCTGCTAATTTTTCATCAGAATTTCATTAGATTCATTTTCACTGTATAGTATATGTGACATTCAAATCAACTTGTATAATTTGTGATAATTAGGGGTTGGGCCTTCACATTTTGCTTTACCTTGATTAATGCTTATGATATCTTAATAGAGTTTCACATTGCATGATAGCTACAAAAGCAATGAATTAGGTGGTATTAGTCTTCTGTTCTCTTTATATGTTTTAAAGAAAAACTTTATTAGCTCAGCTGGAGGAAAACCCCTCAACTATCCACTTGTATGTTCTAATTGATTCTTAATTGTAAATTCATTTGGTTCGTTTCTTCTCAAAAAAAAAAAAAAAAAAAAATTGTAAATTCATTTGGTACCCTTCTCCCATTGCAAAGTAAGAAGGGTGTATTACTGAAGTGATCATAGTATTTGCCTCTATCCTTAAAGCCACTTTTTACTGTGTTGTGGGCAGAAACCTTTTGGGCTACTATCCGTGTTGGATGAGGAATCGAACTTCCCTAAGGCAAATGATTTGACCCTTGCCAATAAATTTAAGCAACACTTGAATGCTAATTCTTGCTTTAAAGCAGAAAAAGGAAGCACTTTCAGTATTCGTCATCATGCTGGAGAGGTTAGTTTTTGTTTGAGCATGTTCCCAAGCTTTAGTTGTGTGCTGACTTCATTTGCACTATTGTATATGTACACACCAACTTAAGAATTGTTTGACTCTGCTTTTTATCATTCTTTCTGCATGCCCTGAAAGTAGTGCATAGAAAGTAGCTAAGTGAATCATGGAAAGGTAAAAATAACAGTGGTGACAAATTATTGCAAGTTTGCAACCACTTGATTAACACACATGTTTCCTTATGACTGTTGCCTTGGCTTTATTGATATCAAAGGTGTCTTCAACTCATCCTTCCCAAAATTTTTACTTCTTTAATTCTTAACCTTTATCCTCATTCTCATCACCAATCTTCATTGTTAATTTGAGTCTCCTCAAGCTACCATTGTTAATTGCGAGTTTGCAACCACTTGATTAACACATTTTTTTTCCTTATGACTTGTTCCTTGGCTTTATTAAATAACTTAAGCCTTGACCATAAGGAAGGACTGGCTTACGAGACATTGCATTGGTTGCTCTTGATTCTCTTAAATGTAATTTGAGGATAGTCGAACTTATGTTTTCGTACTAGGCAATACATGATGTAAGCCTGTACACATTGATGCAAGTTTGATGACCTTTATTTCTATAAAATTGCTATTGGTTTTCATAGTGTAATAGTTTTACTAACATTTGTATTTTTATTAGGTTCTATATGACACAAGTGGCTTCCTAAAAAAAAACAGAGATAAGTTGCCTTCTGTTTTCGTCCAACTCCTGTCATCGTGCAGATGCCGGCTTCTGCAGTTGTTTACTTCCAAAGAGCTTAAGCAGTTCCAGAAACCTGAAAATGATTCGTACCAGATAGATGCATTGGACCCTTCAAAATCAGGCGCTGGTATTGACTTCAAGGTACATATGCTTGCACAAGTTTTAGCTGGATATAGGAGTAGCTTTTGTATGCTTAGATCAGATGCCAAAATTTTGAATGTCATCTGAGTAGGATGGGACTCTGTTAGATGAGTTTGGATGATAGTTTTCTTTTGGTAACATATGGGGGTCGATGATCTTATTTGTTCAGAAAGCTACATCTCATTCTAAATTATTTAACAGTGGCTGAGACATAGCTGTACTGCATCGTTTAAAGTTTAATTGTACATCATTCATTCCTGTAGGGTCAATTGTTTAAACTACTGCACCAGTTGGAGAGCAGCACCCCTCACTTCATTAGCTGCGTAAAGCCAAACAGTAAGCAGCTTCCCGGCATGTATGAAGTAAACCTTGTTTTACAACAGCTCAAGTGTTGTGGAGTTTTGGAGGTTGTTAGGATATCACGATCTGGATACCCTACTAGAATGGCGCATCAAGAATTTGCAGGAAGGTTGGTATACATTGAACCGGAGTTTCAGGTTTTTAGTTAGTACTGGTTTTCTCAACTATCTTTTCTCATGTGTCTTTTGGATTAGGTATGGTTTTCTACTTTTGGAGGACGATTTACCTCGGGATCCATTAAGTCTATCCATTGCTGTTCTAAAAAGATTCAGTGTCCTCCCTGAGATGTACCAAATTGGCTATACAAAAGTGTTTCTTAGAACAGGGCAGGTGAGCTCCTTTAAGAGTTTTGAAATTTTTCTCGTCATCACTTTCTGTTTTTTTTTTATAAGTTTATTTCTCTGGTGGCTTTCCTAATGTTGCTGAGTCTGGTTGTTCATAGATTGCATCATTGGAGGATAAGAGAAAGAAAGTTCTGAGAGGAATAATTGGTGTCCAAAAATACTTCCGTGGTCACCGGGCTCGTTGCCACTTTGATCAACTTAAGGAAGGAGTCCCAAAGATACCATCAAGTAATGCCTACTAACTTTTATAGTTTCATTTGGTCAAGACATTTAGCTGTTTTTATCATATATTACAGCATTGTTTGGTACAATTTGATATTTCTTCTGAAAAACAAAATCCTGGTTCAATACAAATTTTGGACTCTCTTCAGGACGTTGTAGTTTGGCTGACCATACTGTTCTTTATGTTATGAAGTGAACATGCTTGAATTTGTGGTTCAAACTCCATTTGTTGCCCAATTCATGTATAATGAAAAATAATCACTTTTGACTACTTTTTAGTATTAATGAAAATTACTTTTAAGATGCAGACGGTCTTGGTGAAAATACTGGAAGGAAAGCAGGTTCTCATGAAACTCTTGATGAGCGTCAAAATTTGAAGAAGTCACATCCTGAGAATGGGAAAGCTAAAAGGAAGGCCGGCAGGAAGATGTCAGAGGTGAAGGTACTTCCGATAAAGTAATTACTTGCTAAACCTGTTTCCTTTGCTTCATCTCCTTATGAAATCTTAATGCTGAAACCACACTGAAATTTGACTAGTCATTACCCAATACTTGCTCTTTTTTAGCTGATTTGTCAAAAAATTGTTCAATAGTTATAGTTTTACTTTTACCTAACCACATGAAACAATCTAACTTTATTTAATAGAACCAAAAACAAGTCCGGTAGGTTTAAGGTTGAGTTTTCAAAAGCACTGCATTAGCTTTAAACTTGAGTTTCAGTTTTAAATAGAAGTCTTTTCCAGTGTGGTTAAAGAATTTTATTTTCCTTGGCTATTGAATTTAAGTCGCCCCACTATATAGACAAAATTCTCCAAGGCTCGAAAAATTTAAATTGTGAAAATCTGTTCTTTGAAACAGTATGCTTACACTTAAAGCTGAAAATTGCAAGAAATACTTGTGCATTTTGGTAAATTTTTCAGTTTGGAGGTTTTGTAAATGAAAGGCCGACTATTTTCCACTCTCTTATGTCTCTGAGGTTTGCGGATCTGAATAACTGAAAATGGAAATGTTTTCTGAACAGGATTTGCCATCAGATTTGGCAGAGCTTCAAAGGCGGGTGCTTCAGGCTGAGGCAACTCTGGTGCGGAAGGAGGAGGAAAATGCTGAATTACAGGAGCAACTGCAGCAATTTGAAACAAGATGGTCAGAATATGAATCAAAGATGAAATCGATGCAGGATGTGTGGCAAAAGCAGATGGCGTCTTTACAGGTGAGTTTTCTTGTGTATGCTTGATCTTAGTTTTAAGAGATATGCACAAGTGGTATTATGCAATTTATGCTTATAGAACCAAAAGCGAATCCTGAAATGAGTCGAAGAATTGGGGAAAATGATGCAACTTGTATGGTTGTTCCAACTCACAGTCAATCTGAATATTCAGATCTGGAAAACTAATGGATGCTAAAATTATGCAATTTTAATTTATTCTGTAAAACTGCATTATAAAGCTGCACCAGAGATGGTTATCTTCATCCAATTAAAATCATATTCTTGCTGCATGCGATGAAAACCCAAATTGACCAGTGAGTTTGTTGTTCTGGTGACTTGGAGATGATTATCCAGTTTATGTCGACTTAGAAGAAGTCAACTGTTAGTGTATGTTATTAAGTTGAACTCGATAGGGTGTTGTGTTTGTACCCATGCGTCATGGGTTCGAAACTCCCCCCCCCCTAATTTATTGTAATAGTTTCAAACTCTTCCCCCTCCCCCCTGTATTAAAAATTTTGAGAAAAAAAAAAAAAAGAACTTGATGAAGTTTGTTGAACCCCCACCTTTTTTCGATCAACATTGATGAACCGCCACCTTAGTCGTAAGCTTTTGGGATCATCATTTACTTCACCACAACCAATGTGCATGCACATGCATCTTCACATTATATTTACATTTTGTCTCCTTTGAAAGAAATGGATGGTTCCTTGTTGATGATTGACATCTTAGATTGAACTTTGCATCACCTTTAATACTCTCTATTATTATGCAGACGAGTCTTGCTGCAGCCAGAAAGAGTCTTGCATCTGACAATACTGCTGGTCAACCTGGAAGACTAGGTTCTGTTTCATCACCCCGATACGATTCTGAAGAAGCCACATCCATGGGATTCAATGGAGCAGGGCTTGAGGCTAATGGCAGTTCAAATGCAGTCAGCAGTCTGGTGAAGGAATTTGAGCAGCGGAGACAGACATTCGATGATGATGCGAAAGCTCTAGTTGAGGTAAAACCTGGGCAGTCAGCTGCAAATATGAATCCTGAGGAAGATTTACGAAAACTTAAACACCGGTTTGAGTCCTGGAAGAAAGAGTACAAGGCAAGATTACGGGAAACAAAGACAAAGCTTCATAAAATTTGGCACTCAGAAGAGGAAAAACGACAGAGAAAATGGTGGGCAAAGATAGGCTCAAGAGCATTGTAGTATCTTGTTTTAGATGATCAATCACCATCTCATGGTGGACCAAGAAGGAGATACCTAAGAGGATGATTGAAGAAGGGAAGTAACTTTCTCAGTAAGCTACCTCCTTCAGTAGCTAGCTACTCCTCTGTTTATATATCTCGCATCGCATATTGGTGATTCTTGGTGCGGTGTAGTATTATGGAGAGAAACTTGTAGATCTACCAAATTTTTGTGACTTTGTGGGAACGTTGATGATCAAGTGAACAGAAAACTAGGGACTTTTAAGTGGTTTTCAGCCGCTATTTCTTTGTTGATTAGTTTACTTAGTTTGTGTATAATCAGTTGGCATTGATGTAATGTGCTACAGTGTAGACCTTGTTAGTGAAGATGTGGGAAAATATGTTCACATTGTCTGCGTATGAAGTGATTAGTACCTGATTTTCCAATGTGTTTTTTATCTTTCTAAAAGCAGATTACATATATAATTGTAGGGTTATGGTTATTCTATATTCAACTCCTTAGCAATGTGTTTGTGTGGGGGAGTTTGGTGCCTAGGATTGGATTGGATAATTTTATAAGTTTAAAGTATATATGTTGAGGATAGAGGTGAATAATTGTATATTTAGAAGCGATGACACGTGAAAGAAACTCATCCTTCTTATTGTGCCGTTGTGTATATTTGAAAGGTTTCAGGTCACTTAGTATTACGGTCTAATGATATCTTTTTTTTACTTGTAAGTGAGAGGTCTTAGGTTTAATTCTCAGCAAAGGTGAATTTGAATCACATTATTGCTAGCCTATTGTGAGATTTAGCTCACTTCCACATCCATTGGTTTAGATAATATCTTTTGTTAAAAAAAAAAAAAATCCGCTTGGATGAGTAATTTATATTTTGACTTGGGCTTAGCTAAAGGGCTTGAGCAGTCTGTTGTCTCCTTGCACTCAAGTTTGATATCTCCCTCTTGTTATTTAGATTAAATTAAAATATAGCTCGAACAAAAGAAATGATTCAAAGTAGATATTAAATGATGGAACTATGAAGATTGGATCACAGTTATAGAGTTGATACTCATAGTGACATTTGAGAAATCTGATCAATTAAAACGGCAAGTATTAACATCTCCATAAAATTTTCTGTTCAATTACATTCTCCCAAACAAGATTAATAATTACTAATTAGAGGAACTGAAGATTAATTTATGATCCGGGCACAAACTTGGTGGCATAGACCCATGCATTGTTAGCTACAGGGTTGTCAAGGTGGTCCAAGAGGTTCTCTAGGGGACCCTTCCCAGTCACAATGGCTTGGACAAAGAACCCAAACATGGAGAACATGGCTAGCCTCCCATTCTTGATTTCCTTCACCTTGAGCTCGGCAAAGGTGACAGGGTCATCGGCAAGGCCGAGGGGGTCGAAGTATTGCCCTCCGGGGTAGAGGTTGTTGCCCTCTCCTACGCCATCAAGACCGTTGATACGGAATCCTTCAACGAGACCCATGAGGATGACTTGGAACCCAAGCACTGCTAGGATGCTCTGAGCGTGGACTAGGTTGGGGTTGCCCAAATAGTCGAGGCCTCCTTCTGAGAAGATTTGAGCTCCGGCTTTGAACCACACTGGCTCTTTGAAGTCCACTCTCACCCATTTCTCGAGAACTTCTGGGGTGATGCAGCCTAGTGCTCCAAGCATAGCCCACCGGCTATGGATCACCTAAAGTTGCACAACATTACTAAACCTCTACTTCCAAATCAATGCAAAGTAGTATAATCGTTATCAACAACAATCTCTCGTCAAATATCAAAAAAGTTATGTTGTTCGACTGTGAATAAAGACTGCATCATCAGTCTCCACTCATTTTGGTTTTGAATTGCGAATAGAAGGCAATAACATGCATGTATTTTTGAAAAATATGCTTAAAGTCTTGCTTCATTCATTCTTAATCTTTTGTAACTATTTGGGTTATTTGGGAAGTGGAAAATTAACACTAATGGGAGTGAAAAATTAACAGTACTTGAAGTGTTGAAATACCTCAAGAGCCCGGTTCTTAGCAAAGGCCTCTGGGTCAGCTGACAACCCTGCAGTATCCCATCCGTAATCACCAGGAAATTCTCCGTTCAGGTACGAAGGAGTCTGAGCAGAAAAGGGTCCCAAATACTTCACTCTGTCTGGTCCATACCACAAATCATTCCCCTATTCATGTCACAAACCCCGAATATTAGACATGCATTCTGTAGTTTAGACTAATTTAGTGTAGACCATCGCTCGAATAAAAAAAAAAAATTACACAGATACGTACCATGGTGTATTTGCCAGTTCCCACTGGGACAACATCTCTGAGAGTGTTAAAACTTGGCCCTCGGCTTTGGCCAAGAAATGGGGTGGTTCTTAGAAGCGTGCTTGAGCTAGCAGCTGCTGCCATGACTTTCCAAGCTTTGAAAACTTAATTCAGTTGACTTGATTTGTGTTCTGATGAATTAATTGGTGGAATTGTGTTTGAAGCTTGGAAGTGTGTAGAAAGGAAAGCTGTGTGTGCAATATTATGCACAGATGGGTGGTTGAGAATGCAGGAGTGGGAAGTAATGGTGGGGATTCTGACGGTTTGAATCAACCAATGAGAAGGCTTCAAAGGATTTTTAAGCATCTCTAACTCATATCTTTCTATCCGCATTTTATCTAGCCAAAGGCACATCACAAACTCACAAGTCCTTAATATTAATTTGTTGGTAAAACTTGCACTGTGTGGCACAGATGGATTTAGTGTTTGTATGGGGCCCTACGGCAAATTCCTGATGGATCAATGAATGGTGGTTGTGATTTAACGTCTCTAATTGCTTGGGAGTAACTTAAACAAAACGGGCTCACTACTATACCGGACGTTGTGGTTAATAATATAATATCAAATAACAAAAACTTACACATGACATGTTACTGTATAATGTATATTATATTATTGGCTTGGGATGCCATAGTAGCTATGTACCCATTGCATGTTAGTCATTCTCCAAACTGATAGGGACATGTTGCCCTTGCCTGGGGGAAGGGGCTTGAAACAACACATTTTATTATATCATGATAAATTTACACTAAAGAGTGACATAATAAATTGGTTTCAAACTAGCCATCCACGATATTTGAACCCCTTACCTACAAGTAAACAGATAATGAGCCAACTAAAGGTCATGTTTTATACGCACCTAAACAAGTGCATAATGAGCCAACTAATAAGTTCTTGTTATGAATTCTTTAGTCTTTCACAAGTAATTAAGGTTATATACGTACAAGCATGGTAATGGCTTTACTCGTGCTGGAGTTTTTCTTACGTCCCTTGTCAATTAACTATTGGACTTGAGGAGACGCGATGAACGGCGACATTAAGAGCCCTCAGTCAGGGGACTTTTAGTATATATCCTCGAAAATCATGGCCTATGAGGGGCCATGATTTGCAAGATGATTATCTCGTTAAGATGATCCCGAGATTATTTGACTATATTAACAGGGCTTGATAATGGAGGTGGTAGTGCTAGTATGGGTGGTGACAATAGTTGGGAGGAGGGAGCAATTGTTGTGGGAGTCATGATGGCGAAGGTGGTGATGATAGCCGGCAGTGGCGGCGAAGGCAACTATATCGATGGTGGCATGTGTGTGTTAGGATATACATAGGTGAAGAGTATTGTTAGTCTTGTATTGACTGACAAGTGTCATTAGGAGATTGGTTGTGTTATGTCCTAAAGTAGTTCCTGTGAGTATTTATATCTGAAGGAAATATCTTGTAAAGGTTAAGTTGTGAAATGAAAAGTCTTTTCCTCCAAGATTCTCTTACTTTTCTTTGAATATTTTTCTCTCTCATTTCTTCTGTATTCTTTCTGTTGACATGGTATCATCGCCGATCAAAAGCTTGCGCCATTGATTGCGATCCTACTGCTTCCGCCATGCTTGGTTGGTGCTTGTTCTTGTTGCTAATTCTTGCTGTTGTTTGTTGGTTGCGATAGTCGGTGCTTTCGTTGCACTGTTTAGTCGGTGATTTCGTCGATGATTTTGTTGGTTGTTTGTGTTCTTAGCGCACACAGAGGTGATATCTTTTATTCTCTGTTACTGCTGATCTGTTGAATTTCTCTTCATCACATCTGCGATTGTGTATAAACCCTAATTTTTTTTTTGGGTTTTTCGTCTGGTTTGTGATTCGATCTTCTACCTGGTCTTAATTGTTGTTTTGGAGTGGTGATTTCGATATCTACCTGTTCAATTTGTGAATTCCTTCGCATTGAAGTAATTGTTGGTTTAATTGTCATGGTTACATCTCCTCAGTTAGCTCTTACATAGTCACCTATTTCCTCTTTGATTCCTAGTGTAGGCAATACTGTTACTATCAAACTTGTTGACTCGAATTATGTTACGTGGAATTTTCAAATGGAATTGTTACTTGATGGTAATGTAATTCGTGGATTTGTTGATGGTTCACTTCCATGTCCACCAAAGTTTAATGAGTCTGACTCTGAAGGCGAAATTATTGACAATATACTTGTGGTGTCTGATGCTTATAAAATCTGGACCATCCATGACAAAGCTTTGATGACGCTACTTACTGCGACTTTGTCCACTGCTGCACTCTCTTGTGTGATTGGTTGTCAGACTTCTAAGGAAGTTTGGACTAATCTTCGTGCAAGATTTGCCAATTTGACAAGAACTAGTATTGTGCAACTGAAGATTGATTTGCAGAATATTAAGAAAGGACCTGAGTCTATTGATGGTTATCTTAAACGGATTAAAGATGCAAAGGATAAGTTGGCTGCTACTGGTGTTGTTCTGCCTGATGAAGATGTTGTTATTGTTGCCCTTAGATGACTCCCACCTGAATACAACACTATTAAAGCTGTCATTCGTGGTAGAGAAAGTCTTGTTTCTTTGATTGAATTAAGGTCCCAACTTAAGGTTGAAGAGTTCACATTGGATGAAACAACAAAATAGGTTCCTTTTATGTCTGCAATGATAGCTCAATCCTTAGGTTCTATATTTGATGCTGGCAGTTCATCTGGTACTAAGTTCTGCCCTTCAAATCCAGGCTCAAACTTTGGATGTTTTGCACCTGGTTCTCATGTTCAGTCTTCTGTTCAGTCTTTTCCACCACTGCAACCAATGGCTTTTCCATCTCATGTGCCACCTATGTTCACTCCAAGACCATTTGCTTTTATATCACAACAAGAATCTGGCACTTACAATAATTTCAGGGGAAATAACTTCAAAGGGAAAGGAAAAGGAAATAAATTCTTCTCAGGTAATCAGTCTCAATTCTCTTCATAAAATTCCTATGGTGCAAATCCTTATGCCCACGTTTCTCAACCTGGTGTTCTCTCTTCCAGGTCCCAAAGGTCTTCTTCTCAGGCCTATCACCCACTGCAAGTTTGTCAAATCTGTGACAGGAAAAGACATTCTGCACTTACTTGTTTTCAGAATGGATGTCAGATATGTCATAGGGTTGGTCATACTGCTGCCACATGCTTTGACAGAAATGGTTCCTCTTCTGATCAGTTTCATTCAACACAGGGTTTCTCTCCGTAGAGCTATCCACGTTCTCAACTCTCAATGGCTCCCTCCGGACCTCAATCTGGCTCCCCACTTTCTTATTATTCTTCTGTGGCTTTTCAGTCTCAAGTACCTTTTTCAGGGGGTGGAGTATCTCAGTCTCAGTCTCATATTGCTATGAATGTGCGATCCTCTCCATCACTTTCCGCACCACAACAAGAGTTCTGGCTCTTAAACTCTGGGGCTACTAATCATATGACATTGGATCTGTCTAACATGCAGATTGCTACTCCTTATTCCTCTACAGGGAAAGTTACTGGTGCTAATGGTGAAGGTTTGGACATTGCACACATTGGCTGTTCAACTCTTAATACTCTTTCTCATAATTTCAAAACTTAATTCAGTTCTCCATGTTCCCCAGTTATCTCAACATTTATTGTCTATGCATCAACTGTGGAAAGATAATAATTGTCGTTGTATTATTGATGAGTTTTCTCTCTGTGTACAGGACAAGGTCACTCAGAAACCTCTTTATCAAGGACTGAGCAGTAATGCAGTGTATCCTCTACCTGTGCTCAAATCTACTCAACACGTTCCAGCAGCTTATATAGGTCAAAAAGTGTCCTCTACTTTGTGGCATTCTAGGTTGGGTCATCCAACTAATTCCATTGTCCAACTTTCCCTTCGTAAGTCATCCATTCTGGTCAATTGTAATGCATCACCTCACATATGTAAATCTTGCTTGCACGGCAAGTTTACTCAGTTACCATTTCCTTCTACTGCTTCAAAGTCTGTCATACCATTTAAAGTCATTCACACTGATGTGTAGGGTCCCTCTCCTACTTTGTCAATAGAAGGATATAGGTATTATGTGTCTTTCATTGATGAATGTACTCGATATACTTGGATTTTTCCATTAATGAATAAAGCTGCTGTGTTTGGAGTATTTGTGCACTTTCATGCTTTTATTTTCAATCAATTTAATGCTTCTATTAAAATCTTACAAAGTGATGGTGGTGGAGAGTACACTGGTCATGTGTTTCAAAATTTTCTTCAAACCAATGGCATTATTCATCAAAAGTCTTGTCCTTATACACCAGCTCAAAATGGCTTAGCTAAAAGGAAAAATCGACATGTAGTTGAAACTGCTCTTACCCTTTTTCATCAAGCTTCTTTGTCTTCTGTTTTTTGGTATCAAGGTTGTGCCACTGCCACCTACCTAATTAATAGGATGCCCACCTCTGTCTTAGGCATGCAATCACCCTTTGAGGCTTTATGTCACTCTCCACAAAAGTTAGAACATTTGAGGATATTTGGGTGTGCCTGCTACCCATCTATGAAACCTTATAGGTCCAACAAACTTGAGTAAAAAACCACTGAATGCATTTTCTTGGGGTATGCATCTCAGTACAAAGGGTATATTTGTTATTCTTTTCATGAACATAAGTTGATAGTATCCAGGCATGTCTTATTTGATGAAGACAGTTTTCCCGGTGTCCAACCACATAGTCATCCTCCAGTCTCTCTATCCTCTGCTGTGCTGCTTCTCCTATAGTTCATCCAAATACATTCACTTCTCCAGTTATACCTATACCTCTTCCTCAAGTTTTTTGGCATAATTCCACTGTAGTCTTTCCGCTCACTTAGTCTCAGTCCTTGCTCAATGGTGACCTTGTCCCCTCTACCACAAGTACACCTGCTTCATCAAGGCCAGATTCTGTGGCTCACACAGATATTGATCTCCGTCCATCTACTGTCACTTCTCAAGCTCCTGATCTGTAACTTGTGCCTATTGCATCCTATAATTCCCATCCTATGCAGACACATTCAAAGTCGGGCATTTTTAAGAAGAAGACTGCTTTTCCGGCTCAGGTTCAGAGTGATGGTATCACAGAACCTCAATATTTTAATGTTGCTTCTAAATCTAGTGAGTGGCAACATGCTATGAATGAAGAAATGGTAGCTCTTATCCAACAGAAAACTTGGAATCTGGTTCTTCTTCCACCAAATAAAAATCTCGTCTGTTGCAAATGGATTTATAAGGTCAAAAGAAATCCTGATGGTTCTGTGGCTTGGTATAAGGCCAGACTTGTCGCAAAAGGGTTCTCTCAAGCTGCAGGTTTGGATTACTATGAGACATTTAGCCTAATGGTTAAACCTACAACAGTTCGGTTGATATTGTCCTTGGCTGCTACTCATGGTTGGAAGTTGAAACAGTTGGATGTTAAAAATGCATTTTTGCATGGTGTTTTGGATGAAGAAGTATACATGAGTCAACCACAGGGCTTTATTGATAAAGATCATCCAGAATTTATGTGCAAACTTCAAAAGTCTCTTTATGGTTTAAAACAAGCCCTTCGGGCTTGGAATGACAGATTTACAAAGTTTCTAGTCACTTTAGGATTCAAATCTTCTTATGCTAATTCTTCTTTGTTTATCAAACATGATGGGCGATCTATGGTTGTGTTGTTACTTTATGTGGACGATATTATCTTCACTGGTAACAGTGACATTGCTGTTCATTTTGTGGTTCAACAATTAACTACCGAATTTGACATGACGGACTTGGGGCTTTTGCATTTTTTCCTTGGTTTGGAAATTGAGTATCAATCCCAGGGTTTCTTTGTTCATCAGTCCCAGTATGTGAATGACTTACTACACAAAACAGCCATGATTGATTGTAAGCCCTGTGTTACTCCTTGTCACCCCAATCTCAAGTTGTTGAATAATAACAGTCATCCTTATGCAGACCGGAAAAGCTATAGAAGCATTGTTGGTGGCTTACAATACTTAACTTTCACTCGACCTGATATTACCTACTCTGTCAATCAAGTTTGCCAGTTTATGCACACACCTTTGGAGTCACATTTTGGTGCAGTCAAGAAGATTCTACGGTATCTAAAGGGCACTATAGGTTGGGGGTTATGTTTCAGACCTGGTTTTTTGGATCTGAGAGCTTATACGAATGCCGATTGGGGTGGTGATCCCAATGATCGGAGATCTACAACTGGTTTTGTCATCTTCCTTGGACACAATCTTATTTCTTGGAGTTCTAAAAAACAGCACACTGTTAGTCGATCTTCTACTGAAGCAAAATATCGTGCAATGGCAACCACAACTGCTGAAGTGGTTTGGCTACAACAACTCCTTAAGGATCTTTATATTTCTGGTTCTCTTGCACCTGTTATTCACTGCGATAATATCTCAACAATGGATCTTGCCACAAATCCAGTTTTACACTCTAAAGCCAAGCACATTGAGATCGATTGTCACTTTGTGCGAGAAAGAGTTCAACAAGGCACCATTACCTTCAGTTTGTTGCTTCTGAGCATCAATATGCAGATATCTTCACCAAAGACTTATGTTCTTCTTTGTTTAATGATCATTGTTCCAATCTTATGTTGGGACATTCCCAACATAAGCTTGTGGGGGAATGTTAGGATATACATAGGTGAAAAGTATTGTTAGTCTTGTATTGACTGACAAGTGTCATTAGGAGATTGGTTGTGTTATGTCCTAAAGTAGTTCCTGTGAGTATTTATATCTGAAGGAAATATCTTGTAAAGGTTAAGTTGTGAAATGAAAAGTCTTTTCCTCCAAGATTCTCTTACTCTTCTCTGAATATTTTTCTCGCTCATTTCTTCTGTATTCTTTTTGTTGACAGTGTGGTGGTGGTGAAGGTGGTGGGGTTTAAATGGTGGTTGGGAGGTAGTGGAATTGATGGTGCTATAGATGGTGGTGTGGCAGAGATGGAGGTGTAAATGGTTCGAGGGGAGTGATGATGTGATTGTGGTAGTAATCGCAATGGTGGTTGAGGTGTCGGTTGTGATGACCATTATAATAAGGTGGTGGTGTCGTATGTTTGTACCATACTTCACTAATTTCAAAACTACTGAACACCATTCAACTTCATACCTTTAGGGATCCACTAAAGGATTAGTGTGGAGGATGCTCAAGAGTTTCTTGCTAACCAAGAAGCCAATCACAACGCGACACATGTTAACATCAGATTAAAGCTCATAAAGTCTCACATTGACCGCGGACGAAAGCATGTGACTATCCTCAACTCTAAAAGGAGACTATTCTCCTACAACTAATCCCTAATTGTTGTAATTATGGATGGCCACTTGCTCCCATCTATTATTTGGTTCGAATGGATGACTCACACCTTTACAACATTGTCAAAGAGAGTGGCTTGGTAGGTTTGGCAAGTTTATCAGACATTTTTCTTGATTGAAGACTAAAGGAAAAAAGAGAGGTGAGAAACATACGGAGGAAAAGAAAGAAAAGAGGAAAGGAAGAGAGAAAAGAAAGAAGAGAGAAAGAAAGAAAGGAAAGAAAGAAAGGAAAGAAAGAAGAGAGATGCATAAAAAAATACCAGTGAGCTAGGCTAGAGGAAAAAAGAGAAAATAGTGATAATTATTTTGTACTCCTATTATTTTAGATAATGAAATAAAGTACTACAGCTGCCCCAAGGACGTGGGCATGGCCGAATCACATAAATATTGTTTCTTATTTACTTTATTTCATTGCACACATATCATTCATTTCAAACACTAATTTCATTATTCTACTTAATTCATTATTAAAACTCACTAATAATGATTATACATAAACCTTTGTATCATGTAAACTCTACATTATTAATGAGAACTCCTTTACTCTTGTGGACATAGCCTAACTTAGAGTCAACTACATACATCTTGTGTTTGTTTCCCTATCTCTATCTCTTTACATATAACCTACATTTGGTGATCGAGGCAACCTTACAAAGATCACACCTTGACATTTCACGTTGTTTCAAAGTCAATCCGATTTTGTGCATCAACATAGTGCATAATTTTTTTTTATTTCTTCTTAAAACACCAACTTTGTCTTACAACCTAAGTTAAATATTGCATGTTGTGGTATTTTTTTTTTCCAACTTATTCTTTTAAAATAGTATACCAAACATACTTTACACTCCTTTTTGTATCTCTAAAATGAAAAACCGATTTGTAAAACGTGACCAACCAGACCCTTGATCATCCTCTAAAATACTATATAATCCATTATTTTGCATCTCACAATGAATTATTTATCATGACCTGATTGGGAAGAGACATTTGATTGATTTAAGAAAAAGAAGTACACATAGTCAGAAGAACATAATCGATTCAAATTACTTAATCGAAATATGGTTTGGACGGCAGGTACTTTTCTATTTTTGGGCAACTATCTGAAGGCCATTATAGGACCACACTGTCCTTGAAACAGTTTTATTACGTGACTGACTCGTTAAATATACACACGGTGGCACACTTCAGCAAGAATATGGAATAGCCACAACTTTAAGACGATACTTTCTACGTAGGGCTGCACCAATGTTTTCAGTCATGTCTAAGTTCTCCCCTCTTGTACTATCAGGCAGCTGTCCCTAGTCGAACTTGTGCACTAAATTTGCCAAAGCAATATCGTTAGTAGCCATGGCAAACCGAATCCCTGAGCAGCCTCGTCTTCCAGCGCCGAACGGAATGAATTGGAAGTCGTTCTCTTAATAATCTATAGTACTATCCAAGAACCTTTCTGGCCTGTACTCCTCCGGCTGCAGGTCTTACGACTTTGGATCTCTTCCAGTTTGCCATGCATTCACAAGAACTTGTGTGTTGCCTTTAATGTCGTAACCGTTTATTTTCACATTTTGCGAGAACGTCCTTGGCAATAGCAGTATTAGAGCTGGAGGATGTAATCGGAGACTCTCCTTGATCGCTGCCTTCAAGTGGTGCATTCCAACCAACCAAATCATCCTCAGTTAAAATGTCTGTTCTCTTACCTCGCTCTGCAATTTTTTCAGGATTCTAGGATGCCTAAGAAGCTCAGACATCGTCCACTCTACGGATGTCAATTGCCACATAAGGTGGTAAGAAATTATGGTATATTTAATGGTAATAATAACATTACTCTTAGACTATGTATTATAAGTGAAATATTGTTTGTATTGTAAGCGACATTCCATACTAATCTATATTGAGGGGGAGGGGAGAGGGTTTGAATTTGGGGATTGAAGAGAAAACCCTAACCACTAGGGCAATCAACCATCTGCATGTGGAATTTTTTTTTCTTGTTTTTGAGGATGGATTGATTTATTGGAATTTTAGGGTTAAGTAATACTAAATATACATGTTTGGCACACCATAATTGATTGAAAACCCAAAAATTGCAATTCAAAACGTTAATAAAACAATTAACATTACTTGCCTTGATTAATGAATCGCCTACGCTAGAAGGGTAAAATAGGTACAAAGAAATAGAAAATTACAACCGAAATATCATCCGACTCATCACCACTAATTTGAAAAAAAGTAATGCTAGGGAGACTAAATTTGTAAACTAAATGACATAAAAGTTGATTGAATTATTATTTAAGTATTAACTAACATGCTTGTTTGATATTGGTGACACATTATTTAGTTTGCAAATTTAGTCTACCTAGCATTACCCTTTGAAAAATTAAAAAGTTTTAACATTTAGAGTTTTTCCTAAGACATGGCATTGTTTTTGAGTTTATATAAAATTTTCTATATCGATAACTATATCGTATAGTATCGTACACATTAACGACGATAGTTTGCAAAATATCGACTGCATACAATGACATATCTGCAGTTAAAAACTGTAGTGAAACGCAACATAGAAAGCCTCATATGTATATGCACCCATATACAATATTTCTACAATAAGATGTTGGAAGAAAAATATGGACATTCCTGTATGGCTACTCCACAATGCATTCAATGATAAAAAATTGTATGTACTTTGGTGTTTATTTAAGTGTCATCCATGCAAATAATCATCCAAATTCATAAATGTTTACATCTTTACCGAATAATCATCCTAAATGTGCAAAGGAACATAATTTGTTAGTTTGAAATGTGATTTGCATAATCAGACGGCTAAACTGTGATGACTTTGCGTGAACTTTAAATTTCACATTGCTTGAATGATGGAATGTGATGTGGTTTATATGTGCACATCTAATAATTTCATGATGGAGTCAAGCAAATGTTCATAAAGTAAAATTAGGTCGATGGGCCGAACTACATGACTTTAAATGTAAACGCACTAGAAATGTAAAGTAGTAAAAGCTCTTAACAAGATTCAGGACATGAAGGGAAAGATAATGCTAGACGACTGAGATCACTGTCTTCAGACTGGACTTAGTACAAAACGTACTCCTTAGAGAGGGAATTGCATGTCAACCAAATCATACCATGGGGTGACAGAACTATAACAATTTAGATCTCAGGGGTCATAAGCAGCGTTTGCTTTGAAGGAAGGTTTTGAGTTTGTAGCTGAAGAGCTGGGAATTGCTTTTTGCTGAAGAACAATAAGGTTTGTGCTAAAAATAGTTGGGTTGATTGAAGAATCACTCAAGGCTTTGTATAATAGTAGAGATTAGATTTGACGAAGGTCGTCAGCTTGAAAATACATTAATTACATTAATATTAAAAGTTAGGAACTTCGATAAAAACTAAAAACCAATAAGGTTTCAGTCAAAGAACATTAGTGGCTAAAGACCACATCCAAAGTCTTCTTTCTTTTTAATTATTCTATCAATATATTGTTCGTTTGGGCCTTTACACTACACTAGAGTTGGGTCTTTAAAAAAAATATTGAGATTTAAAAACTTACTTTCGCATAACCTAATATTAAATATTTACGTTTTTATAGTATTTTTGTATATGTGTACTAATTAAAAAAAAAGGGGGCCCTCTTTGATACGGGGCTCAGGTGGTCGATCTTCTTATTGTTGCTCAGAGCATCTTGATTGAAGTCCCTAAATAGGGACAAATAACATATAAAATGGGATAAACAAATTGAGGGACAATGAATCTCCAATGGATCGTAAACTGAGTCTTTAAAGTATAGGGACACTAGATACATAGTGTATGTACTTATATATAGGGACCAACAATGAGTAAAAAAACGTGGCCCACCACCTTGAATGTTGTTGTGTTGCTAGAAGGCTACTTGCCTCACACGCGCGATTGCTGTTAGACTCGCTAGACAATTGTTGACACAACCGCAGGACGGGTCCTAGCATAATGGCCTTTTCCTTTTTTTTTTGTGTGGTTAAACTAGAAACTTTCTTAATTAAAAAACTATTACATGAAATAAAAAGCCCAAAGACAGTCAAAATACAAGTATAGTTCAAAAGGAAATACATCATAGATGCCCCAAAAGAGCAAGTCCACAACAACAAAAACCCTAGATCTGGAAGACTGCTGCCTCCACCATAGTAGTCACACCACCACCAAGATGAAGAACCCACGAACAAGCTGGATGAACGGAAAATGGGGGTGAGTGAGCCACTCGCGCAAAAAGCACTCCCATAATCGTACCAATTAGTGCTAAAAGTACTTTAACAATCACACAACACCAAAGTGCGCTGTTACTGAGAGACACGCGATGGGCCGAGTAGCAAAGGTCGGTGGTGGAAAACTGACGACGGGACAAGCTACGGAGGAAGAAAGGGGCATATAAGGTCAAGAAAACAAGAAATTAAGAAAATTATTGGAAACAAGGAAGAGAAATAAACCATGAAAATTGAGGAGAGGGACTGGGGACCAGAAAATATGGGAGGGAAGAGAGAGGGGCTGGGAAGAAGTAAGTTGAAGGGGGACCAGATCGGAGGGAAAAAATGTTGAAATATCCCACATCGACCGTATCTCAGTGAAAAAAAGAGTTTAAACATCCCAACTCCACTCTAACTAATACCGAGGCCTTTTGTGATAAAACCCCACACCTGATGGATTGTGCAGGTAATAGTTAACAAGTTGGGGACAATATCGGTGTTGTTGGAGGTGGGAATTCAGTTCGTCTCTTTGATAATTCAATATGATGTCAGAGCCAAGGAACGGGCCCATATTGCCACGTGATAATTGGGTCCTTTTGGCCCCATGCGTTGATGGTTGGTCCCTTGACCCCAAGTGTAGGGTGAGTCCCATTGGCTCCACATGGTTGTCGATGTGTGGATCTGCCACGTGTGACCCACCAATTGGTCCCACGTGATAGGGTATGTTGAAATATCCTACATCGACAATATCTCTATGAAAAGAAGAGTTTAAATATCTTAACTCCACTCCAATGAAAAGCGAAACCTTTTGTGATAAAACCCACACCTAATGGAATGTGCAAGTGGTAATTATCAAGTTAGGGACAATATCGGTGTTGTTGGAAGAGAGCCTTTGCCATGTCTGTCTGATAATTCTACAGAAAGATGATTTGAGGGAGGGGTAGAAGGCTACAGAGGATAAGGAAAAGGAGAAAGAGCCAGTAAGTTGCCTGCCGACCCCAACCAAAGAGGAATGAGTCAGCGGTTAAGTAGGGATTTTGTTTTGGGAGGGGGTGGCGGCTTCTGTGTTAAAGAAGATGGGAAAACGGCCATGCTTTGCTAGAAAAATTTTAAACGTCGAAAAAAAGAAAGAAGAAAGAGCTCATATTTTCTTTCTTTTACACCGATTATTAGGATGATGGGAGACTTTATTTTTTTTTATTTTTGGGGGTGATGGCATTATTATTAGGATGATGGGAGCCTTTTTGTTTTTTGGTTTTTCCCTTCTTTTCAACAAATTCTAGGAATGTGATAATTGTTATAAAATTGGTGATATGTGTGTTGTGGAATATAAAATAAATGAGACACAATATTTACGAGCCTACATCCTTGGGGTGCAGCAACAATACTTTCTTTCTTTATGTGAAACAATAGGAGTACAAAGATAAATCTCACTATTTTCTCTTCTCTCTTTAGCTCAGCTCATTGTTAATTTCTTCCGCATCTCTCTTATTTCCTCTTCTCATCTCTCTCTTTGATTTTGAATTGTATGTTTACAATGAACGAATGAGCCTCCCTTTATAGAGGTTTTCATCCAACAGAATAATGTAGCAACACTATTCACTTTACAAATTTTTTAAAAATGAATATTGCATAAAAAGTAATCCATCTAATTTTTCTTCAGATGAATAGTAAAGAACTATTCATGTGGGCCATCTACCTATTACATTACAACGCTGCCCCTTGGATGACTATATGTCAAATTCGGTTGCCTCGTTAAAACCTTGTTCTGTTTTGGATGCTCCGCCTAATGGGTATCTCTCATTGATTTCGAATTCTCCAATCTGATTGATTATTAAGTTGATGTAATCTGATATCACGCATGATAGTTGAAGTGTTTGCTTCTGAATATGGATCACATGTGCTCCAAGTTTTAATAGGCAACAAGTATCAGCCAAACACATTCATGACTAGCTTCATGGAGTATGTATTTCTGAGAGATATGAAGATGCAACAAACGATCATTGCTTCGTTGATCATTGCATAATCAATATATTTCCGTATGTAAATACAAATCCTTTCCGAGAGCGATTTGTATGCAGGCTAGAGAGGTATTCAGATTTTGCTTGCCCAATAAGACCATGGCTATTAGTAACTTCATTGGAATAGAACAAGTACATGTCTGTAATTTCTCGGAGATATCAATAGATAAGCTTCATTTCATTCCAATACCTATATGTTGGTATTGTGCCTCACAAAAAATGTTTCATTTGATTCAATGTATTGGCTAAATATAATAAGGCACATACTTCACTAAGATGTGATACTTCTGGACCAAATATCAATTCACACGAGGATGAATGATCTTCCTTAGTGTCTAAATATCAATTAATTAGTTGAGTGTTCAACTCATGACCTTTAATCCACATGGTTCTTTAACACCATAAAACTCTTTTGGTGGATAAGAATCGTGTTGGCATATTGTTCGATTTGCAGCTCGAACAATATTCCTTTTAACACTTTATAATCTTTCTAGACTCTTCACAAGTCCCAATTTAATATCAACTCTTATAAGAGATTAGTATATTGCAATAATATCATAATGATAGTATTCACTAAGGCAATTTATACCATCCATTGGCATTGTGTACATAATTTGTGTTTTACCTTTCTAGGGCTTACTTCAAGCTATTTGAATCCTTCAGGGATTTTCTACAGTTCATGACACATTCTCCTTTGGAATTTTATACAAAGCAATTTGCTTCCATGTATACTTGATGGAATTACTTATGGAGATATGCTTCAGGCAAATATATAATTCTCCATTAAAATGAATAGGTTTCACAATGAGAAACCATGTTTAAAGGAATGTATTACAATTTCAGGTTTCGACTAGGAACCGGGTGTCATATCATACTAGTGTATTTCATTGTATCACAAATACCCATATGTAACCTTCTAGGTTCAACATCCTTTGGCTATTTGTACAATATATAGGTCCATTTTTTTGCGTTCTTATTAAACTGTAATGAAATTGCCTATCCATTTTTACCAATAATGTTTCCTTTCTTTCGTCGACAAACAAAAGAACGTGTCTCAATATCAACACCGATCATTGATGAATTTAGTAGCTACTGTAAAACCAAAATTGACATTAGTAATCATCAATTTGTGATCATATAATTCTCGTGTGCATGCGCATACATATTTACAAGCATTTCATTACTTTGGATATCTTTGCCTCTTCAGGGGCTTTACATTGTCTCTTTTAGGACAGTCATCTCTTATTAGATGAATTGTTTGAGAATTTGGATCATAACCTCTTTTAGAGCGTTATAGAGCTTGAATTTATAATCTCCAATTCTGGAGAGTTGGATCATTGGAACCTACACATCGATCATGCTCCAGGCATAAGATATATTAAAATGATTGTGTCCATGGATTATCCTTTTGGAACTTGAATCCATGCATCGACTGTCATGCTTCAGGTATGAACGGTTAAGCAGTGCCAAGTTTATAGATAATCTTACTAAGACTTCAATCGATGCGGCATCTCTGTAACTTGTAATCAATTAGTAATTTTCATTACCTTTTTGTACATTATGTGAATTATATAAACTGGTAGTGTTTGTTGGGACTGTGAGTAGGATTCCCATCATTGAACTTTGGTCTTCCATTCACTCAGTCCGCCACCAATTTTCTCCATTTAGACTTCTATGGGTTCATTGTTAATCTTTCTGCTTCAGTTTCTTGCATAGTAGAAGTGGTGTGCAACCTTTACCCTTGGATGGTCTATCACTTCTTGGTGACTTATTTATGCTTGGCAACTTCAGTGTAAAGAGCCAACAGTGTACCAATTATTGGTGACTTAAGACTCGGCTCCAACAACAGTTGAAGATGACTACTTGATAGCAATGCAAGGTAAGCAATTAGGGAAAGGTTCTAGGCAATCAGTTATTGACTGGAAGTTTGATTTTAGGTTCCTACTGATTGCTCTCTTTCTCCTTATCTTGCAGGTAAGAGCAAGGGCAAAGGAAAAGAGAGGGAAAGAGCATGATATGAGATACTCTTGCTCTTGACCCTAATGATATGGGAAACTTTTGCTCTTGAAGGAAAAAATGTAAGATTTTGATGCTGGTGTAAACCTTTTCGATCGAAAAAGGTTTCTTGTTGAGGAAATGAGTTTGACATTTTTGAGGGACTTGGTTGAAGAGGTATTCTCTGAGAGGAGGAATACTGAGTATTTTATGAGGCTTGGTTGAAGATGCATTCTCGGCAAGGAAGAAGAGTTAGGCGTTTTGGAGGTGTGCCTTGCCATAAAGGACGAAGATTGACATACATAAGGATTTCCCAATAGCAGGTAGTGGTGAGGTTGTGACTTTGTTGGCAACAGTGGTTTAGTTGGAATAGTGAACTTTACGCGTTTTAACTTTGCTAGAGACATTTTGACAAAGTTGTCCTTTTTTTTTTATTTATTTATTTATTTTTTATTGAAAATGATATGGACTAGTTTAAGGGTGCTTAGCTTCAGTCACCTAAAATTGAATTCCCATAATTCAGTTGATTATATTTCTTTCCCGAAATCCTCTTCCATAGCAACATTTTGCTACTCATGAGCTCGAACGGAAGAATGGAAGCCCGACACAATCTCTTCTATAAGACGCATCAGCAAAATCGGGTACCAAGTCCCACCACGTAAAGCTACTATTCATTGCACAAAAATTAGCAAAAGCATCCGCCAAACAATTCCCTTCCCTGAAAATATGCGAAAAACGCAAATGCAAGCGAGCAATATGCCATAAACAATTTGCCCAAGAAACTTTAAGAAACCATGGAACATCCATGGAGTGAGCTGATAGTAGGCTGATGACATGCATAGAATCTGTCTCTAACCAAATGTTATGCCATTTTTTATCCCATGCAATCTGAATTGCCTCGATGACAACCACAATCTCCGCAACAACTGCACTTGGATAAGAAGACGAGGAGGCAAACGCTCCTAAAAAAAGACCACTGGAGTCACGAAAAACACCACCACTACCCACATGACCATTCCCTTTACAAGACCCGTCTATGTTAATCTTAATCCACCCAACAGGAGGCGGACGCCAAAACACAGGCACGAAACTAAGAGCATCCAAAGAAAGCGATGAAATTCTTAACATGGAGAATATGGGAATCGATACACAACTAGTGAAAGAAGAAAAACAAGTAGAAGCTGATTCCCTCCAATGCCGTAAAAGACAACGTTGAAACTCGACAATACTGAAACTTTTGTTCTCAAACCTGATCTTGTTCCTTTCGTGCCAAAGCCACCAAAAGAAACTGCAAATAACCAATAACCAAAGTTTTCGAACAGATGTGGGGAAAGATGAGACCAAAGAACCATAAAAAATATCTTCAATGCATTGCCAAGGATCATAAGGCTTGCCAAAAAGAATGAAAATCCATTTCCATAAAGCAACTGTTTGAGGACAATGCAGAAGAAGATGGTCACAAGATTCCCTAGCATTATGACAAAAAGCGCAACAAGAAGCTAAAGCCACACCTCGGCGTTGCAATAAATCATCAGTCAATAATCTTCCATGACAAGCTTTCCAAACTACTAAGCTTTTGCGTGGCTGAATAGATTGATGCCAAACCATTTTAGCCCATTTTTTATGTGGAGCATGAGATGAGAAAAAAAGAAAAGCCTCCTTAGCTGAAACAGTACCCGAAGATGAACCTGTCCAAAATAACGCATCATCCATGTGTGCAATTGGCAATGGAGTCTTCATAATCTTCTCCGAAAGATGAGGAAAAGAAGAAGTAAAGACAATGGGAAGAGACCATTTTGCATCCTGAATAAAATCTTTTACCTTCGAATTCAAGGGAATTATGTCAACCTCACCAATATTAGAGAGCAAAGTGGTTCCAAGTCAGTTATCATACAAAAAAGAAATCTTACGGCCATCACCAACACTCCATTGAAGGGAACTATAAAAGGAGGGCCATAATTGTTTAAGCCCCAACCAAATGGAAGACTTTTTATAAGACTTTAGCAAATGAAAGTTGTCTTTAAGAAATCTGTTACGTAACCAATCTGAAGCCGGTGAGGAAGAAGAAATTACATCCCAACATCTTTTACAAAGGAGAGAACGGTTGGATTCAAAAAGATCTCGGATACCCAAACCACCCTCATCTTTCAACTTACAACAAGAACTCCAAGCTATTAGAGGCATACCTCGTTTTAACGGATCACCAGACCAAAAGAAATTTCTAATCCACCCTTGAACTTCACGTAGCAAATTAGTAGGCCAAGCATAAATTTGAAAACTATAAACCAAGATTCCCTGAATTACTGAATTAATAAGTTGGAGTCTCCCTGCTTGCGAAAGCAAAGAACCCTTCCAAGCCGTCAACTTGCAACGAATCTTGTCAGCAATGGCTTGAAAATAGATCATTTTCGGACGACCTTGAAAGATAGGGACACCTAGATAAGTAAAAGGTAGATTTCCCCGACTTACACCAAGAACCTTCTGAATAATAGCATGCCGACTGCTTGCATATTTCCCAAGAAAAACTAAAGATTTTAATTTATTTATGCATTGCCCAGAATTTAAGCTGTACTCCTCTACAAAACGCATTAGGTTACGCATAGATCGCTTAGTTCCACGCATGAAAACCATAATATCATCTGCAAAAAGAACATGAGATGGTGGAGCAATACCCATGGGAACTGAAAAAGTGTCAATTAGATCATCTTCCACCATCTTTGTTAAACCCCTTCTAAAAACCTCCTCAGCTAGACAAAAGAGAATAGGAGACAAATGATCCCCTTGACGAACACCACGAGAACATGGGAAAAAACCTTCAACTGAACCATTAATAAAGACAGAAAGATGAGCTGAAGTTAGAATAGAACAAATCCAATCCACAAAACCTGCTGAAAAACCAAAAGCATCCAAAACCCGGAGAAGAAAACCCCAATCCAAAGTGTCAAACGCCTTTCGAATATCAAACTTGATTGCAATATTCCCACCCCTACAACGTCTATCAAGGAGGTTCATGCATTCAGAAGTGAGAATAATGGGATCCACAATAGATCGTCCTTTCGTAAAAGCATTCTGCTGGGGGGAGACAATGTGAGCAGCAATAGGGCTTAAACGATCTGCTAAAATCTTAGTGATAATTTTAAATGAAAAATTAGCCAAAGAAATAGGACGAAGATGGTTCACCGAATTCGCTCCATCCACCTTTGGAATTAAAATCATTAAGTTAGAATTGAAGTGAGGCAGAATATTCCCTTGGGAGAAAAAACTTTGCACTGCTTGAACCACGTCATTACCCACAATGGGCCAACACCTAAAATAGAATTGACAAAGTTGTCCTTGATATCCAGAAAGCTGAGATTGCGTCTGAGAAATGTTGACGAACTTTATTCAGGAAAATTCGGCTTTTGAAATTTGGAGAGCGGTGTCTCTTTGATTTTTGAACAAGTGGCTGTGTTGCCTCTCTTTTTATAGAGATATTAATTGTATCCAAAATGCACGCTTTGAAAATTGCTTGCCTATGAAAATTGTGGGTGCCTGGTAATATCTTACTTTCACAAGACCTGACATAACCTTTTATGTTAATCAAGCAGGCCAATTTATGCACAACCCTATGGAATCCCATGTTGTCGCTGTGAAAATGATTATCAGGTATCTCAAAGGTACCTTAGATTATGGAATACACTTTAAACCAGGGCCAATTCATCTTTAGGCATACAATGATGCTGATTGGGTAGGTGATCCCGATGACAGGTGATATACTTCTGGTTTTGTTGTATTTATAGGTTCTAATCCCATATCTTGGGCTTCAAAGAAACAACATACAATGTCACACTTATCCATTGAAGCTGAATATATCGGGCATTGGCAATCACATCAGCTGAACTTGCCTATATAAGATATCTTTTCAGTGATCTACATCTTCTACTTCTCATGTCTCCAATGTTTTATTGTGATAACATCTTAGCTATAGCACTATCCACAAATCCAACCTTTCATTCTAAGGCAAAACATATTGAAATTGATTACCATTTTGTTTGAGAAAAAGTAACAAGGGGTGACCTTCATGTCCAACAGGTGTTTTCTGCTGAATAGTTTGCAGACATTTTAACTAAAGGGTTGTCATCATCTTTGTTTCATCAACATTGCAGCAATCTCATGCTCAGTTCCATGAAGCATGAGCTTGAGGGGGATGTAAAAATATCAAAGCTCGCTAGTGATCTAAGTGAAGAGGAAATAATGGTTAAGATTGTGCCACATGTCAATGGATAAGGAGGGTTGTTATATAAAGGTTGTTAGGATTGTAGTTTGTTGAAGTAAGAAGGTTATGCATTGTATTAGCTTAACTAGCAAACTTTGTAATGGTTTAGTATATAAGCCCCTTGTGAGAACCAGTTACTTGGTAGTCAAGAAAGATCAATTCACAAAGCTTTCGAGCTCTCTCTCTCTAAACTTCTTCTGCATTTCTTCTGCATTTTTCTCAGTTCTCATAGATCATAGCCGTTAGATTATAAGTAAAAAAAAAAAAAAAGGTTTGAAATATGATAGTTTGGTGGGTCCAAAATAATTTAAGCCAGGCTTAAATCCTTAAATCCTAGGGGGAATCTAGCCCCATATTGTGCGAGGGAAGCCATTGCATTCCCGTTTTCGTCTTCTGATGAGTCAGTGCAGGTCGTTGCGTTCCCGTTTTCGTCTTCTGATGAGTCGGTGTAGGTCGTCGTCATAGAGAAGATGGAGAGAAGTAATGGTGTGATGATGAGGAACGGGAGATGGGCTGCAATGATGCGATGGCGAGAGAAGAATAGTATATTATTATCTAAAAGGAAAAAGCGTAGAAGCAGTACAAGAACACAATGAGAAGTAATGGAGGGTGATGAGATATGGTGTGGGAAGATTGAAAGCTTCAAAGGATTGGATGGTTAGAATTAGGAGGGTGGTAGTGTTCTTATATAATGTTAGAGAAGAGAGAAGTTCGTAGGTTTTACTGATTTCGAGCATTCGATCCAATAGGTTTGTAGAAACGGACCTGAGGTCGCTACACTTTGTGTTTTGGAGTGGGATGTTTATCTCCCTGTTTGTAATTAATTAGGGCAGAAGAGTTTAGGTTGGTGGGTGAGTAATGGGGGGCGTCAATACTTCAGTGCAGTGCATTCTTGCACAATTGATCTTCCAACTACATACTCTCATATGGTAAATTTGGATAAATACATGCCTACTATCATTGAAGAATGACATATTTCACCGTTGCGAATATTCATCGTATGAATTCAATTATTGGAAACATTCAATTTCTTAATTTAAAGATCATTCTTACAAAAAATCATTCAATTCAAAGATCGTCTATACATCCAAATGTATAGAACAAATTGACAGTTTGAGCACCAAGTAATATATTCACGATAAACCGTCTATTAAACCAATGGTAGGAGCAAAATACCTAAAATTTAGTATCGTATTTTGAACTATTCATTTATACATATTTTCAACTATTTTGTTAGTTTCATTTATTTAATTTGATACTGAATATGAAGATAATATTTAAGGAGGGAAGTACCAACTACATATGTGAATGTATTTCAAATTTATCATGTAATGTCATGTGAGTAAGTTAAAACTCGTTACAACACAAAATAGGCTTGAAACACTTGATAACACGTAATATATTTTTTTTCCTGCTTGTGATCGATGTTTATCCTAAATAAGTTTAGATGTTCTTCCAATGCATATGCATGCTAATTATTAAGAGACTGAAAATATCAGTCAAGCTCAAGGCACAGGAAAGGTGGTGGACGGATGAGAGATGGCATAAGGTTTTAGTCGAGAGCATTAGTGGCTAAAGACCACATCCAAAGTCTCCTTGTTTTTTAATTATTCTATCAATATATTGTTCTTTTGGGCATTTACAGTTGGGTCCTTAAAAACAATATTGAGATTTAAAAACTTACTTTCGCATAACCTAATATTAAATATTTACGTTTTTATTTTTTATGCGTATATGTGTACTAATAAAAAAAATTGGGGGCCCTCTTTGATACGGGGCTCAGATAGTTGATCTTTGCGTCGTCGGTCAGAGTATCTTTAGTGAAGTCCCTAAATAGGGACAACCAATGTTTAAAATGGGTAGAAAAAAATATAGGGACAAAATGAATCTCCAATGGATCGTAAAGTGCGTCCCTAAAGTATAGGGACTCACCAGATACATAGCGTATGTACTCATATCTATGGACAACAATGAGTAAAAAACGTGGCCTATCACCTTGGATGCTATTGTGCTGCTAAAAGGCTACTTGCCCCACACTTGTGATTGCTGTTGGACTCGCCAGACAGCTGCTGACCCAGCTGTAGGCGTGGGTCCCAGTTGAATGGCCTTTTCCTATTTTCTTTTTTGGTCAAACTAGAAACTGTCTTAATTAAAAAACTATTACATGAAATAGAAAGCCCAAAGGTAGTCCAAATACAAGCATAGTTCAAAAGGAAATACATCATAGATGCCCAACAATAGCAAGTCCACAACAACAAAAACCCTAGTTCTAGAAGACTGTTGCCTCCGCCACAGTAGCCACACCACCATCGCAGATCCACCACCACCACCACCAAGAGGAAGAACCCACGAACAAGTTGGATGAACGGAAAATGGGGATGAGCGAGCTACTCGCGCAATATGAAATTAATTCAAAAGAAGTTAACACAAACAAAAAAAATTTCACCTAATCAAATTATTACTTAAAATCATAAAAACCTCAAATTTAGGGATTCTACTATAAGGACTCTTCTATTGGAGACAATATTCTTTTAGAGATATAAATATTTCCTTGAAATCCTTAAATGAGTTCTCAAAAGTGGTGGTGGAAGTCTATAAATAGAGACTCCCATTGGAGATGCTCTTAGGAATGACCCTGCTTATTCTTTGAGAGTTAGTAGAGTACAAAGTTTTAAAATGAGGATTGTTGCCACAAAATTTGTGTGCATCTTTTTCATGTGAAGTTATACTATACTTTCCAACTTGTCCTACTTTTGTTAGGTTAGAGTTAATTAATCCGAACGTATCTACGTGATTCTTGCATGTATTATAACAATGTTTTATTATAATTAACGTATACATCATACCTAAATAGAAATTGTTATAATCTTATACATATTTTAATATTTAGGGTTCTTTAGAGAAAGGTCCTTGAAACTCCTATTTTCCAAACAAAAACTCACCTAATAGTAAATATTCAAATAAAACCCAAAATTCAAATAGACTACCATGTAGACAAATATGACACACCCCGTCCCGAAGGAGGGCATGCTGGCCGTCACGTGAGAGTGACGTAACCATTTGCATAGTACGGAAGCTTTAAGATACAATTTATAAGTTGATACACCCGAAGGTGAGTCCTAATTTTGTCCAATCTGTCAGAACACCGTCGAATTCCTCGTAGTCACCACACCTTTGTGATTCCTGAACCTGGAGGGGCGCAAAACCAAAATTGAGTGGGTCAGTAAAACAATTCTTTTCCAAATCCAAACATTTCTCAAAACGTTGTAACCCCTCTCCGTAAAACCTGTATACTTTCCCAGAAATGTAAAATATAAATATACATATATATTCTCAAAACTTCAATTCTCTTTTTCAACATTTTTCATAACAGTTATGCCATGCCATGTCTAAAATCAACAGTTAAGTATGGATGCATCAACAATAATCATATCAGGTGCAAGAAAGTAATCAACCGGAGGCCCTCTAATAGCCCTGCACGGTTGAACCTAGAGCTCAAAATCTATCACTCTCACTCTACCGGAGTCACCTCTGTGACCTGTCCGGCCTTCTGCACACAAGTTACGCTCTAGTGCTTCTCTCATCAATCATCTGTGCACATAATCTAAGGTCACCCACCAGTCGAAATCTCACTAACACTCTTCGACTGGCCCGTCGCACCCACTCCGCGTGGACTGTGCGACCAGCATCTACTTGGATCCAAGGCGAGCGTGCGATGCGGTGAATACTATAAGCACTAAACCATGGTGCAGGATTTGAGCTCAATATACATCAACATCATCATAGCAGAAATAAATACTCACCTGTGCGTCCACCGCACCATTTCATACATATGCATCATAAATCAATTCTTACCTGTGCGTCCACCGCACCAATTCATACATATGCATCATAAATCAATTCATGCATGGCATTTCAACTCACATTTCTATATACTTTTCATATCAATTCTATGCATGGTATTTCACTTCCCGTTTTTCCACATAACTCATATGCATTTCATTTTAAACATATTTTCATTTCAATTCAATTTCTGGGAAACGTCAAGTATATATATATACGGAAAACAAAACTGCCCACTCACAGAATACATCGACGTCTCGTAAGTCCCTGAGCATCCCTTGGCCATGCCCGATGCCCGCATAAACCTCACCTATACAAGAGTAACCAATTTGACGTTATTTAACGCCTAACCCAAATCTTAGTTAATAACTCCTCATATATTGCTCAAATTGGGTATATGAATATACCACCGTGACCTACACAACCTCAGGATCATCCCCATATTTTTAAAATAATTTTTGGAGTCCTCACGCGCCCCCACGCGCCTGACGTGGCACGGACCTACGCGCCCCCACGCGCGGCCACGTGTCGTGCACACTGACGGCACAGTAAACGGCAGTTAGGGAATATTCCGTTAAATCCTAGCATATTCCGTTAATAATTAACGGCGTCAGTCAACGCCGTTAGCATATTCCGTCAAAACTGACGGAATATTCCCTGTCTTCTCCGGCGATTCGCCGGTCGCCGGCGACTGTTCGCCGGTTTCTGGAAAAATTTCAAACTTGCTATTCTCCTTCGTTTTTCATCCATTTTTCACGTAGTTTATACCAAATTGAAGCCCTAAACATCTACTATCACGTTGGACTAGTTTTAGGGTCTAAAAACAACGGGATCAAACTTTCAAAAATTCAAGAAATCGGCCTACCTTCGAACTAGGTGATCCCGACGTCCAATTCATGCCAACGAAGCACTCCGAGCTTCCTTGGGACTTCCTTAAGCTCACTGTGAGCTTGGTTTCACCTAAAACAAAGTCAATTCGAAGATCATGAACAGTGTTCTTCACGGGAACTTTGAAACTAGGGTTTTCCGAAGCAAAACTTACCTGAAAATGGTACCTACGTGATCGTGAAGTCCTCAGGTTTGCAATGGTAGTCTTAACTTGGACGTTGGTATAGGTTTTAGGTGGTTTTGGTGGTTGCCCGTGCGTTCGAGAAGAAGAGAGAGAGTGAGAGTTTCTGAGGAAGAGCTGAGGAAGAGAGAGAGAGTGACTGAGGAGATGAGAGAGAGACAACAAACGGGAAATGGGGAGGGATTTAGGGTGTAGGACCCTACCTAAAGTCCAAACACAAAATTATTAGTCCAAGTTTAAGTTTGTAACCCTATATAATATCCCAGTTAACAATAGTATAGGGAAATTATGTAAGAACCAATGCCAAAGTGACGCACCTTAATCCCGTTTAAGGGCAATTTTGTCTTTTCACAATCCCGAGTATTATAAATTGGGATGGGCTGTGACAAATATGTAACCAATTATTACAACATATTTACAACTTATGCCACAAAACCCTAATTATGTCAATAAATATTATTACTCACCCTAATTATGATTAGCAATTAACCCCATATGGAAAATTTTCCTTTCTTGTATCACAAATATTAGCAACATATGAAAATTTTCCTTTCTTGTATCACGAATTTATCCATATTCATAAACAATTATGGGCACATTTTTCGTATGAAAAAAAGAAAATCCTTTGTATAATCAGTTATTTTCCATCAAATAATATTGTTTGATAAAAAAACAAACCAATTTAATATTCTTTATGTTGTAGGTAAATTATTTTACATAGATTATTACATACATTAGACATTTTTTATTTGTTATTATATATGCGTGTTAAAAATAATTTATCTATATTTATATGTAAACTAAGTAAATTAATTTTGATCAAATAGCATTTATTTTGTAGGTAAATTAAAATAGAAGTTACATTATTTTGGTCAAGTTAAATAGTGCCTAAATTATTTCGAAAAAACTATACCAAGGCATTATCGCCATTAAAATGAAACAGTAGATACATTATTTTTTTATTTGATTAAACAATAGGTAAATTATATTATAGGCACATTATGTTTGAAAAAAAAAAAAAGAAGGAAAATTGAAAGTAGTAGATATATTATTTTTAACCAAATTTCCTTTATTTGTAGGTGAATTATTTGCATGCATTATATATATATATTGGGCACATTTTATTCCTAATATATATTTGTGCAATGATTCACCTATATTATTATATAAAATATAGATAAATTTCTGTTGAATCAAATAACATTTCTTTAACTTTATAAGTAAATTATTTTGCATGTATTATTATTGGACAAATTTTGTAGTGCCTTTTCAGATTTTCATTTGGGTATGAAAATGACAAGATTAAATTAAAATTGTCAAATTTTATGCAAATTTGAAAAACAATTATGAAATCTTAAGGAAAGTATAACATTAGTGCTTTTTTTTTTCCAGAAGCATTAACATACAATTTGTTATGATATATTAATATGCAATGATTTTAAACATTAATGCATTTTTTTTTCATTAATCATTCCCTTCAAATATGCGTAGAATTTAATGTATACATTAAAACTATAATTAGGGGTGTTTTAGGCATCTAAAAAATGCAAAATGTGTAAAGGCAAATAGAATTAATGAATTTGCTTATGTGGAGCCTAGTCATTGGGTTTTATTCAGGTAAAAAGACTATGTCGGGTTTTATGTAAAGAAACTTGAGTTTCAGTGGCTAAAGTCATATTTTCAGTAATATTTATCACATACTAATACAAAGAGTCATATTTCTATATGGTATCCCCATGGTCTACCTAGCCTACCACAGACTTTCCCTTTGCTTCCCTCTGTTTCGTCTAGGCTCGCTGCACCAGTCTCCTGTAGCCCCACTGCCAGCTTGTAAGCGTGCCGACATCATATCTCAGCCCCAGGCCGTGCGTTCATCTGTTGTGCCTTTGCGCCCTGCCACACCTGATCCTGCCGACCCCACTTTGACACCCGTACTGCCCCAGCCACATCAGTCCCGTGCATTCCCTTCTTTCTATGATATAAAATTGGTTTAAATGTTAAAATGATCCATATGTTTTAGTCATTAAGTTAATTTAGTCTCTTTATTTTCATTTTGGCCGGTTCTTGTGTTTATCTTCGTTAGTCAATTAAGGACATTTGCATCTAATTTTGGTAATTTTTTTTTATAAATTATGATAAAATTATTTATTTGATTTAAAATATCTAAAAAAATGAAATAAAACTAAAACTTAAAAGAAAAATTATTCTTCTACCTCCTCCCTAACATTACCCTCTCTCTTTTCTATGTCAAAACCTTAATCATTTTTCAGATTGGAAGTTTTATCTCTTATATGTGTTATTTCTAATTGATTTGCATTTTTCTGTAAAGAGAAAGGGTAATAATATATAATATAATTGTTCTTATGAATTTTAAAAAAAAGATTGAATAAAATGTTCTTAATTGGCCAATAGAGACAAACACGAGGACTAAATTAGCCAAATTAAAAACACAGGGACTAAATTTTCCATGTGACAATAACACAGAGACCATTTTGACATTAAAGCCTATAAAATTCATATATACTTTCTACGTGTCATAATAAAGACTTATGATCGATACTTTATCTGTCACTATTAGTTATTTAAATTGATATAGAGATTTTAATTTAGTAAAACACTAGCAATTCAGCTCGCACGATGCTACGGGTTTGGAAACCGTGTTTAAAGTGCGAAATATATTAAAATATATTTACATTTATATCCAAGTCTATTTACATCCTTATGTTCTCTATTGGCACTTGTAGAATATATTACATCCTTATTTACAATAAGGTAAAAAAGATGTGTTTGTAGAATATATTACACAAAAAAAAAATCTTCGTTTTCCATGTCTCAACTTTTCGCATTGTTCTCTATTGGCACTTGTACTTAACTCAGTACTAATCGATGTAGCTAAAAGTGTAAATCATGTGCAATTCAATGATACGTACTTCATGTGCAATTCGATGATACGTACTGAATTTTGGAAGTTGATAAATAAGTTAAAATGTTAAAGTATATGCTAAATGATAATTTTGCCAACAATGAAGAATGGGGCATCGGCAATGAAGAAACATTCACTGCAAGAAGCAAAAGTGAGAAAATTAAATAAACAGCAGCATGGACGTTTTGAAACAAAGCAGGAGTAGCAACTATAAATGAAGAATGTGCAATCAACATTGAAAGTGCATTATAGGAATTTGGATCTCATAATTAAAACACACGTTCTCCCTCTCAAGAGTCAAGGCTAAGAAAGAAGCCATGTTCGAGTCAGTTCAAATTTCATTCATCACCAAACAATGTAAAAATTTTGTCAAAAATTACTGCTTTCTTACAAAATCTTCATCTAAAATGAATCTAATTTTTTATTTATATTTATTTTTATTAAAGAAATGCTAAGTGCAATAGATAACAAAGAGGTAAATCTATCTTTTTTTATATGAATAAAATAATACTACAATTTGATACTGATTAATGATAACAACTGAAGTAATATTATTATGCCTTTTTCGTGTTGTTTTTTTGATTTGGATAGTATATGTTCATATAAAAAATATAAAAAATTAAATACCCTTAAGTTGAATCTACTTGGATCTTTATCACGCTGGATGTTTCATCTATATGAAACGAAAATTTAAGGTATTGATTATACTGAAACCCAACATAAAAACATCAACAGTGGTTTGACCAAAATGCCCTCAGTTTCTTCTTTGGATAAGATACTATTTTACGTTTTCTACAGTAAAAAGTCTATTTTGCCCTTCCTAGACACGGGCCTTTCATCGTTTCTTTCTCTGCTTCGACCACTTCGTTTTTACTTAACCTTTCCACGTGTCAAACATCGACCCACCCTCTATCCGGTTTTCCTTTTGCTTCGGTCTTGCATGCCCTCCAGCTGGATCTCTAGAATTTTCCTTTGGTTTCTATCACACATCCAATCCATCTGACTCACAATTACACCCCCACTAATTCACTCAACCCTCTCTTCACTGGACTTGGATTGTCTGCCCTCTTAGTTATGGTGCCCTTCCATGCCCTCCTATTTTGTGCGGTCACGGTTAAGCCACGTCAATATTTTATATTAATTTTTTAATAAGATAATAAGATAAAAAATAATAAAAATATAAAATATTGACGTGGCTTAACCGTGACCGCACAAAATAGGAGGGCATGGAAGGGCACCACAACTAGGAGGGCAGACAATCCAAGTCCCTCTTCACTTCTCTCTACCCTACTCAGACTCCCCCAACTCCCAACACTGTCACTCTCTCTCTCATCCCTCACTACTCTCTGCCTCTCCCATCTGTACCCCCTCTGCAACTCTCCTTCTCCCTCTCGGTAAAATCGAGAACCACCACCGTAATCCCTGGAGCTTTTGCGCTGATTCCAGTTTTTTAGTGATTTCCAAGAAACACAGTCTACAATGCCTGATCCGGCCTGATTTGAAGAATATTTCTCAAGTGACTGTAATTTCATGGTAAGTTGGCTTAAAGCAGTTCCAAAATTTGGGATTGTTTGGGATATTTTTAGATTTTTCTGATTCTTGAAAAAAACCATGGTTAAGAGTAAATTAATTATATTTTCATTTTCATTTAATTCAAGTAATCGTCTTCAGTTTTTGGGTTTGAACGCTAGAACCAGTGATCTTTGAAGAAGGTTGGTTCTTGAATATTTTTATTTATATCCTTTTGGTTGTTTGAATGGACTTCCTGTAATCTAAATGAAGCTAAATTGAATATTTTTTTTTGTATAATGTATTTGCTTTGTTAAATTAGTTATTTTTGGTTGAAAATTTTTGTTTGGTTTTGTAGATCAAAGGGGTCAAGCGGTGGAGGAGTGGGTTAATAGATATGTGTTCTTCTTGATAATTGTATGTGTTTATGCCCTCATGATATTGTGAGATATCATGGGATTGTTTGTGATCTGACTAAATAGATAGTATGCTTTTCAACATTATTACATGCTTCAGTTTTTTTTGGAACTCATGGATAATTAGATTTACTATATTTGTTGATGCATTGAGTAACTTATTTGATTTTAGTTTTCTTACCCCAGTGAATATGTTATTTACTGCATTCTCCGCCTTATTTTCATTTTAAAAAAGAAATTGTTTTTTTTTATGAATTAATAATAAATAAAAAACTGAGAATAGAAATTTAGGAAAGAACAACGAGTGTAAATCTACAATCTATATATTAATTGTATGTAAAAATTGATTAAAAATACCAAATCAATAACCCACAACTAAGAATGTGAGTAAATCTTGGTATATGTGCTATACAAATGTTGTTTTATAACAACTATGTAAGTCTATTCTACTTGAGATTATAACATAAAAAACTCCACAGAATAAGACTGCAGCAGCTGCAGGTCCACCATCATTTCTGAAAAATTAGGTAAAAAATCTCTTCTCTGCAATTTTTTTTTTTTTTAACAATGAACCAATGAATGCACAAAAAGTTTAGCATGCTCTGATTTTTGTGTCTTGATAGCACAGATTTACTAAGTCAATTACCTGCTTTGCAACAGCTTCTTGATTGCCTTCTTGATTGCCAGCAGGTACGGATGTATGCATTATAATTATGTTTTTGTAGTTTAATTATCCTCTTTGAAATTTCTATCAAAACATTCATTTTTCCTGCATTTTAAAGTTGAATAGTGTAGTTTTTGGAGTGAACATAATTTCATGTACAAGTCACTTGCTTTTCATTTTTCAGTTTGTGTTCTGTTAATGTCAGATGCTTCAAGAAGCACTTCTATGTTTTTTTAAGGGAGCATTTGGACCTTGATAGAAACTTCAAACATGTTTAAAGTAAAAACATTTCTAGCAAAAGCGCTTGAAAGTTTAAGTGCTTCTTATAGAAGATCTTTCAAATGACTAATAAGCTCTTTGTTTCATTGCAATTGAAGATTTGGTTTTGGATTTCAGATCAAGCTCTCTGAGTACATTGGGAATAAGTATGCGATTCTCTTTTTTCACGCATTTGACGTCACATTTGTTTGTCATATAGGTAAGCATGTATTCGTAATCAGCATTTTTGCGTTGTACATGTTTTGTGTAAATAGTTTTTACATATATACGCACAAAGCTTATAACACATATAATCCATTATTCTAACAGTTATATACAATACTGATAATCTATTTCACATTCCCACGGCAACGTGCAAGTTATCTATATATACGAATTTGAAAAGCAAAGTCCATTATCTAAAATTTGGGACTGGTCATAAAAAAGGGTTGTTACTTTTTATAATAGGAACGTAGAGGAACAATGGAATCAACCTTCATTTTCCAACGACTGACTCCAACTTTGTTGTTTTATTCTCAATTTTAATATTCTATCTACTTGAATCCATTTTTTTAAGCCTAATGAGTTCATGCAATTATCATGTTTAAATATGCTAAATCCTTTATATTTAAAATTTTGTGTGTTGAATGTTAAGATAGAGAGACTTTTCTCTGAAACACTGTCTGTCCATTAACCACAAATATGTTCAATTATCTCATTGTTATCATCCATAATTCAAACCACACATAATATAAAATTTGACATAAACTTTACATGTTTGGTTAATAATGCCTAATGTTTTCAACTGCGTAAGTCATTTTTCTAACTTTCCATTAGTCCTTTTATTGTTCTGATCTTAAGCAAGAGGATCCTGTTAGTCCTTTTATTGTTCTGATCTTTAGCAAGAGGATCCTTTTAATAAATCCAACCGTCATTTGTTCACATTAACTTCTATTTTTCCAATTTCTAACAGATAAATGAAAACAGCTCCATATGAGAAGAAAGGAGGAACAAGGTGAAGAAACAAACTCATTTGATTAAGGAAGTTCAACTCTACTCATTGTTTCTTATTTTAGATAGGGTTGTAATTGGATTTCCACATATACAAGTAGTACGGCTTATCATGTATATTTAAAACTTGCGACATATTTTATACATTTTTAAAACCTGCAGCATCGCGCGGGCACTCTTGCTAGTTTTTAATCTAAAAGCCTAGAAATCATAAGAAAACAAATGTTGAGCTGACAGTAATCTCAGACATCAATTTCTAACAAAAATTTGACCATAAAAATGTAAAACCATCTCTCAATCAGTATTTTTCATCTTATATTCAAGTGACCTGCTGCCATGGCTATAAATTATTTAGGAGAAATCATTTTTCTACTAAAAAAAAATAGAAACGAAGAAAAGGTAGAAGAACATGAATACATGCATACCTTAATTCTAAAAACAAAGAGGGAGCCATTTTTCACCAAGCTCTTCCTGGCAGGAGGAACAACAGACTGAGAAAAACAAATCATGGATTTGCAATGTAAAACTTCATTCTTCATGTATAAATTCAGGGTGTGTGTGTAAAGCTGCTCACTTTAGATTCAATTGGGGTTTCATAAAAAATTGTTGTTAATCACATCTTATGGTGCTGAATCACGACTTTTTCCTCCCGTCTTATGGATTTATGTATTTTTCCCAGTGAATTCAAAATGAAATCAGAATAACGGATTTAGTATAAACAAATTGATGAAATTTTTATTTGGATGTCCGTGTTGGTCCTGTTTTTTATGTGCATGGTGTGCATGACTTGTGTATGGCTTGTTTGTAATATTTTGGTTCCAAGATTAACAAAATGGGTTATTTTTTTCTATTTCCCTAAAATATAATAAATGAGATTCAAAAACAACCAAAAACCCATATTTTAGAAATCAATTTCGGTAGCAACCCCTATGGTTCTTGCTAAGATACATATACTACAGAGATAAAGCCTTACCTCACCTCACCTCAAAAAGAATGGCACCATTATATTTGTAGGGTAAAGTCACCATCTTCTGGAAACTTGAAAGCGGTATAGGTTCCCGCCCCAATGAGCGCCCCAAGAAATGGTGCAGTGAGGTAGACCCATATGGCTTTGTAATTGTTTGCAGCTATGGCTGGCCCTAACGTTCTCACTGGTTCATTGAAGCTCCTATTGTTTCCCTGCACAATTGTGAAAAAGAAACAAAACGTTTCAAGAGATCATCCTAAAAGAGAATTGTGTCTGGCATCCTTTTATATATAAACTTGCTGAATTCTTGTTTCTACATAAGTTTAAGAATGCACTCTTTTTTCCTGTGAACTGTGTGATCCAAGTGTTTAACATCTGATATGGCATATAACACCTCAATTTATGTTAAAAAAAAAAACCTAAAAATTAAGCATAAAATCTTTCACTTCAAATTCCATAGTGATACAGTCCTCTTAGGGCTGTAGAGAATTGGAAAAGGTAGAACAAAATGCAAGTTTGGAATAAAGAGAAGCTTGACAGCCAACTCGATGGTAATAATTTCATTCAAATCAGACTTTTCCTCCAACATCCCAAGTACGAGTTATTTATACAATAAAAGGAACATAAACTAGTACATGAAATAAATAGAGAAACCCAATAGACATAGTAGTTTTAACATTATTAGCCTTGTTAATCTTGGAATCTGATGGGTTTTGTAACCACCCTCCTAGGACGTTCCTTGGCAATAAAATACTCATTAGATGATGCCCCTTTTGACTTTAATTCTATGTGTAACTCCTCAGATGATCCTTGATCACATAAAAATCAAACCTCTGAAACAAAATACCCTAGAAAATCAATGACACGATCCCGCGGGAGTTTATTTTGTGCAACAAAAACGAAGGATTTGAGAGAAAACAGGACGCGACGAAGACAGAGAAAAACGAAATGAAGGAAGCAGAAAAACGGGAAGCCAAAGGTAAAGCAAAACAAATGAGTTGAACCAGAGAAACGAAGGATGAAAGACATGTGGCTATCATGGGCAAAACAAACATTCCACTGCACAAAAGAGAACATAAAATGGTAATGCCAGAAGAAGCGGAGGGCATTTCCGCCCTTTCACTGTTCATTAACAGTGAAAAACAGTGCCGGGGAACTGGGTTTTAGTATATGTATAATTTGAAGTTAGATTTTCATTAAAAATGTTTTTAGCTTCATTTTATGGAGTAGATGTAACACACGTTGAGATGCTGTCCTTTTCAATTATAGCATGGATCACACAAGGAGGGAGATCGGGGGAGGGGAGGGGAGGGGGGCCGAGGGAGATCACATTTGAAGCTAGTTTTCATTAGAAACGTTTTTAGCTATGTTTTGTGGAGCAGATGTAACACGCGTTGAGATGATGTCCCTTTCAACTATAACATAGATCACATAGAGAGAGAGAGAGAGGGAGAAATATATATAGATGTTAATTCAGTAGCACATTTGAAGCTAGTTTTTCATTAAAAACGGTTTTAACTATGTTTTGTGGAGCAAATGTAACACGCGTTGAGATGTTGTCCTTTTCCACTATAGCATGGATCACACAGGGAGGGAGAGGGGGGGGGTTAGAGATATATAGGGATTAATTCAATAAAACGTTTGAAGCTAGTTTTTCATTAAAAACCTTTTCAACTATGTTTTGTGGAGCAGATGTAACACGTGTTGAGATGCTGTCTCTTTCAACTATAGCATGGATCACACAAAGAGAAAGGGAGAGAGACATAGAAATTTTAATTTTGTATCACGTTTGAGGCTAGTTTTTCATTAAAAACGTTTTTAGCTATGTTTTGTGGAGTAAATGTAACACGTGTTGAGATGTTGTCCCTTTCAACTATAACGTGGACACATAGGGAGGGAGAAGTGGGGTTGGGGGGGGGGGGGAGACATAGAGATTTTAATTCAGTAAAATGTTTGAAGCTAGTTTTTCATTAAAAACCTTTTCAGCTATTTTTGTGGAGCCGATGTAACACTCATTGAGATGCTGTCTTTTTCAACTATAACATGGATCACCCTAAACCTTGTTTGTCGATCGCGTGCCCATATAATTAAGCCTACTAAAAATCATGGTCTTTGCTATAAGCCGATAAATAATGTGGTCTCCGAAGGCCCTGTAGTGAAACAAGGAGCAGCAAGTTCTCTGAAGTTAGTTTCGAAAGACGGTGTTTCTTCTTGTTGAAATTATATATATATATATATGTGTGTGTGTGTGCGCCCGCGCGCGCGCGTGCGTGTGTATGTCTATGTAGATGTATATAAATGCTTGAATAAAGTGATTTGGATTGTCAGTTTGTTCTCTACATATACTGTCTATAAAAAGGGGAGATGTTTAATAGTCTGAGTTTTTCTTCTAGAGCATTTGATGAGCAGAATATCCCATTGCATTGAGAAAATGACCGGATGCCAAAGGCACACTTGGTTGAATAGAATAGTGTTTCAGTCATCGTTAGTAACATTTCCATTAACCCTCTTATTGCAGAGAAAAATCAAATCTAAGCTTGTTTCGCAGACAATAATTTTCAATCAAATTATACGACATCAAAGGAGTTTTGTTGCTGGACGTTCGTGCTTTACAACCATGTGTTCAGATTTTATAACAAAGTGACAAATTAAAAGAAATCACGGGCAATCAAGCAAAAAGACGCTACGCGAGGAATGAGAAGCATGGGCAGCCTGGCGGCATTTGCAGCCCGACCGTAATACATACAATCCAAACTACTTTATTTTGTTCATTTGTTGACAGTATGAATGGAATGCATACAATCCAAATTACTTTATTGAAACACAACTGCCAGTATATATAGGAAGCAGGCACTGGCTTGGAAACAATTTCAAAGGACTAGCTTCTTATTTTACTACATTTCTTGGGATGGGTATTCATGTTTTAACTAACAGAAGGGGAGAAATCCAAAGTTACAGGCTCATATATGCATCAATAAGGCCATCTCTAACCGAAGGGTCCAGAGGGCCAGAGGGCTGAAAATAGCCCTAAAACCGTCTCCAACCGAGGGCTAGGCCAGAGGGCTCTGGAATCTGGGATGGCCCCACGGGATCAGAGAGGGCTGGAGGGCTGGAGGGCTGGCTGCTTTCGGCCAGCCAGCCAGCCCCGGGCTGGCTATTTTTTTTTTATAGTTTTGTTATTCCTGTCGGTTATAATCGACATGAATACATACTATTATTTAATATACTAAATAATGGTGTATTCCTGTCGGTTATAACCGACATGATTGTTTAAAAAAAAATTCAAATGAAACGGCTACTAGCCGTTGCATTTGATTTAATTTTTTTTTTACATTATTATTATTATTTTTTATTTACAAAATTTTTCCTATAACTTCTATTTCACAAAATTTGTTTCATATTTTTTTTAAATTCCATTTTTTTCCTATAACTTCTATTTCACAAAATTTGTTTCATATTTTTTTTTCCTATAACTTCTATTTCACAAAATTTATTTCATATATATTTTTTTAAATTCCATTTTTTCCTATAACTTCTATTTCACAAAATTTACTTCATATTGTTTTTTAAATTCCATTTTTTTCCTATAACTTCTATTTCACAAAATTTGTTTCATATTTTTTTTAAATTCTATTTTTTTCCTATAACTTCCTAAGCCATTATACAACATTAAATTAAATTAAGTAACATGAAACAACATTAAACAATATGAAACAACATTAAATAAAATTAACCAACATAAAAATTATACAACATGAAACTTAAACAACATTTTAGTTGTAGTTTTTAAATAATATGAAACAACATTAAGGATATGGAATCAGGGTCGGCCCTGAGAAAATGGGGGCCCTAGGCGAGTTTTCGAGTGGGGGCCCTAAAGTTCTTTGACACCCAATTCATTGTACATTTATATGTATAAGAAAATGTTTTGCTAAATACATGAAAAAATTCATTTCTACATACAAAATTATTAGAATTCATATCCAAAGAAGAAATATATGCAAACATTACTTAAATATTACTCATCTCACATTTTTAGACGTAAATGTATTAATTCAGTTTACATAACTAAAATTCAATATTCAGTAAACAACAAATTGACAAAGAAACAAACTAAAATTCAAATTTTATCTACTACCCAACACAAAACGAGGCGCATAAAAAATAAAGTAAAATTCAACATCGAAACTTCAAATTATCTTGAACCAAAACTAGTTAGGAAGCAAAAGTAACCAACCTTGTTAAGTACACCCATAATCCATTTATCTTCTTGAAGGGATTTAACCACTTTATTAAGTGCATCCACAAGTTTGAATACTCTAATTTCGCATAAACAATATGCATTAAAATAAATAAATCATAAACCCTAGAATCGAAAATCCTAATTATATTTACAAACACAACACTCACAAATTAAATTATAGAAAAAGAAGCAGAAGAGAAGAGAAGCATTGATCGGGTACCTGACCTCTGTAAGTGGAGTGGGAAATAACCGATTCGCAAGCACATACTTGCTACCAGTATGTTGTGCGTTAAATTCCCCAAAAAAAAAAGTTGAATTGGTGCTGAAGTTTCACCCCACCAAGGACACTTTGTACGCCAAGTTTCAAGACAATTATGTGATTTTATATTTACATATTTTATTAAATTCAAACTCTAAAAATATATATATATATACACACATATTTAAAAAGAAATATTTTTGGGGCGGCCCCCCACCCAAAACGCTGCACTGTAAGTTCCAAAAAAATATTTATAATTTCATATTTAGATATTTTACTCAAACTACAAAATTATATATATAAATATATATAGAAAAGTATGATTGGCACTCTAAAATTCTCATTCTACATTCCAAACTTTCTATATTTAGAAAGAAAAATACACTTGTGAAGAGTGTAGGATGAAAAAAATTGGGGGCCCCCTCTGAAGTGGGGGCCCTAGGTGGTCGCCTACTCGGGCTACCCTCAGGGCAGGCCTTGTATGGAATAGCAATAGCTTTAAGAGGCTATTTTATATGTACGACTGCACCAGTGCATTCAATCATGTCTAAATCTTCTCTTCTTGCACCATTAGCAAGTTCCCAATCAAACTTGTACAAAACTATGAACAAGTAGAGGAAAATTTTCATAGCCCGTCCCGAAAGATTTTCTCTGATGGTGTGAAATGTCTAATTTACCCTTAAACGTTTGTGGTGTTGTGTGGTTTAAGTTGTGTTATGGACCAATTATTTTCTTTCCTAAGTTTTTGGACCCAACTAGAACTAAAAATTTTCCTAGTTTTGGTTGGTGACAAGCTGGACCACACATTCACACACACACCCTTACCCGTTGACTCTCTCTCTCTCATCCCCCTCTCGGTTTTTCTCCATTTTCCGTACAATACGTACGGACAAACCTCAAACCAAGCAATTTCTTCATGAATCGAGGTTTTTGAAGTCATCTTCGTGTTACTTGTGAGCTCAGGAACACATTTATACCGTTTTTAGAACGTGAATACCTCATTTTCCCGATAACCCAGTTTTGGGTTACTGTTCATACACTCATGATTTCGAAGTTTTTAGGAGATTTTAAGATGCTAGGGAGCCTTAAAACATCTTCACGAAGCTCGGGGAGTAATTTTGAAGTGAATTGGACGTCGAGAAGTTGAGTTTGACAAGTTTCAAGTTTGGCCGGAATATCGAGGTTTCTCCGACGAAATCCCATGGACTTCAAGGCTTGAAAGTGGTAAGGCTTTGTTCTTCTAGTCCTAATCTTCATTTTGGTACTAATTTCATGAGTTTTGGTGGAAAAATGAGCGATATATTGAAGTTTTAAAATTTCCCAGTTTCCAGCGATCACAAAAGTGACTGGCGCCGGACTCCAGTGAACCAAGGAAGAAGGAGGAGAATATTCTGTCAAAGTTGAAGGAATATTCTAACGCCGTCAGGTATGATTAACATCATATTCTGATTTTTGACGAAATATTCTCTAATGCCGTTAGGGAATTTGTTTGGTGTGCCAGGTACGTGCATGCACGTGGATTGCGCGTCTGGACGTGCCTTGGCCTGTGTGTAAGGGCGCGTGGGGTCATGAAATTTTTTTCTAAAAATTTAGGGACATTCCTAAGGTTGAGTAGATCATGGTGGTATATTAAAATACTCCATTTAAGCAATGTATGAGAAGTTATTTCTTAGTTTTGTGTATGTGCTTTAAATAACGTTTATTCAGTTATTTCGCATATAGGTGAGACCTATCTTGAGGACGAGCGCCATCAATCGAGGCTCGGGGGCTACGACCCTTCGACATATCAGTGAGTGGGCTTTTGGTTTTCTGTATATACCTATATACTTGATTTTTCCCAGAAAATGAATTTGAATGAAATTACGTTTTGAAATGCCATGCAAAGTATCTGTCTATTTTATTATACATTAGTAGTTGCATATATTTATGATTGGTGCTGCAGATGCATAGATAAGTGCTAGGTAAGTTTATAAATTAAAGGTATGAGATTGTTTCAGTTATGCAATATTTGATGTGATGTGTGGAGAGCTCATAAACCTTCACCTCGGTGTTAGTGCTCCCGTCCAGAGTAAGGGCACAGTCCTTCACGTGATGTTCACCTCCCGCACCACATGCTCACATTGGATCCAAGTTAGGTGCACAGGCTTGTCGTACAGACCACTGTAGGTGGTTCCGACTCGTAGGTGACCCGCGATTATTCGCACAACCTTCACGTGATCGTAGCACTAGAGCATATTTATTTTACACCTAGTCTTGTCATACATACCACTTTAGGTGGTTCCGACTCGTGTGCAGGATTTGATTTGATATGATTGAGATTGGTTATGAGCTATAGATTCAGCCGTGTTGGTCATGTAGGTAGATTCGGCTGATATGATATATGGCATTGATGCATTTTAACTGGATTACTTATAACATTTCATTGAGATACTTTGGCATGGTATATTTCTATGGATTTTCATCCTGAGCATGAATTATGATATAGTATATATTATATTTTTCTGGGAAAATTATACAGGTTTTACAGCGAGGGGTTAGAACTTTTGAGAAATGAAATGATTTTGAAAAGCTTTGTTTTTGTCCACTCACACTTTCTGTTTTGCGCCCCTCCAGGTTTTAGGTAGAAGCGCTTTGGTGGATCACAAGGAAGTTGACGGAAGTTCTGACAAAACATCATAAATGTAGGATTCCTCGTGGGTGTTGTATAATTAGCACTTTCCCTGCTTGACTGCATCTAGAATATTTATACTTTGTTTATGTATTTCACATTTAATCTCGCACTAACACTTTATCTTAGTTAGTTCTGCTAGTAGTTTGGTTTTTATTCCTTCGCATTTTCCCTTATATCTTTATTGCTTCCGCACTGTGCACATAGTTACGTCACTCCCAATCGCCAGCATGCCTCGATCTAGGTCGGGGTGTGTCAAAAATACATTTGCACATATTAATTAGAAATAGGGGCAAAAGTTGAGGATTTCCTCACCTAATAATTAGGAGTGGGCGGATATTGAAATTGCACCTAAAAAGAGCGTTGCTATTAATAAATAGGGGCAAATAAGCATTTATTTTTGCCCATAATAGTTTTGTTGCCACGTAGGCAAGTTTGACATGCAAACAATATTAGGTACGGATGTTTAAAGTATTAGGGGTGATTATTAAGGCCCCTACTTTATTATATATTTATTATTATTGCATTTTGGGAATTATATTAATTAAAAACGTTTTTTAGGGTCAAATATGTTTACGATTATTTTTATTTTCCCCCACCACCCTAGATGAAAAAATAAATTGTCAATAAAAAAATTAATATTAGAATGATTCATACTTAATTGATTATATACAAATGGTACAAGTATCATGAAGAGGTTTAAGCCTATTAGATATAAATGGTAGTCTAAACAAAATTTATATGTCTAATCAATCTTCTGCATCTCAAACACCGAAATGATGAAAAGTTAAAAGCATGTGTCTTCCATGATCCATCCTGTAGATACACCATAGAAGGTAAAGCAAATTAGAGTAAAACTATTTTTAGAAAAAATAAGAACCAAAACAATCAAATTATGTAGAACTCACAACCATGAAAAGAAATGAAAAAATTTATTTATACCATACTTAGTGCCTCCGTATTTAGATCTCATACAAATACTCGGGGACTTAAATGTAATTATGTAATAAAGGAAGGGGAAAACATGTAATAAGTGAGGAGCCCTTATTCTATAAAAGGACTCATCACCCTCACAATAGTGGGAGACCAATTCCTAGGCCCTCTCACCCCCTCTCAAAGCCTCACTCTCATTACAGAGCTCTCTCTCCCTCAGAAATACAATAATCAGTGTGGACGTAGCCCAAACATTGGGGTGAACCACGATACATCTTGTGTTATTTACTTTCTTGCAGATTTACGGTCGGATTTACATTGTTCCAAGACCTCCGGTTTTGTGCATCAACAAAATTAAAATAATCAAATTATGTACCTACCGTTCAAAAAACATCAAGAAAACAAAACCTGCAAAACAAACAAAAAATCAAACCTAAATTAAGCCAATAGGGGTTTATGATGTAATTTATCATTTTGATAACACACCTAATATTATACAAAAATAAAATGAAAAAAAAATATGTATGAAGAATAGTGTTCTAAAAATGGGCCTAGGTGTTGGACGGCAACTAACCGCCGCACTTAACTCCTAATCGGCTACAAAATCGGAGAGCACATTAGGCGGGCGCTGGACGGGATTAGGCGGGACTAGGCGGGTACTAATCGGGCTTATATGAAGACGCTGGAATTTGCAATTTTTTTTGTTGCAGAGTCAGCTACGCGAAGAAAAAGACTTTGTTCCCTAACCTGACTTTGCACGATTCAATTAAGATGGTCACACCATCTTTTTTTCTATAGCTGCAGCCTGCACGTTTTCTTTGAACTAGTCCCCACCATTTTTTTACTACTTTTTATACCCTTTTCTTTTTCCACTCTTAACCCCATTATTACTTTTCATTCTTTTTTTTTTTTTTTTAAGATCATACCATATGTATTTTTATTATGTACCTAAAATGCTAAAGCACTCCCTTAAAAAAAAACACATATTATTTAATGTTTAAATTTGATTATCTTATAATTCCAAATGAAATTATGTGTATTTTAGATATGAACAAACACTTATTTATACGATATATAATAAATTTACTTAAATCCAGCTAGTCCGCTTAGGCCCTGCCTACCCGTCTAGGCACTAGACCTCAGCCCACCGCCCAACTAGCGCCTAGCATCTTTTAGAACCTTGATGAAGAACACACCTAACAAAATTTCACTTCCAAATTTTCACACCCCGCCGTCAAATTTACCTGCAAAACAACAGTTTGAGAGAAAAAAAACTTCAATCAAACTAAATAAGTTAAGTTTTTTTCTCTACTACAAACCTTTTTAAATCTCTCTTTCGCCATATTAGACTCATCAAAGGGAATATTGAAAGGTAGAAAATTAAGAAAAAATAGAAATGAAGAGAAAACAATATCAGATCTAGACCAAAAGGTGAAGAAGGAGGATAAAAATATGAAGGAACAAGAAAAATGGAGATGAGAAGAAGACTATGAAGGAACAAGAAAAATGGAAATGAGAAGAAGAATACGAAGAAACAAGAAAAATGGAATGAGGTATGAAGAATCAATAAGAAAATGGAGATGGGGAGTGTGTAAATTGAGACGATGAGTTTGTGCCGTGAAAGAAGATCAAGAGAGAAATATGGGGAATGTGCGTGTTGGTTATCCTAGAATTAAGGTTTTGATATATGTCTTATTTATTTGATTAATAATTAAGAAAAAAATATATAAGGAGATAAATGCTTCTAATGTAAATTATTAAATTAAAAAATCAATTAAGTTATATATATATATATATATATATATATATATATATATATATATTAGAGGCTCATATATCCGCCACTAATAACTAAATTTTGTAGATGTGATTTTTTTTTGCCCCTAAAAGTAGTAACACTAGTAGGGGCATTTATTGTTTCAACTCTATTACAATTAATAGAGACAAATTTATATTTCTGCCCCTAATAAAAATTAATAAGGGCAAATCTGTATATCCGCCTCTAATCCACCACCCCTAATAATTACTATTCTTGTAGTACTAAATTTCCAAAGGAATAGCCACGATGGCAAGCTGAGTTCCTGGGCAGCCTCGTCTACCGGCTACAAATGGAAGGAATTGGAAGTAACATAATCTATGACACTATTCAGGAATATTTCGGGCTAGTAACCCTCAGGTTGGTTGTATATACTGGGATCTCTTTCAATTTTCCATGCACCACACTTGTGTGTTGGCCTTAATATTGTAACAATATATTTTAACATCTTGGGTCCACATCCTTGGCAATAGTAATGCAATTGGAGGATGTAAACGAAGAGCCTCCAAGTTGTGCATTCCAACTAATTAATCATCTTCTGTTATGTTTGTTTTGTAGCCGGTTGTTGCCCTTGTTGAGAGTGAATCACACATTGATGAGAGAATGAACTTTGTATGTGCTTATAAGTAAGTTGGGCTACTCACTGGTTTTATAGTGGATTCTCAAAATAATAATACCCAAGATTCAAGTTATAACTGGCAAGGCCGTCCGCCACAACGTTCTTCTCCCAGTAGACATGAATCAACTCGCAACACGTATGGGTACCATAAAATGTCAAGGTTGTTCAATGATGTTGGCAAGATACACGAGAATTTTTTTTGTGTACCTCTAAAGTATCATAATATAAATGATTGGAATTTTTTATTTTTTTTTCAGGTATCCAATAACTTGTATTATGACAATTGATGTATCTAACTGTGTTCCTTGTACACTGAAAAACCTCTTCAAGCAAACGGTTCTATATTTTTAGTCTTATCTGGTCTCTTACACGAGTTGTCAAATATTGATATAATTTTGAAACCTCTAAAAATACAATGTGCCAAAATTAAACCCAACAGCCCATTTTGAAATGACCTTCAAATTCACAACAGTTTTGTATAAAAATTTACTAAACACTCAAACATTGTTTTATTGTTAAAAACACTTTTACAACAAAAGTTTACCAAATACTCAACAACTTTATTTTACAGCACTATTTATTCTCATAGCACAACAGAAGTAGTTTTTTTTTTTTTTTTTAAAATACAGCAATACCAAACTAGCCATAAGGCTATACTCTTAGAATCACCTTATTTAAGCCCTTATCTCTCAAAGGCTCCCAAAGATAAGTACAAAAGTCATCTATTCAACAAGACATCATAAAACATCGATATTCTAACAACAACACCACCACATCATAGTAGTGGCACTGAATCGATACAAATTGAAGCAACACTATCTTTCGTCACCTTCCCCACATGTGTGAATCCATCTTCCTCCTTGTAAAGAAGATCAGTTACTCTTGTTAAATTGAGAACGCGCATAAGAACATGCATTGACACAGAAGTTGGTCTAAAGAACTCCACGTTTATATCCTTCCACAAATCCATAATTTGTTTCTTAAAAACATCAACTGTCTCTTGCTCTGACACCCCATATTGCTTCATGTAGCAATCAACACTAGAAGCAGCATGCCCTCTCTCTTTCTCAAACTGCAAAAGTTAAATCCAAAATTAATATGTCTTAGGATCTTGTTGTATTGAAATAATCACACAAGAAGTTGATACAATGATACATACGTTTGTCGAAACAATGTCATTCATGAGCCTAAAAATGGTATTTGCAGCTCTAACAATTTTGGGGTCAGTGAACAACCACTCAAATGCTTCCTTTGTCACAACATCTCCCATGCCAAGTAAAGATATGGTTGTAAGAAAGGTGTAACTAATCGAAACTGTTGCAACGCGCATATACTCCTCCATACTTGGAACTCGTCCCTCGTGCAACCATCGGGCCTCATTAAAATAAGATCGAGCTTGATCTTTCATCTGACGAGCCAAGGCTATATACGTTAATTTACCAGGAAGAAAAAAAGTTTAAAAGGAAAGTTCTGCATATGTTAAGGTACTACATACAGCTTGTATTGCATATGGAACTCGGTATGATCTTCCTTCCTTCGCCATCTCTGCCTCAATATCATTGTAGAGATTTAAAAGTGCATGATAAAATGTTTGCATATATTCCGGGAGTTCATCAATGTAATTGACATCCCACCTGAAGCGCTAGCATAATCATCATCGTAATCATTGGAATAAAGTAGCAGTTTTTAATTATTTTTAACAAATAGTTATTATTTAAATATCTCAAACCTGTCAATCGCTTCAGTAAAGACTACGAGCTCTTCAAATGTACCAAATGCATCGTAGATATCATCCAATGTTGTCAGCAAGACACTTACTTTTGTCATAATTTTTCTCCCAACAGAGTACTGGGGTTCAAAATACACTCCGACGATCCAAAAGTACAACTCTACAATCCTATCTCTTGCAAATGGCAGCTTCCTTTCAAAGTCTAGTGCTCTCCACCACCTAAACATATTACTTACCTATTAATTACTTCGAATTCGAAAGTTATATATATTTGGTGCCATCTTGCAAACTAATAAGATCATCTTAATTACCTAGTAATCTCATGGAGCTCCCTTTTGTGCAAAAGCTGAACAAGATTGAAGTCTAACTTTGGAAGTTTCAGAAGAGTGACATTATGTGAAGCTTCTTCTTGGTAGATTGAAATATAACGTCGCGCAGATAATCTCTCTAGACTTTTTCGCAGGGGTCTCTCTAGGGCTTGAGTTATTTGTGTAGCTAGTGGATTGCTTACACGGGTTGCTGCTGACTCAAGGTGAGTGGTGGTGAATACAAGAGCCTCTTCTAATATGTCTTCTCCATGTTGGATATATGTCAACAATCTGTGATAATTTATATATGCTAATAATAATAAATGCAATAGGAATTAATAGAATATAAACTAGAATACGAATTATAAAAACAGACAACTTGAAGATCGAGACTTGCATACCGCAATGTCCTTGAAACAGAAATTTTGTCCCTACTCTGTGCTTGTAGTTCTACGGACGTCTGCTTCACCAGGATTCAACGATCAAGTTAAAATTCCAGCACCGGAAAATTTAACTTTTGGCGAATTTAGTGTGGTTCTCTCAGTAAGAAGGTTTAGGAATGTAGAGGATGAAGTTGATTATTTTCTGTATTCTAAATGCCATGCAGACGGATGTATATATAGCAGATGGATGCCTGTTTGCAACATGTATGAGAATGGGGTGTGACTGTTGGGAGACGTCTCTTCAGAGGGGTGCTTTGCTCTGTGTTCAGAAAGAACTCTTAGACTTCATTTGAAATGATGAGTCTTTTCATAAAAAATAAATAATTAATTAAATTCGAATTTAATTAAAATTAATTAATTAAATCCAAAAAATAATTAATTAAATAATTTAATTATTGGAGCCCAAGAGCCCCAAGGCCCATCTTTTGATAATTAATTATATATTAATTATATACTATTTATAATTAATTATATATTAATTACCAATTAATTAATACACCCCAAAGCCCAACCCCAAGGGTGAGCCCAATTTTAGTCTCCAGGCCTATTACTTCAATCACTTTCTATAAATGATAAAGCCTTATAAAGTGATAAAAACTTTTGGGAATGGCCAATGTGGGACAAAAAAATTTCTACTCAAACTACTCAAATTTCCAACAATACCCCATATTTGAGTTGAAATTTCATTCAAACTCCAACAATTACCCCACATTTGAATGCAAATGTAAATACAAATGGATGACTAGGCTGCCTAAAACTGAGAGAGAATAGGCATGATATGCATCGGGTGAAGTGTCTGTTGGACTTGAACTTACCCTAGTGAAAACATATCGGGTTTACTTGGTGACGCAGTGGATGTGGAAGATCTTGAACTGTTCACCGCAGTAGTAAACCGAGACAATATGCTACACACATATCATGTCTGCCACATGTCAATTCATACGGTTGTGTTCATTTTGGCCCTGAACAAATCCGGATTTCGTAGGAGCTTTAGAGAATTTAGCCATGTCAATTCTCATAAATATGGCCCCATTTACTCCTATATAGGTGACATTAGTTAAGAATAGTCTGCCATATTCCTCTTGATAACAAGATATTAATGTCATTAAATGTATAAAACATAACCCCTTAAACGTCAACAGACAACACACATTTTATCATAAGAATGGGTAAGTTGTGTGTTCAACTTTTGAATCAAACTCAACCAGTTTGCCTATTGAACCTAGACCATGGGATCTCCAATCAACTAGGTTAGGTTTCCGCCCAGTTCGATTCATTGAATTGGCTTAAGACCCATTCCCCTCGATGTAAATAATATTTGCTCTCTTGGTAGGCCTTTTGTCAATAGATCAGCTATATTTTCCTTTGACTTTACATAATCAATGGATATTATTCCATTGGAGAGCAACTTCTTAAGAGTATTATGTCGACGCCTGATGTGACGTGACTTCCCATTGTATACATGACTTTTGGCCCGTGATTGCGCGGCCATACTATCACAATGTATACATATAGCCGTTACCGGCTTTGGCCACATTGGAATATCCTCCAGAAATTTTTTGAGCCATTCGGCTTCTTCGCCAGCCAAGTCTAAAGTTATAAACTCGGACTCCATGGTGGACCGAGCTATACATTTCTGTTTAGAGGATTTCCGAGATATTGCTGCACCTCCCAAGGTAAAGACATATCCACTTGTCGACTTGGATTCTGTAGTGTCCGAAATCCAATTGGCATCACTGAAGCCTTCTACAACAGGTGGATATTTTATATAGTGCAATCCGTAGTCAAGTGTATTTTTCAAATATCTTAACACTCGTACTAAAGCATCCCAATGCTCTTGTGCCGGATTACTTGTATATCTACTAAACCTACTTACTGCATAAGCTAAGTCGGGCCTAGTTGAATTCATCAAGTACATTAGACTTCCAATTACTTGAGAATATTCAAGTTGAGATATGGCATCGCCTTTATTTTTCTTCAACTTGCATCCAGCATCAAAAGGAGTTGCAGCAGGTTTGCAGTCAAATTGACCAAACCTGCGTAATATTTTTTCTGCATAATGGGATTGTGTAAGGACATATCCTTCACTATTTCTCTTAATTTGAATTCCTAAAATGACATCGGCTTGACCTAAGTCTTTCATGTCAAAACTTGAATTCAACATTTTCTTTGTTTTGTTTATTACATCTTTATTGCTTCCCATTATTAGCATATCATCCACATACAAGCAAATAATAACACAAGTTTTATCATTACTCTTAATGTAGACACATTTATCAGATTCATTTATTTTGAACCCATGTGTCAACAAAGTATGATCAAATTTCTCGTGCCATTGTTTTGGTGCTTGTCTAAGTCCATATAATGACTTAACTAATTTGCACACTTTGCTTTCTTGTCCTTTAAGCACAAACCCTTCAGGTTGTTCCATGTATATTTCTTCATCTAGTTCTCCATTTAAAAATGTTGTTTTTACATCAATTTGATGGATATCAAAGTTGTATACAGCCGCAATCGCTATTAACGTCCTAATTGACGTTATGCGAGAAACTGGAGAATAGGTGTCGAAATAATCCAACCTTTCTTTTTGGCGATAACCTTTGGCTACCAAACGTTCCTTGAACTTGTCAATGGTTCCATTCGCCTTATGTTTCTTCTTGAAAATCCATTTATGGCCAATTGGTTTACTACCGGAAGGTAAATCAGCCAATTCCCATGTGTTATTTTCCATAATGGATTCCATTTCACTTTTAATTGCTTCCTTCCATAAAGGAGCCTCAGAAGAAGACATTGCTTCTTTAAAAGTGCTAGGTTCATTCTCCAACAAGAAAGTAATGAAATCTGGTCCAAAGTTTTTAGAAACTTTGATTCTTTTTCCTGTTCTTGGTTCCACATCATTTCCTGGGACACCAGAAGAAGAGGCTTCATCATGATTATGATCATGAACCCTCTTTGTATTAGAACCAGATTCCTTTTCTTTGTAAGGAAATATATCCTCAAAGAATTCCGCATCCGCTGATTCTAATATAGTGTTGACATGTATGTCAGAAATCGAAGATTTTACAACAAGGAACCTATAAGCAGCACTATTATTTGCATATCCAATGAATACACAATCAATAGTTTTAGGTCCTAGTTTCGTTCTTTTTGGTAACGGAACTTGCACCTTTGCTAAGCAACCCCACACTTTGAGGGTTTTATAAGTGGGTCTATGTCTTTTCCATAGTTCATAAGGTGACTCATCAATCTTCTTTAGAGGAACCTTATTCAATATGGTATTTGCAGTAAGTAAAGCTTCACCCCACAAACTGTGTGGAAGCCCTGAACTATTTAACATGGAATTAATCATATCTTTGAATGTTCTATTTTTTCTTTCGACAACACCATTTTGTTGTGGTGTGTATGGAGCCGTTGTTTGATGTATAATTCCATGTTGTGCACAAAAATCTGAGAAGGCAGTAGACTCATACTCTCCTCCTCTATCAGATCTGAGTGCTTTGATTTTCCTCCCAATTTGATTTTCAACTTCGGCTTTATATGTTTTAAACATATTCAAAGCTTCGTCCTTGCTATGAATCAAATAAACATAGCAATACTTACTGCAATCATCAATAAAAGTGACATAATAATTTTTTCCTCCACGAGTTGGTGTGGATTTAAAGTCACAAAGATCACTATGAATTAATCCAAGTAATTCATTTGATCTTTCCAGAATTGACTTTCTCGTTTGCTTATCAAATTTCGATTCAGTACATGTTTCACACTTATGATTAAAATCAATTTCGAATTTAGGTAATAAGTCTAATTTAACCATTCTATGCATGGAACGAAAATTAACATGTCCTAATCTAGCATGCCAAATATTAGAAGACTCAACAATATAAGTAGAAGTATTTATTTTATTAGCATCATCAATGGCAATTACATTGAGTTTCACGAGGCCATCAGCCACATAACCCTTTCCAACAAACATCCCACCCTTGGTAAGTACAAATTTGTTGGATTCCATTACAAGTTTAAAGCCCTTAGCAATTAGAATTGGTCCAGAAACCAAGTTCCTCCTCATTTCAGGAACATGCAGCATATTCAGCAAGGTCAAACTTTTCCCAGATGTGAATTTGAGTACCACTTTGCCATATCCCTCCATAGCAGATGAGGTAGAATTGCCCATATACAGCTTTTCTCCAAGGGCAGTAGGGTGATATTCTGTGAATAGATTTCTGTCAGCGCAGATATGCTTTGTAGCACCAGTATCCATCGACCATTCACTCACATTCGAGACCATGTTAACCTCGGACACAACAACAGCCAATTCTTCATCGGTGGTTGCCATGTTAGCATGGTTGTTGTTGTTTCCGTGGCCATGATTTCCATCCTTGCGATGATAACAATCTTGTGCCTTGTGACCAGATTTGCCACACACATAGCAGACGCCCTTAATCTTCTTCAGATTCTTGCCTTTAGGAGCAAGGGCAGATTGCACAAACTGCTTGGTTTTCATAGCAGGAGCCTTATTCTTTTTCGGCTAAGCCTTGGAGTTTCCTCCCTCAACATAATTCGCATTGGCTTCAATGACTGCAAACCCTCCAGAACGGTCTGCCTTTCCGTGGTTTTCTTCCACACGTAGCCTCAGGATCAAATCCTCCATATTCATCTCACGACGCTTGTGCTTGAGATAAATTTTGAAGTCATTCCACGAAGTTGGCAATTTTTCAATTATCGCCCCAACTTGGAAATGCTCATTGATCTCGCATCCCTCAGAGTGCAGTTCATAGATCAATTTCTGGATTTCTTCGACCTGAGAAACAACAGATTTGGAATCCACCATTGTATATTTGAGAAACTTACCGATAACAAATTTCTTTGAACCGGCATCATCAATCTTATACTTTTTCTCTAGGGATTCCCACAACTCCTTCGCTGTCTTGCACAGAGAATAAATGTCGTAGAGATTGTCATCCAAACTATTCAGGATATAGTTTCGGCAACAAAACTCAGAATGATTCCAAACTTCAATTGCCATGACAGTCTCTTTCGTCATTGGATTCTCATTAAACTTCGGAGCTTCTTCCTTGACAACATGAGCGAGATTCATTGTTGTCAGGAAGAACAACATTTTCTGTTGCCATCTCTTGAAGTCCAATCCTTTGAACTTCTCAGGCTTTTCAGAGTATTTTGGCACAACGCCATTCACATTTACAGATTGTTGATCCATAAGTTTCTCTTCAGAGGGGTGCTTTGCTCTGTGTTAAGAAAGAATTCTCAGATTTCATCTGAAAGGATGAGTCTTTTCATAAAAAATAAATAAATAATTAAATTCGAATTTAATTAAAATTAATTAATTAAATCCGAAAAATAATTAATTAAATAATTTAATTATTGGAGCCCAAGAGCCCCAAGACCCATCTTTTGATAATTAATTATATATTAATTATATATTATTTATAATTAATTATATATTAATTACCAATTAATTAATACATCCCAAAGCCCAACCCCAAGGGTGAGCCCAATTTTAGTCTCCAGGTCTATTACTCCAATCACTTCCTATAAAGGACAAAGCCTTATAAAGTGATAAAAACTTTTGGGAATGGCCAATGTGGGACAAAGAAATTTCTACTCAAACTACTCAAATTTCCAACACTCCATGCGCCCTCAGATGTGTTGCTTCATAAAAGCTTAGCATACCAGACACGTCATCAATCAAGCTTTCCTTGAAGCTACTACTTTTGTCTTTGAAATTGGTGAATATGGCTGCATGATTTTCAGAAAATAGGGACACAAGAATTGAGAAAGTTTTAATAGTAACTTAAAATCAAATAATTAATTAAGTTAATTTGTTTACACCTATCACATGGAACATTATACCCCTGTTGTCTTAGCAGCCGGAAACCAAGAGCAACAGTGTATAGATCAACATCATTGTTGCCATGGTCACCATCAAATGTAGCATGCATACGTTCAAGTGCTTTCTCGATTTCTCTTTCAAAATGGTATGCCACGCCAAGGCGCTGGATTGCATCAATCAACTTTAGCTGAAGTGAAAAATCAGTTGCACTGGTTATCAATACTTCCCTCACAACTTTTTTGAGTTCATCAACCTGTTGTTGACTGTGAGCTTGAGTAATCTGCAACAACAAATTATTTACGTGAGTAAAAAATGTCAGAAAACGTTTTGAGAAAATTAAAGTCACGTGCAGAATTAGTTATAAGGCAAATTTGAACCGCATTACTGTTACGCCATTGTAAGGCTAAGCCCACCTCTTCTCCCTTAGTGTAGATATTATTGTTTATTAGAAAAAATAACTAAAGTTTCCACCAAATTTGAAAACTCGCAAACGTAGATTTTCAAAAATGGAAAAGAAAAACCGCTGTGATGTTGTAGAAAGAAAATATTCATGCATGCATAATATGTATTACAATGTCTTGGGAAGCATCATACTTTATGAACTGATCTCCCCAAATGCTTGGGTGAAAATTTGCCGTCCGACGAGCAACTTCAGGCTTGGGATTTTGTGATTGAGCTTCTGCTGAACCTTGGATTAATGCCATGTCTTCCATGCTTTCCTGTTGGAAAATTTTAGTCAATTTGAAGAACAATGCGTGGACGATCATGTCTATATATAGGCAAGCAAATGTAGAATTTGATGACACTCAGATATTCATAAATCATGTGAAAAATCTGTAAAGTATGCAATAATTTGAATGTCAGCGAACTGCAATGCTCCCTTCCACGTTTTATGAGTGGGAGCCTTTTATTCAGGGGTCACATAATTGCTGGGACGTTTAGTAGTTTGTCCTTTTCCAATTTAGGGCATTATTTTGATTAAGCCTAGCAATTTCTAACACGATCCATTAATCCGATACAAAATGACACGAAATTAACAAGTTATCCGGTTAACTCAATAACAGAGCGGGTCATTATCGGATAACCCGATAAACATTTGTTAAGATAACAGATTGGTCTAGGTATACATGTGGGTAACCCGATACACGGTAAGCAAAATATTAATTTAATAATTTTATATCCTTAAAAATACCATAACAATTATATATATATTGTAACATCCCACATCGCCCAGGGGAGTGATCCTTAAATGTATATTCTCATCCCTACCTAGCACGAGGCATTTTGGGAGCTCACTGGCTTCGGGTTCCATCGGAACTCCGAAGTTAAGCGAGTAGCACGCGAGAACACTCTCATGATGGGTGATCCACTGGGAAGTTCTCGTGTGAGTTCCCAGAAACAAAACTATGAGGGCGTGGTCGGGGGCCCAAAACAGACAATATCGTGCTACGGTGGTGGAGCGGGCCCAGGATGTGGTGGACCCCGGGCCGGGATGTGACAATTTGGTATCAGAGCCTAACCTTGGTCGTGGTGTGCCAACGAGGATGTCGGACCCCTAAGAGGGATGGATTGTAACATCCCACATCGCCTAGGGGAGTGATCCTTAAATGTATATTCCCATCCCTACTTAGCACGAGGCATTTTGGGAGCTCACTGGCTTCGGGTTCCATCGGAACTCCGAAGTTAAGTGAGTAGCGCGCGAGAGCACTCCGATGATGGGTGACCTATTGGGAAGTTCTCGTGTGAGTTCCCAGAAACAAAACCGTGAGGGCGTGGTCAGGGCCCAAAGTGGACAATATCGTGCTACGGTGGTGGAGCGGGCCCGGGATGTGGTGGACCCCGGGCCGGGATGTGACATATATAATCACATATATATATAATTATTATATATACAATTATTACATAATTATTATAATAGTTATATAATTATTATACATATAATTATTATATAATAATCATATATATATTAAATTAAATTAAGAAAATTTGGAAAAAGGGGTAATATATTTTTATATGGTATAGTACTATTGTTTTGTTTCTTTTCATAATTATTTTGATAAACTTCACATAATTTGAATGATTTATAATGTTTAATTTTTCTATACTTAGTTTATGCGAAAGAGAGTTTTGATGTGGAAAACCTTAGTGAAAACATCATCAACATAACTCTTGAAGGCAACAAATCAAGCCAAAGTTCCAATACAATTTCCCCATGATGATTGATGAAAATTGAAGGATTTTGGAAAAAGAATAACATGCAAGCTTTGAGTTTCATTGACAAGATTTTAATTTCTGAGAAATGCTTCACAACCTTGAAAAGAAAAACTCATTCATTTTGCATATCCTTGCACATTTGATACTCTGTAGTAGACTAGTAGTGTATTGGTGATTTTTTATTAGTCTCTTATTTTGGAGTGTAGATGTAGTACTTAACGACAAATATGTTCTTATGGTTTAAAGTAATATTTATGTGACAATGTGGTACGTGCAAATTTAAGAAGAAAAAAAATATTTTTTTAACGGGTCATAACGGGTTGGGTTATTTTACATTTTGGGTAAGGTGACCCAATCTGTTAAGGACTCATTAAGATAATAGGTGTTACACGAAAACAACAGAAAACACGGTAAACATGACCTGTTTGCTAGGCCTAATTTCGATGTCGATGTTTCTGGCATGTGAGGAAGATGTATGAAATATGAGAACACTTTGTATGGAACGGGGTTAATTGTTAAGTGACGTTCTTGACAAAAGTTACAGTTTTATCATCAAATAATGAAATATATGTAGAGTAGCACAATTACTTATTAGTACATGTAAAATTTCTTTTACAGATGTGTGACTCATAATCTCAACAATTCCTGTTCATAATACCATGTGGTAGAAAATTATATTCCAATCCTCGGAAAATATTAATTTTTTTTAATAAAACCTTGTATTAAAAGCTTACTCTAGTCCTTGACATTTAATTGTAATTTTCAAATATTAATTCAGTTGTAATAATTTTTGAGTTTTTGTGTCTAAGTTGTATATTAATTACGTAACGCTCCCTAACCTTTTAGTATCATTCCAAGGTGATCCTAACCTTTTCAAACATTGCAAATATGTATCCATTTTTTTGAAAAGTCATTTCCATTAAGCGCTAGTTAAATTCAAAGGGAAAAAAAATTAACTGGAACTTAAACAAATATGACATTTTCAATAGGTTGGTGGGTGAGTAATGGGGGGCGTCAATACTTCAATGCAGTGCATTCTTGCACAATTGATCTTCCAACTACATACTCTCATATGGTAAGTTTGGATAAATACATGCCTACTATCATTGAAGAATGACATATTTCACCTGTTGCGAATATTCATCGTATGAATTCAATTATTAGAAACGAACAATCCAAGCGAGCAGGTGAGCGAGCAAACAAGCAATTCCAACAAAACCAAACGTTGGGAGTATGGACTCTGTCACTAAACGGATAATATTCCTATATCCCAACTGCAGCAACGAACGAATAAAAACAAAACTTATCACTCGGGTGATAGCCAAGCAAACTTCATACTGAATTCAAATCAACCATCACAAGCCCAACAGTAACCGTTCTTAGGTCAACCATGTGGGCCTCCAAACAAATCAGGCCCAACATTAGCTTCAATCAACAAAGGCCCAAGCTTCAACTCACATTCTCTCTTTCTTTGTTTCACGGTAGCAAACTAGACGCAAAAACAAGTGCAGACCAACACTCCAAACTCAGACTCTGAGGTGTAGTTGCAGTCTTTTCAGCAAGGACGCAATAGATAGCGGCTTCACGGTTCAAGATACAGGAGTCGTGGCCTGGGTAGGTGGATAGGATGATGGGTGAAGCAGAGAACGGATGGGGATGTCACGGTGCAGGGTATGGTGCAGCGGGATGGTGATGGTCTGGTGCAATGGTCAAGCGGCGACAGGGCAGAAGGTTGGTCAGGCAGCAGCGGCAGGTCGTGGTGGTTTGTGTTCCTGATTCAGGCAAGCAAGAAAGCATGCAGGGAACAAGCATGTTAGACACAATCAGCGGCGGTGATCGATTGTCGGGACCGCAGCGGTGGTGGATGGTTCTGCAGATCAGCATGCGTGGATGGTGATGCGGGTTTGTGGCAGTTGTTCTGAGTGTAGAAGAAGACGATGACATGATGCAGCAAACAGATTCAATTTTTTTTTTCTCATCCTTTTTTTAAGCAACAAAACCCTAACTAGGGCACTACGACAAACCACAAAGAAGAAGAGGAACGTGACAAGACAAACAAACTAGCTACCAAGAACAGATTCAACCCTGAATGATCAAACCTGCTTTAATATCAAGTTGAATATCAGAGTGCGTGATTAACAAACGAACAAACTAACTATAAACTAATATAATTTTATTAAGTGAACGAAAGATTGCCATGACGGCTACATCCCAAGATGCTACATTGCAAATGACTTAATGAAATAAAATAATACAATCACTACTATATATAATGAAAACTAAAGCAAAACCCTAATCCTTGACGGGTAAGAAACTCTAATATCCTTGATCCACAAGAAAACCATAAGCAATAATAAAATAATAAATAATTTTCCAACAGAAAATTATGCCTAATAATGCTAATTAATAATGGGCTGTTAATAGCTGCGACTTACATTTAGAATAAATACTTTGTTATTGTAGATTAATTTTGATAAGTACTTTTAATTTTCATACACCATGCTTGAACATCATACTTTTCTTAACATCCTTTTAATTTGTTTACGTAGGAAATAGATACAAAACTTGAGAAAGATGTCCAAGAACTGAAAGAGAAAGTGAAGAGGATGGTAATGGCTCCATCAATGCCTTCCGAAAAATTGAACATAATCAACAACGTTTAGCAATTAGGTGTCTCCCGCCGTTTCGAAAATGAGATTGAGGAAGTTTTGCAGCAAATTCACAAGAGCTATCATGAAGGTGATGGCGGAGAAAATGATGATGACCTTTACTCCACCGCTGTCCGTTTTCGGTTGGTTAGACAACAAGGTTTTAAGGTTTCATGTGGTCAGTTTTCTCTCTGTGGTCATGGTTTGTTAATTAATAATGTTTATAACTTTGGATTTTCCCTAATTTTGTTTACGTTAACACGTGTATTTGGTGGAGCTAGCAGACATGTTCAATAAGTTCAAGGACGTCCATGGAAAATTCAAGGAATCACTTGCAACTGATGCAGTAGGGCTATTAAGCTTGTTCGAAGCCGCACATGTTAGAGTTCACGGAGAGGACTTGCTAGATGAAGCACTAACTTTCACCACCACTCATCTTGAATCGTCGATTGAAGCGCACCGTTTAAGTTCGTTACTTTCGAAACAAGTAACTCATGCCTTGTATCAACCATTTCGGAAGGGCTTCACTAGGCTAGAAGCAAGGAGTTACTTGTCTATTTATGAAGAACGTGGTCATTCAGTAAATCAAACTCTCCTAACTTTTGCAAAGTTGGACTTCAATCTGTTGCAGCAAGTCCATCAGAAAGAATTAAGTGAAATTACAAGGTTAACTCTGATTGCGTCCACAAGCCATATACACGCTACAAGAAAAAGCACAGAAATCGCACTTGTTTAGTGGCTGTTTTCTTGTAGTGACATGTCAGTTCTTACAATAGTGAAGATAAATGTGTGTGAATAACGCTATTTGGACACATAAAACTATAATACATTTGTTGACACTAATCAAACTATGCCCTGTTATTCTCTATGGCTACATATATTATTAGTAAGTGTGTTCGTGTGTCTAAATATAGCATCACTCTTTACACATAAAAGTTACAATAAATAATAATTGGATTGACTAATTCCATTATTATTATTTATTAATTGGCAGGTGGTGGAAGGATTTGGACTTTGTAAACAAATTACCTTTTATAAGAAATAGAGTGGTTGAATGCTACTTTTGGGCATTGGGAGTCTTCTTCGAGCCGGAGCGTTACTTTGCTAGGAGAATATTCTGCAAAGCTATTGCTATGATTACCACTATTGATGACATTTATGATGCGTATGGAATATATGCAGAACTAGAACTGTTTACTAAAGCTGTTGAAAGGTTCATAGATTATATATTAATACAGTCAATTATCCTTTTAATTTCATACTAATACTACAAGTTTAGTTAAACACTGATTCAAAATATAATCATCACTCGAGAAGGTCTTACTAATTTTTTTTAATCACCTGCAGGTGGGATATCTCAGTCATGGACCAACTGTCGGAGTATATGAAAGTCTGTTATCAAGCTATGTTGGATGAACATATTGAAATCGAAGAAAAGCTTACAAAAGAGGGGAAGTTATATGGCATTCATTATGCGACAGAAGCAGTAAAACTTTTTAATATTTTCAACTGAGCACATTCACTTCATATTATAATAAGGTGTTAAAAGTGAATATATGCGTATATTATAGTAGCAAGAACATATCAAAGTATTATCATGATATAAATGAATTGATCATACCACGTTTTAGTGCCTCATAATAATTGCTCAAAAGGCCTGTTGTGGTTTTTTTACTTTTTATGTTCAAATCTCATATTGCTTCTGGGAGTCTCAATGACTCACCATACTTCATTGACTTTCAGTGTCACACTTGTACCACTACCGTGAAAGTTACCAAAACTCATGATATAGAGTCAGGGGTGTGAGATTTGAGCTTAAAGCACATAATAAGTTAATTATATGAATACCACTACACCATTAAATTAATCTTGTTTATTAACAAATTTAATTGATCATGAAAAATAATGTTGTAATTGTATTATCATCAGATTACATACGGAAAGTAATTAACTAGAGACTGCGTGTTGATTTCACAGATGAAGGTTCTGGTTCGAGCTTACTTCGAGAAAGCCAAATGGTTGCACCAAAATTACACACCAAAAATGGATGAATATATGTCAGTAGCACTTACCACGTCCTACTTTCTGCTATCAGTCGTGTCATTTGCTGGAATGGCAGATATTGTGATAAAAGGCTCCTTGGACTGGATTTTCAATGACTCTAAGAGTTTTCACGCTTTATTACTACTTGGCAGACTCATGGATGACATGAAATCCCACAAGGTTCGTACCTATACTAATATCTATAAACGCATATATACTAGTGATATATGAGTAATATACTTAGAGTAATGCTAGATATTTGTAGAATATTTACTGAATACATTACTCAATAATAGAGAAGCAACTCACCCATATATGTGAGATCCATCTTTAGTTGAGATGCTCATTAGTAAATATAGTACGAATAACATTACTCGTAGACTAAAGTATTTTTATTCTCAACTTTTTCTTTTCATAAAACAATATTTTGTACTTAGACAAACAATCACATGGGATTTTCTATAGCATCCGGAGCATTGGATACTCTGGGGGATTTAAGTTTTTCACTTTAGATCCTTGATATATAAAAACACACACACACACAAATCAAGATCTAACAGTTAAAAAGCTCTTTTAACCTTAAAATTCATGCATATATGTATGTATATGTAGTTTGAGCAAAAGAGAGGACATATTGCATCGGCTGTGGAATGCTACATGACCTAACATGGTGCCACAGAAGAAGAAACAACACTCGAATTCACCAAACAGGTGACTGATGCATGGAAGGACATAAACGAAGAATGGCTGATTCCCACCATTCCTAGGCCCCTTCTGTTGCGAATTCTCAATCTTGCACGTACAAATGTAGTTATATACAAGTATGAAGATGGCTTTACTCATGCCGAACTAGTGCTTAAGGATTCCATTGTTCCTTTGTTTGTCGATCCCGTGCCCATATAATTAAGCCAACTAAAAATTATGGTCTTTGCTATAAGCCGATAAATAATGTGGTCTCCGAAGGCCCTGTAGTAAAACAAGGAGCAGCAAGTCCTCTCAAGTTAGTTTCGAAAGACAGTGTTTCTTCTTGTTGAAATTAATTATATATATGTGTGTGTGTGTGTGTGTGTGTGTGTGTGTGTGTGTGTGTGTGTGTATAAATGCTTGAATAAAATGATTTGGATTGTCAGTTTGTTCTCTACATATACTATCTATAAAAAGGGAAGATGCTTAATAGTCTGAGTTTTACTTCTAGAGTGATTTGAAGTAGTGCATTCCAACATCTTCTGTTATGTTTGTTTTGTAGCCGGTGATGTTGCCCTTACTTCACTTTGAAATTTCTTCATAGCCCTTGGATGTCATAAAAGCTAAGACATTCTCCACGCTGTAAGGGTAGATTTTTCTAATCTAGGAACTCGGTTGCAAGTCTCCAAACAACTTTGACGGCACAAATCTGTACAATTTGTTGGGAATCTCGCTCCGCCGTTGAAGGAGCGGGATAGACAGTGCCATAATAATTGATTATGTTTTTGGAGTTATATCTAATTATCTCTCTATATAAAGAGTTAGAATTGGGGGGACACCATTTTAGACACACATTTTGAGACACGTTTTCATGACCTGCATATTTACTCTCGGTGGACAATGAGAATGGGAGATCCAGTAAGCGTTCCTTATTTTTTTATATATTTTTTTTCCATAAATGAGATTTTCTAATTTTTAACATTTAAAGTAATTTTTTATCCACATGGCACAAATATGTGGGGTCCACGACTTCCAAATAGGCAAATAATGGAGGAAATAACAAAAATTGGGATGGATGTATGAAATTGCAATGAAATAGAAAGTTTGTGTATGACATTACAATGTTTTAAGGGTGATGTATGAGTTTGCAGTTGTACTCAAACTTAAGGTTGCAGAATGTAATTACCCCATAAATTATTACAAATAGTTCGAGTCCTGAAGACTCTGATCAAATCATCAAATAAATGAGTTCCAATCCATTCAGGTGGATTCTCAAAACAATGATACCCAAGATTCATGTAATAACTTCAATTGGCAAGGCCGTCCGTCACAACGTTCTTTTCCCAGTAGACATGAATGAACTCGCAACATGTATGGGTACCATAAAATCAGGGCCGGCCCAGCCCCAGTGCAACCAGGGCCATTGTCCAGGGCCCAAAATTTAAAGGGGCACCAAAAAAAAAATCCAAATAATTAGGTATAAAAAAAAAATTTGTCCAGAGCCCAAAAATAAAGAATGGAGGGCAAGAGGCCCAAATTTGACAATAAAGGAAAAGGCCCAAGTTTCAGGATTAAAAAAAAAAATATATATATATATATATATATATATATATATATATATAATTGAACCGACAGGTTTTAGCCTAAAAAAAAAAATTATATATAATAATAATAATGTAAAGGGACCTCCCCGGTCCCCCCCTCCCACCTAACCAAAATATATATAATAATAATAATGTAAAGGGACCTCCCCGGTCCCCCCCTCCCACCTAACCCTAATTCCTTTTTCCCAATTCCCCCCCTTTGTTTCCCCAGCCGTTTGTTATTTTTCCTCACTGCCATCAGTCAGCACTGCTTATTCCAGCCTTCCAACCCTGACACACAGTCAGATACATGCCAGTGCACACCACAGGTCTTTGTCTTTCTCAGCCACAATCCTTGCTGCCGGTTGCCATTGTGCATTCACCAACCCGAGTAACTTTTGAGGTAATTTGATAAACTAATTTTTAAAATTTGAATTATTAATTCATAATTTAAATTAAATTTTGCAAGTGACATAGAATTATATGATAATTGATGTATAGAATTGTTGTTGTTGATGAATTGAATTCTTGATTAATTGATGTATAGATGTTAGTGTTTTTATAATATATAATATGTGTTAGACTTGGAATGATAATTTTAATAGGAAATTTTTGTTATATCATGTGTAGGTAATTTTTGCAAACAAATTATCAAAGCCATGTCTTTTAGGAAACAACTCTCTGGTAATATGAAAAGGAAAAAAAAGGCAAAGGATAACGAAATTGCCGAAAGTTTAAGAGGATCTCTTAATAAATTTTTTTCTACAAAGAATGAGTTGGTTGAAAATTTGAGAGAAAATGATGTTGGTGAAGAGTCACAAAATGTTGTTGGGGAGTCTCATGATCATGAAATTGGTGGTTATGTGGAGGAAGATGTTAATGACCAAGAAAATAGTGATGATTTAGAGGAAAATGTTGGTGATGAGTCTCAAGATCATGAAAATGGTGGTGATGTGGATTTAAATGTTGATGATGATCATATTGGTGTAGAGGAAAATATTGAATCTCCTGAACCTATTTTCCATTTAAACATTTATGATCCAAAAGTTTGGGATAGCCTTAATGCAGAAATGAAAGACTTACTTATAGAAAAGGGACCAATTCGAGAAACTAATTTCACGTATCCTAAGGACAAACTCTCTAGAAAATTTTCATCACACTATTATGGTCGAAAATTACGAACGGGTGAAATTTATGATAGGAAATGGCTTGTGTACTCAAAAGAGTTGGATAAAGTCTTTTGCTTTTGTTGTAAATTGTTTAAAACAATTGCCTCAAAAAAATGAGTTAGCAAAAGATGGAATTAGTGATTGGAGAAATCTTGGTGAGAAGATTGACCAATATGAAAAGAGTAAAGAGCATCTCGTTAATTCGAGAACTTGGGTTGAGTTGAAAAGTAGATTGACAAAAAATCAGACAATTGACAAAGAATTTCAAATGCGAATCAAGAAACAGACAAATCATTGGAAACAAGTGATGCTTAGAATTATTGCTGTTGTGAAATGTCTTGCCATACATAATTTAGCATTTCGTGGAACAAATGAAAGACCTTATGAAGACTCTAATGGCAACTTCTTAGGTTTACTTGAAATGATTGCAGAGTTTGATCCAATAATGCAAGAGCATTTTCGACTCATTGAGAATAAAGAGATTCATCATCACTATTTGAGCCATAAAATTCAAAATGAGTTGATAGCTACTTTAGCTTCAAAAGTCAAAACCGCAATCATTAAAAAAGTCAAAGAAGCCAAATTTTTTTCTGTCATTCTTGATTGTACTCCTGATGCAAGTCATGTGGAACAGATGACTTTAATTTTGAGATGTGTTGACTTGTCAAGTAGGTCAATAAATATAAGGGAGTATTTCATGGAGTTTTTAAGTGTAGAAGATACATCAGGATTAGGACTTTTTAATGAGTTGCAAGATGTCCTAAAGTCTCTTGATCTTGATATTGATAATGTGAGAGGACAAGGTTATGATAATGGATCTAACATGAGAGGGAAACACCAAGGTGTCCAGAAAAGATTGCTAGACATAAATCCCAGAGCTTTTTACATGCCATGTGGTTCTCATTGTCTTAATTTAATAGTTTGTGATATGGCAAGTTCATGTCTTAAAGCAAAATCTTTTTTTGGAGCGTGTCAATGCATATATACAATGTTTTCCAACTCTACAAAGCGTTGGAATATTTTGCTTGAACATATTGATGGTTTAACTTTGAAGTCATTGTCAACTATTCGATGGGAAAGTCACATTGAAAGTGTTAAAGCGATTAAGTCCCAAGTAGCCCAGGTTAGAAATGCTTTGTTTCAATTGGTGGAAATTACTGAAAATCCCCAATTGAGTAGGGATGCAGAATGTTTAGCATCAGGAGAACTTTCAAGTTTTGATTTTGTATTAAGTTTGGTTATTTGGTATGACATTTTGTTGAAGATTAACATGGTGAGTACAAAATTACAATCTGAAGACATGCGTCTTGATGTTGCTGTAAAGGCTTTGGAAGCACTTGTTACGTTTTTCGAAAACTATAGAGAAACTGGTTTTGCTTCTGCCATGAGTGATGCTAAAGAAATTGCACTTGATTCAGAAATTGACCCTGTTTTTCAAACTAAACGTCATAGACCTAGAAAAAGATATCATGATGAAGTTGATGGTAATGAGAGGGAACAACAGTCTGCTGAAGAATCATTTAGAACATATTATTTTCTTGTTATAGTGGATATTGCTCTTTCTCAACTGAAACACAGGTTTGAACAGTTAAAGGCTTTTGAATATATTTTTGGCTTCTTGTTTGATGCATCGAAGTTAATTTCATTAGATGATCAAGAGCTAAAACAAAATTGTATGAATCTTGAAGCACATTTGAAACATGGAAATACCATGGATGTAGATGGAGCCGACTTATGTTCCGAATTACAGGTTTTGCAAATGATGTTACCTGAAAAATCATTTCTCTCTAATAACCCTTGGACATCCATGGAAATAGCAAACTTTGTCAAAGAAATTGACATGTGTCCTAATGTCTTGATTGCTTATCGTGTAATGTTGACTGTACTTGTGACTGTGGCATATGCAGAAAGAAGTTTTTCAAAATTGAAATTATTAAAATCTTATTTGCGGACCACTATGACTCAAGATAGGCTAAATGGATTAGCAATCTTATGCATTGAAAAGGATGAGATTGAAGACTTGGAGTATGATGATATAATTGATGATTTTGCTTCAAAAAATACTAGAAGACAATTTCTTAAAGGTTGAAATTTGAAGGAGATTTGCTAGGAGTGGTTGTATATGATTGTACTTTTGATTGTCGGGGTTTAGGTACTATGTCCCCCCCGTTGTATATTTTCTCAGGTAATATAATTTGGGCGTGAGGGCCTAGCCCCCCAGCTTCAACTGGGTTCCAGCCCTCGTTAAATATTTTTTTTTTAACATATGCTTTTGTATTAAAAAGGGCACATTTTGAACTTTCGCACTGGGCACCCAAAAACTCAGGACCGGCCCTGCATAAAATGTCAAGGTTGTTCAATGATGTTGGCAAGATAAATGAGAAATTTTTTTGTGTACCTCTGAAGTATAATAATGTAAATGATTGGAGATTTTTTTTTTCAGGTATCCGATCACTTGTATTATGACAGTTGGTGTATTCGGTTGTGTTCCATTTACACTGAAAAACCTCTTCAAGCAAACGGGTCTATATTTTTAGTCTTATCCGGTCTCTTACACAAGCTGTCAAATATTGATATAATTTTGAAACCTCTAAAAATACAATGTGCCAAAATTAAGCCCAAAAGCCCCGTTTTGAAACGGACTTCAAATTGAACCCGGCCCATTACCAATGTGAGAACCTTTTGTTTTCGTGGAAATTTGAATTCCACTAACAACGGTCAAATAGTTGAAGCTCGCTCTCTCCATTCACCGTCACGGTCCTGCGCCGTCCGTTTACGTCAGGGGAGGTCTCGCAGCTTTGAAAGCTGAAACGGCATACATACTGTGCCTTCCAAAATAGCAAAACAGAAGCAAAAATGGAGGATGGTCATGGATGAAAGAAGAAGCCAATTCGCCTGAGGCTTTTGGAGGTTCTTTTCAGCGGCGCAAAGAAGTTGAAGGAGACAAGAATATGGCTCTCAGTAACAGCAACGATCGCTGGGCATTGCTGGTATAAAATTCATCTCCTTGAACTTACTCTCTCTCTCTCCCCTCGAATTAAGGTTTTTTTTTTTGGGTTGGGAAATTGGGGTTCTTGGCTTTGAAATCTTGGGTTTATTTTGCCCGTTTTGTAATTTTGAGTTCTAATTGAAATTGGATTTATTAGGTGTAGGAATCTGGTTTGATCGACAAGAATATGGCTCTCAAGAACAGCAACGATCACTGGGCATTTCTGGTACAAAATTTCATCTTTCGAACTTGTACTCTTTCTCTCTCCTCGAATTAAGGGTTTATTTGGGGCTGGCAATTTGGGGTTCTTGGCTTTGAAATCTTGGGTTTAATTTGCCTTTTTTGTAATTTTGAGTTCTAATTGAAATTGGATTTATTGGGTGTAGGAATCTGGTTTGATTGACAAGAATATGGCAATTTTTCGTATTTCGATGTTGCAATCTTTATTTGTGTTCGTGTTTACCCTTGTACTTCTTTTTCTTAGCCTACATATTCTTAGCAACCAAACATATCCTAATCAAACCTGAAGGTGCATTTTCTCCATTTTGTCTTTGTAATTCATGCTGTTATATGAGAATGCTGAGTTTTAGTAATTTAATGGAATTATTAGGTTCCACCAATGCTCTTCAAGCTAGCTCAAGGCTGCATATTTGAATTTCGCTGAGGATAGTATGGGCGTAAACTTTGACTTAGTAGGACCATCTTCGCCACAACTTCCATCTTCTGTCTCTAAGTCAAGAGCCAAAGACTTTGTAAGCAAGAAACGGAGAGGGGAAAACCAAGATTTTACATTCCGCATCCCATTAGAAGTCAACACAGTAATCAAACCTGATGGTGCATTTTGTTCTTGTGAATCGATTGCTGAAACAACGTTCTGTTATCATTTCAGAATCGATTGTGTTCAGTTCTCTGTTTACAACGTTGGGAATAGGGAAAGGATTTAGAGCTTTACATCTTTACAGAACCCCATTACTACATTAGGATACTTGCAATCTCTTTTATTTCATGCAATTTCTCTGGACCTTTAGTTTGCTTGTTTACATCTTTCTTTGCCGATTGATACAGGAAGAATACAATCAACGTGGATCTCACATTAGAAGCCATCTCAACGTATGTGGGTTCTAGTATACTCAGAAACATATATCGTCACATTCCCACACCTTTTTTTTCTTTAATTTTTAGAAATGGTTTATAATTCAGAAGGTATATGTGATCACCAATTTCTAATTCTTCTTTTTTGGATACATTGCTTGTAGGGATGGTGACTGTTTTTACCGAAGCCATCTGTAAGTACCTTTGACCCTTTGATTATGAGGCATTCTCCATTTTGATTATCATACATAACATGCTTTATTTAGAATAATTTTTTTTTTACGTTTTTTCGAGAAATAAACAGGGGTCTGAAATTGCTTCTTGAGCAAGTTTAATAGTTAATGTACTAGTATATTACGTAGCTAGCTATAATTTAAAAGTTATAGTTATTGTAGATAGCTGTGTGTATATACCTCTCTTTAAATAGTTTTTAGCACTAAGTTTGATCCATTTCACTTATTTTCAAGAGAAATCATTCCTAAACTTTGCTTGATTGCATAGTCAGCAACAACTTTCATGCTCTCATCCGAGATAGGGTAAACAAATCTTTTGCACATTTTTAGGGGTTGTTCTCCTTCAAGAGAGAGTAAGTTGACCTTTTACACCCTTATTTGTGTCTACTTTCCTTCGAGAGAGGGTAGACTCACCTTTTACACCCTTCTCATGGCCTAGTCTCCTCCAGGAGAAGTTAAACTAATATTTTACACTCTTCTCAGCGTTTACTCTCCTCTGGGAGAAGGTAAACTGCCCAAATATCCAAACGTGGATGGGTTTGGCTGCTCTGGTGTAAATGGGTGCATGACGACTTGTGCCAGAGTTTCCCGGAATTAGTCACAATAGTTTTCATCATGACTTAGCTAACTGAAGGATTTTGGCCCATGGCCTAATTCTTGGGGAGCTAAACTTTTTTACCGAAAGAAGCACGAAAGTGCAGCACCTCTTGAAGACTTGAAGGTTTTGAGCTTGATCCATGAAGGCGTTTGTTGCAACCACTCTAGAGTAGGATTCTCTCATAAAGCTCATATCAAGCTACTACTAGCTAACCATGCATCAAGTCGCTACAAAACTTGTATGAAGGTGCGACAATTGCTAGTGTACTCCATTCGCAGACAAGCCCTTGCCCATTCATGCAGTGAGCGATCGACACGGTGGGACCAATGCCGCCTACTACTGAGCAGAGACGTGATGAGCGTAGCGATCGACCACTTCACCAAATGTGTTGGGGCTAAACCTATGATTATAATCACCCAGACATACATAGAGAAATTTATCTAGAAGAACATCATCTGCCTATTTGGAATCTTGCATTACACCATCACTGACAACGGCCCACATCACATGTTTACACCAAGATACTCCTGGGGAAACGAGCAAGCTGAGGCATCCAACATGACTATCATGGATTGCCTTAAGAAGTCTTTCATACATAAGAAAGGGAAGTGGCCAGACAAGCTCCTATGGGAGTGTCATACAAGCAAATGTTAAGTTAATGGTGAACTATCTTCTCCTTGGCGTTTGGCACCGAGGCAATCATCCATCCCAACGTCGTTATGCCAACCATCAGCATTGTACTGCCAAATTTGGAGCAAAACAATGAGGTGGCCACTAACCTGTACCTGGCAAAGGAAGAACGCGAGAAAGTTGTCATTAAATAGCCGCTTATCGAGCGGCAACTCATTTCCTGCTACAATAAATGACCAAGATTTGATAGTTCCAGATTGGAGACGTATTCCTAAGAAAGGACTTTATCATTGCCCATGGAAAATGCTCTATAAGGATGGATCCTATTTGGGAAGGTTGTCAACAGGATAGGTGGAAAACGTAGTTACACCCTCACCACCATGAATGACAAGTAGATTTAAAAGCATCGGAACGCCTGCAATCTGAGAAAGTATTAGGTGTGACCTCCCGTCACTCCATGAATCCTATTTAGGCATATTAAGTTTGAAGAATCAAGCAGATCGATGTACTCTTCAGGTGTTGAGGATTGTCTTTGTTGTTTTGCAGTTTTCTCTTTCTAGCAAATTTTGATACATTTTACTTATTTTCAATGAAGATTCATAAAATCATTCATAAACTTTGCTTAACTGCATACTCAATAACGACTTCTATGCTCTACACCGAGAAAGGTAAATGAAGATTCATAAAATCATTCATAAATTGACTTTTTAGATACTCAATAATGACTTCATAAAATCATGCTACGGTGGTGACTCCCTCTCCGATGCTCTAGCATAGGAACCGCCACCAAACAAGTTCACGCAGCCAAGGGTGAAATATTTCAGGGTATACTCTGACCCTTTATGCCATATAATGTCGTACCGGAAAGCTATGGCCTTATATTCCCTAATGTGCAAAATGTTCCCTACCACGTTGAAGGGAAATGCCATGAAATGGTACGTATAATTCTTTTCCAAATCCATCACCGACTTTAAGATCCTCAGCGATGAATTCATGAGGGTTTTCTCTGCATACAAAAAGAGACTTCCCATCAAGTTTAAACTCAGTTGCAAGCTCCATAGACCCAAGTATGAGCATATCACACTGCAGAATGCTTTGACAAGACAGAAGAGATAGTCATCTGAGATGAGGAATACTAACGGAATAGGAAACCATTGAAGTCTGGCCCTTCGTCAATGTTGCGCTCGTCGGACAAGGTAGACGGACCGCGCGGAAAGCATCGCAGAGATTCATCCTTTTTCATTCTACTGAACACATCCCTCAACAACGTAGTAAATGAAATCACAGAGACATGCAAGGCTTTGTCCTATGGCGAATTCGAATCCCAATTCCAAGAAATATTGTAACTACCAAAAAATTTGAGGTCACATAACAAGGAATTGCATAAACCTCAAGGATTTCATCGAGGATTTGCTTGATTATGGCCATTGTTGAGAGTTCACAGCCAAGAAGGCGAAAGAAGATAAGCGAGATGACACCAGAAGATTGACTCAGATGAATAAAAGCGACGAAGATGAAAGGTCTGTGAAGAGGCTACGTTACATATCAATTGCATTTATGAGGCCCAAGAGTATCTAGGGACCTCAAAAAAAGAGTAGAAGCTTGCCTGCAAGAAACCGAAGATAGTGGCCTCTGTCAATAAAGCTTTCCCCATTGATAGTAACATAATCATATTCTCGGATTTGGACATGGCGCGAGTTTGCACTTTACACGATGACGCACACTCTACAGATAGCCCACACGAAGATGAGTCGTATCCTAATCGATGGCAGAGCCGGAGTTAATCCATTCTTCAAAGACATCATAGAGCAGAAGGGGTTACTCAGCGACATCAAGAAAACTTGGTTGATTTTAATGGCGTTTTGAAGGGACACCTATCACTCTAGGGACTTAAATTGACGATCGTTGCCGACCTTTACAATCCTATGATTAACTTTTATGTTTTAGACACGTCTTCGCCTCATAACACGATCTTAAGGTGGAACTGGATACATATTATAAGGGCAGTCCCTTCCACTTACCATCAAGTGATATGGTATCCCACTCCGATCGGGGTAAAAGAGATTGAGGGTGACTAGACAAACACTTGCTCCTATACTGTTTTGAGCTTTAACCTTGCCCGTAAGCTCTACAGGGCAGAGTTGCTTGCTCCGGCCATCAACATTGCATAACAATCAAAATCGGGGTTTGCTGAGGAATATTAAAGAATTTGACTTTGATCTCAACCCCCAGGATGATTGTATGCTTAAGTCCAAGGTGGATAAAGATACTGAATATATATTTCTCGATCTGGAAACCCGGGGTAGTATTACATCAATGATGACCGTCCTCTAGAGTGGGCGAAAGACGAGGAACTACCTTCCAAGAAAAAGATAACCTAGCTTTTAACAGCCTCTATATCATGGACTTTCTAGTGCCTAATCTGTCAAGACTGCTAGTTTCTACGACCTAGGGTGCCACTTCGGGGATATGAGTGATCGGAGCCTGAAAGTCCACTTCGACGGATTGCACTCTCGCATCCTCTAACTCTACTATACTAGTAAACTTCAACATTGACTTCACGGGATTCGTCCCCCCATCAACAGGTGCAACAACATTACCAACATCGGCGACCTCCATAACCTTCTCAACATTAACGACCTCAACCAACTCTGTCTTTCTTTTCTTAAACTTGGTGGTGGCCACTTTGTTGGTCTTGTGAAGTCACTTCCTTCTTAGAGGTACTTAATACTCCAAGTCCACTTTTCCTCTTTTAACCGCCATTGTAGGTCTAGATTCAAGATTCAATTGCTAACAGCTCTGCCATTAACTCTGCTCCACCTTCTGTAGTGCCACAAGATTTGCATAAATCGATAACTTCCTCCCGAACCTTTCCCTAGGATGACCAGCATTCTATTCGAGAAGAGGTGGCAGTTTTCCTCTTTGCCATCCTCGACTCTGTCTGGTTATCTCTGGGAACTTTGACAGCTCTATTAATCTTTTTCACATCCAAATAATCACCAATTCTTTCAAGCACCACCTTTTCAAGACATCGCCTGGTAATATCCTTCATTTTGTTGTGAAAATCCTATTTTGGATGAATGATCCAAGACCAGTCCCTATGAATATCAGGAATGACAGTAAAGGCATAATCAATTAGATACGCCCTCACGACTCTGACAAAGCGAGCATGATCGAAAATAGCAGATGATGCCGCATGTATCACGGGAATGCGACGGCCTTTAACGTCACCTTTCTAATTCCCTATGACTCGAAATACGTCATGATCATAATCTTTGTTAGGCAAGTTCCTAATCCAAGTCTGATTCCATTATCCGGCATGGCGACTCTGGAAAAAAAGTAGCTCAAACTTGCAAAGATGCTCTTTAACAGATATAAGGCTTGGAACTCAGGAAAACCCAACCCAGCTTCATAAATCATGTTTAAGCGCTCGAAAGCGTACATAACCTTATAGGCAGTAGGGGTAAGATTAATAGGGGCAAGCTGATAATGGGCTAGTACCTCTTTGATGAAGCCAAACATGGGGAGTTAGAGACCCAGGCTTAAATACATTCACCTTCTTGCCTTTATATGGGTCAGCAAACACATTCACCCTATGCGCCCCCAGCCTGAGGTGGGAGCTCCCCAACACATCGTGATGCAACTCCGCGAACGCCTCAAAAGCACCCTCGTTGTTTATGGGTGAAGGCATTGAAGGTTGTACAATGACTTGCTGAAAACAGGCGCATCAGATTTAAGACCTCCCCTGATAAGCATCGAGGATCTAGAGTCTACAGTGTCCATGGAAAATCAATGGGTAGGAAGTAACAGAGAGAAAGATCTGAGAGGAATAAAAGAAACTTTGGGAAGAAAATGATGCAAGGGAAATAAAGAGAAGGATATAAGGGTCTTCTATTGAAAGAGAGGAATATACACATAGCTATCTACAATAACTATAACTATTAAATTACAGCTAGCTACGTAATATACTATTACAATAACTATTAAACTTGCTCAAGAAGCAATTCTAGACCCCTGTTTATTTCTCGGAAAATGCAAAAAAAAAAAAAGATTCTAAATAAAACATCTTATGTATAAAAAAGATTCTAAATAAAACATCTTATGTATCATAATCAAAATGGAGAATGCCTCATAATCAAAGGGTCAAAGGTACTTACAGATGGCTTCGGTAAAACTAGTCATCATCACTACAAGCAATGTATCCAAAAAAGAAGAATTAGAAATTGGTGATCACATATACTTTCTGAATTATAAACCATTTCTGAAAATTAAAGGAAAAAAGGTGTGGGAATGTCACGATATTTGTTTCTGAGTATACTAGAACTCACATACGTTGAGTTGGCTTCTAATGTGAGATCCACATCGATTACGTTCTTCCTGCATCAATCAACAAAGAAAGATGTAAACAAGCAAATTAAAGGTCCATAGAAATTGCATGAAATAAAAGAGATTGCAAGTATCCTAATGTAGTAATGGGGTTCCGTAAAGATGTAAAGCTCTAAATCCTGTCCCTACTCCCAATCTTGTAAACATAGAACTGAACTCAATCGATTCTGAAATGATAACCGAACATAGTTTCAGCAATCGATTCACAAGAACAAAAATGGGATGTGGAATGTAAAATATTGGTTTTCCCCTCTCCGTTTCTTGCTTACAAAGTCATTGGCTCTTGACTTGAAGACAGAAGATGGAAGTTGTGGCGAAGATGGTCCTACTAAGTCGAAGTTCAAGCCCATACTATCCTCAGGGAAATTCGAATATGCAGCCTGACTAGCTTGAAGAGCATGGGCGGAACCTAATAATTCCATTATATTACTAAAGCTCAGCATTCTCATTTGACAGCATGAATTACAAAGACAAAACGGAGAAAATGCACCTTCAGGTTTGATTAGGATATGTTTGGTTGCTAAGAATATGTAGGCTAAGAAAAAGAAGTACAATGGTAAACACGAACACAAATAAAGATTGCAACATCGAAATACGAAAAATTGCCATATTCTTGTCAATCAAACCAGATTCCTACACCTAGTAAATCCAATTTCAACTAGAACTCAAAATTACAAAAAGGGCAAAATAAACCCAAGATTTCAAAGCCAAGAACCCCAATTTCCCAACCCAAAAAAACCCTTAATTCGAGGGGGGAGAGAGAGAGTAAGTTCAGGCGAATGCGCTTCTTCTTTCATCCATGACCATCCTCATTTTTGCTTCTGTTTTGCTATTTGCGAAGGCACAGTATGTATGCCGTTTCAGCTTTCAAAGCTGCGAGACCTTCCCAGACGTAAACGGACGGCGCAGGACCGTGATTGTGAATGGAGAGAGCGAGCCTAAACTATTTGACCGTTGTTAGTGGAATTCAAATTTCATGGAAACAGTCAATTGTAACAATGATCCCCTCAACTTTAATGAAATTGAGGCAATGATCCCTTAACTAAAAATCAATTACCATTGGTCTCTCAACTTATCAAAATGTGTAGCTATAGTCATTTTCATCAATTTCGTCAAAATTTTGTCAAAATAAGTTATGTTGGAATAACCATTTATATAATTAGGGTCTCTCAACTTATCAAAGTGTGTAATTATGGTCCTTTTCGTCAACTACGTCAAAATTTTTGTCAAAACTAGTTATGTTGGAATGACCATTGCTACAATTGGGTTATAGTTAAGGGACAATTTCTTCAGTTGAATTAAGATTGAGGGACCAATGGTAATAAATTTTTAGTTGAGGGACCATAGCTGCACGTTTTGATGAGTTGAGGGACCAATGGTAATGGATTTTTAGTTAAGGGATCATTCCTCTAATTGAGTTAAAGTTAAGGGATCATAGCTACAATTTACTCTCTAAGAAAACCAAAGCTTCTCACATTGGTAATGGGTCGTGTTCAATTTGAAGTCCGTTTCAAAATGGGCTGTTGGGTTTAATTTTGGCACATTGTATTTTTTGAGGTTTCAAAATTATATCAATATTTGACAGCTTGTGTAAGAGACAAGATAAGACTAAAAATATAGACCCGTTTGCTTGAAGTGATTTTTCAGTATACAGGGAACACAATTTGATACACTAACTGTCATAATACAAGTAGTTAGATACCTGGAAAAAAAAATTTCTTTATAACACTTTATAGGTACACAGTAAAACTTCTCATTTATCTTGCTAACATCATTGAACAATGTTGACATTTTATGGTACCCATACCTGCGGCGAGTTGATTCATGTCTACTGGGAGAAGACAGTTGTGGCGGACGGCCTTGCTAGTTATAACATGAATCTTGGGTATCATTATTTTGAGAATCCACTATAAAAATAATTAGCAATATGGGGAGTAACTCAACTTACTATGCAAAGTTCCTTCTCTCATCAATGTGCGATTCATTCTCAATAAGGACAACAACCGGCTACAAAACAAACATAACAGAAGATCATTAATTAGTTGGAATGCACAACTTGGAGGCTCTTCGTTTACATCCTCCAATTGCATTACTATTGCCTAGGATGACGACCCAAGATGTGAAAATGTATCGTTACCACATTAAGGCAAACACATAAGTTGTGGTGCATGGAAAATTGAAAGAGATCCCAGTATACACAACCAACCTGAGGATTACTAGCCAGAAATATTCCTGAATAGTGTCATAGATTATAAAGGGAATGACTTCCAATTCCTTCCATTTAACTACAAAAAACATGAGCACTGCACACAATAAATTATCTGTGCCCTTTGAGGTCAAAGAGTACCAACATATGTGCTCATAGACCAATAGCAACAGTGCAGCTACTATCTTAGTGTCTGTGCCCTTTATGGGGGTCACCATTTCTAAAAGGGCACAATAATGTATGTTGTGCTGAAAAAGTGTAAGCACAAATAAAGGTCCTTTCGTGCCCAGTTCTGACAAAATTGACAGATGGCTGCTGCCACCCATACTAGCACATTTATTGTTATTGTGCCCAATATGTCAACTACTTAAAAAAAATAATAATAATTAAAAACTGAAATCACCTACAAATTGAGATTGAGGCTAAACAAAAAATATTTTTTTTCATAAAATTAAAACAGCCCACAACCACAAGCATATATCATATTACAATTTACAACGATTTTCACAACCATTATATATAAAAACAACTAGAATTTTACATGTTTAATCCCCAACTAAAATAAAACTAAAATTATAAAGGTTTTAAGTGAATATCGGTTCTCTCAGGAATAAGAACATCAAATACTAAGGTTTTAAGTGAATCTGCACAGTTCTTTTCTCATGTTCGAGTCGGCAACCTGGTCAGGGGTGGCTTTGGTGGTTGATGGGTTTCGATGTGGCCATGGCGTATAGAGAGGGAAAAAAATGATTGCTTGCTTATGAACAACTGGGTCGTTTTGAATGGCCCCGCCAAGTACCTGAAGCACCCATTTTTCTTGTACCTGCATCACCATGATCAATCTCTCCTATAACCGCAGCAACTCCCCCATTCAAATCTGACCCTAAATCGTAAAAAAAATAAAATAAAATTCAACATAAAAAGAAAAGGTCAGTACGTATGATTCGAGTTAACGCTGCTTAGGGTCACCGACGCTATTAAGTTTATTCATCATTGCTCGATCACTGTTGTTAATTTTCTTTTTTGTTTCGTTTTGTTTCGGCTTTTCTTTAATGGTGTAGGCACACAAAACCAATCAAATTCATTCACCTACGTAAGCCACAAAAGTATGAATATTTTGTTTCAAATTTCAATCCCAAAAAACAGAACCAATCAAATTCATTCACCAATTGATGCAGCACACAACTTTGTAACTCAATCCCTATTATTGTACACAAATTCTTGACTTTTAACACAAAGCCCACCTCCAATTCCACATAGCAAAAGCTGGGCAATCAATAATTTCAAACCTAACTAAAACTTTAACACAATTATAACCAAAACAACTCTAATCACTTTACCAAAAAAAAAAAAATAGATAGATAGAAAGGGGATGTACTTGTAATACGAAACTGGCTGAAGTGAAGAACACAAAGATTTGTGCTTTGCTGCTCAAATTTGTAAAGTGAGAGAAAGTACCCAGAACCAAAATCGTATTAGGGTTGAGAAATTGGAATTTATTAGAATTAGGGATTCATTAATACAACTATGCCTCAGCCCAATTCTATTTTTTTTTTCATTTGGCCTAAAATAGAAAAAACCAAAAACTTCAAGTTAAAAAATTAGAGAAATAAATCTGAAATTTTAGAGCGACAAAGTGAGGAGAGAGAAATAGGCAGAGGACCTTGGGCTAGGAGTCCATTGACAGCTTCGCTGGGGAGGACCTGAGCGCAGTTTTTCACAATCTCCTTTAAGCTTTGCACCAAAAATTAAAAGCAACATATCATGATTGAAGAACACAGCAGCTGAAGAGCACTGCCACAGTTCCATCAAGTAACACGACCAGTACAGCAAAGCAAGAGGGAAATATGAAGTCCTCACCTCAGGCTCGTGTGAAGAAGCAGAGTTGGAGGACGCCGCAGCAGTTCGAGGTGGAGCTGGATAGGTTCAATTGCTCTAAGACTCTCATGTCTCGTTAACTACAACAAATTGAGGTTGGTGGAAAAAGGATAAGAATGGCAACGGAGGCGAAAGAAGGATAGGAGAACCGATTGGCTTCATCACCAGCTTTGGCCTCATCACCCATCGACGCCGCTGCTACTTTTCTCTTCGTCGTCCCGTACGTCGCTCTCATACTTGCAAAACACACAAAACCCGAACAAAATCATATGTTTCTTATATCTGAAATTGAAGAAATTTGGTTATGAATTTGTAGAAACTAACTTGAGGATCGGAAAGATGATGGGAAGAGGATTATGAAGGTATAATTTGACGGTCTGTGGTGACAAGTGGAAGACGGTGCTGTTGCCTGAAATATAAGAAGGAAAGGAAGGATACGGGAAGGAGAGTGAAGGGGAAGGGAAGAGAGAGAAAACTAATAACCTTTTTTATATTTTTTTATTGTTATTTTGCACAAAAGGCACAATTATTTTTATACGTGCCGTTTGAAATCTAAAAAGTATATAGTGTAAATAATTCAAAATGTACATTTGATTTAAATATATACCACATATCAGGGCATAAAATTTAGGAAGTTTTAACAAAACACTCCCGGTACTGTTCATTTTTAGCGAAAAACCACATAAACCTCTAACTGTAACTATTCACTATACTTTTAAAAAGAGCTTTTCGTTAAAAGAGGTTTTTTTTGGACTTTTACTTAGTTTTCCTTACAATTTAATACTAAACGTTTGGGCCAAAAAAATAACTTTTATTTAAATATATTTAATCATAAAATACAAAACTACGTACGTTACCATGAGGTTAGAGTTGTGTTGCCCATGAATTGTGACACTTGGGTGTGTAGCTCTTGGCGAACTATCCTCACTTAAAATCACTTTCTGAAATTTGGAGTGGAAGATTCATGGTGTTCTCAATTAAAATCACTTTTGAAACTTGGGGTGAGTGATTCATGGTGCTTTTCAATTGAACCAACATTTGACTTTGGGTTTCTTGGCTTGTCATTGAATAATTGATTAGAGAAAATATTTTGGGCCTCATTAATTCTAGAAAAAATTGCATAGGAAAGTTTGGAGATAGAAGAGAGGTTTGTAACAATGTTAACCCTTGAGAAACATACATGTTATTGGTAGCCTTTGTAAAGGCACAAAAGTCATTTTGTCACACATAATATATTTAATTAATAAAAGTTACATTATTATAAATATGGACACATGCAATTGCGCTTATAAATCCTATTTATAGCACAAAAAGTCTTTCGTGCATGTTCATGTGCCCAATAATGTGTTTGTGTCCATCTTCTTTTACATTGGGCACAATATATGGTGCCCTTTATTGAATGTGCACTTTTCCACCTTATTCTTGTTCAAACACACACAAACTTCTCATTTGTGTCCTTAATTTTGTACCCAAAGCCCATTTTTCTTGTAGTGTTTGGAGCTGGTAGACAAAGCTGCCCAGGAACTCAGCTTACCATCGTGGTTAATGAGATTCCTTTGGAAATTTAGTACACAAGTTCGATTGGGAACTTGCTAATGGTGCAAGAAGAGAAGATTTAGACATGATTAAATGCATTGGTGCAGTCGTACATACAAAATATCCTCTTAAAGATGTTGCTATTCCATATTCTTATTGATGCATATATGAGCCTGTAATTTTGGATTTCTCCCCTTCTGTTAGTTAAAACATGAATACCCATCCCAAGAAATGTAGTGAAATAAGAAGCTAGTCCTTTGAAATTGTTTCCAAGCCAGTGCCTGCTTCCTATATATACTGGCAGTTGTGTTTCAATAAAGTAATTTGGATTGTATGCATTCCAAGCCAGTGCCTGCTTCCTATATAACAGACTTTCATATACTCTGGCAGTTGGTCCATGACTGAGATTTCCCACCTGCAGGTGATTTGCAAGATTTATCTTATGGGATAAATAAATATCAAAGGATATTCCACCCACATGAGTATATTAACCTCCTAATTATCTATGTGATAATTAGATGAAAATCAAGAGATATTCATATTAGAATATACTTGGGATTTTCATGGGTTTTTCAATCTTTGTACACTCTTCCCAACCACTATATAAGGAGGCTTTGGGGAAGAGAGAAAGATATAAGAAACACAAGCTTTTCCACAGTTCAAATATTCTAGTTAGGTCTTTAGAGTTATCACTTTTGGCTCTAGGTCTTGGGAGGCGAAAACCAAGGGGCAACTCAACATACCATAGCCAACCCGACGACCTGCGAGGTTCTAGACGTGCACAGAGGGTCAAAGCAGTTGTTCGTGTTTGTAGGAGCGTGTTGAGATTCAAACTTCCGCATAAAAGGAACACACGTCCTTTCAAATTTATTTATAGTCTTCCATCATGATTAAAAAGAATTAGTAAGACCTTCTCGATTGATGATTATATATTTAATCAGTGTTTAACTAAACTTGTAGTATAGGGTATGAAATTAAAAAGATAATTCACTGTATTAATATATAATCTATGAACCTTTCAACAGCTTTAGTAAACAGCTCTAGTTCTGCATATGTTCCATACGGCTGGCGAGTGAATCATTGTGGTTCACTGACCTACGTAAGTGTATATTTAGGTTTGGTATTAGAGACGTTTTTAATTTACTAAAATTAAGGAAACGTTCTTAATTAACCTTTAAAAAATATCCAACACATACCAAGATTTTAGGAAAATAAAAAAGAGATAATGTCAATCAAATTTGCTCATGTTGATTGACCATTTTAAATTAGAAAGGAATATTCTTTAGGAGAATATTTATTAAAAAAAAATTACCTAATTAATAAAAAATAATGAAATTAGACCGGGGTTCACTAATGGTCACCTCTTATCTGATGTGGTGTCTAGGAAATATCTTTAAGGAGACACTTTGGGTGTCAAAAAGGTTTGGTTTTTAAAAGCTTTTGACCTGGTCGCACTTACGAAGGCCCACATGTCGAGTCCATTGTCTAAAAACCCTAATCGTTGTGCACTCAATTGGATGTTGCATGAAAAATGGATAAGCATAAAACATAATAATGTTTAAAATAGATTTATTTAAAAAATAATTAGAAAATATGATCTTGACTCTTAGAATTGAATGGTACTTACGAGCAACTTAGCGGATCTTTCAATTTCAACCTAGGAGAAAAAGTGAAATATTTTCTAATGAGTTTTTGAAATAAATAAATATAAGATGTGTAATTAATAATGTCAAAATTATTTCACCCTTGTTGAAAGCAATGGCTGCCAAAAATGTTGTTGCTGATTTGACCAAAGGAGAAAAGCTGGTTGGAACCAACTATGATATTTGGCATAGGAAGATCCAATATATTCTCAATGAACAAGAGCTCTTAGAGCCTTTAGAGGCTTTGATGGATGAGCCTGATCTTGAGAGAGATGGAACCACTGCGGTTCAACATACGGCTAGAGTAAGGTTTTATGAATCTTGGTTCAAGAAAGATCGAAGTGCATGTTTTACTATGTTAAGCAGCATGCATGATGATCTTATTGGTGAGTATAAAGGGTACTCGACCGCCAAGGAGATGTGGGACCAGCTGAAATTTGCATTTGGTGGAACCTCAACTACTAGGTTGAGAAGTCTAGTGTTAAAGTTTGAGGTTTACATGATGGATCCTAAGCACTCTGTATCTGAACATCATAGGAAGATGTCTAGCATGATACAAGATTTGAAAGCTGTTGGGAGTATCCTCACCGATGAACAGCAAGTCCAAGATTTGATTAGGTCCCTCCTAGACTTGTGGGATGCCCTTAAACAGATCATGACGCACAATGATCAAATTAAGAACTTTCATGACATCTCACGTCATGTTGAACTAGAAGGTGAGCGCTGAGTGGCGACCTAAAGTACTGCCCTTTTGACTCAAGATAGGTCCAAAAAGGGTAACCAATTCAAAGGAAAGGGTAAGACCAAGTCCGAGAAAAATGATGCAAAGGTTGCTCCTAATTCTAATGAAAGCAAGGCCCACAGAGGTAAACAAGGCAAGAAAAACGAATCCAAGTCAATGTGCTTTAATTGTAAAAAGAAGGGACACTTCGCTCGTAATTTCACTGAGCCCAATAAAAAGGTAATCCCTAACCCTAAATCTATCATTGTTTGTGTATGTTCGCATACACATGTTGCTTACACGTTCGACAATTGAATTGTAGACACAGCAGCAACCAAGCATTTGATGCAAGATAAAAGGGGGTTAAAAAATTATCAACGTTTTCCAGCAAAGTCACACTAGGTGTACGTGGGTGAAGGAAGTCGTACAGAAACTTCGGGAGTTGGTTTGTATCAACTTCAACTAAGCATTGGGTGTCAACTACTTATGCATGATGTCTTGCACACCTCTGGAATGCAATTTAATTTACTTTCAGTTACTTCACTTTTATATGAAGGATATTGTTTTTACTTAAACCCGTCTAGACTTGTGATATATTTGGATCAAGTTGAAATTGGATACGATTCAATTTAGAACAATTTTGTTTGCTTGGATTTGATTGATTCTTGTTCTTCTACTTCTTTAGTAACTGTTATTAAACATGTTAATTCTGAAACATGACATGTTAGACGAGGGCATATAGGGCAAGATAGAATGACAAGGTTAGTTAGAGAAGGCCTATAGAGGTCACTCACTAATGTCAATCCGCCTGTATGTGAGCCTTGTTTAGCTAGCAAAGCAATTAGAAAGCCTTTTGGAAAGGTTGTTTGAGCTACTTAACCGTTGAAGTTAATCCACTCTGACATCTATGGACCAATGAGTGTGAAGGCCCGTCATAACGCCTCTTATTTTCTAACTTTGCTTGACGATTACATGCAATATGGTTATGTGTACTTGATCGCTTATCACTATGAAGCTTTAGATTGTTTCAAATGCTTCGTAGCTAAGGTTGACAATAAAAAAGGGAATACTATAAAAGCTCTTCTCATTGATCATGGACGCGAGTATTTATCTAACTAATTCAAGGTTTTTTGTGAAAGTAAGGGGATACGCAGACAACTTTCTGTTCCTTACATGCCACAATAAAATGGTGTTGTTGAAAGGAGAAACATAACTTTATTAGACATGGTCCAGTCTATGATGGCACATGCAAATCTCCCCATATCTTTCTGGGGTGATGCATTATTGACTGCGACTTATATACTTAACTGTGTGCCTTCAAAGATGGTTCCCTCAACCCCATACGAACTTTGGAATGATGTAAAAGCCAATCTGGGTAATTTCCGCCCTTGGGGTTGTGCTGGATTTGTTCATAATCAATCACATAAGTTTGGAAAGTTGGGTCCTAGTTTGGAAAGTTGGGTCCTAGAGCAAATAAACACATCTTTATAAGATATTGTGAAAAATCGAAAGGTTATGTGATGTATGGTGAACATCCAGATGGCAGAAGAACCGAGATTGATTTATGTGACTTGGAATTCATAGAGAATGACTTCCCAAAACTTGGTGATACTGTAAAAAACCTTAATTTCCATGAATTGGAGAAAGATGAAGAACTCATAACATCTTCAAGCGAATGAGGGGAATTAATTTCCAATCCGATGGTCGCAGAATATGATGTAGGAAGAGTTGATCCAAGTGGGAGTACACAACCCAATGGGAGTAGTGTATCCATAAACACCCAAGAAAATACGCCCAATGATGGGAGCATACCCTCTAAAATTCAAGGTCACACAGTTCGAAGAAGAAAGAGAGGCCACATTCCCAAACGTCATTTTGAGGTTGACGTGGAGGCCTACAATTGCATACCTTTAGAGGAAGATGAACCTTCTTCTTACAAAGAAGCGTTGTCTTCAATGCAATGGAGGAAGATATGAGCTCTATGGACAAAAATATTGTTTGGGAGTTAGTTGACCTTCCGTATGGGTGTAAAACCATTGGAAACAAGTGGGTTTTAAAAATCAAATGCAAGGTGGATGGTTCAATTGACAAATATAAGGCACACCTTGTGGCGAAAGGATACACTCAACAATTAGGTGTAGACTATGAAGAAACTTTCTCCCCTGTGGTAAGGTTTGCCTCTATTCGCCCCATTTTAGCTATTGTTACTTAACTAGATTTGGAACTTTACCAAATGGATGTTAAGACAACATTTCTTAATGGAGAACTAGACGAGGAGATATACATGGATCGACCTCTAGGCTTCGAAGCCAAGGATAAGAGCGCAAAGTTTGCTGCCTAAAACGTTCCATATATAGCCTTAAGCAAGAGTCTAGACAGTGGAACATTAGATTCCATAATTCAATCACTTCATTTTGAGATGATTAAGGAAGACCACTGTGTGTATCTTAAGAAATCTGGGAAAAGTATTCTCATACTTTCTCTGTATGTTGACAACATCCTAATAGCGTGAAATGACAAAACCTCCATAGAAACCACAAAAGTGTGGTTATCATCCCATTTTGAGATGACAGATATGGGAGAAGCACATTATGTGCTTGGAGTTAAGATCATGAGAGATCACTCAAGGAAACTTCTAAGTTTGTCTCAAAAGACTTACATTAAGAAGGTACTTGAACGATTTAAGATAGAAAACTCCAAACCCATAGACATTCATATGGAAAGAGGCGCAATATTGTCCTTAGAATAGTGTCCAAAGACTAAGAAAGAGAAAGAACAAATGGCAAACGTCCCCTATGCCTCTGCAGTAGGAAATCTAATGTACGCAATGCTTTGCACGTGTCTGAACATTTGCCATGTCGTGGGCATGGTAAGTCGCTATCAAAGTAATCATGTACAAGCTCACTGGCAAGCCGTCAAGAGGATTATGAGATACCTGCAAGGAACAAAAAAATTAGCCTTATGTTACTAAGAAAGGGATTTGAAGTTAAGAGGATATAGTGATGCAAACTAGGTAAGCGATAGAGATGAACACAAGTCCACCTCAGGTTCTGCTTTTGTCCTTGGAGGTGGAATTGTTTCTTGGTGTAGCAAGAAACAAACCTGTATTGCTTTGTCCACAATGGAGTCAGAATATGTTGCCCTTAGATCAACTGTTCAAGAAGCTGTTTGGCTTAGGAAGTTTCTACGACAGATGGGAGTTACGGCTTATGCTCAAGAAGTTGTACTTGTCTACTGTGATAGTACTTCGGCCTTAGCATACACTAAAGATCCTAAGTATCATGGCAAATCTAAGCACATAGATACACGATATCATTTCTTTAGGAACAAGGTTACCAAGGGTGAAGTAGTTTTGAAACATATCTCGACCAACAATATGCTCGTTGATCCCATGGCTAAACCCATAATTAGAAACTCGTTTCTGACTCATGTAAAGAATATAGGTTTATGTAGGGTTCGATGTGTTTTTCTTTGTATTTGACATTGTTATTGAATAAAAAGGCATTAAAGTTTTTCATTTCATATTTATTTATTTTTGAAATGATTGTTTACACATCTTTATGAGTGTCACCAAGTTAGAATCGGTTTTTCACACGAACGATTCACCGTGGCGTTGACATAGAGAGTAGGATGAGACATTTGTGTCCTCAACGCATTAGACTATGAGACTGAACACATGTATGTTAAACGTACCAATATGCACAAGGTAAATATCGCCTTAGAAATGTTTAAGATGAGACTTAACAGAAGTTGAACATGAGATCTGTTTCATGCTGAAGCTTGTAAAGCCGGATATGAGTATCTAGGTTGGTGCCGAAAAGGCGACTAGGCTAGAAGACTCAGGTTAGGCGCTTGTGTAGTGACTATACTAAGATCTGTATGGTGTATGTCCAGTGGACATGTGACACACTCATTGAAATGAGGATACACCATAGGATACAAATCATATTGTATGCTATAACCGACTAATAATGGGAGTGATGAATTGATCCCTGCTTTAATCACTATGTGAACCACATGGAATCTATACGATTTCACCCTTATGCCATTTGAACTAAAGTCTATGTTAGAAAGATGAGGTTTAATGATCGCTACTTTAGCACGTTTATCTAAGACGGTCAAGTTAGCTACTGTCCCAAGAGGTGTGTCTAAGCAAGCAGTTAAATCAAATTAGACTGACATGAGAGCTTAAGGAACGGTTCGAAGAAAACACCATGTCATGTGATTCATTAGCTGCGTGGTGTCTTTTGATATTTGTTATCAAACATAAGACATGGATACATGATACTTGTGAGACATGACATTGTTTTTAACAAGGGATATAGAATGTCAAGTCTGGTGTGTGACGAACAGTTTGGGGCATAAAGCGATGAACTTCTAAGTGATGCACTGTTGTTAGTTTATTGATAGCTTAATGGCAGTGCTCCTGGTTATGTATGTTCTTTCTTGTGAGGTCGTGCGTCCCATTTCCTGTATGAGGAGATAGACTAGAACGGATATGAACTAAGTGTGTTGATTGAGACTATGACACACCCTATGTGGGTGAGTGGGACATGTAGGATTTATCTTATGGGATAAATAAATATCAAAGGATATTCCACCCACATTAGGATATTAACCTCCTAATTATCTATGTGATGATTAGATGAAAATCAAGAGATATTCATGTTAGAATATACTTGGGATTTTCATGGGTTTTTGGGTCTTTGTACACTCTTCCCAACCACTATATAAGGAGGCTTTGGGGAAGAGAGAAAGATATAAGAAACACAAGCTTTTCCACTATTCAAATATTCTAGTTAGGTCTTTAGAGCTATCACTTTCGGCTCTAGGTCTTGGGAGGCAAAAACCAAGGGGCAACTCAGACATACCGTAGCCAACCCGACGACCTGCGAGGTTCTAGATGTGCATGGAGGGTCAGAGCAGTTGTTCATCTTTGTAGAAGTGTGTTGAGATTCAACCTTCCGCACACACGTCCTTTCGAATTTATTTATAGTCTTCCATCATGATTAAAAAAAAATTAGTAAGACCTTCTCGAGTGATGATTATATATTTAATCAGTGTTTAACTAAACTTGTAGTATAAGGTATGAAATTAAAAGGATAATTGACTGTATTATTTATAATCTATGAACCCTTCAACAGCTTTAGTAAACAGCTCTAGTTCAGCATATGTTCCATACACATCATAAATGTCATCAATAGTGGCAATGATAGCAATAGCTTTGCATAATATTCTCCTAGCAAAGTAATGCTCGGGCTCAAAGAAGACTCCCAATGCCCAGAAGTAGTATTCAACCACTCTATCTCTTATAAAAGGTAGTTTGTTTACGAAGTCCAAATCCTTCCACCACCTACCTATTAATACATAATAATAATGGAATTAGTCAATCCAATTACTATTTATTGTAACTTTTGGGTATGCACATGCGTAAAGGGTGACGCAATATTTAGACACACGAACACACTTACTAATATATGTAGTCATATAAGATATGTTGGCTGATAATAGCTTACTGTTGGATTCGTAGAAATTTTGTACCCAGAAAAGCTAGCGTTTCCTGGTGATTTTCACGGCTTTCTCAATATAGGTGTTTCAATTTCATTTCTGTGATTTTGGATTTGTAGATGGGTTTTCTATTCAAATTTCTTTTTTGTGATTTTGGGGGTTTTGTTTGTACCCTCGGATTCTGCATGTGGGTGTTTAATTCGGCTGCATATGGATATTTAATTCAGTTTTGTTTTCGGTTTTAGGGGACCCTGGATTTTTCGTTTTTTTTTTTGGGGGGGCTTTTGTAACTCAAGGTGAGCAATTTCAGCTTCTCTTTGGGCCTATTGTGGAACCAAAATTTTAATTTTTATGGTTGTGAAAGTTCAATATGACACTTTGTTTAGTTTCCATTTAGTACATTAATGCATAACTCTGTTTTTCTCTCATCCTTAGGAAGTTTAAGAATCTTTGTTCTTGCTAATAGGTTTAAGAAGCCTTGAGTCATGTTTATGACATATCCTTTTCATTTTTCTTAGAAAATTCATCTTTGTCGTTACAGTCCCTACTTATTGGCTTAACTAGATATGAAGGTGGGAGCATAATAATACTCGGATGGTATCGCAGGAAGATGAATCTCCACTATGTAAGCCTTAATTTCCACCTGTTTTTTGGCTTTATATTTTTTACCAAAATGATTGTGGAAATCATGGTATGACAGATACTGCACTGAGAAAAGATGGCATATATGTGGTTGATGTCATTTTATAAACATCAAGCAGTTTGATTTTGTGAACTTAGTGTGATTTCAGGTTGAGGATAAGAGAGAAAGGCCCAGTCAGAAACAAGAGAAGGGAGAGAATGGAGAGAGGTGTGGGACACCGGATCCCGTCGACCCGTACACCCACAAACCAACCCGTTCGACCCGGTTAGATTCAGGTGGTTCCTAGCCATTTTTCGCCTCAAGATTGGACGAAAATTGGGCCAATATATGGCATTTTGCGACGGGGCACCGAAAGTTTCATTGGCGGAAATCCACCATTTTTGAATGAAAAACCGACAATCTCCTCCACCATTAGAATTCCCTAGAGCCCTGGAACAAAGCTCAACCGGTTGTAGGGGAGGCGGAGCACTAGAGAAATCGAATTGAAGCCACCCAAATTCTAAGGTTCCAATAGGTTCGAGGCAAATCTGAGAATAAGCAGGATCATTCTAAGAACATTCATTTTAAAACTTTGTCCTCTACTAACTCTCAAAGAATAAGCATGATCATTCTAAGAACATCTCCAATTGGAGTATTTATTTATGGCCTTCCACCACCACCTTAGAGGACTCATTTAGGGACTTCAAGAGAATCTTTCTGTCTCTAAAGGAATATTGCCTCCAATAGAAGAGTCATTATGGTAGAATTCCTAAATATGAGGTTTTTACGATTTTAAGTAATAATTTGATTAGGTGAAATCTTTTGTTTGTGTTAACTTCTTTTGAATTATTTTTCTATTACGTTGTCGTGAAATATTTTGTGAATATTTTGATAAAAAAAAATATAAATTTGAAACCAATTTTTTTCTTCAAAAAAAACAAAAAACGTAATTAGAATAACTAAATTATTGAACATTATGGCTCCATTATTGAGCTCCATTATTGGATTATGAGTCATGACTAAAAAGACATCACTTGAAAAACAAAAACCCACCCATCTTCTTTGAATCTGTTGGAAAGAAAAAAAAAGGAAAACTAATGAAAAAGACTTGAAAACTTTGAGTTTTAACGATAAGGACAAAATAAAGGTAAAGTGAATAGTATCAGGTTTGACTTTTTAATGTAAAATTGTGGTTTTTCGTTAAAGTAAATAGTACCGCAGGTTTTTCATTAAAATTCCCAAAAACAATTCAAGGGCAATCACCATCTTCCTTTTCTGGAAACTTCACCTTGAATGTGTTGAAAAGGACAAAAATAAAATAAAATAAAATAAAAGGTCATCATCATGTCCCTAGAATATGTTACAAATAAGGGAATAAAAAAAAAACGGATTTGGATCCTCTCCTGAGCCAATGAATATGATCCTCCTTACCAAACATTGTGGGTCCCTATAATTATAACTGTTGGATAAAAATCTAACGGCCCACAATGCTTGGTCAGGAAGATCATCTCCATTGGCTCAAGAGAGGATCCAAATAAATAAAAAAAACGAAAGTCTCCCATTATCCTAATAATAAAATGTCATCACCCGTTAAATTGGTGGAAAAGAAAATGGGAGCTCTTGCATTTTTTTTTTCCACATTTAAAACGTTTCTAGCAAAGCCTAGCCGCTCCTCCCTCTTTTCTCGCAAGTAAGGCCCTACGATTGTACGAGGTCACAATTCACCCAACATGATCATCGGGGGTGAACTATAATTGGGGATCAGATGCGGGTGATAAGTCACGTGTTTTTATACAAGTGGTGGAAAATTTTAATTTTTAAGTTATTAACTTTTTAACACACAATTCCACCATTTGTATAGTGACACGTGGTGTAGCACCCTGTGTTCCGGTCACACTAAAAAATCTCTCCTTTGGTTAGGGTCGGCAAACAACTTACTTGATGTTCCTCATTTTCCTTCTCCTCTCCTGCGTTCTACCCCTCCTTCAAATCAACTTTCATCCCTCCCATCTAGTCTCCCCTGCACCCCCCAACTTACCTCTTCCTAATTGCTCTCCCTTCCCTCCCATATTTTCTGGTTCAAGTCCTGTAATACCCCGAAAAATTAAAATATAAATTAGTTATGTTTATGGTTATGTGGAGGAAATTGAAAATAAATTGAATTAGGGTTATGAATTTTAAATGGGGAAAATGGGAAATCCCATTCCTTGATTTGATTATTATTTATGTCGTATAATTTTCCATTATGTATAAAATAACGAAAATGCCCCTAGTTGGTCAATGTAATTATATGAGGACGTATTCTTATCCTCATATATTTTATCGTATTTCTTGATATATTTGGATAAAAGACGATCCTACGATCGCGTAGGCAAAAACTGTTCGTCCATCGGAACAAGAAACGGAAAGTTACGGATGTTGGAAGTTCTTAAATAAAATAAAATTTTAATATTTTTGGGTTCCCATTAAATTGGGAAGGGACCAATTAGAAATGGAGAAAAAATTAAATAAATAAAAAGAGAAAAGGGAGGAGGAGGATGGACGAACGAGGAGGAGGGGAAGGAAGAAGAAAAAAGAATTAGAAAAGGAAGAAGGAAGAAGAATGGGGGCTGCCCAATCAAGGAGAAAGATAAGAGAGAAAGGCCGAATCAGAAACAAGAGAAGGGAGAGAAGGGAGAGAAGTGTGGGACACCGGATCCCGTCGACCCGTACACCCACACACCCAACCCGTTCGACCCGGTTAGATTTAGGTGGTTCCTAACCATTTTTCGCCTCAAGATTGGACAAAAATTGGGCCAATATATGGCATTTTCTGACGGGACACTGAAAGTTTCATTGGCGGAAATCCGCCATTTTTGAATGAAAACCCGACAATCTCATCCACCATTAGAATTCCCTAGAGCCCTGGAACAAAGCCCAACCAATTGTAGGGGAGGCGGAGCACTAGAGAAATCGAATTAAAGCCACCCAAATTCTAAGGTTCCAACAGGTTCGAGGCAAATCTGAGAATAAGCAGGATCATTCTATGAACATTCATTATAAAACTTTGTCCTCTACTAACTCTCAAAGAATAAGCAGGATCATTCTAAGAACATCTCATATTGTAGTATTTATTTATGGACTTCCACCACCACCTTAGAGGACTCATTTAGAGACTTCAAGAGAATCTTTCTGTCACTAAAGGAATACTGCCTCTAAGAGAAGAGTCCTTATGGTAAAATTCCTAAATATGGGGTTTTTACGATTTTAAGTAATAATTTGATTAGGTGAAATCTTTTGTTTGTGTTAACTTATTTTGAATTAATTTCCTATTACGTTGTCGCGAAATATTTTGTGAATATTTTGATAAAAAAAATTCAAATTTGATACCAATATTTTTCTTCAAAAAAAAAAACGTAATTAGAACAACTACATTATTGAACATTATGGCTCCATTATTGAGCTCCCTGATTGGATTATGAGTCATGTCTAAAAAGATATCACTTGAAAAACAAAAACCCACCCATCTTCTTTGAATCTGTTGGAAAGAAAGAAAAAAAGGAAAACTAATGAAAAAGGCTTGAAAACTTTGAGTTTTAACGATAAGGACAAAATAAAGGGTAAAGTGAATCGTACCAGGTTTGACTTTTTAATGTAAAATTGTGGTTTTTTGTTAAAGTAAACAGTACTGCAGGTTTTTCATTAAAACTCCCAAAAAAAATTCAAGGGCAATCACCATCTTCCTTTTCTGGAAACTTCACCTTGAATGTGTTAAAAGGGACAAAAATAAAATAAAATAATATAAAAGGTCATCATCATGTCCCTAGAATATGTTAGAAAGAAGGGAATAAAAAAAAAACGGATTTGGATCTTCTCCTGAGCCAATGGATATGATTCTCCTTACCAAACATTGTGGGTCCCTATAATTATAACTGTTGGATAAAAATCCAACGGCCTGCAATGCTTGGTCAGGAAGATCCTCTCCATTGGCTCAGGAGAGGATCCAAATAAAAAAAAAAGCGAAAGTCTCCCATTATCCTAATAATAAAATGTCAGCACTCGTTAAATTGGTGGAAAAGAAAATGGGAGCTCTTGCTATTTTTTTTTCCACATTTAAAACGTTTCTAGCAAAGCCTAGCCGATCTCCCCTCTTTTCTCGCACATAAGGCCCTACGATTGTACGAGGTCACAATTCACCCAACATGGTCATCGGGGGTGAACAATAATTGGAGATCGGATGCGGGTGATAAGTCACGTGTTTTTATATAAGTGGTGGAAAATTTTAATTTTTAAGTTACTAACTTTTTAACACACAATTCCACAATTTGTATAGTGACACATGGTGTAGCACCTTATGTTCCGGTCACACTAAAAAATCTCTCCTTTAGTTGGGGTCGGCAAACAACTTACTTGATGTTCCTCATTTTCCTTCTCCTCTCCTGCTTTCTACCCCGCCTTCAAATCAACTTTCATCCCTCCCATCTAGTCTCCCCTGCACCCCCCCCCCCAACTTACTTTTTCCTAATTGCTCTCCCTTCCCTCCCATATTTTCTGGTTCAAGTCCTATAATACCCCGAAAAATTAAAATATAAATTAGTTATGTTTATGGTTATGTGGAGGAAATTGAAAATAAATTGAATTAGGGTTATGCATTTTAAATTGGCAAAATGTGGAATCCCATTCCTTGATTTGATTATTATTTATGCCGTATAATTTTCCATTATGTATAAAATAATGAAAATGCCCCTAGTTGGTCAATGTAATTATATGAGGACGTATTTTTATCCTCATATATTTTATCGTATTTCTTGATATATTTGGATAATGGACGATCCTACGAACGCGTAGGAAAAAACTGTTCGTCCATCGGAAAGTTACGGACGTTAGAAGTTCTCAAATATAATAAAATTTTAATATTTTTGGGTTCCCATTAAATTAGGAAGGGACCAATTAGAAATGGAGAAAAAAATAAATAAATAAAAAGAGAAAAGGGAGGAGGAGGATGGACAAATGAGGAAGAGGGCAAAGAAGAAGAAAAAAGAATTAGAAAAGGGAAGAAGGAAGAAGGAGGGCTGCCCAATCAATGAGAAAGATAAGAGAGAAAGGCCCAGTCAGAAACAAGAGAAGGGAGAGAAGGGAGAGAGGTGTGGGACATCGAATCCCGTTGACCTGTACACCAACACACCCAACCCGTTCGACCCGGTTAGATTCAGGTGGTTCCTAGCCATTTTTCGCCTCAAGATTGGACAAAAATTGGGCCAATATATGGCATTTTGTGACGGGACACCGAAAGTTTCATTGGCGGAAATTTGCCATTTCACCATTAGAATTCCCTAGAGCCCTGGAACAAAGCCCAACCAAGTGTGGGGGAGGCGGAGCACTAGAGAAATCGAATTGATGCCACCCAAATTCTAAGGTTCCAACAGGTTTGAGGCAAATTTGAGAATAAGCAGGATCATTCTAAGAACATTCATTTTAAAACTTTGTCCACTACTAACTCTCAAAGAATAAGCAGGATCATTCTAACAACATCTCCAATTGGAGTATTTATTTATGGACTTCCACCACCACCTTAGAGGACTCATTTAGGGACTTCAAGAGAATATTTCTGTCTCTAAAGGAATATTGCCTCCAATAGAAGAGTCCTTATGGTAGAATTCCTAAATATGAGGTATTTACGATTTTAAGTAATAATTTGATTAGGTGAAATCTTTTGTTTGTATTAACTTCTTTTGAATTAATTTCGTATTACGTTGTCATGAAATATTTTGTGAATATTTTGATAAAATAAAAAATTCAAATTTGATACCAATTTTTTTCCTCAAAAAAAAAAAAAACGTAATTAGAATAACTACATTATTGAACATTATGGCTCCATTATTGAGCTCCATGATTGGATTATGAGTCATGACTAAAAAGACATCACTTGAAAAACAAAAACCCACCCATCTTCTTTGAATCTGTTGGAAAGAAAAAAAAAAGAAAACTAATGGAAAAGGCTAGAAAACTTTGAGTTTTAACGATAAGAACAAAATAAAGGGTAAAGTGAATAGTATCAGGTTTGACTTATTAATGTAAAATTGTGGTTTTTCATTAAAGTAAACAGTACCGCGGGTTTTTCATCAAAACTCCCAAAAAAAATTCAACGGCAATCACCATCTTCCTTTAATAGAATCTTCACCTTGAATGTGTTGAAAAGAACAAAAGTAAAATAAAATAAAATAAAATGTCATCATCATGTCCCTAGAATATGTTAGAAAGAAGGGAATAAAAAAAAAAACGGATTTGGATCCTCTCCTGAGCCAGTGGATATGATCCTCCTTACCAAACATTGTGGGTCCCTATAATTATAACTGTTCAATAAAACTCCAACGGCCCACAATGCTTGGTTAGGAAGATCCTCTCTATTGGCTCAGGAGAGGATCCAAATAAAAAAAAACGAAAGTCTCCCATTATCCTAATAATAAAATGTCATCACCCGTTAAATTGGTGGAAAAGAAAATGGGAGCTCTTGCTCTTTTGTTTTTTCCACATTTAAAATGTTTCTAGCAAAGCCTAGCTGCTCTCCCCTCTTTTCTCACACATAAGGCCCTACGATTGTACTAGGTCACAATTCACCCAACATGATCATCGGGGGTGAACAATAATTGGGGATCGGATGCGGGTGATAAGTCACATGTTTTTATATAAGTGGTGAAAAATTTTAATTTTTAAGTTACTAACTTTTTAACACACAATTCCATCATTTGTATAGTGACACGTGGTGTAGCACCCTGTGTTCCGGTCACACTAAAAAATCTCTCCTTTGGTTAGGGTCGGCAAACAACTTACTTGATGTTCCTCATTTTCCTTCTCCTCTCCTGCTTTCTACCCCTCCTTCAAATCAACTTTCATCCCTCCCATCTAGTCTCCCCTGCACGCCCCCCAACTTACTTTTTCCTAATTGCTGTCCCTTCCCTCCCATATTTTCTGGTTCAAGTCCTATAAGACCCCGAAAAATTAAAATATAAATTAGTTATGTTTATGGTTATGTGGAGGAAATTGAAAATAAATTGAATTAGGGTTATGAATTTTAAATGGGGAAAATGTGGAATCCCATTCCTTGATTTGATTATTATTTATGTCGTATAATTTTCCATTATGTATAAAATAACGAAAATGCCCCTAGTTGGTCAATGTAATTATATGAGGACGTATTTTTATCCTCATATATTTTATCGTATTTCTTGATATATTTGGATAAGGGACGATCCTACGATCACGTAGGCAAAAACTGTTCGTCCATCGGAACAAGAAACGGAAATTGACAGACCTTAGAAGTTCTTAAATAAAATAAAATTTTAATATTTTTGGTTTCCCATTAAATTGGGAAGGGACCAATTAGAAATGGAGAAAAAAAAAATAAATAAAAAGAGAAAAGGGAGGAGGAGGATGGACAAACAAGGCGGAGGGGAAAGAAGAAGAAAAAAGAATTAGAAAAGGGAAGAAGGAAGAAGAAGGGGGGCTGCCCAATCAAGGAAAAAGATAAGAGAGAAAGGCCCAATCAGAAACAAGAGAAGGGAGAGAAGGGAGAGAGGTGTGGCACACCAGATCCCGTCGACCCGTACACCCACACACCCAACCCGTTCGACCCGGTTAGATTCAAGTGGTTCCTAGCCATTTTTCGCCTCAAGATTGGACAAAAATTAGGCCAATATATGGCATTTTGTGACGGGACACCGAAAGTTTCATTGGCGGAAATCCGTCATTTTTGAATGAAAAACCGACAATCTTCTCCACCATTAGAATTCCCTAGAGCCCTGAAACAAATCTCAACCAATTGTAGGGGAGGCAGAGCACTAGAGAAATTGAATTGATGCCACCCAAATTCTAAGGTTCCAACAGGTTTGAGGCAAATTTGAGAATAAGCAGGATCATTCTAAGAACATTCATTTTAAAACTTTGTCCTCTACTAACTCTCAGAGAATAAGCAGGATCATTCTAAGAACATCTCCAATTGGAGTATTTATTTATGGAATTCCACCACCACCTTAGAGGACTCATTTAGGGACTTCAAGAGAATCTTTCTGTCTCTAAAGGAATATTGCCTCCAATAGAAAAGTCTTTATGGTAGGATTCCTAAATATGAGGTTTTTACGATTTTAAGTAATAATTTGATTAGGTGAAATCTTTTGTTTGTGTTAACTTCTTTTGAATTAATTTCCTATTACGTTGTCGTGAAATATTTTGTGAATATTTTGATAAAAAAAATTCAAATTTGATACCAATTTTTTTCTTCAAAAAAAAAAAAACGTAATTAGAATTACTACATTATTGAACATTATGGCTCCATTGTTGAGCTCCATGATTGGATTATGAGTCATGACTAAAAAGACATCACTTGAAAAACAAAAACCCACCCATATTCTTTGAATCTGTTGGAAAGAAAAAAAAAAGTAAAGAAAAAGGCTTGAAAACTTTGAGTTTTAACGATAACGACAAAATAAAGGGTAAAGTGAATAGTACCAGGTTTGACTTTTTAATGTAAAATTGTGTTTTTTCTTTAAAGTAAATAGTACCGCGGGTTTTTCATTAAAACTCCCAAAAAAAATTCAAGGGCAATCACCACCTTCCTTTTCTGGAAGCTTCACCTTGAATGTGTTGAAAAGGACAAAAATAAAATAAAATAAAATAAAAGGTCATCATCATGTCCCTAGAATATGTTAGACAGAAAGGAATAAAAAAAAATGGATTTGGATCCTCTCCTGAGCCAATGGATATTATCCTCTTTACCAAACATTGTGGGTCCCTATAATTATAACTGTTGGATAAAAATCCAACGGGCGACAATGCTTGGTCAGGAAGATCCTCTCCATTGGCTCAGGAAAGGATCCAAATAAAAAAAAACGAAAGTCTCCCATTATCCTAATAATAAAATGTCATCACCCGTTAAATTGGTGGAAAAGAAAATGGGAGCTCTTGCTTCTTTTTTTTTTTCCACATTTAAAACGTTTCTAGCAAAGCCTAGCCGCTCTCCCCTCTTTTCTTGCACATAAGGCCCTACGATTGTACGAGGTCACAGTTCACCCAACATGATCATCGGGGGTGAACAATAATTAGGGATCAGATGTGGGTGATAAGTCACATGTTTTTATATAAGTGGTGGAAAATTTTAATTTTTAAGTTATTAGCTTTTTAACAAACAATTCCACCAGTTGTATAGTGACACGTGGTCTAGCACCCCGTGTTCCGGTCACACTAAAAAATCTCTCCTTTGATTAGGGTCTGCAAACAACTTACTTGATGTTCCTCATTTTCCTTCTCCTCTGCTGCTTTCTACCCTTCCTTCAAATCAACTTTCATCCCTCCCATCTAGTGTCCCCTTCACCCCCCCCCCAACTCACTTTTTCCTAATTGCTCTCCCTTCCCTCCCATATTTTCTGGTTCAAGTCCTGTAATACCCCGAAAAATTAAAATATAAATTAGTTATGTTTATGGTTATGTGGAGGAAATTGAAAATAAATTGAATTAGGGTTATGAATTTTAAATGGGGAAAATGTGGAATCTCATTCCTTGATTTGATTATTATTTATGTCGTATAATTTTCCATTATGTATAAAATAATGAAAATGCCCCTAGTTGGTCAATGTCATTATATGAGGACATATTTTTATCCTCATATATTTTATTGTATTTCTTGATATATTTGGATAAAGGACGATCCTACGATCGCGTAGGCAAAAACTATTCGTCCATCGGAACAAGAAACGGAAAGTTAAGGACGTTAGAAGTTCTTAAATAAAATAAAATTTTAATATTTTTGGGTTCCCATTAAATTGGGAAGGGACCAATTAGAAATGGAGAAAAAAATAATAAATAAAAAGAGAAAAGGGAGGAGGAGGATGGACAAACGAGGAGGAAGGGAAAGAAGAAGAAAAAAGAATTAGAAAAGGGAAGAAGGAAGAAGAAGGGGGGCTGCCCAATCAAGGAGAAAGATAAGAGAGAAAGGCCGAATCAGAAACAAGAGAAGGGAGAGAAGGGAGAGAGGTGTGGGACACCGGATCCCGTCGACCCGTACACCCACACACCCAACCCGTTCGACCCGGTTAGATTCAGGTGGTTCCTAGCCATTTTTCGCCTCAAGATTGGACAAAAATTGGGCCAATATATGGCATTTTGTGACGGGACACCGAATGTTTCATTGGCGGAAATCAGGATTTAGAGAATCTAATAACAAAACTGAATTATATGTTCCATGCTTTTCATTTTCATTTTGGGTTAAAACGTTGGAGCTTTGGATCAGGATTTTTCTTTATTCAGCTATAATTTTGTGCTTAGGATACTATTTGAAACTGCTTAAATTTGTTTGCATATGAATTTTTTTTTTCTTATCGCTGTAACCTGTTTTCTTAAAGGTGATGATAAAGATTTATCAATATTGTTTGTTCGGAGTTATGTGGAAATTGGAAGTAAATTGTGATCGTTTATGCAGCATTTGATAAAATTGTGATCATTCCTAGCCATTTTTCGCCTCAAGATTGGACGAAAATTGGGCCTATATATGGCATTTTACGGCGAGACACCAAAAGTTTCATTGGCGGAAATCCGCCATTTTTTAATGAAAAACTGACAATCTCCTCCACCATTAGAATTCCCTAGAGCCCTGGAACAAAGCCCAACCAGTTGTAAGGGAGGCGAAGCACTAGAGAAATTGAATTGAAGCCACCCAAATTCTAGGGTTCCGACAGGTTCAAGGCAAATTTGAGCACTTCCCGGCCGAATTGGATTTCAGCCCAAGTATGAAAGTTGTTCCTCTCATTGAACTCTACTTGCCTATAAAATTTGGTAATTTTTGGAGTTCGTCAGAAAACTGAGTTTCCGTTCACTGGAAATCGCAACCCACGGGGGCGATTGTGGCGGCACATGGCCAGTGGGCTGAGATCGCTTTTCATGCAAATTTTGATGTCTTAAATTCGTAATTGGTACCCATTTGGTGTGATTCGATCATGAAAGTTAATGTTGAATATTTTCGTTACAAGAATATTTTGGAAATGGATAAAAAATGAATGTGAGCTACGAAAGGCTTGATCCCGCTCAAGGGTACGTAGGCAGTCTAACAGGGATTAGATGCAGCCTTAAATAATTGAGACAAATCTTTTGTTGAGAAATTGAACTAAGAAAGGAATTTGGTGAATAATTTGAGATTTAACCTTATGTTTTGGGTAATTAAATGTTGGTCATAATTTTTTGTGAGGGATTAAGAAATTGAAGTAGAGAATCGTGATTAATGGTAGTTAACTAAACAATAGTTTAGTTTGGGCCTATCACCGATATTATTTTCCGAAATAAATATTACGGGGCAGGGCGTTACAAATGGTACCAGAGCAAATGATTCTACCTTACAATGTGAGAAATTATTGATGGTTGTGAATGTGAATTGTGTATTGTATTGATATTGTACTATTTCATAAGTTCTTTGACTAATGATGAATTTATGTGAAATGCCTATATTGTGAATCACTATGAAGTGAATTGGATTGAATGGGGTTAGGAAAATTTTAATTATCATATTTATATTATAGCTTTGAATATGAGTGTTTGATTAAAGTTCATATTAATCTTGAATTGGATTGATATTATAGTATGTGTAATGAAAATTTTGAACGATGCGATGATTATGAAATTGTGACAAGTAGATGGAAAAGTTGTATTATACCTATGCAAATGAGAAATATTGAATTGGGCGGAAAAAGGCCCGTGGATGTTGATTAGGGCGGAAAAAGGTCTGTGGATGTTGATTAGGGTGGAAAAGGCCCGTGGATGTTGAATTGGGCGAAAAAGGCCTGTGGATGTTGATTTGGGGGTGATGGCCCTTGGAATGGGAGGATGTGTGATTGGGCAAAAAGGGCATGTGGATGTTGATTTGGGCAAAAAGGCCCGAGGATGTGTGATTAGGCAAAATGGCCCCGTGAACGATGAATTGGGCAAAATGACCCATGAAATGTGAAGGAATAGATGAGTGGGGACAAAGACCCAATGTTTCGAGGAGAAAAGCTCCATGTGTGGGCTGTGAGAATGAATTATTGAAGTGATAAAAATGTGTGATGTGTATTGGCCAGGTATATTACAATCTTTTCTAGTCTACTAAACACTAATTGGGATAAAAAGCAAAATCGTGGTAAAATCTTTGTTTGGCCAATGATGATTATACTTAGAAATTCTTTATAATTGTATGGCCAATAATAATAGTGGTTGGAAATTCTAAGATTTATGGAAGTTCATTGAAGATGTTACGTTGTGTGAATGTTGGATTCACACTACTCACGACCCGATTACAGATAATGAGATGGATAAGCGAGAAATGTGGAGTAAAATTACAAAAGCGTTTTGCGATGTACATGGAAAAGACACCATAACTAGTCAAGGTCTTCAAGGTCATTGGAAAAAAACTCAACGCATCATTTACTTGTTGGAAAAACGCTATCTCTCATGCCTCCGGTAACCTCCGTAGTGGGACAAGTTTAGCAGATCAGGTGACAATATTTTTATTTATTTATACACATTCCACCCACATCAATATTTTAATTTATTTAATTTCGTATGTAATTTTTATGTTATTTCTTATGTAATTTTTATATGCATTCCAACCGCATCAAAATTTTAATTTATTTAATTTTTTTATGTAATTTTTATTTAATTCCTTATGTCATTTTTATGTAATTTATATGCATTCCACCCGCATCAATATTTGAATTTATTTATTTGTGTTACACCTGCATTTTTTAACACTATCTTATCCCACATTTTTAGAGACACTACAAGCTCAAGCATTCTACAATTCAAAGAACCAGAACAAATCATTCAACAAATGGGAATGTTGGGGAATTGTCAAAGATTGCCCTAAATACAAAATTGTGGCAACCGGTCCAGAAGTTGTCATGCACGGCATGGGTCTACATAGTTCGCCGACACAGCCGAACAAGAAGCCGACACATTTCAAGACACGGAAGGGACGACTGAAAAAGTGCCCGAGACCCAACCTACTCGTCAGTCCCTCAGGCCTCAAGGTAAAAAGGCATCAAAGAAAAAAAGGTAGTTCTTCCAAAAATGACTACACTAAATATATGGAGGAACTTGCTCGCCAAGGTGAACTGAACATGGCACGGGAAAAGGCTAAAGATGATGAAAAAGTTGCTGCTATGGCAGCAATAATAGCAGCTACTGAGGCTCGTGATGCGGCGACTGAGAGACAAAGAGAAATAGTTAATCGAGAGAACGAGCTGGTTATACAAGCACTTCATCGAGAAAATGAAATGCTTAGAGAAGAAAGAATGGCTCAAGCAGATCGTGACACTATAAGCAAGTATCTAGTAGGACTGTCTCCGAATTCAAAATATTTTTGGACATCGGAAAAAAGAGATGTCATGCGAATGAGGCGTGCAAGAGATGCGGAAACAAGTCAAGGTGGTTCTAGCTACAAAAATCATGGCAACCAAGATCCTAGCACCACATATCCTAACTCCAGGGACTTTGTATAATTTTTATGTAATTTCTTATTTTTTTAGAATTTTATTTAATTTCTTATGTAATTTTTATGTTTTTTCTTTTTTTTTCTTTTGAACTTTATTTAATTTCTTATGTTTATTCTTTTTTTTATTTTGAACTTTATTTAATTTCTTATGTAATTTTTATGTTATTTTTTATTTATTTTTAAAACTTTATTTATTTTTATTTAATTTATTATGCAATTTTAATGTAATTATTTATTTATTTTTGTACGTTATTTAAACGCATGAAATAAGATTACATAAACTCACCAAATAAACTTAAAAACAAAACACACTACATAGAATTACATAAACTTAAAAAAAAATACAATTTATTCTTCAACCACAAGCCTCATTTTAATTATCTTTGCCTTCATGCAATCCCCACTGGCGCTCAATCAAGTCATTCTGGTGGGTTACGTGCCAGTATGGCTCTTGCACATCAATGTACCGCTGAACGATCAATTCACTGTAACATCCATCATGTTCCAATGGCTCGTGTTGCATGAGATCTTCGTTCCGGTCATGAGCACAGTAGATACGTGTTCTTGAGTTGTTCATCGGATTCGGCTCATATTCATCGACGGCATCATAATCATCGACGGCATCATAATCATACTCATCTTCAACAATCATGTTGTGGAGAATAATACACGTCATCATGATGGATCGAAGAGCCTCGACATCAAACATTCTAGCTGCAGCCTTAACAATCGCCCAAAGAGCTTATAGGATACCAAAACAACGCTCGACATCCTTCCTACACCCTTCTTGACATTTTGCGAAGTGTTTTTCCTTTTCAGTCTGTGGATGTGGCATTGTTTTGACAAATGTTGACCACCTTGGGTAAATGTCATCTGCAAGGTAGTATGATCCTTCGTATTAGGTACCATTAACCCAATATGTGCATCTCGGCAATTTTCCTTGCAGCAGTTCGTCGAACACTGGGGATTGGGCAAGGACATTTAGGTTATTCTAAGCTGCTGGAACACCAAAAAAAAGCATGCCAAATCCATGTATCAAATGAAGCCGCCGCTTCTAAAATGATGCTTTTGGCTCATTTTTTTGTCGCTATAAGCTTCTTGCCACGCACTTAAACAGTTTTTCCAAGTCCAATGCATGCAGTCGATGCTTCCAATCATGCCATAGAAGCCTCTCATCTCACCCTTCCTCAAAAGCCTTCACATGTCCCTTGGTGTGGGTGTCCGGAGGTACTCATTGGTGTAGATGGCTTCAATTGCAGAGCAAAACCGTATTAGGGACTCCAGAACAGTTATTTTTCCCATCCTCGCGATCTCATCCACTTGATCTGCAGATGCTCCATATACAAGCATTCGCAAGGATGCCGTAATTTTTTGCTCGAGAATAAGACCTAAAACATGAAAAGCATCCTCTTTTTGCACAAAGTATGGATCATGGTTGCAAATAGCAATCATGATTTTGTCGAACAAATTTTGTTGCATTCTAAAACGACGTCTAAAAACATGATCAGGGAATATGCTGCTGGGAATAAAATAATCTTCCAATAGATCTTTACCTCGTCTTTCCCTTTTTCTATCGAGGTTTACAACACATCTTGGTTTGGCTATCTGACCCACGGCTTCCATGACACGGCGGAAATGTGAGGTCCTCTGCCTTTTATGGTGATCATCCTCATCCTCCTCCATGAAGAAAGCCTCATCTCCACCTCCACCTACCTCGAGATTGGCCAATTCTGCCTGTTGTGCCAACAATCTTTTTTGTTGCTCCTGCAACTGTTTATACACTCTCTTTGAAGAAGACATTGTAATAAGAACTCAAGATTTGAAAACGATGAACAAGGATTCTGAGCTAAAAAGAACGATCGAGCTTGGTGTGAGGATGGATGTAGGGATGTAGGGTCTGGACAATGCCACGTGACACTACGTGATTGGTTGAAAATCTTATCGAACTCTTGGCTAAAAATCCTATCCGAAATTAAAACTATTTTATTTTTTTTGTTCTTTAAGAAAAATTTAAAAATATTTTAAATGGGCTGGGTGCCAGCGCATTTTGTAGGGGTGGAGATCATTTGTGCCAGCGCATTTTTTCACTGGGTGCCAGCGTATTTTTTTAGGAGTGGAGATGCATTGGCCTATTACTGTTCATTGGAGTCTGTTACTGTTCACTAGAGTGGATAAATGGGCTGGGTGCTGGCACAAAGTCCTTAGGGGTGGACTTGCTCTTAGAGGACTCATTTAGGGACTTCAAGAGAATCTTTCTGTCTCTAAAGGAATACTGCCTCCAATAGAAGAGTCTTTATGGTAGAATTTCTAATATGAGGTTTTTACAGTTTTAAGTAATAATTTGATTAGGTGAAATCTTTTGTTTGTGTTAACTTCTTTTGAATTGATTTCCTATTACGTTGTCGTGAAATATTTTCTAAATATTTTGACAAAAAAAATTCAAATTTGATACCAATTTTTTTCTTAAAAAAAAAAACGTAATTAGAATAACTACATTATTGAACATTATGGCTCCATTATTGAGCTCCATGATTGGATTATGAGTCATGACTAAAAAGACATCACTTGAAAAACACAAAACCCACCCATCTTCTTTGAATCTGTTGGAAAGAAAGAAAAAAAGAAAACTAATGAAAAAGGCTTGAAAACTTTGAGTTTTAACAATAAGGACAAAATAAAGAGTAAAGTGAATAGTACTAGGTTTGACTTTTTAATATAAAAATGTGATTTTTTGTTAAAGTAAACAGTACCGCGGGTTTTTCATTAAAACTCCCAAAAAAAATTCAAGGGCAATCACCATCTTCCTTTTCTAGAAACTTCACCTTGAATGTGTCGAAAGGGACAAAAATAAAATAAAATAATATAAAAGGTCATCATCATGTCTCTAGAATATGTTAGAAAGAACGAATAAAAAAAATAGATTTGGATCCTCTCCTGAGCCAATGGAGATGATCATTCTTACCAAACATTGTGGATCCCTATAATTATAACTGTTGGATAAAAATCCAACGGCCCACAATGCTTGATTAGGAAGATCATCTCCATTGGCTAAGGAAAGGATCCAAATAAAAACAAAAAAGAAAGTCTCCCATTATCCTAATAATAAAATGTCATCACCCGTTAAATCGGTGGAAAAGAAAATGGGAGCTCTTGCTTTTTTTTTTTCCACATTTAAAACGTTTCTAGCAAAGCCGCTCTCCCCTCTTTTCTCGCACATAAGGCCCTACGATTGTACAAGGTCACAATTCACCCAACATGATCATCGGGGGGAACAATAATTGGGGATCGGATGTGGGTGATAAGTCACGTATTTTTATATACGTGGTGGAAAATTTAAATTTTTAAGTTATTAACTTTTTAACACACAATTCCACTATTTGTATAGTGACACGTGGTGTAGCACCCCGTATTCCGGTCACACTAAAAAATCTCTCCTTTAGTTAGGGTCGGCAAACAACTTACTTGATGTTTCTCATTTTCCTTCTCCTCTCCTGCGTTCTACCCCTCCTCAAATCAACTTTCATCCCTCCCATCTAGTCTCCCCTGCACCCCTCCCCCCAACTTACTTCTTCCTAATTGCTCTCCCTTCCCTCCCATATTTTCTTGTTCAAGTCCTATAATACCCCGAAAAATTAAAATATAAATTAGTTATGTTTAAGGTTATGTGGAGGAAATTGAAAATAAATTGAATTAGGGTTATGAATTTTCAATGGGGAAAATGTGGAATCCCATTCCTTGATTTGATTATTATTTATGTCGTATAATTTTCCATTATGTATAAAATAACGAAAATGCCCCTAGTTGGTCAATGTAATTATATGAGGACGTATTTTTATCCTCATATATATTATCGTATTTCTTGATATATTTGGATAAAGGACGATCCTACAATTGCGTAGGCAAAAACTGTTCGTCCATCAGAACGAGAAACGGAAAGTTACGAACGTTAGAAGTTCTTAAATAAAATAAAATTTTAATATTTTTGGGTTCCCATTAAATTGGGAAGGGACCAATTAAAAATGGAGAAAAAACTAAATAAATAAAAAGAGAAAAGGGAGGAGGAGGATGGACGAACGGGGAGGAAGGGAAAGAAGAAGAAAAAAGAATTAGAAAAGGGAAGAAGGACAAAAAAGGGGGGCTGCCCAATCAGGGAGAAAGATAAGAGAGAAACGCCCAATCAGAAACAAGAGAAGGGACAGAAGGGAGAGAGGTGTGGGACACCAGATCCCGTCGACCTGTACACCCACACACCCAACCGATTCGACCCGGATAGATTCAAGTGGTTCCTAGCCATTTTTCGCCTCAAGATTGGACAAAAATTGGGCCAATATATGGCATTTTTGCGACTGGACACCAAAAGTTTCATTTGCGGAAATCCGCCATTTTTGAATGAAAAACCAACAATCTCATCCACCAATAGAATTCCCTAGAGCCCTAGAACAAAGGCCAACCAGTTGTAGGGGAGGCGGAGCACTAGAGAAATCGAATTGAAGCCACCCAAATTCTAGGGTTCTGACAGGTTCGAGGAAAATTTGAGCACTTCCCGACCGAATTGGATTTCGGCCCAAGTATGAAAGTTGTTCCTCTCATTGAACTCTACTTGCTTATAAAATTTGATTAATTTTGGAGTTCGTCAGAAAACTGGGTTTTCGTTCACTGGAAATCACCACCCACGGCGGCGATTGCGGCGACACATGGCCAGTGGGCTGACATCACCTTTTCATGCAAATTTTGATGTGTTAAATTCGTAATTGGTACCCGTTTGGTTGATTCGATCATGATAGTTAATGTTGAATATTTTCGTTACTAGAATATTTTGGAATTGGATAAAAAAATGAATGTGAGCTACGAAAGGCTTGATCCCGCTCAAGGGTACGTAGGCAGTGCGTTACAAATGGTACCAAAGCAAATGATTCTACCTTACAATGTGAGAAATTATTGATGGTTGTGAATGTGAATTGTGAATTGTGTATTGTATTGATATTGTACTATTTCATAAGTTCTTTGACTAATGATGAATTTATGTGAAATGCTTATATTGTGAATCACAATGAAGTGAATTGGATTGAATGGGATTAGGAAAATTTTAATTATCATATTTATATTATAGCTTTGAATATGAGTGTTTGATTAAAGTTCATATTAATCTTGAATTGGATTGATATTATAGTATGTGTTATGAAAATTTTGAACGATGCGATGATTATGAAATTGTGACTAGTAGATGGAAAAGTTGTATTATACCTGTGCAAATGAGAAATATTGAATTGGGCGGGAAAAGGCCCGTGGATGTTGATTAGGGCGGAAAAAGGTCCATGGATGTTGATTAGGGTGGAAAAGGCCCGTGGATGTTGAATTGGGCGAAAAAGGCATGTGCATGTCGATTTGGGGGTGATGGCCCGTGGAATGGGAGGATGTGTGATTGGGCAAAAAGGGCACGTGGATGTTGATATGGGCAAAAAGGCCCGAGGATGTGTGATTAGGCAAAATGGCCCCGTGAACGATGAATTGGGCAAAATGACCCATGAAATGTGAAGGAATAGATGAGTGGGGACAAAGACCCAATGTTTCGGGGAGAAAAGCTCCATGTGTGGGCTGTGAGAATGAATTATTGAAGTGATAAAAATGTGTGATGTGTATTGGCCAGGTATATTGCAATCTTTTCTAGTCTACTAAACACTGATTGGGATAAAAAGCAAAATCGTGGTAAAATCTTTGTTTGGCCAATGATGATTATACTTAGAAATTCTTTATAATTGTATGGCCAATAATAATAATGGTTGGAAATTCTAATATTTATGGAAGTCATGATGATTTTACGAACGTGAAGGAAATTATAAACTGAGGATATGGTTGTCCATTATAAATGGAATAGTGGAAAGACCATGGAGATTCTTCATTTATTGAATTGTTGGTGGACATGAACAAAATTAGGGAATGAAATTTTGAGTTCCTTTAATATAAACGATTTCCCAGTTGTGTTTTTTTTTTTTTTTTTTTACGTTTGATGAAAAGAATTGATGGGGAAAGTTTGTAATTACAAATTTGATTGGTTTGGTTGCCGTAGTCATGAGTTGTCATTGTTGGATTTGATATTGCGAACAAAACTGATGAAGCGCACATATTATCATGGCTATGTGGTTAATAAGGTTTAATTTTGTTGGCCGAAAGAGTTGTGATATATATATATATATATTGTCTTCTTTGGTTAATGGAATGTGAGTTATGCTCGAGAAGTGTGAGTCGCCTATTTATTCGATCAGTGACTGCGCCTCGAGGTAAGTTAAAGGAGGAACAATTGAAAGAAAGATTGGAAAAAAAAAAAGAAAAAAAAAGTTTTAAAGTTTACTATGGTTAGTTGGTTTATTTGTGGTTATGAATGAAATCATAGAATGAGATTTTGATTTCGCTCAATGTTAACGGTATTGCAGATTTGGTTTTAAATTTCTTTCCATTACCCTGTGAGTGTGATTGGAAATTTCAATGATTTTGGTTGGTTTTTTTTTTTTTTAATATTTGATTTGCCAATTCTAATGGTTTGGCTTGAAATTTTGATATTTACTTAGCCATTAATGATCATGGCTTGCAATTCTGATATTCTTTGGCCGATGATGGTTATGGTTTAAAGTTATGATATTTGTTTTGCTAATGATGTATAAGGCAAAAACTTTCTGATGTTTGGTATCGCTAGTGATTGTGGTTCTTATGCTAGTATTATTTAGCCAATGGTAAGTGTGGCTTGATATTCTAGTATGTATTTAGCCAATGAGGATTATGGCTTGATGTTTGATATTATTCTTGTCAATGTGTGTGGTTATTAATTCTGATATTTATTCTACCAATGAGGGTAGTAGGAAATTTGAGTATAGATGATTGCTTCGTTGAATTATTTATTTTTGGAGCTTGAATAAAATCGTAGACTGAGATTATGATTTTATTTACCATTAAGGGAATGGTGGGAATAGTTCTAATTCTTTCTCATAACTCAATGGTTGAGATTTATTTTAATGGGGGTCGAATGTAATACCCCAAAAAATTAAAATATAAATTAGTTATGTTTATGGTTATGTGGAGGAAATTGAAAATAAGTTGAATTAGGGTTATGAATTTTAAATGGGGAAACTGTGGAATCTTGTTCCTTGATTTGATTATTATTTTTGTCGTATAATTTTCCGTTATGTAGAAAATACCAAAAATGCCCCTAGTTGGTCAATGTAATTATACGAGGACATATTTTTATCCTCATATATTTTATCGTATTTCTTAATATATTTGGATAAAGGACGATCCTACGAGCGCGTAGGCAAAAACTATTCGTCCATCGAAACGAGAAACGAAAAGTTACGAACGTTAGAAGTTCTTAAATAAACTAAAATTTTAATATTTTTGGGTTCCCATTAAATTGGGAAGGGACCAATTAGAAATGGAGAAAAATAAATAAATAAATAAAAAGAGAAAAGGGAGGAAGAGGATGGACGAACGGGGAGGAAGGGAAAGAAGGAAAAAAAAAAGATTTAGAAAAGGGAAGAAGGAAGAAGAAGGGGCGCTACCCAATCAGGGAGAAAGATAAGAGAGAGGCCCAATCAGAAACAAGAGAAGGGAGAGAATGGAGAGAGGTGTGGGACACCAGATCTCGTAGACCCGTACACCCACACACCCAACCCGTTCGACCAGGTTAGATTCCGATGGTTCCTAGACTTCCCTTGAGCCCTGGAACAAAACCCAACCAGTTGTAGGGGAAGCGGAGCCTCGGAGAAGTTGAATCAAAGCCACCCAAATTCTAGGGTTCCAGCATGTTTGACGAAAATTCGAGCACTTCCCAGCCGAATTGGACTTCAGCCTAGGTATAAAAGTTGTTTCTCTCATTGAACTCTACTTGCCTGTAAAATTTGGTAATTTTTGGAGTTCGTCAGAAAACTGGGTTTTCGTTCACCGGAAACTGCCATCCACGGGAGCGTGTGGCCAGTGGGCCGACACTACCTTTTCATGCAAATTTTGATGTCTTAAATTCGTAATTGGTACCCGTTTGGTGTGATTCGATTATGAAAGTTAATGTTGAATATTTCCATTACTAGAATATTTCGGAAATGCATAAAAAAATCAATGTGAACTATGAAAGGCTTGATCCCGCTCAAGGGTACGTAGGCAGTCTAACAGGGGTTAGACGCAGCCTTAAATAATTGAGACAAATCTTTTGTTGAGAAATTGAACTAAGAAAAGGAATTTGGTGAATAATTTGAGATTTAACCTTATGTTTTGGGTAAATAAATGTTGGTCATAAATTTTTGTGAGGGATTAAGAAATTGAAGAAGAGAATCGTGATTAATGGTAGTTAACTAAACAAGATTTTAGTTTGGGCCTATTACTGATATTATTTTCCGAAATAAAAATTTCGGGGCGGGGCATTACAAGTCCCCTCTCCTCAGTTTCATGGTTTATTTCTCTTCCTTGTTTTTGATAACGTTCTTGATTTCTAGTTTTCTTGAGCTTGTCTCAGATCTGGGTTTTTATGCCCCTTTTCTTCCTCTGTAGCTTGTCTTCATCGTCAGTTTTCCACCACCGACCTTTGTTACTCGGCCCAACACGTCTCTCAACGGCGGCGCACTTTGGTGTTGTGTGGTTGTTAAACTGTTTTTAGCACTAATTGGTAGGATTATGGGAGCGTTTTTTGCATGGGTGGCGTGCTCATCCCCATTTTCCGTTCATCCAATTTGTTCGTGGGTTCTTCCTCTTAGTGGTGGTGGTGGATTTGAGATGGCGGTGTGGCTACTATGGTGGAGGCAACAGTCTTCTAGAACTAGGGTTTTTGTTGTTGTCGACTTGCTCTTTTTGGGCATCTATGATGTATTTCCTTTTGAACTATGCTTGTATTTGGACTACCTTTGGGCTTTCTATTTCATGTAATAGTTTTTTAATTAAGAAAGTTTCTAGTTTGACCAAAAAAGAAAAAAGGAAAAGGCCATTCAACTGGGACCCACGCCTACAGTTGGGTCAGTAGCTGTCTGGCAAGTCCAGCAGCAATCGCAAGTGTAAGGCAAGTAGCCTTTAGCAGCACAATAGCATTCAAGGTGAAGGGCCGCGTTTTTTACTCATTGTTGTCCCTAGATATGAGTGCATACAGTATGTATCCAATGAGTCCTTATATTTAGGGACGCACTTTATGATCCATTAGAGATTCATTTTGTCCTTATATTTTTTTATACCCATTTTAAACGTTGGTTGTCCCTATTTAGGGACTCCACTGAAGATGCTCTGACCAACGACGAGAAGATCGACTGCCTGAGCCCGTATCAAAGAGGGCCTCCATTTTTTTTTGTTAGTACACATATACGCAAAAAATTAAAAACGTAAATATTTAATATTAGGTTATGCGAAAGTAAGTTTTTAAATCTCAATATTGTTTTTAAAGACCCAACTGTAAAGGCCCAAACGAACAATATATTGATAGAATAATTAAAAAACAAGGAGACTTTGGATGTGGTCTTTAGCCACTTATGTTCTTGACTAAAACCTTATGCCATCTCTCATACGTCCACCACCTTTCTTTTGCCTTAAGCTTGACTGATTTTTTCAGTCTCTTAATAATTAGCATGCATATGCATTAGAAGAACATCTAAGCTTATTTAGGATAAGCATCAATCACAAGCAGGAACAAAATTATTATGTGTTATCAAGTGTTTCAAGCCTATTTTGTGTTGTAACGAGTTTTAACTTACTCACATGCATTACGTGATAAATTTAAAATACGTTCTCATATGTAGTTGGTACTTCCCTCCTTAAATATTATCTTCAGATTCAGAATAAAATTAAATAAATGAAACAAACAAAATAGTTGAAAATACGTATAAATGAATAGTTGAAAATACGTATAAATGAATAGTTGAAAATACGATGCTAAATTTTAGGTATTTTTCTCCTACCATTGGTTTAACAGACGGTTCATCGTGAATATATTACTTGGTACTCAAACTATCAGTTTGTTCTATTCATTTGGATGTATAGACGATCTCTGAATTGAATGATTTTTTGTAAGAATGATCTTTAAATTAAGAAATTGAATGTTTCCAATAATTGAATTCATACGATGAATATTCGCAATAGGTGAAATATGTCATTCTTCAATGGTAGTAGGCATGTATTTTTCCAAATTTACCATATGAGAGTATGTAGTTGGAAGATCAATTGTGCAAGAATGCACTGCACTGAAGTATTGACGCCCCCCATTACTCACCCACCAACCTATTGAAAATGTCATATTTGTTTAAGTTTCAGTTAATTGTTTTTTCCCGTTGAATTTAACTAGCGCTTAATGGAAAAGACTTTTCAAAAAATTGGATACATATTTGCAATGTTTGAAAAGGTTAGGATCACCTTGGAATGATACTAAAAGGTTAGGGAGTGTTACGTAATTAATATACAACCTACACACAAAAACTCAATAATTATTACAATTGAATTAATATTCGAAAATTACAATTAAATGACTAGAGTAAGCTTTTAGTATTATACAAGGTTTTATTAAAAAACAATTAATATTTTCCAAGGATTGGAATAGAATTTTCTACTACATGGTATTATGGACAGGAACTGTTGAGATTATGAATCACACATCTGTAAAAGAAGAAATTTTACATGTACTAATAAGTAATTGTGCTAGTCTACCTATATTTCATTATTTGATGATAAAACCGTAAATTTTGTCAAGAACGTCACTTAACAATTAACCACGTTCCATACAAAGTGTTCTCATATTTCATACATCTTCCTCACATGCCAGAAACATCAACATCGAAATTAGGCCTGGCAAACAGGTCGTGTTTGCCCTGTTTTGTGTCATTTTCGTGTAACACCTATTATCTTAATAGGTCCTTAACAGGTTGGGTCATTTTACTCAATAGGTAAAGTGACCTGACCCGTTGAAAAAACATTCTTAAATTTGCACATACCACATTGTCACATAAATATTACTTCAAAACATAAAAACACATTTGTCGTTAAGTACTAATCTACACTTCAAAATAAGAGACTAATAAAACAGCACCAATACACTACTAGTCTACAAAATATCAAATGTGCAAGGATATGTAAAATGAATGAGTTTTTCTTTTCAAGGTTGTGAAGCCTTTCTCATAAATTAAAATCTTGTCAATGAAGCTCAAAACTTGCATGTTATTCCTTTTCCAAAATCCTTCAATTTTCATCGATCATCATGGGGAAATTGTATTGGAACTTTGGCTTGATCTATTGCCTTCAAGAGTTATGTTGATGTTGTTTTCAATAAGATTTTCCACATCAGAACTTTCTTCCGCATAAATTAAGTATAGAAAAACTAAACATTATCAATCATTCAAATTATGTGAAGTTTATCAAAATAATTATGAAAGAAACAAAACAATAGTACTACACCATATAAAAATATACTAGCCTTCATGCACGTACTCACGTGCGTGCAGAAGGCATTTTTTGAATCACGGCGTGCTACTAACGACTTATATGTTTTAAATGTATTTATATGCATAAATTGACAAAAGGAAAGTCAAATATTTGAAGTAAATGAATAATTTTAGATCATGCTAGAAGAAATCCCTCATAAATCAATTAAAGCAGCTGAATTTACATAATAAAATCAATCTCTATAGAATTTACATTAAGAATAGAGAAAATAATATTTAATAAGCAATTGATTAAATCATATTATTGCTAGCCTATTATGAGGCTAAGCTCACCCCTTCCTCCTTAGTGTAGATAATATCGTTTATTTAAAAAAAATCATTTGACAATTAATTTAATCACATTATTATCCGTGTGTGAAAGACCTTTTTTATAACCGGCATTACATGCCTCTTAAGATGTTTTAAAATGTTTAAAAATAGAGAAAATAATATTTAATAAATAACTGATTTAATCACATTATTGCTAGCCCATTGTGAGGCTAAACCCATCCCCTCCCCCTAAGTGTAGATAATATCGTTTTTTTTTTTAAACAATCATTTGATAACTTATTTAATCACATTGTTATCCGCGTGCGAAAAACTTTTTTTATAACTGTCATTATACGCCTCTTGTGAGGTACTAATTAAAGAAATTGAATCACATTATTGCTAGCTTATTGTGAGGTACTAATTTAAAAAAAGCACCAAAAAGTAAATTATTAAAGAAATACTGTTAAAATGATGAAAATGCCCCTACCTTATTTGATGAATTATTTTGAAATGCCTTTGAAGTTTTTTGTTTTGGGGGCATTTTTGTCCAAATCTTTTTGTTGAAGCATGGTGACACCAAATTACTATTTACCTTTTCCATTCTCTTTATATATAATGGATTGCCTCTTTTTCCAAATTTTCTAAATTTAATTTAATATACATTTACATATATATATATATATATATGTGTGTGTGTGTGTGTGTGTGATATTATATATATATATATATATATATATAATTGTTATAGTATTTTTAAGGATAAAAACTTATTAAATTAATATTTTACTTATCGTGTATCAGGTTACCTACGTGTATATCTGGACAAATCCGTTATCTTAACAAGTGTTTATCGGGTCATCCGATAACGACCCGATTCGTTATCGAGTCGACCGGATAACTTGTTAATTGTCATCTGATAACGACCTGATTTGTTATCGGGTAGACCGGATAACTTGTTAATTTTATGTCGTTTCATATTGAATTAACGAATCATGTTAGAAATTGTCAAGCTTAATCGAAATAATGCCCTAAAGTGGAAAAGGACAAACTACTAAACGTCCCAGCAATTATGTGACCCCTGAATAAAAGGCTCCCACTCATAAAACGTGGAAGGGAGCATTGCCGTTCACCGACATTCAAATTATTGCATACTTTATAGATTTTTCACATGATTTACGAATATCTGAGTGTTATCAAATTCTACATTTGCTTGCCTATATATAGACATGATCGTCCACGCATTGTTCTTCAAATTGCCCAAAATTTTCCATCAGGAAAGCAAGGAAGACATATCATTAATCCAAGTTTCAGCAGAAGCTCAATCACAAAATCCCAAGCCTGAAGTTGCTCGTCGGACGGCAAATTTTCACCCAAGCATTTGGGGAGATCAGTTCATAAATTATGATGATTCCCAAGACATTGTAATACGTATTATGCATGCATGAACATTTTCTTTCTACAACATCACAGCGGTTTTTCTTTTCCTTTTTTGAAAATCTACGTTTGTGAGTTTTCAAATTTGGTGGAAACTTTGGTTATTTTTTCTAATAAACGATAGTATCTACATTAAGGGAGAGGAGGTGGGCTTAACCTCACAATGATCTAAAAGTAATATAGTTCAAATTCGCCTTATAGCTAATTTTGCACGTTACTTTAATTTTCTCAAAACGTTTTCTGACATTTTTTACTCACGTAAATAATTTGTTGCAGATTACTCAAGCTCACAGTCAACAACAGGTTGATGAACTCAAAAAAATTGTGAGGGAAGTATTGATAACCAGTGCAACTGATTTTTCACTTCAGCTAAAGTTGGTTGATGCAATCCAGCGCCTTGGCGTGGCATACCATTTTGAAAGAGAAATCGAGAAAGCACTTGAACGTATGCATGCTACATTTGATGGTGACCATGGCAACGATCATGTTGATGTATACAATGTTGCTCTTGGTTTCCGGCTGCTAAGACAACACGGGTATAATGTTTCATGTGGTAGGTGTAAACAAATTAACTTAATTAATTATTTGATTTTGAGTTACTATTAAAACTTTCTTAATTCTTGTGTCCCTATTTTCTGAAAATCATGCAGCCATATTCACCAATTTCAAAGATAAAAGTAGTAGCTTCAAGGAAAGTTTGATTGATGACGTGTCAGGTATGCTAAGCTTTTATGAAGCAACACATCTAAGGGTGCATGGAGAAGACATATTAGAAGAGGCTCTTGTATTCACCACCACTCACCTTGGGTCAGCAGCAACCCGTGTAAGCAATCCACTCGCTACACAAATAACTCAAGCCCTAGAGAGACCCCTGCGAAAAAGTCTAGAGAGATTATCTGCGCGACGTTATATTTCAATATACCAAGAACAAGCTTCACATAATGTCTCTCTTCTGAAACTTGCAAAGTTAGACTTCAATCTTGTTCAGCTTTTGCACAAAAAGGAGCTCCAAGAGATTACTAGGTAATTAAGATGATCTTATTCGTTTGCAAGATGGCACCAAATATATATATATAACTTTCGAATTCGAAGTAATTAATAGGTAAGTAATATGTTTAGGTGGTGGAGAGCACTAGATTTTGAAGGGAAGCTGCCATTTGCAAGAGATAGGATGGTAGAGTTGTACTTTTGGATCGTCGGAGTGTATTTTGAACCCCGGTACTCTGTTGGGAGAAAAATTATGACAAAAGCAAGTGTCTTGCTGACAATATTGGATGATATCTACGATGCATTTGGTACATTTGAAGAGCTCGTAGTCTTTACTGAAGCGATTGACAGGTTTGAGATATTTAAATAATAACTATTTGTTAAAAATAATTAAAAACTGCTACTTTATTCCAATGATTACGATGATGATTATGCTAGGACTTCAGGTGGGATGTCAATTGCATTGATGAACTCCCGGAATATATGCAAACATTTTATCGTGCACTTTTAAATCTCTACAATGATATTGAGGCAGAGATGGCGAAGGAAGGAAGATCATACCGAGTTCCATATGCAATACAAGCTGTATGTAGTACCTTAACATATGCAGAACTTTCCTTTTAAACTATTTTTCTTCCTGGTAAATTAACGTATATAGCCTTGGCTCGTCAGATGAAAGATCAAGCTCGATCTTATTTTAATGAGGCCCGATGGTTGCACGAGGGACGAGTTCCAAGTATGGAGGAGTATATGCGCGTTGCAACAGTTTCGATTAGTTACACCTTTCTTACAACCATATCTTTACTTGGCATGGGAGATGTTGTGACAAAGGAAGCATTTGAGTGGTTGTTCACTGACCCCAAAATTGTTAGAGCTGCAAATACCATTTTTAGGCTCATGAATGACATTGTTTCGACAAACGTATGTATCATTGTATCAACTTCTTGTGTGATTATTTCAATACAACAAGATCCTAAGACATAATAATTTTGGATTTAACTTTTGCAGTTTGAGAAAGAGAGAGGGCATGCTGCTTCTAGTGTTGATTGCTACATGAAGCAATATGGGGTGTCAAAGCAAGAGACAGTTGATGTTTTTAAGAAACAAATTATGGATTTGTGGAAGGATATAAATGCGGAGTTCTTTAGACCAACTTCTGTGTCAATGCATGTTCTTATGCGCGTTCTCAATTTAACAAGAGTAGTTGATCTTCTTTACAAAAAGGAAGATGGATTCACACATGTGGGGAAGGTGATGAAAGATAGTGTTGCTTCAATTTGTATCGATCCATTGCCACTATGATGTGGTTTCATTGTTGTTAGAATATCGATGTTTTATGATGTCTTGTTGAATAGGATGACTTTTGTACTTATCTTTGGGAGCCTTTTAGAGATAAGGGCTTAAATAAGGTGATTCTAAGAGTATAGCCTTATGGCTAGTTTGGTATTGCTGTGTTAAAAAAAAAAAAAAACTGTTTCTGTTGTGCTATGAGAATAAACAGTGCTGTAAAATAAAGTTGTTGAGTATTTGGTAAACTTTTATTATAAAAGTGCTTTTAACAAAAAAACAATATTTTTATACAAAACTGTTGTGAATATGTTAAATGACTAAAAATGATATGGTATTTAATGTGATTCGCTAAATTAGATGTGTTTTACTTTGGATTACCCTCCCCATCGAATTGCATGAACATAGTAGGTTGGTAACTTGTCAATATCCGAAAGCTATCAATTCGTTTGGTGTATGGCTTGGAATACTTCAGTCTATCTCATGAAGCACCTTCATACTGCGCTCTAATGGTGTTTGCAATCATGTTCTGAAGTTGTTGGATAGAAAAAGAGCACATTGACGTCGCTTTGGACTCTGGGTTTTGTTTCCCTTCAGCATTGTCGACACAACACACCTCCTCCTCGTCATGCTTATTCTTCTTTGGGTCAAGGTCTGCAACTCCAACCTGCTCATGAGCATAGTGATCTGCATGTCCTTCTCCTTGATAGTCCTGGTCAGCTTTGTTATCGCCTCGTTCATCTGTGCGAGTTGTTCTTCGATGGAGGTGGCACCCGTGGTCATAACTTGAGCAGCCAAAGGATGAGACTCTCTACAGATATCGAGGGTATCAGCGAAGTTTTTGTGCGACTGTCGCTACTTGATGATCTACGGTACAATCTTGCGCTTGAGTCCTTATCCAAAATTGGTGACAAGGAACGCTCATTTGAATTATTTGAAGTCGAAGAACGCCGCTCATTTGAATTATGCTTTGGTGCCCCCAAACGAGGCTAGGTTGATGACAGGCTTGCGCCTCTGATGTTCCCTTTGCTCTTTTAGTGTCACCAACTTGGAAGTTGCGTGTTGAAGCATGGGTACCGCCTTTGACTTGCTCCGAGTTATGACACCAACAGATTCTTTGCTTGTAGCGGAAATGCTGATGCTCATTCTCTTGGTTGCGAGAGTAGCTTGACCCTTCTTGGCAGCCATTGATTTCGAAGTGTGTTTGGATTTCTTGAATGAAGAAAGATATGAGAGGTAGAGATTGTCCCACCAAGTGTGCCAAATTTGTAAACACGAATTTCCTATAACAAATGAGACAAGAACACGTGTACAAAATTATATTTCTATTAATGTAAATGTTTAAGGTTAACAATCTCTGTTACAAATTTGAATCCCCTGATTTGGTCTTCGGAATATAAAGTGTGTGTCGGAGATTGTTGGACTAAGAGTCATAATGACTTGATCTCGTATGAATGGATGTTGTAAGGGTTTGCCTTGTGGCGATGGAACAATTGGCTTGTGTAGTGATGTTTGATGATTCTTCACGAGTTTGACGAAGAACACAAGGAGTTTTCTGGGTCTTCTTAAATGTTTGTGTGTTTGGGAATTTGGGGAACTTGAGAGCGTCAGCGTCTAGGTGTGAGAATGATTATTTGGACTCTTTTTTTTTTTTTGTGGTCTTGGAGCCTTGTAATGATTTTCTAGACTCTTTTTTTTTTTTTTGGAGTCTTGTATTTATAGACTCTCCAAGCTTTGTCTATGAAAGAACTAAGATTTGATTTGTGTCTTGGATTGAGATTTAATTCCATCAATTAATATTTGATTTAAATTAAATTAATTAATTTGTTAATTAATTTAATTTAAATTTAAAAACAATTAATTATTTTCCGCTAAATGTTGACACATGTCCGTCTTGAGGACTCATCTGGTTTTGATGAGTCACATGTCATGTGTACGATTTGTGAGTCACATGGTGCATGCCATATAAGCCCCGGCTTGTCAAAATTTAATGTGTCGGTGAACATTTATTTTCACCAAAATTTACATGTCTATAAGGGGTGGGAAGAATTCAAAACTATTACAATAAACTAGGGGAGGGAGAGTTTTGAAGCTCGGGATGCCTTGACATCCAAGCTTCTTTCGCCTTCAAATTATCCTATCGTCTATGCGATCCAAAGCGACCGGTACTTCCATCATTCTCTATTTGTTTTCCCTGATTTTATATGTCTATATTTCTGGGTAAGTATTACTATGATCTTGTTTAATGTTTTAATGAATGGTTTTATAGTTTTAATAAATGGTTTTAGATTTTTGGTAATATGATGTATTGTTACTTTTTTTTTTCTTTTTTTTTTTTTTTTTTGGTTTTTTGCTATAAAAAGATATTCATTAAAGAGAAGAAAATCTAGTACAACTAGTTCCGAAAGCATCAAACAATAGAGCATTCAAAGTTTTGACCGCAATACAGGCATCCTAAATATAAAGATTAATAGACTTGATGTCAAAGATAGCTTCCTTAAAGATACGACACCACCTAACTTCCTGAAAAGCGCTGGCACACCACTAAACATCATCAAGGATGCATCTCAAGTTCCAAGGCATCTCACACTTCCCTTGAACATCATCAATGATCAGCTTTGAGTCGCCCTCGACAATAATATGGGAGAAATTCTTCCTCTTCACCCAGTAGATAGCTTCCCGGAGTGCTAAGGCCTCAGCCACATTAATGGTATTATGGCCCAAATTTAAAGCTCCCACAATTAGAAGGTTCCTAAGCACATTCCTAACCACAAAACCTCCAGCTGCAACTGAGTTAATGACCTATCCATCAAAACTGATTTTAACAAAGGGAGGAGACGGCTTACACCATTTAATAATGTCATTCGAACTCATGGTTACTACTTGAACACTACAACTGACATTTTCCTTAAAGAACTCATTCGCAACCGACATTGCCCTAATGTAAGTTCGTTACAAATAGGATTCTCGCCTCTGAAAATAATACCATTTTTGTCATTCCAGATTTTCACCACATTGTTACTAGCTGGAGCATATCTCAGCAAATCAACATTAGCCAAATTCCACACTTGCCTAGCAAAATTACACTGCACCTTCTCTGTTATTTTTACAGAACGGATAACTCGTATCAATGTTATTAATAAACCTACTCAGTCGTGCTCTAGTTTGAAGCTTACCTTTAATAAGACACCACCCTAAGATTTTAACTTTAAGGGGAAGAGTTCCCTTCCAGAGAATGTTGAGAAGATTCTGCACAGGAGACAAGGCATGGTTATCCATTTGCAACCAAGTAGTCGTCTTAACTAAAAACTTACTATTAGCAAAGGGGCCCCAAATCAACTTGTCTTCAGTCTGTTGTAAAGGATTAGGGATACTGCAAATCTTAGTGAGAATATGGTTATCAACAAGATGCGCTAACTTCTCTTTGTCCCATCTACAATTATCAATAAATTCTTCCACTTTAAGATCCCATTCGGTTTAAGTACGATGATTTTCCAGAATGAGATGGTAGAAAGGGTGAGGGAAAACTTAATTATGGGTCCAGAACAAGATATTCTTACCATCAACTGCATACCATCTCAAACCACTCTTTAGCACATCTCTGGCACCCAGAATGCCTTTCCAATCCATCAAATGGTTTTGTTTGGGATTGGTGCTCAAGAACACCTCATTTCGTAAATATTTTCTTCTGACAATATTCAACCACCAGTTGTTACCATCGCATAAGACTTTCCACCCCAGCTTTGCAAGGCAAGCATTATTAAAATGATCAAGGTTATGAACACCTAACCCACCCGCACTTTTAGGTTTACATATGGCTTTATAGCTCACAGGGTTGCATTTCCTCTGCTTACCCCAAAAAAAATCCCTGCATTCCTTATTCAACCTGCTTGTCAGCTTATTAGGATATTTAAAACAAGACATGATATGATTGGGCATACCTATAAGATTTGAGTTAACAAGGGTGAGTCTTCCGGCCTTCGAGAGCGAGCTAGCTTTCCAGCCAGCTAATTTCTGCTTGACCATTCTGCCATTCATAGGGTCTTTCCAGAAAACTATATTATGGATTCCCAAATATTTTTCTATAGTAGTTTTGTGCTGAATTTGAAGAATATTAACAATCTCATTTCTTGTCTGACCAGCAGAATTATTAGAGAAATACAGGGAGGACTTATGAAAGTTAGTATTTTGACCTGAAGCATTCACAAAATTGTTTAGAACTTCAAGAACATTTCTAGCACCCCTAGGGGTAGCTTTAGCAAAAATAAAACGGTCATCAGCAAACACTAGGTTGAAAACTTTATATCCAAATGGTGATTTTAAAACACCAACATTAGACTTAGGTTTACAAGCCAGATCATTAAGGCTTCTAATGAGCGGTTCCATACATAAAATGAAAATATAGGGAGAAAGAGGGTCCCCCTGTCTGATACCCCTACTTGGGAAGAAATAACCGTGGGAATCACCCTTAATGTTGATTGAAAACAACATGGATGAGTTACATTCCATGACCAAGTTAACCCACCTAACACTAAAACCAAAATTTGTTAGTACGCACCTTATATAATCCCAATTCAGAAGATCGTAAGCTTTCTCTAGGTCCAGCTTCAACGCCATAACACCCGTTCTTCCTTTTTTCCTGTTAAAACCTGAAAATAACTCATGAGCAATTAAGATATTATCATGGATCGATCTACCCAGCTCAAAGGCACCTTGATTAGCCGAAATACAAAAATTAAGAAGTTGTTTTAGCCTTGTAATAATGATTTTCGTAATAATTTTGTAGCTCACATTGCAAAGACTAATAGGTTTATAGTTACTCACTGTCTGAGGACTATCAACTTTAGGGATTAGGGCAATATTAGTGTGAAGGCAATATTAGTGTGATTAGTGAGTCTGAGGCTAGAATTATTAGCAAAGAAATCCTGCACCATATTACAAATTGATGTCCTCACCGTCTCCCAACAATTTTGATAGAAGCTAGCATGAACACCATCTGGACCTGGAGCTTTCAACGCTCCAATATTATTAACAGTTTCCCAAACTTCCACCTCCGAAGGGATATAGATTAGACTGTTATTTTGGTCATCAAAAATGCACTGCCTAATCATCTTCGAAACCAAGGCCAACATCTAGGGAGAATGAGCCTCAGAACAAGTAAAACGGAGCCTAAAGTTCTGCACGAAAACTTGTTCAAGGCCCTCACCCTTACTGTACCAAAAGCCATTTGCATCCCTTACCTTGTTAATTTCATTCCGCTTCCTTCTCACCATCACATTCAACTGAAAAAATTTAGTATTTTTATCCCTGAGCTTAAGCCAATCCGTTCACGCCTTGTGATCCCACAATCTAACAAGAAACTTAAAAGACCCAAGACAACATCTAAAGAAATCCATAGAGGTCAGATTATCACCACACTTCCAAGCATCATGCACAAACTGCTTAAACTCAGGATGCAACACATGGTTTCATATTTAAACAAATTTTTTGCCACTTTTAGTTGCGGACCATTAGTTACTAACAAAAGAGGGATGTGATCCGACCCAAAAATGGGGTAATTATGTAAGTTATAGTTACCATGCAATTGAAGCCAGTCCGAGTTACAAACTACTCTATCAAGCTTTTCAAAAATTATGGTATCATATGAGTCTTTATTTGTCTACGTAAAAGGAACACTAGAAACATTTAACAATATTAGTTTACCCGCATTTAAAAAGTTTATAAAGTTGTTAATCTGCACATTGGTACTTTGGTTACCACCCCATTTTTCCTCTACATTAATGATGCTATTGAAATCACCTAAGATCATCCAAGGCTTATCTTTAGGATCAAGGCGCAACAACTCCTGCCACATGTTAACTGGAAGCGCTTTTTGTGGGAAAACATACACAAACGTAGCAAAGTACTCAACGTTCATTCTAATATCTTTAATTGCCACATGTATAAAACAAGAGCAAGCATCAATGACATTAATATTAATGGTTCCAGAGTTCCAGCAAATACAAAGGCCCCCAGACCTTCCATTGGGGTCATGTCAAAAAAAAAATGATCAAAATACTTCCTAAAAAACCTAACAGGGGCCTTAGCCATAGAGATTCCAAACTACATAAATAATTGAAATTACACTTAAACTCTGGTCTACCCATTCCCCTACAGTTCCAAACTATGCACTTCATTAATCCAGCTCGTTAAGGTAGGAACTTCGTCCCGTTCCTGCAGCATCCTCCTCACAGACACGTTTCCTTGGACTCAGCGTCCTTATAGTTGGTCTAGCACTCACAGAGGCACCCTCAACAGCATGACAAGCCGCAACCAGGCTTCTAAACTTGTCTTTATTATCACCCTCTTCACTTCTTATTTTTGACATCACAACATCCTGATTATGAGTAAATTCATGCATAGCATCAAAGAAGTCAATATGCAATCTACTCTAAGAGTTAACACGTATGTCATCACAAATCAAAGCAAAGTAAGTCATCCGTAAACATATCATCATACAAGATACCCCTAGCAAATTCAACTAAAATAGCATCCACTAAATTCATGTTTGCATTCAAAAACACATAATTAAGAATAATAGGCGAATTAAAGCGTGAAGATCTTACCCCTTGATCCTGATCCACACATTTCCCTGCTCTTCTCCAATCCTAACCCAGATCAGCCCTAGCCACCCACTTAGTCTTAAGGCAAGAAACCACCTACCTAAAAGACCTGTCATCTCTTAAACTCTCACCAACCCTTATTTTCTCAGCTCTCCTTCTCTATTTTGGAGTAATAGTAGCCCAACCATCCTCATCAGAACCATCATCGTCCACACGTTGTCCCATCTCCACAATCTCAATGGTCTCCTCTTCCACCATAGTAGCACTAAGGAAGCACAACATCACATACTTTTGCAGATTAGCTTTGATATCTGCATCCACCACAATATCTTCTAGGAACACCGAAGGTTCATCCTCATACACCTTGATAATCATGAAGCAGCCATCATCAGCCTACACCTCAGGGCAGACATAACCATCATACCTCATTTTCCCGCAATAAAGACAGACCTCAAAAAGTTTTTCGTAACTCACAAGAATGGGGCATTTCTCATCCTGGTTAACAATAAGCACCAGCATCAGTGGAAACCTCAGATCCACCTCCAGCAGAACCTTGACAAAAAGGCTATTCAAGCCCAAAGTCACTTCGTCCACCCTCAGCACACTCCCTAATGGCTGAGTAATATCCTTGATTATATTATCCCCCTTATATTAGACAGGAACCAGTCTAGCCCAGATAACAAGCTTGGCAATCACGTTCGAATCCTTAAAACCAGTGGTCTACCTTTCCAGATGGAAGATTTGACCCCTGACATACCAGGGTCAATTCCTCATGACAAACTTTAATCCTCCTCATCCGTAAACTCCACTGTGAACCATCTTCTACCAAAATGATCAAGGTAGAAGGTATTTTTTACTTCATTTATCGATAATAGGCCAAGCTTCCACTTAATCAATCTTACTTCCAGGGGCTACCCATACATCTTCCCCATCAATACTCTAGATTGCATGTGCTCAACATTAATCGATGAGCACAGGTTAGTATTCACCCTAGTCACACCTCTATCCATGGTTAAAGTACTCCTAGCCCTTTCAACCACCACAGGTTCCTACCCAGGTTGAGGAACCGGGAAGGGGTTCTCCCAGCTAGGCACATAGGAATTAGAACAAATCCTAGGCCTACAGGCCAAGCTTGAATTAGAGGCAGCCATGTGAGAGATAGACATCTTGAAGACAGATGATGAGAAGAAATTAGAAGGCAGGGAAGCAGGTGAGGGCCAAATGTACCACCAAAACCTGTATAAATAGCCAAACTTTTGGGGGAATCCAACCATCAAAAAACACACTAGCAGAATAAAAATCTCATTACCAAACTATCCAAACAAGGAATCTCAGAGGTAATAATTGTAAAACTCACACAGTTAATGGCCCTAGATCTATCCCCCAAATTAAAAGCTAATAAAAAACTATCATGTGTGCACAGAAACCGCCTAGATAAAATGACCAACACCAAATGGGAGCTCAACCGTCTCCAAACAGAGTAACAAAAGCAATTACCACACCAGAACCAGATCAGCAACGGCGTCATGTAATAATTAACGAGGCACGCCAAAACCCTAACCGTCACAAACATGAGCACTAAACCTAGGGTAGCCAAATCGTCCTAGCAACAAAGAACCATACAAGCAAGCAACATACTAGCCAAGAAACAAGCAAGCAACATACTAGCCAAGAAACAACTCCTCGGAAAACCACAAAACGTGTGAAAAATACGAAACCATCTTACACAACCTACGTGAAGAGGATGCAGAAACTTAAGAACTTTCCCAAGAAGCACTAGCCACTCATAAGAACTCCAATTAACATAGTTTCCCAAACGATCTAACACCTTAATCATCTCAACCCTAGTTAACCAAACCCTAATTATCCTTTCAAGATTCAACCTAACCCTCTCAATAAGCAAACAAGCAATAACCCCAACCGAATCAACCCAAATCTTCTCACAAACCTTGCTCGAATCAGTAGATTTCGATTCTCGCATGCGCCAACGGTGCAGCGCAGAGAAACCCTAGAGCCTTCCTCATGTGTCTATTGTTACTTATCGGCTGGTGGATTTTTTGAATTATAGTAAAAAAAGTAAGGGAGTAGGAAGGACTTCATTAAACTGATGGCAATTGGCATGTTTGCATCATTGTCATCCCGGCATATTCCGCGTTTTACTAACGGACAAGTTATGGAAAAGTAAGTGTCTCCTACGTCCAAATTAGTTTGACTGTTTGAGTTATTAGCTTGACTTGATCCACCCCCAAAAGATGAACCGCAGTTACTTGAATCGATAGAACTAGAATCAAGAACTAATGCTTTCTCTTTTGAAGCCTAATTGCATGCTATCATTGCAGTTCCAAAAGACATATTGGATTCCAGTGACTGATTAATAGTTGCTTCTTCAACAAGCAACTAAGATCGAAAATCTTTGATGGAGATATCATTTTCCCTTCCTCTGATAACACATCTAAATGTAGCAAGAATGATGATATCATCATCTTCGAAGATAACTCCAACTGCTGCAAGATGGTCTCTTGCATCTTTAATCTTCTGCAGGTACTCAGAAATTGAGTCAGACCCTTTCTTGATGTTCTGAAGCTCAATCTTTAATTTAAAGATACTTGTTTTAGTCACAGATGAAAACCTTTCCTTGAGATTCACCCATATTTCATTAGAACTTGTACTATCAATGATACAAGATATTGTTGTTCATGAAAAAGTTGCAATAATAAGTTGCATGATTGTGCATTTTCCAAACTTGGTTGGCATCTTTCTCCACTCCTTCGACAGTTGAATCATTGACAAATCTTGTTGGACATTTCGTGGTGCCATTCACGAATTCCAGAATTCCATAGCCTTCAAGAAGCAATTTAATCTAAAAGCTCCATGTTAAGTAATTGGTGTCATCCAATTTCATTGTAAAGGATGTTGATACAGTTGGAATAAGGTTGGTGATTGGTGACTGAACAATTTGTAGTTGCACTGTTGTAACCATCTGTGCAGAAAGGGAGAAATTTCTTCAATGATGCTTTTAATCGAACAGTTGATATTCGTGACAAAGAACTCCAATTTTCTTGTGAATTTGATATAGGATTTGCTCAATTTTATCTTAGAAGTTGTACAAAATAGAGGATTGAGAAGAGAAGATAATAGAGATTTCAAGGAGAATGCGGAAGCGCCAAATCGTTTCTTGGCGAGGATACCATGTGAGAACTAAGAAAAATGCAAAAGAAATGCAACAAAAATGCATAAGAAGTTTAGAGAGAGATAGAGAGAGAGAGAGAAAGATGAGCGCTTTGTGAATTGATCTTTCTTCAATACCAAGTAATTGTTTTTACAAAGGGCTTATATACTAAACCATTACAAAGCTTGCTAGTTATGCTAATACAATGTGTAACCTCCTAACTTCAACAAACTACAATTCTAACAGGCTTTTTGGCCAAAATGGTCCTTAAGATTTGCATAACACTCCCTGAGATTGTCTACCATCAATCGTTTTGGTGATTCCATGCAAAATGACAAATATGCCCTCAATTTAATAAACAATGGGCCAAAATGATTTAACAAAAATTAAGGGTATTTTGGTCATTCTCTTCTTATTTAATGGAGATTTTTCATGGAATGACCAAAATGATTGATAGTGGACAAACTCAATGACCAATTCTATTGATTTCAAATCTCAGAGACCAAAGTGAGGAGTTATGCAAATCTCAGAGACTATTTTGGCTAAAAAGTCTTTATAACAACCTACAATCCTAACAACCCTTATTTATCAACCCTCCTTATCCATTGACATGTGGCACAATCTTAACCATTGTTTCCTCTTCATTTAGATCACTAGCTTTGATATTTTTACATGATCAAATGAGATCAGATCTAATGGTAAAAAAAAAAAAAAAGACTTGACGGCCCAAAACTAAATCTAACATCTAAATAATTTAATAAAATTATTTAAATCAAATTTAACTTGAAACTTTATAAATACTATGATTTTTAATTACGTATCAAAAATTGAATATTTTTAGATTAGAATATTCATAAAAATAAATACATAAATTTTATTTTCAAGAAAGTTACCGAAAAAAAATTGGCTAAACCATTATTTAATAATCTCATGCTAAAATTTTAAACCATAAAGTTTGGAGGAGAAAAACAGTTTCTGGGTTATGGCTTAAATTTTTAAGCTTTATCTCCAAGGGTTGGAGCTATGTCCAACCATGGGATAAAGCTTAAAATATAAGCTTTAGAACCCCCCAAACCATCTCGAACTATTGGGCTAAAATAAGTCATGAGAATAAAATATATCTCAAGCTAGATTCCCTCCAAGATTTAAGTTTGTATTAAATTATTTTGGACCCACCAAACTGTCATATTTTAAACTTTTTTTTGTTTTTTACTTATCATCTAACGGCTATGATTAAATGAGATTAAATATAATGGTAAAAAAAAAATATATTGACGGCCCAAATTAAATCTAATATCTATGTATTTGTATGATTTTTAATTACTTATCGGAATTAAAATATTTTTATATTAAAATGCTCATAAAAATAGATTAGGATAATCTAAATAAATTTTATTTTCAAAAAAGTTACCCGAAAAAAAATTAGGCTAAAATCCTATAGGAGAAAAGCAATTTCTGAATTATGGTTTAAAAAATTTCTTAAATTTTTTAAATTTAAATATTTTTAGATACTATTGTTTGTTAAAATTACTTTTCCTGGATCAAATTTGAATCCCACCAACAATGGTTCAAATAGCTCGCCTTTGTCATTCACAATAATAAACAACATTCCACATCCTGGCCGTCCAAAGATAAAACGACGCCGCTGAGGGGGGCTCGTAGCCGTGAAAGCTGAAACTGCATACATGCTGTTCCTTCCTAAATAGCAAAACAGAAGCAAAAAATGGAGGATGGTCATGGATGAAAGGAAAGCCCATTCGCCTGAGGCTTTTGCAGGTTCTTTTCTGCGACGCAAAGAAGTTGAAGGAGACAAGAATATGGCTCTCAATAACAGCAACGATCACTGGGCATTTCTGGTATAAAATTCATCTTCTTGAACTAACTCTCTCTCTCTCTCTCACCCCTCGAATTAAGGTGTTTTTTTGGGTTGGGAATTTGGGGTTCTTGGCTTTGAAATCTTGGGTTTAGTTTGCTTTTTTTGTAATCTTGAGTTCTAATTGAAATTGGGTTTATTGGGTGTAGGAATCTTGTTTGGTTGACAAGAGTGTGGCAATTTTTGCGTATTTCGATGTTGCGATCGTTATTCGTGTTCGTGTTTACTTACCCTTGTATTTCTTTTTCTTAGCCTACATATTCTTGGCAACCAAACATATTCTAATCAAATCTGAAGGTGCATTTTGTTCTTGTGATTAGGATTAACTTGCAATCTCTTTTATTTCATGCAACTTCTCTGGACCTTTAATTTACTTGTTTACATCTCTCTTTGCGGATTGATACAGGAAGAAATCGAAGCGCCTCTGTGGGTGGATCTCACTCTAGAAGCCAACTCAACAAACCAACATATGTGGGTTCTAGTATACTCGAGACAAATATCATCACGTTCCCACACCTTTTTTTCCTTAATTTTCAGAAATGGTTTATAATTTAGAAAGTATATGTGATGTCAATTTCTAATTCTTCTTTTTTGGATTGTACACATTGCAGTGATGATGACTGGTTTTACAGAAGCCATCTGTAAGCATCCTTTGGCCCTTTGATTATGCGGCATTCTCCATTTTGTCTTTGTAAGTCATGCTGTCAAATAAGAATGCTGAGTTTTAGTAATATACTGGAATTATTAGGTTCCACCAATGCTCTTCACGCCAGTTGAAGGCTGCATTTTTGAATTCGGGTGAGGATAGTATGGGCTTAAACTTTGACTTAGTAGGACCATCTTCGCCACAACTTCTGTCTTCTGTCTCTAAGTCAAGAGGCAAAGACTTTGTAAGCAAGAAATGGAGACGGGAAAACCAAGATTTTACAGATAAGCGGCACCTAGACAAAGTTCTGAGCGGGACATCTTCCTGTGGGAACTCCACGGGCCACAAGATTGATATTAACATGAATCATACTGTTTGTGCAGGTTCAGTATCAGATTCTGAGAAGGAAACCTTTGGATTCTGTTCTAGTTAAAGAAACTAAACCAGTAACTACTGTGAAATCTAAGAAGAAACCAGTTGTTGGTGGATCTAACAGATTGGTGGCCCCAGGAAGAGAGAATTTGAAAGGGAGAATCGCTGGGAGTCAGAAATGCAATAACAAAGGCATTGCTCCTGTAACCATGGTTTGGAGTCCGAAGGGGACAAAACAGAGCATTTTGCAAAGGACCGACCGAACAGGACTGGCTGGAAAGGTACATAAGTTAATAGTCGATAATTAGTCCTTTGTAATCGTTTGTATTTGTCTAACAGGATTAGAAAAATGTTCATCTTTCACTCCTCATGTACCCTTCAGAGTAAAAACAACTGTTTTCCCTTTAAGTGTGGTTTGGGAGTGGAGGCTTTTTGGATATTTATCATTGTTTCCACAGCAGAACCAGGGCTAACCTTGTCGTACTTAAAATTTTTAGGTGTTTGCTCCTTTAGATGCTGTCATTAGTCCGATGGATGATCTTGTAAAAGAGTAGAAATTTAGGAGAGGTTGAACCGTTGGTGTATACAGTTTTTAGGTGTTTGATACTAAACACCTCTCTTGCCAATACCTCAGAGAATCCCACATAGGCTTTCAGGGTGATTCTCTTCCCAAGAAGTACCATGCCAAGTAAAAATCCATAGTTTCCTCCTCTTTCTGTACCATTCTTCGATTTCTTTTGAAATATGGACAATCCTCATCGTCGACAAAAAGAAATGACTAACCTCATTAGGCTTTTGTATGTGCTGCAATATAGACGGGAAGCTTCATGTCTGGAGCAGTGATCTTAGTTGATATTGCTAGGGTACTTGTTATCTGAACATATGCAATCTCTAATTAAATTTTGTGTTAATCCCAATCGATGTCCGATTTAGTATAGAGATTGGTGATGAACTGCAGACACTTTCAGTTAATAATCTGATAATGTTGAGCTTCTTTTGAGCAGGGGAAAGTCGGCGGTCCAAGCCATTTGTTAAGCCTGAAGGATGTTCCGAAGAGACCCCATTTCAGATGAGAGACCAGTGCAATCTAGCTGATTTGTATGTATATAGTGTAAACCTAACATCACTTCTAACACTGGAGAAAAAGTAGAGTGAAACAGAGTTTGGCCCTCGAATGATCCAAGATTCTTGCTGGCCCAGAGAGTCGTCCTGTATTTCTATGGAAGGTTTTCTTCTGATTGCCATGAGTTGAGGTGACATCTTTCGAGTGGCGCTATTCTAATAGTCGTTTCTTAGTATTACGTACATATCTTTTGGAAATCTTTTCATTTGACAAATTGAAAGAGAGAGGGAGTAGGATCTGTAATTCACATCATTTTTGAAAATATTAGAGGTTTCCGTAATGAAATGTTAGACGCGCAAATCGTTTACTTTGATGGTGTAATACAAGTTGATGTTTTCTTGACTTACAAGCCATCTCAGACAACGGGGTTGTTTCCAAGCTAAAACAAATCAGATGGATGTTGCGACCACAAGTTCCAGTTGATACCACGGTTGCTTTGTCTGGTGGCTGGAAACCATGGCCGTCACCATGTTCACAATCTCTCACATCATGTATCGCTCAAGACAGATACGTACAGTACCCGAAAAAGAACATTAACTCGATTTGGAACAAAATCAGCTGAAGCGGGCATCCACTCTTGGAAAGATCAAATTACATTTTGCGACCTTTCGGAAGGTACATAAGGTTGGAACCGTGACATGAAGTTGGACTGCCTTGTCAAAGCATGGGCGAACTTTACTGATTGTTACCTTCTAAGAGCACCGTAATTTCTCGTGACCTACAAAAAAGGAGAATAAAAGCTCAGTACTATTAGAAATCTCTCAAGAACAAAAGCAGGCAGTCCTATATTTCTTGGCTGATTTTTAAAGAATACAGGTAAAATGAAATAGAAGAAAGAATAACAACCCGAGGCAGAGGCTTATTTAATCTCTTTGTCACATCTTCATCATCGTCGTCGTCATCATCTTTGTTCATAAACATTCGGTTAACTGCAGAACTATCTGATTTCTTTCCACGCTTAGATGGTTGCGTAGAGCCTCTACCTCTCCCCCTTGGAGCAGCCCTCTTCCGTCCTCTACTTGGAACAATTTCATCATTTTCCTTCAATAATTGAAACCATATTATCTTATCAAATGAATAGCATAAACAACATTGATTCGGTTTATGGAACGTGTAAACGTGCAAAATATTTAATGGTTGGCACAAGGCAAAAGGAGATTGTGTGGGTGGAAAAAAATCATATGAAAGAGCTTCGCCAGTCAATTGACAGTAACTTAAGAACAGCCCGGATTTTCATTAGCTATTACTGATTTAATGCCAAAACTCAGTTGAAAAAGAAGGTAATCCATACCGAACTATTATCAACCTCATCAATTCCAAGTTTCCCCGCCTCTTCTTCACTGGAAGGAGAATCCACATCATCCCCATCATCAGCAATACTTCGTACAGCAGCAGTTGCAGCAACTGATGCAGATCTGCAGTAATTATATTAGCTAAGATACAAAACTGGGAACATGAATGTCTCAGCTTGTTAATGCAATATGAACCAAACGTGCAGCAGACTTCTAACTGCTTGCAATTAGCTACTTAGAATACATCCTCGTAAGTCATGATTTTGCAATGTCAGAACTTGTTTTCTTGTCTAACCAGAGTTGGTTTCTTAGTAAGAAGACTGCGTTAGTTGTGTTCTTGGGATTTTACATTAGTTCTTTTGCATCCTAATTGCTTCTTTAATTGTGTTTATTAGTTCACATCAGAGTCAACGACTATGACATATACAGAATGAAATTGAGCTGTCACATAGAACAGCAATAAGGACAAACAAGGAAGGAATCCCCAGTTAGCAACGCTATCTGTAGGGCGCAGAAAAAGGATACCATGTAGATATTTTTAACTGTAAACATTAGTAAATACAGAAAACAGAAAAATGAACTTGTAAGGGAAAAGATAAAGTCCTATAAAGGTTAAGGGTACTATTTGCATTTTGTGGTAGACTTTAATGTTGAATACCAGAGAGAATCATGGCACATATCATGCGGTGGGAGGATAAAGTTTTGCAGCTATATTTGTTCCTACATATTTCTCTCTTACACCTCTATAGCAACTAATTAAATTGCTGGTTATTAATTAAGTTTTAAATGAAGTGGGCCGCTTAATTGATTGAATATCTTCTCAAACTTAAGTCAAAGAAAAACCTCTGAGAAGACCGAAATCCAAGAGATGCATCGAGAGTCGTCTGCTTTAAGGTACTGGTACCCCTGCCCCTGCCCCTGCCCCTTCCTCTTGCAGTAGTTTTACCCTTACCAACTTCTGAGGTAGACGTTCTGCCCTTGCGGCCTCTGGCAGTGGATGTTGAGCCAGTCATCTGCGTTGCATCTTCATCGTCACTGAAGGAAACTGCACTTGCAGTTCCAGCAGCACTTGTACTTCTGAAATCCTACACGAAGAACAATAGCTTAAAAATGAAAATAGTAGGCACATGTATCAGCCAAAAGATTCTGAAATGGATGCAGCACAGAAAACTGATGCAAATTCTTGAAAAAAAGCAGATTAAAATCAGAATTACCTCCCAAGGAGGGGCAGTGGAAGAGAATGGAGAGTTACTCTTAGAGTTCGTAGGTCTTTCCTTGACACGTTCCTGCACATATAATATAAATGTTTGGTCAATGTATGGAAGCAAGCCCTCATTAATTGCCATTGTGATGCTTAAGGCCACAACAGGGTGAGATGCATGAGGGAAAAAGACTTCTATGTTTTTTCTTTTATGTCAAAACTGCCTACAATTATGATCAATGAATTGCAAACTTTGATTAACGTATATATGTTTTTCCCACATCTAAGAACTAAAACCAAACTCTATGAAATTAGTACAAGAGGTCTCAAGACTCAAAGTCGACTGCTACGCATTTTGGGCCTAAATGCCTCATTTCAAACCCCAACGACAGCCCTGAAGGCCCCATCAGGGCAAAATAATTGTCCATGAAACTGACTAGAATAGAGTAACACAATCACTGATGAAAGAAAAATATTTGAAATTTAATCATTCTTGCCTGCAAGCACTCCCCGACTTTAACGATTAAATCTTCCTCTTCAAATGTCACTGTATCTGGATCCTTAGCAATTTTCTTCTGTAGAAGTAGAAAAGAAAATTGTCAGTAGCATACTTCAAAAGAAAATACAATAGCTAGTTGAAACTTTAATTTAAACAGAGCAAGTACTCACTCGAGTTTCTTCAAGATTGTATTTCACGCAAGAATAGAAAGCCATTTTGTCATCCTTACTGACAAAATTGTGTAATGCAACGTCCAAATCATTGACAGGAAGGATCTCCATTTTCTGCATGATCAGATATCCCCATGAGGGTTTAACCTTAAAATAAAATTTACATGCTGTAAACCTGTAAGTAATTGTAATGTCATCTTCAATATTTTCCACATGACTTCCATTTTAGCAGTAATCCGAAAAATAAATCATATCCTGGAATGGAATCATAAACCCTTACTATGATGGCAAAGGACAAAAAGAACCAAGTTTCAATCACGTTAAGTTTTCCACTGATAATGTTTGCCAGAAGTCAGTTGGGGTGTGTGTTTCTGAGCAACTTGTGGAACTGTTTATCCGCAAGAAACTAACAAAACTATATTCTGTATAAAAACAAATCCAGAGTTCCACTGGATGAAAAGTACTATATGCATGATATACTGAGTAAAGGAAAGAAGGAATATAACGGCTGATACCAGATTATTTTCGGCAACCAAAGCCTCTATGTTTTGCTGATTTAGTTCTTCTGGGCGAAGCCGTTCAGAATCATCAATTTTAGCTACAATAAAAGATAAGAAATAAGTAACTGAAAATCTGTGAATATATAAATTCTAACATTTAATGGACTTCAGAAATAGCTCTGAGTGTAACGAAATCCCCAAGTAACAGAGTTGATTGTCGGAGTGATGTCAGAACTGAACTTCCCTAACATGGAGAGAATTTATTTAAAGTCACATCAAGTTTTATTACCATCACCTTTGTTTGAGATATAACACAACTGTAGCTAATGTATGTGAAAGTCTTTAGACTGATGCCAGCTCTAAGATTTAACTTGTGGGCAATCTGTTAATCTAATGAACCTACGAGGTTAATATAAAGAAAATCTCATAGGTGAGGTCATACTGCACCAAGCTTTTTGTTATTCAAAAATTAAGTGAAGTGTTGGAACTTATAAGATGGTATAAAAACAAACACTCAACCAATGCAAAATCCACTAGTGTGATAATAAGTACCTTCGCTCCGGCCCTTTGTAGAAGCTTTTGAAAATATAAGAATGTCTTGTGGGTTTGCAACCTTAAAGTCATAACAATAGCAATGATTTATTTCCAAAATGTGATACGAGAAAAATTAGCAGTAGAATACTGATCTAGGATTAGTGAATGTACCTTCCCCACATACTTCTGTCCAAATCTTTGAGGATTTATTGTCATAAATCCAGAATAGTCCACCTGCCAATTGTTCGAGTGAAGTTATACGGTCACACGGAAGGGGAGGTTAAGGTTACATTGGGTCAAAAAGAGAACATTCATATGTACACAAATACTTGTAGATCTGAAGGCAAGGCATGGGACAGGAAAAAGGCCTAGAGATGCGAGGATGCATATATGAGGATCACCATCATAATACCAACATCTGAAGTTAAATTGGAAATATTACCTTTATTCGAACTAATGGAAGTTGGAGCTGTGATCCAGTAACATTTTTCCTAGATTTCTCTATCTGAGCGTTGACCTATAGAAATTCAAATCTATACTATTAATATACAGCACATGCATCAGAGGGCATAATACAGGGAAAAAAGAAAGGCATGGGAAAGTACAACAGTCCAATATTACTTGCAATTACACTTACCACTTTGTCCAAGTGTTCAAGAATTGAATTAGGATCATTGGGATCAATTTCAGGTTCATCTTTTAATACAATCTGTAGCAGAAAAAATATATTATTAATCAAAAGTTTTAATGTAGACGAAAAGGTAAACATTAAATCACCTCTGTGTACTCAAAAGGCCTCACTGACGTCAAAGGAATCTTGGTTGGACGGTATTGATTCCCCTGCATAAAAGTATATCAGCATCCAACTCAGTTTGGGAGGAGAAAGGATCAAAAAATGCTGCTTTCAGGAGAAAAAAAAAATAGATCTAACATTGTTTTGCAACCTTAATTTCTAAAAGGAGCACATGCTTTGGCTTTGATTCTCCGTCAATCAGTGATGTTGCAACTGAAGAACCAGGTTGTGTAATGTGAAATCCCATCCCCGGAACTTCCTGTCAGAAACAAAATCATGTAAAGTCGTGTAAGGCACCCTCCCAACAAGACCAAAACTACGCACCTAGAGACAGACGTGCACATACACACTCAAGCTTGTATGCACATGTCCACGTTGCATATATTGATAAAGCAATATTCATTGGCACCTGAGGGTCCACGAGGCATTCGTGTTCATGCCCCCACACTACGAAGTCTAGGAAGCGTGGTAAAAAGTGCTCATTGATGGCATTTTTTGGGTTTGTCTTCACTCTGCACACAAAATTATATAACTTTGTAACTAGGAAAATTGACAACTTAAATCAAATGAAACTATGATATAAATCGGGATTCCTCCTTAATGATGATTAATCCAATCTCACCCACCCACCCACACACCAAACCTGTTCTGATGAAGCACTAGAATGTTGAACCAGTCTGACACTTCCAACCCTTCTTGAGATTCAGGTCTCATCCATTGTACAGCATGTGGTGTCTGACATATGAATAATATGCCCAACACATATGTGTTTAGAGGCCTGCAAGTAAACAGCATAAAGCAAATTCTCAACATCAAATACCTGAAACATTCTATTGAGCCGTTCATCTCTAATATTTCCGAGACCATAAAGAGCCACTGATGTTGCACCCTGCAATTCAGAAGGAGTTATGAGCCATGCAACACAAAGACAAAAATACTCTATTCACCAAAAGAAGTTATTAGATCCTCCCAATCCTACTATTAATTAAATCCATATACTAACCTTCCTCATGAGAATAGGATACACAGTGATCTGACCAACCCCAGAACCCCCAAGACCCATTTTCCCAAAATAGTTTACAAGGTTGCACGCTGAGAGAATATCGACAGCAGAAAGATTATCCTGTCAATAACCACAATGTTAAGAAGTACAAATACATGGTACTTAAAACAGCTGTAGCAAACACATTTCAAAATATCGATAAATACCATGCATGAGCGTACGAAAGAGGGGGTCCTTGCTCCTCCTTATGGCAATAACATAATTGCTATTTCAAAAATATCCCTATTCTTCCCAAAGATAACCATTAGCCTATTGTACCCCCCCCCCCCCTCCTCCATTTTTAAATACCCCCTCTCTCTTTTCCTCTCTTACAGTAATTGGATATAGAATAACAGAACTGGTAAGCTTATGGCCCATTTTTGGGGATCATCTTTTCATGGGTTCAAGGACTGGTCACATTAGATGCAGCTTACTCCAAAAGATAAACATATTTTTCTTGATATTTTAACAAGACCATTCAAATGATCAAATCCTTTACTAACTGTAAATCTATATACTTAGAAAACTCATAACTACAGCAAATGGTATGTCTGAATTTGCTGACAAGCCTAGTAAGTTATAAGTTTCTTTCTTGTAGGAATCGATAGAAAGCTGATGAGGATTGTAAGCTCAATCCCCCGGAAACTTGAACCCTTTAATTACAACCAACAAACTTGACCAGTGAGCTATATACGATAACGAATTTGTGTAAAAAAAATCTTAAAACATGGTGCTAAAAATGATTTCTGATGAGAAACATTGATAATGTTTTAAACAGAAATGAAAAGGCAAATACGCAAACAACTTCACCAATAGAATCCATACCACTCCAGCAGGGTCGTCATGATTTCCATGGATACTAAACACTGGCAATCCAACATTGAAGTGAGGATCTTCATAATTTACATGACCAAATCTGTTAGAACAAGAATTTTGTTATTAACAGAAGGGTGCCTATCATCCTTATCATAATATATCTCTAAATTTTTACAGAAAGTCAAGGTTCCTGATACAAACTTGGATGCAAAAACACATCGGAGTGACATATCATTGCAGGAAAAATTCCATATTTCTCCATTTGCTCAACTCATGGCATATGAACCAAAGGTCAACTTAGACATATCATTGCAGCAAAAATTCCAAGCAAACAACAAACGTGCAGTTCATTAATTACATACGTATTTGGAAAATTCACAGTCTGGTCGCTAACAACTTGGAACTGCACTGGCTGATCATTGAGGCAATGACGGCGGAGAATCTCAATGGCCTTAACTAGTGTTGACCTTGAAGGCTTATTCTCATGGAACAGATCACCACCCAGAAGCAAAAAATCCACCTGATAGAGGATAAATGCCAAAATGTGTTGGTTCACAGGAAGTATAAGGAAACAGTTTCAATCGAAAAGAGCTTTGCAATACTGTATTTCTCCAAATGTGGACACAAAAATTGAAAGGAATTAGAGAACGGGAATCAAACCACAATCGCAAAGTTGTGTTGCATGGAGTGAGACTACAAATACAGCTAGAATGAAAATTGGCTATTACATTTTTTTGTTGTGCTATTGAGCATATCTCATCAAATGCCTGGAATGAATCATGGCGCCGTACTTCATCCTTCTCCATATAACCCAGATGGCAATCCGTAGCAACAAGTATTCGAAGCGTATTACTAAAATCCTCCCTGAAAATTGTTTCATTGAAGGTAAAAATCGGAAAATACCATTTGCCCCGAAAATCTGAATACATATTGCTGAGAAACGTACCTTGACAAGTCACCCATACTGACAGTTGATACTTTTTAAGCCTACAACTTGTCGAAACCACAGACTGTTATGATCATAAAATCTCCCGATTTCGATTAGAATTTGATTTTACTAACGCCGGCATTTCCACCACATAACAATTCAAAATCCAAACAATTGAAAGCAAAAAAAGGATCAGAATTTACAGTTCAAGGAACGCATTTGCTACAAAGGTTGAAGTAAATGAAACCTCCCAGCATGCAACTTTCGATATCCCAAAAAAATCAAAAATCTCAAGTCGAATACAGAAAACTGAAATCCAAAACCCCTAAAACGCAGGGTTTTAGCAGCACAAGAACACAAAATCGAACAGAGTAAATACGGAAAAGAAAAAAAAAATCAGAGTGAAAGTTCCATTCTCTAGTTGCTGATGAATTTTGTGAATAAAAAGTTGGAACCAAAAATTAAAGTGCTACAGTAAGCGATTCAACGAATTCGGTAGTCAAATACCGTGTTCTTTTTTTTTTTCCTGTTTTTTTTCTCGGGAAACAAACAGTCGATATACCGAGTGGTGGTTACCTGTCTTATGGTGTTGTCAATACGACGGCGAGTGCTAATGCAGAAGCGGATTCGGCGAAGCTTTGCGACCGGAAAAGGGAACTGTGGCGGGGAATTTTGAAAGAGCGATGACAGTGGAAACGGAGAAGAAAGGTCCGTTGACACTGTTTTTCAGCGATTTACGTACCAAAGTACCCTTGGTGTTTTCAGCTATTCACAATTGTGGCCTAATTTTGGTTTTGTATATTGGGCTGGATCTCTGGTTTTGGATTGGGCCAAGTCTTTGGTGGCATGAAGAGGAATCTGATGGGCCACCACCAATGACACCACTCATCAAACCACTTCCACCACCACCACCCCTGTTTCTGGCCAACCACCATCACCGCCACTACCAACTCGTCACAACCATTATCACTCCAACCTCGCCTAGTGATGAGTCAATGACTGCTAGTATCAGCAGTCCCACCACCTTTGCCGTCACATTTTCATTGACATGTCCCGATCCAGATATTCCTCGAATACCAGGATAGGCACGTGCTGGCCGACATCTGAGGGTGACGAAAGCCATTTATTGAGTGCAAATGCTGAAAACAAGGGATAGATAAGACTTATAAATATAAAAAATAAAGAATGTGCATTTAAGGAACGTGTTCAGAACATACAACTAACTAGAACACTAAAAGAAATAATATAAAATTGAATGAATAAAAGAATGGGTCCCACACCAAGAGGACTCGAAGATGCCAATACAGAAGTAACTTGACGCAGAGATTGTATGCCTTAATTTTAAGTCCTGAAGGGGGCGCAAAACAAACATGAGTGGATTAAGTTTATATATATATATATATATATATATATATATATAGTAAAACAGTTATCAACGTAGGTTTTATGAAAACTCATATATCATGATAAACATAGGTTATCCTAAACCTAGCATGTTGTGCAATATCTCAAATCATAACTTGTATATACAATAATCACTAGTGAATTGTTCGATAACCTCCAGGCCCCATGTTGGCTCCCCGTCCATGTGCTAATAGCTAGAGGAAACACACTCCAGACCCTATGCTAACACCAAATCGTCGCTCGGAACAGACCGGAATCTATCACTACGTCCCGTAGCGGAAATGATCACTAGGTAAGTACAAAATCATTATACATATATATATATATATATATATATATATTGAAAAGCAATTTCATAGTATAAAGTCATCAATCATCTATACTATAAAGAGGTGTTCGAAACATGTTCTAAATATCATATTGGCATCCATCAAATATTCTATAAGAACACGGGTTATAGGAAAAATAGTAATAATTCAAACTAGCCTCAATAAGCATATTATCTCATAAAACATTTCATAAAATGTAATCATTAAATCATGTTTTTCATGTATGCATTTCTACTATCAAAACATATATTTTTAGAAGGGTTCCACTCACAGTACTTAGCCGCTGAAGATCCACACAAACTAGCGAACACAGAATCGTCACAAATAATTGCCTATAAGCACATAAAGGATCCAATTAATAAAATTATATAATAGCAATTAAATTTGGGGAAACGGACGTCAAAAACGGATCCAGAAACATTTGACTAAGTGCAACATAAATCTCTAGCCATATTGGTCAATAAGTCTAATCATAATGACAACAATCACAACCAACATCATTCCATAATCATATCAATCAATAACACATACCATACACCGAAATACAGGGCTAGAGCGACACAGTTCGTCTAAAGCCTACATCTCTGAAGTTGAAATCAAATCCAAGGAACCAACAAGTCAAATGATGCGATTTCGGACCACTCAATGAAATCTATCAACATCAAGTTCCGAACCACTCAATGGAACAAATACACCACAGGGGATTCCGGACCACTCACTGGAATCAAAACACCAAAAGGAATTCTGGACCACTTAACGGAATTCCAACCAGGATACGATTTTGGATCACTCAACAGAATCACGGAGTAGAATGGATTCCAAACATCTCAACAGAATCCAAGCTGATACGATTCCGGACCACTCAACGAATCTCGGAGTACAATGGCTATCAGACCACTTAATGAAATCCAAGGTAGGATACAATTCCGGACCACTCAACTGAATCGCGGAGCACGAAGGATTCCAAACCACTCAACATAATCCAAACGGAGTAGGGAACCAGACCTCTCAACAGAACCCTAGCGGAAACCCAGCTCCGGATCACTCAACGAAACTGAGTAGAAGTCCAAGAAATATAGCAACGCTCGAAGACGAAGAAGACATGAAATAATAACTCAAAATACAAAAGCTCAACGAAACAAGAAATATAATAATGATATGATGTGTGAACAAGTCTCGAAGCAACAAACCCCATGACAATGGGTTCATGGGCCACTTCTAACCCTCACATTTCATCACATCAGGCCAAACATACAAATCAACCAAACTCCACAACAAGTTCAATACACAAGTCAAATCATATAAAATAAACAAGCATAACACAATGTGATGCCATCAATACGTAAATCAAGGTGCACGTCAATCGAGGAAGACACATCATCACGCTAAGCCCAATAAGCTCTATAGAATCTCAACAACACTCTAAGATCAACAACATGCTAGAAGAACTCGGGCTAGTTGACTAAAAAGCCAACTGTCAATTAAGGTCACGAGTAGGGTCCATAACCCTAGAAATCAAAATCGGAAGATCCTCTTATCAGATTTTTGATCTGTAACTTCCCAAAGTCAACATTATGCTTCTAAAACAATATACTAAAACTTCATTATGATCCAACAGTTAGATCTTCACCAATAGCAAGTGGCTGTTAACGTTTGATTTTACAAACTTATAAATCCAATTCAGAAAGATCTGTACGTCGGATTCCCGACCCGTTAGTTCCTAATGTCATCAAATATTATGTATTATTGGGTATTAAAGTTTGGTAACGATCTAACGGTCGGATTATCAATTCATATAATGACCAATTGGCAATCTCTATCAAAACTATAGTCATACGACTAGATTTCAACAATCGGACCTCACATATGGAATCAGGATATCCAAATTACTCTAAGAATGGAAGGTAGGGTCTCAGCCCACGCGCCACTGCATGCGACTGCCGATCGCCCCAGCTAGCAAAAAATCCAACTAATTCCAAAAATCATCAAATTCCACATAAATGTAGATCTCAATGATTGGAGCAAGTTTCATACTTGAGTCGAAGTCCAATTCGGCAGGGAAATGCCTGAGTTTTTCCCACGAACTGCCGGAACCATAGTTTTGGGTGTGCTTTGATTCGACCTCTATATGCACTCCAACGCCTCCACCATTGCTTGGGATTTGTTCATGGCCTCTTAAATGAGTGTATTGGTGGTGGTGATTGACGGTAAGCATTTCAGAAAAAAGGTGGATTATCGCTGATGCCCGTCGCACCCATCAGTGCGGTACTTCTCGAAACTGAGGTCAAACCCAGTCGTGTTTGAATGAAATTTGAAGCAGGGATGGTGCTGAGGTATTTGGTGGTGGTGGTTTGCCGATTTTCGCCAGAGAAATCGATGAAAATCACGTCGAAACCATAAAACCCATCAGGTTGCAGTCGGGTCCCAAGGAGAAACGAGCGAGGATAGAGAATCCGATGCTTCTCACTATCTCTCTTCCCCTCATTTCCTTGTCTTCCCATTGGGCAGCCTTCTTCTTTTCTCCTCTTCCCCTCATTTCCTTCTCTTCCCCTATTGGTCTGGTTGGTCTCTCCCTTCCATTTTTTTTTCCAACCACTCCCATGGCTTCCTTTCACCAAGACAAGGCTCCCACAAATCTGAAGCCTTCCAGATTCATAGCAAAATGACTATTTTGCCCATACCTTCGTTCGTTTATAACTTTTTCGTTATAACTCCAAATTTCATTTTGTTTGAGCTCACACGTTCATATCGACACGTACCATCCAAACATGTAAAGAAATCTGGAAAATATGTAGGAATAAAATACGACCACGTAGAATTATGTTTAGTTCATTACGGGCATTTTCGTCCTTTTACTTATCGAAAAAATATACGCCGTAAATATGAAAGCATTGAAACTATGAATATGAATTCGAAATACAAGATATGTAATTTTAAATAGTGAAATATGAGAACCGGATTTCACAACTTCTATTGTTTTAAGAATAATCAGCTGTAAAATAAAGCATTTGAGCGTTTGATAATGTAAAAAGCAATGTAAAAGCAGTTGATAAATTTGAGTGTAAAAGTGTTATAATTGTATATAACAACAAAAATGGACATGGTAGTGGGGTTAGTGGAACTGGCAATGACAGCGGTGGTGAGGAAAGTGGTGGTGGTGGCAGCGACATTGGTGATGGCAACGATAAAGGTGGGGGTATGGTGGAGGTGCCAATAATGGTGTGTGGTGGTTAGGGTGTAGAGGTAACAATGTTGATACAAGTAGCAACGGTAGTAGTGGAAGTTCTGGTGGCAATGGTGGCGGCTATGGTTATGGTAGGTATAGCGGCAGTAGCGACAACAATGGTGGATGTGGTGGTGGCAACGATAGTGATGGCAATGAAGGTGGTGCCGGTTGCGATGGAGGTGGTGGCGTTATGGTTGTGATGATGTTGGTAGCAACAATGGTGGTGGTAATGGTAGTGGTGGTGTAAGGTTAGTATTTGTAGTGGTAGGTGGTGGCGTTCACTTTGTTCTACAACGGATAAAATGTGTGTAGAAAGTTAAACAATGTCATTTTTTTAAAACTAAAGAGGGTATTATAGAAATTGAATATACTCATTAAAGTGGTACAGTCGAATTGTCAATCATATACTACAACACATTCACATGCATGCTTATGCCCACCATCTCATATCCTGTACAACAATAATTGACTGTATAGGGAAAACGTTCTACACTCTATAGTTAAGAGATTGATTAACTATCTACCTAAATATATACACACACAAATTAATGGACCTCACTTTAAATAGATGTGTGCTATAGTACTCACCACTTTTTAAATGGGAACTTTAACGAAATGCTCCCGGTACTGTTTATTTTAACGAAAAACCATATTTTTATACTAAAATATCAATCATGATACTATTCACTTTACCATTTATTTTGTCCTTATCGTTAAAATTCAAAAAATTTAAACCCTTTTCAATAGTTTTTCATTTTAAATACATATAACGATATTCCTACTCCAAAAAAAGGAGTGTAACTTAATTCACATAATAAGTCAGTCATAATAAGGTATATAAAAAGAGAAATATTAATTTTATTCACTTTTCATGCATACATAGAGAGATTAATTGATACAATTGATACAATTCTTAAAGAAAAACAAAGAAATGGTATCTTTTGACGTGACAGATGTTGTCGTATGTTACTAATCTGCTCATGTTAGGTTACATGTATCTGCATAACAAATATTATATTCTGCTGATGTGAAATTTTCAATGCTTACTACAAGATTTTTCTTCTCTACAGCTTCATTTAAAGTATGCCACTTCCTTTTCTTTTTTCTAAAATAACAAATATAATAAAGTTTATACTAATAGTATAATATACAAATTTGAAAAATAAAAAAATAATGTTATATTTACTACATATTTATATGTTCTCTTATGCTCTCTCGAATAAAAGGTAAGCTACCAATATATACAGGTATCACCAGTAAAAGATACGATAAAAAAAGTAATGCAATAATAAAAAGCCAAAAAGTAATTATGGCCCAATTTATATTTTACTAGAGGACACAGAAAATAGCCTTTGTCCGCACTCGCAACCTTAACCCGGCGGCAGTGGGGCTCATCCGAGTTGCACTAAACGCCAAATATCCCTGATACGGTTTGCTAGTACCTAACAGGCAAAGTGTTGGCAAGTAGACATTTACTTCGGTGGTAAAAAGTATTGAGCTCTTGTATGATTGTTTGGGTTTGAATTTCGTCAGGAGTTAATCTAAAATCTAATATAACAAAATTTATTGTTTGACTAAAAAAAAAAGAAACATGCAAAGTGTTGAAAGCTTACTTACCCCAAGTGTGTGCTACAACAAAAAATTTATCAAGAGTTTTTACTTAAAATAATCATCAAGGGTAGAGAGTAAATTATTGATTTGTTCTTTAAATTATTACGGTTGTGGAAATTAAGTTCTTAAATTCATTAAAAATTGTCAATTTTATTATATTATTATAAGATTTGAAGCTGCTATATCCATATTTTACTCAATTTAAGTCACGTGACTTGCACGTGAGATGCTTTAAGAGGTCAAATGTTGGCATATTCTAACTCATAAGCCCTTAACATTTCATTGAAGTTGTGAATCTAACCACCAATTTACTCATCACTCAGTAGTACAATTTGGTGGTATTCATTTTCACTTATAAGTGAGAGTTCTTAGGTTCGAATCTTGTAGATAACGAATTCAATACCAAATTAGGTTGCACATTGTGTAGCTTAGCTGAACTCTCCCTCCCCTATTGTAGTAAAAAAAAACCAATTTACTCTGCAAAAGTTAAATCCATACATTATTTTTTCCCAAAAAATGTTTTTTAAACTCATTAAAAACTATCAATCTACCTTCCAAAATTTATTACAAACATCTAAAATTGATATATATATTTTTAACAATCGATATTATCTACACTAAGAAGAGGGAATGGTCTTAACCTCACAATGGACTAGTAATAATGTGGTTCAAATTTGCCTTTGGAGAAAATTAAACCTAAGACCTCTCACTTATAAAGTGAAAAGAAATATCACTAGACCATAATAGTAAGTGGCAAGATTGATAATTAGTCTTATCATTTCTTTTTTGTTGTGACAATATAATGAAACTCATAATCTAACTAAATTATATTTTAAAACCAAACCCTATTTTTCTCCCCCTTCTCAGCACTTATGTTAATCTTAGGGCTTTAACTTGTGGTCATAATTAAGGTAGGGAAATCTTTCTTTTTTAATAATTCAATATTCTCTACATTAAGGGGTGGATGGTGGATTCTACGTCACAATGGACTAACCATAAACAGTTTGAATTTCGTTCTTGGAGATAATCGAACTTAGGACCATTTCCTTACAAATGAATAGAAATTCACTAGACCATAATACTAAATGGCAAGACATGAGAGAACTTTAGCCTCTATTAAGCCATAAATTATTTGAATTTACCTTTGACGATAACCGAACTTAAGATCTCTCATTTATAAGTAAATAAGAATACTATTAAACTATATAACTAAGTGACAAGACAAGAGAAAACTGTAGTAGTCACATGGCAATTAACTATTCCATGCATGCAGAGGTCAGGACTGCGTTTCCTAATTCTCAGTCATCATCAAGCACAGATACAAATAGAGTGCCGGCCGGGGAGATCTCGGTGATGCAAAAGATCCAGAGAAATATACAGCCACCGAAAGAAAAAAAGGTTACGTACTTACTTTAGATTAGATCGATATATGGTTTAGAATTTCGAAATGTGTCGATTGTCCAAGTAGGTATAAGTAACGTTCTACAGCACATATATTTTGACAGATAGCGATAAAATATAATTGATGACAATTGATGAGGAAACAAACAAAGAGACGAAGCTGCATGGAACCTAGCTTCTTCGAACTTATATGTAATTGTTACCACGTCCCTCTCTCCCCTGTCCCTTTCCTTCCCTTCCCCCTCACACTACTCTTTCCCCCACCCTTCTTCTTTTGTTTTCCCCACCTCTTTACGTACCTAGCTTAATTAGCTCTCTGTCTATTTTCATTTCCCAAACTACCCTTTACAGTGTTACAGACTTACATTGTTACGACATCGTGATTCTTATTTCTGGATATTTTCCTAGTATTTTACCCAATAATGGGGGTCGATCCAAGATCAAGACACTCTCACGCAGTTATTATAAACCAAACAAAAGTCGTTCTTATGGTTTATGGCAATTACAAGTTGCGTATAAATTTTATTTCAGTATCCAGTCTTTAACTATCAAATCCTTATGGTTCGAGAAATTATTCCTTTCAACATACATGTATATATAACATAAAGAAGTTGAGGTTTCATCATATAACCAACTATAAGGGGGTAAACGTTTCTCTTGGTAAACTTCCGGTGTAGGTCAATGTACATTTCTTTATATCCTCCCAATAAAGGAAAATTAGCCTTCATGCACGTGCACATGTGCGTATAGAAGACATTTTTTGAATTACAATGTGTTACGCGTGACTTACACATTTTCAATTTCCATCTACATTCTATTGAATTTACATCAAGAAGAATAGAGAAAATAACATTTAATAAACATTTAATTGAATCACATTATTGCTAAATCATTGTGAGACTAAGCTCATCCCCTTCCTCCTTAATGTAGATAATATTGTTTGTTTAAAAAAAAACAATCATTTAACAACTAATTTAATCACATTATTATGTGCGTGTGAAATACCTTTTTAATAATGAGCATTATAAGTCTCTTAAGATATTTTGAACGTGTTTAAAAATAGAGCAAATAATATTTAATGAACAACTGATTGAAGTACATTATTAATAGCTTATTGTAAAGTACTAATTAAAAAAATGTAAAAAAAAATTAATTATTAAAAAAAACACGGTTAAAATAACAAAAATACTCTTATATTATTTGGTGTATTATTTTAAGTTGCTTTTGAAATTTTTTATTTTGGAGATATTTTTATTCAAATTTTTTTAATAAAACTTGTGACCTCAAAAGAAGTTGTTGGCTTTATATATAAAGAAGATAAGACATATTTCGTGAAACCAAGACAACTGAGAGACTTCTATTCTGTGGAGAACCAAGGGAGGCAGATTGTCTATCTTCTTGTTTAAGTGCCTTTTTCATCATTTTCTATTATGTGCGGTCACAATTGAATCATATCAACATTTTTTATTAATTTTTTTATAATGATAATAAAACGAAAAATAATAAAAATATAAAATATTAATATGGTTTAACCGCACAAATAAAAAAAATGACAAGAGCATCCAAAAGGAAGGCAGACAATCTGCCTCCGAACCAAAGACCGATGCACAGGTGATCTGTGACAAGAAAGGAGCGGCTGTATATATGTCATTCAGCTTTCGAGACTTCGAGTGTAGTCTAATCAAGCTTAGTAGCTGCTATAATCATATCACGACATAGGATTTGAAAAACATGCTAAAGAATCTTACTTCACCTCTGGGATTTTTGAACGTTATAGGAACGTTATATTGGAAGGTTTTTTGTTCTTTCATATCTTCAAGTCTTGATTGAACTACAGTTGAATCAGATTTTTGTTTTTTCCAAAATACTACCCTTACCTTATATTTATACCATGAATAATGTTAGGAAAATCAAAATTTTAAATTAAATTTGTAAATCAAATTATGTGTCACCAATATGAAATAAGCATATTAACCAACACCTAAGTAATAATCTAATTATTTACATCCACATCATTTGGTTTACAAAATTTGATTTAAAATTTTAGTCTTTCTAGCATTACCCATATACCATTATTTGTACCATATTTCTAATAGAGACGAGAACCACATGTATTGACGGGCTCTACCTCTATTAGATAGATGATACAAATATGTGATAAGTATAGCCTTGATTCTTTTTATTTATTTTATATATATATATATATATAATCTCCACTCTACGGAAATAAGACATACGCGTAATGGCAATTATGATGTTCTTGAAGACAATGGAAATAAGACGTACCATTTGGACTATTGCATGCATTTATCACATGCCGTGTTCGAAATTTTGGCAATTATAGTCATTCAAAATAATGGCAATTATGATGTTCTTGAAGACAATGGAAATATCTCGAAGTTTTGTAAAAGTTTCAATCCTAAAAGATAGTTTACATGACATATATTTAATAATTGTAGGTGGACTGTAATTGAAAAGCCAAGCATGCTCTCAAAGCACGCCAAAATTCCTAAAACATGTTGCGTTTCCTTTTGACCCCTTCTTGAGTATTTCAATTCCTATCACAAAAACGGGCTCATCCATATTCTTGAGTATTTCAATCAAATCAACTAATTTAACTTAGTTTAACTCATTCCTTGTACTGAGGGTATTGAATTACTAATTTTAATGTCCGATCCACATATTTTTTTTAATGGAGGAACATCATGAATTGGAATGATTTCCTTTCTTCTTATACTCATTCTTGATCATTAAATATCTCATTAATGTGGTGGCTCTTAGCTGTTTATGGAGTAATACTTACATGCAACCTTGTTTATATACTCCCATGTATTTTTCTCCCTTTTCACATTTCACGTGACCAGAGAGACTAAGGCCATAGCCAATGAAATGCCAAATGGTGGGATATAGCTCACTTTCAACATCACGCACTAAATCTCTTACTAATTGATTTCTATCATATTGTGTATATAAATGAAACTCTGTAGGATCTCTTATAATAGTATCTCCTAAAATATTTTTTTTCCCCGAAGATAGAAATATATTAGATACGAATAGAAAGGTTTACATCCTGGGCTAGGATATTAAACAAAAATTCAGGCCCAATACAGTCCCACCCAAATTCACGACCCTTATTGAAAACAAACTTAGCAACCGAGTGAGCAGCAACATTGCTCTCCCTAGGCACGTAAGAGAACGAAACTGACCTCAACCTACACGCTAGAACCTCAATATCACCAAGAATACATTCAAGACTGAAATCATGATCCAGTTCATGCCTAATCATCTGAATAATCACTTTGGCATCAGATTCAATAACAACATTATCATACCCGTAGTCAATGCAAGCCATGAGGGCGGTCCTAATTGCAGCAGCTTCCCCAACAGCCGCGGAGTGACACAGCTCAACTCCTGATCCCCCTGCACCATGAAGTAATCCAGCAAAGTCGCGGCAGACCCAGCCCACCCCCTGCGGAGGGTGGTCTTGCACCACGAGGCGTCAGTGTTGACCTTGAGGACCCCGAACGCCGGCTTCTCCCATCTACAAACCCCCCGGTCCAAAGAAGCGATCATCGGTCGACACCGAGGTTGTTTGCCCGCAGTCTCACTGAGCGTAGCGTCTCTGAATTCAGAGATGTTCCTGCTCCAGGCCTCCAAAAGCTCCAAGGGCTGCCGGTACACCCCATTAAAAACCACCTCATTTCTGTTTTTCCACAGTCTCCATAATCCAAAGGCAAACTCCTGCATGATCTCCTCCGCGTTGTCCCTCCCCTTGACCCGAGTCCAGAACAACTCCCAGCTAGATAGGAAGTCTGCTCCTGCCAGTTCAAAGGAATTCAACTGAAGCGAAGAGGAGAACCAGAACAGGTGGCTAAGGTGACATCGGAAGAATATATGAGTTTTCGACTCATCCATAGCACCACAAACTCCACAGACATTGTCCACTCTCATATGTCTCCGCTTCAGGTTACGTCGAACAGCCAGAGCGTTGTTACAACATCGCCAGATAAAAATTTTGATTTTGTTAGGTACCTTCAACTTCCAGATCAAGTTCCAAGCATAGCAATTTTTTGGCTTGTCGCTAGCAGACCCTCGGCCTTTCTTCCCCAAAGCACCATTTTCCATAAGGTTCATAGCCACTCCATACCCCGATCGAACCGAGTAAACCCTATTCGCGTTGTAATGCCACACCATCCAGTCCCGGCACCCAGTCTTGCTTAAGGGGATGCTTAAGATCGGTCCCACATCGTCCCGGTGAAAGCTTGCCAAAATCAGTTCACTTTTCCAAGAGCTGGACCCTGAATCAATTAACTCACTTACCAAAGTAGCTTGCAAGTTTACTAAAGGCATAACTCTAAAAGTAGAGGGCCTAGGAAACCACGAGTCCTCCCTAATATTGATGTAGGCCCCGTCCCCTACCCGCCACCGCAGGCCTTGTAGGAGCACCTTTCGGGCATCAAAAATGCCCTTCCAACCTCACGACGTGTTCCTACCCTTTCCCGCCTCAGTAAAACTCTTCCCAGGATAGTATTTTTCCTTCAGAACAATAGCGAGCAAAGACCCCGGATTCTGGATCAGCCGCCACCCAATCTTGGCGGGGAACGCCAGATTAAAACACTGGATATCCCTAAAGCCCAGCCCGCCAACTCATTTTTGTTTCATTAACCGCTCCCATGAGATCCAATGGACCCCCTTTCTCTGCTCGCTCCCTCTCCACCAGAAATTCCGGATAGCTTTCTCCAGGTCTCTACATACCCCAATGGGTAGTTTAAAACAGCTCATGGCATAGTTTGGCATCGCCATGGCCACTGCCTTGACAAGGACTTCCTTTCCTGCTTGACATAGAAATTGCTCAGCCCAACCTGTTAGCCGAGATTCAAGTCTGTCCCGCACCTCTTCAAAAACCACTCTTTTAGAGTGGCCAAAATCAGATTGCAGCCCAAGATACCTACCAAACCCAGTCTTGCATTGGATTCCCATGGTCCGGCCAATCTTTCTCCTCACCCTGTTCGAGGTCTTCGAGCCGAAGAAAATCAAGCTTTTGGACAGATTAACAGCTTGGCCCGAGCCACGGGCGTATGTCCGTAACACCTCAACGATGCCTCTCGCCTCCTCCACACTTGCATGACCGAATAACACCGAGTCATCCGCAAAAAACAGATGCGAGATCGGGGTCCCATTAGCCGACACACATAACCCGTGGAGGGCACCCCGCTCCATCCCTCTCCTAATGAGCATAGAAAGACCTTCCGTACAGAGCAGGAAGAGATAGGGAGATAGGGGGTCTCCTTGTCGCAGCCTTCGCTCCGACAGGACAAGCCCAGTCGGGTTCCCGTTTACTAGGATGCTGAAAGAGGCAGTGGAAATACACTCCTTAATCCAGTTGCAAAATAGAGGAGCGAACCCCAGTTTCGCCATCATGGATAAGAGGAACACCCACTTCACGCGGTCGTACGCCTTAGCCATGTCGAGCTTAATATCCATGCCAGTCTGATCACCTTTTTTTTTATGAAGTAGTGAGTGTATAAGCTCGTGCACCACCAAAATGTTGTCCTGAATTTGTTTCCCCGCCACAAAGGCAGATTGGTTGCCACAAATCACCTTTGGCATCACCATCTTTAGCCGGTTAGTGAGAACCTTGGCAATGACTTTGTAGATTACATTGCATAGTGCAATAGGCCGGTATTGCGTCATGTTCTTCGGGCACTTAACCTTAGGAATAAGCACAAGGTTAATATGATTCAGTTTCCTCATAATAGTACCAGAATGCCAGAAGGCTTTGACTATCTTGATCACATCTTTGCCCACTGTATCCCAATGATCCTGGTAAAAGCATCCAGAGTACCCGTCCGGACCCGGGGCCCTAATTGGAGGGATTTGGAAGACAGCCATTTTGATTTCCTCCTCAGACACCGCTGCCGTTAAGGCAAGGTTGTCCGCAGCAGACACACGTGGTGCCAGGCATTCCCTAAGCTCATCGATTTGCCCAGGCCTGCTCGACTTAAATAACTCCGCGAAATAAGAGGTAGCAATTGAGAAGATCGCTGCTTCGTCCTCCTGCCACACTTCATTCACGTCCTCCAATCCCTTGATTTGGTTGAACCTCCTTCTTTTGAGAGTTTGGGCATGGAAGAACTTAGAATTTTTATCACCTTCCTTTAACCATTGGGCACGCGACTTCACCCTCCAGTAAGATTCTTCGTTTCGATGAGCGGCCCTGAGCTCACTCTCCTTCATCTTAACCACATCCGAGGCAAAATCGGTAGACATATAAGCCGTTCTAATCTCCTCTTTCAACTGCTCGATAACTTTCTTTGAGTTCCTTCCTCTCCCTCGATACCATTCCTTAAGCCTGTGCCTTAAGGCTTTCAGTTTTTCACAAAAGTGAAAGACGTGTGACCCCCCATGTTTATCTCTCCATTCCTCTACCACCAGTTGCCGGCACTCCTCCATATTGCTCCATCGTGCATCATAAGAGAATTTCCTTCCCCTCCATGCTTTCACTTTCTCCGTGGACAAAAATAGCAGAGCATGATCCGACCCTTTCAGAACCACGTGCCTGATTGTGTTCTCAGGGTAAAGGTCCTGCCAACCCATTGTAGCCAAACCCCTGTCCAGGCGCTGCTGAATAGGCTTCGCCTCTTGGTTGTTCCGCCACGTAAACGGATAGCCAACAAAACCCAAGTCCATGAGCTCATTTTGAGCCACAAACTCTCTAAAGTCTTGCATACTAGACATCGGTCTGTAGTTGCCCCCCTCTTTCTCATCATTACACAGAATGTCATTAAAATCCCCGATGAGAAGAGTCATTCCCTTATTGTTCCCAAGCCGCCTGCTCAAATACCCTTATTGATCCCGCCGTTTTTTCTCATCAGTACTAGCATAGATAGCAAACAAATACCAGTGACACTTCTTGAGCTTATCCCAAATTTTAACTTCAATAACAAAGTCCTCAGACATCATCAGAGTGACCTGGGAAGCATCCCGCCAGAATACACAGAGGTCTCCCCCAATGTTTCTGGGTTCCACAGCGTGCATGTATTCTTGAGATACCCATACCGACTACTTTTATTCTTGGTTTCTAGCAAAACCACAATGTCAGGGGTGTGGAGCCGATTCTGCTTCAGCAGATTGTCAACTGTCAAGTCACCCCCGATACCCTGACAGTTCCAAGTGAGTAGCCTCATTTGGACTTGGGAGACCCTTCACGGCTGGTCTCCTCCGCCTCAACATATGACTCCCTACTTAGCTTAGATCTTTTAGGTTCCACACAGGGATTAACCTCATCATACTCCACCTCTCTGACACTTCTCTTTTTGCCTTTATTCTCGTTCATCACGGCTTCAATGATAGCTTCCAGCTCAAAAGGATCATCATCCGTAACCAAATCACACCCACTCACACACCCCCGATCTTCACTAGCTTTCCTCCGACTAACACTTACACTGTCCCCATCCTCACCAACGCCAGGCATAAGGTTAAGATCAAAGGTAGAGCCTCCATTCAGAGTCATACTGACCGTATCCACCCTTCCCTCCTGCTCGTAATGGTCGTTGAGTACCACGTGTTCTGCTCCCGCTGCCACCGCACCCCCTGGCCCAATTAAGCCTGCATCGAAAGCCAGTTCTCTCGTAGACCTCGCCTCTTCTTCAACTAGCCGTTGACATCGAATTTTTCCAGCAAGCACGTTGTCTCTGTGTCCCATTTTGTTAGACGACCACCTGGGCTTGCTTGGCGATGTAGCAGTGTCAATAACTTTCTCCTCCAACGGCGCGATGCACTCACTGTTGCTCTGAGATCTGCTAGCAAATTCCTGGGGTTGACATCCTATTCCTGACGCCGTCGAGGACCGCCCGGAGCGTCTACCACCACCCAGTTCATCGTTCCACCGCTCCGATCCACTCTGTCCACCATTTGACCCAAAGGATGCCCTATTCCTGGGTCCAGCTCCCAGTGGATTGCCTCTCAGGTCCGACACTGCATCGAACCCACTGAACGCAAAGGCCTCATTCCTCGTCTTGGTGCCATCTTCTGGATCTGTTCTTTCATCCAACGTTTCCTTGCAAATCCTAGTAGGGTGTCCTAGCTTTCCACAGATGAGACAGTAGTTAGGAAGCGATTCATACTTGAAATCAATCCAGATCTTGCCATCGTCGGGAAAGGTCACAAAGGTCCCTCTCATTAGGGGTTCGCGAACATTGAAGCCAATTTTCACCCGAATGAATCGTCCAATGCAGTCTCGGCTCCCAGTTTTGTCCACCGATCGAACCTCACCCATCAAACTACCTATTGTTTCAACTACCGCTTGGGTCATACTGAGCACCGGGACATTATGCAGCTGGACCCAGAACACTCATAGGAATAGGGGGGTCCATCGGTTCAGCCCCTTGTCCGTTCGATCTGCCACCAATACAAGGTCATTTTTGAACATCCAAGGCAGGTCAGCCTCAACCACCCGTTGCAGATCCCTTTTCCCCGCAAAGTGAGCGAGGAATCTCCGATCTCGGATCTCCTTAATCGAGACCCCTTCACGTCCACGCCAGAGAGACATAAAACGGTCAACAAACACATCTCCTTTCACCACCTTAGCAGTGAGAACTTCTGCAATCAGGGTGTACTAAAACCCTAATAGAGCACCTTCGACATCCTTGCTCTCAATACACACGCCTCCCTGTTCTTTCTCAGACAGGATGAGGTTGGTCCCAAATCGTGTCCCCAACTTCTCTAGGTCCTCATTCGGACTTCCCCCAGCCATGGCGAGTCAGAAGAGCCGCACCCCACTCACCCCCAGTGGCCACCACCACGAGCGCCAACCACATGTACCTTTTCTACTTTCAGATCTCCACCAGATCCAGATCTCCTCACCTGGGCAGGCCGCCCACGAGCCGCCAGAGGAGCTACTTCGCTCACAGTTTCCCCAACTAATCGCGACAGCCAAGCCAAGTCCCCGGATTCGCAACCAGAGCTTCGAGAAAGAGGGGCTAACCGGTCAGATCTCGGACGACGCTTCGACTACAGGACGCGCTCGTCGGCGGAGCATCACACTCCTCCTTTTAAGGCACCACTTTTGTTTCTGCACCATTTTCTCTATCTCCTAAAATATTTGATACATCCTATTATATTTCTTCTATTTTTAACATATCGGCCAGAGGGCGACCACCACGTGTAAGTAAGAGCTAAAATGTAGCCGGAGTTCATTCTATGTAGTGCACTGTGCACCATCTGTGATGCACCCGCGGATAATATAAGTCAAATTTCTTAGATCCAACTGTTGGAGATGATTGTATTATTATATTATGATTAATAAATCGCTGAAAATTTTTCTTCTTTTTTTCCCAAAGAACAACTAAGTTTTAGCAATGTTTATTTTCTATTGAAAAAATGTCATTTGAATTACACTATTATGAAAGAAAATGAATAAATCAGGTCTACTTAATTGAAATTGGAACTAAACTTAACATATACTTCACTTAATTATCGAAATAAAGAAGATACAAACAAAGGCACCTAGCATTTTTCCTTATTTAGGTAGAATGTACTCGTGATAGTTCAGCTCTTCAACTTGTGCTTGTATGCCTTAAAAAAATTGAGCAAATATTGTACTCATTTGGATGCTTAAAACAAAGTAAATAAATAAAAAGAGAACTAACGAAAAGTTTAAAAAAAAATTTTAATTTTAATAAAAAATGACAAATAAATGTGTAGTGAATAGTATAAAAAAAAGATAAAAATATGATTTTTCGTTAAAAATGAACAGTACTGAAAATATTTGGTTAAAACTTCCACAAATAAAATCATTCTGCCTCAATCCGAATTTTGCAAAGCAACATCAATGATAGTACCGTGTACAATGATGGTAAAATAATATATTTTTATATGAATAGAGTAATTGGTGATCGGTCAAACAAGTATATTGGAAATGGATCATCTTCGGATCTCTTCTATCTAATTCTCCTTATTAAATAATTAGGATTTTTGAAATTTAATTTAACGGTTAAAGTTATTATAACTTTTAAAATGAACTTCTGTTCGTAGTCGTTAGATTAAATTTCAAGAATCCAAATTATTTGACGATGAATATTAGGGAGGAAGTATCGGAGAGAATCCTTGCCCACATCACCCTGTACAACTCAGAAATGATCCGGAGTGGATTTTAACTGGAGGGCAATCTGGTAATTTCAAAATAAAATTTGTCATCACCCACCTCTCCAATTATTGCTGTCCTTGAGGCGAATCCATACATCATTTCAAAGCTAGCAAAGCTGCTCATCAAAACGCATAAACTTAATTCCCACCCATCCCATTACTCACCACCATGCCTGGTGAGCACGAAATTTCTCAGACTTCTTCACGCATGCAACACTATATCTCCGACGAAGAATCGGAATCCGAAGATCACGAAGACCACGAGGTACGAGAAGACGACGAAGAAAGTGATGGAAGCAGTACATCTCATGGAGGAAATTTTGAGAACAACTGCTTGTACAACATGTGTTCGTTGCAGCGTCGGAGGAGGCCCGGTTGGTCGCTAGGCCAAGTTCTCGACCCGAGGGCAAAATGGATTCAAGAATGGAACAGGATTTTCCTCCTTGTGTGTGCATCGGGGCTCATCATAGACCCTCTCTTCTTCTATGCCTTGTCCATTAGCCAGAGCTGTATGTGTCTGTTTGTGGACGGGTGGCTTGCCATCACGGTGACCGTGCTCCGCTGCATGACGGACGTTCTGCACGTGTGGAACATGTGGTTGCAGCTGAAGATGGCCAAGCGCTACTCCTTCACTGCAATGGTTGGGGGGGATGGTGGAGGAGCCACTGGGCTGCGCGACACTAGTCCAAGGTCTGTAGCTCTCAAGTACTTGAAGTCAAAGAAGGGGTTTTTGTTTGACCTCTTTGTTATTCTCCCCATACCCCAGGTAAGATTCATTAATTAATTTTGGTTAGATGCTGTTAAAACACACAAAACTGACATAGTTACTTAGCATCTTCGAATCTAGATGGTCCCACACATAACGTTAAAACTTATCTCTATGACATGTGTGTGTGAGCTTAAGCGTGTGTGAGTTTAAGTGTCTGGGAATTTAGCATGTCTAAATATCAATAACACTAATTTTGTGGTGGATTTTTAAGGTAATCGTTTACTACTCATCGTCATTAAATATCTTTTCTTTTTGCTGTCTTTGTTGTGATAATTGCCGTGGTTTCTCTCTATATATATTTGTCATTATCAAAGATATTTGGTCCGTTTGTTTAAGGTTTGTTGTAGAAAGGTGGCATTGAGAAATAAGAAGGTGACAGATGCATGCCAATAACTTGTTTTTATGCAATACAGCAAAAATGCACACGTATTTTGCAGGGAGGAATGGTTGTAACATGTGAGTTAGCTATGTCATACTGTCATCTCTCTTCGTTCCAGAAAAGGGTATAGAGCACAGACAACGTAAAAGCATAAAACGGTTTTCTTTTCTTTTTTTGCAGAATATATTTTTGGACACCAATACATTTTTCTTTTTATTTATAACCCAAATTTGCGGTGTTGGCTAAAGCATTTGTTTTGGTTAAGGAATCTAGGGTCTTTGTTTTGATGATATTTTTTTTAAAGGCATGCTTGTGGCATTTAATCATTTATTTTTAATATATAATGAGAAGATAAGAAATTTCTTCCTATAAGAAGTGGGTTTATTATAATTATTTTTATTTTTCTTTTGTCAATTAAGTGGTTGGAGCACTTACTATATATACATTGCACTATTTTAAGGTGTAAGGGAATGATGTTTACTACTAAAGTTTGAAGTGATATTTTGAGAGACATTAATTCAAGAATATGCCCTAATTAAGAAACAATATGATAGCATCATGTAAAGGTAATAGTCCAGGTGTAATACTTGTGCATATAAAGTTTCTCCAAAAGATCATTGATGTTCACAAATGTGTTGAGTCTAACTAAACATGAATTCTCAATTTGTTGGAAGCAAGTGGTGGATTACCTTAGTGATTAGGGTCTTTCTCGTCAAGCTACTGCGTCATAGATTCAAACTCCCCCTTCTCTCATTTCGTGTAGATTAGTGTAGAATTTCACTTGTATTAGAAATTATTTATGGAACAAATCAACATGAATATGCTCATTTTTCAGTACAGATAAAACATTTTCTGTGGACCTAATTTTTCATGCTGCTGTTACGAAAAAGAGAGGTTTTGTAGATTGAAACAAAATATTTAGCTAGCAAATTAAGAATTATTTTGCGAATATTCTATTTCAGATAATATTATGGGTGGTAATTCCTTCACTATTGGAGAGAGGATCGGTGACCGTAGTGATGACAGTGTTCTTGATGTTTTTCTTCCAATATCTCCCAAAGATCTATCACTCTGTCTGCCTCCTGCGTCGGATGCAAAATCTCTCTGGCTACATTTTTGGAACTGTTTGGTGGGGGATAGCCCTCAACTTGATTGCATATTTTGTCGCTGCCCATGTAAGTATACATCTTCCACAAATCCTTCAATCCCTCAACTTGATAGTTTGTTTTTATATAAGAAGAGTGCAACTAATTTCCTTTCTTAAGATGATTTAAGATGTTAGTGTTATATGATTTTGATATGTTATGTTGTTAGATTGTTGATTAGGTAAACTAATGCGTGGATATTCTAATGCTAACAGTTTGCCAATATAAAATACCAAAATAGAAAAGCACTATGTGTTATCATTTAAAACAATTTGAGTGTGACAGTTGCATAACGCTTTACATTCAAAAATGGTACATAAACGAACAATAATAATAATAATAATTAATAGATAGATAAATAAATACAATTAGTAATTTGATAACATTGTCCAGCACTGTGAACATACAGCAGTGACAAAAAAAAAATTGAGAAAAAGGATAAGGTGGCGCCCAAAATTTCCGACAAAAGAAATCATAACATATTCTTTTCAGGTAAAAAGGTATTGGAATCTTTGATGCCATGCAGGTCATTTAAAAGTCTTACGTCTAGGGTTTTCACTGGGTGGTTGATAGTTGTGACGTCCACTTCGACCCGACAATAAAGAGAAGGAAGAGACCAAGAAGATTAACATAATTTTACCCATGGCATGAATGATTAATCGAGAATCGAAAACAAGAAGCTTGGCCCAATCGTTCTACATGTGATTTGGAAAAGCGCTCTCATTGCCAAGAATGAGGGCAAAAAATTGGACCTTCTTTTTAAGCATTGTGTCACCCATTCGTAAGAGATTTTTCTAGTATGCCAGAAACATAGTTTGATACACTAAGTGTTATAATATAATTGATTAAAATTTTGATTAAAAAATATTCAATTAATTGCATCTTAACATTTAATGTATCGAATCGTATTTACAGTACAATGAAATGGTTTTTCCCACTCATACTTCACATTGATAATTATTTCTAATCTTATAATCACATAACCACATACTGACAAACATACATTTACCCCTTTAAGTTTGATGGTAATTGCAATCTCGTACAATATTTTTAAAACTTTTTAATTTCATACATTATTTAACATTTCATTTCAATTTTATACATTCGTTAAAATTTTTGTTAAGTTAACCGTTAACTGATGACGTGTCAGTCCACAATGATAAAAAAATTCAAATAAATTAATTTAAAAAAGAGAATAAATAAATTTAAAAAAGAAAAAAGAACTTAATGCCAAGTGGGTCCCACCCCGTCCATCATGCCTCCCCTTCAAGGCTTCAATCACACTTCATCTAAGAAATGTCCGTAGCTTTCTTGTCCCCAGAACTCTCTGCCTCTTCGCTATGGAGTTGAAGCACAACCAATCCCAAATTCCAGTAAACAAAAATAATGAATCGTACCATGTTTGAACTCTGGATGATTCCTGCAAATAGAACTCGTCTGAGAATCCCAACAGGAATTTGGGGCCAATTCGGGAATTTAGGGTTTCAACTTTCAATTGATTTGGGGGTAATAGCTAGCTCTGAGAGAGAGTGGAGATGATGAGGCGATGCAAACGAAGGACGCAAAGAGGTTGCAGGAGATGAACTGAAAACATCGATGAAGGAGACGAAGCCGCGAAGGAGGTGATGTCTGGTAGGTTCTTCGTGGCCCAATGCTGCGCGAGAGATCGCGACGGCTCTAGCTTGATAGCGGGGAGGGAGAGCAGGAAGAGGAGGAGCGGGAGCACGGAGACGATCAGAGGTTGTACAAGACGGGGCTTGACGACGGCAGATGTAGATGCAATGAAACCGAGGAGACTGTGGGTTGCTTCCTCAAACCGAAGAGAGAGAGAGGTGGTCACCGATGATAGGAGGGTGAGGATGGTGTTTATCAGCGGTGGCTGTGAGGGAGGAGATGGGGAAGGAGGAAATGGGAAGTTAGAGTAGGATTGTAGGGGTGGACCCATTTTATTTTTAATTTATGTAAACAAATTTGACTACAACATCAGCAAAAATATAGGTTTTTTATTTACTACATCATTACTCAATGGTCAAATTAACTGTTTGATTAACGAATGTATGATGTTGTAATGAAATGTTAATTACTGTATAAAATTGAATTTTATTAGAAATATTGTATGATGTTGCAATTCTATCTAAACATGAAGTGGTATATTGTAATTTAGCCAACATATTGTGTCATTTTACACCCTTTCTTTTTCGCTTATAATATAATTGTTTTTTTTTTTGTCCAAAAGGAGTGTTAGGAAGAGACAAAAGATGCGTACGTGATTAAGAATTTTTTTTTCTTAAACAAAAAGATTAAGAAATCTTTAGATTCTCTAATTATCTTCCGTGCTGATGTTGTTCCCCGGATATACCGGTGCAGATCCACCTCAAAAGTAGAAACATGTATAGCTTTTTTTTACAAAATTCAACTTTTCCCCTCAAAACATATTTTTTCTTGCCTATAAGCCATCATATTATCCAAATAATAAAAGTTTTTATTGTGTCAACCATCTTATTATTTAGGGTTTTGGGTTTAGAGAATTAAGCTGCTAATTTGCGACAGGAGAGACTTGATTTAAATATTTTTAATTATCTTTCTCTGTCTATGATCTGATGTTAATTTGCAGGCTGCAGGAGCATGTTGGTACTTGTTAGGAATTCAACGGGCAGAGAAATGCTTGAAAGAGCAATGCAGAGAATCAAGTGGATGCGGCCTCAGAATACTAGCTTGCAAAGACCCTATTTACTACGGAGCAACAAACACTCTCAGAGACACTGCGAGACTTGCCTGGGCGGAGAACAGAAAAGCACGGTCGACGTGCTTAGACAATGCCGATCATTACGATTATGGAGCTTATTCATGGACTGTTCAGCTTGTTACAAACGATAGCCGATTGGAAAAAATACTTTTTCCCATCTTTTGGGGCCTAATGACTCTCAGGTACTTTTCATCTTCACCTCTTTTTCCCACCCCTTCTTAATTATTTTATATTGTTGTGTTGTTTTAGCTTTGATTACCTTCAGCCTTTGTGTTAAGTGTTAGATGATTGAATTATATTTAATTATGTGCAGCACCTTCGGAAACTTGGAAAGCTCAACTGAGTGGTTGGAGGTTGTTTTCAACATCATTGTTCTAACTAGTGGGCTGCTTTTGGTCACCATGTTGATAGGAAACATAAAGGTAAAGAACTTTGCAAGATTTTTTAGGACCACACATTTAGACATGATATTGTTTAGTCAAGAGTCTTTATTTATATTCTAATAACATAATATGTCAAACTGTCTTATATAAGAAAATTCGAGACGTTCAAGAGGGATTCATGGTTAATGCTCTTTCTTTTGAGTACTGTACGTGTGTACAGGTGTTTTTGCATGCGACAACATCTAAGAAACAAGCAATGCAATTGAAGATGAGAAACATAGAGTGGTGGATGAGGAAGAGGCATTTACCTCAGGGGTTTAGACAGCGAGTGCGAAACTACGAGCGCCAGAGATGGGCCGCCATGCGTGGCGTAGATGAATGTGAGATGATCAGAAACCTCCCTGAGGGCCTCAGGAGGGACATCAAGTATCATCTATGCTTGGACTTAGTAAGACAAGTATGTTTCTATACACACTTCTAATCTATTCACTTTAGTCAAATAATGGTTAGGGCCAGCCTCCAAATAACTAGAGTTGGGCAGTTCTAAGTACAAAATTACAAACATTACAAGAGAGGTACATAGTAGATTAATATGAATACTATCTAGCTAATTCCTTAGTTATTGAAACTTGTTTCAGGTGCCATTGTTCCAACATATGGATGATCTGGTTCTTGAGAATATTTGTGACCGTGTGAAGTCTCTTATATTCCCAAAAGGAGAAACAGTGAGTTACCAACCGATATGCCTATTCTTTTACTATAACAGTACCCGTGGCATATGACTATTTATCTAGTAAAACTCAGTCTTCACTTTGTTAGAGCAGGTTCTGAGTTCAAATCTCATGGACTAATTGTTGATTAAAAAGAGCCGTGACAATACTTGTGGACCTTATAGTTTTATGTGCAACTTAGGCCACATTCACAGCAACAGACGTTCGATTCTAGTTTTACTCTATTACATGCTCATTAAATGATAACTTTCAAAGTAAAATATGGTAGCAATAGTACATAGAATAAAATTGCTAGTCCTGCTTTTTCTTTCTGCAATTCAAATTTTAACAGCAACCTTTATGAGCTTCATACAGATAACTAGAGAAGGAGATCCAGTTCAAAGAATGCTGTTTGTAGTAAGGGGTCACCTTCAAAGCAGTCAAGTTCTCAGAGATGGTGTGAAAAGTTGCTGCATGTTAGGCCCTGGCAACTTCAGCGGCGATGAGCTTTTGTCATGGTGTCTCAGAAGGCCCTTTATAGAAAGACTACCACCATCTTCCTCCACATTAGTCACTCTTGAAACCACAGAGGCATTTAGCCTTGAAGCTGAGGATGTCAAATACGTGACTCAACATTTTCGGTACACATTTGTGAACGAAAAGGTTAAGAGAAGTGCAAGGTACTACTCACCCGGTTGGAGGACTTGGGCTGCTGTGGCAATTCAGTTGGCTTGGAGGAGGTACAAGCACCGGTTAACGCTGACTTCGTTGTCGTTTATAAGGCCTAGGAGACCTCTATCAAGGTGTTCTTCACTGGGAGAGGACAGGCTCAGATTGTATACGGCCCTGTTGACGTCTCCAAAGCCAAATGATCAAGATGACTTTTTTGATTGATTATAGAGATCAGTCAAAGGCTGTGTGCATTGTGAACTTTGGTTATGTTTTAATGTCTCAATTTTGTATATATAGAACAAGGGGAAGACATGATATTAGTGATTTCTTGGGTAATTATTAAGTAGAATTATGAGAATGTAAGTGGCAGTAATACTAGTGAAATATGAATGATTGCTTTTATCTAGACATCTAAAATCTCTATTAGCATATATATTCTCTTTAACCAAAGGGATACATAACACCACATAAACAACATTCTTCAGTCTTTAGCTGTCACTCCAGACCAGGTGTAGGCATCATTAGTTCTAGTTATCCACTAGCATGCACACTTAATAGTTAATTAGTACTGCCTCTCGCTTAAACATTAAGGCCTCTCATTTGGCGTACGTGTAGAATTGGTTTCAATTGAACAACTCACTAGATTCGATATATGTAGGAAGAAATGAATGTCAACTTTTAAATTATGTTCAAGCTTAAAGGTGGAAGATGGATTAGTCATTGTGAAGGAAAGCTGTCCCTTCTAATTCTCCACAAAATGGTACGATTAGAAGTGATAGCTTTCCTTCATGATTAATCATGATTAATCATTCTTCTACCTTCATCAAAGACAAATTAATGTAAACTTATCCAAAATCTAAAATTTTGATGTCGGCATTAATTTTTCCTTAGGAACTGCAGAATTTACACCAAACAAGGCCTAAAGAAGGCCTAATGTATTGGATATGTACATCATAATTAATAGGGAACTTTAACGAAAAGCACCCGGTACTGTTCACTTTAACGAAAAACCACATTTTTACACTAAAAAGTCAATCCTGGTACTATTCACTTTACCCTTTATTTTGTCTTTATCATTAAAACTCAAAGTTTTCAAGCTCTTTTCATTAGTTTTCCTTAATTAATATTGTCCATATCAGACATGCCACGTCAGCAGTATTGACACATAAACTGTGGCTTATGTCCTAAAGCTACCTAAGCTGAATATTAGTGTATAAATACTCTTTCTCTCTCATTTGTAGAAAGATAAGTTCAATTGTAATTACTGTTTTCTCTAGTGAAATACTTCTTAGCTTCCTTTCTTCTCTCTTAATTTTTCTCTGAATCCTTGATTTCTCTGTTTCTTGATTCTCTATTGTGAGTGTTAATATGGTATTGAGAGCCAGTATCGCTTGCGTGGCTGATGCTGGATTCTTCTTATGCTGTTAACTTCACTGGAAAAGAGGTGATATGGTTCTTTCTCTGTAGTCGAAATTACAACATTTCTGTTTGATTTCATGAAGGCTGATGCCATATATGTTTGAGTTCTTGTAATATTGATTGAAAATTGTTTGAAGGCCGATGCCATAATTGTGCTCAATTTTATGAGTTTAATGAATTGAGTGAAGGCCGATGCCATACGAAGTTGTTGACTTCAGAAGATTTTTGTATACATATATATAAGAATTGATTCTTGTTCAGTTTTTGGTAATTTTACACAGTTGTTGAGTGAAATTTCATCTGGGTAATTTTCTAGCCATCTGGGTTCTTGATCTATTTCTTGATTTGTGGTATTACAAAGATTGTTTGTGATCATCATGTCTACTACTGTGAAGATTGAAAGTCTGCTTGGTATGCTTACAAGTAAGCTTAGTCATGAAAACTTTATCAAATGGAGTTTTCAATTTTGTTTTGTACTTCGTGGATATGATCTTCTTGCTCATTTCACTGGAAAGTTGATTTGTCCTCCAAAGTTTGTTCTTACACCTGAATATGGGGTTACCAAAGAAATTAGTACTGCATATAAAGACTGGGTTAAGGAAGATATGGCTTTGTTAAGTCTGTTGATTGCTACTTTAAGTAATGATGCTATTGAACATGTTGTTGGTTGTAAAAGATCGTATGAGGCCTGGACTGCATTACAAGATCGTTATATGGATGTGTCTAGTACTAGTGTTAATCACTTAAAAGATGAGCTTCATACTTTGCAAAAGGATAATGATACAATTGACAAATATATATTGAGATTGAAAGCACTTAAAGATCAGTTACAAGCAGCTGGGGAAAAAGTTTCTGATAATGATCTGATTATTGCTGCCTTGTCTGGTCTACCCTCTGATTATGATATGATTAGGATTGTAATCTTGGCTAGGGATACTCTTATTACATTGGAGGAATTCAGAGCACAATTGGTGGGTGCTGAGAAGAGTGTTGAGGCTAGAATGAAATCTCTAGTACATAGTATGACTGTTATGTATGTTAATGGTCTTACTCAGGGTGGTGTTGAAAATTCTTCTAGTTCTAGTTCTTCTTCATCTAATGTTGGTTATCAATCTCCCTCTTAGGGTGTTTTTCAATCTATTGGAACTAATTTTTTAGTCTCAACAGAATTCTGGTCAAGGTTTTAGGTCTTATAACAATAACTCTTATAGGCCTAGAGGTAATGGTGGATACAAACCTCGATTCAATGGTGCTCGAAATGGAAATTCATGGCAACCTTGATTTGGTAATTCTAATAATAGGTATGAGCCTATTCCTGAATGTCAGATTTGTTCTCGAAAGGGTCACACTACAGTGACTTGTCTGTATAGAAATGTAACCAATAGGAAGCCTATTCTAGAATGTCAACTTTGTGGAAAACGAGGCCATATAGCTATTAATTACAAGCACAGAGACAATTATTCTTACCAAGGGAATCAACCTCCTCTATCTCTCTGCTAACTATGCATATTAGGGTTTTCAATAAGTTTTTTGACCTCAACCACCTATGTTTTCACCTCTTAATCAATATGTTGTTCAAGCAAATGGAGCAACATCTTCTGGTCAAGCAAATTTCATAGCAATGAATGCTCAAAACCCTTATGAATTTGTTATAGGAGATTCTTGGATTCTTGACACAGGAGCATCTCATCATATGAGTCCTGATGTCACATTACTTTCAAGAGCTACTCCATATGGAAAATAGTTATGGGAAATAATGAAGGTTTGATAATTAAACATACTGGCAATGGAACTTTATAGACTCCATCTCATTCTTTATTTCATAAGAATATTTTGCATGTTCCTATGTTGACTATAAATCTGTTATCTATGAAGAAGTTATGCAAAGATAATCATAGTTGGTTTATATGTAATGAATAATAGTTTTTTTTTGTGCAAGACAAGGTAACAGGGGTGATACTTCATCAAGGAAAGAGTAGCAATAATGAACTGTTCAAAGTTCCTGTATATATTTTTCCTACATTGTTGAATAAAGGTGGTTTGTCTTCTGCTTTCTTGGGGCATGCAGTGAGGAGTACCCTGTGGCATCAAAGGCTTGGGCACCCTTCTAATAAGGTGTTGACTACTATGCTAAGAGATTCTAAAAATTCTTGTATTACAGATGATCATGTGAAAGTTTGTACACATTGTCTAGATGGAAAGATGAGTATGATTCATTTTCCTGATTGATTAGATAAGATTGAGGTTCATTTTCATAAGATTCACACAGATGTGTGGGGGCCTTCACCAACTATGTCTCTTAAGGGCTTTAGATATTATGTGTCTTTTCTAGATGAAGCCACTAGGATTGTATGGATTTACCTTTTAATCAATAAGCTGAAGTTTTTGGAACATTTCTAAAATTTTGTGCTTATGTTCAGAACTAATTTCATATTCGAATTAAGATTTTACAATTTGATGGTGGTGGAGAGTTTATGAGTAATGCATTTCAGAGTTATCTTTCTACCAATGAAATTATGCATTTTGTTTCATGCTATTACACCCCACAGCAAAATGGGTTGGCAGAAAGGAAACACCAGCACTTAATTGAGACTTCCATCACTTTGTTATATGTTGCCAAGTTACCACAGAAATTTTGGTATCATGCAATGGCACATGTTGTGTTCCTGATTAATCGGATGCCTTGTAAGACACTCAAGATGGAGTCTTCCTTTTGGATAGTATTTGGTAAGACTCCTAATTTGTCTTTTGTCAAGATAGTTGATTCTGCCATTTATCCATATCTTAGGCCATACAATATCAACAAACTACAAACCAAGTCCATGCAGTGTATGTTTCTTGGTTATTCTTATGGATATAATGGTGCTCTTTGTTACAATGTTTTGACATATAAGATTATGGTGTCTCACAATATAATATATGATGAAAGTTTTTTTTTCCTATCTGGATTTGGTTAGAACTTCTACTTCCTCTCAATCATGTTCAAGTACTAGTACACAGTTAAGACCAATTGTTGTTCAGTTGTCTACTTCTGCTTCACAGTCACATGTACCTGCTCACAGTAATTTCATTGGTTCTCGTAGTTCACTCTCTAATACCACTGCGTTCAGTAATTCTCAATCTTCAAATGTACAAGAATCAGTATCCCCAGTTCATCTTAACAGTTCCAATGCTACTATTTCCACATCACCTGCAATGTTGCTTGTCCTTGACTCTGGTCTGTTAGAAATTGTTTTGCCCAAAAAACACTCATCTTCGTCACATACATCATTGGTCCTACCTGTATTAAGTGGAATTCAGACAAGATTGAGAATTGGAACCATATCCAGACAAGATTACACTGCATTCACTACAACTTTTCAAAAAATTCAGCCTTTAATTTTGATTGATGACAATCATTTTTTGGGGGGGTTTACTTTTCTAGCTAATATCACTTATTCATTTTAGCCTTCTACTTTCAAGCAAGCTTCACAAATTCCTCACTGGCAAATGGCCATGCAAGAAGAATTTGATGAACTGCAAACTCAAGGTACTTGGGTTCTTGTTCCTTCTACTGCTGAAAAAAATGTCATTGACAGTAAATGGGTTTACAAAATCAAATGAAATTATGATGGTTCAATATCTCGATATAAAGCCCGATTGGTTGCTCAAGGGTTTAGTTAAGAAAAGGGACTATAGTGAAAACGTTAGTCCAGTAGTAAGGCATACCACAGAAAGGTTAGTTCTAGTTCTTGCTGCCATTCATCATTGAGATTTAAGACAATTAGATGTTAGAAATGCATTCCTTCATGGAGAATTACAAGAAGAGGTTTACATGAAGCAACCTCAGGGGTTTGTCAACTCTAGTTGTCCTTCTCATGTTGGTAAACTAGTTATCTTACTGTTGTATGTCGACGATGTCATCATCACTGGTTCAAATCCTACAGTGATTCAATCTGTCATCAATACTCTTCATGCAGTGTTTGATCTTAAAGATATGGGAAAATTAGCCTATTTCCTTGGTCTTCAGGTTTCTTATAAATCAAATGGGGATATATTTGTGAATTAGTCTAAATATGTCAAATATCTTATTCATAAGGCTGCCATGGATGACTGCAAACCATGTTCAACCTCGTGCAAGCCTCGTAATCAAGTTCTAACTACTAAGGGTATCTTGTTGCCTGATCCTACTCTATATCGAAGTTTTTAGGAGGTTTACAATACCATACTTTCACGAGACCCGATATTGCATTTGCAGTTAACACAGTATGTCAGTATATGAGTACACCAACTGATGTCCATTTTGAAGTGGTTAAACAAATCTTGCGATTTTTACAAGGAACAGCAAAATGTGGCTCGAACTTTATTGCAACATCATCTTTGTCTCTTAATGCATATAGTGACTCAGATTGGGTGGCTGACTTGAACACCAAGAGATTTATTACTGGTTATGTGGTATTCTTAGGTGATAACCCGATTTCATGGCAATCCAAGAAACAAGCATCTGTTTCTAGGAGTTCTACGGAGGTAGAATATAGCTGACGTATCTTGGAATTGTTTGTTACTTAAAGATCTTCATGAAGTTTTGGTGTCTCATCTACTTATTCATTGTGACAACCCACATGTTATTCCATTGAGCTTGAATCTTGTTCAACATTCTCGGATTAAGCATTTAGAAACTGATGTACATTTTGTTCGAAAGCGTTGACACTTATCACATGAGCGAGATATTCTAATGGCATCTTAGTGGAGTGTTGGCCAGTAATATCCTTGGCGAAAAGCCTTGTGTGCTAGAGATCAAGATCCAGCATGATCTCCGCAGACTCCTTCATGTATTTCTCGAAGGACAATTTTCGCCTCTGCGGGCGTAAGGCATCTTAGGTATGGTAGGTTAAAACCCCGCTTGTAGAGTTGGTCATTAATGATCAAGTAATGGGTAGCCTTGTATCGAATCTACTTAGCTTAGACTTTGTCATTTGGAAGGGTGCCATGAGTAAATAATCTATAAATCGGGGTAATCCAACTATCACCCTGTTATAAGTTGCACACTTCCGCAGCCATGGTGCTTGGTGCTGCCAACAATTCGACCTGAATTTTTCTCCCAATCTTGTCGTCAAGCGATCCAAAGCATCTGCATGACTATTTACCGCTCGAGGAATTTGGACGATCTGGTAGTCTTGAGCAACAATTGTGTTTGTGCCAGATATACTGCCATGGAGCTATCCTTAGCGTCAAAGTTGTTAGTGACCTGGTTAACCACCAATTGGGAGTCATTAAAGATATCAAATTGTTTAACCCCAAGGTGTTTGGCCAAACGTAAGCCTGCTAGGAGGGCTTCATATTCGGCCTCATTGTTCGACGCCTTGAATTTGAAACGAAGAGCATACTCCATCGCCACTTTGTCAGGGGTTGTAAGGACTAGTCCTGCTCTACAACCCTGTTGGTTGGACGAGCCATCAACATATAGACTCCATGATAGGGCTGTTGGTTCTATTTTCTGAGCTTCCGAGGGTAATGAAACCACTTTTTTAGGCGTAGACACAATGTCAACATGATATGTGAAGTTGGCGATGAAGTCTGCCACTGCTTGGCCCTTCTCAGCTGGCTTTGGTTGGTAAGATGACACGCTCCGACCCTGATATTCCTCGAATACCAGGATAGACACGTGCTAGCCGACACACGAGGGTGACGAAAGCCATTAATTGATACAAAAGCTAAGAATAAGAAATAAATAAGGGTTATGAATTTAAAATACAATGAATTAATAATTTAGGAACGTGTTCAGAGCATACAACTAACTAGAGTTCTAAAAGAATTAATATAAAATTGAATAAATAAAAGGATGTGGGTCCTACACCGAGATGACTCGAATATGCCAATGCGAAAGCGCTGACGTCGGGATCATATGCCTCGATTCTAAATCCTGAAAGGAGGTGCAAAACAAGGGTGAGAGGACCAAGTTCATATATATACATAATACAAAAACAGTTATGAACATACTAACCTCCATGTTTATATATAATGAAAACTATTAACATAATAAGTGATAGGTTTTTTGAAACTCTAGCATGCCATAAAACATCTCGACAGGTATAACGCGGAAAAACATCTTATAAATCATCGCGTGTATCATCTCGTAGGTCATCTCGTAAACGTGGTGTGCTGCTAGTAAGATCACTGAATAATAATATAACTCTCGGCCCTATGCCAACACTGTGGTTTCTGTGCCCATAGCCAGAGATTACCAACTCCCGGCCCAATGACTTTTCCGTGTCCCTCAGCCCGTAGTTAGGGATTATTTCTCCCGACCTATCTGCCAACACCAGATCCTCGCCCCAGATGGCATAGTGTCCACTAGGTACGCATAAATAGTTACGCCTCTAAAAAATAACCACTTCATAGTATAAAGTCATCCATCGTCTATACCATAAAGAGGGGTTTCTAAAACATGTTCTAGCATCCTATCATCATCCATCATATAGTCTACCAGTTCATGATTTTTATAGAAAATAAGATATATTAAAATATAGCTCAATATAGGCTAACAATTAATTCCTCACAAAAAACACGAGATGAAAATCAACATATTCAATAAACATGCTTAACATAAAATCAAAACATAAACTCGTAAGGCATGCTATTCATTTATGCAATTGAACTATAAAATCATGTAATTTTAGAAGGGATCCACTCACAGTACTTCGCCGTCGAAAAGTCATGCAGTTAGCGAAGACAGAAACGCCATTATAATTGCCCCTAAGCACATAAAGAGTCCAATAAATAAAACTATATAATGGCAATTGAATTAGGGAAAACGGACATTGGAAACGGATTCAGAACGTCGAATTACCCTAAGAAGGGTCCTGGATAAATTTCGTAAAATGTCAACAGAATATCCTTAGAATACTCCAAAGAATATTTCCTGGCAGAATATTCCACATAAAGGGTTTGGGTTTAGCTAATTAGGTGGGCTAGGTTTAGAGGAGAGGGCTTAGGGCCCTGGTTAAAAAGGCCCAGATGCCTTAAGCCTAAGGGTTTTGGGTTTCTAGATAAAAAGGCTTAGGGCCTTAGCTAATTTGGCCCAAAGGCCTTTAACTTACAAAAATTAAAAAAATAAATAATAAAATTGAAATGGGTTTTGGGTTGGGCTCGACAGGAAAGGCCCAAAGGCCTTAGGTTGGTGGGTTGCCGATTCAAAAGGGAGGAGAAGGCCGGATTTCGGCCGGAAAATTCCTAAGCTCCTATGGAGCTCAAAACTCAACCAAAACATGTCATTGAATATACCAAATTGAAGCCCCAAAGGTAAGGAATCGAAATATACCCTTGGTTCCCGTCATCGTGGCCGGAGTTGGCTGGAAAATGGCCTAGAAGGCACGGGTTCGCAGAGAAAACTAGGCTTTCCGCTAGAATTTCTGGGCAACGTTTAAATATTAATAACTTTGTCAATACTCAACAAAATCAAGTGAAACAAAAACAAAAGTTATAGTTCTCGAAGAGACGAAGAGAATGGTACCTGGAATAATGTCTAAATCACCGTGGTTTGTCCGGAAAATTCCTCGAAAGCCACAGAGGTCGCCGGAAACTAGGTAAGATTCAAATGAGTATAACTTCTTCAATACTCAACGAAATCGGGTGAAACAAAAAGGAAAGTTGTAGTACTTAGCGTTACAAAGAGATTGATACCTTGCCTGCTAGCCAACTTACTGTGATTTGGACAAAAACTACCTCGAAAGTGGCAGTCTGCGTCGAAGCTCGTGTACGGAGCTTCATGGTTCGACTTCCAAGATGCCAAGACTATGGTTGAGTTCGTAGCGACGAGATAAAGACGATGGTGATGCTTGTTGGTAAGAAAAGCCCTCGGAGGGGTTGAGATAGAGAGAGCAAAGAGAGTCTAAGGGAGAGTGAGGGAGAGTGAGGGAGAAGTGAGAAAGAGGAAGACTTTTCAGAAAAATAAAAGAAAAAAGAAAGGGAACCGGGGGACAAAACAGGGGGTGGGCCCCTTGGGCACACCATTTAAGATCTAAAAACCATTTTAAAAGCAAGATAAACTCAAACTTAGTGAAAATACAATTTAAATTAAAGGTGGGTGTAACATAGAAGATGTCAAACTCACCCAATGTTATCGCCCATTTTATCATTTGCCCAGAAGTGTCAGGACTTTGGAGTATCTGTCTAAGAGGATGATTGGTAAGCACGATGATGGAGTGTGCTTGGAAGTAAGGGCGAAGTTTTCGAGCAGACATGACCAATGCTAGAGCTAATTTCTCAATGTTGGAATATCGTGTCTCTGCATCTTGTAAGGCTTTGCTAGCATAGTAAACAGGCCGTTCGACATTACCATCATTTCGAATGATAATGGAACTTACTACTGAAGCCGATACCGACAAATAGATAATGAGAATGTCACCAACCTCAGTTTTGGAGAGCAGATGGGCTTTACTCATATAGTCTTTGAGGTTCTTGAATGCCTCAGCACATTTATCAGTCCATGTAATGTACTTCTTACTTCCCTTAAGTGCTTTGAAAAAGGGAGCACATCTATCTGTGGCCTTAGAGATGAACCTAATTAAGACTGCCACCTTGCCAGTAAGGTTCTGGATGTCTTTTGAAGTTACTGGTTCCTTCATGTCGAGGATTGCTTTGATCTTCTCAGGATTAGCCTCAATGCCTCGTTGGCTTATCATGAAGCCTAAGAATTTACCAGAGCCTACACCGAAAGCACATTTGTTGGGATTCAACCTTATTCGATACCTCTTCAGAATGGTGAAAGTTTCAGATAGGTTAGCGATGTGTTGGTCAGCATGTTTGCTCATCATCAACGTAAGCTTCCATGCTCTTTCCAATCTGTTCGGTGAACATTGAATTGACTAATCTCTGATAAGTCGCTCCTGCATTCTTTAGGCCGAAGGGCATGACTTTATAGCAATATAGTCCCCTGTCAGTAGTGAAGGCTATGTGTTCTTGGTCCTGAAGGTTCATGATGATTTGGTTGTATCCTAAGTAAGCATCCATGAAGCTCAGGAGTTCACACCCTACCGCAGAGTCAATAAGTTTGTCAATGAGAGGAAGAGGAAAGCTATCATTCGGGCATCATTTGTTTAAGTCAGTGTAGTCGACACACATTTTCCACAAGACCTTTTGGAGCATGAGACTTTCTTTGGTCGGATTTTTCTTAACAAGGACCACATTTGCTACCCATGTTGGGTAATTGACTTCGCGGACGAAGCCTATGCCTTTGAGTTTTTCAACTTCTGCCTTCATTGTTTCGTATAGTTCAGCGTCATAAGATTTTCGCTTCTGTCTCACTGGCTTGGTCTTGGGGTCAATACTCAAGCAATGACATATGATATCGAGAGAGATGCCTGGCATGTCCTCGTATGACCAGGCGAAGACCTTAGTGTTCTCTTGCAAAAAAGAGATCCATGCCAACCGAATGGGTGGTGACAAGGTGGTACCGATCTTCACTATGCGATCTGGATAATCTTTTGATAAAGAAACCTTCTCCAGCTCTTCAGCGGGTTGTGCTTGCTGGGTGAAAGAGTCATCTCGAGGATCTTCGGGTTAACTGTTACCACCGTGACGATCCAAGTTGGCTTCGTCCGGGCTGGTCTTTATGACTTGGTCATGTATAAAAAAGGTTTCCTTGGGCACATGCAGGTGTTGTTACTTGACCGAAGTGTTGTAACATAACCATGCACTAAGTTGATCTCCTCTGATGTAACCATTGCCATAGGGGGTTGAAAATTTCATCAACAACATATGTGTGGATACCGTGGCCTTGAGATCATTGATGCTTGTGTGTCCGAAGATGACATTGTATGCCGTTAGGCAATTAACCACCAGGAAGTTAGTGGTAATATTACCTGTGTAAGGGCCTGTACCAATTGTGAAAGGTAAATGTATACTTCCCAAAGGTTGCACGATATCACCAAAGAAGCTTATCAGATGGGAAATTGAGCGATCGAGCAAGTGTTCAGCTACATTAAATGCCCTGAAAGCTTCAGCAAACATGATATTGACCGAAGCCCCCGTGTCTACCAGGATTCGTCGTACTTCAAAGTTGGTTATGTGAGCTTCCACGATCAGTGGGTCGTTATGAGGGTAGATGATACCTCTTTCTTCCTCAGGGTAGAAACATATTGGATCCCAGTTAGACTTTTGATACTTACCTCCCATGATGTCTTCCACGTAAAACACTTGGTGACCAGACTTTAAAGCTCGTTGACTATTTTTCATGGCCCTGTTGGAAGATTTAAATATGGGTGTGCCACCACTTATGGAATATATCACATTCACTTGACGTTGGTTACGGTTACCTCTTGGAGGATGAATGAGGAATTGATCAATTTTTCCTTCACGTGCCAAAGCTTCAATATGATCACGAAGGGTGATACACTTCTCGCCGTCATGACTGTTATGCTCGTGGTAACAGCAAAACGTGCCCGTGTTCTTTGTGGGCTTGTAATCCGGGTGCCTCGGCTTTAGCTTCGGTATCAGGTGTGTTATGCTGGGGTAAATGGCCACGCATGTGGCGTTCAAAGGTGTGTATGCCTCATACCTCGGGGTAGGGGCTGTCCTGACACGTTCTTGACCCACTGTGTTAACTGCCTGGGGTCAGGGATTATCATGGTGATACCCTTGGTTATCGCAGTAGTGTCCCTTACTCCTTTTACTAAAATAAGACTGGTGAGGATGGAAATCTTTCATTTTGCCCTGAGATTGATATGTCTGTTGACTTGGAAAAGTATTAAGTAAGGCAAGGGGAGGCACCGCTGCCGTTTGGAAGGTCGAAGTCTTCTCATTTGGTTGGATCTAGCTTCCACTCCCTACTTGCTGATAAGGGGTGGCTGTGGGGGTTTCCCTTGATATGTCCTTGCCTCGGCGGATGCATGGTTGTAAGCCTGTGCCATCACCTCAGAGTAAGTCTTCCAAGTGTTGGCATTGATCATGTACTTAAAGAAACAATCACGTAGGCCTGCCGTGAAGGCCTTAAGGGCGGTCTTGTCATCTGCCTCAGCGCAGTGAGAATACTCATGGCTGAAACAACCGGCATACTCTCGTAGTGACTCGTCTGGCTTTTGGAGGATAATGTACAAGTCATCTGCAGAATGCAAACGATCAGTCTGGAAGATGTGTTGAGAGACAAACAGTTTCCTCAGTTCCTCAAATGAGTCTACTGTCTCAGGTGGAAGACGACAATACCAGTTTAGAGCTTCGCTAGAGAGGGTGGAGGGGAAGAGAAGACATCGCTTTTCATCGGTGTGCATCCGATATGCCATGGTGGACTCAAATAGGTTAAAGTGTTCAATTGGGTCCTCCATTCTAGTATAGAGTTATAAACCAAGCTTTTGTTTTGTCTTCGCTTGAAAGGGGTGTCAAGGATCATTCTTGTGAGAGGGCTAGGCCTGGGTTGGTTCCAATCAGGTATCTCGCCTTGACGTTCGACCTTCAACTTGTTTACTTCCTCAAGGAGCTGTAGGACAAGGGGGTCCTGAGTGGAGTCATGTACCACTGGGATTTTCTTTCGTAAGTCTCCATCGCCTCTTGAAAGTAGGAAAGTTTGAGCAAGGGCGTGTGATTTTTCCTTGGACTCGCTGTATTGACTTATAGGGCGAGTCTGTCGGAATACCTCAGAGTCCCTTGTACCTTCATGTTCCTCTGGGACCTGTTGTTCATTCCCTAGATTGGCAGCTGGCCTAGGTCGTGGGAGGGGACCGAGTCTTTCAGAAACCCTTGGGTCATTAATCTTCGAGCATATGTGGAGGGGATTCTCTCGACGTTGCTTTAGGAAGTCTTGGCAGTCACAATAAACGGCTTTCGATCATTCTAACCCTTATGCAAGGAGGTGTCTTCCTCCACTTCTCCTGCTTCGAGTCGAAGCAGCTGGGTTGAGAGAAGTCTCATGTTGATCAATGTTTTAATGATTAGCTCACTCCTCATCAATGATACCCATGACGAAGGAAGGTGACCCTCAATGTTAAGGGCACCCAGATGATGGTTGATGTCTACAGGGGCAACGAGCTCGCGTGTTTGAGTACGCCTAGTTTCGTGGAGCGTCTCAAAGAGCTTCTCATACTGCTCTTGGAGGACCTCATTCTTCATTGCTATCTTGTTGTTCTGAGCTTCTAGCTCATCGACTTTAGCTTGAAGAGCAACCTTCTTTCCTTCATTCTTTTGTTGCTTCACACTAGGTGCAAAAGGGGTGTTATTCTGTATGTTGTGGCTTCCTTCGCTCCCTATGTTGGAGAGGGATGCCTGGTCAAAAGAGAGTGTACGAATGGTGGAAACTAGCTTGACAAAGCTGAAGAGAGTGGGAATAAGTGTCGTCCCACAGACGGCGCCAAATGTTGATGCATAAAATCAGCGAGGACTTTGGTACAACAGAAAATATTAAGTTTATGACCTTCGCTAGATTGCTCCGGTCATTAGTGTGGATAAGTATGTAAATGGACAAGGACATGAGAGCAAACACCAGATGTACATGGTTCATCCAGATTGGCTACATCCACGGAGTAGAGGAGTTCTCATTAATTGTGAAGGGTTTACACAAGTACATAGGTTCAAGCTCTCCTTTAGTGAGTACTAGTGAATGATTTAGTACAAATGACATTAGGAAATATTGTGAGAAAATGATCTCTATTTATAGAAGAGAGTTTCTAGTTTCATTCTGACATTGACACGTGTCGTGCTGTGATTGGCTTCTGATGTTGACACGTATCACGCTATAATTGGCTTCTGATGTCGACACGTGTCGCGCTGTGATTGGCCTCCTGGTTAGAGGAAAACTCTTCTGGATCCTTGACGGTATAACGTTGACTGGTGCTCAGTAGTTTCGAGATTGGTCAAGTATGGTACAAACAGTATTAAATTATAACTTTCATACCCCCACACGGTGAATATTTAAAACTTTCAACATTGATTATTTTATTCATTAAATAAATATCACACGCATTTCCTATCCTAGAAATAAAGAATATTTATATTATTGATTTGATATGAAAGTTTTGGAGGCTACTGCCTAGAGGGTGACTTTTTGAGTTTTGCCTTTAACGATGAACATGCGGTTGTCAAATGTCAATTTCAATTTTCATACAAGCGGGAGCTAATGTTAAAGAGATTAAAAATTTTAATTATATTTTGTAGTATAATATAATATTAAAAAGAAATTCGATCAATGACCACATCATATTGTGTATGTAATATGGTTTAAAATTTTAATTTCCTAACAATTATTCAGCTATAAATTCCAGTTTCTAATAATCCAAAACTTTTAGTTTCCTAAAGGCTAGAATTCTAGAACAAAAAGCCACACATTTTTCCAGAAGGCCAATCGTCTACAAAGACATATGGAGGGACAAAGTCAAACATTTCTTTTTACTCTCCAAGTCTATCGATTCTTCTCATCAATTAGTAAGTTCTTGACCATTTTATGCTTATCCTTGATCAAGTTTGTTTGTATATTGTTTGAATTGTGAGAGTTCATAAGTGAAATTTCAATTAGGTATCTCTTCTTTTTAAGTATAAGTTGTTATGAACAAAATTGATGATATGTGTTTTATCTCTACTGCAGTTGCAACTTTAAATGTTTTTTTAATTAAATCTAGTTAAAACTTGATTTATGCAAGTTATAACTTTATTACATCTACTTATTACTTTTAAGTTTACTATTATATAATTTTATATAGACAGCTAAAAAGCTCAGCATTTGATTTTGTTGTAACAAATTTAGCTTTGCCCTCCCCCCAAATGACTGTGGACTCCGCCGCTGAAAGGCTAACAACAATATCACATCCAGATTTCACACAGCGCGGGTCAGCCAGAAGCCTTGCCGTCCAATCCTGTGTCTATAAGAATGGGTTGTTTTTTCAACTTCTTTGGTCACCGACCCTTATTTTTCTTTTCTTTTCTTTTTGTTGTAATAAGCTTCAGAAAACACCAGCTGTCCTAGATCATGTCTTCTGTAAAAACCAACTAAAAAGGTCACAAAAAACGTAGCCAGAAGGTTGTCTGCGACTTCCATCAAACCCTCACGCTAAAACGACAGCTTTTCCACCACATATGCGGCTGGTGGAATTGCTCTTTTTATTATTTGTTTCACAAACGACATGCAAACCAACCCTGACAACCTACGTGTCAACCACATACTTGTCTGAAACGGCACCATTGCATTCAACACCGCCCCTAATTAAACAGCAACAGATTTATAGAAATATTCTTGGCCACCTTTCCCTCCCAACCATCCACTGACTCTCCTCCCTTCCAATCTCTCTTTATATTCCCACATCAAAAACCTACATTTACTATTTTTTTTGGTCCTTTTTCTCTTTTTTGAGCTGATTTATTGATCTGCGTTGTCGCTGCCGCACAGCCGCCGCCACCACCAACACCAGTTAGGCGACGAGACACCACGTAAATAATATTATGGCGCGTGGTCTCCTCGCTTGCTTTGGATCAAAAGGAGGATCCCGCACGTCCCATGAAAAGCCTGCTGCGGGGGCAACAGCGCATGTCTCCGCTGAGGAGCAGCAGCGGAGTGGGCCGGTGCTGGTGGAGTTGTTCTCGTCGCAGGGCTGCAGCACCTCGCCGGTGGCAGAGCTGCTGGTGTCGAGGCTTGGGAGAGGGGATTTTGATGGGACGGACCTGCCTCCTGTGGTGGTGCTGGCGTTCCACGTGGACTACTGGGACTACATGGGCTGGAAGGACCCATATGGGTCGAGCCAGTGGACTGTACGGCAGAAGGCCTATGTCGAGGCCTTGGGTCTGGACACCATGTTCACCCCCCAGATTGTGCTTCAAGGTAGGGCCCAATGTGTTGGCAATGATGAGAGTGCCTTGCTAACCTCGATCAAGGATGCACCTAGATATCCTGCACCCGCATTCCAGGTTCGCATTTCTCATCTGTTCTCGTTATTGTTTTTGTAAATTTTTAAAGGAATAGCATTCTAAAAATCTTATTCTATACTTCAAGCTTTCTATATTTGAAAAGAAAAATATAATTGTGAGGAGTGTAGAATGTGATTTTTGAAGTGCCAATAACACTTTTCACTGATTGCACTCTAAATTTTTATTTCGTATTCTAAATTTTTTATAATTAAAAAAATTATATTCGTAAAGAAGGTTAATGAAATTTTTAGAACACTAATAAATATATTTTTGTATATTTAAAAATAAGCAGTATTTTATATTAATTTAGATGATAGGAAGAGAGGGAATTTGAATTTGAGATGGAGAGGTTAAAGAAGAAAGGAAGGAAAAATTAATAACGTGAGATGCAATGATGAATGTTGTCAAGTCAAATGCATAACACGCTTTTTATTACAATTATATTTGCAAGTGCTTACATTTATTCTATGATTGTCACCCTAATTATTTAATCTAGATTCGTTGTATTAGTCTTAAAACTTGGTATGATCAAAGGTCTATCACTACCTTTATCTTTATTTAATCATATTTTAACCTTAAGGCATGACTGCGATACTTATCTCGTTCCAAAGTGGGAATAGTTTAGAGGAATTATTACATGACATGTACACCCCATCAACCTTCTGGTACACCTAAAATGCAATGTCAACTTTGACACTTCCCAAATGGCGGATGATAACTTTCAGTGTCAAACTTTTGTAGAAAGCTAAAGACTAAAGTAGATTAAGTAATTATGTCTTTTAAAAGCCTATATTTTCTTATATAAGATGTTATGTTGTAACTTTGAATCTGAATTATTTTATGATACATATTATGTCCTGTGTTCTCAAAATTTCCGCCTAGCGCCGCCTAAGCGTTAGGCGGTTGGCTACCATCCCGATTAATGTATAGGTATTTGAAAATTAAGAAATGACGCCTAGACCTACTGAGACACCCGTCTAAACCGCCTAGGCACTCGCCTAGTCAGCCTAGACCCGCCTCGGTTGTGACTCACTTAGATATAAAATAGATAACTTTTATTTTGCATTTTAGTTTTTCAATAAATTGTAAGAGACTTGTTGAATACTTAAAAGGAACACACATTATATACTTGTTATCCATGTTTTCATTATGTTCTAATAGCTCATAATATATATGTCATTCCATTTTGTAGTTTATGATGAAGTCATATATATTTTAAGTATAAACAGACATTTATTTACATGAAATATAAATTAAATCCACCTAGTCCACCTAGGCGCCCGCCTAGATCCCGCCTAACCGCCTAGGTGCCAAGTCCCAGCCCGCCGTCTGACTAACGCCTAGCGTCTTTTAGAACCTTCATTATGTCATGTCTGAAACGTTACGTTGTTAAATTTTGAATCTAATCTATGTATTTAAACAAGAGGTCACGTAATTATCCGCAAGTCTAAACTAAGATTTGGACATTAAAAAATGTTGCCATTAGAAGGATTTTGGTTATTAGAGTAAATTCATCTCTTGTGGCTAGTCACACTTGGCTAATGTCGTTCACAAAATTAAGGCTATGTTCGATAACTATTTCATTTTTGTTTTCACTTTTCTGAAAATTGAATTTTGTTTGGTAAGTAGTTTCAAATTAAAAAAAAATGAAAATTACTGAAAACTGAAATCTACTTTCTTGAGTTTTCACTTTTTGGTTTTCAATTGCATATATGAAAATTAAGAATAGTTACTAAATAGTGAAGGATAATTACTAGCAACTTGGTTTTGTTATGGATGAACAGGCAACATTCCAAAGGCCATCGCCGGACTCCATGCAAGTATCCCTAACAGGGTCATTGAGGTCAAAGGTGGACAACTACGGTGTCAATGTGATGGTGGCGCTGTACGAGAACGGGCTGATCACCGACTGCCCCAAGGGAGAGAACCAAGGACGTGTCCTGTCCAACGACTTCGTCGTCCGACGACTCGAAAAGCTCTGCACTGTCAAAGACATTGCTGCAAAGAAGACCATTTCCGGAACCATCAACTTCTCCTTGTGGGAAGGTTTCAATCCAGCCAAATGTAGCATGGCCCTCTTCGTTCAGAACCCTTCCCATCAAATTTTTGGTTTGCAGAACTTTCAGCTGCCGGACAACTGATACGGAGGGCAATTATATACAGGATGTGTTCATAGTAGGGTTACTCATTTTTTTTCTTTTCTTTCAGTTTGTGTTTTTCCTTTCTTGTTTCTGCGATTTGATATTTAGAAGATGGGAGAGAAATCTGCATTCACGATTATAAATATTCTTTTCGGATTTTCGAATTTAATTCTTTGAATCACAACTTACCGGTTTGAAAGATGATGATGGACAATCTACAAGCTGAACATTCAAACCCATAAAATTTCTTATTGTACATATGAGAAGTAGGTCAATAGGTCAGTTGGCCACGGCATCCACCTTCTACCACCGATGTTCAAATCCTCGAATCCTCATCCACGTAGATTAAGATAGTTTAAAATATCACCTTGTCAAAGAACGAGAATTCAAATTTCCAAGAACACTAGGGTACCTCAACATTGAAAATATACAAGCACAAGCACACTGATTGCTATAGAGTTGTTCACTTATTTTCATCCTAAAACAAAACCAATTATCTACAAAAGGGCAGCTCAACCCGGAGCCATCTACTTTCCATAGTAGTTCACAATACCTACTTCCTCACACTATGATAACCTCCCCACCATTTATCCGAAAACTGATGAGCAAAAGAAGCTCCCTTCCAATCCAAAGGCACTTACAGAAAAAGGTAATCACAGTTTTTACACCGAATCCACTGCTTCAACCTGTTGCCGGGCCAAGTATTTCTCCCTTCGCTCCTTCTGAAAAAAAAAAAAAAAAAAAACCAAAATGTTATGCATAAACACATAAGACTAAACGTTTAGCCCATTGTACTACGGATCAGATGTTATATTGGTGAAATTCATACCCATTCGTCTATTACAAGGCCTTCCCCAACATCCCGAGGAGGGTCTGAGTCTGCAGGAGGCTTCTTACGCACTTCAAGTGCAGCCTCAGCTTCAGCCAACTGTCTGTTCACCTTTTCCAGAGCCTATAAACCACAATGTCAAATGCTGGAAAGAAGGTATTCTCTACGAGATGGAAACACAAATCCCATTAAATAAGTCACAGTAACTTACAGGACTAGGGTGCTCTGCATTCAAAAATACAACCCGCAAAATTCGCTCAACAGTCACTTGATCCTTTTGTTCATCAAACTGGATGAAAAGAACAGGTCAGTTAAACAAAACTAAGGTCATCAATTGTATGATCCAATTCTATTGGATGACCCCGATGGACATCATCAACTGTATGATCTTAAAAGCAACAAAACACTAAAACTGACGATAATAATTTCCGACCAAAGAACACAAATGTAAGCAAGCTACAAAATCAAATTCCACAAAAGCTGAATAAGGGTAGCATAAGCATAATATGAACAACTGGAAACTAGCACTCGATTATCCTGTCAATGTAGGCATAAAATACAAAACGTGCTATGACGATGAGCAGTAAGTCGGCGAAAGAGAACTATATTACCAGCTCAGGCGCATATTCGATTCCTGCGTTCACCTTGAGGCTCATAATCTTGAACTTAACCTTGGTCTTCTGATCCAATTGTTTCTCATTTTTCTCGGGTTGCTCCACAAACCTAAACACTGTCCATCGCCAAATCCATAGTCAATACAACAAACAACAACAAAGTCTTTTCCCACTAAGTGGGGTCGGCTATATGACAAATCCATAGTCAATAAAAAAACATAAAAGCAATGATTAAATCTAAAGTTAAAAATAAGTAAATAATCCACCAGTGGAGCATCCAAAACATAAACATTTGTTATTTGTAGCAACAGAGCAAGTGCAAGGCCATTACCGGTCGCAATTAGGCTTTCTCCCGGAGCAAGTATACCTCCGGGAGGACGCATAAAACAGCTTTTCGGGGCAGTAGTTTGAAACTAAAGGAGCCAAAACAAAACAATTCAACGGGTCAATGAAGCTACATACAAAAATTGATAAAAATCACATGGAAAAAATGAACAACAAAATAAATTTAAGTAACGCATGTAAATAAATGCAACATAACCCACATAAGAAATAAATAAATGCATTCTAAATTCTTGCTTAAAATACAAGTAATTATAACAACATAACTTTTAAGCTTGATGTCACAGAGGAATAAGAAAACACCTTAAAAGCTACATGTGACCTGCTACTGTTCTTCAATCGGATCGCACTTTTCACCTGTTTCCCAGGTTCATCTACAAAATTAAACCCACAAGAACATAATTCGTCAGCTACAGTAATAACTGCTTTTTCTAAAAGCACTTTATAACCAATGCAGGTACAGTAAGCGAAAAGTCAAAGCTTCAAACCCAATTGACCAAAATGGCAAAAGTCAGCGAGGGCGTTCAAATGAGAAACGGCGACATACAAGGGAAGTAGAGTTTGTTGGCGGGGTCGAGCCGGAGTCGGCGGCGAGGAGGGAGAAGCGATCTCGCGACGGAGGACACCGTTTTGGGGTTGGATTTGAATCCGTAGCCGTGGAGTTTCTGCGTGGAAGAGGAAGAAGAAGACGACGTTTGGCCTCCCGACTGCCAGAAGGGGCAGAGGGTGAAGAGCTTCGTGTCGGAGGCCGACTTGTGCCGCTGGTGGTGGTAGCTGTCGACGATGGCCATGCTTTCTTCACCGGAAACCGATACCTGGCATCCAATTAGACAGCCTGTGATTGAAGTCGCGTGTTTTCGTCCGTCGGTTAGAAATCTCTCTCTGTAGAATCGCCGGGAGCTCCTCTCTCTGAGACTCTCAGTGCATCTGTGATTTTAGAGTGGAATTCTGCCAGGGCGTGAGACATAAATCGGATGGGAGGAAATGATCTGCTGCCACGCATTCCAGTTAATTCGCCTGCACACGCCACGTGTAGTTGTTTTATTAGCGGTTCCAGGGGTCGCTTTCTTGACATTAAGCTACGTGTCGTATTGGCCTTTGAACCCGCCACGTGTCTATTTATCTGACCGCGATGATATTTTAGGGGCTTCGTAACTGCCGTGCTTAAAACGATAAATCGTTCCGCCGTGACGACGACGACGACATAGAGAGAGAGAGAGAGAGAGAGAGAGAGAGAGAGAGAGTTGGTGGGTGGGGTTTGGGTAAATAATGTCGTTTCTGTCGCTGAATGGGACGCATCCGTTAATTGGCGTTTAGGTTATTTCTTGGGCATCAATTTCTCTAGTGTGGCAAATATTCCTCTCCCTTATTATACTTTGGATTTAAGTTATTTTAAGGTTAAGCTAGGATCTAAGAAATTTTTATGTTTTGTAGCGTTGATGTGTAACTAAGCAACATATTCAAACAATAAGTTATAGGAAATATAATTAGGTGTGAGATTTATTATTATTATTATTATTTTTTATTTTTTATTTAGAGGTCTTAAATTCTCATATTAGTAGGACTGATTACATTCTATAGGTGGGTAACGAATCACCTCAAAGCTCCAAGCAATACGAAAATTTTATTTCTTTTGATTTAAAGAGTGATATTAAGCAACTTAGTACTCTAGTCTAGTGATAATCTTCTCTAGTCTTCACCTATAAGTAAGAGTTGTTTGGTTCGATTTCGTCTTTCTCACCAAAGACAAACTCGAATCAAATTATCTTGATTATGTTTAGCCTACTCCCCTACGTACGTATTAGAAAAAGACAGAGATATCAAACTTTTTTGGTAATTTTATTTATTAGTACTTGCAAGCAAAGTAAATTAATAATTGTTGCATTTCACAAAACATTTGTAGAGATTTCTTAGAAGAAACCTTGTGAAGAAAACAAACGCTAAGTACTCACAAAAGAAAACAAACGTTAATAAAAATAAATAAATACTAAAATTTTGTGATTAACTAAAGAAGCTGCTCAAGCCACGAGGAGCAATTCATAATACAAGAGCCATTTTGCAAAATTTCATGTTTATGATTGGAATAATTGATTTTATAAATCTTCGTAAAAAATTAATGAAATATGAGATTGCTTAGTGTATAAAAACATACGAATGAAGTCGGTAAAAGTATAATGAACCGTCTATCCATTTGTTACATTTAATGACTTTTATTTGAATTCATTTTTTTACAAAGATAATCTTTACATAATAATTTAAAATATTAATAATTTTGATTTTAAACATAAAATTCTGTAAATCGATCATAAAGTGATTTAAAAATTGATCTCTCTTCAAGTAGCCAAACATGAAAGTTTGTTCGAATCTAAATGCTAATACAAGTTGTTTCCAAAAAAAAAAAAAAAAGGCTAATACAAGTTCCCACGGTAACGGGCAAACCAGTTGAGTCTTATCAACTTGAAGGAATTAATTAACGTAAGCGAAAAGGCAATGGGAATTATTAATTAATTGGGTTGAGGTGGGTATGGGTACTTAATGATGGTATGAAAATGGGGGAAATTAGGTGTGGATTTTTTAATTGCATTTACAAGATTAGTTGGCTAAGGTGTGCAGAGTATTTAGTGTGGTGGTTAGGAATTGATTAGGTGTATAATGACGCTTCTTTTCTAGGGCCTCATCGAACACTAGATCATGATCCAAATCCAACATTCTTCAAGCCTTGGATCTTAACCACACTAGATGAGCCCAAAAGCATAAACCGCCTTAAACTCGTACCCAACTTCAACACCAGTACTAAGGTTTAATGATATTTTTTTTCACGTTTACTCTTATAAATAGTAAAGGCCTTGCATAGTTTTAGGATGGGTCCATAGAAAAATAAATTTATAAAAAGTAAAAGAAGGGTGTTTTTAGAACTTTATTAAATTGTTTTAGGTGTCCAGAAACGGAACTTGGATGTACATAGAACCACTAAATACCTGCTAGCATATGCCCCATACTTTGTGTTTGAAAATGATTATAATTTTAATTTTAAAATGGGAAGGAGAAAGGGAGAAAAAATGGAATATGAATTAGAGAGATGAGTTTTCTTTTTTATATTTTACTTTTTTTTAAATTAGAGGATGTTAGGATCACCCTTAGGTAAGATTTTGGAAAAAAAAAAAAACTGTAAAATTTAGTTTGAGTGAATTAACTTTACTGCCCATGATTTTATTTTGTGGTAGAAGACAAAATTATATTTTTACCTCTTCTGATTGACAAATAGAGTTTATTAATGTAGTTTAGATTAATAAACCCGGACCTAAACTTCAAGTTCTGAACCATGGATCTCGAAGACTGGTGGGTTGCCTTCGGGCCTTCCTCTTTAGTCCTTGCAAACTTGCAACTTGAGTTCAAACACCTTCTGTTCTTGTAAATTAGTGTTGAATATTGTTTGTAATAAAATAATTTATTAAATAAATCATATATCTCAAATCCCAAATCATGGGCTCAATCTCCATGGTACCACAACAAGAAAAAGGAAGCACTCTTTCCATAACGAGAAGATAAATATTATGCGATTCCAACAAGAAAAATTGTGCACATAATTTAATTTATAAGGATATAAGATCTTCTAGTTAGAACTGAAGAAGGGACACATAATTTAATCTTATAAGGATATAAGATCTCCTAGTTAGAACTGAAGAAGGGACACTAATTGTGCAAGGGGATTCTTCTCTTCAATAATTCAATGAGCAAATTGAATAAGTAAGATTAAAATACATACAAGTCTTACTATTAGAAGTTGATGAAAAGGAGATTTTTTTTTTATGTCTCAAGAAAACTTATTACATATATCATTTTACGTTTATAATTTAAGTAAAGAAAAATACATGGTGTTATAATTTAGGTGAAATAATATCACGCCGTTACCACTTAGTACTACAGTCTAGTGATATTCCTCTTTACTGGTAAGTGAGAGGTCTTAGATTTGATTCTCGCCCAAAGTGAAATTGAACCACATTATTACTAACCCATTATGAGGCTTAGCCCACCCCTCTACCTCCTTAATGTAGATAATATTATTTGTTAAACAAAAAATAAAAATAACACCACGGGAGAGTCCTTCATAAAAAGAAGGAGGCCTCGTGACTTATATACATCAACTAAAAAATATACCAGAATTTGTAAAATAGTTCTTGTTTATATTTATACATATCATCTCTTCCACAAACTGTTTGCAAGTTATAGGCCTAGCCACCATTTCTATCACAACAAAATTTTTAAAGGAATTTGCCGCAAATATCTATCCCCTCATCATCTTAACAGAAAATGATACAAGGATGATCTAATTTTTAGTTGGGTCCCCAGCAGATTAAGTGAATAAGATTTTCAACCTTCTCTCTTCTTCTCTTATCCTCAAGGGCCATCGTATTTGGCGGACTAGCAGCCCTAGCAGCAGTAATATTGCGCCAACCGGTTTTGGCCTCATTGGCAGCAGCTGATGAGTGATCTGCCGTAGCCGAAGCATCCATCTTGCGCTGCATGGACTTCAACGCCATCTCAAACTTGCACGCCTGCCTTTCACCTCCCATCTTTCTCTCTCTCTCTCTCTCTCTCTCTCTCTCTCTCTCTCTTCTTCTTCTTTTCCTAATTTTATCAAAATCGCAGAGCAGAAAGAAAAAAAAAATATAAAGATATGATTGTTTTTGTAAGGTGGGAAGATTGATCACTCAACAAATAAAGGGAGTATGATTTTTTTTTCTTGTTGCTGAGAAAAGCATGTCAACGTGTATGTATGTATATATGGGGAAGAACTCTGAGTGGGATTGTTGAAAACTGTGACTGAATTGGAAATCCAGGTTTATGTAGCTCCCAGATTTGTGGTGCTGGTTTTCTAAATCAGCTGCTATTCTCTGGTTTTTATAATGTTTTAACACGTGGTTTAGAAAACAACCTTATCATTAAGTATCTCTAGTTTAATTAGAACCAGGATCCTCTCCTGAGCAATTCTCTAGGGATCCCGCAATCTTGTCCATTCATCGTATATCGTGCAGTCATAAATCATTTAAAATTTAAATTTTAAAATTCAAATATGAATAGTATTTAACAAAAACTGACCGCACGATATAAAATGAACGAACAAGATTGCGAGATCCTTAAAATTCCTAGAGAATTGCTCAGGAGAGGATACTGGTTCGTTTAATTAGGCAATCGCCTATTGACATCAGACTCGATGAAAGCTTTTTGACGTTTAAGAAATACTCCAAAAAAAATGCCGTCCTCTATTATTTATAAATAAACTAGGAATAAGTGTAAGATGCATGACGTTGTGGTTCGGTTTAATTTCGAAACATTTTGGTTCGATTTGGATTTAAGCCGGTTTGGATAGATTTAAATTGAAACCACACACTTCAATCATGAAAGATAAAGGTTTGACAAGAAAATATCATGAAAGATAAAGGCTCAGCTCAAGTTGGTTTTATTTATGCATCAAACTAATAGCTTAATCAATCCATTAACTGATCAATTTGGCGTGATTGGTTTCCTTACATAAGGAATTCCTTAATATATATTAAAGAAAACTTCTTAAACTTCTTACATGTATATCTACGCTAAGACAAGATAAGATAGATTACTTACTATGACGGAGTTCATTCTCAACGAAGCATTACCAAAGTTTTTTTTTTAATCCTTTTTTAATCTAGCTACCAAATCGTAATTGAGTCACAATTATTTTTTGGCAACAAATTTTGTTAAATGTGGGACGCATGCTTAATAATAACTCTTGGATTGAATAAATCGAATGAAGATTGAAAGACATAAAAAATATTACTATGCAGGAAACATTACCCTTCAATGAAATTTATAAGGATTTAAAGTTCATAATTCTTGCTTTATAAGGATTTTACCCAAATATCCTAAGGAATACATGCTAAAACCTCTAAAGTTCTCAAATGATCGATATTAATTTTTTTTTTCAAGATATACCGATATCAAAATATTAAACCGAAAGTGTGACTAACATGTAATTACAATTACATTTGTCACCAAAACAATGACCAATCACTCGATAGGCTAGTTCATTGACATGTGTTAGGATGATATTTTACACATATTTTGTACCCTTCTTGTTTATTATGTAGTCATGATCATGTATTAAATTGTTGAGTTTATTGCACTTTGGGTATGTTTTGTAGGAACAAGGTTTTGAGAACAACAGATGAGATTAAACGCTTAAATACAAGAAAACTTGACGATTGCCAAGTTAGACTGTGGTATTGTTTTGGGCTGGAAAAATAAGAGACAAATTAGGAAGTTGGACTGGTCAAAGCTTTAATTAGTTGGCCCATTGGAATGGACTTATGCAAGATAGTCCAAGGATGCTGCGGCAAAAATAAAAGAAGAGGTAGGGGATTTTAAAGAAGGGCAGACTAGTGGAAAATATAAAAGGGGGAGAACGTAGCGCCGCAAGAAAAAAGAGGAGAATAGAGAGTAGAATCAGGGTGTGCCGCGAAGAGAGAAGGTCACAGATTTCCTGGGCGTATACGCACACGAATACAAAATTGGAGTTTTGGGTTTCTTTTATAGGAAAACTAATGAAAAGGGCTTGAAAACTTTGAGTTTTAATGATAAGGACAAAATAAAGGGTAAAGTGAATAGTACCAGGATTGACTTTTTAGTGTAAAAATATGGTTTTTCGTTAAAGTGAACAGTACCGGGTGCTTTTCGTTAAAGTTCCCTTCTTTTATTTCATTGAATTCATCCATGTTTGTCATTAGTTTAATCATGAACTAAGTCCTTTTGCTAGGACTAGGTTGTACTCTTATCATGAACATATAATTCTTGTTATTTCATATTAATCTCAGTTATTTTCCATGTTGAGTAATTGTTATTGTGCTTTGTCGTTATCAAATAACTGGCCATTATTTGTGTGAAGAACTAAATTGTGAATGACATGTTGAATTTAGTAGATTGCTTCTCATAACAATTACCATGAATTACATAATTGAGTAAACATACTGGTTATGATTTGTGTAGCTTTGTGCAATTATCCATTAGCGTAAAGGGTTTCAATTATCAATATATGTTGCTAGACATAGCATGGGTAGATAGTTAGAAACACAATTAGTATATTCTTACAAAAAATATTGACGAATCAAGGGATAGTTGCTAGCAACATGAGAATAATTTGATGTTAATATGAATAACGAGATTAGATAGGATTGAGAATGAGGAACCTGATGTCCTAGTGCTTCCATATATTAATCTTTTACAATTCATTCACTTTTACTTTGTGTTCGATTAATTGTTATTTTTACCTTCGTTTTGTTTCTTTGCATATTTGAATTTGTCAACGTAATCCTTCTTTTATTTAAGTTTAGTTTGAAGTCAATCTCAATAGTAAATATAGGTTAATTTGATCTTTGTTTGAACGTCACTCTACTTATCACTATATTACTTGGACGATATTGAAGGATTATTTTGTGAAAAACATGTTCATTTGAGCAACATCAATAGCATGCAATTAACAAATTTAAAGGCGGAATCATGCTTGTATGCACTCAAAAACAAAACATTACCCATGAAATTCAAAGCCTAATATATTGGTGAACCTTGACTCAATTTAAAACAACATTTGTTAGTTGAGAAATTATACCTTTGTAGATTCCTCTTTGCATAAGCAAAGGCTAATCACCCAAAGAGAGGGCCTTCATTCCTTGCATCTTAGATCTATGGATTTGGATGGATGAAATGGTTCTCCAAGTTCCCAAAATTGAGAACCTCTAAGTCTCTTCACCAAGGTTAGATTGGAGAAGAAATGAGTGACCTTGGTGTAGTAGGATTGCTAGCTAAACCCTCCAAGGAGGCCGGCCACTTTAGAGAGAAATGAGAGCTTATGTTATCATCATTTCCCCAAAAGAAAACCCTAAATGAATTTTGGCTATAAAGTCATATTTATACCTTAATTCATTGGAGTGGCAAACTTGTAAATAAGTTCAAAACTCACTCCATCTCTAAATGGCCGGCCTTAGGGTATTATTGGGCTAATTGGGCATTTGTGAATCATTATTCATTAAGTTGTCATACAACTTAAGTCAATGGGCTTGACGTTCGAAGCCCATTGGGCCTTAAAGTCTAAAACTATCCCGAGGTCTTTAACGAACTTATTCGTTTGATTAATTAACATATTAATTAATCCTTGCCATAAATAATTAAACCATTTAATTATTCTTACTCATCTCCATTGTTTCTTCAATCTCCACCTTACACGGTGTACGATCCATTAGGTTCTTTTTAGCGAGGCAGTGGACGATTAAAACCATTTCAAATCGATTGTGAATTGAAACTTACTTTCAATTCTCCCTTTAGTGATTATACACGTTTAGGGCTTCCACAAACCATGAGTGACACCTAGCAGCATATCATGGTTACCCAAGCTAATCAGAAGAGGTGGAGAACCTATTCAGTTTAGGATTACAAATGCAATACGGTCTTTCTCTAATACAATACTCTTGACCACATTGTTTGGTTTGATAGTTTATTCATGTCTACTATCCAATGTGATTCGTGTGCTTATATGATTACCTTGAATGTGATTTGGAACGACTTCCTAAATCTCATTCATACTCTGGCCAGAGATTCTTAATCATATCATAGAGTATTTTCCCCCAAACGGTTTGAAGGTTAGAGATCCCTTGTTGCGCATTCACTTGCCTCCATGGCTAAGTGGCTTAACCCCGACGATGCCGTGGACACCCGCGGATGGGGTGACTTTGACATAATCAAAGATCAAGTACCTAACCACAAGACAACTATGATGCCTCAAGTCAAAGGACTACTTTGCATTATCCCAACCATGAGTTCTCATGTGACATGAATATGAGAACTCTTCGTTGATCGTGTTCAATGAACTCATTCTCTATTGAGCACTTACGTACTTGTCTTGATGTCACACACACCAATGACTCGAGACTAGTCACTCTCCCTGAGAGAAGACACAACACGTACTGATCTTAACGGACTGTCAATGCCCAATTGGCAATCCTATGATCAGAAACGTTTAGGATGTGTCTACGAAAGAATGGTCTCATGAATCTAACTTCTTTAGATCGCATTCTCCCAATCACATATTCCTTGGACTTATCGTTTAAGCGTATAACATTTATATGAGACGGCTCAAACAATAATCTTTGCCCTTGATATTAAACTAGATTAGTTTAACATGTGAAATGTCCGTAAAGTATCATCATATAATTGGTTTTAGGGCACATTTCCAACAGATATTGTACACTTGCAATTATCAACAATAACATGTCACAAAAACAAATTTCGCCTCCACCATGATATGTCTTGTGTAACCCTTAACTATGACATATATTTAGTTTGCAATTAACAATAAGGTCAAAAATGTTTTCATTTGGCACCTAAAAAAGTAGGGGTAATATGTGACATTCATTTTTTCCCCGACAGATAGATGTTATTTTATAAATGTAGTACTTACGAACAATTACTTAAAAAAGAAAAAGAAACATTAAATAGAGACACTTACAAATATTCAATAAAATTCAATGATTATGATATAGTCTAAAATTCTCAAGGAAACTCGATCATAAAAAGATATTAACCTAAATTCGTTTAATCTTTTATGAAGAGTAATATTACGAGTACTAGCTATTTTCCCATGCCGTTACACCCACTATCTTACAGAAAATAAATCTTACATGGGTCCTACATGATAACATAATCTCATGAATCCCACATCATAGAAAAAAAAAATTGGCATATCTATTATTGTTGGAATAAAAAGTAACCAATAGAAGGGGGCATTTCCTTAATATTCAAATGTCTACTTAGATTTTGTTTGCAGTGGACACTAAATTCAAGAGAAATGTGAATTAAGTGGCATTAGATTTTCACAGTTTACACTTATCATTGGTTCTTTAAACCAATACAAATGAACCCAGAAGGGAAAATATATATGTAAGTAATACGTACATGTGTCAATGGGACTCCAACAACTCAAATACATAACTTTTTTCAATGATTCATCCGGCTCATTTTTACTTCTCATCATCTTATTGGACATAGCAGAGATGCTTGAACAGGAAGTAGTCTTTTAGATTGAACATAGGATCTCGTATTTCTTCTATTTCTTTTTCTTTCAGTTGAAAGGTTAGCTTAAGTTCTGGTAATAAGTGGGTCTAGCTGGGAGATAAAGTAGGTTTGTTTGGTGTAAAGAGAGGTGTGTGTACGTACACGGATTTATATAAGGTGTGAGGCAACCTGGATTTGGGATATATATTGAAATACAAGCGGCGGTTCCACCGGGTTTTTGGAGAAACAGCCCCCAGGTTGGGACGGGTTTGCGTAGTGACCAGCCCAACTAAGCATATGATAGCGACATCACTCCTTTCTTACGACTAGCACCTTTGTTTTCCTTTTCGTTTTTGTGAATAAGAAATCCAAACGCCATTGTCTTCTGAGCTGTGGTCTCAACAGTTTGTTTTCCGCTTGTGCGCACGAAACAATCAGCCGTTTGTGGGTTGTGAGACATACTTCCGTCAACTGTTAATAGTCACACACGTAATGTGGTAATATTTCTTATGTGTTTTGTGTATCACATTGACAATCAATCAACTGCTAACACTTGCACACGCACATTTTTCATATATTCTTTTTACCTCTTGAGGAAAAAAAAAACTTGTGTGAAACTTTCCTTATTATTGGACTTTACTGAGTGACATTACAATTCAATCAAAACTCACAACATGACAAGTCTTAAATTTAATCTTTTATGATTTTTATATTTTAAACTCTCATAATTACTTTTCCTACTAATTAATATACAACATGATATTATTTTTTTTCCTCTGTTTATTTTTTCAGTTATGAGCAACATTTCATTGCCCAGGACGTCGCATATATTCTCAAATAATAAACATAAATAAATTTGCTGATATATTTTATATAGATCCTTTGATGAGAGTGCAGCATTGAACAGTAAGAAGAATGCCGAACGGCACCTTTAAACTTTCATGTTAGTTTAAAATGGAAATTTTTTATTTAAATTAGAGGAATTGGGGTTTTTATTTTAGAGGTGAAAATCCCTTAGATATAAATTTTAATGGAGGTTGCGTGCACATAAGAAAAGTCAAGCAGATCTAGCAGAGAAAAAACAAACTAACAACGCCTGCAAAATCACAGAGTGGGGACAAAGATGGTAGATAAAATTTGGGGAAAATTTTTTATTGTCTTAATTTGTTTTTCCATATTCTTATGAAGAAGGGAAAGATACATTGTGTGGAAGAAGACGGTAGAAAAAATTTGGGAAGAAAATTTTAATGTCTGAATATTTTCCCCCATATTCTTATGAAGAAAGGAAAAGCACAGAGTGGGGTAGAAGATGGTAGAGAAAATTTAGGAAGGAAAATGAGAGAGAGAAGTGGAAAAAAAAATGAACCATTAGATAATCTCATATTGTATAGAGTAAATTAGTAGGAAAATTAATTATTAGAGTTTCAAATATAAAAATTATAAAAGATTATATTTAAAAATTGTCATGTGGCGAGTTTAGATTGAATTGTAGTGTCACTCAACAAAATTTAGAGATAAGCAAAGTCCCACACAAATTTTTGTCCCTTTTACAGAATTGTAAACCATAACTTATAAATTAATTAATCATAATCTCTAACTCAAACATCAAATCCAAGAGTAGCGGAAATTTCGTTGTAAAATCTGGAAAACATACAATATGCATGTTAACATCAGAAAGTGACCAAAAAATAAACAATATTCACCACAATAAGTTAAACTGGTGTGGTCTATTTTATCTGACAAGGTTAAAGAGGGCCGGCAGCAAGGAGAAGAGAGAGAGATATATGTGTTTGTAGAATTATAGGGGAATGTGTGTTGTTATCCCTCATACATTGTGCTTTTATTTATAGTAGTAAAAGGAGAGAAGATATTCCTTCATCCCCAAGGAATACAAGATACAATAGGAAATGATAACTAGAATCAAATCAAATCAAATCTAATCTAGGATTTACATAATCACACTTAAATTAGGAATGTTTACAACACTCCCCCTTGAGTGTGTAAATACTCAAGGTAGATTTAGCATCATGCAGAAGTTGAGGAAGTTGACTCGTCGACACTGATTCTAAGGAACAACGCTTATTATCAATAAGGTAGGAACTTGCATTAGTGGTAAGTCTCACTAAAAAACCCTAAGGCTATGGCAAAAACCCGGGGAGGGACAAAATCCATAGTATAAGGAAAAATATGTGAGAAATGCAAAGTCAAAAGAAACGTCTACGGGACGTCATCGGGGATATGACCAGCCCAATGTGGGTGCCTCGTTAAAACCTAGTTAGGTAGCAAAAACCCAGTGGGAAAAATGCTCCTAATTGTAGGGAAAAAGAGTACATTAAGATCATGCAAGTATCTACAGGATACTTCCCTTGAGTTTGACATAATTCCAAAGAGAAACAGCAAAGTTACAACTCAGAAAGTTTACGCATACCAATTCCATGAACAAGCTTTTGAAACGTCGTCTTCGGCAGTGATTTGGTGAAGAGGTCGGCTAGATTGTTTTGTGAACGGATTTGCGTGACTTCAATCTTCTGATGCTCTTATTGTTGATGTGAAAAGAAAAACTTCAGCGCAATGTGCTTAGTGTTGTCTCATTTAATGTAATCCTTCTTGAGCTATTCGATGCATGCTGCGTTGTCTACAAAGATCGTTGTCGGGACACGATAAAGATCGCAGGAGTTTCGAATATGGCCCACTGCTGCTCTCAATCAAAAGCATTCTCGAGTTGCTTCATGTAAAGCGAGAATTTCAGCATGGTTAGACGAAGTGGCAACTAAGGTATGTGTAGTTGACCTCTAAGAGATTGCAGTGCCTCCAATGGTAAAGACATAACCCGTTTGAGAACGCGCCTTATGCGGATCAAACAAGTATCCTGCATTGGCATAACTAACAAGGCGAGAATCAACTCGAGGAGCATAGGGTGCGGCACCATTCGAGGATTCATAGGGATAGAACAAGCCCAAATATGTAGTACCCTTAAGGTAACGGAATATGTCTTTTACGCCAGTCCAGTGTTTGCGTGTAGGCGCGTTACTGTATCTTGCCAAAAGATTAACAGCGAAGGAGATGTCGGGTCTAATGCATTGAGCTAAGTACAATAAAGCGCCTATCGCACTTAGATAAGGAACTTTAGGCTCCAAAATCTCTTCATCTTCTTTCGAACAGAAAGGATCTCGTTTTGCATCTGGCGATCGAACGACCATAGGAGTACTCGAAGGCTTCGCTTTATCCTCATTAAAATGGCACAGCACCTTATGGGTGTTGTTCAATTGATGTACTAGAATTCCATTCGACCAATGCTCTATCTCGAGACTGAGACAGTATTGAGTCTTACCTAGACTTTTCATCTTAAATTATGACTTTAGGTGCACGGCAGTTCTCACGAGCTCTTTAGGAGTTCTGATAAGATTTATGTCATCGACATATACTACAACAATCGTAAATCCGGAATGTGACTTCTTAATGAACACATAAGGGCATAGTTCTTTGTTTACATATCCCTGACTAGTCAAATACTCACTCAGGCGGTTATACCATATTCTTCTAGATTGTTTCAAACCGTAGAGTGAACGCCTCAGCCGAATTAAGAGCGTGTTCCGAGGTTTGGAAATATTTGAGCCAGTTAATGTAAGTCATTCGGGAACTTTCATATAGATTTTCGTATCAAGATCCTCATAGAGATATGCGGTTATTACGTCCATCAACTACATATCTAGTTTTTTCGGAAACTACCAAACTGATAGGGTAGCGAAAAGTAATCACATCCATAACGGGTGAGTAAGTTTCGTCATAGTCAATCCCGGGACGTTGTGAGAAACCTTGTGCAACAAGATGAGCTTTGTAACGTACAATTTCGTTCTTATTATTACGCTTCTAAATGAAAACCCACTTATAGCCAACAAGCTTCACACGTGAAGGAGTAGGAGCTACAGGTCCAAACACTTTACGTTTCGCAAACGAATCAAGTTCAACTTGGATTACTTGTTTCCAGTTTGACCAATCAATTCTATGTCGACATTCATCAACGGAACGCGGTTCACTGTCATCGCTCAACATGATCTCAGTAGCTACTGCATATGCTAATGCATCGTCGACAATCATCTTATTTCTACGCCACACATCATCTAAGCTAGCATAATAGACCGAAATCTTACGATTCTCGGGAGGAGGATTCGTCTCTTAAATGACGCTTCCATAATCTAGAATTTCCTCATGAGTTGGATAGAATGAGTAAGAGATAGTCGGAGTCACGGTAGGCTCTTCAAGACCTTGTGTCGTGGGTTTCCTCTTTCGGGGGTGTGAATCCTTTGAACCAAGGGTTCTGCCACGCTTTTGTGTAAAGGAAGATGATTGGATAGCCGTTAATTACATGGATCACCTGAATTGGAATCTTGGGCCTTCAAGAGGGAAGTTCGTCGTACATTTGGTACATCCATCTTTGCAGGCGTATTCGTAGCTGGAATATGAGACCTTGTCACACGCGCTAGATTGGTGAAAGCATCTGGCATACTCTGAGTTATGCTCTGGAGATCTAATATATGCTGCACTTCAATTTCAGACTGAACGGTGTGGGGATCTAAATGAGACAAAGTAGGAGTCGTCCACGATAATTAGCGTCGTTCTTCAGGAACGTTGATGTTCTTATCTCCCCCTAACGACAGGAAAAATGTCTCATATAAGTGACAATCCATGAAACGAACGCTAAACAGATCGCCTGTCAAAGGTTCTAAGTAACGAATAATCGAAGGAGAATCATATCCGACATAGATTCACATCCTTCGCTGAGGCCCCATTTTAGTATGTAAGGGCGGTGAGATTGACACATATACCGCACAATAAAAAACGCGCAAATACGATATGTCAGGTTCGTATCCGGTGACTAACTAAAGGGCACTAAATGGTTGTGTCGCAATAGGCCTCAGGAAGGCCAACTTTACTGCGTGCAATATTGCATGGCCCCAAGTAGCGATCGGAAGCTTGATACATATGACCAACGATCAAGCAATCATTTGTAAGCGCTTAATGAAAGCCTTTGCCAGGCCGTTCTGGGTGTGAATATGGGGTACATGATGTTTAACTTCAACCCCAATCGACATGCAATAGTCATCAAAAGTTTTAGATGTGAATTATCCAGCATTATCTAATCGAATAGATTTGATCGGATAATCAGGGTAGTGAGCCCTGAGCTTGATAACCTGAGCCAACAGTTTGGAGAATATAGCATTCTTTGTGGACAAGAAGCACATGTGTGACCAACGTGTGCAAGCGTCAACCAAAACCATAAAGTATCTAAATAGTCCTCAAGGAGGGTGAATCGATCCACAAATGTCCCCCTGAATCCTTTGTAGAAAAATAGGAGGATTCGAACGAATCTTGTCATAAGAAGGCTTAGTAATAAGCTTTCTCATCGAACATGTTTGACATGCAATTCCTTGGATCGAACCTAAACTTCGTGTTAGTGGATGTCCGTGTGAAGATTTGAAGATACATCGCATTGTTATTCGTCCAGGATGTCCCAAATGATCATGTCAAAGTGTAATTTCGTGCGTGGTCCCAGTAGTAGGGCCGGCCACATAGTGGAATTCTATGGGATGTATGGTCTTAGTATATAGACCACTCGGGGTACATTCCATCTTCTCTAAAATACGCTTCTGGCCATATTTGTAGGAAAGGCATAGAAATTCAACTCCGTTTTCTACGTGGGCTTCAGCGTGGTAATTATTATCTCTAATGTCCTTGAAACTCAACAACGTTCTTCCGGAATGTGGAGAATAGAATGCCTCAGAAATGTTCAAGATTGTACCATTGGACAACATTATATGTGTCTTACCGTATCCTTCTATTAGGTGGGATGGGCCTGAAAGGGTTGTTAGAGGTGCATTCTTAGGTATGAAGTTAGTAAAATAGATGTGTTCATGCAAAACTGTATGTGTGGTGGCATTATCTACTAGACAACTAACTTTCCCACTAGTCATACCTAGAATGACAAATTAATTTGAATCAGTCACACGCATAAAAGTTTTTAAAAACAAATATCAACTCAAAATAATTTCATTTATTCAAGGATGGTAATTAACTAAAACTTAATATCCAAAAAATAAATCACCAACAAATAATCCAATCATAAAGGAAAATTGTTCAAAAATAAACCAAAAACAAATGAAGGGTTCAGTCACTAAGTGGAATTCGGCCCCATTGTCTTATTTCAACTAAAAAATAAGTCTATATCTAAGATTCTAATCTTCCATAGGGGTGGTATCCACTTGAAAGTCAGAAGTCTCCAATTCATCCACTTGCATGAAGTTTGATTCAAATTTCTTACGACGAGAATGATATTCATCTACAACCTTCTTGGGAGCTCGGTAAATACGTGACCAATGGTCCTTTGAACCACAGCGATAACACATACGCGCGTCCATGGTTTCAGGTGCTTTGCCCTTATTCTTGAAGTTCGGGTCCTTGGGAGCGAGGTTTGGGCGCTTCTGGGCTTTGATTCTTCCCTTAGATAAGCCTTGACTCTGTTGACCTTGGTGGGATGGCTTCTGACCCCCTACCACGCCTCTTTTGGCGTTTTGGGCGTTGGTTGGTGTTATAGTGTGGTTCAGGCACAAGAGTCGCCCCAGTAGGTCGAGCTTGATGATTTTTCATCAACAGCTGGTTCTGTTTTTCAGCGATAAGTAAAACATAGATCAAATCTGAGAACTTAGTGAACTTATGAGCTCTATATTGTTGCTGCAGGACAATATTAGAGGCAGAGAATGTCGAATAGGTCTTCTCTAGAAGATCATCTTCAGTCAAAGTTTCATTGCAAAACTTGAGAAGTGATCAGATTCGACAAACTTCAGAATTATATTCATTCACAGACTTAAAGTCTTGGAAGCGTAAATGTTGCCAGTCATGTCTTGTTTCAGGTAAGAATATATCATTTTGGTGATCAAAACAATCAACCAAAGTGACTCATAGTACACGTGGATCCTCCTTAGCAAGATACTTAGTTTGCAGAGCGTCATAGATATGTCTTTGGATGAAAATCATAGCAGTGGCTTTTTCAGCTTCGCCAACAAAGTTGTCCGTCTCTTCTTCAATAGCGGGATGTAAGTTCTTGGCAGTGAGGTGGAGCCTCACATCTTGGACCACTTGAGGTAGTTCCTTCCAGAGACCTCTAAAGCAGTGAAGTCAAGATTGTTCTAATTCGACATGTTCCTATCACAAAATAGATGGACAAGATGTGGTTAGTGTAATGGAGAAAAACCAATCCATTCACATAGAAGTAGAACATACAGGTTCTAATAGATATGTATTGGTTTAATTTTGCATGAAAAACTTCAGGTTTTCATGGGTGATGTTTTCAAGTGAAAACTTCAGGTTTTCAAACAAGGCATGTTTGTAAGAAACTTTAGGTTTCAAAATAATTATGAACTTCAGGCTCATATATTCCTGCAGGCAAACACAAATATATACAAAAAAAATATGCAACAAGAATATGCAAAATATAATTTGTAGGTTTGAAATTATAATTGAATTTAATTATTTGGACTTCGGGCCAAATTAAAGTGTGGGTGAAAAAATATAAAACCCATTGGGCCTAAAAATAATTAGGCGAATAAAACTTGGGGTCCAAAAGAAAAACTAAGCCTACAGGTGGCTTAAGAAAATTGGTCCGTGCTTCCTAGGCCCAAAAAATTGGGCTAGGGGTCTCGGGTGTAGGCTGCAGGCCTACAGGGAGAGATAGGAGCAAGGGAATGGGCTGTTGCAGGCAAACCCAAAAACAAAAAAACATTCATACTGGCCGCTTCAGGCGAGTGCAAAAAAATTGTTTGTTTTTTTTTCTTTCATGGGCTGGGTCCAACAGAAAACGGAATGGGTTGTTGGATTTGGGCTAGGACAACACACACAGCAGCAAGCCCAACGGGCCTTGATGCGGGCTGAGGAATCAAGACCCAATTGGGCTTGGGTCGAGAAAGTTCGAGACACCCCAGTGATGCTGGGTGTCGGAAAACCTTCGGCCTGGTTTCAGGCGACTGTCCTCGGGGGTTCATGGTATGGCGAGGCATGTGGGTTCAACTGGAAACCCAAGTCTTGGATGGAAACCTAGGTTTCGATGTCAGGGAGGTCTGAGAGCTATTAGGATTCGAGGAATCCATCGAAGAGCTTCTTCGATGTTCATAGGATTTCTGAGAAAAAAAACCCATCGTTTCCTACGATGGTGAGGTCCTAACACAACTACAAGTGTGACTTCCCAGGAACAACGGCGGTGAAGCCGTGGTTGAATGCGGACGGCACCGTGGGTTAGGGTTTGATGCCAAAAGCATCTTCTCAGATGGAGCAAGGGTTTTGCTTCGGTGCTTTGCAGCCTATGTGGGCTCGTGTGAGCCCAGTGTTGTCGGGGTCATCGGTTCAAAAAAAAAAAAAAAAACCTAGGTTTCCCCCTTTTTTTCAATTCATATATAATTCAATTTGATGCATATGCAATTCAATAATTTTACGCAATTCATAACCAATATCAAATTCACATAATTCAACAATTATGATTATGAGGCATACACAATTTATGTAGAATCTAACATTCGTAAAACGTAAAGTTGGGTTATGCATCATGGTGAATGTTCATACTATCAGGGCTGCAAAAATATCGAGATAAAAACCGTTGTTTTGAAAGAACCTAATTGCGTGATGATATGGATGAACTAGTTTGATGCAGAAAAATTCTTCAACGTCAGATTCCTAAACGCAGCAGTATGAGCGTGTTGTGGTCTATTTTATCTAACAAGGTTAAAGAAGGCTGGCGGCAAGTAGAAGAGAGAGAAAGATGTGTGTAGAATTGTAGGGGAATGTGTGTTGTTATCCCTCCTACATTGTGCCTTTAATTATAGTAGTAAAATGAGAGAAGATATTCCTTCATCCCCAAGGAATACAAGATACAATAGGAAAGGATAACTAGAATAAAATCTAATCTAGGATTTATACAATCACACTTAAACTAGGAATGTTTACAACATCAACTTTAATTTATTCTTTTTGTCGAAAGTTGAACTTTAATAGTAATTAAAATAAAATAAAAGTTGGGTAAGCAATAATATTGGAAGACACTTTTAGGTCTATTGTTTATTGAACAATGTTTGGCTACTCAAATATGAGTAGGAACTCCTACTTAAAATTTCTCAAAATTGTTTGTTGTCAATTTATAGAATTTCGTGTTTATAATCAAAACCGTACATATTATAAAACAGCCTATAAAAATCGCCTCTGCAAATAATCAATTAAAACTAAAGTAGTTTATTCATCAAACTATTTAAAAACAAATGAACGGTATTGATAAAAGCATTACGAACTGTTTATGTATTCTCTACAATAGATTGATTAAACGACCTTAATTTTAATTTATTTTTTGCAAAGATTATTTTTACAGTATGATTCATAGTATGAATGGTTATAATCATAAGCACAAAACTCTATGATTAAAATACTAAGAATTTTGAGTAGGAATTCCTACTCATCTTTGAGTAGCCAAATATTGTTCTTGTTTATTATATCAAGGCTTGAAACTTGGAAATAGAGTAGTATTGTACACCTTTACCTACCGAGAAAATTGTAACAATGATCCTTTAACTATAACCCAATTGGAGTAATAGTTTCTCAACTAAAAATCTATGACCATTGGTCCCTTAATTCCTTAGAACGTGCAAGTATGGTCATTTTCTTCAATTCCGTTAAAACTTTTGTCAAAATAAGTCACATGCCACACATATAAGGCTGAATTGAGAACCAAATATGTAAAACCAAATGAGAAAATTGTAGCAACTGTCCTTCAAATTTTGCCCAAATGAAAAAATGGTCCCTCATCTTCAACCCAATTGGAGCAATGGTCTCTCAACTTTAATCCAATTGTAGTAATGGTTCTTCCAACATAACTCATTTTGATGGAATTCTGACGAATTAATGAAAAGGACCATAACTGCACGTTTTGATGAGTTAAGCAACCAATAGTCATGGATTTTTAGTTAAGGGATCATTGCTCCAATTAAGTTAAAATTAAGAGACTATTGCTATAATTTTCTTTTACCTGCTCCTAACATTTTAGATGGCAAGAATCATTGACTACTTGGCATAATGGTAGGCCTCCTTTGGTATCAAATATTAAATTTCATTTATACCCTCTCGAAATATAGGAGGATTAATTAAATAAGGGAGAAGTTTCTTTCATGTCGTCTCAAAATGAAAAGTTCCACCTACCTCTAATATACTTCGAATTCAATGGGTGATCCATTCTAATTCAATTTTAAAGACCAAACAAGAATTAATACTTTAATCTGAATCTCAATATATCTGTTTTTGTTGTAAAACAATGGGTATGTTTGTCCATATGCATACAGTAAACCTTTCACAAGTTTAATAGTATTTTGTTTGCTTTTCAAAATGTTTGCTCTATAAATAGAGCATTACAAGTGTTCAAAAGGGGGTGATAAAAGGAAGAAGAAAGGAAGAAGTGAGAAGCCACAAGGCTCACGGCAGAGAGAGAGGGAAGTTATCTTGGTAATATTATTACTTCTGATTATAAATAAAAACACTACTACTTCCCCGATGATGTACTCCAGTCACACTGACTGTAGAGGAACCTCATAAATTTTGTGTGTTGTTTATTTATTCCACTGCAAACACCGTCAATTTTACAACACGTTATCAGCACGAGAAGCTCTCGTGCCATTGGAAAGCACAACGCCACAAATCTTGTTCAACTCCTTCAGCTAGAATCTTACAGATAAGAAAATCTTTTCATTTCATCTTAAAATCTTTGTACTACTGATTTTCATGAAGCAAATATATATATGTTGTTGTATGACTGTATATCATTCTCTGCATAAGCAAAAGAGTACAGACTCAAAATTCGTAGAGAATCTGACAGCCATGTAAACAGCCTTGGAACTCAAACTTTCAGACCTCGGATTGAAATACTTTCTTCTTCAAAGTTGTTCGTCCGCCGAGTACCTATAACATATCAAATTTTCAGAAAATTCCAACGGTGCGATCATCGCAGATGCTTGAAATACCAAACCAGTTTCCAATTTCCGCAGAAAATTGGACAGGCACCTTATGAGTACCAAAATTCCATTTCAGTAGCTCAGATCAAAATTGTTTCTTCACGAAAGTTGTTCGGTACCCTCTTATCCATATCATACTAAAATTTGAACTAAATATAATGGTTTGATCTTCTCATAAGTTGTAGACACTCTTGACTCCAAAACTTATGGGAACCGTTTCGACTTTTTCAAAACTCACCGAGAAGGAACACCAATTGGAACTTATTGTTACTATTACTTCCTCAGTAACTAAAGGGACTTAGAGTTGTGAAATGTAAATTAAAAAAAAAGAAAAAGAAAAAGGAAGTGGCAGACCAAGAAAATGAAAAAGCAAAAGATGAGAACTTAATAATTGCATTTTATGTTTTGGCATATTTATGTTAATGGTGTTGGATTAAAGCCCATGTTATAAGTTCTATTTATTTAAAGCAATTTATTTACAGTGGATAGAATTATTACCCTTTGTTTTAAAGCTTTGATATTTATGAGAATGGTGTTGAATCAAAACCCTTGTCACAAGTTTTATTTACTTTAAAGCAATTTATTTACCATGGACGGTTTTACCGCCTACTGCTTTAAGTTTTGATTTATGTGAATGGTGCTTAATTAAAGCCCTTTTCACAAGCTTTATTTACTTAAAATCAATTTATTTACCCTGGCCGGAATTACCGCCTATTGCTTTAATTTATTTATTGTACTTCTTTTTGTTACGATGAGTACATATTGGACCCGAAGTTCCTTGATCATATCAGAACCTGAAGTTTCTTGATTCTCATCACATAAAATGATTGGACCCGAAGTTCCATCATGCAAAAAAATCAGGCATGAAGTCCCTAGATCCTCAAGATCGGACATGAAGTTTCTTGATAAGTACCTTAAGTTTCAAGTGCTGCAGTGCCTCAACTTAATTGTAATAAAGGCCATGAGAATCCCAATCCATAGGCTATTAAATAAGGACTAGAAGCTCCTTGATGTATGTAAATGAAGATATAATGCATATTCGCTGGAGAGTTTACATCTCGAAGTTTTGATGATTATTGCATGTCATTGGGTATTGATGTTGAACACTATGTTCCTCATGTTCATACTCAAAATGATTTAGCAGAAACATTTATTAATTGAATGAAATTGATTACCCGCGCTCTACTTATGAAAACGAAATTGCAAGTTTTCTACATGTGGACATGCCATTTTACATAATTCACCATTAAGTTTGGTTGAGACCAGTTACCAACCATCGATATTTCTCAGTACATCTCGTGTTTAGGCACCAGCCAAACATTACACATTTACGAGTTTTTGGTTATGTTATCTATGTGCCTATTGCACTGTCATAACGTACTAAAATAAGGCATCAATACAAACAAGGAATTTATGTTGAATTTGATCCACCATCTATCATTCAATATTTAGAACCCTTGACTGGGGATATGTTTAACGCGTGGTTTGCGGATTGTCATTTTGATAAGACAATTTTCCCGCCGTTAGGGGGAGAAAATAATATTGTTCTAAAAGAACAATGAGAAAATATCATTCCAGAAGAATGATGAGAAAAGACCGTTCAAGAAGAACAAAGAGAATTTATCTTATTTTGATTTACGAAGCAATCAATGAAAAAATGAAGTAAGAATAATTGAATGATGCAACGAAAGTGATGAAATCATATACACTTGCTGCAAATGTGCCTACAAGAATTGATGTCCCTGTTGGACAAAAGTATGATGCAGTAAATGATTTATCTGTTGCACACCTGAAGCGTGGTAGACCCTTAGACTCAAAAGGTTCATTCATTCGAAAAAAAGAAAAGAAAAGAAAAAAGAATATAACAATACTGAACTATTGCATTCTCGAAGCATAATTGTTGCATGCCAGAAGCATGACAGTCGCCGCATGGATATACGTCCCAGAAAGGACAATCCGCGAACATGGGAATGTTGATGTCTCATGCATGGAGCATGATAGACATATAGGTTCCAATGACTCAACTCCCAGAAGTGGAGATTAAAATCCAAGCTCTATAACGCTCAAGAGGAGGTTATGATCTACATTCTCTAAATTATGACTATCTTGGAAGAGATAGTGTAATGCCCTTGAAGAGGCAATGGATATCCAAAAGAAATGAAAAGCTTTTATGCATGCGCATGCACATGAGAATATGGGATCTCGAATTGATGAAAACCAATGGTAATTTTGGTTTTTACAAGTAGCTACTAAATTCATCAATGAGCTGTGTTGATATTGAGTCCCGTTCTTTTTTGTCAACAAAATTATTAGCCAAAATGGAGAAAGGCAATTTCATTACAATTTTGTAAGAACGTGGAAAAATGGACATGTATATTTGAATATAATACAAATAACCAAAAGATGTTGAACCAAAGAGGTTACATTGGGCATTTCTAATACAGTGAAATACACTCACATGATATGACACAAGGTATTGAAACCTGAAATTATACTCTTGTAAACAAGTTCATATGAATGGAGAATTACATACGAAGGGTTGTGAGTTGCCCACATCATATCTCCATAAGTAAATCCCTCAAGTATATATGGGAGCAAATTGCTCTGTATAAATTCCAAAAAGTGTAGAAAATCCATGAAGGATTCAAATTGCTTGAAGCAAGCCCCCGAAGGGTAAAACATAAAATATGTACTCAATACCAATGGATGATATAAATTGCCGTAGTGAGTACTATCATTATGATATTATGTACTCAATACCAATGAATGGTATAAATTGCCTTAGTGAGTACTATCATTATGATATTGTTGCAACATACTAAAATCTCTTGCAAGAAGTTGATGATATTAAATTAGAACTCCTGAAGAGTTGATGATATTAAATTGAAACTCCTGAAGAGTCAAGAAAGATTAGAAAGTGTTGAGAGGAATATTGTCTCGAACTACAGATCGAACAATATGCCAACACGAATCTTATCCATGATGTTTATGATATTAAAGAATCATATGGATTGAAGATTATGAGTTAAATACTCAAATGATGTCGACACTAAGATTAATCATTTATCTTCGTGAAGGTAAAGATAAATTAATGTTTGGTCTAGAAGTACCATATCTTAGTGAAGTATATGCTTTATTGTATTTGACACAATACACTAAATGAAATAAAGCTTGTTTATTAATATCTCCGAGAAATTACAGATATGTGCATACACATGAGTTAAAACAAACAAACAAGATGGAGCCTTCACAAAGGTTGCTCATGTGAAGCCTCAGTACTTGGAAGTACCTCATAATGAGGAGGCATTGGAGATTGATCGTGTGGTGCCCCAGTACTTGGCAAAACACCAGAAGGGGAAGACATCAATTGCATTCGGAATTTAGCAACGAACCTCTGGTGATCACTTTGAATTCGACTTTCAGATTCCTGTAGCTGGTCGAGCTTTCTTTTCATGCTCGTAGAGTAATTATTTGCAAGCACATGTAACACTCTATTCTTGTGCTTAAGCCCTCTAATCTCTTATTTAAGAAATACCACCTTAGCCATCAATGATTCAACTTGGCGAGTTTGAGCAAGTAGTCGTTGACCCATATTGGAAACAGAGCTAGCACACTGAACATTGAGAGCCAATGAGTCTTGAACGGCTAACTCATTAGATCGTTTTGAAAGGATTCTGTTATCCTTTGGAGTGAGAAGATTCCTAGCTACCACAGTAAAGGTTATGTTATTCTTCATCACATAATCCCCAACTGTAAGAGGACCATTAGAAGATAAGAAGGACGAGCGCCATATGTTATCCTGACGCTGCTCGTCTATATCACTCATAAGACTCAAATCTAAACAAATGGTAGATGGGCAAGCCATTTTCAGAAATGATGAAGGAAAAATGAGGTCAAATAAAATTTTAAAAGTGCAAGAAGGGGGAAATTTCTACAGGCAACAACTTTCTGAGCATACTCTTGAACATAATTGATGTCTTTATAAAAGAAAAGGCAATAGAGCCACTTGTTCAGAGATCGAAGAGGCATCGTTTTTCGAATTTCAAAAGTTAGATTTTCCTGAATAAAGTTCGTTGACATTTTTCAGACACAATCTCAGCTTTTTCGGATATCGCGTGCAACTTTGTCAAAGATCTCTAAAAAAGTTGAAAACGTGTAAATCTTACTGTTCTAATTACACCACAGTTGCTGACAAAAGTAAAGGCACAACACCACTACCTGTTATTGAAAAATCTCTATATATGTCGATCTCCGTTCTCCATAACAAGGCAGACCTACAAGAATACCTAACTCTTCCTCATCTCCGAGAATGTATCTTCAACAAAGCATCTCAAAATACTCAGTTTTCTTCCTCTCCGAGAATACCTCTTCAAATAAGTCACACCAGAGCAAACATATCTCATATCATCAGGGATGAGAGCAAAAGTATCTCATATCATGCAATCTTCATGTCATTTCCTTTGTCCTTGTTTTTACCTGCAAAGACAAGGATAAAGAAACCAATATGTTGGACCCTCAACTCAAACTTCGGGTAAGGAACCGACTGCCCAGAACCTTTGCTTGGTTGCTTACCTTGCATTGCTCTCGAGTACTCATCTTCAACTATTGATATGATGTTGGCTATTTACACTGAAGCTGCCACATATGGATAGGTCACCAAGAAGTGATGAACCATTCAAATGCAAGGGATGCATTCCACTCATGCATCAGTGGACAAATCCTAGAAGAGAAGATGCCACACATGCATGGGGGAAAACCAGGGAAAATACCACTTTTGCAAAAGGAACAGATAAGAAAAGTGAAAATAATACATTGAAGCATGTGGAGACAAGCGCAACAAACACGTGCTGATTCATTCCCGACAAAGCCGAAGATCACTTGCCACATGAAGCTCCTCGTGGTCCAATTTCATTTAAGATCAAGCCTCGAAGGTCCTTGAAGAAATCACAAGTCTGATTCTAGATCAAGTGTCCACCACCCTTGAATTAAATTTAGCTCTCTGATAAAAGGAGTAAATTCAGACATTTGGAGGAAGTCTAGCAGAAGGCCCTTTAGCCCAGTTAAAAAACAAGTATGTAGAAAGTTAACAACAAGTAAAATACCTTTTTTGGCAACTCTCCTCGCTAAGGGACTAAAGCATAATGATCAATGATTAGCCTAAAGAATTTGAAATCAAGGGGAGATACTTGTTAGGGAGAGCATCCAAAAATAGATCAAGATTTTAACAAGTTAACTGATGTTATTATGTGAGCATCCAAGGGGGAGTGTTGTAAAACAATGGGTATGTTTGCCCACATGCATATAGTAAACCTTTCACAAGTTTAATAGTGTTTTGTTTGCTTTCAAAATGTTTGCTCTATAAATAGAGCATTCCAAGTGTTCAAAAGGGGGCGATAAAAGGAAGAATAGAGGAAGAAGTGAGAAGCCACAAGGCTCATAGGAGAGACAAAGGAAAGAGGGAGGGAAGTTATCTTTGTAATCTTATTACTTCTGATTATAAATAAAAACACTACTGCTGCCCAAGGATGTACTCCACTCATATTAACTGTAGATGAACCTCGTAAATTTTGTGTCTTGTTTATTTATTCCATTACACATACCGTCGATTTTACAACAGTTTTTTGGTTACTAAAATCTCACGAGACGTATGAATCTTATGAACCAGCTTATTAAAACAAACAAAAAATATATGGGTTGTCGTATGCCCATGCAGTCATGGTTATGGACCATTTCATACACGTCTAGCCTTTATGTGATATTTTGTCCCAAAATTTATTGTTTATTTATTTTACAGTTTGAGAAAGGTGATTTAAAGGCGTTTTGGTTATTTATATTTTTTTTATTCCTTCAGTGCCCCATTTTCTTTTCAGTTTTCCAGTGCCTTCACCAATCCACCTTGTTCTTTTTTTTTTTCCGATTTTAATTCTCTTTTGAATTTGTGGGTTAGTATGTTATTTTAATCTTGTTCTCTTATTTTCCCTTTTTCATCTCAGTTTTGCATTTGTCCGTTTTCATCCAATTTGTAATTTTGATCCATCCTTTAAAATTCTAATTAAATTGCTATCATGACGACACATTGTAATTAAAAGGAACGCAAAACAAAACAGAAAAAATCAGACTGGTATGGTATATATATTGCAAAATTTCTCTTAAATTGTATATTTAGGGAGGCAGCATTTAATCTTTTGACCAATCCGCAAGTTAACTTTAGACCCAAGTATTCTTAATTTGCTCTCACTTTCAAGAAATGTTAATTCCGCAAAAAATTAAAATAAAATAAAAGGAAGTAAGAAACGATTCAACGAGTAATCATGAAATTAAGCCATATAATTCATGAAAAAGGGATGACAGATCCATACTCATAAACCTAAAATCTATAAAATACCTATTTAACACCTAAAATCTAACAGTATTGGGACCCCAACAACTCAACTCCATGAGTTTTTTAACCTTCTCCTCCTGTGATCTCTTCATCGTCATAGAAATTGCAGAAGACGAAGAGTCGGAGAGTTTCTTGGCTTGGGAATAGGATCTGATGTTGTTCTTGGCATTCTGGTGGACTGACCTCAGAACCCCATTCCACCTGCAGACTCCTTGGTCCTTCAGTGCCTCCACTGCTCCTATACTTGCTGCTACTACCCAAGCTCTGCAGGCTGCGCTCATTTTTTTTTTTTTTTTTCTGATTTTTGTTGTGAGAGTAGGGAAGGAGATTTTTGGGGTTTTCTTGAATTTTTGTTGTGGGTGGTAGGGTATGCGTATATTTATATATGCCAGCTGATACGGTAAAAGAACAGTGAGATTCAAGACAGTGGCACCAGTTTAGGACTAGTGTTGGAGTATTGACGAGAAAAAGTGGCTTGGGACTTCAACCAGTGGTATTGGTAAGACGCGGTTGCAAAACGGCGTGCTGATGCTTGTTTTTTTTTTTTTTTTTCATCCGGCCCAAAGGAAAACGCAAAAGTTGTTCTCCTCCATAGCCACGTGCATCCCTATATTGTTTTACCGACAGGAAAAAAAAAAAAGAAAAAAAAAACTCAAATTTGAATACAGTGATATATTTCCTTAGATGTTGGATTTGGGCTAAATTAACCATAATTTGGTCACGAGATGTCAGATTTGAGCTAAGTTATACAATAAGTAAATCATAATTCAACATCGAATTCATTATTCATGAGAATCTAAGATCTCTTACTTATAAGTGAATACAGATACTACTAAACCATAATATAAGTGACAACAAAATTTTTAATTTAGCTGCACGATAAAGCATCAATTAAATTAATTTCATTTCATTTTTCAGTTTGTCATTGTTTTGCTACCTTTCCACATTCACCAATTCAACGGGTTGGGATTTGAAACGAATTCGATCCCAAATCAAGTGAATCCACAAATCAAATATGAATATGAGTTGGTGTGATTCGGTAATAATTTAATTACGAATAGACCTCAAGTGAAACTTGTGTTCAAACATTATGAGAACAAATTGAATATCAACATTAAAAAAAAAATGTTTTGATAACAATTTTGTTTTTATTTTTACTTTATTTAAAGGTAACTATTATTGGCACATCAAAAATTTAATTGTATACTTTTCATGAGAGTCTTTTTCTTACTAAATATAAAAAATTTGGAGTGCACAATTAAATTTGAGAACTGCTAGACCCACTCACGCTATAATCACACACACCATAAAAAGTTATAAAAATTAAAATGTGTTGTCCCATCCACTATTATTTTTAAAATAACCTCTCATATTCTAAAATTATAAACTTGTCTCTTAGAAAAAAGAATATAAACAAATAATATATAGATATATATATAAAGCTAAAATTAAGTACATAATCGGGATAGAACTTCATCAAATATAAGAAAAATACTTGATTATTTCATATTAAAAAAACTTTTACCTCACATGCCTCAGAGTCAATCTTTGTTCATTTTGGACAACTTATACTCCTTCGGTATCATATATTGTGCCCTAATTGAGACAAAATTAAGGGGTCGTTTACGTAACCGTAATCAAAATATGAGGAATTGGATTGAGGAGGAATTGAATTGAGGAGGAATCAAAATCAAATTCTTGTTGAAACTATTTACTTAAATGTTTAGGAATCGGAATAGGAATGAAACTGAATTCATAGAAGTTGTTTACTAAATCAACTGAATCGGAATAAAAATCAATACGATTACTAAAATGCCTTTTTTTTTTTAATTTTATTCTATATTTATATTTAAAAACATTTAAACTAGTTATTTTTACTTAAACTAAAGATTTTTTTTTTCTATTCGTAAAGAGTTTGTTTATACCATATTTAGGGCCTCCGTATTTAGATCTCGTACAAATACTCGGGGGATTTAAATGTAATTATGTAATAAAGGAAGGGGCAAATATGTAATATGTGAGGAGCCCTTATTCTATAAAAGGAATCCTCACCTTCACAAAAAGGGGAGGCCAATTCCTAAGGCTCCCCACCCCTTCTCAAAGCTCTCGCTCTCAGAGCTCTCTCTCCCTCAGATAAATACATAATCAGTGTGGACGTCGCCCAAACATTGGGGTGAACCAGGATACATCTTGTGTTATTTACATTTCATGCAGATTCACGGTCGGATTTACGTTGTTCCAAGACCTCCGGTTTTGTGCATCAACATTTGGTGCCGTCTGTGGGAATCGACACGAAAAGTTATGTCGGTTCTCTTTCATTTTTTCACCTCTACCGTGAATCTGCAAAATCTACGAAACCCAATCGACTAGCTACTGCTTCCACCATCCCACTCCACGAGATCTTCAGCTCCATTAGGAGATCCCAACCACCAAATTTGACCACCCCTTTTTAGAAAAAATCCATGAGCAACGTCCGCAAAGACCTCATCCACAGCTTCCCTCAGAAGCACGGGATGAAATTCCACAGCTACGCGCTAGCGTTCAAGTCGCACGTGCCCTCGCTCGCTCCCTTGCTGACTCTCTACAGCTCGACGAGGATTACAACGGCGAGAACGACGTCGTACCCAACGAATCAGTGCAGAAGTGGAGGTCGGAGGTGATGACGGCCTCCAAGATCTTGCCGTGCTTGTCGAAGTGCTCTCTCAAGGCATTTTTGGGAGTCTCCCGCGCCAACCCTCAGCCATAAAGCACTTGGGTGTACTTATCTTTTAAGCCACCTGAAGCTTTTCCTGAACGAGCCCTTTATCTTCCCCTCCACGGAATACATCTTGTGGTAACTCCAAGCTGCTTGTCCAGACGGAGCAGTAAAAGTGCCATGCGGTGACTCTGCTAAGAACTATCCGAGCAACCCAATGCTTGGACGGCGATAGGTCAGCGACACAAAGGTGGGTCCGTATGTGTGGCTTACGTATCAAGAGGTTTATGACGCTGCCATTCAAATGGGTTCAGCCATTAGAAGCCGCGGTGTCAATCCTGTAAGTCACATACAAATTAAGTATATATATCTTCGAGCAAGAGGACGGCCAGCACGGCGACAACAAAAAGCCTCGTTTCTGTACGGACCAACCAGATCCGCAAGCTCGTCAGTCATCTCAACCGCTCTTTCTTCCTCTCCAAGCTCTTCGACCTTGAGGTTCGCTCCTTGACCTTGAGGTTCGCTCCGACTTCGACTCCAAAACCGACGTCGTTGAGAGGGTCCGCGTTTTGCCTCGCTTGATTCATCTGCACTCTCATGGTGGGTTCTTTCAAGTTTGGTCATGATTAACAGAGTTCATTGGATTGATAAGGAAAAACTTGTCAAATTCATTTTAGACTTCCAGGACATTGAAAATGGAAAAATTTCTGACAGACCAGAAGATGTTGTTGATGTCTACCACACATACTTTGATGTAGCTGGACTTTTCCTTCTTGAATATCCCGAGATGAAGGCCCTAGATCCAACTTATGCTTTGCCAGTTGATGTTGTGAACAGGATTATCTTGGTCAAATAAAGCAGCTCAGATCTGGCGATGGTGGTCAAAGAGAAGAGCTTGCTGCACATGTCCTATCATTATGCAAGCTTGCGGCACTTGTCCTATCACTATGTGCACCGAATCCATACATCATTTCTCAAATCACCCGATTTGGGTGAAAGCGTGTCAGATGGAAAAGATGCTTGCAAGTTGGGGTTTGAAATCTTTAAGCCAAAAGGAAAAAAAAACAACAAAGATGGGGGAAGGCAAAAGCAAAAGAAAGGCAACCAGGCCGAAAGCAACCATGCCATCCCTTCAGCAATAAAGGAGCCACATGCTTCAAGCCATGAGAACCCCTACCACAATATTTTCTATTTCTGTCACGATTACCCCTGTTGCCCTTAATCATGTCATCAAGCGACATATCCAAAGTAGAAAGCAGAAAGAAAAGCAGAAGAAACAGAAAAAAAGCAAAAAAAACAAAAGAAGAAAGCAAAAGAGAAAGCAAAAGGAAGGAATAAACACCCCACCAGAATGATGTGATTTACTTTTCTGGTTTTTGTATGATGTAATTTATTTTTCTTATCTTTTGGAGACATCAGTATGAACCCCATCAGAGGGTAAAAAAAAAAAAAAAAAAAAAACTAAAGGCCCAAAATAATGGGCTACAATGTCATACGGAGGGCAAAGGCCCATAAGCCCAAAATAGCACAAACCAGGTGATCAAAAGTACGCCCAGTACTCCAAAATTATTCGGCAACCTGCCGCTATTACCACCAGCCAGGTGATCAAAAGTACGCCCAGTACTTCAAAATTATTTGGCAACCCGCCGCTATTACCACCAACCAGGTGATCAAAAGTACACCAAGTACTCCAAAATTATTCGGCAACCCGCCACTATTACCACCAACTAGGTGATGAAATGTACAACCCGTACTCTAATATCATTTGGCAACTAGTCATTCATGCCACCAACCAGGTGATGAAATGTACAATTCGTACTCTAATATCATTTGGCAACTAGCCATTCATGCCACCAACCAGGTGATGAAATGTACAACACGTACTCTCCTTCATGCCACCAACCAGGTGATCAAAAGTACGCCCATTACTCCAAATTATACATGAGCATTACTCCTGTCATTCATACATAAACATTCATGAGCATCACTCATGACAATCATACATAAACATTCAGGACCATCATTCATGTCAACATTCATGAGCAACACTCATGTTAACATTCATAAGCATCACTCATGACAACATCCATGAGCATCACTCATATCAATCAACATAAAAATTCATGAGCATCACTCATGTCAATCAGCTTCAAAAGCTTCATTTACAGAGCTCTAGCTTCAAAAGCTACAAAAAGCTCTATCTTCAAAAGCTTCATTTACAAAGCTCTAGCTTCAAAAGCTTCATTTACAGAGCTCTAGTTTCAAAGCTTCACTTGCAAAGCTTCACCTACAAAGCTTCAGTGCAAGGTATACAAATACCGCCTCCGAACAACCGCCACTTCGGCCCATACATGGATTCAATTTGAAGTCTCCAGCAAACAGGCTCTATTGACCGAAGACTTGAGGGACTACACTATACACCATATATTGGGCCTCAAATGGGCCTCATAAAAAAATACTTGGGGGACTTAGCCCATTATTTATGTATTGAGGAGCGAGCCCTTATTCTATAAAAGGTACCCCCTCACTTTCATTAGAGAGCACCCATTATTCATGTACCGAGGAGCGACCCCTTATTCTATAAAATGGACTCCCTCACCATCATTAGAAAGCATCGCCGCCTACTGAGCAACTGCCTCGCCTCGAGCATCAACTCTAGCCCATCATTTATGTATTGAGGAGTGAGCCCTTATTCTATAAAAGGGACTCCCTCACCTTCAATGCCACAAGCCGAGCCAACCAAGGCAACATAAGCCACAAGCAGAGCAGCCTCGCAGCATGTGTTACTTCAAGTTGAGCAGTATTTCACTTTAAGCACCGCCTCATATCAAGTATTAGTTCAAGATAACATCTAGCTACTTCGGCCCACACATAGACTGAATTTCAAGTCTCCATCCAAAAGACTTTTTTGACTGAAGACTTCAGGGACTACTGTTTATACCATATTTAGGGCCTCCGTATTTAGATCTCGTACAAATACTCAGGGGACTTAAATGTAATTATGTAATAAAGGAAGGGGCAAATATGTAATAAGTGAGGAGCCCTTATTATATAAAATGACTCCTCACCCTCACAACAGGGGGATGCCAATTCCTAAGGCTCCTCACCCCCTCTCAAAGCTCTAACTCTCAGAGCTCTCTCTCCCTCAGATAAATACATAATCAGTGTGGACGTAGCCCAAACCTTAGGATGAACCACTATACATCTTGTGTTATTTACATTTCATGCAGATTCACGGTCGGATTTACGTTGTTCCAAGACCTCCGGTTTTGTGCATCAACAGAGTTAAAGTCCACTATTGTGCAAAAGCCGAAGTAAGAGCCCAGCCACAATCATCTTCCCTCCGCGGAAGAAAAAACCCAGAAATTAGACCTCGAGGTCGCGGTCGCCAAAACAATGTCACAGAAAGATGAATAGGTGAGCGAAAAGCACGTCTGTGAGATACTGACGTTGACGTCATCATCTTGGAGCTACGTCCACGCTGCATGTCGGCGATGTCGAAGCGGCTGGTTCATCGCCTCCTGAACGACGGTGATCCGGTGTTCGGGAACAAGATCTCGTATGCAACCTGCAAATCTCCTGAACCTATCGGATTTTTGATTCCCTTACTCTACCAGAATTAGGGGTGGGCAAACGAGTCTATGACCTACGGGGCGGGTCCATGTAATTGGCGAGGCAGGTCGGGTCCAAATTTCTGAAAAAACGGGTACCTGAGTAGGACCGTTTCCACCGTCCATTCTATGGAGATTAAATCTCCACCATTAATTTCTACCACATATCTTATTTCCACCTCTCTGTCACTAACTCTCGTCTTCTCTCTCAAAGCCTGTAAGTATATTTTTTCAGGAGCCATCATCTCTTAACTTCCAGGTTGCCTCCTCATAGATTCTAGGGCTTGATTTTTCTCCCCCTCATCCACCTTTGTCATCTCTAGAACCTTGGTTTCTTCTCCCTGCAGGCCGTCTCGCCATCACTTCACCTCCCACTGCTTCCTCAGCGCCTCCTCCACTGTTCACTCTTCCTCTCGTTGAAGCCACGACGATGTACATAGGTGCTTCCCCTACACCATCTGCTCCCAGATCAGAGTTATCGCTCCCCCTTTCTCACTCGAGTCGAGTCATCTTGTGAACACCACCATCACCATGGTCTCCTCCCGAATGCGACCACCCGTCACCGCTGTCGAGAACACCACCATCATCCTGTGATTCAAAATATCATATCATCTTCTCTCATATTAAGGTAATTTCTAAATTAGGGTTTTTGAATTATCTGGGTTTCTAAATTTAGGGATTTAGGACTTTTGAATTAGGATTTTTGAAATTTCTGGGTTACTGAATTTGGGGATGTAGTTTCTAAATTTTCTGGATTTAATTAGTTTTGCTTAGGTTTTGATTTTAGTTTTGGTTTTAGTTTAGCTTTGGAAAATCATTCTGTAAAGGATCTTGTTGGACTTGTAAGGCAAAATAGACTAATATTGAACTTATTCATGTTCATTGGTTTTCTTACTAAATTCCATATGCTTTAAATTGCTACGCTTTATGATTTGCAGTTATAATTTGATGATTGGGAATGGTTGTCTACATATTTTACAGTTTAAATGTTGTTGGATGATAAGAACGGGAAAACTGGTTGAATGAAGTTGTTGTCTTCAAATGGGCCAAGCCTGTTCTAATAAAAAAATTGTAGACCCAAATATGTTCTTGAAAAAATGTTATTGGACCCGTGGACCTGGCCCGAACCGGTTCGTTTCAAACGGGCTAGGTTAGGTCCGGTTTCAATTTTAGAAATTTCATTACTCGGCCTGGCCCGGCCCGTTGCAATTTAAAATGGGTCGAGTCCGGTTCCTCCAAATTTAGGCCCGACCCGGCCCGTGCCCACCCCTAACCAGAATTCAAGCTCGTGAGATTAATTTGTTGGGTTGAACGGCGTATTGATAAGAGAAGAGGGCATAATAGGAAGAGCAAATGAATTCCGGATTCACTCACTCTCCCGGAATTGAATTCCATTATTTGTGTGGGTCCCACACAATGTTGATTCCTTTAAATTTTAGTAAACACAGGTATAAACCGTAATCGGAATCAGACTCTTTCTTTTCATTCTGATTACGGATTGTTAAACACGCCCTGAGAACTTCCATGAATTGAACTTTGAATGTCAAAAATCATGATGCTTCACTGTCAAACTTTTTTCAAAGGAAACCTTGATTTTAGTGTGTTGCAACTCAAGTAGAAAATGTATACTTTCCCATGATGTTTTTCAAGGTTTTTATCGGTTATTTTATAATGGACAAACCTATAACTAAAAATTTAATTAAAAAGTAGGTGAGGAGATAAAACATTATGGTGAGAATACATCACTCTTAAATTTTTGGAGAAAACGTTACTTTTTGAAAACCATATTCTCAAAAAATAACTTGTTAATAAGTTAAATAAGAGACCATATGAGCTGGGAAGACCAACAACCTTCCTATAATATTCTCAAAGTCTAAGGATGTGGTCCCTCGTCCTAAATAGTTGATTGTACTTTGATATATATTTACGGAACTGGATCCTCTCCTGAGCTCAGGATGGGGATCCTCATGAGCAGCCTATCCGGACCATTCAAACTTGATCCAACGATTGCAATTATTATAACTTTTAGAGGAGCTTTCTGTTTGCAGCCGTTGGATCAAATTTGAACGCCCTGAATGGGCTACTCAGAGGATCCCCATCCTGAGCTCAGGAGAGGATCCAGTTCCATAAATTTACGAGCCAAAAGGATCACATCCATCTGTATGTTGAGAGATTTTTTAGTGTGACTGTCACACGAGGTGGTACACCATGTGTCCCTATATAAATGGTGGGTATGTGTGTTAAAAGGTTAATAACTTCAAAATTAAAATTTTCCACCACTTGAATAAAAACACATAGTATACCATCTGTATTCCCATCGCAACTAAAAATTTCTCTTGTTTGTTGATTATTATTGCAGCAAAAGTTAAATCTTTTCATCAAATCCATGTTAAGACTGCTTTTATGATATGGATCCACCGGAAGAGTTCATAGTTCTTGTTCATGGGCTTGTTAAATGAGTTCTTCAGGGTTTAAAGCAATCGCCAGAACAATTAACTCGTTTAATTCTCATGGAAAAAGGGGTGACATATAATTCAATACTCATAAACCCTAAATCTAAATTACATAATTACAATCTAAAATCTTATGGTATTTGGACCCCAACAGTTCAATTCCATGACTTTTCTCAACTTGTCTTCCTGTGATCTCTGCATCGTCATAGAAATTGCAGAAGACGAAGAGTCGGAGAGTGTCTTGGCTTGGGAATAGGATCTGATGTTGCTCTTGGCATGGTGGTGGACTGCTCTCAGAACCCCATTCCACCTGCAGACTCCTTGGTCTTTCAGTGCCTCAACTGCTCCAATACTTGCTGCCACAATCCAAGCTCTGCACGCTGCACTCATTTTTTTTCTGATTGTTTTCTGAGCTTGCTGTGATCAAAGATCTTACGGGTGAAAGTTTGGAAGGGAGAGTATGAAATAACCGATATCCGAAAAAGGGCCGTGTTGTTGACAAAAAAGTAATTTATGTTGTCTAATGTTTTGGGATTATGATTTCATTTTGTTTTAAAGGGAGATTCAGATTCCTTTCAATTGAAAGCGAGGCAAAAGCTGAAAACAAGCTTAAACTTACGATTTGAAGACCAAGTCAGAGACTACTGGCCGTCTCGCAGATGAGAAATCTGAATCTAGGATTCTTGAATTTATTTATGCATATATATAGAGGAAGCAAATAGGAGAAGGAGAGCGAAAATCAAGGCACAGCCACCAGTATGAGGGATATAAATCTGTGGTGATACAAAGAGGGTTGCAAAACAATGGGCAAAAAGCACATGCATTTTTAGGTCATGAGTCAAAGGGTAGTTAAACGCTCCTCTTTGGGGGAGTCAGTAGCCACGTCCTTTTCTTGTTTTTCGGTTTTTCTGTTTTTGGTATTCCAAAACACCAAATTTGAATTAGGGGTCTTTGATTTTAGGTCAATTATGCTATCTCCAATGTAAGGAGTTAAAAATTTAAAATGCAGTCCGTATTATTACTATTTTCGTATAGGTAATTTTTTTAGGAAAATCGTAGTCTGTTCACTTTTTAGATCACTCTCTAAAGATCAACTTCAAAAAAATCACCAAAGCAGAAATTATTTAACTGTTTAATTAACGTTGTCAAAAATTTCTTATTTAACTGAGAAATATGTTACATCTATTTATTGGTTAACAATTAGATAATTAAATGATTTGGATTTAGTTAGTTTTTTGTATAAGTAATCTTTGAAAAGTAATCAAGAAAGTAAATGATTATGATCAACAAAAAATATTGCAAAATGAGGAGAGCCAAGAAAATAGAATGAAAATGTCTCAAATGGGAAGGTCGCTAATATTCCTCATTTTTGTATAATCATACTTTTTTTAATACACACTTTGACCCAAATTCCTTTTTGAATTAAGTCGTGCAAGAAAGAAAGGTCACAATTAGCAGTTTGCATAGCTTTTTCAGTTTAATTGACTAATATAATTTACTCATTTTCCACAAGATTGCTTCTAATTTCTAATTTCTCCTTCCTAGTTTAAACTAAATTAAAAGGGTAATGTTAGGAAAACCAAATTTATAAACTAAATGGTGTAAATTTTAATAATTGAATTATTACTTAACTATTGATTAACATGCTTATTTTTTATTAATGACACATCATTTAGTTTGCAAATTTAGTTTAAAAATTTAATCTTTCTAGTATTATTCAAATTAAAATATTGCTTAGGTCTACATCGAATAAGACTTTACACCAAATTTCTTTAGAAACTTGAGTAGTCCATATTATTCGAGGACAATGTGCTTTTTTTTTTTAATCCAAAAAAGAACTAGTAACAAAGCGAAAAGTCACGAGTACAACCGTTTTCCAATACAATCAAAATTAAAAGCAATGAGGGCACTAGCAAGTAAGCAGTGATCCCAAACATGTGGAGGTTCCACAGAAAGACCAATGTAAGTCAATGCGTCCACGACAAAGTTAACCTCATTGTAAATATGGTTCCACTCAACCTGCCTGATGGAGCAAGCAATACCACGGCATCCTCGAAAATAACTTGTTAAGAAGTTAAATATGACATTATACGAGCTAGTAAGGCCAACAACCTTCCTATCATATTCTCAAAGTCTAAGGATGTGGTTCCTATCCTAAATTGTTGACTGAGTGCTTTGACATATATATATATATATACACACACACACACGAGCCAAAAGGATGGCATCCATCTGTATGTTAATTGATTACTATTGCAGCAAAAGATAATTTTAAAATTCATCAAATCCATGTTAAGACTGCTTTTATGATATGGATCTACCGGAAGAGTTCATGGTTCCTGTTCATGGATTTGTTTAATAAGTTCAGGGCTTAAAACAATCACCAGAACACTGATCTTAAAATTTGACAACGCCATTTTTATCCAATGACAATGAGCAATGAAATAAGTCGTTTAATTCTCATGATAAAAGGGATGACATATAATCCAATACTCATAAACCCTAAATCTAAATTACATAATTAGAATCTAAAATCTTATGGTATTAGGACCCCAACAGTTCAATTCCATGACTTTTCTCAACTTGTCTTCCTGTGATCTCTGCATCTTCATAGAAATTGCAGAAGACGAAGAGTCGGAGAGTTTCTTGACTTGGGAATAGGATCTGATGTTGTTCTTGACATGTTGGTGGACTGATCTCAGAACCCCATTCCACCTGCAGACTCCTTGGTCTTTGAGTGCCTCAACTGCTCCAATACTTGCTGCCACAATCCAAGCTCTGCACGCTGCACTCATTTTTTTCTGATTGTTTGCTGGTTTTGCTGTGATCAAAGATCTTACAGGTGAAAGTTTGAACTTGAAAGGGAGAGTATGAAATGAGAAATCTGAATCTGAGGTTTCTTAAATTTATTGATGCATATATATAGAGGAAGCTAATAGGAGAAGGGGAGCGAAAATCAAGGCACAGCCGCCAGTATCACGGAAACAAATCTGTGGTAACACTAATAGGGTTGCAAAACAATGTGCAAAGCCACGCGCTTTTCTTGTTTTTGGGTTTTTTTTTTTTTTTAATTTTTTTTTTAATTTTTTTTTTATAACAAATAATATTATTTATACTAAATGAGTGTGAGAGTGGATTAAACCTCACAAAAACTTAGCAATAATATAGTTCAAATTCGTCTTGATGAGAATCAAACTTAAAACCTTTCATTTAAACTATCTCCAACCCTTGGCCTAAAACATAAACTTTTTAGCCCAAAAAATTTAGGTTTTAACTCAGAAACAACTTTTTTGCTTTAACTCTTTTGGCCTAAAATTTTAGCTCCAAATTATTAAAGAATGAATTTAGACTAATTTTTTTTCTTAAAGTAACTTTTTTAAAAGAAAAAAAAATATTTAGACTATCCTAATTTAATTTTATGAACATTTAACCTAAAAATATTTAGATTCTGACAAATACTGAAAAATCACTAACCAACACCATGAAACTCGTTAAATACTATGAAACAAATATAAAACACATAAAGATTTTTTTTAATTACCTTAACTGTTTAAATTTGGACTGTTAATTTTTTGTTTTACTGTTGAATTTCATCAAATTCGATCTTAACCTTTCGATTTAATGAATTTATAAATATAAAACTAAATAAAATATACATATATGGTGGGTCAGCCTCACTAATCTTGAGCTAAATCTAGCTTTGTTTTAGATTTTAGGTTTTAGGTCCAATTTTAAGCTTGGGTTGGGTTGGATTTGAGGGGGAATAGAAGGGGGGAAATATATTATAGGCCAGGGTTGGAGATGTTTTTATGAATAGAGAGGAATATCACTAGAATGTAGTACTAAGTGACTTTTTCTGTTTTTGGTAGAGGGGTCTTTATTTTAGGTCAATTATACAGCTCCTGGGCTAAAAATCTAAAATGTAGTCTTGTATTTTCAATTATTTTTCTGTAAGTAAATTTTTGTAGGGAAATGCTAGCAACCTCTTTATTTCAATTTTATTGGCTCTTTTACCAATTTTGTAATGGTGTTTGATGATTTGAACCGTTCACTTTCTAGATCACTTTTTAAAGATCAACTCTACAAAAAAAACCAACTAAATTAGAAATCATTTGTTTGGTTAATGTTGTCAAAATTTTGTTGTTTAAATGAGTAACATGGCTCATCTATTCATTGAATCACAGTTAGATGACTAAACGATTTCGAATTTAGTTCATTTTTTGCATAAATGATCATTAAACGGTGATCAATAAAGTAAATCGTTCTGATCATCAAACAACATTGCAAGACGATAAAGAGAACTAAGAAAGTAGAACGAGAATGTCCAAATGAAAAGGTTGCTAGAATTCATATTTTTGTATGATCATACGTTTGTTTTAATAAACATTTTTGACCTAAATTCCTTTTTGAATTAAGCCGTGCAAGAAAGAAAGGTCTCAATTAGCAGAATGTGCATAGCTTTCTCAGTTTAATTGGCTAAAATATAGTTCAGGTCTTAATCCATCACATACATACACATCGAATAAGACTTTACACGTTACACCAAATTTCGATAGAAACTTGAGTAGTCCATATCAGATTATTCGATGCATGATAGCAAGATCGCCGAAAAACAAAATTCACAAAACGATATAATTGAGAATATGAGGCTGATCCAGATGGTAGACAGCAGGATAACCCATATAATATGATAATTCCGTGGATGAATATCTTTAAGACAGATAGATTTTTCTAAGTACCGAATATTCAAACGGTCCTCCATATGACATAATACAAGTGAAGGAACTGACATATTTTTTTCATGTTCGCTCGAATACTATGCACTTACAAAAAATTCTCCTCAATACTCATTCTTGACACATTATTCTAGGCTAAGAAAGTAACCATTCTTCTAGATTTAGAAAGTAAAATCCGAAAGTTCCTCCAACAAATAATAAAAGGTCGTACCCAGTGCACAAGGCTCCCGTTTTACGCAGGGTCTGGGAGAGGTGAATGTCGGCTAGCCTTACCCCCATTTATGGAGAGGCTGCTCCCAAGTCTCGAACCCGAGACCTACCGCTCATGGGCGAAGGCACTTGCCATCGCACCAAGTGCGACCTCTTCCTCCAACAAATAATGCTGAGATAAAAAAGTAAAGCCAACTTGGTCATTCTACGAGCCACGGCATTTGCAAAGTTACAACACATGGGTAGAATGGGGGTTTCAGTTTCCTAGTTTTGCTTTTATATAACAGAAAAGGACATTAAAGTTGCATGGCTCAAGCCCTCAAACCCCTTATAAATTTAGCTGAGATGCAATTTTTGCAAGAGCATTCCGTAACTAAGAAGCTTGTAAATACAGACAGGCAGTAGAGCTCTCTTCTTATATAGCTTTAAATACCAGAGTTTTGCTGCACAAGCTAAGGATTAATACCTACGGTTACAGAATCAAGTATATGTGCCCTATACAATCAAGCAATTTTCATGTAAAGAAGTGGATTTCGAATCTGAATCCGAATTCACCAGATGTTAGTAGAATTATGTATGCACACAATCCACAAAATAGCATGTCTCAACCACACTGTCAGGACGGTGAGATTTCAAATTGAGGCCCCGATGGACTCTGTTGGACAAAACCTACCTCAATTTTCGTGAACCCGCAATGCAGGTTGACCTTGTGAGCAATTAAAGGCTTAACTAAGTCAAGCTATGTCAGCCCCGTCAGGAAATTTAAACGTCTCAGATGCACCAAACTTCCTCCTCTCTTCCATTTCTTCTGCATCTGCATATTCTTCGTCAATACTATCATCATCCTCATCGTGGGAGCCCGCTGGTGACAGTGGTTCATGTATGCTTTGGGAACGATTTAGTGGTGTGGCAAGCATGCTCACTTGGCCAAAGTGAGAAATTTCTACAACCACTGTGTCATCATCAGCTGGAAGAGGCTGTTTCCATGGCTCCCCATCAATTCTCATGAATGTATGGTCAGCTGCACCCTTGCAAAACTCGAAACGTACTCTGTTTGCCTACAACCAAAGGAAGAGAGAGCGACAAGAAACAGAAATAAAGATGAATTCTTTAAACGATGATCCTACAAACTAGTTTGATTTGTGTTTATCTAAAGATGACTGCAGCATTGAATGATCAGTGGAGGATTTACTTATCGTACTTGTGCAATACGAGTCCCGTGTCCCTTAGAAGTAAGTAACACAAGACCATGCCAGGCATCTCTAAAACCAACAATTTCAATGAGGCCATCATCCACATATGGAGGAGTTAAATCCCGCTGTTAAGCACACATTATTTGAAAAAAAAAATCATTAAAAAGTGTTGGCAAGAAAAATTGCTACACTTTTCAACTGGAATTTTGGAGAGATCAATATGTCTGAACAGATAAGGGGAGCAAACGGAACTCACATATTGCATTTTCTTCCTATTTGGTTTCCCCCATGGATCAAGACCACCAGAAAAACTGGGTAAGTTGAGGCAAACAATAGACCTGATGCTATACATCAAAAGATAAAAGATGGAAATTTAAAGATTATGGAAGGGCTAATAATGTTAATCGGAAAAATAGGAAAAGATGGACGTGGAGACGATGTAAGTTTGTCCCAAAAATTGATTCAGTTGATTTTAGTTCAACAAATTATCATACATGTCATTCTAATCAACGATGTGCCTGGGACTCATTGTACCATTTCGTTTAAATGAAGCATGCAAAATGTAATGCTACACAACGTAATCTGAAAAACAAAGGGTCAAAACAACCTTTGGGATAAGTCGCTTTAGAGATTAAGAGAGGCATAACAGTTAACAAAAAGTTAAAACAGATCTTTTGTATTACCTGCGAGGTATGAGGACATCCTCCCATTGACCTTGTCTTTTCATGATCCTAAGCTTTATCTGCTGTGCTACGTTCCTGTGTTGAGATTACGGGCATTGTCACTAACATAGACAGCCAAACAGAAGGCTAACTTGAAGAATGGTTGATAACCATAGGTCTCAGAATGTTTAAATGAATTCACCAATCCTGATTTCGGATCATTGCAAAAATAAAGAGAACAAGAAGTCACATATTGGTTTCTTTTTTCGTCTTTTTTACCGCAAATTGGGCTATAACTCACTAGTCTTCACTCGAAACTATGCAAATCATATATCCGTCACGAGCCAATTCTTTCAATAACTAAAACTTAGACTAGGTATGGTGATTGAGGTTCAATGGAAAGGCGACGATTGGTTTAAGTCGAGTGGGAGTGCAAATACTGAATGGTGAGTCCAAAAGTGGTGATGTCATGAAGATGGTCAATAAATTTGAATTTTCTTTGATGAAATTTCTGCCTTTTTTTTTAACAAGAAATTGTACTACTGTTAGGAAATATAAAAAGAAAAACCAGAAGATGTATCATGTACAACTGAGAACAATAAAAGTAAAATTCCCAATGTTACATACAGTTGCTAGAAGACTAACCGTGAAGCTGGATGCGAAAGAGAAGCACAAAACCATCCTTGTGTACATCCAAGCTTCAAGTAAGTACCCTGAACAAATTACAAAATCAAAGAATTATGATAAGTAGAAAATTTATTTCTGACTTATGGGGACAAGTTAGACCCATGTAGTAACAGATGGAAACACCTAGACACCAAAACAACTTTTTAACGCTTAGAATCCAGAACAAATGAAAACCCTGATTAGGTAACCATCATATTAGATGGATGAAGACTTCATTCATTAAAACTATAGTGATAAATAAATAGACATTGTTTTACACTAATCTACTTTGGATCATGATGTTAAAGATTCAGAAAATGATTTAGTACTTGATTAACTAACTGGTTTCTAAACTTTTCAGCATGCAACTTCCTCTGTGCGTGAAAATCATATGATATTTGAGCATCCATTCCTGTATAAAACAAAATATATTTGTCAGAAAACCCGGAAATTGCACTCCGTATGAGTTCTTGTCACTACTTATGAGCCCAACCAATATTTACTTCGAAACTTTAGGCAGGGCAACACAGTGTAAATAAAAGATCAGATTTTTCTTTCTTTCTTTTTAAGGTTAACTTATAGCATCAATACAACAGGGGGCATAACTTAATTACCCTGCACATCGACAGCTATATCTTCAAAAAACAATTCCTTTATGAATAACTACCCGATTACCGCCATTCCTCTCCATAGCATGTCATATAAGCCTTATATCTCAATATATGGCAGACTATGCAAGACGTCATTTATCTGACCGTATGTTATTATGAAATTATGCCTGCACAATACATAGAGATGCTTGAAACAAGCATGATTCTATGCTTACTTTATTTCATTTCTCCTTAACCATTGGAGGTTAAGTTATTGAACTTTAAAACTATATTTAAATTTTATCCTAGATCCCTTCCTCACAACACACAAGCAGAATTCGAAAGACATTCTTGCATTCTTAGTTTCTTACCCATGCTAAAATAGTTCCAAAAGCCCCCGCGAAAAGTCTGGTAACCCTCCTGAGAACAGCCAACAATTTTTGCAGTAAGTTTACCTAATCGTGTTACAAATGAAGCTAACAAGAAAATGATATATGAATTGAGTTATCAATATTCCGATTGGCACTTGACCAGGAAACAGAAATCATACCATATTGAGTGTATCATTTTGGGAGACCCGATGAAATGCATGTAAAGAATGGGGTAGTTCAAGAGGCGCAATAGGGTCACAAGAATCATCCGTTGGAGACTTCATTCTCATTATTATGTGCCAGCTGATATACCAAAGACAAACGTAAAATAAATAGACTATGTCTCAACTATTCACTGAAGAGTATTGATTCACTGAGCAGTAATGTAGGCCGCACAGACCTGTTAAATGTGTATATTTTGAAAAAAGCTGACTACCTCTAAATTCAAAGACAATAGATGTCACCTGTCAATTTGCATTTCCTTCGCAATCTTCACTTGATTCAAGAAATACTGCACAGACTGACGGTCTGTGCCAGGATTTTTCTTCCCCTGTGAATTAAAAATCTGATGAGCTTACAAAGCTACGGCTGAGTTGAGTTAATGCACATCCAGAAGAAGCCAAATAATTACCATAAATAGATAGACTGAAACACACAAGGTTGGCAAACAGAATAATTACCCAACCGAATGCGAAGTGGAGGTTGTTTCCAGTTCCTAACGGGACTGGGGCAATCGGAGGTGGGCTAGGTAGTTTAAGATCAGAAACTACACTGAGGAGCCAGCCTGCTGTACCATCTCCACCTGCAACCTATCAATTCAGAAACGATACAGAATGAAATCATGGGCATTTAGAACAACACAGGTTTCAAATTTTCAAAACGCAAAAGCTCAACTCACGATTATTCTTAACCTCTTCTCGATTTCAGCAGCCAAAACATCTCCACCGCTCTTGAGAGTTTCTAAAGTTACATAAAGCTTGTGTAGCACCTTGTCAGGAGCCTTTTCTCCCAAGTCAATAACCTGAAAAATGAGTCAAGCCAATCATCCCATTACTTCAAACTAAAAAAAAAAACATGTAAATCCACGAAGCGAGATTATAAGTAGCTGCGGTGCAGCCTATAAGTAAACCTGGTTTTCATTGAGAAGGGAACGATACGTAAGAAGAAGTTCACCTCCAAGCTGACCACCACTTTTGGCATTAACAAACACAATGACCGGACACGAAGGCACAATTCGAACTTTTGGCATATCGGCTCCACTCACAAGTATGTAATTAGGAATGTAAAAGTCCCTCAACTTATCCTCAGTTTTCGTATTACCCATCATCATATCCCAACTGGCAGTGTTTTTCAATCATCAAATCCCAATTTCAAATCAATAATAATGATCAAACACAAAAAAAAAAGTAATAACAACAAAAATACTATAATTCGATCAATTAAAGTTCCAAACTTTCAAAAACTCAACCTCTTAGCAAGAAAACTATGAATGTGGGAAGCCAAGCGATTCCTAGAACTGCCAGAAACCCGGTTCAGAAACTCCATTTCTGTGTAAAAAAAAAAGGGGGTTTTAAAGCTTTAACTCAAAAAAAAAAAAACAGAAAACAAAATGGTGGCAGAATCTTCCTACAGTTTTTTTCTCAGCAACCAAACAGGGGTTGTGGGGATTGCGGAGGACAAAACAATCAGCCAATCCGAGGAGTTAAAAAGGCAGCAGAGGATATAAAGATAAAGGGTCTTCGATTGCTTTACCTGAAGAAGTTTCAGATAAATTTCCAAGCAATAAAAAATTGAAAAGACAAATGCCACTGTTTCGATGCCAAGCAATGCTCTGATATTCCGAATCTCTGATTGGGACAAGGAATCAATCAGATCATCATCAGAGCATTGCCTGGATCGGGAGAGGGAAAGGAATTAAAATCTTCGCATGATTTTGTCCTCCGTGTTATCTAATTAATTTGAGAAATTTGCGGAATTGCCTGGAATTTTGGTTTTTTTCAATTTTTTATTTAATGTTAGAAATAAATTGCCGACCGGATTTCAAATTCGGAATATAATGGAGTAAGTAGAAGGGTGGTCATCGTGTGAGGTAGGTATATTGTCTTGTAGTGGGTGCTGAGCTTGAACATGCCACGTGATGGCGGGAAACTGCGTCGGACTCGAGGTGGACTCAAAGGCTGGCTGCTAGGATGGGCCGAAACCTTCAAAACCCTTTGTAATAGTGTATTGCAAAGAAACCCTAGTAGCCCGCATATTTAGTTGAGGCATCAAACGATAACCATGTTTTTTTTTTTTTTTTGAAAAAAATGGACAACTGGTGGCAAGTTACGATTATTCACCATTTTCAGACCCAGAGAGGTCATAGGAAATTTCACTCTATCCGTGGCCACAGTTAAGCAGAATGACCCACTCGAAGCATTGGACTCGGAACCTCCCACATTTTCTTTGTCTTTTTGGGGAGCTACAGTCTGAGCCTTTACCGCTAGGCCACTTGCCGGTTAGCCATTTTGTTTCAGTCTTCACTTTTTTGAAATTTATTGAAATTGTGTTCAATAACGTTTTCAAATTTTATAAAATTGAAACCAAAAAGTGAAAACTCAACGCCAAATTTTGAAGAAAAAAAATATATAGTTTCCAATTTTAATTTTTTTCTTAAAACTAAAAGCTGAAAATAGTTACCGAACAGATTTCAATTTTCGAATCTTAATATTTTGAATTTTATGGAATTGGACCTGTAATGGATCCAGACATCAATTTAGACGCTACTTTGTTATCATGCCTTCAAACGATGATGTTCAACAAAACCCAGTTGCCGTTTCACAAATCAATGATCAAAACCAATTTCAACCAGACCAGCTCCAATATATTGCCCCATTTTTAAACCAAACCCCATCACTAATTTTGGCCACCCTCGTTCTGATCAGAGTTGTTTTGTTCCTATAACATTCCGGGACAAGATTACCAGCCGGCGTGCATTTCAGATAACGTTAATCATCAAAGCTATCAAAATACGTGTAGTTTTGGTTTCTACCAACCCCTTCCTCAAGTCCGGCCACCACTACCTATGTCAATAGTTGCACAGAAGATGAGAGGGATAGGATGGTTAATCTTTGACTTGACTTCATCAGAACTTATCTATGATACATTATCTTATTTTAGGCTAGTTCCATTTTAGGTTTTTTTTAATTGCGTCACAAAATTACAATTTTTTTCACATTGCATCGTGAGGTTTTAGTATCGTATCAGTTGTCTTAATTATTATTTTAAATACAAGTGATATTACTACTTTAATTTACACTGAGGGAGAGTGAAATGTTTGAGCCCGAAATGCTTGAAAGAGGATGTCCTAATCACCATGGTAATTCACCACTTAGGCCTTTTATCGATTTTAATATGGTCGATATTTTGCAAAATGGATGATGTGGCAAAGGTTGGTTGTCGTTTTGAGGATCTCGATGAAATTTTGATTTATATGGTGCTAATGTAACTTCCATGTAAACTCAAAAATTGCCGACACGCTTCGTAACACAAGGACTAGATATAAGACTTAAATTGATAATTAAGAAGAAACTAATGAGGCATGTACATTTAAAAAGCCTAAAGTGGATTGGAAGGGAAGCCTACAGTGGATTGGAAGTGAAGCAAAAGGGACAAACAGTTCCCCAATTGGAAGCTACATGTAATATATACACACATATACTTCATTGGTTGGTTTTACCTAAAGGCTTTAAGCCTTTACAATTTCAAGTTTTACAACAACACTCCATCAACGTTTTAAAATGATTGTAACAAAAAAAAATTGTTGCAAATTTGCCAAATATGATACCAACATGTATACGAAAATTTCTTGTGACAGAATATAAAAGCTAAAAGAGTAAGCTACACAGATTAATATCCTTAAGTTTAAGATAATTTCATGTGTGACCTTCTAGCACAATTAACGGGTCATCCGAACCCAACCCGTTTCACCCGTTAACAAGTATTATTATTATTTTTTTTTTTTGCATAGAGTTTATTTTTTGTTGTTAAGACTTTACTGAAATTACTAAAAATCCTCAACTAATGGGTGCTAATAGGTCTAACGGGTTGACCCAAAGTGACCCGTTATTTAATGGTGTTGATGCACAAAACCAGAGTGGTTTTGAAACAACGTAAATCTGATCGTGAATATGCAAGAAAGTAAATAACAATAGATGTTTCGTGGTTCACCCTAATGTTTAGGCTACATCCACACTGATATTATATTTCTCTATTTGTGAAAGGATGAGAGGATGAGAGGATGAGAGGGAGGGAGAGCTTGAGAGCTTTGCTCTGAATATGAGAGGTTTGACCTTTTGTGAGGGAGAGGAGGCCCTTTTATAGAATAAGGGCTCCTCACGTATTACATATTTGCCCATTCCTTTATTACATAATTACATTTGAGTTCCCCGAGTATTTATACTAGATCTAAATACGAAGGCCCTAAGTATGGTACAAACAGTAGTCCCCCAAGTCTTCAATCAAAAGAGTCTTTTGGCTAGAGACTTGAAATTCAGTCCATGTGTGGGCCGAAGTAACTAGATGTCGTCTTGACCTGATTCTTGATATGAGGCGGTCCTCAAAGTGAAATGATGCTCAACTAGAAGTAGCATAAGTTGCGAGGCTGCTTGGTTTGTAGCTTATGTTGCCTTGGTTGGCTCAGCTTGCGGCATTGAAGGTGAGGGAGTCTCTTTTATAGAATAAGGACTCGCTCTTCAATACATGAATGATGGACTAGAGTTGATGCTCACGGCGAGGCGGTTGCTTAGCTGGCGACGATGCTCTCTAATGATGGTGAGAGAGTCTCTTTTATAGAATAAGAGCTCGCTCCTCAATACATAAGTGATAGGCTAGAGTTGATGCTCTCTAATGATGGTGAGGGAGTCCATTTTATAGAATAAGGGCTCGCTCCTCAATACATAAGTGATAGGCTAGAGTTGATGCTCTCTAATGATGGTGAGGGAGTCCATTTTATAGAATAAGGGCTCGCTCCTCAATACATAAGTGATAGGCTAGAGTTGATGCTCTCTAATGATGGTGAGGGAGTCCATTTTATAGAATAAGGGCTCGCTCCTCAATACATAAGTGATGGGCTAGAGTTGATGTTTTCTAATGATGGTGAGTGAGTCTCTTTTATAGAATAAGGGCTCGCTCCTCAGTACATAAATAATGGGCTAAGTCCCCCAAGTATTTTTCATGAGGCCCAATTGAGGAAGCCCAATATATGGTACATAGTGTAGTCCCCCAAGTCTTCAGTCAATAGAGTCTGTTGGCTGGAGACTTCAAATTCGAACCATGTATGGGCCGAAGTGGTGGTTGTTCGGAGGCGGTATTTGTATACCCTGCACTGAAGCTTTGTAGGTGTAGCTTTGCAATTGAAACTTTAAAGCTGGAGCTTTTGTAAATGAAGCTTTGAAAGCTAGAGCTCTGTAAATGAAGCTTTCGAAGCTAGAGCTTTGTAAATGAAGCTTTTGAAGCTGATTAACATGAGTAATGCTCATGAATGTTTATGTTGATTGACATGAGTGATGCTCATGAATGTTTATGTATTATTGACGTGAGTAATGCTCATGTATAATTTGAAGTATTGGGCGTACTTTTGATCACCTAGTGGGTGATAATAGCGGCAGGCTGCCGAATAATTTTGGAGTACTGGGCGTACTTTTGATCACCTGGTTGGTGATAATAGCGGCAGACTGCTGAATAATTTTGGAGTACTGGGCGTACTTTTAATCACCTGGTTGGTGATAATAGCGGCAGGCTGCCGAATAATTTTGGAGTACTGGACGTACTTTTGATCACCTGGTTGGTGATAATAGAGGGCCTGACTCTTTTTAGCATATGGGCCTTCGCCCTCCACATAACATTCCAGTCCATTATTTTGGGCTTTTAGTTTGTATTTTTTATTTTTTTTATTACCCTCTGATTGGGGTTATACAGATGTCTCCGAAAGATAAGAAAAATAAATCACATCATTCAAAAATAAATTCGACCCTCTGCTCAATGGGTCACGCCCATAATTCCTTTTTCTGCATGTCATCACCATCTCAATTATGTATGCTTATTTTTATCTTCTTTTGCTTTCTGCTTTTGCTTTTGCTTTTACTTTTACTTTTACTTTCTTTTTTCTATTTGCTGCATGTTCTCTTGTAAAACGTAATAGCTGCCTGGACAGCCTTGACACCACGCACTTACTTTTCTTGCTTTTCTTGATCTCCCGCTCCTTGCTTTTGCTTTTTGTATTCTTTTTCTCTAAAGTGACAGCACTTGCTTTTCTTGATTGATGTTCCTCTGCAGATTTTGAGCTTGAGATCCACTGAGCACATAGAAGGCAATCACACGGTCACCAGGCCGACCCACCTTGACCAAAGCCCACGTCAGCTGCAGCGAGCGGGTCGGCGAGCGAGAGTGAGAAAAGCAAATCTGATTGCTCTCCTAGAATGTACTGATCCTTTAGATTTGAGGTCTCATCTGCATCTAAGATGGAGGAAGTCAAGCTAGCAACTTTGTAGCAATTATACAGCCATGTTGATGTTTCACTGCTGCTGTTGCTCTTGGCAACAACCATACCAATATCCCGCTCCTCAACCACCCAAAACACTAATCACAATTTCGCCCCATAAATCTCAATTTTCAGGCTTTCGTGCAGAATATTTCAAAATACTTTTCCAACAAATGAGAAACCTGAAGATTCGGGGATGAAGATTCCGGCTGCACCGAGCATTGCCCATCTGCAGTGTATAAGCTCTGCTTACTGGTTCCATTTCAGGCTATCTAGGTAAGATGAAAGACCAAAAGGATCGAAGCTGAAATCTTCTGGGAGGCTTCCATCGAGCCATGGGGAATGGGTGCTTCCTGAAAACCACAGAAGTCTATCATGGTCAGCAGCAGCCGCGCGTACTGTCAAAGATGATGATGATCCAGTGGTGGCTGTGAAACTTCTTACTCTTAGCTTCCTCTCACCTAAGAAATAGGCCTTAGTTGTCGCCAAAGAAGACCCGCCCTTCTAGGAGCGCGACGATACAATGACGGATGTAATGGCGGAAGAGGAAGCCTAGGTGGAGGCCATTTTTCAAGGCTTTAACCAAAACGGCGACTAAGGGTTCAAGTTCGGGAGCTGGAGAGTCAAGGCGAAGCGAGCCACGAGGACTAAGAGGATCCGATCAAATTAGGCTTCCAATTCGAAGCTCGACGACGGCGATAACAGAGAGGAGAATATAAGAGTGGTTCAGCGCAGATCCCGATCTTCTTTTTTAGCTTGGATTTTCTTTTCCCTCCTCATCTTCCTTGTATCTTCTTATTTCTCAGTTGGGTGTTTTTTTTTTGCCCTTGTTGTTTACAGAGGACAAAAATCGAGTGATGAGAGAGAGAGAGAAAAAGAGAGAAAGTGTGTCTGTGTCTCTGTGGGTTTTGCAGATTCATGGTAGAGGTGAAAAAATAAAAGAGAACCGACATAACTTTTCGTATCGATTCCCACAGTCGGCGCCAAATGTTGATGCACAAAACCAGAGGGGTCTTGGAACAACGTAAATCCGACCGTGAATCTGCAAGAAAGTAAATAACACAAGATGTATCGTGATTCACCCCAACATTTGGGCTATGTCTACACTGATATTGTATTTCTTTATTTGTGAGAGGATGAGAGGGAGGGAGAGCTTGAGAGTCTGAATATGAGAGGCTTGACCTTTTGTGAGGGTGAGGAGGCCCTTTTATAGGATAATGACTCATCACTTATTGCATATTTGCCTATTCCTTTATTACATAATTACATTTGAGTCATCTGAGTATTTATACGAGATCTAAATACGGAGGCCCTAAGTATGGTACAAACAAATGGGTTGACCCAAAGTGACCCGTTATTTAACGGATGGTTAACGGATTCATCCGTTAACGATCCGACCCGTTAAGCATCTACCCAAATACTAATATTAACGGATGGGGGTTGTGATAAGTAAAGCCCATAAAAGTACCCGACCAAGAAAGAAGACGGCGTTCTTTCCAAGCTGAGACACTCCGTACAAAAAGCTCAACGCTTTCTATCTCCTGCGACGCCAGAGCCAGATCGACCTTCCAAAGTTCCAACCATCCTCGTCCACTTAACCAAAATAGAATAAACAAACAAAAACCACAAACTTCTCAGTCGCCGGAACCCCGACACGTGTAACAACCACCACCATGCGCCTCCCAATCATCACCGTCCGCGGCGGCAGATGGCCGGGGAATGCAGGACGCCGATGATTGTTTATGAGCCGTCGTTTAATAGAAATGCCGGCGACTGAACAACTGCGCCACCTGCGTTTCCTGGAGTGTAACCGTCACGAGCTCAATCACCATGTCCAGGTCGGTTTCCTTGTCAAAGTTTCGATCTTTCGTCTGTTTGAATGTTCTCCTTGAATTCTTGCGTTTTGTTTGGTAGCTGAGAAAACTGAGGGAAAAAGAACAAATGGAAATCAATAGTCTTTTTCGTTTTCAGAAGCAATCCCAAACAGGTCCTTCGAGCTCAACTGTGTTTATTTTATTTGTTCATATATTCGAATTGGTTGAACTTATGCTTCTGTTGTGGCTGAGTTAATAATTCTTTTGCAGAATAATAAATATAAATATATATATACACACACATACACATAATTAATATGTATACAATTGATTCCCAATAAGCATGGATCAGAGGGCTATTCAAATCTTTTGGTTTCAGAGAAGTGATGGGAGCATTGGGTTCTCAAAATTTTTGTGCTTTTTCATTGTTTTATCGAGTCGAAATTCTAAAATATCCGACAAAAGTCTGCATAATTTTCATGCTGGAGTAGCATCTTTGTCTTGTTTTCATTTTCTGTTGTATTTTCGGTTTTATAGCTTAAGTGGACTGGTTATGTATGAAAGAGATTTTATGATATGCAGATTTTTGGCCTATGGAAATGTAAGGAGGGGTGTAAGATCCTTTCTTCAAGATCAGCGAACTGGATACGTAGAAGTTGCAAGTAACAAGGTGTATCACTCAGTTGAAGCTCCTTACACCGTATGCAGGTTGTTTCCGAGGTATATGCATTGTTTAAGAGGGCAGTCCCCGTTTATGTTACATAAAGCAAGAGATAAGTTGTTAAGGAGCAGTGGTTCTAGGAACTTATATACCCTATCGTCAAGAACCAGAGTTTCTCACCATGCTCAATTTGCTTGGAAAAAGCTTTCTCAGTTATGTTCCTATAGGGGCCCAACTTTACCGCCAATTGGTCAAATTGCACGTGCGGTGAGCTTGTCTTTGACACGCTCAAATTTAGTAGCTCCTGGTGTTATTGCCTTTGTAATTGGAGAGTTTGCTCGGACACAGAGAACATGTGCAGAAGCAGAAGGCCTCCCAACAAGAGACACTCTTTATCTTCATGCCCAAGATGGACATATTTATTTAACCTCACTTGTGTTTGCACTTGTGGAGTGTATTATCTTGTTTATCAGAGCAATTTATCTAGCAATTTTGTTCTCACCCTGTATAGCTATGGCACCTTTTGCAAAGTCCCTTGGCCGATGGTATAGGAAAATATGGCTTCGTGTACTCCATCTTACCCTGGAAAAGGCTGGCCCGGCATTCATAAAATGGGGTCAATGGGCTGCTGCAAGACCAGATCTCTTCCCAAGAGATTTGTGCAGTGAACTTTCAGAACTTCACACACATGCTCCAGCGCATAGTTTTTACTTCACCCAAAAAAGTATTGAGAAGGCGTTTGGTCGAAGGCTGCCTGAAATTTTTGAAAAATTTGATGAGGAACCTGTGGCATCAGGAAGTGTTGCTCAAGTCCATCAAGCTGTACTCAAATACAGATACCCGGGTCAGCAGATCAAGCCCAGGGTTGTCGCTGTCAAGGTTAGACATCCTGGTGTTGGTGAGGCAATTAGGAGGGACTTCGTGATTATTCATTGTGTAGCCAAAATTTCAAGGTTAATCCCTTATTTGAAGTCGTTGAGATTGGATGAAAGCATTCAGCAATTTGCCGTTTACATGATGTCACAAGTTGATCTGTCAAGGGAAGCTGCACATTTGAGTCGTTTTATCTATAATTTCCGAAGATGGAAGGATGTCTCATTTCCGAGGCCTCTATATCCCCTGGTGCACCCATCCGTTTTAGTGGAAACTTATGAACAGGGCCAAAGTGTTATGCACTATGTTGATGAGCTGGAAGGAAATGAACCAATTAAAAATGCCCTTGCTCACATCGGGTCCCATGCTCTGTTGAAGATGCTTCTGGTAAAATTTACTATGTTCTGCTCGTTATTTTTTCCTTTTTATTTCAATCCTTTTAACTTGTGTTTGTTTATGTTAATCCATCATCTTGGTTTACAGGTTTCTTTATGTTCTACCCACAACCAGTCTCGAAAATGTAACTGACCAATAACAATATCTGCACGAACCGGCAATGATAGGACATGAACTAATTGAATGTTTGTTAAAGCATACCATTAAGAACATATACCATAGGCTAGTGGAAATTTATGTTTTTTTTCACTACATTGCATGTATCAATCTATTTGCAGTATGTATGCCTTTTTAAGAGCCGGCCCAGTAAATAAATTTCTATTTAAAGTGAAAAAGTGAGGCTTGTAGTACCTAGTAAAGGTCGTACCCAGTGCACAAGGCTCCCGCTTTACGCAGGGTAGAAGCTAGTAATCAACATAATTCTTGTAGAACAGTTAGAGGTGATTTGTTGACGGTAGAAGCTAGTAGCTTGAATTTGAAAGTTCTCATCCTTTAAGTAAACGCTAAGACGTGTACTTTTTCTTCCAGGTTGATAATTTTATCCATGCTGACATGCATCCTGGGAATATTCTTGTCAGAGTATCCCGTTGCAAGTTACCAAGTAAACAACTATGTAGATTGAGGCCTCATGTTGTTTTCCTTGATGTGGGCATGACTGCCGAACTTTCTAAGAGAGATCAACTGAATTTAGTCGAATTCTTCAAAGCTGTAGCCCTTAAAGATGGTCGAACTGTTGCAGAGCGCACTCTGAGATTATCTGGACAGCAAGACTGCCCAAATCCAAGGGCTTTCATTGAGGTAATGCATCGCTGCCAAGCTTTTTCGTTTGAAAAGAAATTGTTAGTTTTTGCAATTCAAAACAATTTTACACTTGTCACTTTTGCATCTTAGCTAAAAAACTTCACACCAAATCGAAAGATATATTTTTAATTCAAAGTTCATGGTCACCTTTTGATCTTGTTTAACCAAAATGTTTATTTTAAAGTTTCTGAAAAATGATAAGACCACAACAGTCCGTTCTCATTCTTAAGGGGTAGGAGATACAACTTGGCTTAAAGGCTGTTGGCCATATTTTATCACTTACAAGCTACATTATCTTCGTAATTTGCATGAATATGAATGACTGGTTCAACATAATTTAAACTACGTAACTTTTTGTTCACAATAGCGTCGAACTTTGTGCATTTCATCTTTTTAACATGAATATATTCCTGGAGAACCAATTACGACATGTGGCTGGAGTTTCTCTAGATTATTCAATAATTGCAGAAATAATTTTGTTGTTGGCTCAAACTTACTGTGCAGTCAAGTCTTTCAGCCCGCACAGTTAACATATATCGTACTTTTATATCTCAAGAGCATGAAAACTGTGAAGGATTTCTTATCCTATTGTGATATTGATGACGGGGTAATTCAAAAGTTATTCTTGTTGGACAAAGTATTTTCTCTGTTCAGGCATGCCGCAACTGCACTTGGTGCGATGGCAAGTGCCTTCGTCCATGAGCGGTAGGTCTCGGGTTCGAGACTTGGGAGCAGCCTCTCCATAAATGGGGGTAAGGCTAGCCGACATTCACCTCTCCCAGACCCTGCGTAAAGCGGGAGCCTTGTGCACTGGGTACGATTTGAGGCATGCCGCAACTGGCCATAATTTACCGATGATAATATATAGCAAATGACTATTATGTGTTGTAAACTGTTACCTTTAAATTTGTCAAGGTGTCATCCAAGTTTCAAATTAGACTCTGAGGCCTTAACCAAAACTGTGCCCATGAGTCGTGTGTAAAAAGATGCAAACGTAAACATGTCCTTAGTACCTCGATTCTTGAAGTCGTCCCATTTTCTTTTTCCTATCAAATTGGGTATTTGAGTTCTGCATAGATTCCTTAATTTAAATGTTTGTATAGAGGTTCAGATAGATCATAGTCACTTTTAACTTTATGTGTGCATTTCTCTAACAGGAAGTAGAAAAATCTTTTAAAATCTGGTACTCCCCAGAAGGAGACATCATCCATGCTGCTGACTGCATGCATCAATTGCTTGAGCAAGTTCAGCGGCATAAAGTTCGAATTGATGGCAATGTTTGCACGGTGATGGTGACCACTTTGGTTCTTGAGGTAACGCGCTTCTTCCTTTAACATCTGCATGAAAGTCACACACCCTCACATACTAAAGTCTAAAATCGAAGAACAATACTCGATTAAACTTGGAATCTGATGCAGTTATTAAAAATCTATAGAGTTGGAGAAAGCAGAGGCATGTTTGACCATTGTCTTCCATGTTTAGGCTATTCTATGTCATCGGCGTTATATGAATGCCAACGAGTTAAAATTTACACGTTCATTGAAACTCTCTTGTTTTGTGTCTAGGGGTGGCAGCGGAAGCTTGATCCAGAATACGATGTGATGCAAACATTACAGACATTGCTCTTTAAGGCTGACTGGGCAGAGTCCCTCATTTACACCCTTGAAGGACTCATGGCCCCGTAAAAGGTTCCATTTTTCTTTTTCTTTTATTCTCGTTACTAAACCCGTAAAATTTAAAAAAAAAAAAAAGAAAATATTTCCTTTTAGAAAATTTTGACAGAGAGAGAGAGAGAGAGAGAGCAGGATTCATTCAATATTATAGTGGAGAGGAATAATGGGTTTTCTACAACTCTCCTGCATTCCTTATGTTGTATGACCTTGTCATTGTATTATTACATTTTTAGTTTTTTTTTTTGGCCAATTTACACTTTTCATCTTTGTGGTTCGACTCAATTTGCATTTTGGTCCCTGTTTTCGGTATGAACTAACATATATAGTCTCCTAATAATTCAATTTTCATCAATTTAAGTAGCGGAGAAACCAGATATGAATAAAAGAACGTCGAATACGATTACAAAATACAATCCAGAAATACAATTCATGTTTTATATTACAAAACCAGCACTCCAAAGGAGGAATTCGTGCAAAAAAAAAATAAAATCCTTTAGAGAAGGTGCCATGCCATCCATCTGATGGTGTTGATCAAGTCAATCATCTGACCTCGTTCTCGCAGTATTTGCCTTGTACGGTAGGCTGGAAAAACGTGAATGTGGTACCAGTTGGAGACTTCGATGAAAAGTTGTATATCGGTCTCGTATCGAAAGATTACTAGGAACAAGAATATATAGATGAACAGAAGTGGGAGAGTACAATCAACTACACAACCCTCTCCGTACTTTAAGCCATACCTATCGACACTACAAGTGACGCGGCCACTGTTAGGTTCGTCCATTCAAAAGACCTCTATCCAGGTTGCAAGTTCCACGTCGGCACTTAGCAGACCAGGATGCTCAACCGATTCCTCACGCAGATCAACCTCGTTCAAAACATTGATTTTGGACATCCAAGTCCGGGGAACAAGAAGCAGGAATTGGCATTCCGCGGACGCCCGGGAAAGAAGCGGTAGACGATATGCAACCGCTCCGGCGGCAGAGAAGGTAAGAGCAAGCAGATCATCAAGCGATCAGTGGAGGGGCTCATGCCCAGGGTACAGCTTCAGCAAGCATTCATTCTAGGCTAGGATCACGCACCAACATGCATTCTTGACTCGGAGCCTAGTCCAATGTGCAATTCCGCCTTGGATCAAGAGCGAGTGTTCACACTTAGAGGTGCAACTTGGGTTGGGCTAATCCGAACCCGCCCATGTCCAACTTGACTTTAAACCCGAACAAGTGAGTTTTTTTTAGTTATAACTCGTCCAAACCCAGCCCAATTTCACACTTGCCTTGGTCCCCAAGAAAGCATCCACACGAGTAAAACAAAATTTGTGTTTACCATCTGAAACTAGTGTGTATTAAAATTTTGAGTTCCATTGTTTACGCTTAGCATATATTCTATTATTGCCATGCATTGCCAAGTTGTAAAAATTTTTACACAACGAAACCAAAAGCTCTAAACAACTTGAGCTATGCATCGGTCTCAAAATTTTTAAGCTCGCTCGGGCTCGGCTCATATAAGAAGCACGCCAACTCAACCTCGAGCTCAAAAATACAAACAAGAATGAGAAACTGCAATGCTTATGCTATGAAGTTCAACTTAATTTGAAAATATCACCGTTTTTTTTTATTATTATTAATAAAATTTCATTAGATTTATTTTGTTTTAAAAGGTTTTTTATGTATGCCTTTTTCATTAGTTCTCTTAGAAATATATATAAAAAATAATTCTGTACCAAATAAAATAAAAAATAAAAAACTACTTAATGACCCCTTCAAGACGGTCCTTTTAAATGTTATTATTGTTCATAAAAAAATTCTTAAGAAAGTATAAGGAGAACTTGAATATGTTTAAAAGAAGAAACGAGCAAGGTCCGCTAAATCTGAAATCGGAACCTCAGCAAGCAAATGGCATGAATCTATGTAGCAAATTCAAACACCATCCCCCAGCAGCATACTGGCAGATTACGGAGTTTCCACAAATTTCTGCACCGCCACTTTTCCAACTTCGAACATCTCCGATCTCATCCTCCAATGTCGACAAATGTGGCGTCTCTCGACTCAGCTGTTAAGTCTCTCAAAGAAGTAAAGGTATCCCATGTCCTTGGGAGGATTAACGGAAGCTCCAACTTTGCTGTCATTGAAAATAACCCATCTGCCATCTTTTAAGATGTGCGCAACATAATGACCACATTGAGTAGATGTTCCGATGTGGCTTACAATTCCCATGAGTCTATATCCTGCAGAGACCCAAGCGACAACAGTTATAAAAACCTAAAATTGAACACATCGGATATATTCATCCAAGTACCGTTCAACACACGCATATCATATATGCATCATGCATATACATCTGTAAGAAGTGGGATAAGATACTTACTCCCTGCTCCATCAGGCAGTCCAGCATCAATCGCAGTAGGTGCACCATCAGATGTCGTCGCATCCATGTCCGATGAAACAGAAGCATCAGGATTGTTGAATATCCAATCTGTGGCTTTCTCGATGTCACCACCCTGTCAAATATACGTAATTTAAAGATAAGCAAAGGTTGCCAAAATCTTCAGTAGTTAAACAAATACACAAGCAGCTGCCTATTCTAGAAAGAAAAAGGAGCTCCTAAAAAGTTTTACCGATGCTTTCAGTGCCTTCCGAGCAATGTCTTCTTGAAAACCAAATGAAATCAACATATCCACTTTTGATTGGTCAACCACACACTGTCCTCCTTGAGAAATAGGAGTATCTATATCTGGAAAAGGAAGCGGGTGTCAGTATCATTTAGTTCCCTAAACATAACTCGGCGCACAACAAAGCTGCTAACTCTTACTAAAAAGATGCTACTTTCCGAGATGAAAGAACTATCCTGGCAAGAAGAACCTTGTTGCATTACCTGCATCATCCATGTGAGAAAGTAGCCAATTCATTGCCTCTTCCACTCCGGCATTCGACGTATTAATGGCAGCTTTCTGACAGTGTAAATGGTTGAAACCCATTGAAACAAGCTGGGAAACAATACTCTCGTTGGCGACAGGCTTATTCGGTTCCTCCTCTTCTCCTGAAATGGAATAGTGTAGTCAACACATAATTCACAAGCACACAACATTATTTTATATTACACAAGCACATGTACGCATATACCATACACGACCAAAAATGCAAAAGGAACTCTCTCCTGATGCTGGCACATTTTCTAAACTCAATTAGCAAAGAACATGTCAAAGGAACATAATGCAATTAGATGCTAAAAACATCATTTTAACAATTTTGTTTGCCTTTGGTTTAAAAAAAAACAATTTTGTTTGCCTGCTACTTCACAGACTTTGAAATATGAGACGACTTGGGTTTAATTTGGATGATAACAAGGAAGGTGCCACTGAAATGCATTACAAATTGGGTGAAAATTTCCACAATAAATAGTCTTAAGGAAATGTCTAAGAACGAACATATGAACAGGCAACATTGAAAAGTTTTTACAATTTCTCCAAAAAAAGAATTCTACAAGACATTGGGAAAAGAAAATTTGCACCACATACCACCCTCCGGCAACAACTCTTCACCAGGTTGGAGTCCCTTGCTCCGCATGTGACTGATATCGATGATATCAGGAACATCTATATACACATCTGCATAGACAGATACAATAAACAATGACTATAAAAACCCAACAGTATTAATGCATAAGAATTCAGGAACCCAGCTAAACATACCAAGTTTTTTTGGCACCCAGCCCACTTCCATTACAAACTTTCGCATGTGCAACACCAGATAATCGGGGAATGAAGTTAGACCTGTACTCCTGCAGTGCATTGAAATAAATTTAAGGGAGGAAATAATTTTTTACCAATAGACATCAGGATTATCTAAGACATGCAGGTTACCAGTTCAGAAATACATGATAAAAGAACATCTTAACTCTGTAGTGGAACGTTAACCAATTTTCCTTCCTAAACAAATGGTCTACTGTTGAAAACACCCAAGACAAATGTCCAAGGTAAAAAAGCCCTGACCTGCATATGGCAAGTTTGTGAATAACATGCCTGCCATTTTACTTGTTAGTTACTCGGTCCATATTTATATTTAAAAGGTTTTTTCATCATAAATTAGTGGACAGCTCCATCATTTTCTTTCTCCAAATTACTTCAAGTCCTCCACATGCATTCTTGTCCATCAATCAGCCTTCAGCAGACAAAATAATATCATCTAATAATAGTTTGATACCAGCAATCAGAAAGCTTACTTCACAGCAGTTGTCTTGGCCTTCAAGGCAGTGCTGTAAAAATCCTGTATTTCTTCTGGAGATGAAAAGTTTGCAAGGCATGCTTCTAGAGGAACCCTTGGACGTACAATCTCATCACTGGATCTGGAAGAACTCACCACTCTTAGTTCAAAGTGTGCAAGGAGATTAAAAGTGAAAACATGATAGTGAATTTGAAACCATATGAACTTACACTTCCTTGCCTTCCGTAATCTTTTCAGCTTTCAATTTCTGAAATGCTTCAAGTTCTTCTGAATTTTCAAAGAAAGAAGAAAACAAGATTATCAGCTTTTGGAAACATATTTCAGCATCAATAGTGGCCCAAGAAGAAACTCACCTTTATTAGTGGCTGCATGAAGTGGAATGTTTAATGAGAGAATGTAGTCGAGCCTTCTATGGTAAGCAACTTTCCCAGATGAACACATAATACGATCTTCAATGCCAAACTTAAAGCTCCTAGCAGGATCCACCTCAGGTCTTCCAGAATGAACTCGTTCAACTTGGTCAAGAAAATGAAGGAAGAACTCCAAGGCATCCTAAACAATATTTGGTTTTCAATAATTTAAATTAAGGAGCGAACAATGATAGCAGTAAAAATCATATGTGAGATGATCAAAGAAGGTTCTCCTAGTGGCATATGATAGAGAGACACACAGAGAGCTTTTCAACTTCAAATTTCTATATTAAATAAGACAATACACATAAAAAAAACACCACACATCTTCTTTTAAGGATTTAAAAAATAAAAAAATAATAAAAAAAGACTTCTGTAAAAAATTGCAAATCTTTTGAGATAGATCATAAGAGATGGTGAATGTACCTGTTGTCTCATGGAGGAAAATTCCGGATGGCTGGCAGCTATAACTGCTTTAAACATACGAGGGGGTATGCCTTCCTGTTTCTAATATTTATTACAAGGTGCACAGAAACACGAGATACAGAACAAGTCAAAAGGAAATCACTGAATGAACCTTGCATATTCTACTAAACGGGGGAAGGATGTCCTTTCATTAATTTTTATAAGTATAGAAAATTGAGGGACTATTGGGAAATTGTGTCTTGATAGAAGTATTGGGAAATATGGATACAGTAGTCTCATCAAGATTCAGTATAAAGGTGAACACGAAACAAATCACTTGCATATTAAGTTCAAATTTACACTGGAAGACCAAAACATTAACAATGCATAAGCATAGATAAGTAAGGCAGGCCACTTAGAGTGCGGATGCTTATCCAGAGAGAGCTTACTGATTTTGTTGTAGGGGCAGCAGCATTTGTATGATCTTTTTCCTGGGCAACATATAAGAAATCTCAGCCACCATCAAGCAGGATCAGAAACCATCAAATCAAATAACCCATTTTACTAAAACAAACATACCTCGGTTACAGGAACAGAGTATTTACCAGACAGCAAACCATGTGCCAACTTTGTTCTGCCATATAAGACACAAGTCTTTAGTACATAGGACAGAAAATTCCTTCCTAAGCCTGTTTTTATGACTCAACTTAATTTTCCTAGAAGGATAGGCCAAGGAAAAGGGGGGAAAAACTACTTGCAGAAGTAAACAGAACTACACTTGCAGACACTTGTGTTTACACCAATGTGTAAAGCAATTAATGTTGAACACAAGACTCACATTAACAAGTAACACAGCTTAGCTTTCTTATCGTGAATAGGAACATATAGTTAACCACAAAAGATGAAAGGAATGCATATAGAATCAACACTAAGAATCCGCTAACTACTTACAACTGCATGTTCAGGTCTACAGTGGGGTCAGCTGGTGCTTTCTCAAAAGCCATTTTCAAACTTTGATTCTTGAAGTATCTGATCAAATGTAATAACAAAATATTAACCAGTACGAAACATTTAGCTTCTAGATTGATTTCTTTTCATTGAAACTAAATAATATAAAGTGTAAACTTACCCGGAATAGAAAGAGTGCGTTGAAAACACGACTTGCATAGTCGCTGCCATATAGCAGCTGCAATAAAACAAAATGAGAAATCAAGACAGCTCTAATAGATACAATGTCTTGAGAACACTCCAAAGGTACCAAATATACCTGTTTCCAAGATTCACAAGTCCAGTGTAACCGGGTCCAAATATCGGTTCGACTTCCTGTCCACTTTCTTGAATCCGGTTCCAGTCAAAATTGGTATTCTGGTCAAGCTCTCTTTCGGCAGTTGTCATTTCTGTCTGAAAACAAGGTGGTATCAGTTATTCTATCAAATTTTACACTGACAGAATAATATTAATAAAATTACAGCAATCCAAATGCATAATTTCCAAGCAAACATTTGGAATGTTAAAAAATTTCAGGGAAACAAAATACTGAACTTCCAAAAAAAATTAGAAGTCAAGAGACATCTGGTTTTCATTGAAAATATTCACGATTGACCATACTCTTTAACCAAGCGGTCCACCAAGGGAGTGCTTTAACCAAAGGTAAGAGGAATAGGTGATCAATCCCCTGTTCGGAGAGTGCCGACTATATTGTGCAAAACAGAAATGCAACCAAAGGAGAAAACTTCAAGACCTGTTCAACGAGCTAGAGTCCAGAAATCTTCTGTATTTGTTACAGAACGTATGATATCATTACTGTATTCAAAATAATTAGATTACTCATATGCAACAGATTCCTTTAGAATGTACGATATCATTACTGTATTCTAAATAATTAGATTACTCACATGCAACAGATTCCTTCACCTTAAAAGATGATCTTTAGCTCTTTCATACCTCAATGTATTATCAAACATAATTTTTTACCCAATCAAACATTTCACAAGTTTTGTTATCCCGCTAGAAAATTATTATTGTCTTCAATCGTATCTAAAACATATCCCTAACTCACAACAAACTGAAATTTTATTCATAAAGAGATACAACTTTATTCAAATATATGTGTAAAAATACAGTACCACATGTTTTATTTCAATCTTTGCAAAGAAAATTAACTTGTACATAATTTGACAATTATTACATCATTCCAAAATTGATATATAAGAATGCCACATAATGATTTAATTCAACTAATAGAAAAATAATAGTTAAACTATCTGTTAAGAACATATTTTAGCAAATGTTAAGAATAAAGGAGCCGTGCTTGAAACCAAAATTAGTAGGTCATGAGCACATTTCAAGAAAGATGAAACTAACCTTCTGTAACGATGAGAAATCAATGCCAAAAAATGCCAGATGTTGCGCTAAAAGCGGGTCTAATACACTATCATCCTCTGGGTATGAAAAAACATCTGAGCTGCCACAACATGTTAGTTATCATTAGCAATCAATACATGTAAGACAAACTTATTCATTCGAAAGAATCAACTATTAGGTCATGTTTGCCGGGATTTGTCTGCTAAACATCATGTTATCCATTCATGAACATGCGCCACATAAAATGCATAACTTAAATGTACTCATAAACACAAGCATGTGACTACAAATAGAATAAGTAATTGCAGAGATTTTAACAACACAAGGCAGCATTACCTGCTCCTTCCAGATCAGCTGTAATTGTCCCCAGCTTTACAGCAAGAGGATAGCCCGTCTCCTTATAGTGTTCAATGGCATGGTTGTTGCCACCAGTTCCATCCCAATTTTTTCTCCCACAGAGGATCATTCCATCAGTTAGATTTAACCAAAGATTTTCCCTTTTATCACACTTGCAACATTTCCAGCCAGATGAAGGAATAATAATACCATTGTCAATCTGCTGCAAATTCGTTGCATAAGCACTAACTTGCTTCTTCTCAGCTGTCCATGCTGCAAGTTGTTCTTTCCTCTCAGCACCCTCAGCCAATAAAATAGCATCAACTGCCAATCTTACCTGTAGAAAAAATCGTAAGCTTCCCTATTTGCTCTCTTTTTTAATTTCACTTCAATAATAATCTAAAACAAATACAAAAGAATGAGCACCTTCTCTGGTAATTCGACAGATGGGAATGGAAGAGTTACATAATCCGGCAATAGGACTATACTGTGCGTTTCTTCATATTCAGGTTCATTGTTATCAAATCCCCCATCGACACCTACAAATCATACGATTCATACCACAGATTAAAATTTGTTTCACCACAGTAGAACATGCACTACTAGTACACAGCACTATAACCATCGAACATTGTAGTGCTATAGCTAGAACATCTGAGGCTTCAGCAATATGACCGCTAAAAACATGATGATGTAGCAACCACAAAAAATAATACAGGTACAAATTGTAGTGGTATGTACTACGGAAAGATCCATAAATTTGTATCTTGTCTATTAACCTCAACAAAACATTCTCGGCTCGCATAGTTTGGAAATAGGACTCAGCACTACCATACTAGAAAGCAGAGAGAGAGAGAGAGAACAGTTCTTTAAATATAAAGAAGATTCAGTGGCAAACATTAACTTATTTGTGTGTTCCTAGCCAACATAGATTATTTGCTTTGATATTAAGAAAGAGAGATCAGGTTCTTTCCTCTTCTTTGGATATTATACGCATTCATTTCGTTTCAGTGAGAACTGTAAGAAACTCCTACTGTCTGGTGACTACACGTATGCTGATTGCATTGTAGTCTAAATACTATCAAATCAGGATAATTCATCCAACATGCATAATGGTGCCTCCAAATAGCACAGATTGCATAAATACATCATCCAAACTCAGTAATTTCCAATACCACATAGTTATAGATCATTTTGATTAAAATTACCTATAGCCATGAGTGTTGGTTTCTTCAAAGGCCTATCTTCAGGAACCAACACTTTAGTTTGCCTTATATGCAAATAAACTGGATTTCCAGTTTTTTCGTAGTTCCAGCCCACACAATCCTTCCCAAAAGCAAGAAATGTGTTCATATCCACAAACAAACCACCTTCTGATCTCTGAAAATCATCATGGGATCGCCATTAGAGAAAACAAACCCACAAAGTAAACAAAAAATGGAAAAAAAAATATTTAATTGAATTCCTGATACAACAAAGATCTTTTCAACAATTATAGGACAAAAATTCAATGACGACACACTAACACCAAACACTATTCATTACACAAGAAGCCAGGTAAATGAACCCTAAGAATTAGTTTCGTGCTAAGTTTTCGGTATTTGCTTTTACAAACATACAGAAATCTTCACCAACCATGCTTTCCTTGGGTTCAGTTTTTCGGCATCCACACTATGACAAAAGGGATAAAAAGTGGAAATTGCACAAAAACAACTTGAAACAAACAAAATTGATAAGCCATAAAAATCATCTATGTGCAGCAAAATTAAAGCAGTCGTATTAGTAACGGAGCTATAGCAGCTTCCTGTTGTTTCCTATACTTTCTCAGCAGCCAAACAGAAGACAAGCAAACATAGCAATCCTCTGTTTGGCGAGCGAGAAAGCTCGAGAAAATTGAACAGAAAAACGAAAGCAAATTCAAAAGCTTGAAGTAGATAAAGTGAGTGAGAGGGAAATTGGTTACCGGAGTGTCGAAAGAGATGCAGCATTCTTGCTTGTAGATGCGGTTGGTGGGTTCCGGGATCCGTACCCGGGAGAGATTGGATCGGAGCAGGTCCATGGGGTCGAGCATCGCTCTCTGTGCAGAAAGAAAGGGTTTTGAAATTGGACAGGCAAGACGAGAGAGAGAGAGGGAGAGAGAGAATATGATTCCTTGCCCTAAACCAGTGCAAAGTTTTCTGTATGCTTTTGCTTTTTGAATACAAAAGCAACAGGGAATACGTTTTGAAATTTCTCTGGTCTTCCTCGTCTCGTCTCGACCCTCGAGAACGACAAGGGTTGGAGGACCAGGCTTTTTGGGAGGTTTTAACAATTTGGTAGAGCCCAGGATTGAGAATAAATAAATAAATTGTATTTGTGTCAATGAGTTATAAGCCAAGGTCATCTCCAACCCACACAGAGTTAAAGGGCTTCTTTTAACTCTATAATCATGCAAGAAATTATATTTTAATAAAGAGTGTCACGTCATATTTTATATTATTTCCAAACGAGAGGGCCAAAGGATAATAGGCTAAACATAGCGCTTTGACAAAAAATCATCTCCAACCGAGGGGGCCAAAGGGTTATAGGCCAAACATAATTTATTATTTTAATTGAATTAATATGGTTACTTAAATTAAACTACCATATTAGAATAAGGTTTTCGAACAAATTTTGAGTGTCACTTGTTGCCAAATGAATAAGCATCTGGATTTTTTATCTTTATAGAATCTCAATAATTATTTTGATAGGATTTTGAGTGACACGTGTTGCTAACGTGAGTAATTCTCCAGATTTCTTATCTTTATGTAATCTCAATAATTTTTCGGATAGGATTTCGAGTGCCACATGTCGCTAAAGTGAGTAACTCTCCAACTTATCTTTATGTAATCTCAATAATTTTTCGAATAAGATTTCGAGTGCCACGTGTTGAAATGTAATTGGTTGTGCAAATTTTAGATAAGATTCTTATATGTGTAGCATTTCTTATCTTCAGTTTCCAATGTTAATAAATTAGCTGGATATTGGGGTAGAATTCACACATTTTCATCTTTGCCCTCTCCAATATCTCTTTCAATTCAAGTTTGCAATGAATTCCAACTTTAGATCCTCTTTGCATTCCAACTAGGGGTCCTCATCCAATTCCAAATTATTGGAAGATAAATGGCTTAGGTATTCATAGGAAAAAAAATTAGAATTTTTTTTTAATTTTTATTTTTTAAATTCGTCCAAAAAAAAATATTCCAAAAGCAACGATAACCTGGTGACGCCAGGTTATTGTTGCATTTGAATTGTTGGGCCAGGAGAGGGTTGTCTGGCTGGCTGGATAAGGCCAGCTCATTGGCCTGATTTTAGTTTTTTGGCCCAATGGGGCCCACAAGCCTTTTGGCCTAGCCCTCGGTTGGAGATCGTTTTTGTGTCATTTTGAGTTATTTTTAGCCCTATGGCCCTTTGGTCGGGTCAGTTGGAGAGAAAGACAAACCCACCTACCAGTTCTAAGTAGCAAGATCAATCAAACAAAATAAGCTCAAGAGAAGAGCCGGTTAATGGCCTAAGAGGCCTACTCGAGCCAAACCTTGTGAAATTAATTTGGGTTCTACTTGATGGAATTGGATCCTATTCGAATTCAAATTGTGGAGATCTTAGGGATCCTCACATCTTAGCCATTCATCATACGTCGTGCGATCGAAATCATTTGATTTTTTTTATTTAAAATTAAACACAAATAGTACCTGATGAAAACTGGCTGTACGATATACGATGAACGACTAGGATGTGGGGATTCCTAGGATCCTCACAAAGTACATCCGAAGAAAATCCTCTTCCCTACTTGATTTTACTGAGTTCATAAGATTGAGAGTCCGTTTGGTAAAAAAAAAATTTCACTACTTGCAATAATATGGATGATATTATTGAACCCAAACTTCTTTGAGCATCTCCAGTCTAACTGATGCTCCAATTTCACTGTTAACATTTGACACCATGAATTGTATTAATGTAGGGTCTTTTTTTTTATTACGTCGATATTTTTACACTAAGGGGAGGGGGAGTTCGGCTAAGCCACACTGGGCAACCTAATTTGATATCGAATTCGCCATCCACGAGATTCAAACCTAAGACCTCTCACTTCCAAGTGAAGAAGAATACCATCAGACCGTAGTATTGAGTGGTCACTAAAATAATAGGGTTTTTATCACAAATAGTCCTTGAAATTGACCCACCTCATCAAGATGATCATTGAAATTGAAAATCGATCAATGTAGTCCTTGAAATTAGATGTTGCAAATCAATATGGTCATTCAGTCACAATTCCGTTAAAAATTTCGTTATGTGCTGAGGTGGCACACAAGTGGGTCCCACAATGTAATTAAATATTGTCATGTGGATTAAAAATATTTAATAATAATTAAAAAAACTATTTTATACAATTGAAAACAAAAAAAAAGAAAGGAAAGAAGAAGAAGAAGATGAATGTTCATCATCTTCTTCCCCTCTTACCCAACGACCCACCATTCTCATCCCACTGAAACGGCACCGTCGCACTCGGTTCCTGCTGTTCTCGTGTTCTCATGTGATGATAATTCGAAATGGAACCTCCCCGATGTTAATCGACCAGGATGTGCAGGCATCCTAACTTTTACCAGCCAAGGGCACCTTTTGTAGAGGAGACAGTGGGGTGTTTGTGTAACTTGGAAGAGTTGTAATCCTTTGTAACGTTAAAGACATAAGAGAAATGGTGGTTCACTTTTTACTCAAAATCCTTGGTTTAACTGAAATTGCTAGCATTTTTCAATTTCATTGCAAGTTTCCTTCACCGATTTACAAGAGGAACCAACATGCTCTGTATCATTTTCTAGAGTATCTGAACCTCTAAAATAATCACTTTGTCTGAGGTACAATTAAAGAGTGGACAAGGACATGAAATCTTGCCAGAATATGACAACAAATGATTCGATTTTTAGTGGTTGCTCGATGCGAGGCGAAGAAGAAGATGAAGTTCATCTTCTTCTTGTTTTTTCTTTTTTAAGTTTTTTATTATATAAAAATAAAAATTGTTTTTTATTATTTAAATATTTTTAATCTATATAGCAATATTTAATTAAATTTGTAGGACCTACTTATGTGACACATCATCACATAACAGAAATTTTAACTGAATTATGACGGAATGACCACATTGATTTGCGACACTCATTTTTAAGGACTACATTGATCAATTTTCAATTTCAGGGATCATCTTGATGGTGTGGATTAATTTCAGGAACCATTTGTGATAAAAACCCAAAATAATATATAGTTATTGTTGGGCCTAATGAGATAGGTCTAAGAGAGCCCACTAAGGGATAAGAAAGATCAAAGACATTGGGCCTACAAGTCATCCCAAATGACTCAATAGACAAAGCATTACCGTAGCTACAAAAAGACTGCCGCTACACAACCTATGTGAACCTTGGACTTTCTGTTTACAAGAAGGAACCGATGCATGACTTAAAGTACTTTATGGGCACTCAAGATAGTTGACAAGCCTAATAACTTTATGGCACAAACCTCCAAGAGCAAGTCTACATAGACATCAACTTCGAGGCCACACATTGGCCATCAATGAGAACATAAGTCTATGAAAGGACGTAATACTGTCAAGCTTAATGCTAGGCTAAAGTGGGTTTCAACCATTTTTAGACGAGCGTTACAGTCAGTATGTGTAGACCCAAGAAACTAAGCAAATAGCCATGTATGTCACTTCTTCTCCACGTGTCGAATGAGCAGTGGAGAAGTAGCTTATATGTTGTGATTACATGTTTGGCCCATTTAATAAAGGGGCGGTGGTAGATTTAAGAACCCAAGACTTTTAGGGCTCAGTCATGGTCTATATGAAATGGTCGAGTACCACTGCAGTGGGCTTAACCCATTTTTTAGGGTGAGCTCTTAAATTTCATTATCAATCATCTAGCTTCATAATCCCGAACTCATCAAGAGTTAACCTTACTAATTTTTGTTAACCTCCCAATTTAAGCGTTGCCAAATTGCTCCAACCAAAACATCATAATCTAATGTGGATCGGCATCATGTGACTTTGGCATCAAAGTTTCTGTAAACAAAATGTGACGTCAATTCATATATTTGGTTTGGTAAAAAAAAAAATTCAAAGTGATGCTTCAACTTTTCACATATCAAGGTGATATTAATTTAATAAAATAAATTATTGATTCAACGTTTCGGTTGGGGAAGAAAATAAAAGACATGTCAAATTACCACATAGACCATCAAATATAAATGTGAAGTTTTACATTGAACGTTTCCCTTGGAGTACCAAATTAAGTTGTTGTACTAAGTAAACAATGATTCGGTTTTTTCTCGTTTTGTCCAAAATGAGACCTAATGTTCTGAAAGGTGGAGACCAGCAGTTGAATTGAGGTAAACACTCTCTACCATTCAAGTTTCAACCAAATGAAGTTGTTTTAGATATAAAACAAAACAAATGAAAACTCGTTGGACAATATTGGTTGATTCGCATCTAAAAACCCTAAAACAGAAAACCACCATATCCATATTTGTCAAAAAATAGAACACTTTGCATTCAATTTTTTTTAAAAATAAATTTGGACTTAAAAGGAACAAACTAAGCGCGAACAATATGGCTTACCATTGAAAATTTCTTACAAGTTACAAATACAAACCACAAACACATGTTGCAGATAATTATTTTCGACACCAAAATGACACTCACCTTGTTCCCTCTCACCCTCGTTTTCTTGGATTCTTGAATCCCAACTTTCTCGGCTGACAAACTACCTTTCCTGAAAGTTCATGTCAATGAAGCCATGCATCGCAAAAACCACAGCCCGCTTTGTCCCCCAAGTACAACAAGTGCCAATAGATATTCGACAACGACCCAAGTGAAGACCAAGAAGAAGAAAAATAAAATAACCAATTTCTTCCCATGCTTTCGATCGTCTGATGTGACTGTTTTGGAACTAGGACGACTTCCTAAGAATGTTTTCACATACATGGCTATAGATGATAAGGAACGTGGGGTGTTTCCTAAGGTGGTACCAATGTCTTTATCGTCGTCGTTGGCAACATCAAATAATGAAGGAGATGATGAAAAATGTCACTGTACTCAACAAGAAGAGAAAGGACGATGTGGATTTTCTCAAGTTTTAAAGGCAGTTTTGGTCAAAACAAAACTGGTTGGTTGCTTTCTCTTTTTCAATTTCCAGTTAATAATGGCATGCATGTGTTTTGCCAAAATTTTGTGGCTATATCAAACTTAAATATTGCAATAAGTTTTTCCCAATTATTCTTCTGAAACACCCAACCCTATTTGCTCATTCTATTTCACATTGGAAAATGTTTCGAATTCGAATTCTTCCCCCTCCCTTTTCTATTACCAAAAAAAACCACATTTACATTAGTGAGATGAGAATCCAATTTTCTTACTTTGTATTTTGATTTGAACTTTTCTTTTTTGCGTTAATTTTCTGGAAGGGGAATGTTGTTAGCTCATGTTACCATTATTCTTAATTTTGCATGTATGCATGTATATGTAAACATTAGCAGGTTAAGAAGATCCATGAAAGAAAATTTGAAACGAATTTTGCTAACACAACAAATGAGAGTTCAATTACCTCAACTTCTAATCGAGATTGGTCGGAGGGAGATGTGCCGAAAGTGATCTCCAAGAAAAGGTCATACATTGGCATGGAAGAAAAGGGAAGTGTGGTTTTCCCGAAAGTGTCACCAATGGCTTCACCATTGCTATGTAATGAAGAAAATAATGACAAACGTGACAGTCAATATTGGAGAAGTAAAGGCCGAAATAAATTATCGAATGTTTTGAAGGCGATTTTGTTCGATACATCCTTGGTGAGTTTATATTCATTTTAGTCTATCTTTTTCTTCTAAATTTGTAGTATTATTGTTTTGGTTTCTTCTTTAATTCCTAGTTTTTTTGTCATTTCTTTTCAATTTTCTGGTTTTGGTTTCTTTCCAACTTTTTAACTTTATTCTTTTCAAAACTTCGTGGTTTTGAGTGCATCACTCTTTTCCTGGACTTTTATTACGTATCTCACATTGCCCTAGTTCGTCATCTTTGTGCATTGATTGTTAACTGCTTTGTGATATTATTATGATATCAATAATATAGATAACATAATGGCGACATGCTGAATATCTCATAATCAAAAGTGAAAGTCTATGAGGTAAGAAAGTGATTCAATCGCAAAAGTTTAAGTGATACTTAGAATCATTTAGGACACTTTAAGTAATAAGCCTTTCAAATCTATAATCTTAATTTGTTCTAAGATATTGTTAATTCTTACGAACAATTTATTAATATTGACAGGCCAAGAAGATTCAAAAAAGAAAGAAGGGAAAGAAACTTGGAAGAAATGAGAGTTCAAAGTACAATTCCAAGGAAGATGACCCAAAAGTGATGTCTGACACTGCTTCTTCTTTAACTAATTGTTCTATCTTCACTTCATCTTCTATAAACTCTTCATCAAGTTCGATATCGCAAACATCCAATTCAAGCATCAGGTATTTGTCCAAGAGGATCAAATCTTTTCGATCAAGCTCGTCTTGTAATTTTAAAGCCAATTTGAGGTACTTGTCCGTCAAATTTCGATCAACTTCAACTAGTACTAGTTCGAAGGCCAATTCAAGGTCTAATTCTGATAAACACAAATTGTTTGAAGCAAATAAAAATGCTTCAAAAGAAGGGCAAGGACAACAAGACCAAGATGTTACCAGGATTGAGAAGAACAAGTACAAAAAAGTTTGTTACAGATCGATTGTGAGTTTGTGTTTCCTGCTCATGGTTTTGTGGGGTTTGATGTTTTATGGTAAGATTTGTGCCATTTTATGTACTTTGGTGTGGCTCTTCAGTGTGCCTCTTTGGTGTACAAGTGTTGGACATCATGGTTTAACAAACAAGATTGACAAGAAGAAATTCATCATTGGAGGGTTGCTACCAAGAGACACTCAAACAATTCACTGACAATGACAAATTAAAGTTGATTCTTTAATTTGATCATCACATTGGGTTCTAATTATATATATATATATATATATATATATATATATATATATTTTTTTTTTTTTTTTTTTTTTTTGTGATGTAATTTTTTTTAAAGTGAAATAGAAAAAAATTAGGCGAGATTAGCTTTGTCGCAATGGTCTTCCTATAGGTGTGTTGGAGCATAAAAACTTGGATCCTCTAATCCTCCAACAAGTAAATATTGTAATCATGTGAGAAGTCCAGAACACCAACTTCGCTTGCCATCAATGAGAGCGGGGGACCTGCAAGAAAACACTCTAACGCTCAAGTCAGTCTTTGTTCAAAATAATTGCAAGACATTGTAAAGCTATTAGATACTTCCCTTTTTCCCCTAGGCTGGTGGGATTCTTGGCCTTTTATAGGCATTAAAGTCTTGGGCTTCAAGTCCCACTTTCCTTCTATTTCTCCATGTTCCATGGAGTGGGTATTACGTTACTTGATTGTAGCTCCACTCCTCATGTTTGGTGTGCTAGTGGCTTATTTAGTGGAGGAGTCATTTTTGGCTCCCACATTGCCCCCTTTTTTCTTTGCAAACACATATCGTTTAGAGTTTGTAGAGGAAAAATGTTTCTTTGCAAAAATTCATTCAACTTGAGATTTCATCATTAGTTTAGCCTTTGGCTATGATCATATGGTCTTCGACCATGAGTTTGGCCTTCGGCCACGGTCATATTGGTCTTCGACCTTCGGTCTTGAGCCTTCGGCTCTTATTCGGTCTAGGTCTTCAACCTACGGTCTCATGATCTTCGATCACCAATTTATATAGTAATAACATGCCCCCAGAGTAATTGAAATTTGAACAACATTAATATTACTAATGAGCATGTGTAAGATAGAAACTCTTATCTGTTGGGCAACTTTGTTGTTGTTGAATTAAATGGATTTCCTTTGCTAACAACCCTTAGGTGCTTGCTGAATAATTGTTAGGCAATTTCATTACATTTGTTGCAGCCAGAGTGAACTTTGATTGTTTTCCTTGCTTTGAAACCTTGAACACATGTTATATTTGATGACTTGGTAAGAACTTATTGTCTCTTTGTGCAATTGTTTTCCCAAGCTAGAATTGAATGCTTTAGGTCTCGTCCTTCTCATCTTTTGAGTACTTGTTGCCCCAATAGAATGGTTTCTTCATGCAATTCCTCAAATGGTTTCTTCGTGCAATTCCTCAAGGACAAGTTGCTTATCAAGCATCATCCTTGACTGTCTGATCTTTTGGGCTTCTCTTTTCTCTTCAGGCGTGTTTTCCACAGATGCATTGACCGCAATCCTCATGCTTACGTTCGCCAAATCCCTCGCCAGAGGCGTCCCCAAACAATCTTCCTCCATAGCTTGTGAGAGCGAGGGGACATGTGCTCAACTAGCTTTCTTCGCCCTGTCATATCTTCATATAATTTACGAGTAAGGGCTGACATCTTATGATTTACCGACACATGATTTACGAACGAGGACTGAGTATGATTTACGAACGAGGATTGACATATGATTTACGAACAAGGATTTACATATGATTTACGAACAAAGATTTACGAATAAGGACTGACATATGATTTACGAACGAGGATTTACATGTGATTTACGAACAAGGACTGACATATGATTTACGAACCCGTGATTTACGAACGCGAATTTATGAACGAGGATTTGCAAACAAGGACTGACATATGATTTACGAACCCATGATTTACGAACGAGGATTGACATATGATTTACGAACGAGGACTGACGAAACTTGACTAAGGAGGTTGGCTGACAGGCTATACATATATGTATATATTATATAAACTTCTATCCCATCTTGTCGAACTGACGAAAGCAGCAGCTGCAGCACAGAAGTCTAAAAGTGCGTCTCCCTTGCCGATCATGCCTAGTCTGCACACCCATTATTTAGGGTTTTGGCCCGTGCCCCCATTATGGCTTAGGTGGAGACCATGACTTCTTGATACGACTTTTGTACGAATTCCCACAGACGGCGCCAACTGTTGGAGCAGAAAAACTCGGATCCTCTAATCCTCCAACAAGTAATATTGTAATCAAGTCCAGAACACCAACTTCGTTTGCCATCAATAAGAGCGGGGGTCCTGCAAGAAAACACTCCGACGCCCAAGTCAATCTTTGTTCAAAATAATTGCAAGACATTGTAAAGCTATCAGATACTTCCCTTTTTCCCCTAGGCTGGTGGGATTCTTGGCCTTTTATAGGCATTCAAGTCTTGGGCTCCAAGTCCCACTTTCCTTCTATTTCTCCATGTTCCATGGAGTGCGTATTACGTTACTTGATTTGTAGCTCTACTCCTCATGTTTGGTGTGCTAGTGGCTTATTTAGTGGAGGAGTCATTTTTGGGTCCCACAAGGTGTGAGGACCATTTCACCCAAAAACCCTAGTATCATATCATTTCATCACTAATATGTAATGAAATTGTGACATTAAATTTTATTTTTAATCCAACATAAATTTTCAAGGTATATTTTGGCATCCAAAAATACAAAATTATGCGAAATCAAACTTAATTGAGGAAATTGTTGCGTCGGAGTTTAGTTATTGGATTTTTATTAAAAAGAAAGTATGATAGGTTTTAATTAAAGAAAATTAAAGTTCAAAAAGTAAAGTGATATTTTCGGAAATTTTTTTAATCACTTTCAATTCCAGCAACAACCACTATCATTGCAATACCTTTCTAATTATTTAGAATTCATCAAGGTATAAATAATTAAATATATAGGGCAGAGGGTATTGGATGGAGTAAAGAATTCAATGCTAAATAGCTTAATTTTTTTATCTATTTTTTAATTTTTAAAACCAACATGATATACCATCTTAACCTTTGCAAGTGAAACGAGATCTTTCATAACAACCAAACAAAGACATAATGCCAATAATAATTAGGAAAGTGTTTAAGAGATTGATTTGTAGAAGAAGTTCAATTCAACAATCCTGCGAAAAATTCATGAGAAAAGTAACATCAAGGAGCAGCATGATTGAGAACAAAACACAAAAGATTCCCAAAAGGGCAGTTATATGGTTCTGAAGGTAGTAATGTGAGTTTAAACAAAAGGCCAGGTTGAACCCATTCAATCCCTGACACTAGAGAAGGTTTTGTTCCTTAGTAAAAGAGAGATTTTGGGTTGTTTACTTTCATGTGGTTATATTTCTTTGCTGTTGACTGGTGATGTTTTCATTGGGGTTGGTCCAAAAGCAATGTCAGGAGCAAGGATTGTAAAACAAGTATACGCCAATGATTTGAATCCCATCTGGAAAGAAATGGTGTCATTAACAAACTTGAAAGGAAGATTAAGGTATGAAAGATGAAATTGCAGTAGGATGATAGTATCTAAAAACAGTTGCTTTTTTTTCGTACTTCAATTGAAAGGATTCATGAGAAATACAATGCAAACTTTTTTCTGCAAAAAAGATAAAGTGAATAATAAGTAGTAGCACAGCATGAAGATTCTAACAAAACACTGTCAGATCAAAGGTTGATGAGTTTAATTTGGTTAATGATCAATACTTGTGAGCTTTTTAGCCTTATTTGGTGCAGATCTTAGTAAACACACTACAGGAAAATGAATTATTAGGGGCAGATTTAAAGAATCGCATCTATTAATGAGTTTTTAGAGGCAAAAATATTAATTGCCCCTATTAGTAGTATTAGGTGCATTTAAAATAGCATCCAATATTAAAAAGGGATTGGGTGGGAAGATTGCTGCCAAAAAAATTCATCAAAAATTTCCAGCCGTCATTTTAGAAAAATAGGTGGGATATTATCCTCCCTTGATGTTTTTATTATAATTACACAAAACTACCTCTACTATGGGTCGAATGACACTATCATATATCATTTTTTAAAAGTGACAATGTCATACCTCATCTTATGAATTTATTCAAATGTCAGACCTCTATCAATTTTTCTATTAAGTGCTGACGTGGCTAGAGACAAGGCCCACTCACTAATCCAACTGGATTAAAAAATAATTAAATATATTTTTAATAATAAAATATTCAAAAATTAAAAAACTAAAAAGTGGCCTAAGGGATCCGGCCTTCCCCTTCCTTCACCCGCACCAACCCTTTTTCTTCTTCTCTTCGACAACCACCAAACCTTTCCCCGTCCCTCCAACCTTCCTCCACCACCCTCTCTCTATTCTCTTTCTCCTCTCTCTAGGATGCGGTCTCCCTCATCCATCCCTCTCCCCACTCGCACTCGTCTTTCCTTCACCACCACCTCCCAACCCGACCTATCCTTCCCCTAGTCCCTCCATACCCAACCTTCATTCACCACCCCACCGCCGCCTCTCTTCTTCCATCTTCACCACCCCCCTGAAGAAACCAAAAAACCAAGCCCATACCCAGATCCCACACCAAAAAATAAAAAATAAAAAAATACCAAACCCACACCCAGATCCCCTTCCCCTCCTACACACCCATCAGCCTCCTACCTTCTATCCACCCAGTTTCTCCTCCTACCTCTCTCCTCCGTTTGATTCGCCGTCGACCCCACACCTATCCCCATTCACAGCATATTTGACCATCGTTAGTCCGTCGTAATCATCCCCATTGATTTGGCTTTGCTCTCGACCTCTCGATTTCCTCCTCCTTTCGGACGTCAAAACCCTCATCTCCTTCCCACCTTTCTTATCCACTATCTTCGCCTTCAGACCCTTCTTCTCCTCCCTCTCTCCGCTGCTCTCCTCCTCCAAAATCCCCACTTCCCTCTCCCTTTCTTTCCACCTCCCAAGCCTATCTTTCAACTCCCTATCCCAAACCCTTATTTCCTTCCTTGCATTTCGCCGCGACCCATTGTCTCCACCCCAAGCTTCTAACCTCGCCGCCTCCTTGCGCCAACTCGTGCACGATTACACCTGGGACCCCGTGGGAAGGAGAAAGATGGCGAGTTGGTGGACGCTGACCTCGACGCCTGTGGTTGCAGAGAGAAGAGGAAGTTAGAGTGTGAGAGAGATGCATGATAAGATAAAGAGAAGAGAGAGAGAGAGAAAAGGGTTGATGCAGGTGGAAGAAAGGAAGGTCCGCATCCCTAGGCATTTTTTATTTGTTTAGTTTTTTTATTTTTGAATATTTAATCATTAAAAATATATTTTATTATTTTTTAATCCAATTGGATTAGTGGGTGGGTCCCGTCTTTAGCCACGTCAACATTTAACAGAGAAATTAATAGAAAAACTGACAGAGGTCTGTCATTGGCACAAATTCGTAAGATGAGGTATGACATTGTCATTTTTAAAAGATGAGGTATGATAGTGTCGTTCGACCCATAGTTGAGGTAGTTTTGTGTAATTTTCCCTAATTTTTAAGTATTTTGCGCCTAATATTATTTGTTTGAATTAAATTTTTTTTGTGCCAAAATTATTTAGCTGGATGGGGAGCTTAATTTTGGATTTTTTTTTAAGAATTGCCGGCTGTGGAATTACAAAGGGAGGGAGAGTTTTGTTAAAACTTCAATTCCCAGTCTTAAGTTTTCAATGAATTAATCCTAAACTAATTGACATTTATCCCTTTAATTTTTTTTTTTCCAGTTTCTTCTCTTTCCCTATTCATGCCATCTCTATTTCTCTCGTTTTCTCCCAGCCTCGTTTTCTCCCAGTCGTCCTTATTTTCTACTTCATCCAACTATGAACGTTCCATGGTAAGCAAAATTCATTTTTTTTTTCTTTTTAATCTACTCTTATCGTTTCTCCTTTTGTATGATTCATATTTTTCTATTGATGAATTGATTTAACTGACTTAGGGTTTGGTTTTCAATTCAAAGGCTGTAGAATTACTGGTGTGATTTTAAATGTGTAGTTGGCTCACAATTTTCAAAGGTATGTTCTTGAGTTGTTAATTTAGGGTTTTTTTTTTTCCAGAAAATTCATTGATAGTTTTAGATTAACTTTTGTTTTGTTTTGTTCTATTTTGTAATTGTGTGCACTGTTTTAGTTTAGTGTTTTTTAATCAGTCTATTTTTGCCAATTAAGGTTTTGAGGAGTTGGTAACGGTTATTATTTTCTCTAACAGATTTACCAACGATGTATATTGTGGCGGAATAAACCCTTAACCATGTGATGTAAAAGTAGACAAATGTAAATTAAAAATAGAATTGAATCATAATTACTTTTTGTATTTTAAAATGGAATTGAATCATAATGAAACTTTTTGGTACTTTATGATTGGGTATTTAACTATTTAGATGAGGCCCGATGAGGAGCATTCTAATTTGAATGAGGATTATAGCTCAAACGACAATATAGAAGCATATGATGAAATCGATGTGTTTCCATAGAGTTTGTGAACTTATTTATGTTAAGTTCCTTATTGTTCTTATTCTGTGTACTTTTTTGGACAAATTATTATGTGTACTTTATATGCACTAATTCTGCAGGTCAAGTTAAAGAGAAAAAGGGTCGTGGTTACGATAAGCCTACTTGGGGCAAATTAGGTAAGGAGTACATTGAGTTCACAAAAAATGGATTATGCCTCATGCCCAAGGATGCCAAGTTATCCAGATTCTTAGGTAGCTTGGCAAAAACTTCACACTTGCTTCCACTCAAGCCTCAGGATTGGCACGTGCTTACAATAAAGATAATACCATCGAGGAAGTGTGGAGGATCATACAATGCAAGTAACACTACTTTAATTAGTGCAAAAACCTATTATAACACTACTTTTTGTTGCAGAATACTTCTGATTGGTGACCGGAAGATATTCTTAGTATTCCTATTATTCGCCTTAAAGTGTTGAATAAAGTGGCCCCAAGGTGGAGAAATTACAAGGGCACATTAAAAGAAAAGTACTACACTCCATTGGCATGCCAGAACATTTCATGTGTGGAGATAACCGTGTAGACCCGGTCTAATGAAAGGCTTTGGTTGATTACTAGGATAACAATGCAAAAAAAAAAAAAAAAAAAGTAAGTACTATTTCTCTAAAAAAAACAATAATGGGTTACGGAAATCAGAAAGGGCGGTGACCCTTATATCCATGGATAAAAAGAACTTTACATATAGAGTTGTAGAAATTAGAGAGGGCGGTGACCCTTTTATCCATGGATCAGAGGTGTAGTTTCCAAATCAAAGGTTCAGTTTGTTCGACAATCATTTAAGGCCATTAGATGTGAATTGATCTAAAGGCTTAGAATAAGTGTAAGAATATTTGTCGTTTAATCCTAACTCCATATTAATCATATGATATATAAACATGTGTTACTTTGTTAATAACAAATTAGGGTTAAACTGAATGTTATAAATCGCAAGAAGCAAAAGATTAATCACACTAGTGGCACAAAGAGCTTCGCACGACACATAGCTGATTTTGTAAGTAAATTGCTTAATCTTATTTAGTTTGTTGAAATATAAACTGTTTGTACTATATTTAGAGTCTCCGTATTTAGACCTCGTATAAATACTCTAGAAACTCAAATGTAATTATGTAATAAATGAAGGGGCAAATATGTAATAAGTGAGGAGCCCTTATTCTATAAAAGGACTCCTCACTCTCCTCATTAAGAGAGGTCAAAGTTTAGGCCATGGGAAGATAGAAAACAACTCAGAGAGGGCAAACACAGAAAATAGGCTAGAGAGCACACTGCCTCTAGCCTTCTTGTATATTCATCATTCAGAGTGAAACAATATCAACATCAGTCTGGACGTAGCCCAAACATTGGGGTGAATCACGATACATCTTGTGTTCTTTACTTTTTTGCAGATTCACGGTCGGATTTACGTTGTTCCAAGACCTTCTGGTTAGACCTTCCGGTTTTATGCATCAACATAAACAAGAAGTGATTGTATGTTGTACTTTACTTTTGTACATGTATTAGGCTGTAGTTCACAGATAAGCAGAATACCCACTTCACTTAGTTTGTTTTGAGTAAAATGCTAAGTCATAGGTGGGTTTGGGCAAATTAAGTTTTGAGTAAAATGTTAAGTCATAAGTGGGTTTGGGTACTTTAATTTGAAACAAAAAATACACACTTCATAGTACCACTTCAGATTGGAATCGACCAATCCAGTGTTTAATAATTGAATCTATAGATTAGTGCCTTAGCCCTTAAGCTATTTCTGCATTTTGGCCCCAGGGGAAGGGGGGACGGTCACCGGCCACATGTGACTCACACCGCCAACCAAACATCCTCAGATAATTCCTCTGCATCTCCTCTTTGTCTTTTTTGTAGTTTGTATTGTGGTTTTATTGTTGGTGTAATTGTGTTCATTACTTATTTGATGCATTATAATGTTAGGAGAAAAAATATGTTCGAAAGCATGATCTTATTCAGATTTTTTATATGGTGCACCGTCGACGTGATAAGAAAAAGAGTTGGGTTGATAATGCATCGGAGCAAATGGTGGTAAGTTTTAAATTCAATTTCTTTAGTAGGAATGATGTATATAATTTTTTTGTTTTTTCTTAATTCTACTCGAGTTGCTGCATGCGCCTATATGTTGCATGTTTTATGTTTGTTGCATGTGGCTGAAAAAAATGAAAAAATGAACATGCTTACTGCAAAAAAACTGCAGTATATGCCCTTGTTGATTTAACAAAGTATTCCATATTTTTTTTTTTTTGGAAAAATTAGTATCCGGTCGTTAGTTCTTACTGTTCATTGACTAAGACCTTATTAGTTCTCAAATTTTGATTCAAGTCCCTAGCATTAATGTGATAATGAATTTACATGTTTATATTATAATTTTTTAATATAAAAATTAGTAATTAATTTAGGGTTTAATACTCACACCTCTATTAAACTTCTAATTAATTTTCAATTCAAACATTTTCAAAATAATAAAAAATTAAATTAAATTAAGTTTGTACCTATTAGTTATATATATATATAAAGATTCTCAATTTTTTAATCTTAAATGTACCCATTCATATAATTTTTCAATTTTTTTAATCATCAATGTACCCATTCTCATATATATCAATTTGTTATATGTAAAATGTACCCTTTTTAATATAAAATCCATTCAAATTTTTTAACCCATGTTTAAACTTATATGGGTACATTCTTTTTCATTGATTTGAGAATGTATCCATGTTTTGGTACAATAACTTTTTTTGTTAATTTTGGTTAATGTACCCATACATATATGTACACACACACACACACAATATAATAGAGAGTATAATTTATATTTTATTATTTTTAATCCCATAAATTATGGGTTTTATTTAAAATCTCATTAATATAAACAATTATAAATTTCAATTTTTAATTTTTAATTTAAAAAATATAGTAACTTACATTATTACATTAATGTCAGGGACCTCAATCAAAAACTAAAAACTAACAAGGTTTCAATCAAAGAATATTGATAGTTAGGGACCGCATCCAAAGTATTCCTTTTTTTTTTTTTACAGAATATAAGGATGGTAGCTAGCTACCAGTAGATTTTTTAATGATTAGTTGTTGTTAGATTGGGAGGTTTTTATTTTTTTTCACCAAAAAAAAAAAAAACCCAAACATACCACATAAATCCATTCTATCCATTCTTTTATTATTTTTCTTAAACATTACTTGTTGTTAGATTGATAGGTTGTTATTATGTGTAATTATAACTTCAGATTTTTTCAGGGTAAGAGTCTGAGCAAGATTGAAATGAGGTTCAAAATTTGTTACGCCCCGACCTGCGAATAAAGACTATCCATGAGTTAGGGTGTGAGCATATCTTAGCTATAGAAATAAATTCTGCAACCAAGATTTGGTGGAAAATAAAATAAAATAATAACAATTACACCATTCATCAACAAAATCTTACATAAATTTTTTTATAATACGCATCGGAATAACTATAGTGCACAAATTAATTCACAACAAAAACTACTAACAAAATAATAATTAAATTGTAACAAATATTAGTAAACAAAATTAATTCATAACAAAAGTACCAACTAAAATAATAATTGAAATGAGTAGCTCTTGAAAATACATAAAATGTATGTAATGTGATGCATGAATGTACTCACCCTCTTCTAATCCTGTCAACACATACCTAAGGCACCCAAGCCTATATGTCCCATACCATGCTTATATCACTTGGCTCTGAGTACGTTAGATTATGAGTCAACTCCCGTTCATCCCTTAACCCAATTTTTGTAATTAAACTCTCAATTTCCACTCTATTAAATAGGCAATTCCCCTGACGTCCAAATGTATATTCAAGCCATGCACCCTAAGCCTGACATATACAAGATTTCATTTTTTTTTTATAATCAACCAATTTGTATACTCAAGCCCTGCATCCTAGGCTTGACATATACACGGTTCATTATTATTCAAGGCAAATTTCAGCCCTTGAATATCCTCACAACTTAAACACTTTACACAAGTGAGCACCTAACACAACACAACTCTTTTTCTAACTTTGCAATGCATATGTATATGTCATGTTCACATAGATATCAATACTCACACTATATCTAACAAGCTTGCAAACTTCAACATAAATCAAATTGATTAATGACAAGAGTAGTATAATCATAATATTAACAACATAATATTTTAATGTAAATGATAAGCAATATGTTACCATTTCCTCATTTTTTTATTGTTTCAATTTCATTTCCTCCCTCTTGTTCTCTTCATTCCTTCACCACTTCCCCTTCCTCTTCAAATCAGCAGATAGATTAGATTCTCGTGGTTTTTGGATATGTTATAGAAGAGACGATAAGGAACAACTTTTGTGAAGGAAGTGTTTCGATTGGAGCTACGAAAAATGGGGTTTTGGTACTCATAACATGGCTGTCCAGTTTTCAGCGGAATTAGAGACATGAGTTGGTATTTCAAATATATTGAACGATCACACTATTGGATATTTCTGAACTTTTGATATATCATGGTAGAGAGACAGACAAACAACTCTCATGAAGAAAGTATTATGATATAATCTATGGATGATGGTGTTTTAATCTGTTAAATAGGCTAGACGAATTTCTAGTTTTGGATATCCTTCTTTTGATAGATGAAAATGATAGTAGTTTGATGGAGAGATTTGTTGGATAAGGTCTCATGTATTTTCTGGGATTTGTCTCACACTTTTGGACATCATTCTCAAGGGAAAATAAATGGAGATTTTTGATGGTTTGGTGGAAGTGCTTCTCATGTCAATGATCTCAAAATGTAAACGCATAAACACACAAGATTTAAGTGGTTTGCTAAATCGACTACATCTATTGGGGTTTGCTTTCATTGTATTTCACTATATATGAGGGACTTACAAATACAATGAAAGATGGCTTAAAGCCTTAACAATATGTAAAAGAAAGTTAATTGGGTAATATGAAGGGGAGGATGGCTTTTTATTGGAGTTGTTCTTTTTCTTTCTTTTTTTCTTCTTCTTCCTCTCTCTTTTCTCCTTCTCTCTTCTCCATGTCCTCCCTTGGTTCTTTGCTCCTTTCTTTATAGAGATTGCAATACATCTTCCTCTCCAAAGAATCTCCACAAGTGTGCCAATAGAAAGAAAGCAAGTGTAGTGCCAATCATTAGACATAAAATGTGTTTCAATAGAAATACACCAATTGTTAACCTAATCATCACCATGAAATGTGTTCAAATCACAAGGCAACAAATGTTATCCTAATCTTTAGCAATGAAATGTGGTCCAATAGAAAAACCACAAGTGTGAAGCTAATTATGAACTAATGAATAATATGCAAGATGTTCCTTTCACCCAAAGGTCACGTCCAAACAATTTGGGGAATGAATCCTCACCAATTATCAACCATGATATGTGGTTCAATGGCAAAACAACAAATGTGAAGTTAATCAATATCATGCAAGGTGAATAAACACTCAAAAGCCACGTTCAAAGTCTAAGGGATATGCATCCCACCGGTTCTCACCTCATTGGAAAATTTGGAATGATAGATTGAAGCATTGAAGAGAGAATATAGACAATTAATTGAAATTCCCCTAGGCTAGTGAGTAAGTACTCTAAAACAACAACAACATATTGCCACATGCATGCCAATACATACACATACCTAGTTTATGGCTCTATATAGACTCACACCTCTCCAAACTTGGGCAATGAATCATCACACTACATTAACTCAACTTGCCAACTCACTCTTAATTGGTAAAAATATCAAACCAAACTCAACACTTAGCCACACGTATAAGCTATAGACTTCCCATCTCCACACCCTAATTATTATCTTCTATTAATTACCAACTTCCACCTCACCCTTTGGAGAAAAATCAAGCCAAACTCATAAAATCTCATCTTAATCTTAGCTCTCCAATTCAAGCTAAAGACCTCTCTAATTAAATATGAAATAATATATACTAGCCAATGTTGAAATAATTTTGTTGCAAAATAGTCTTACATTGAGATTAGTTTATATACCAAAAATACGAGTACTTGTACAAAAATACAAGTCCTTGTATAAACATAGTGTAATAAAGGATTCAAAAAATATTACAATTTGAGGTAGAAAGAGTTACACACACACACACACACACGCACACACACACATATATATATATATATATATATATATATATATATATATAACCATTTTTTTTCATACGGGGTATTACAGAATTTGAAGCAAGTTATATCTTTATTAGAGCAACGTCTTCATCCACACTCACAACATGAGTCTTCTTCACAACAACAATCTCCCTCTGAGCGTCAATCTCCTTCTTCGCAACAGTCATTCTCCCAGCGCCAATCACCTTCCCAACATACTTCGTCATCTCTTATGAATATACTTTATCAACACTTTCCTTTGTATCCATATCCACCATCAACACAATTTTATCGTCCCCAGCCGTACCAGCCATTGTTGTTCCATCATGGGCCTCACCATCCTGGAGAGTTTACAAGAAATGTTTAATGATACAGACTTTTTGCAGCTGGTCATGTCTCCACATGAGAGGGTTCCTACAAATCACTGTTGATACCTTTGGTTTCGTACTATTTTGTGGTACTTGAATATGTTTTTATCAACTTGTTGGGACAAATTTGATACTTTTATATTGTATTATGTACACTTTATTAAAACATTTGCGTTATGTATTCTGAGACAAGTTTAATACCTTTGTTTTATGTATAATATTCAATGTTAAAAATTCAATAATAATGCATTTGGCTTTAATATTATGATTTTAAATTTGGTTATTAAAATTATGAATGTAAATTTGGTAATTAAATTCAATCATAAACAATATTGACGTTTTATTAATATAAATTTTATTTGGAGCGAATAAATCTACACCAAATTGTAAAAAATCAAATATAATTGAATGATATATTTAAATGTAAATAATAAAGGAGGGGCATTATTAATCGTCCCTAATTCTATAAACATTCACACCTAATATGTTTTCCACGCCAGATTAGCTTCCGTGGCAAAAAATGTATTAAGGGCGGAAATAAGTACATAGCAACGCCACTTTTAGGTGCAAATCTAGTATCCGCCACTCCTAACTATTAGGTGTGGAAAACCTCATTATTTGCCCTATTTTAAACTAATAGGTGCAAATGTTTTGGCTTCTACATGTTCTTAGTTTTGTAGTGACAATCTATTTTGGTTATTTATTAAAATTCTCTAGAGTTTGGACTTTGAATTACGAATAGTTCTGGTTGATAAAAGGAAAAAAAAGGACAAACCTAAAGTTATTTGTATTGTACATTCACTAGCTTAAGAATTTAGCAGATTTTGTGAGTTATCAACCGCACCCACTCACCAAATTGTTTCAAGCTCTATTGTTTGATTGCTTTTTGTAGACTCTCCATGAATAGAACCATAAGTTTTTATTTTATATATATCTTAATATCTGTTTCATTTGAGAAACTGGTGTAAGCTACACAGAAGGTAGTAGTCTTTCACTTCCTATGCCTAATTACCTAGCATGGTTGATCACATTAGCAACAATCTTTCCCTTAGAAGGATGCTTGATTTGAAGAGTAAAATGGTGTACTTCATTAAGGATCTGTTAACTGTTTATCATGTACTAGGTCTTCAACGTAGATGGAAGAAGGTTCATTGGTGCTATGTTTGCAAGTGATAAGGCTAAGTCCATAACTTAAGTGGTAATGAATTTGCCAAATGATGCTGCGGAGTATCTAGGTGTGTTGGACTTATTCCCTTTTAACTTATGGGTTGCAAGTAAATTTCATCCTTTTAACTATTTGTTTGTGTAGTTCTTCGTTTATACTTTGTCATAGTTCATTTTTTCGCGTATCAACTTTCAATAAGTGATACATGAAGGATGGGAAGGCAAAATTAACTTATTGGAAATGAAACGTCTTTATCATTAACTCAGAGAATAATTTTACAGAGTATATATATACAAACAAATAGAGTAAAACCTAAAGTTACCAAGAGGAAAAGTAAAAGAATTATTACAACCGTAACTTTAACTAACTCTAACTAACTTTTGACTCTTTTACATTTTTATATACTCTATTATTCTCTTCACACCTCCTCAAGCTGAATGGAGAAGGTTGGAGTGAAAGCTTGGATCGTAGATCAAGGAACCGTTGTCGAGGAAGTGATTTGGGGTGAATATCAGCGATCTGATCTTGACTACATACAAATTGAACTGTGAGAAGCTTAGCAAGAACAAGCTCCCTAATATAATGGTAGTCAGTTTCGACATGTTTAGTCCGAGCATGGAAGACAGGATTTGAGGCCAAACCAATCACAGAGATGTTATCACACCAAATCTGGGGTAAAACAGGTAACTGGAATCCAATATCAGTAAACAATTGGCATATCCAAGTAATTTCAGCTACTGTATGGGCTAAAGATATGTATTCAGCCTCTGTGGATGAACGAGCAATAGTGTTTTGCTTCTTTGCACTCCAGTTAATGAGTTAAAGATCGAGAAAAATACAAAAACCTCCAATGCATCTTCTGTCCCTAGAACAACTTGCCCAGTCAGCATCAGAATAAACTTTAAGTGTGAGAGAGGATGAGATTTTTGGAAACCATAAACCATGACCAAAAGAACCTTTGAGATATCTCAATATACCTTTGACAACTTGAAGATGTGGAACCCTTGGAGAATGCATGAACTGACAGACAAGGTTCACAACAAATGAGAGATCATGCCTGGTCAAAGTAAGATATTGAAGAGCCCTTACAATGGTTATATATTTTGTAGGATCTTCAAGCAATGGACCAGTACGGTCAAGTTTTGCAGAGCCTAGATGAGTAACACAAGGCTTTGCTCTATCCATTTTGGTTTTTTTGATCTAGTCTAAAACATATTTAGACTGATGAATAAACACACCTGCAGAAGACCTTTTGTACTTTTAACCCAAGAAAGTAATGAAGATCACCTAGGTCTTTGACAGGAAATTGAGCAGTTAACTGAGATATCACATTGTTGCAAGCAATGGAAGAAGGTCCAGTCACAATTATATCATCCACGTAAACAAGAACAGGAACTAGAATTGGTTGATGAAGTACAAATAAACTGTGATCGGATTGAAAAGCTTAAAATCCAATGGAAATTAAAGCAGACTGTAGCTTTTCAAACCAAGCTCATGGAGCTTGTCTCAATCCATAGAGAGACTTCTTTAAATGAAAACATGATAAGGGTGATCTTGGTCAATGAAACCAAATGGTTGAGTCATGAACATATTTTCTTTTAGATTTCCATGTAAGAAAGCATTACTAACATCCAATTGATGCAAAAACCAATGACATTTTAGCCAAACGTAAGTAATAATCTGATAGTAACTGACTTTGCCACTGGACAAAAAGTGTCACTAAAACCTATTCCTTCTTGCTAATTATACCCTTTGGCCACTAATCTGTCCACAGATCCATCTTGCTTTCTTTTAATTTGAAAGACCCATTTGCATCCAACCAAATTTTGAGAAGAGTGAGATGGAACTAGTGTCCAAGTCCTAGCACTATGCAAGGCATTAAACTCATCTTGCATAGCTGTTCTCTATTGGGGAAATTTTGAGGCTTGCAAGCAAGTAGAAGGGACATACTCAAGATCCATAGTAGATGGTAATGGTTGTTTTGTGGCAGTAAAGGCTTTAGGTTTATAAATCCCAGATTTCGATCGAGTTTGCATAGGATGAGTAGAAATAAGGGGAAGTGGGGGAGGTGGTGGTGAGGGTACTATAGAATGAGTGACATTTGTGGGTAATATAGGTGAGGGGACAAATGGTGATTCTTGAGGAGAAGAGGAAGAAAACTTGTAGTTTGATGAGGGATATAAGTTTGGAAAGGTAAGAGAGAAAGAAGAGGGTGGAGTGGTGGTTAGGGAAGGGGATGTAGGCAGTGACACAAACTTAGATTGGTGAAAAGGGAATGAGGTTTCATTGAAATAGACATGCCTAGAAATGTAGACTATATTGGTGATATATAGGATTGAGACATCTATAGCCTTTATGAAGAAGACTACAACCAATGAAAACACACAACTTACTTTTAGCTTCAAATTTGGAGGTGGTAGAAGATTTTAACCAAGGATAACATGTGCACCCAAAAACTTTAAGGTTAGTGTAATATGGGGACTTGTGAAAGAGATGTTCCCATGGTGAAGGCTTATAAACAGGGGGTAGTCTATTGATGAGATAAACTGCAAAGAGGAAGGCTTCCACCCAAAAGTGATGAGGAACTTTTGATGCAAGCAATAGGGTTCTGGCAATCTCTATAACATGTATGTGCTTCCTTTCAGCATAGCCATTTTGCTAAGGAGTATAGAGACAATTAAGGTGTTGCTGAATACCATGTTGAGCAAGATGTTTCTTAAACTCAGAACTGAGGAATTCACCCCCTGAATCAGATTTTACAGTGCTAATTTTGGTGCCACATAAGTTTTCAACAAGAGCTTGAAACTGAACAAATGTATGAAACACATCGGATTTATTCTTTAGAGGATACAACCAAGTATATTTCATGAAATCATCAACGAAAATTACATAGAACCTGTAACCACTCACATAGTAATGGTGCTAGTCCCCAAACATCAACATGTACCAGTACTAATGCTCGAGAAGTAGTACAGAGAGAATCATGAAAAAATAATCTAGCACATTTACCCAATATGCAATCTGAACAGTGAAACTGACTAATAGTACTAGTAGTAGGCAAGATAGACTTTGAGATAACATTTCGAAAAGTCTTGAGGGTTGGATGCCCCAAACGCTAAACATTTAAGGATTCATTTTTCTAGAACCTATTGAAGGAAAAATGCCTTAGTTGATGGCCACTATTGTTCTGCTATCTTGAAAGAGTAGTTAACTATAATATCAGTTGGTTTCTGAAGTTGTTTAAGTTGGATTGTTGTAGATGATAACTGATGCAAACCAGCAATCCATAGCTATGAGATAAGAGTATGCGAAGAAGAAGAAGAAGAGGAACCGAAAGAAATGAATCAGAAAAGTATAGAGAGATCATTGATTGTATTGAATGAATGATAACCAAGGGTTTACAAGGCTTTATAGACTACACATTTCTTAATGACTAATCTACCTTTCCTTACCCACTAACAGATTTTATCCAACTGATTCAACAGATTCTAACTAACATTTAACCAATTTCAACCATTCCCAACCATATGAGCTGACATGGCAACAACCATTGTAGTATTGCCATGTGTCTTCAGTCATCATCCCCCCTCAATCTTGGCTAGGGAACCAAGTCGAAGATTACAACAATGTTTGAAAAATATTAGACTGTGTAATCATTTGGTTAGAATATCAGTTGTTTGCTCCTCAGTTGGGATATACTGAACCAATAAGTCTTTCTTTTGAACCTTTTCTCGAACAAAATGGAAATCAGTGTCGAGATGTTTAATTCTGGTATGAAACACAAGATTAGAACACAAAGCGAGTGCTCACAAGTTATCACAATGGATAAGAGGAGGTTTAGACATAAACTGATGTAAGTCCCGCAACATATTCCGAATCCAAGTAATATCAGCAACACAATGAGCAAGGGATTTATACTCGGCTTCAGTTAAGCTTCTTGAAACTAAAGATTGTTTCTTAGATTGCCAAGAGATTAGATTATGTCCCAAATAAACAACAAATCCAGTGACTGATCTTCGAGTATTAGGATCAGCTGCCCAATCTGAGTCTGAGAAAGCTACAAGGGAGTTATCTGCTGCAGCTGAATAAGTCAGACCATAGTTAATAGTGCCTTGCACATAGCACAAAATCCTTTTGAGCAAATCATAGTGTACAACAGTGGGATTGTTCATATATTGACAAGCAGCATTGATAACATATGCCAAATCGGGTCTTGTAAATCTAAGATATTGTAGTGCTCCTACCAAACTCTGATATAAAGTAGGATCAGTTATAGGTGTTCCTTCTGAATCAAGAAACTGAGTGTGTGGTCGACAAGGTGTATTCACCGGCTTGCAATTATCCATACTTGCTTTGTGCAACAAGTCTTTAGCATATTTAGATTGGTTGAGGAATATATCCCCATTTTCTTTGTACTTAACTTGCAGTCCCAAGAAATATGACAGTTTGCCCATATCTTTAAGATCAAACACATCCCGTAGATCTGTAATGACTGCTTGCACCTTCTCTGAATTAGAACCAGTTAGGATTATGTAATCCACATAGAGTAGTAATATAACCACATCAACTCCATCATACTTCACAAATAGACTTGTGTCAGATTGAGACATTATAAATCCCATTGCAGGTAAATAGCTAGTGAATTTAGTATTCCAGGCTCGAGGTGCCTGTTTTAAACCATAAAGAGACTTTATCAACTTGTAGATATGATTTGGATGCTGTGAATCAATAAAGCCTTGTGGTTGTTTCATATAAACCTTTTCCTCTAAATCACCATGCAAGAATGCATTTTTAACATCAAGTTGTCTCAATTCCCATTTGTGTTGTGCTGTGAGTGAAATAATGAGTCTTACAGTAGTATGCCTAACAACAGGACTGAAGGTCTCAAAATAATCCAGACCATGTTCTTAAAAGTACCCTTGAGCAACTAGTCGTGCTTTGTACCATGAAATTGATCCATTTGAGTTCTTCTTCAGTTTATAGACCCACTTACTTCCTATAATTGCTCGATGACTAGGTGGAAAAACTAAGATCCAAGTGCCTTGACTTTGAAGGGCATCATATTCATCTTGCATTGCATTCTGCCAGTTTGAATTTGTTGCAGCACTTCGAAATGATGTTGGTTCAGCAATATCATGGATGGAAGCCAGAAAAGAAAAAACCATTTTGACACTTATTCATCTTTGTAACTTGTAAAGTAGATAATTCTGGTATAGATGCAATATAACCAGAATAATCCTTTATAGAAATAGTCCCAATTTGTAACTTGGTTTGTATCCTGTGAGTATGTGTATCACCATATGAAGAATCACTAATATTAGAAGTATGAAGGGGAATAATTACCTCCAATTGTGCAGGAGAAAGGACAGGTAACACAAAGGTTAGATTTGGAGATGATAGGAGAGTTGTTTCATATTGTTGAGATGAAGAAGTACTGTCAATTGCGGACCTTGAGTCTTGATGATGTAACTATAACACTTGAGTTGCAAATTTAGAGTTCAAAACTTGCACTTCATTGCTTGGAGACAAATGCACATTGTTTGGTACTGAGATATCAATTCTAGGATTTACTAGAAGAACAAATGTTGCAGATGAGTGGTTGTTTATGACCTTTGGATGAGTGGTTGTTTATGACCTTTGGACATATTACATCTTGAGATTGAATTTTTGAAACTCCAGAACTTGATTTGCATGGAAATAGATCTTCATTGTGTACAACATGTCTAGAAATAATGAATTTTCGAGTTTGAGGATGAAAACAGATTACACCTTTATATCCAGTTGCATACCCAAGAAAAATACACAACACAGCTCTTGATTGTAGCTTATTATGATTGTATGGTCTGACATATGGATACACTGCACTACCAAACACCTTCAAATCTTGCAGTGAAGGAGAAACACCAAACATCATTTGATAAGGAAACTACCAATTTAGAATCTTACAAGTCATTCTATTAATTAGAAATATAGAATGAGCACATCCATGGAACCACAACACTTAAGATAAACTAGTAGCAGTCATTAGGGTTATAGCAGTCTCTACAATATGCCTATGTTTCCTCTTAGCAATTCCATTTTGTTGAGGGGTATAAGGACATGAAACTTTATGAAGAATCCCTTTGTGTGCTAGAAAATTCTGAAATCTCTTACTCATGTATTCTCCTCCTCTATCTGTTTGAATGCTTTTAATACCAACATTGAATTGAGTATACGCAAAATTGTAGAACTTGCGAAAGACATCAAAAACTTTTGATTTATTAATTAATGGAAATATCCAGACATATCTAAAGAACTCATCCACAAAGCTGATATAAAATCTGAATCATTCAACATACTTAGTGGGTGAAGGTCCCCAAAGATCATAATGAATCTTTTGAAAAGGTAATGTACATTCGTCTTTCTTATCTAGAAAAGGTAATTTACTCATTTTTCCTGAAATACAATGTGAACACATATGCTGTATACTATCATCAGTACTAGTTATCTGTGACACGCCCCGACCCTGATATTCCCCAAATACCAGGATAGACACGTGCTGGCCGACACCCAAGGGTGACGAAAGCCATTAATTGATTACAAGAGTAATGATTAGGAGAAAATATTCATGAATAAACATTAGAATTTAGAAGTAATGAACAAAGTTTAAGGAAGTGTCTAGAGTGCACAGAACATAATCTAATTCAAGATTTACAAAAAGGAAAGATCATTACAAGATATCACACGAGTGGGTGATAGATTGCTACTGGTAGGGGAATATCAGGGTCGGGGTGTCAGATTGGTATCAGAGCCTAACCCTGGCCATGGTGTGCCGACGAGGTCGTCGGGCCCCTTAAGGGGGGGTGGATTGTTACATCACACATCGCTCAGGGGAGTGGATCCTCTAAACCTTATATGTATATACCTATCCCTTCCTAGCACGAGGCCTTTTGGGAGCTCACTAGCTTCAGGTTTCGTAGGAACTCTGAAGTTAAGCGAGAAGGTGGCTAGAGCACTCCTATGATGGGTGACCCACTGGGAAGTTGCTCGTGAGTTCCCAGAAACAAAACCATGAGGGCATGGTCGGGACCCAAAGCGGACAATATCGTGCTACGGTGGTAAAGCGGGCCCAGGAAGTGGTCCGTCCCGGGCCGGGATGTGACAATTTGAGATTGTTTTAACATTGCAGACAAAACTTCATTGCTTGGATGTCCACATCTCTGATGCCAAATCTCATGCTTCACTTTCTAACCAATTAATCCGGTAGGCTTACTCTTAGAGTTCACTGCAACACTTGTAATCAACTTGGTAGGAATCTTAAACAACTCTCCATCAGTGCTACTTCCTTGGTAAATCATAGCCTTGGTTACCTTGTCTTGCACAAAAAAAATTATGTTCATCACATATGAACCAGCAAAAGTTATCTTTACATAATTGTTTAACATATAGCAAGCTAACTGCAATAGTGGGAACATGTAACACATTTCGCAAAATTAAAGAATGAGGTAATGTGTGTAATTTGGTAGATCCAATGTGCTGAATTGGCAAACCTTCCCCATTGCCAATTGTAATTTGATTAGTACCCTCATAAGGAGTAGCTTGTTGAAGAGTATTCACATCTGCAGTCATGTGATGTGATGCACCCGTATCAACAATCTAAAAGTCATTTGGCAAGAAAGTTGGCTGAACTTGAGCTTGCATTGTAGTTAAAGATGCAGATGGTGGATTGCCCTGATATGCAAAATTATTCCTATGATAACAGTCCAATGCACTATGACATTTCTTTCCACAAATCTGGCACTCAACCATTAGACCACTGGAACTTGCATTTGTGGATCTTTTCCAACAATTTGGAGTTGTGTGACCCCTTTTTGAGCAAATTTGGCATTCTGGAACAATGTGTGATTTTGTTTCAGTACTACCAGACCAGGAATTCCAATTACTGGGCATCTGCTTGTTACCAGAAAATTGACCTCTGCCACCTTGTGAAGACCTGAAACCTCCATTTCCATTATTATTGTTGGACCTGAAAGGTCTCGGACCATAATTGTGATTTGAGAACTGCCTTGTAGCACCAGTATTTCCCACTAATCCATATGCACTTGGAAATTCAGAATATCCTGGGAATATAGGTGGTGAAGCAGTAAACAAAGATCCAGGAAACTGAGGATATATCATTGGTATATTAGAAGGAACTGGCATGGAAGAAGACTGAAATGGCAATGAAACATTAGAAACATTATTCTGTGATGAACTAGAAGAGTGCATTCCAAAAGATGAAGCTCCAGGTGGCATTTAAGTTAAAACACCACCAGTTGTGAAGGGAAGTCATCCAGAGTTGCTAGTAGATCCCTGAGATGAACTTTGTGATGATTCTTGCATATATAGGCCCGAGAAGTTGTGAGACATACTATTCATAACAAATTCAGTCTCCCTTTCAGCACACAACAAATGTTCATGAAATTCTCTTAAAGAAAGTGGTGTATCTCTAGTAAGAATCACAGTTCTAATAGTAGAATACTCCCTAGGTAAACTAGATAAGGCAACCAAGATAAAATCATTATCTGAGACAAGTTTACCAGCAGTGAGAAGTTGTTCTTTAATATTCTTGAGTTTTGCCAAGAACTGATCTATTAAATCCCCACCTTTTTGCACCATCTAAAATTCAGTTTTCAGGGTATTGGCTCAAGCTTTGGACATTGAAGCATACCTATCTTGAAGACTGCACCAAGCTTCATGTGCAGTTCCGCACCCAAGAACATGCTCAATTGCTTCATCAGACAAAGTAGCCAGAAGTAAGCTTAACAACGCCATATCAACTGATTCCCATTCTAAGAAAGCTGTTGTGATTTCCGTAGTAACCCCATTATTTGTATGTATGACATACTTTGGAGGACAGACAGCAGATCCATAAAAATGATCAAACAACTTATACCCTTTTAACACTGACTTGAATTGAAATGCCCACTTCGAAAAATTCCTATCATTAAGCTTTATTGTCAACATTCCCAAGACTCCCTCAATTTTCACACCAGGAACAGTCATCTTCACAATCAGAATACTACACAGAAATAGCTATAAACACAAACAATCCAAGAAAAACTTTAAAGAATGGCTTCATGCCTCAACAGATTCTAAAAAATAATGGCTTTGTGCCTCAATCAACTCAACAATAGGCTTCGTGCCTCAACAAATTTAACAAAATAATGGCTTCGTGCCTCAAGAAACATGATAAAAGCAAACCACAACTACAAATCGAAACATATCAACGAAAATCGAACATACTTGTTGATGAAAAACAAATTCTCAGTAATGCCCAAAGGTTGAAACTTGACAGATGAATGCCCAAAAGGTTGAATCTTGACAGATGAAACCACAGCAAAAACACCCAGAAATTCAGATTGCAGAACAAACCCGCGAAGCCCAAGAACCTTCATAGACCCACATTGGACCGACGACTCTGGATACCATGATAACTGATGCAAACCAGCAATGCATAGCTATGAGATAAGAGTATGCGAAGAAGAAGTAGAAGAAGAGGAACTGAAAGAAATGAATCAGAAAAGTATAGAGAAAGCATTGATTGTATTGAATGAATGATAACCAAGGGTTTACAAGGCTTTTATAGACTACACATTTATTAATGACTAATCTACCCTTCCTTATCCACTAACAGATTCTATCCAACTGATTCAACAGATTCTAACTAACTTCTAACCAATTACAACCATTCCCAACCATCGTAGTATTGCCATGTGTCTTCAGTCATCAGTAGACTCTCTCTTTCTCTCTCACCGTGTGATCTACTTCTATGAACAGATGCATTTCGGGGAAGTAGATAGACCAACGGATGAAGAATTTACCCTGCCAATGATCCTTGTTTATGGATTCTCCAAAGCGCAAGATCCAGAGTTTGACTTTCATCAGGTATGGTGCTGAATACTCATGTGTTTGTGTATTTCGGTTTATTTCTTAATGTTTACCTTCATCAAATTTTAACATTTATGTCTTCCTTTCCTTTTCCCCAACTAATGCAGAGAATAAGAATTGCGCTTTCAGAAGCGGCAGTTGATGTAGAAATGCGTAGGGTACGCCTTGTTGCACCAGGAAAATGGATGTTGTGTGCGTCATTTATCCACCCTAAGAGTGTTGCTTGTGCAAAACCAACTTTGGATTTGTAAATATAGGTAAAGTTTATAGCCGTCTGAGCATCATACACCCTCGAGTTTTGCATGTTGTTGTATATCTACGCGTATACACCTTGGTAGGGAACTTAAGGGATGTTGGTTTGTCCCCCACCCCATATCCCACCATTTTGAAATCAAAGTTTATCTTCTTAATTTCCATAAATGGAGTTGTTGAAATTCAATTTTTCCTGGTATTTTGGTCTCGAAAGATAAATCGTTACTCGCATTTGGTAGCTGTGGGAGCAGATAAACATCTCCTACTGTCAGATGATTTATTTCTTGAAGTCTGTATTGGTGCAGAAACCTCCCTTATTTCTGTGGGTGGTATTCCAAATAAGGAGAAGAAAAGAAGATAGGAAGTGAAAGAATCTTGCTGCCCAAATTGCTAGTTTTCCAAATTGGGCGTAAGAAAGGAAAAAAGGATATTGCATAACCAAAGGTTTATGATAAAAAAATGATCTTCATTTTCTCTTTTTTCTTTGTCCCTTAAGTGAACTTTGGGGCTTGTTCAATCTTAAACTCTTTTCTTTTGGTGCCAAATTAGTGATCCTTTTATAGCTTATACCCGAAAAAGGAAGACTATGAGTTGACGTGGGTTACCCAATTTACTTGACCGTCTCCTTTTATTCAAGTTTGAAGAAAAACTTACATGTAACAGATTCACCGTCACATGACGTTTCCTATCCATTAATGCATTGTCATGTGCAAATTTTTCTCTATATAGAAATGTATTATTGGATTGGGAGTTAGGATGCTACATGGCAGTGAACCTATTTCATGTAATGCTCTCCAAGTTTGAATTTGCTTTTTATATATTAAAAGTAGTTTAAAATATCATCATGTCAAAAGAAAGATTGTAATAAAAAAATAATAAACCATGTATAGGCTGTTCGAACAAAAAAGTAAGAACCGTCAATCTTTTCAGGCCATAAAGTGGAATTTACACTATTTGAAAAACAATACTCATAATTAAAAATAAGCTATTTAAACTTCTATCTTTGTTCCTTAACTATTTTCTGTCTGAATTAATGTTGCTTTCAGCAGTATACGTATTCGTACATGAATCATTGCCCCAACAAGTAAAAAGGAGCAAGAAAATAACCAATAAATGCAGACTCACAATTTCTTGAAATTAGAAATTAATTATCATATTGCTTTATTTATTTAATTAATAATATTATAGGCACCTAGAGAGCTAGACATATCTGAGACACAGCTTGCTTTAAAGTCAGAGTCTTTTGTTTTGTACAGAAATCTTGCAATTGCCAACACAAATAACAGACGACAGCGACTTCTTCTTCATCTGCATGCATATATGCAAAAAATACACAAAAATGTACATAAATGCCACAGAAAACCGAATATTTGTTGCACATATTTGTCCTCCATGGACGGCCCAGATTCACCCCAGATTTTGGCATGCTGGCTCATCCGGTCCCTCCATTCAAATCCCAGTGTAATACACGTCCTAAATCTGCATTTACTGCCATGCATGTCGTATGTACGACTGCCCTAAGCAGGGGCTGGGGACAAAATGTTACCCGTTTGGGGATGGTGGTTGCGGGCTGTATGGTAAACTCAATTAAAAGACTCAGAGGAAAGAGACCGAATCTCAGTTTAGATATTGAGATATCTAAATAATTATATCTCCCTGTGGTCCTATAATTTATGGGTGTACAAATAATATGTAAGGGGAGGACTGGTTGAGGAGGGGAGGGAGGAGATCTTTTGGGTATTTTGTACAGAAATGGTTATGTCTTTCACAAGTTTCATAAAAGCCAGTACTGACAGTTATTCTAAACTCTGGTTTTCATATAGCAACCACTAGGAAACATCTAGGGCAACCAATAAATTTTGTACCTAACAAAAGTTTTAAAGGACTCATCATCTCATCTATTGTTTTTAATTGGCATTTTTACCACTGTTCTAATAATCCATACTTTTGAAAATTAAGAATGGACGCCTAAACCTACCTAGGTACCCACTTAGATCGCGACTCTCACTTAGACTGAAAATGTATAACTTTCATTTTGAATTTTATTTTGTCAATAAATTGTAATAGACTTATTGAATACTTAGATGAACACTCGTTATCTGTTTGTTCCCCATATTTTCAATATTTTATAATCTATATGTCTTTATACTTTATCATTGTCACTCACCATTTGAGCTAACGACAAAATCTAATTAACTAGAAGCGCTCGAGATTTAAGTGATGTTTTTTTTTTTATGTACAATTGTCAAGTGTATGAATTACATTTTATTTTTTTATTATTTGTATTGTTGCATAAACTTGATTACAAAATGTTAATCGTTAGACGTCACTATAATAAGTAACGTAATGAGTAAAATATTCACATAACTAAGTAGAGATATATACTTCTTGGTGATAAAGACAAAATTTAAGTTTAGTATTAGTCCAATTACACTAATTAAACCAGAATATAAAAAAAAAACCCATATAATTAAGGACTATAATTAATGCAATAGAATTAGGAGTATGAGGGTGAAGCAAACACGTGTGAAGTGGTCCCAAAGGAGTGTAATATGGAGGCATCCTCAATCATTCTGTGCAGGGCACAATCTTCTCATCAGAACACCATAATCCATCGTGCCTGTCCAAACCCAGCAACCCCTATAACAACACCATATAATATTACCCTTAAATTCACAAAATATAATCAACCCTCCCACGTGCCCTTCCATATCCTTGGAATCTCTGCTGAGTCTGACTGAGTCTTGTAAAGCTCCCTTGGAATCTCGCAAGCTCCTTCTATAGTTCATGTTTTTTAGCATATTCCTCTCCATTTTCTTGGGTCAAAGTGAATACGGATGGCCTTGCTAAAGGTAACCTAGGTCCTGCAGCTTGTGGTGGGGTTTTCCGAGATTGTGCGTTATTTTCTTGATGGTTTCTCCCTGAGTTTAGGGCATCATACTTCTTTCTATGTGGAACTTCATGTTGTCATCCTTGCCTTGGAGTTGGCTCTTGCGCTGGGCTGACAAAATTTATGGTTTGAAAGTGACTCTTCTAGGGTGATATCTTGCCTTGCTTCTGGATCTTTTTCTCCTCCTTGGTCACTCCGTACTCGTTGGAAACATTGTATTTCCCGGTTGCAGCACATGAGTTTCCATTGCTCTCATACATTTCGAGAAGGGAAGGTTGTTGCTTACAAATTGGTCGATTTAGGGCTTTTCCCGTCTTCTCTTGTTTGACATGCAACTCCTCCTTTACAAATTCCTCCTTTTTTGCATTCAGACTTCTTAGGCATGCCGACTTACAAGTTTATCTCCTCTTGTTGATGTGTAATTTTCTTTTTTACCTAATCCTTTTGGGTTTTCCTTTCTATTTTGCAGCTTATCTTGCAAGTAACTTTATAGGCTTTATTTTAGATGGGATTGACTCTAAGTACCCCTCTATTACTTGTATTTTCTTTTCCAAGAGGAGTAAGGTTTATATCCCCCTCTTTTCCTGTATTTTCTTTTTCAAGAAGAGTAAGGTTTATGTCCCCCCTATTTTCTTGCATTTGCTTTTCTTGTTTTATGAGTGGTAAGGATTATGTCCCCCGTGACTAGGTGTAACCTTTTTTTTCATATCAATAAGAGTCTCTCGTACTGCCAAGGTTTCCACAAAAAAAAAAGAACAGAAAAATAAATATAAAAAAAAAAAAACAAACCCTCCCACGTGCCAACCTCTCTCAAACATCTCCCTCCCACCAACAAGGATAGTTATTTTTTGCACATTATTTTTCTCATTTACCGAATAATCTCATTTAACTTTGTGTGAATTTTGTAATCAATATTTAGGTGGCATAAATATACCGTTATTGTGACGCTTTATGTTAACAATGCTATAAAATATATAAATTTTTCTTCATATACAGTTATATCATTAGCACAAAATAATACAATAAAGACAGATTTTTTTTAGTACATCGATATTTTTACATTAAGATAAAGGGGAGTTTAGCTAAGCCACATAATGGAGGCATCCTAATTTGATATTGAATTCACCATCCACGAAATTCAAACCTAAGACCTCTCACTTCGAAATAAAGAGGAATATCACCAGACTGTATTTCTGAATGGTTGTGAAGACAAATATTGTATAAATACTCCTCCCACCCACCAAAGCCAACTACCCCATACCTTACCCTTTTCTCCAAGGCATTGTCCTTCGTTAGGCCATCTCCAACCGAATGGTCTAGAGGGCCAAAGGGCTGAAAATAACCCGAAAACAGTCTCTAACTGAGGGCTAGGCCAGAGGGCTCGTGGAACCTGAGAGGACCCCACAGAATCTGAAAGGGCCAAAGGGCTGGAGGGCATGCTGCATGCAGCCAGCTAGGGGCTAGTCAGAAAAAACATTAATCATGTCGGTTATAACCAACAGGAATGGCTTAAGCTAAAATTCAAATGCAACGGCTAGCTGACATCAGCTAGCCGTTACATTTTTTTTTTTTTACAATTTTTTTTATTTACAAAATTTTTCCTATAACTTCTATTTTTCATTTTTTTTTAAATTCTAGTTTTCATTTTTTAATTCTATTTTTTTTTTCATATAACTTTTATTTTACAAAATTTGTTTCATATATTTTTTTTAAATTCCATTTTTTCCTATAACTTCTATTTCACAAAATTTTGTTTCATTTTATTTTAAATTCTATTTTTTCCTATAACTTCTATTTCACAAAATTTGTTTCATATTTTTTTTTCCTATAACTTCTACTTCACAAAATTTGTTTCATATTTTTTTGGTCCTATAACTTCCTAAGCCATTACACAACATTAAATTAAATTAAGTAACATGAAACAACATTAAACAATATGAAACAATATTAAATAACATTAACCAACATACAAATTATACAACATAAAAAAAACATTTAACAACATGAAACTTAAACAACATTTTAAAAAACATTTAACAACATAAAACTTAAACGCCTACTCCATGCTTCTTTTGGCCCAAAGATGTGCAATAAGATCTTGTTGTAGGTACTTGTTTGTGACACGAAAACGTCTCATTCTATAGTGCTTCATGTACTCATTTATAGAGATACTACCAGTTCTTGGATTGAAAGGAAAATTAGGCCCATCATATATTTTTGCACGAGCCCTTCTTGACCTATTTGGATCTTGTTGGTCGTCATCGGACTTTCCATCAATGTACCCATTTCGCTCATCCTCCACTATCATATTGTGTAATATGATGCAAGACATCATGATAGAGTCCAAATTTTCTCAACTCCATCATCTTGCCGGTTCGTTAATGATCTTCCACCGTGCTTGTATAATACTGAAAGCTCTCTCAACATCTTTCTGGTATGCCTCTTGGTGTAAGGTAAACAACTTTTTTGCGTCATTCCTAAGGTTTGGAATTGCTTGGACAAGTGTCGCCCACTTTGGGTAGATGCCATCTTCCAAGTAATATGCCATATTGTATTGACGGTTGTTGATGTAGTAGTCAAGTTGAGGTGTTTTACCTTTCGTCAAGTTATTGAAGAGGGGTGAACGCCCAAGAACTGTAGTGTCATTTTGGTATCCAGAGACTCCAAAGAAAGCATGCCAGATCCATGTGTCATATAAGGCAACTATTTCTAACACAGCAATTGGCTTTCTCGACCTTCCGCTAAAGCTTCTTTGCCATCCGATGGGACAATTCTTCCAATCCCAATGCCTGCAGTCTAATGACCCTATCATGCTCGGAAACCCACGGTCTTCAGCTTTGCGAATGAGCCAATTCAGATCTTCTTGAGCGGAGGTACTCATCTTTGTAAAGCTGAACAATTGTGTCACAGAATTGTTCAAGAGTATGAAGGCATGTAAACTTAAACATACCAAGGGTTTCATCTATCGAATCAGATGGGGCGCCATAGGCCATCATTCGGAGTGCAACAGTAACCTTCTGATGAGGTGAGAAACCAGAGCGGCCTGCTCTGTCCCGCTTCTATCGAAAGTATGGATTGACCTGCTGGACATCACAAAGTAAACGCTTGAAGACATGACGCCTCATCCGGAAGCGATGTCTGAAATCCTCTTTTGTGTACATTGAGTTGGGGTTGAAGTAGTTGTTCATCAGATTGGCATGCGTCATCGCTCTGTTTCGTGGTTTGTAAAAATGACCAACAACAGAGCCACCCCATTGAGGTCGTTCCTCAGTTGGCTGACATACCATGGCCGCAGCCATGTCTGCTGCTCTGTTTTGCTTGTTGTGCCTTACTTGAACTTCTTCATCAGACTCCTCATCTTCTTGTCTCATTTGCACCTATTTTGCTTCCAATTTGGAATTGGATAAGGACCCCCAGTTGGAATCCGAAGAGGATCCAAAGTTAGAATTCATTGCAAACTTGAATTGAAAAAGATTGAATTGAAATAGATTGAATTCAAAGTTGTGTGAATTATAACCCAATATCCACCCTATTTATAGCAAAAAAAATCAAATCCAATGGCTAGCTGACGTCACTTAGCCGTTAGATTTGAATTTAAGTTGTAGTTTTTAAATAATAAATTATGTTTGCCTTCGGTTAAAGATGGTTTTTTGTAAGAGGGCTAAAACGAGCCTTATGGCCCTTTGGCCCTCGATTGGAGATGGAGGCAAATATGGCCATGTACTGTTCATTAAAATATTAATATCTTGGAGGGCCAGAGGGCTAAAACGAGCTTTCTGGCCAGCCCTCGGTTAGAGATGCCTGACAACCTTCCTCTATCGTCCAATTAATCTCGTAGTGGGCATCTACCTGCCACGTAGACGGAGGATCACCTAAAGTTGATCCCATAATGGAAATAGGGAAAAGGATCCTCGCCGAATCATTTTCCTAGGGATCCTGCAATCGTATCTGTAGGTGCAAATTTCCGCATTCTTTATCTTGGACAAAATTGCACCTACAAAACAATTAACACCTTAGGTCAAGGCCAAGGGCCTCACGCGCCCATGATGAATTTGGGGGGGGCTTTGGCCGAAGAACCTTCGATGCCATAGTTAGAATTTAGAGAGAAAAGTATTTGGAGAGTTTTTGGGAGTTTTGCAAGAGTATCAACTTAGCTTTTTAGAATAAATAGGGTCATATATATAGGGAATGGGGTGTGGCCGGCCTTTAAGTGTGTTTTGGGGTGTTATTTGGTGATTCAATTAGCAATTAATATATTTATTAGGTATAAATATATTAATTGGCTAATTATCATAATAAAAGAAATGTTTTTGGAGGTTTTTGGTGGTTATGGAATGAGGATGGATGAGACAAATTTGAACTTGTTACCTATTTTGTGTACTCCTGATTTGGTTGATAGATGATTATCCACTGCACGCGTGTAGGAGACTTGGTATGCCTCGAGGGTAAATTTGTCATCTTCACCCAAAAATCCACGTTTCGCTTTATGATTATTTTTGGCTCCACAAATGCCCTCACACATGCTGGGCTGCTCGTATGAAAGTGCAGCAGGTGTAGAGATCTTCTTGCTCTAGGAAACTTAGGACTGCTTCATATTTTGATGTAGATTCCCTTTTTAATATGAAATTAGATCCTTCTAGGAAAATGAAATAAATTTCTCTCAAAGCCTATTTAAGTCCACCTTAAGTGGGTTATTAAATCAACTTTGTAGAGTGATTTATTCTACCCTTCAAGATAGAGAGAGAGAGCTTAAAAGATATTTGTTCCCCCTCCTCTAGCAATCTTCTACATCTTGCCCGTGCAAATGACCGTCTTTCGTAGCTTTCTTCGTCTTCTCCGTGCAGCACCAATGTAATAAAAATTTAATTTCTTCTTGTCTTCTTCTTAGATGGTGCTACCATGGGACAATCGTCGGGGTGGTACGGCATGTCGGTTGGAAGGGGCCATGAGTCGGCTTGTCATGGGCCAATGAGGCGATGTGGCAGGGGCCATTGCTTGTGCTGCTCGACTTGATTGAAGCAAAAAATTAGCTCGGCATGGGCCGAGGAAGTGGCGTGGCATAGGTAACGGTTTAGGTTGCCATGTCTAGGCTGCTTGCCAAAAATGAGGAAACTGCTTGAGTTTGATTTCTTAGCTGCAATAGATGAAGCAATCAAGGATAAAGCTGCCAAGATTGGAGCTACTGAAGATGAAGTGTCGGATTAGTGAACTGTTAAGTGCAAAAATGGCTGTTGCCCCTAACCATTTGTTGCCTAGTTGATCTTCAAGCATTTGATCTTTTAAGCAATGTGGCCTTTTAGCACTAGAAAGCTTACCCAGATAGGTGTCGAGGAATTAGTTTACACTCTCGCACTAGAAAGTAATTAGTTTACCCTTTCACACTGGAGAGCAATTAGTGTATCCTCTCGCACTAGAGAGCAAACCCATATGGGTATCGGGGAATTAGTTTACCCTCTCACATTGGAGAACAATTAGTTTATCCTCTCGCACTGGAGACCAAACCCATATGCGTGTCGAGGAATTAGTTTGTCCTCTCGCACTGGAGAGCAATTAGTTTATCCTCTCGCACTGGAGAGCAAACCCATATAGGTGTTGGGGAATTGGTTTACCCTCTCGCATTGGAGAGCAATTAGTTTATCCTCTCGCACTGGAGAGCATACCTTTTTTGCTGTCGAGGAATTGGTTTACCCTATCGCACTGGAGAGCAATTAGTTTATCCTCTTGCACTGGAGAGCAGACCCTTTTGGGTGTTGAGGAATTAGTTTACCCTCTCGCACTAGAGAGCAATTAGTTTATCCTCTCGTACTAAAAAGCATGAAAGTCATTGTCGTGAGTGCAGTTGAGGAAAACTGGACTGCTGGGACAACCAAAATAATGCTTAGCCTGCCCCCGGTTCTTGGTAGTTGGGTTGGTGTGTCCTTTTGGTACTCGCTGCCTCTGGTGAGCCATTAGGCTAAGCTGCTGCGTTTGTCGAAGCAGAAGTTATCTTTATATCCGACAATCTATATAGGGTAGTCCTATCTGCTGGATTTTGTCATTGAAAGATAACTTGCTTATGTTGGTCATGTCTCATTGGAGCGCCTTATCAATAGCTTCGTAGCCTGGGAAATTACGCAATCGCTTGGTCATGAGCCTCTCTACTTCTTCCTGAATTTGCCTTTGTTGGGGGTGGCAGAGCTCTTGACTGCCTTGGTTTTGACCTGTTGGTCTAGGCTGTTCTTTCATGTGCTCGGCTTATCTACGTCGTGGCAGGGTGCATGTGGTCCATTTTTGGCAAACGAGGGAATTCTTCGCATGCTGCAGGTTGAACTTGAGCCGGATTGAGTGATTGCTTCTCTCTATCCATCATGATGTCTGCTTCGATGTGATGTGGAGGATACTCATTGTGGGCCTAGCCACAAATGAATGCTTTGCCTAGAAGGCTGCATATGTTGATTATCAGAGTGTGGCCCCAAATGTGAGTGTATACTTATCCTCGGGCCTAGTCGAGAGTGCACGCTCCTCCGCGCGCTAAGATAAGAGTATACGCTATCTCGAGGGCCTAATCGGGAATGTACACTGCCTGAACGCTCGACTCGTGGCTACTTGCTGGGACACTGCTGGAAATGTTCATCTGCCCTTATCCTACTTCGGGACACCTCGTCCGGGGCACGTTGGATCTTGATGTGTTGCAAAAGTTGATTCACCAAAGTCGTCTATTGTGCAAGGGCGCTCGTCAACTCAATGACTTGTCGAGACAAATGTTGTTCGCCATTTAAATTGGAAGAGCTTGGAAGCAATGTGCCTCCTTGAGCAGTGGAAGTATGGTAGACTCCAAGCATGAGATTTGAGTTGGGAAATGTCAAATCCATGGAGAAATATGGTGAAAATGCCCCCGGCTCGATGGTTGCTCCAGATAGTTGAGATATTCTTGGGTTAACTAGAGCTGCTTGGGAAACCATGGGAGGCAGGGCTGCGGGAGCAGGCTGCTCGGCGTGTGATGCTTGCGAATGCGAGGCTTGAGCTCGGGTTGGCAACGCTTAGGGCTCGCGTTGGGCATGGAATGACATGGCTCGGGCTGTGGTGATGGGGTCATGGACCTCGCCATAGGTGATTGCCATGGTGGCCACCGCGGTGGTTGCCATGGTTGAGCCTTGTGGTGGCGGTGCCGCTCCTCCTAAGATCACATTTAGTCTTATGGATCGTCGCGTTCCCAATTCTTGAATATTGGAATTTTCACTTGTGGAATTTTCTAAATTTCTAGCCATTGTATTTCTCTTTCACGTTTTATCAAAGAATCTTTGCAAATAAAAATTTCTAATAATAAGAAAGTACGAAAAATACAAGTGGACTAGTAATTAGAGAAAATAGAGAAAAAACATTTATGTGCGAGAGTCTTCTACGAGTGTGAATCTCAACTCTCAATGAAAGCACCAATTTGTGGGTGCAAATTTTCGCATTCTTCTTCTTGGACAAAATTGCACCTACAAAACAATTAACACCTTAGGTCAATGCCAAGAGCTTCACGTGCCCACGATGAATTGGGGGGGACTTTGGCCGAAGAACCTCCGATGCCAAAGTTAGAATTTAGAGAGAAAAATATTTGGAGAGTTTTTGGGAGTTTTGCAAGAGTATCAACTTAGTTTTTTAGAAGAAATAGGGTCATATATATAGGGAATGGGGTGTGGCCGGCCTTTAAGTGTGTTTTGGGGTGTTATTTGGTGATTCAATTAGCAATTAATATATTAATTAGGTATAAATATATTAATTGGCTAATTATCATAATAAAAGAAATGTTTTGGGAGGTTTTTGGAGGTTATGGAATAAGGATGGATGAGACAAATTTGAACTTGTGACCTATTTTGGGTACTCCTGATTTGGTTGATGGATGATTCTCCACTGCTCGCGTGTAAGAGACGTGGTATACCTCGAGGGTAAATTTGTCATCTTCACCAAAAAATCCACGTGTCGCTTTGTGATTATTTTTGGCTCCACATTATCTGTTCATCGTATATTGTGTGGTCAGAAATCATTTAAAATTTAAAATTTAAAATTCAAATATAAATAATACCTAACGAAAACTGACCGTACAATATATTATGAATAGACACTCTTTGTACCATACTTGACCAATCCCGAAACTACTGAGCACCGGTCAACGTTATACCGTCAAGGACCCAGAAGAGTTTCCCTCCAACCAGGAGGCCAATCACAGCGCGACATGTATCGACGTCAGAAGCCAATCACAACACGACACGTGTCAATGTTAGAATGAAACTAGAAACTCTCTTCTATAAATAGAGATAATTCTCTCACAATATTTCCGAATGTCATTTTGTACTAAATCATTCACTTGTACTCACTAAAGGAGAGCTTGAACCTATGTAATTATGTAAACCCTTCACAATGAATGAGAACTCCTTTACTCCGTGGACGTAGCCAATCTGGGTGAACCACGTACATCTTGTGTTTGCTTCCCTGTCTCTATCCATTTACATACTTATCCACACTAATGACCAGAGTAATCTAGCGAAGGTCACAAACTTAAGTGACTGCCGAATGGTTGGAAGGATTGAAAGTCATTTATCGTGACTGCCGAGACTTCCTAAAGCAACGTCGAGAGAATCCCTTCCACATATGCTCGAAGATCAATGACCCAAGGGTTTCTGAAAGACTCGGTCCCCTCCTACGACCCAGGCCAGCTGCCAATCTAAGGAATGAACGACAGGTCCCAGAGGAACATGAAGGTACGAGGGACTCTGAGGTATTCCGACAGACTCGCCCTAGAAGTCAGTACGGCAAGTCCAAGAAAAAACCACACGCCCTTGCTTAAACTTTCCTACTTTCAAGAGGCGATGAAGACTTACAAAAGAAAATTCCAGTGGTACATGACTCCACTCAGACCCCCTTGTCCTACAGCTCCTTGAGGAAGTAAACAAGTTGAAGGCCGAACGTCAAGCTGAGATACCTGATTGGAACCAACCCAGGCCTGGCTCTCTCATAAGAATGATCATCGACACCCCCTTCAAGCGAAGGCAAACCAAAAGCTTTGTTTACAACTCTATACTGGAATGGAGGACCCAATTGAACACCTTAACCTCTTTAAGTCCACCATGGCATATCAGATGCACACCGATAAAGAACGATGTCTTCTCTTCCTCTTCACCCTCTCTGGCGGAGCTCTAAACTGGTATTGCCGTCTTCCACCTGAGACAGTAGACTCATTTGAGGAATTGAGGAAACTGTTTCTCTATCAACACATCTTTGAGACCGATCACTTACATTCTGCAGATAACTTGTACACTATTCGCCAGAAGCCGGACGAGTCACTACGAGAGTATGCCGATCGCTTCAGCCATAGTATTCTCGCTGCGCTGAGGCAGATGACAAGACCGCCCTTAAAGCCTTCACGGTAGGCCTACGTGATTGTTTCTTCAAGTACATGATCAATGCCAACACTTGGAAGACTTACTATGAGGTGATGGCACATGCTTATAACCACGCCTCTGCCGAAGCAAGGACATACCAAGGGAACCCCCATATGGTTAACCCGTATCAACAAATGGGAAGTGGAAGTCAAGTTCTACCAATTGATGAGATATTGGCCATTCAGACACCTATTGCATCATCTCTTGCCTCATTTAGCTACTCGCTAAGTCACCAAACGTATCTATCTCTTGGTAAGAGGAAGGATTTTTACTCTTAAAAAGCCCATTACAACAAGAGGGATAAAAGTTCGTATCAAGACAACCAGGGGTGAACATACCGTCAACTATTATGACTATGGGGCCAAGCCTCACTCTTTCAAAGTGGAGGACTAGGTACTGAAGGAAATGCTATTATAAGAAGGCATACACATTACAAATGTTTTGACTCTTAATCGCTTGAGATCTTTTGTCAACTTCTTCTGAGTCTTTTGCGTTCCTAGCATTGGAACACTTGATCTACGCTGACCTACCCTTATACTCTAACTCAGAGCTTTAACATGCGTACTTTGACATAAAGTATGTGATACTAAGTGTTACAACCAACATGGTTCACATATCAAAAGCATGGATCCCTTCATGCATAGCATAACATTCATAAACGTCACTCATATCAATCAACATAAACATTATACATTCCAACGCATTCATACATAAACATTATACATTCCAACACATTCATACATAGACATCATACATTCCAACACATCCATACATAAGCCAACTGTGCTTCGAAAGGGTTCAACATACTTTGTGTCTTCGACACTTGCTACAATGTGCCTCGATACCTTGCCCTTATTCTCACCAACCAGGTGATGAAATGTGAAGAAGGAGCTCATCTTCATGCCACCAACCAGGTGATGATATGTACAACCTGTACTCTCCTTCATGCCACCAACCAGGTGATGAAATGTACAACCAATACTCTAATATCATTTGGCAACTTGCCACTCATGCCACCAACCAGGTGGAAGGAACTCATCTTCATGCCATCAACCAGGTGATGAAATGTACAACCCATACTCTATTTCATGCCACCAACCAGGCGATGAAATGTATAACCCGTACTCTAATATCATTTGGCAACTTGCCACTCATGCCACCAACCAGGTGAAGAAGGAACTCATCTTCGTGCCACCAACCAGGTGATGAAATAGACAACCCGTACTCTCCTTCATGCCACCAACCAGGTGATGAAATGTACAACTCGAACTATAATATCATTTGGCAACTTGCCACTCATGCCACCAACCAGGTGATGAAATGTACAACCCGTACTCTCCTTCATGCCATTAACCAGGTGATGAAATGTACAACCCGTACTATAATATCATTTGGCAACATGCCATTCATGCCACAAACCAGGTGAAGACGGAACTCATCTTCATGCCACAAACTAGGTGATGAAATGTACAACCCGTACTCTCATTCATGCCACTAACCAGGTGATGAAATGTACAACCAGTACTCTAATATCATTTGGCAACTTGCCACTCATGCTACCAACCAGGTGAAGAAGGAACTCATCTTCATGCCACCAACCAGGTGATGAAATGTACAACCCGTACTCTCTTTCATGCCACCAACCAGGTGATGAAATGTATAATCCGTACTCTAATATCATTTGGCAACTTATCATTCATGCCACCAACCAGGTGAAGAAGGAATTCATTATCGTGCCACCAACCAGGTGATGAAATGTGATGAAAGGTGATGAATGAACCTTCGTACCACTAACCAAGTGATGAAAGCAACTCACCATTCATTTCACCTACCAGAAGACGAGTGGTGTAACTTGTACATGTGAACTCCTAGCATTCACAAATAATCAAAAACCCTCAAGCTTGACAACTCAACTAGGGGAGCACTTATGCCCAACAAGAGTTATAGTCACTAACAAAGTCTTATTGCAAGCCAACAACAACTTCAGTGCATGGTATACGAAGATCAAGCTATTCAACCCTCTTGCATCTGCTTCAGACATTTCCCCTCTGTAACAATGTAAACAGTACAACTCGTAGAAAGCTTCACACATTCTTGATCAAGACAGTGTGAAACAAAACCAATTTATGGTGCCAACAAGAGTTTCATCAAAGGAGTTCAACCACAATTCTTAAAAGCTTCACACACTCTTGATCAAGACAGTGTGAAGCAAAACCAATTTATGGTGCCAACAAGAGCTTAATCAATGGAGGGCAACCACAATTCTCAAAAGCTTCACACACTCTTGATCAAGACAGTGTGAAGCAAAACCAATTTATGGTGTAAACAAAAGCTTCATCAAAAGAGTTCAACCACAATTCTCAAAAGCTTCACACACTCTTGATCAAGACAGTGTGAAGCAAAACCAATTCATGGTGCCAACAAAAGCTTCATCAAAGGAGTTCAACCACAATTCTCAAAAGCTTCACACACTCTTGATCAAGACAGTGTGAAGCAAAACCAATTGACGGTGCCAACAAAAGCTTCATCAATTGAGTTCAACCACAATTCTCAAAAGCTTCACACATTCTTGATCAAGACAGTGTGAAGCAAACCCAATTTATGGTGCCAACAAAAGCTTCATCAAAGAAGTTCAACCACAATTCTCAAAAGCTTCACACACTCTTGATCAAGACAGTGTGAAGCAAAACCAATTTATGGTGCCAACAAAAGCTTCATCAAAGAAGTTCAACCACAATTCTCAAAAGCTTCACACACTATCTTGATCAAGATAGTGTGAAGTAAAATCAATTCATGGTACCCAACAAAAGCTTCAACTCCAAAGCTTCACCAACAAAAACTTCATCAATGGAGGACAACTACAAATTCTCAAAAACTTCACACTATCTTGATCAAGATAGTGTGAAGCAAAATCAATTCATGGTACCCAACAAAAGCTTCAACTCCAAAGCTTCACCAACAAAAGCTTCATCAATGGAGGACAACTACAAATTCTCAAAAGCTTCACACTATCTTGATCAAGATAGTGTGAAGCAAAATCAATTCATAGTACCTAACAAAAGCTTCAACTCCAAAGCTTCACCAACAAAAGCTTTATCAATGGAGGACAACTACAAATTCTCAAAAGCTTCACACTATCTTGATCAAGATAGTGTGAAGCAAAATCAATTCGTGATACCCAACAAAGCTTCACCATAAAAGCTTCACCAACAAAAGCTTCTTCAATGGAGGACAACTACAAATTCTCAAAAGCTTCACACTATCTTGATCAAGATAGTGTGAAGCAAAATCAATTCATGGTACCCAACAAAAGCTTCAACTCCAAAGCTTCACCTACAAAACTTCAACTTCAAAGCTCTACCCATAAAAGCTTCACCAACAAAAGCTTCACCTCCAAAGCTTCACCTACAAAGCTTCAACTCCAAAGCTTCAACTCCAAAGCTTCACCTACAAAAGCTTCACCCACAATAGCTTCACCCACAATAGCTTCACCTACAAAAGCTTCACCCATAAAAGCTTCACCAACAAAAGCTTCACCTACAAAAGCTTCACCTATAAAACCTTCACCCATAAAAGCTTCACCAACAAAAGCTTAACCCACAAAAGCTTCCCTCACCACAAAAGCTTCCCCCACCATAAAAGCTTCACCCATAAAAGCTTCCACCACCACAAAAGCTTCTCCCACCATAAAAGCTTCACCCATAAAAGCTTCCCCCACCACAAAAGCTTCACCCACCACAAAAGCTTCGCCTACAAAGCTTCACCTATAAAAGCTTCCCCCACCACAAAAGCTTCTCCCACCATAAAAGCTTCACCCATAAAAGCTTCCCCCACCACAAAAGCTTCTCCCACCATAAAAGCTTCACCCATAAAAGCTTCCCCCACCACAAAAGCTTCACCCACAAAAGCTTCACCCACCACAAAAGCTTCGCCTACAAAGCTTCACCTATAAAAGTTTTACACTATCTTGATCAAGATAGTGTGAAGCAAAATCAATTCATGGTACCCAACAAAGCTTCACCTATAAAGCTTTAATATATATATATATATATATATTTTTTTTTTTGTTCGGAAATTCGAAAATTCAAAAATTCGAAAATTCAAAAATTTGAAAAAAAAATTGCATAGGCCACCTCTTCTTTGGGCCTAACAACTTTCATAACAAATATATATGAAGAATGAGTTTTGGTCTACCACTTAGAAAGGAAATGCCTCATTCGTCAACTTCCTCGACCGGAGACTTGGGGGACTCCTACCATATGCTACTGCACCTTGACACTCGGAAGTTTCACGACCACTCGGTGACTTGGATTTTTCAAGTCTCCAACCAAGAAGTTTTCCTCACTCGGGAAATTAATGGAGCATTACCTCAACCTACATGCTTCACTCACAAAGCTTCAACATACAAGCTTCAACAAAAGGAAAAATTCAAAGAACTTGGTGAAGAAGGCCTTGGTGTATTTAACACAATACGTTGAAATGAAGCAAAGCTTGTTTATTGATATCTCCGATAAGTTACAAATATGTACATATACATGAATCAAAATAAACAAGCAAAAGGGAGTCTTCACAAAGGTTGCTCAGGAGAAGTCTCAACAGTCGGCAGAGCCCCAGAAAGAGGAGACACCAGAGGGTGATTATTCCGAGCCTCAGTACTAGGCAGAACCCCAGAAGGAGGAGGCACCGAAGGTTGATCATTGGGAGCTTCATTATGCAGTACAGCCCCAGAAGACGAAGGCAATAAATGCCTTTGGAATAAACCCATAAACCTCTGATGATCAAGTAAAATTTGACCATCAGATTCCTGCAGCTGGTCGAGCTTTCTCTTCATGTTTGTAGCATAGTCATGTGCAAGCCTGTGTAACTGTTTATTCTCATGCTTGAGCCTTCTGATCTCCTATTTGAGACTTATCACTTCAGCCGCCAATGATTCAACTTGGAGGGGTTTGAACAAATAGGCGTTGGGCCATACTAGACACAGAACCTGCACACTGAACATTGAGAGCCAGAGAATCCTTAACAGCCAACTCATCAAACCGTTTGGAAATTAGTCTGTTATCTTTGGGAGTAAGAAGGTTCCTAGCCACCACTGCAGCGGTCATATCATTCTTCATCACAGAGTCCCCAACGGTAAGAGGACTAGTAGGGGATAAGAAGGATGGGCACCATATGTTGTCTTGAGAAGGCATGACCGCCTCTTCACCAAAGTTCAAGTTAAAATGACGGTCGGATGGGCCAGACATTCTCAAAAATGATGAAGGATAAATGAGGTTCAATAAATCTCTGAAGTAAGGAGAAAATTCCTACAAGCAATAACTCATTGAATGTACTTCTTGCACACAATTGGTGCCCTTATAAAAGAAAGGGCAACAGGGTCGTTGGTTCAAAAATCGAAGAATCACCACTTTCCACACATGAAATCAGCTCCTCGAGTACCACAGATAACTTTGCCAAATATCTCTAACAAAGTTTAGACACATAAATTTTGAAGGTCCAGCTACCCTATTATTACCTACAAGGGTAAAGGAACAGCACCACTGCTTGATAACTAGAAAGTCCCTATGTGTGTCAACCTCCGTGCTTTATGGCAAGACAAACTGGCAAAAATGCCCAACCTTTACTTACATTCAAGAAAACACTCCCCATAAGATTGTTTGCTAAAAAATCGAAGAGGCACTGCTCTTCGATTCTCGAGAGCCAGACTTCCAACAAGATTATTTGCTCAACTTTTCTTCACATCCGAGAGGGCACTCTCAGCAGAGTCTCTCGAAATACTCAGCTTCTTTTCCTCCCGATAATACCTCTGCAAACAAGCTACACCAAATCAACAGTATCTCATATCATCAGGGTTAAAAGTAAGAGTATCCCATATCATGCTTTTTCCCTGTCTTTTCCTTTGGCCTTGTTCTTACCTGCAAGACAATGAGAAAGAGAGCAATCAGTCAGCACTTGGAATCAAGCTTCCAGTCAGGAACTGACTGCTTGGAACCCCTTGCCTGATTACTTATCTGGCATTGCTCTCGAGTACTCATCTTCAACATTTTATGCTTCTAGAGAAGATACCACATCTGCTTAAGGAACATATAAGGCAAGTGAGAAGGATACAAGGAAGCATGTGGAGACAAGCGTAACAGAACACGTACCGATACATCCACTACTTTGTCAACAGCAAAAGTATCCCATATCATCAGGGTCGAACGTACTCTAGATTTGATGGACTTGTTTTAACCCTTAAATTCTTGAGTCGGCCTTATACTTTGGAGGAAACCAGAAAACCCTCCAGCCCAATTCAAGAATAAGCCTGTGGAAAGTTACTTCTTCAAAAGCAAAAGTATCTCAATCTTTTCTCCATTTGCTTCTCCTTATCCTTGTTGCTGTTTACGACACAAAGAGAAGGAGAACAATCAGCCGGAAGCCGAAGTTGAACCTCTGATCCAGGTTGCTTACTTGGAAGTTTGATTGCTTACCTTGTCTGTTACCTCATTCAGCAAATCTCCTAGCTCGGCGACTTGGGGGACTCCTACTATAGGGTTTGTATCGCACTTGACCAAGCCCGAAACTACAAGTAAACTTCAAGTGAAATTGATACATTACCTTGTGCATCTTCATCGGTTAAAGATACCACCCCTGGATGGAGGAAAAGTACTTTCAGAGAAGATGCCACATCTACATATGAGACAGATAAGGCACGTGAAAATGATACCACACTTCGGTACTTAGAAGTTTCGTGATTACTCAATGGCTTAGATCTTGCAAGTCCCCAACCGAGGAACTTCCCTCACTCGGGAACTTAGGGAAACACTGTTTATACCATACTTGACCAATCCCGAAACTACTGAACACCGGTAAACGTTATACCGTCAAGGACCCATAAGAGTTTCCCTCTAACCAGGAGGCCAATCACAGGGCGACACGTGTTAACGTCAGAAGCCAATCACTACACGACATGTGTCAATGTCAGAATGAAACTAGAAACTCTCTTCTATAAATAGAGATCATTCTCTCACAATATTTTCTAATGTCATTCTGTACTAAATCATTCACTTGTACTCACTAAAGGAGAGCTTGAACCTATGTACTTGTGTAAACCCTTCATAATTAATGAGAACTCCTCTACTCCGTGGACGTAGCCAATCTTGGTGAACCACGTACATCTTGTGTTTGCTTCCCTGTCTCTATCCATTTACATACTTATCCATACTAGTGACCGGAGTAATCTAACGAAGGTCACAAACTTAACACTTTCTGTTGTACCAAAGTCCTCATTGATTTTGTGCATCAACAGACACGATTGTTGGATACCTATGATCCCTAAGAAAAGGATCCGGTGAAGATCCTTTTCCTGGAAATAGGGGCCTCGTTTCGATTCTCTCTTTATACAGTCTAAACCTAGGGAAGGAAAAAGTTCATAAATGGAAAGTGGATCCCATTTGCTGACGTGGAGGGTCATGAATGGTCAGATGGTCACGAGGTTACATGGGCTCTAGGACGGCGTGACCTTCGTGCTTCCTATTGCTACATACATAAACATGGGACCGTATTTGTATTTTCTACACACATGGTAGCAAACGTGTCAGTTGGCCACGCAATTGGGGCTCTTGACCATAAAAACAACAACGGATGGCTAATGCGGCTATGGTTTCGTTTGGCATGCCGTATAAAGTATCGGATATGATAAATAGTATGAAGTCAATTGTTTGATGTATCTTTGTATTAAATAGCCACCTGACTAATAATCCAGATCCACTTGTTTTATCCGGTAACTAATACACCCAAAAAGGCAAGGATAATTAGTCGGCTTCGGCTTCTCTCCCTTCGTCGTTCTTCTTCCACCAACCCAAAATCTTTCCTCCGACCCGACCAACCATGTCAGCAATCGGAGCGGATTCCGACATGCATTCCATAGCCAATCGTCACCGACCTTACTCTCCTATCTCTCTCTTTTCTTTTCAGATCTTCCCCATGCCCTACCCAGTTCTCTTTTTTGGTTTTCTTTCTTTTTTTTTTGGAAGTTCCAAACCCTTGTTGGATTGCATAACACCCATTTGCAATTAGTGGGAAGATGGTGGGATTTTATGCGTTTCATCTTCATCGTCTTCCTCCTCTTGCAATTTTGATTTTTTCTTTTATTTTTCTCTTTTTCTCTCCATGTATCCTTCAGTTTGTGACTTTTTCTTTTTGATGGATTTGTGATTCTCAATAATATAAGAGAATATTTGTCTTCTATTTTAATTTCCAAATCTTTGAGCACTTCATGTTTTTATGGGTTTCAAAAGGTTCCCAAATCTCTGAGCATTTCTTCTTCCCGTTCGTCTTTCTCTGATTTATTTATTTATTTGTGAATTTTTATTTTAAAAACACATTTGTGATTCTTTTAATTTGAATTATTAAAAAAATACTATTGACAAGTAGTTAAAACAACATATATATAGGCCGACCTCTCATTAGTCTTATATTACATCAAACGCTCTACTAATTTAGTCAGTACCATTTGACGACTATTTATCTTATCATATTGAAATAGTCAATACAATCCGAGCTGCTAAACGAAACTTATAGCATGCTTAGTTTGCGTTATAGAAATTACGATTAATTACCGTTTGCACTCTTAAGTTTCCATCCAATTTTAGATTCGTACTATGTTTTTCAATTTTATGCACAAAATTATGTTTTACTTTCAATATCATATAACCGTCAAATATTTCATTAAATTGACAATTAAGTGAAAACTGCGGGATCCACATTTTCGTTAACGCTATCAATTTTTTTCATGTGAAGCTTGTTTCCATGGTCATCCCCAATTCGAAGTCGTGGAGCTTGTTTCCATGGTCATGGAGTACATCGTCGAGACGATGTCGCAGGGAGATGGATCGTCACCAGCATTGGGGTCGCGAGTCGTCCTGTCTGAAGCCTCAATTGCGTCGCACCAATGGCACAAGTCGTCGTCTTGTTTGCTGCATCAGTCATTCCTCGAAATATGCAATTTGACGATACCAGAGTTGATAAACCACACTGACCTGCCACCAGATCCTTCATTGACCTCTGCTGCACGCTGCCTGAACCACCGCCACATACCTGAAACAGATCATCGCGCGATGATCCTGCCGTACCTTCATTTATGCCTAGACTTGCATCACCATCACCCGCCCCCCTGCATTTCTAACACCAGACCTGACCCGCATCACCAACAACCAGCCACTCTGGATCTAATCCGCACCCGCATCCGTCTTCATCACCTTGCGACTCTCGCGATTTGACGAAATCAACACTGTATTCTGACACGCCACTGCTCTGATCAACAGATTAATGATTGTTGCTAACGGTGATGGTGCAAATTTTGGTGGGGGTAGAAGGGGATGACATTGAGTGGTAAGATTGAAGGGGTTGGAGACCACTCTTTTTTATTTTTATTTTTTTTGGCAAAATATTTTATCCATGAGGACGAATTTGACTGCCACATCATCTTTAACAATCAATTGAACATATTTTCTAACAATTGTATGACATTCATGCGAAGTCGAGAGCTGTTGTATGAAATTAAAAAATTGGAAGATGTTGTATAAATCTGAAATTAGACAAAAGTTGAGTGTAAAAGTTTATATTTTACCCCAAAAATTGTGCGGTGTTGTAAGATTGTGCATGGCAACGAAGAAATCATGGGAGTTGGATGTTTTTTTGAAAGGAAAACTAATGAAAATGGCTTGAAAACTTTGAGTTTTAATGATAAGGACAAAATAAAGGGTAAAGTGAATAGTACCAGGATTGACTTTTTAGTGTAAAAATGTGGTTTTTCGTTAAAGTGAACAGTATCAGGTGCTTTTCGTTAAAGTTCCCTTTTTTAAATGAACTAGTTGCATTGAAAGTGTCGATTGCTATCTTATAGCTAGGTGAGGATTTGGTGCGTCATCAATGGATTGATTAGTTAATTATTTGCTCGCCAAATATGGGATTATTTTGAATTTTTTAGAATTAATTCCGACGTATTGAAATACAATCGTCTGATATACGTGAATTTGTAGATCATACGACGATCTTTCACTTTTGTATTCTAGTAAGTGTGGTACATGAATCTCATAGTTAAACATCCCATTCACTCATATATTATAACACGCAAATTGATTAAATCATATAGTTGTATTTCAGTACCACAAATACTTTTTAGGGTCTTGGGATTGGTGTGAAGCATGAGATGGCGTAGTCCGGAAAGAATGTCATGAGATGGTGTATTCAACTTGAAGGAGAATAAAAAGGGCAAGCACATAAATGAGCAGAAGAAAAAGAAGAGAGGGAAGATTGATTAGTGCAAAATTGGAATGTGTAGTTGTTGAGAGATCACACAATTGCTAGAAAGAGTCAAACGCAAGAATAATTTAAACACTCCACACTTTAATTAAAAGAATGTCTAATTAATCTTTCGATTGCAACTTATGACGTTGTTATGTAGAGGTCATTTGATAACTCTTTCATTTTTCAATTTTTAGTTTTTGCTTTTCACTTTTCACTTTTTTGAAAACTAAAAACTAAGATTGTGTTTGGAAACTATTTTCCGTTTTTAGTTAAAAAAATAAATAAAAACTAAAAACCAAAACGTAAAAACTCAAGGAAGTAGTTTTCAGTTACCAAACAAGATTTCAGTTTAAAAAAATAAAAAAATAATTGAAAACTGAAAACGAAATAGCTATCAAACGATTTCTTAATTAATTACTTTGTTGAAAGATTTTAACGAGGACATTGTTTTATTTGTCTGTAATATTTTTGTTAGTGTCGCACACATTTCCTCCTGGTACATACCTCTATTTATTTTTGGTGTTCTAAAAAAATCTAAAGAAAATCAAAAGACAAATAAACAACAGTATACATAAATCATTGAGTGGTACTATCCACATGCAACTTTTTTATTTTCCACACACCTTTGTTAACTTATGTCTTTGATAATCTTCAATTCCTTTGATCCATCGGCCAAGAATTGAAATAGGTATGTGAAAGATAAAAATAAATATGTAGATAACATCATCCCTCATTTCCTCTCCATTTAACCTGAGAAGATAGTACCCTATGAATTTAACAAGATTGGATCTATCTTAGTCAGCTTTGTGATGCTAACATCCTTGAGTAGAGTGTGGTACTACAAAGAGAAAGCCATCATTGCAAGGCTTAAATCATAGCAAGGAAGGCACATTCGCTTGCCTCCATACATTACCAAATCTTAGTCTATATGATTTTGCCACAGAGCTACCAATATATGAGGTGGTTTCTTTCTCTACCTGCATGTACTACTACTGCACTAGTCTCTATGTTCAACTGACCCTTCAACTTCAACCACAGCCACCTGATAGCCCTTTTTTATCTACAGCCCCAAACCCCCCCCCCCCCCAACACACACACACATACACAGATGTGTTTGTATATAAAATCTATATATAAAACTTGGGCTTTTCAGCCAAAATTGTCATTGAGATTTGCATAAATCATCACTTTAATGCTTGAGATTTGAAATCAATAAAAGTGGTCTCTGAATTTGTCCATCATCAATCATTTTGGTTATTCTATGAAAAATTATATTAAATAACGACCAAAAGACAAAATTACCTTCAATTTAATGTCAAATGACTTGACAAAAATTAAGAGTATTTTTGTCATTTTAACCTTATTCAATGGAGATTTTTTTATGAAAGAACCAAAATGATTGAGGGTGGAAAAAGTCAATGACTACTTCTATTGATTTCAAATCTTAATGACTAAAATAAAGAGTTATGCAAATATCAGGAATTATTTTGCCTAAAAAGCCTACAACTTGAGAACCCTAATAATTCTTTTTCCAAATTTGCCAAGGCTCGAAACGAAGAACATATTTTCAACAATGCCACCAACTTTGCTTGTTTTGGGCCTTTTGGCACCTAGTAGCCTTCGAGACGAGACTTGCATAAAAACACATGGTATATCATCTGTATTCCCGTCATAACTAAAAAATTTTTTTCGGGGACAAATAATTAACACTGTTTAGGGTTTCCTCCGACCAATTCCTGCACCTGCAAATTGGCCAACCCTCAAACCCTCTTGCCACGTGTCTCCCGGTAGTATGTTGTTCTAGCTCTAACTCCACCTGCACTCTGGGAGCGTGCATGGCACTTGGCTCTTGCATTGGAGAGTGACATACACGTGGGGTGAATTTTGGGTGGGTTTGTGCAGACTGTAAACCCTCTCTGGGATTTGTATTTTATCTGGAATTACATAAGATGTTATGTCCAGGCTTGGTTTTGCCATTTCAATGTCCTATTTTGGGAGCATATAGAGAGGACAAGGAGATTGTGGGATGGGAGTTAGTAAAAAAGATGGGTGGAACTAGTAAAATTCACTAGAGTACAAATTCCACAAACACAAATTAAGTAGCAAAACAGAGACATAGCCATGTTGTTTAAGCACTTCTCACCCAGACACTCGCAGTAGTTCCACCTTTCTTTTCTGCCTCTCTCTCTCTCTCTCTCTCTCTCTCTAAAACTTCTTATTCTCTCTCAATAAAAAAACACACCCATCTCCAACCTTAAATCCCAAGATCCAAAGCCAAACCCAGAACACACACATACTCTAGCTCTCTCTCTCCCTCTCTCTAAAATTCATATTCTCTCTCTCTCAAAACATCGACCATTTGTCCATTTCAAATCTCCACACAAAACCCAAGTCTTTTTTCTCTCCCAAAACCCATTAAACGCACTAAAGTTCCAATCTTTGATCACCATTTTCTGCAGAAATGGCGACACCAATGCTGCTCATGGCCTCAGAGCGGAGCACAACAAAACAACCCGCCAAAACCCTTTTCGGGTCCTACGAAGAATCCAAACCCGAGCCCGCCAAACACACCAAACCCACAAAGAAATCCGCCGCCAAACCCTCCTCAAACACTAAAAAGCAACCGCAAAGAGGCCTTGGAGTGGCTCAGCTGGAGCGACTGAGGCTTCAAGACTGGAAGAAAATGACTGAAATACCACAATTCCTCGATCTTCCTCCTCTTCCTCATCATCATCATCATCATCAGTACCAAAACCCCATAACCCTACCCGACCCACTTAACAGCATTCCAGTGCAATACGGTGCATCCGGGCTCAATGGACCCGCGGTGATTAACGGCTGTGGTGGTTCTGCTGCTACTACAGCTGATTTTTATGGTTTGGTGGGTCAGAGGGTTGGGAATGGTTCTGGGTTTGGTTATGTTGGGGGGAATAATCTTGTGGCGAACCTGGATCCAGGTCCCTTTGGCTTTGGCGCTCCGGATCCGAGGGTTCAAAGTGGGGCTGTGTACGAGACCTCGAGAGAGCTCTCTTCAATGCCAAAGATACAATCTGTGCCTTCTGATTGCTGTGATCTCTGCCTCAAGGTCTTTACATTTTTGTGTTTTGTTATATATTCTTTTTTATTTTTAAAAATATCCAACTTGTTTGGTTTCCTAGAAAACGTGGGAAAAATGAAGTCTTTGAAGCCAATGTGTTCCCTTTGTTTAATGAAGAAAAAAATTAATAAAAAATGTTTGAAAACTTTGAGTTTTAACTATAAGGGCGAAATAAAGAATAAAATGAATGGTACCAGATTTGATTTTTTAATGTAAAAATATGGTTTTTCTTTAAAATGAACAGTAATGTAGACTTTTCGTTAAAACTCTAATTATTAAGACTACTACTGTTACATTAGCAAGTAAGAGCATTTTTATTTTAGGTTTAAATTTGCTGATCTGATCTCTTTTCTAACTCTTTTTTTAGGGGCTGCAGAAGAAGAGGTTCCATAGTGGGAGTTATATGGGTTTCAACGACAGGAGTGACAAATCTGCGGCTGTTTCACCAATCAAGAGTTCTGATTTCCTCGGATTGGACGCTGAAGCTGGTGGTTTCGGTGCCGGAGTGGTGAATAGATCCGCCCGGTACCTGTGCCCCAGCAATCTTCTCGATGATCAGGTAGAACACAGCAAAAATAAATAAATTTTTTTTATAGCTAGCTAGATAAAGAAAGAAAGAAAAAAACCATCCAAGTATATTTACGTTTTCAGATATATTGAACAAATAAATTATAAATATTGTTATAGTAAATGATCAACTAATTTGATCGGTTGGATTATTGACTTTGTAATATTTATTTGTAGGGTGTAGAGGTTAGGGCAGTGCACAGAAGGGGAGGGTCAACTTGTGGTGGGATTTTTATGGAATACGAGTTTTTTCCAGCTGCTGATCATCAGAAAAGGGATGAGACCATGAAAAGAGGAGGAGGCACATATCCCAAGGAGCTAGGGATGTTGCAGCTGCAAACAGTAGAAGAAGAAGAAGAAGAAGCTTCTGATATTACTGCTGCAACTAAAAATGGCTATGGGATTGGGGCAGCTGACAGTTACCATGATCATGGTGGTGATGATGATCATCATCACCATCATACTTCTGTTGATTTGTCGCTCAAGCTTTCATTTTAGATGCCGTTGATCTGTAATGCATTTGGGAAAGAAAGAACCGCAGCTTATATATATATACAGCTTTTTGGGCTTCCCTTTTGTTGTTAATTAAACTGACATGTCAGCTCCAAATTAATCAATATATTTGGATTAATGCATGTTTAAAGCTAGATAACTTCGAGTCCAATTAGTTTTGTTCATATTTCAAGAAGCTAATTTCATCGCAGTCAGTTAACCAAATTTAATATATACTAAAGCTGAAAATAGACTGAAACATTGTTCATAAGAACAGTGCTCTGCCGATTTTACCCTCCCAATTTTGCACTAATTTCAATTATATCCTGATACACCCATCAGAGATATATACTGTATTTATTTTATATTTTCTGTTTCTTGGTTCTCCCTTCTCTCTCTTCCTCTCACTGCTCTCCTTGCGACCACGACCAAACCAACAAAAAAGAACCCTCTCCTCGCCGGAACCGTAACGAGGCATGCAACGAGTGATTTTGGTTTCTGAGATGTAGGGGAGAGGATTGTATGTTTGGTTCCTCTTTAAAAGTCCCCATCTCTCTCCTTCGAAAATTCTTCGCCGCTGGCCAATCGATCTAAAAATATGGCGGGATTTTGGGAAACTGAGGGTTTTTCCTAATCTAAGTTTGGTGTTTGCGTTCTGCTGAGATTGAATTTGAATTTCACAGATGTAAATAAACGGTTGAATAATCAGGGAGATTTTGTGAGGAAATAGAGATGAAATGTCTCAGACCAACAAAAGGTGGATTAGGATAAAAATAAATAAAAATAAAAAAAAAGACTGAAAAACAATATGCCATAAATGGTGGATTAGGATAAAAAAAAGATTGAAAAACAAAGCTTGCAGCTGATGCAGAGTCGTTTTATTTTTCGCACTAAGGGAGGTATTTAATATGCCATAAAAGGCCAAAGCCTTTGCTTTAACTTTCAAATCAATTAGGGTAATGTTATGAAGATAAAATTTGTAAATCAAAATTTTCAAACTAATGATATGGAAGTTAATGATTGGTTTTGGATTATGACTTAAACATCGATAAATGTGCTCATTTTTATTGGTGACATATAATTTAATTTGTAAATTTTGTCTATAAATTTAGCCTCACTAGCAGTACCAAATCAACAAATATACTTATGTAAAGAACCATGAACATGAATAGAAAATGTTAATATTGATTTTGGTTTATTTTTTGTTTTTATTTATAAGCATCGATAAATGTGCTCATTTTTATTGGTGACATATAATTTAATTTGTAAATTTTGTCTATAAATTTAGCCTCTCTAGCAGTACCAAATCAACAAATATACTTATGTAAAGAACCATGAACATGAATAGAAAATGTTAATATTGATTTTGGTTTATTTTTTGTTTTTATTTATAAGTATTTATGTCCACCTAATTCTCTCATTTGACTCTTTCAATCTTCTTTTTTTTTTTTTTTGGATATTTGATAAATATCCAAATGAAATTTGTGATTAAGTTTTATTGAAATTTTTATTTAATTTAATCTCTGATTTTTGTAAGTTAAGACTTCATTGTTGTTGTATACAGGGGAGTTCTAAGTAAAGAGGGGTATGCACGTATTAAGCTTATGTATCACAATCTGATTGTTTATAGATTTTGTACGATTTTTAATAGGACTATCTACTAAATCTTTTATATGAAAATAGTACTATACAAAATTTTATACGATTTTCAATCCCGCAGCATCGCGCGGGGGTATTGTTTGCTAGTTTAGACTATTTTTTGCAAACCTATTATATTTGGTCATTGATCTTCTTTAATTATCTAACGATCGAAAATTAAGAAGAATATGTAAAAAAAATTAAACGAGTGTGTGAATAACAGTACCTGTTTTAATTCTGCCCTTAGATGTAAGGAATGCCTTACGGTTTGATAAATGTGGTCTTGGTTGCCGTACATGCTTTTCTATTTAATTTAATTTTTCTGTTTAAACCAATTCTCTGTAGTATTTGAATTATAAGTTAACTATTTTGTAACAAAGGAGGTCGAGAATCGAGAAAGCTATATATGTATGTAATTTATGAGTTCAGAAAAAAATTTAAAAGAGTGTAAAATGAAAATTGTGTATAAGCTGCTAGCTGGTCTGAGCAGTTTCTGTTTGCAAACTGATCAGACTGGATTTAATTAAAGGAATGAGCATTCCCTCTGTATCCTTTTTATGAGAATTTTGGAAATCTTACAATCACGTCCGTTTATTGTATATCGTGTGGTCAAAAATTATTGTAATGTTTTATTTAAAATTGAATATAAGCAATACCTAACGAAAACTTATTGCATGATGTACAATGAACGAATATGATTGGAGGATTCCTGGAATCCTCACAAAGAGGATCCAGAGGATCCTCATTCTAATTAAAAAGCAGGCTAGCATTATAATTAAAAGCTAAAACTGATCATACAGCCCTAGCTATATATATAGCTACAACCTTGAACTATGTCCCCAATTGTCAGTTTAATTGATAAAGATCGCTCTCTTCGTTAGACCAAAACCTAAGTTTGAGTCTTGTTGCTGGTAGTTCCTCTTTGTTGGCAATCTGTAAAAATAAAACTAAGAGGTTAAGACTCCATTTGTAAATCCTCAAAGAGGATTGTAGCATGCATTCGGAGGGGTAGCTTCCCTCCCCCTAAAATTTTTTGTAACAAAAAATATAGTAAAATTAATTAATTATGTAATTTCTGTTGAGAAAAGCTAAAACAGATTCTCTCAAATGTTGGACTCTCTATGGATTTTCAGTTACGTCATGTTTTCGTCATAATATTTTATTATATTAGTAAAAAAATTAACGTTAAACTATGAGATAACAGAGATTCTATGGAGAGTCTCACGTTAAAAGTCTCTTTTGCCTTTCTAATTTCTATTTTAGAGTTTAGTTTTCATCTCGCATGCGCTGAAACACAAAAAAGAATCTCTCCTTTCTGTTTACGGGAGATCAGATGATCGGTCAACAAACTAACCTTTGTGGTATATTTTGAAAAAAGTGAATTTATTAATCAATTAAGCTTATTTGTTTAACGACACGTTGTACTACAACTGTGATGTGCAGGATACTGAGCACACGAGGGCCAGGCTAAGCAAGGAGAAGAGCAGGTCATATTATTACATAAATATGCAGGCAGCAGCTGCCAGGTAACCTCACTGGGAGTCTGTAGGATTACTCTCTTCAGCACAAGTAACGAGTAATGATCTGCTATGACCAAATACCCAATGCCCAGCCTGTTACAAACATGTCGTTTTGACACCTGTCCTCCACATAACAGCGACTGTAACAGTGTAAAACCACTTAGTATTACGGTTTTGTATTATTTCTCTTCACTTGTAAGTAAGAGATCTTAGATTCGATTTTTGCCAAAAGTAAATTTAAACCACATTATTGTTAGTTCATTATGAGATTAAGCTGACCTCCTCCCCTTAGTGCAGATAATATCATTTGTTCAAAAGAAGAAAAAAAAGAGTTGGTGCGAAGGTGGCGACATTCGAGGAGAGGAGTCTTAAAAAAGAAGGGCTTTTCGCGGTCCGAGTCATCGGAGAATTTGATGGTGTTGAGATTGCTCCAGCGGAAAACATTTTCAAAACCCGTGTGCTCGGGTGAGCAAATCTTTTTCTAGCACAACGATTACAAGTAGAAGTATTTTCTAGAAAACAACCCAAACGGTAAGACCAACTAATGGGCTTACAAATTAGTGTTCAATAATAATGATTTGATCACAAGCAAAACATTGGGCTAGGCCTCAATCTTCCAAAAGCCCTAATGTAAGCCCATTGAATAAACCTCAAAAATAGGAAAAGGGGAAAGAAATAAAAAAAAGTAAAGAAGAAGGTGGACTGGAAAGAAAGAAAAACGTTCCATTCTGTGTTTGGACATTGGCACTTACGCATCATCATTAATTGATTTCTTGTCACAAATGAAAATATATTTGAAAATAATAAATTATTAACCACCCATAATTTCACTACATGAGCATTTTTTTTATTTTTTTTGTGAATTTAGAAAAAGGATAATTTTGGAATTATGAAAGATTATATATGATATTAGTAAATCCAACCTACTGTCATATTTACTCACTCACTTCTTCATAAAAATGTTAATACTAATTTTACCCTTTTGTAAAACAACATCTAATTGTTGAAATATCCACTTTATTACAAGACATTTTAGTTAAAACAACCAGTAGATTAACAGAAGAAGGAGTTGAGCTTGAAGGGATGAGATTTGGTTGTCTAAAATTGGGAAGTCATTGTCAATCAAAACTATATGAAATTATCAGTTTAACCCTCTACGAGCAAGTCCACCGGGGCTTGCTTTGCCCAGGACCCAGCACAAAAAACAAGCTGGCCCTCAGTCCATTTGCTCTAGCCCGTGGAGTTGCCTGGCACCCAGCCCATGCCAGGCAACAGCCCAACACGTTTTGGACTGACCAAGAAGCTGGTCTGTTTCTCAGGCGCGTGCAACACAAGCGCGCAAGGCGTGAGTGGGTTTCAAGCTTTCCTGAAAATGTGTCAGCCCACTTGGGCTCAGCGACGTGGCGTTATGATAGCCGTTGGATTTCCAACGGCTAGTTTTTCTAGACCGTTGGATTTCCAACGGTAAAAAAAATTTAAATTTTACTTTTAAACTGGACCATCCGATCAAAGATCAACGGTCCAGATTAATTAACTTAATTAAAATTTATTAAAAAATACAAAAAAAGTATTAAAAAATACAGAAAATTAAAAATTTTTTTTTTCTTTCTATAGTTTATCTGATGAGTTTATGTAATTTTATTTTAGTGTGTTTTTTTTTAAGTTTATTTGATGAGTATGTAATTTTATTTCAGTGTGTTTTTTTTAAGTTTATTTGAAATTTTATCCAAAATTGGTTAAAAATCATATCCGAAATAAACTTAAAAAAAAAAAACACCAAATAAATGCGCTGGGTGCCAACGCATTTTTTTAGGGATGGAGATGCTTTGGTCTGTTACTGTTCACTGGGGTCTATTACTGTTCACTTGAGTGGATAAATGCGGTGGGTGCTGGCACAAAGTCCTTAGGGGTGGACTTGCTCTAAGTAAAACAAAACATGAATAAAAAATATGGGGTAGAAATGTAATTTCACACAACCAAATTTTGATGTTTTTTTTTTCAAAGCCTCACTTACATGTAATCCTAACATATCTCTAATAAAAAATAATAAAAAATAAATAAAAATAAATAAAAAACTTCTCACTTCCACATTCTCTATCACTCTCTTCCTCTCTCCTTCTATTTCAAAAACAAAAATAAAATAAAAAATTTCACACACGTTGTCACATCCTAAACCCTGGCCCCCACCACATCCTGGGTTCGACTCTGCCATATCACGATATTGTCCACTTTGGGCCTCGACCACGCCCTCACGGTTTTGTTTCTGGGAACTCACACGAGAACTTCCCAGTGGGTCACCCATTATGGGATTGCTCTCGCGTGAACTCGCTTAACTTCGGAGTTTCAATGGAACCCGAAGCCATTGAGCTCCCAAAAAGCCTCATGCTAAGTAGAGATGAGAATATACACATAAGGCTTACAGGATCCACGCATCTAGGGCGATGTGGGATGTTACAATCCACCCCCCTTAGGGGCCTGACGTCCTCGTCGTCACACTTCTAGCCAGGGATTGACTATGATACCAAATTGTCACATCTCGGCCCAGGCCCCCACCACATTCCTGGCTCGACTCCGCCATAGCACGATATTGTCAACTTTGGGCCCCGACCACACCTTCACAGTTTTGTTTCTGGGAACTCATACGAGAACTTCTCAGTGGGTCCATCATGAGATTGCTCTCGAGCAAACTTGCTTAACTTCGGAGTTCCGATGGAACCCAAAACTAGTGAGCTCCCAAAAGGTCTCGTGCTAGGTAGAGATGAGAATATACATATAAGGCTTACAGGATCCACTCCCCTGGACGATGTGGGATGTTACACACTTTGTGTGTGCCCATATGCTAGTATATTTGAAAAAAAGGAATGTAACCACCTACAATCTCATTACATTTGTTTTATTTTTTATTGTTTTTATTTTTTTTAAATTGTAATGAGAGAATGATAATTTGGGTTTTATGAAAGCTCAACCTTTTCGCCGTTTTTGATCTATATATATTTTTATATATATGCAAGCCTTTTATTGGAATGGATATGTATTTTTTTAAATGGAAATTAGATATAGGACCTACTTCACCTTAAACTTTAACGATTGAACCGTCTACTTTGTAGGTTTCGATTGATAGATCATTTCAATTTAATCTAAAACTATTTGCCCATTTAATTGTCACGATAAAATTTTAATGTTTTTTAGAACATAGTATTTGTCAACATCTTTGAACTCAATTGGATGAATCATATATTTCTGATTTGGTTAATATTTTGCAAGAAGGATGTATAAGGTGCAACATAAAAAATAGACAGTTTGAGTCGTTGAAATTCAACGTGCTCTGGCCCTACATACAACATTGTTAAAACATTTTAATTCTATACATTTACTTATCATTTCATTCAATTTCATAAATCCATTAAAAAATATGCTAAGTTAACCATTAAATGATGATTTGGCAAAGAAGGAATCGTGAGGTGAGAAGAGGTAGGGGTGAAGGTTGATGTGCACGGTGATTAGATGAGTTTCGAGATGGGTTAGCGAAGGTTCAAGATGGATTGGAGAGAAGAACGGCGGGTCATGGGACGAGGTAGACGAAAGCGATGAACCTTCACCTTTTTGTCTTCTATTTTTTAAGTTGCTAATTATACAAAACAATTGATTTTTTATTAATTAGTTTTTGTATTTGTTTTTTTTGTCAACATGTAAAGTTGTCAGTTACGTCAGCATAAATGTTGACCTCATATCTACCACTTCATCACTTAACAGTTAATTTAACAAATTTTTAAACCGATGTACGAAATTAAATAAAATAATAAGTAAATGTATGAAATTGAAGTATTTTAAAATATTATATGAGGTTGCAATTAACATTAAAAAGTAATTTACCAAAAAGATAGAATATATATATGGATTTTTTTATTAACACTCCACTTATTATTGAATACACCCCACACAAAAGTTTATTGTTAAGTGGCTTATATACCTAATATAAAATGACTATTTAGGCCTAATAAAATTTAAAAAAAAAAGAAAAGAAATCATTTTCTAAATACACCCCAAGTTAATTTAGAATTGTATTCTATGATTGCTTTTCTTCAAGCTCTCAAAGTCACTCACATCCTTCATTGTAGAACAAGACCCTAACTACTAAGATTACAAAATGTGGAAAAATATTATTTTTCATCCTCGTCATGTAGATCTTTAATTTGCTTGATTCTCTGACAAGAGAAATTTTAGAATTGGAGAAAGGAAAAGGAAACTGGTCAGTTTAAGGCCAACAATACATTTTTTTACTTTGCAGGTGCAACCTAGAAGAACAAACTGATATAATAAAATGCAATGTGTTCACAAATTTGGCTTTGACCATGATAGAACACCAAATAGTTGTGCATGTGAATTCATACATATTCGGACGGAGAATGAACATTACAATCTTATAGGCAATCCAATTATCAAAGAATAGATCGGTGGAAGGTATGGGCTATTTAACCCAACCGGATGACAATGTTATAAATTGAATAGAGAATAGGGGAAATTTTTTGTTTCATACTTGACTCCAGTTCCTTTGCTTGTTCATCGCCTTCTGTTCGTTCTTCGTATTGATGTGGGGTTTAAGTAGAGCGTGTGGGGTGTACATATAGCATGTGGGGTGTGAAGGGTAGCATTGGAAAACATGTGGGGTGTATTAAGATAAATTTTGATTTAAAAAGTATATGTGGGGTGTGAATAAAACAACCATATAAATATATATATATATATATATATATATTAGCCTTCATACATGTGCATGTGCTACGCACGACTTACACGTTTTAAATTATTTATATGTGTAAATTGACAAAAGAAAAGTCAAATATTTGAAGTAAATGAATAATCTTAGATCATTCTAGAAGAAACTCCGCATAAACCAATTAAAGCAGCTGAATTCACATAATAAAATTGGTCTCTATAGAATTTACATTAAGAATAGAGAAAATAATATTTAATAAATAATTGATTGAATCACATTATTGCTAGCCAATTGTGAGGCTAAGCCCACATCCTCTCCCTTAGTGTAGATAATATCGTTTGTTAAAAAAAAAAAAACAATCATTTGACAACTAATTTAATCACATTATTATCCCCATGTGAAAGACCTTTTTTTTTATAATCAGCATTACATGCCTCTTAAGATGTTTTGAACATGTTTAAAAATAGAGAAAATAATATTTAATAAACAACTAATTGAATCACATTATTACTAGCTTATTGTCATGCTAAGCCCACCTCCTTCCCCTTGGTGTAGATAATATCATTTGTTATAAAAAAAACAATCATTTGACAACTAATTTAATCACATTATTATCTGCGTGCGAAAGAAATTTTTTATAACCTGCATTACACGCCTCTTAAGATATTTTGAACGTTTTTTAAAATAGAGAAATTAAATCACATTATTGCTACCATATTGTGAGGTATTAATCATTAAAAAAAACAGCACAAAAAAACTAAATAAAATGATGAAGACATTTTTTGAATTACGGCATACTACACGCGACTTAAACATTTTAAATGTATTTATATGCGTAAATTGACAAAAGGAAAGCCAAATATTTGAAATAAATGAATAATCTTATATTATGCTAGAAGAAACCCCATATAAAACAATTAAAGCAGCTGAATTCACATAATAAAATCGGTCTCTATAGAATTTACATTAAGAATAGAGAAAATAATATTTAATAAATAATTGATTGAATCACATTATTGCTGGCCCATTGTGAGGCTAAGCTCATTCCTCCCCTTTAGTGTAAATAATATCGTTTGTTAAAAAAAACACAATCATTTGACAACTAATTTAATCACATTATTATCCGCATGCAAAATACCTTTTTTATAACCAGCATTACACGCATCTTAAGATGTTTTGAATGCGTTTAAAAATAGAGAAAGTAATATTTAATAAACAACTGATTGAATCACATTATTGCTAGTCTATTGTGAGGTTATGTCCACCCTCATCCTCCTTAATGTAGATAATATCGTTTGTTAAAAAAAAATAAAAAAAATCATTGACAACTTATTTAATCATATTATTATTAGCGTGCGAAAGACCTTTTTTTTATAACTAGCATTACAAGCCTCTTAAGATATTTTGAACGTGTTTAAAAATAGAGAAATTGAATCACATTATTGCTAGTCTATTGTGACATACTAAAAAAAAGTACCAAAAAATTAATTATTAAAAAATACTGTTAACATGACGAAAATGTCATTGTCTTATTTGATGCATTATTTTGGGATGCCTTTGAAGTTTTTTGTCGTGGGGGTATTTTTGTCCAAATCTTTTTGTTGAAGCTTGGTGACACCAAAATCACTATTCACTTTTCCATTGGCTTTATATATTTACAAGTTTCAAATTTATTATATGCATAAATTAACAAAAGGAAAGTAAAATATTTGAAGTAAATGAATAATCTTAGATCATGCTAGAAGAAACCCCTCATAAACTAATTAAAACAGTTAAATTTATATAATAAAATCAGTCTCTATACAATTTACATTAAGAATAGAGAAAATAATATTTAATAAGTAATTGATTGAATTACATTAGTGCTATCCCATGAGGCTAAGCCCACCTTCCTCCTCCTCCTTAGTGTAGATAATATCGTTTGTTAAAAAAAAACAAAACAATCAATTAACAACTAATTTAATCACATTATTATCTGCGTGTGAAAGACCATTTTTATAACCGGCAATACATACCTCTTAAGATATTTTGAACGTGTATAAAAATAAAGAAAATAATATTTAATAAATAACTGATTGAATTACATTATTACTAGCCCATTGATAGGCTAAGCCCACCCCCTCTCCCTTAATGTAGATAATATTGTTTGTTAAAAAAAAAATCATATGACAACCAATTTAATCACATTATTATCCACGTGCGAAAGACCTTTTTTATAACCGACATTACATGTTGCAGCCCGTCTCGAATTATTGTTATCGATGGTGTGAAAAGATGAAATTGCCCTTAGACGTTTTGTGTGGTTGTGTGGTTTAAGTTTAGAAGTGAACTAATACATTAAGTCCCCAATATTTTGGAACCAATTAGGACTTAAAGTTGTTATGGTTTTGTGGTTGTTTGGAAGTCAAAAAATTTTGGACCACACACACACTCCAACTCCCTCTCTCTCTTCTTCCCATGTACTCTCTCTCCTCCCTCTTGATTCTCTTCTTTTTCCGTACGAATCGTACGGACAAACTCCAACCCTCACAAAACTTTGCAGATCGAACCTTTAGAGGCCATGTTTGAGTTCCTTGTAACCTTAGGATCTTAACCATACCATTTTTAGGACGTGAAAGCTTCGGGATCGTAAGAACCAAAAACCCCGAATTGAGGTACTGTTCATGCACACATTAATGTGGATTTTTTTGGATATTTCAAGGTTATAAGAAGCTTTAGAACATCTTCACGAAGCTCGGAGAAGAAAAACGAAGTGTTTTGGACATCGGGAAGTCGAGTTTGGTGAGTTTCAAGTTTTGGCCGGATTATCGAGTTTTCTTCAACAAGATTCCGTGGATTTCAAGCCTTGAAATTGTTTTCTGGCGACCGCAACGGTCACTGGAGTCGAAGGAAGAAGACGAGCGAATATTCCGTCAACTTTGACGGAATATTCTAACGGCGTCAGTTGTTTCGCATATAGAGGAGACTTACCCGAAGACGAGTGCAATCAAGGGTGACTCGGGGGCTACGACCCTTCGACATACCAGTGAGTGGGCTTTTGGGTTTTAAGTATATATATATATATATATATATATGCTTGGTATCTTTCTCAGAAAATGCATTTAAATGAGTTATGACTTAGATTGCCATGCCAAATGATTTACATTTAGAATATGCATATGATGTTTGCATATATATATATATATATATATATATATATATATAATTGTGGTGCTGAGGATGCTCAGGTAAGTCATAGGTGAGTTTATGAATTGTGAATGTGAATAACGGTTGTGATTAATTGAGAAACATTGAGATCATAAACCTACACCCTGGTGTTAGTGATTTAGCTAGAGATATGGCACTGCCCTGTTTATAATGTCTCCTCCCGCACCATATGCTCACATTGGATCCAATTTAGGTGCATAGTCTTGTCGTACAAACCATTATAGGTGGTTCCGACTCGTAAGTGACTAGCGGTGTATCGCACAACTATCATGAGAGCGTAGCATTGAGCATAACTATATTACACCCAGTCTTGTCGTACAGACCTTTATAGTGGTTCCGACTCGTGTGTAGTGTAGTGCCATATAGGTCACTTATAGTGACTTCGGCTAGATTAACTAATGAGCTATGAATGCAGTCGTACAAACCTTTGCTGGGATTTCGGCTAGTATGTTGCTTTCCATGAACTTATTTTTACCTGAGGTACTTATTCTGTTTTATATTTTGGCATGGCATATTTATGATTATGGATATGTGAAGCATGATTTGAATATATATATATATATAGAGGTATATATTTATATTTTATTTCTGGGAAAATTATACATGTTTTACGGCGAAGGGTTAAAAAGTTTGATAATGAAATGATTTTGAAAAGCTTTGTTTTTGTCCACTCACATTTTCTGTTTAGCGCCCCTCCAGGTTTTAGGTAAACTTGCTGTTAGTGTCATTTGAGAATCTCGGTGGTTCTGATAAAATATAATATTCGTAAGATATCTTCTAGTACTGTATAACTAGTACTTGTTCTACTGGACTACACCTAGACTTTCTTTGCTCTGATTAGGTGTATTTACACTTGTATTTCATTCCTAGCTCTTTCTGCTTATTAGTGCACTTTAGTTAAATTTCGGTTTTTATTTACTCATATATTTCATATCCTTATCGCTTCCGCATTGTGCACTTGGCTATGTCACCCTCACGTGACAGACAACACGCCTTGATTTTAGGTCGGGGTGTGTCAGTTTGGTATCAAAGCCTATGTTTAGTACTTCTGTATATCTTGTGAATGATCTAATCATTATGATGTCTTCTGTCATAATTATGCCGCCTCATAGAGAGCCACGTCACTGAGCTGAGCCTAGTTTCCCTGATATTGCTCAGTTAGGGGAAGCTATAGCTAATGCCATTCAGTCTTTACTCCGTCCTCCTCAAAGAACACCTTTTGAGACTGTGTATAATCTAAAGCTAAATCATTTCATGGGTAATGAAGGACATGAAGGAGTGGAGAAGTGGCTTAATCATGTCGAGAAGACTTTCCTTGTAATGCAGAGTCAGATAAATCTTCCTCTTGATAGATGGGTCGAGACGACTACTTGGTTTATGGGTCCGGAGCCTACATCCTAGTGGAGACAAGAGTCATATCAGATGCCACCAAAGGTAGCAGCCAATTGGGAAGTGTTTAAACAGTTGTTTCGGAAAAGGTTCATTCCCCTGAGTATATTGATCGCAAGAAACAAGAATTTACGTATCTGAAACAAGGAAAGATGACGACGAATGAATATTACAGGAGATTCACTGATTTATCTCAATATGATCCGGAGGTTGCTGCTAATCCGGTTGAGATGATCTGTCGTTTCAGGTTGGGTACTAAGAAAAAATAGCGTTCTATAGCGACATCGACCCCCTGTGCCACTTACTAGGAGTTTTATGAGGTTTTACTACAGATTAATGACTCAGAGAACATGCCCAATGAAAGTGAAGATAAAGAAGAAAAAAACGGGAACCAAAGGTGAGATGATAAAGGTAAAGGTCAATCATCTTAGGGACCTCGTAAGACCCAGAGTTTTGAGAGAAGTGGTGTTAGTTCTAGCTTTTCTAGTGAAAGTTTGAGCTCTAATGTGTAGAGGAGAGGTGGTAGATTTTCTGGAGGCTCAAGATTTCAGAGGCAAAGGGACTTTGGTGGTTCAGGTGCTCCTTTATGCCGCAAGTGTAATAATAGGCATTTTGGGGAGTGTAAGAGAGGCAGCAGTGCATGCTATACTTGTGGACAGATGAGCATAGGGCTACACATTGCCCTCAGAATCAGCAGAGGCCACAATAACCTTCTTTACCAGCACCTGCGCCGACCCAGCAAGCTTCAGGACCTAGTGGTTATGCTCAGACTGGTCATGGATGTGCTTATCATTATCAGAGCGACGCCGCTCCTTATACTACATCGCAATATCAGTACTTCCAGGACCCTCCTTATCAGGGTGGTTACCCTCAGTATTAGGGAGGTTCTATGCCATATTAGCCACATTCAGCAGGTGGATCCCAGTGGTACCAGGGGAGACAGCTACAGCAGGTGGAGATTCCTGCTAGCAGTGCAGGATCTTAGAGGCAGTCTGGTCAGCAAGACAAGGACGAGGTATTCATGCTAACAAAGGTCATGCTGGACGATTGGAGAATCAAGGACGTATCCATAACATGGGTACATTAAATATTTTTGGTCATTTTGCTAGAGTATTGATTGATTGTGGTGCTACACATTTTGTTGTTTCTCATACATTTGCTCAAGTGACGCAACCTCATCCTACACCTCTAGGATATGATTTAGAGTTTTCTATGCCTAGAGGGGAAAGATGTTATGTTGATCAGGTATATCCAAGATGTCCAGTGATGGTGGAGGATGTTGTTATGCCAGTTAACCTTATTCCGTTAGACATTGTTGATTTTGATGTGATTTTGGACACTGATTGGTTACACTACAATTGTGCCAAGATAGATTGTTATGGAAAAACAATCATTTTTCATCGTCCTGGATTACCTGAAGTTACATTTGTATGAGAACCTAGCGGGGTGAGGCATGGTGTTATTTTTGCCATGAAAGCCAAAAGATTGTTGTCGAAAGGTTGTCAGGGATATTTGGCTCATGTGGTGTTGAATGATAATACTCCTAGTAGTGTAGAGGATGTGCGTGTGGTCAGGCATTTTCCGGATGTGTTCCTTGATGATTTACCCGGATTGCCACCAGACAGAGATGTGGAGTTTGTTATTGATTTACTTCCAGGTACGAATCTTATATCTTTGACTCCTTATAGAATGGCTCCTGCTGAATTAAGGGAATTGAAAGTTCAGTTGTAAGAATTAATGGATAAAGGTTTTATTCAGCCTAGTACTTCACCCTAGGGAGCTCCAATCTTATTTGTGAGGAAGAAAAACGGAACCTTGAGGCTATGCATTGATTACAGGTAATTGAATCAGGTAACAATTAAGAATTGTTATCGGTTGCCTCGTATAGATGATTTGTTTGATTAACTTCAAAAATTGACTTGAGGTCTGGTTACTACCAGTTGAAGATTAGAAGTGAAGATGTCCCTAAAACAACTTTCAGGACTAGATATGGTCATTATGAGTTTCTTGTGATGCCATTCGGGTAAACTAATGCACCAACAGCTTTCATGGATTTAATGAATCGAGTATTCTAGCCATATTTGGACAAGTTCGTCATTGTCTTCATTGATGATATTCTGGTATACTCTAAGTCTAGGGCTGAGCATGCTAGACATCTTAAATTGGTGTTGAAAAGTTTGAGGGAACACCAGTTATATGCTAAGTTTAGCAAATGCCAATTCTGGTTATATCAAGTGGCATTTTTGGGACATGTTATATCAACTCAAGGTATTCGAATGGATTCTCAAAAAGTAGTAGCTGTGGAGAATTTGGAGCAACCTCGAACCATCACTGAGGTACAAAGTTTTCTTGGCCTTGCAGGTTATTATAGACGGTTTGTTAAGGATTTTTCAGTGATTGCTTTACCATTGACGAGGTTGACCAGGAAGGATGTTAAGTTTGAGTGGGATGATAATTGTGAGCAAAGTTTTCAGCAGTTGAAGTATTATCTCACTCATGCACCTGTTTTAGCGTCCCAAATGATAGTGGTAATTTCGAGGTCTACAGTGATGCTTCTTTGAATGGTCTAGGTTATGTATTGATGCAACATGGTAGGGTGATTGCTTATGCTTCAAGACAGTTGAAACCTCAGAAGAAGAATTACCCTACTCATGATCTGGAGTTAACGGCTATCATCTTTGCTTTGAAGATTTGAAGACATTATCTTTATGGTGAGAAATGTAAGATCTTCACAGATCATAAGAGTCTTCAGTATCTTTTCACTCAGAGAGATCTTAATCTTCGGCAGCGGAGGTGGATTGAGTTACTCAGTGATTATGATTGTACGATTAAGTATCACCCTGGTCGTGCAAATGAAGTGGTGGATGCACTTAGTAGGAAGACTCCATCTAGACTTAATGCCATCTATGATTGTCATATTCCTCTTCTTGCGGATTTGAGGTCCACTGAAGTGAAGTTAGGAGTGGAAGATAGAGAGGAAGCTTTACTTGCAAATTTTCAAGTTAGGCTAATCTTAATTGATCGTGTATTCGAAGCCCAGATGAACGATGAAGAGACCCAGGAAATAATTCAAGCAAGAAATCGAGGCAAGAAGAAAGATTTCAGAATTTGAGAAATTGATGGCATGCTTATGCAAGATAACATAATGTATGTGCCAGATAATGCAGAATTAAAGAAAGAAATCCTTGATGAAGCACATATTTCTGCATATGCAATGCATCTAGGAGGTACCAAAATGTATCATACCATTCACCCATTTTATTATTGTCCGGGTATGAAAAGAGAAATTGCTGAGTATATGTAAGTAGGTGTGCCATTTGCCAACATGTTAAAGCTGAAAGGAAGAAACTGTTTGGGTTGATGCAGCCACTTCCCGTTCCACAGTGGAAATGGGAAAATGTTACTATGAATTTTGTGTACAAACTTCCTCGTACACAGAATGGTTATGACGACATTTGGGTGATAGTTGATCGGCTCACTAAGTCAGCACACTTTATTCTAGAGAGGGAAAAATACTCATTACACTGATTAGCTAAGTTATTCATATCGAAGATTGTGAAATACCATGGTGTTCCAGTTGATATTATCTCGGATCAGGATCCTAGATTTACTTCTAAGTTCTGGATAGCGTTCCAGGAAGCTCTTGGTACAAGATTACTTTATAATACAGCATATCACCCTCAAACAAATGGACAATCTGATAGGACTATTCAGACATTGGAGGATATGTTGAGATCTTCAGTGCTACAGTTTGGCAATGCTTGGCATAATTGTTTGGATTTGATGGAGTTCACCTACAACAACAGTTACCATTCGAGTATTGGTATGGCACATTTTGAAGCACTCTATGGTAAGTTTTGTCGAACGCAATTATGTTGGTCAGAAGTTGGCGAAAGAGTTTTGGTGGACCCAGAGATTGTGGATGAAACTACTCAAAATATTCAGGTAATTAAGTCTAATTTGAAAATGGCCCAGGATCGACAAAAGAGCTTAGCAGACAAGCATGCAACTGACCGGATGTATAATGTAAGTGATTAGGTATTTTTAAAGCTATCACCATGGAAAGGTGTAATGCTGTTTGGAAAAAAAGGCAGGCTGAGTCCTAGGTACATTGGACCGTATATGATCACCGAGTGAGTCGGTAAGGTTGCTTACAAGCTTGAGTTGCCTCCATAGTTGTTCAAAGTGCATGACGTGTTTCATGTTTCGATACTTCGACATTATGTCTCAGATCTTTCTCATGTAATACCTCCTCAACCGCTGGAAATTAATTCGGATTTGACTTACGATGAAGAGCCAGTGACTATTTTGGATTGGAAGGATAATGAGCTGATGAATAAAATAGTGCATATGGTGAAAGTCTTGTGGAAAAATCACTCAGTGGAAGAGGCCACTTGGGAGACAGAGGATCGGATGAGAGAGATGTATCCATGCTTATTTTATGGTTATTAGTGGATTATATTTTATTATTTGGAATTTTGGGGACGAAATTTTATTAAGGTGGGTAGATTGTCACAGCCCTTCCCGAATTATTATTATCGATTGTGTGAAAAGATGAAATTGCCCTTGGACGTTTTGTGTGGTTGTGTGGTTTAAGTTTAGAAGTGAACTAATAAATTAAGTCCCTAATATTTTGGAACCAATTAGGACTTAAAGTTATTATGGTTTTGTGGTTGTTTGGAAGTCAAAAAATTTTGGACCACATACACACTCCAACTCTCTCTCTACTTCCCGTGTACTTTCTCTCCTCCCTCTCGATTCTCTTCTTTTTCCGTACGAACCATACTGACAAACTCCAACCCTCACAAAACTTTGCAGATCAAATCTTTAGAGGCCATGTTTGAGTTCCTTGTAACCTTAGGATTTTAACCATACCATTTTTAGAATGTGAAAGCTTCAGGATCGTAAGAACCAAGAACCTCGAATTGAGGTACTGTTCATGCACACGTTAATGTGGAGTTTTTGGAAGATTTCAAGGTTATAGGAAGCTTTAGAACGTCTTCACGAAGCTCGGAGAAGAAAAACGAAGTGTTTTGGACGTCGTGAAGTCGAGTTTGGCGAGTTTCAAGTTTTGGCCGGACTATCAAGTTTTCTCCGATGAGATTCCGTGGATTTCAAGCTTTGAAATTGTTTTCCGATGACGACGACGGTCACCAAAGTCAAAGGAAGAAGACGAGCGAATATTCTGTCAACTTTGATGGAATATTCTAACGACGTCAGTTGTTTCGCATATAGGGGAGACTTATCCCAATGACGAGCGTAGTCAAGGGCGACTCGGGGGCTACGATGTTTGCATATGATGTTATGACTTAGATTGCCATGCCAAATGATTTACATTTAGAATATGCATATGATGTTTGCATATATATATATATATATATGTATATATAATTGTGGTGCTGAGGACGGTTAGGTAAGTCCCAAGTGAGTTTATGAATTGTGAATGTGAATAACGATTGTGATTAATTGAGAAACATTGAGCTCATAAACCTGCACCCCGATGTTAGTGATTTAGCCAGAGATATGGCACATGCCTGTTTATAATGTCACATCCCGCACCATATGCTCACATTGGATCCAATTTAGGTGCACAGTCTTGTCGTACAAACCATCATAGGTGGTTTCGACTTGTAGGTGACTAGCGGTGTATCGCACAGCTATCATGAGAGCATAGCATTGAGCATAACTATATTACACCTAGTCTTGTCGTATAGACCTTTACAGAAGTTCCGACTCGTATGCAGTGTAGTGCCATAGAGGTCACTTATAGTGACTCTGGCTATATTAACTAATGAGCTATGAATTCAGTCGTACAGACCTCTGATGGGGTTCCATCTAATATGTTGCTTTCCATGAACTTATTTTCACCTGAGTTACTTATTCTGTTTTATATTTTGGCATGACATATTTATGATTATGGATATGTGAAACATGATTTGAATATATATATATATATATATATATATATATATATATATATAGATGTATATATTTATATTTTATTTTAGGGAAAATTATACATGTTTTACGGCGAGGGGTTAGAGAGTTTGATAATAAAATGATTTTGAAAAGCTTTGTTTTTGCCTATTCACACTTTCTGTTTTGCACCCCTTCAGGTTTTTGGTAGACTTGCTATTGGTGGCATTTGAGGATCTCGGCGGTTCTGACAAAATATAATATTTGTAGGATATCTGGTATTGTATAACTAGTACTTATCCTACTAGACTGCACCTAGACTTTCTATGCTCTGATTAGGTGTATTTACACTTGTATTTCATTCCTAACACTTTCTGCTTATTAGTGCACTTTAGTTAGCTTTTGGTTTTTATTTACTCGTATATTTCATATCCTTATTGCTTCCGCATTGTGCACTTGGCTACATCACTCTCACGTGATGGCCAACACGCCATGATTTTAGGTCGGGGTGTTTCATTACACGCCTCTTAAGATGTTTTAAATGTGTTTAAAAATAGAGAAATTGAATCACATTATTGCTAGCCTATTGTGAGGTACTAATTAAACAAACAAAAATAATAATTAATTATTAAAAAATACTATTAGAATGACGAAAATGCCCTTGCCTTATTTGATGCATTATTTTGGGATGCTTTTAAAGTTTTTTGTCTTAGGGCATTTTTGTCCAAATATTTTTGTTGAAGCTTGGTGACACCAAAACCACTATTCACCTTTTCCATTGGCTTTATATATAGGCTAGCCTTTATGCACGTGCAACGGTGCGCTACAGATAGCATACAGAGTTTTTTCCCTTCCATATTTGCGCATGCATAAAGACATCTTTAGTAAAAATAAAAAATAAAAAAAAAAAAAAAAAAAAAAAAACATTTCATACGTGTTATACATGCATTGGTTTTATATGTCCATAATTTCCCATATTTAGGGAGTGATAAAATTAATTTTCATGTTTTCATACGTGTTATACAGGCATTTGTTTGAGGGGCTTTATCCTCCAATTATTTTTGGTGAAGCCTTGAGACACCAAACTTGATTTCTGGCTTTTTGACATATTGCTTTTATCAATTCCCTCCATACTTGATATGTTGAAGTCATATGAAAATCTTAAAACTAAAATTTCAATTTGATGATTCTTAATAAAGGGAAAATCGATAAAAACTATGAAAACATAGCATTGAAATTCAACAATGGAAAATGATGCTTGAACAAATTAGATCATAGTTAAAAGATTCATGAAATTGTGCACTATCGAATTGACAAAGCACATAACATTGAGAAATTCAAAAAGGAAAAAATACAGACTGACACACACTAATAGGAGGGAGCCAATGAACAGCACCAGAGCAACGCTATAAGATATGTCCATTGAAAACAGCTAAACATATGTTACTGCTAGTATGATCTGAAAAAGAAAAAAAAATGAAGCAATAAGCAATATGGTATTGCTAGTAACATCAAAATATAAAAATCTCAATATATTTTTTGGTGTTTGGAGAGTGAGGAAGGTAAGGGAGGCACACCGTTGTTGTAGCTGGACCTTCCTGAACTCTGTAAGGACATGGTACATATTCTCGAAGGCCTTATACGTGTCATCTACCAATGGATAATGGATATCAACTACTTCAACATTTTACAATGAAAATACTTAAAAGTCATTGTAAAAGATATCAACAAACGCATATTTCATTTGACATATAAATATACAAACTCCAACCTATCTCTGAAACTCATTCATTGCAACATAGAAAACACTCATTCAACATAAATTTCAATACTTTAACAACAATGCCAAATCAAAATTATCCATTTTCCATCGATAACTCAAAAAATAGTAAACAATTACTCATTTTGGTTGAAAACACAATAAAAAAGCACTTCCAACATAGACAGTCCAATCATCTTAAAATGCATACAAATCAAAGAGAAAGAAAATATTTGCATAAGAATGGTCCTTGAAAACATCGAAGACCAATCTAATTCACCATGAACATTTTAAAAAGTGATGACACCAACGTGATGAAAACTGATTTATACATAGCAATTATAGTAACATATATTGCTTCCTTTTTCATTTTTTCTTCTTTTTTTTTTTGGCCAAAACATAAACATAAATTGGGCAATAGGAGAAGATTTAAAATCGAAACCTTAAATTTCAATTTGATGATTCTTAATAAAGGTAAAATCGAAGAAAATATGAAAACATAGCATTGAAATTCAACAATGGAAAATGATGATTGTGCAAATTAGATCACAGTTAAAAGATTCATGAAATTGTACACTATCGAATTGGCAAAGCACATAACATTATGATTGTTAATAAAGGTAAAATCGAAGAAAATATGAAAACATAGCATTGAAATTCAACAATGGAAAATGATGATTGTGCAAATTAGATCACAGTTAAAAGATTCATGAAATTGTACACTATCGAATTGGCAAAGCACATAACATTAAGAAATTTGAAAAGGAAAAAACACAGACTAACACAAACTAATAGGAGCGAGTCAATGAATAGCACCAGAGCAACGTTGTGAGATATGTCCATCGAAAACAGCTAAACATATGCTACTGCTAGTATGATCTGAAAAAGAAAAAAAAAGGAAGCAATAAGCAATATGACATATTGCTAGTAATAACCAAATATAAAAATCTCTATATATTTTTTGGTGTTTGGAGATTGAGGAAGGTAAGGGAGCAGAGCCAGCCCTAAGAGGGTGCAAGTGGTGCCACCACACAAGGCCCCTAAATCGGAAGGGCCCCCGATTTTTCAATTTTGCATGCATATACGTAGATTTAGTAGTATGTGTAGAATATTGCAAACTTGAGTATTAGTGCAAGTGGTATTATTGCTTCTTTACATCGGCCTAGGGATGGGTTCGAAACTCGTCTCCATCATTTTTTAAGTTTATTTTTATTAAATGCATAAGCTTCCACAAAATAATAAAAAAATTTCACACAATAACATGAAAATTCAAATCCTGGCCTCTAAAAAACAATATGCTACCCTTCCACCTGTTGATTTGGTAACTTTGTTTGTGCTATTAGAATTTATAGAAGCTCAATTGAAAACTAAAGTTATTTTTTTTGAGCAAAAAAATAAAAAAAAATAAAATTCTTAGTACTTTTTAGGGCCTCCAATTCACTTTCGCCCAGGACCCCTAAAATCTCAAGGCCGACCCTGTAATGGAGGCGCACTATTGTTATTGCTGAACCTTCCTGAACTCTGTAAGGACAAGGTACATATTCTCGAAGGCCTTATACATGTCCTCTGTCAATGGATAATGTATATCAACTACTTCAACATTTTACAATGAAAATACTTAAAAGTCATTGTAAAAGATATCAACAAACGCATATTTCATTCAACATAGAAATATACAAACTCCAACCTATCTCTGAAACTCATCCGCTGCAACATAGAAAACACTTGATTCAATATAAATTTCAAATCTTTAACAACAAATCCAAATCAAAATTACCCATTTTCCATCGATAACTCAAAAAACAGTAAACAATTACTCATTTTGGTTGAAAACACAGTAAAAAAGCATTTCCTACATTGACAATCCAATCATCTTACAATGCATACGAATCAAAGAGAAAGAAAATATTTGCATAAGAATGGTCCTTGAAAACATCGAAGACCAATCTAATTTACCATGAACATTTACAAAAATGATGACACCAACGTGATGAAAAATGATTTACAGACATACATATACTGCTTCCTTTTTCATTTTTTCTTCTTTTTTTTTTTGGCCAAAACATAAACATAAATTGGGCAATAAGAGAAGATTTAAATCGAAACCTTAAATTTCAATTTGATGATTCTTAATAAAGATAAAATCGAAGAAAATATGAAAACATAGCATTGAAATTTAACAATGGAAAATGATGCTTGCACAAACTAGATCACAATTAAAAGATTCATGAAATTGTACACTATCGAATTGACAAAGCACATAACATTGAGAAATTCGAAAAGGAAAAAACACAGACTGACACAAACTAATAGGAGGGAGCCAATGAACAGCACTAGAACAACGTTGTTAGAAATGTCCATCGAAAACTGCTAAACATATGCTACTGCTATTATGATTTGAAAAAGAAAAAAAAAAGGAAGCAATAAGCAATATGGTATTGCTAGTAACATCCAAATATAAAAATCTCTTTATATTTTTTGGTGTTCGGAGAGTGAGGAAGGTAAGGGAGGCACACCATTGTTGTTGCTGGACCTTCCTGAACTCTATAAGGATAGGGTACATATTGTCGAGGGCCTTATACGTGTCCTCTATCAATGGATAATGGATATCAACTACTTCAACATTTTCCAATGAAAATACTTAAAAGTCATTGTAAAAGATATCAACAAACGCATTTTCATTCGACATAGAAATATACAAACTCCAACCTATCTCTGAAGCTCATTCGCTTCAACATAGAAAACACTTCATTTAACATAAATTTCAAATCTTTAACAACAATGCCAAATCAAAATTACCCATTTTCCATTGATAACTAAAAAAACAGTAAACAATTACTCATTTTGGTTGAAAACACAGTAAAAAAACACTTCCTACATAGACAGTCCAATCATCTTACAATGCATACGAATCAAAGAGAGAAATTATTTGCATAAGAATGGCCCTTGAAAACATCGAAGACCAATCTAATTCACCATGAACATTTACAAAAATGATGACATCAACGTGATGAAAAATGATTTACAGACAAAAATTATAGTAACATATACAGCTTCCTTTTTCATTTTTTTCTTTTTTTTTTTGGCCAAAACATAAACATAAATTGGGCAATAAAAGAAGATTTAAAATTGAAACCTTATTTGTATCGTCCTGCTGCCTGACGAAGCTCGATGATTAATGGGTTGGTTGCCCAGTTTTCTGATAACGCATAAAATTAATCAATTTTATAGGAAAAAAAGAAGCCAGAATTAGAGAATAATCACCTGAAAGCTTCTACGTACAGTGGATTAAGTCCTGAATTGAAAAAAAAACCACAAAAAAATAAAAAAGGAAAAAAAAGTAGAGGCATATTTGAACATACTTAAATATTTCGTACATTTGGGATGATAAAGGCTTTTAGGTTTGCATTTGGGGTTTAGGCTAACCTCACACTAATTGCTGCTTGTGTTTGGGAGGGGAAGACCAAGTAAAATAGCCAATAGACCACCACTCAAGACTTGCTTACTGAATTGTAGCCAGTAGCCACCAATCGAAACCTTTTTTTTTATAGAAGAAGAAAGTGAGTTCAAGAAATTGCGTTTGAGAAAATCATCTAGTTTCATTGTATGCACTGTGGGGATCGTGGCGGTTCCACTTTCGGTAACCGCTGTAACTACGTGAATGGGTGTACAATTTGATTTATCTGGAATTTTTTTATTAATTTTTTTTTCTAAGGTGGAAAGTTAGAGAGACAAAGAGGGAGAAGGAGGTCGTGAGTTTTTATCTTCTATTTTCTAATTTTTATTTCTCTTTTTGTTTAACATATTTTTCTTTTTAGTTTTTGACAAAAGTATACTTGCTATTTTGTTTCTATTATTTTCAACTAGTTGTGGATTTTTTGTTTGAGGGACTTTATAATCCAATTATTTTTGGTGAAGCTTTGAGACATCAAACTATTCTAGCTTTCTAATCTATACTATTAATCGAACCCACCTTGTCAACTTTTTTCTCCTTTTTTTTCTCTTTTGCCCTCACTTTTGATACACCCTATTGACAAAAGGAGGGTAAAATAGTAATTTTGTACATTTTGACAAAATGACAATCATATCCTTATTTTACCCTTTTTTTTTAGAAAATGATAATCATATACTTATTTTTCCAATTTTACCCTTTTGTTTTTTTAGAAAATGATAATCATATACTTATTTTTTCAATTTTACCTTCACTTTTAATTCACAATATTTACATAAAGAAAACAAAACAGTAATTATGTAACATTAAAAAAAATATATATTTATTAAGAGAAATTGTTCATACATATGCGCTCTCTACTAGCATTAATTAATTAAAGAGAGACAGATAGATATACATAGAAGATGGCAAATTAGGCTTTTAGCCCACCTTCTCCGATCTCTTCATCGCCCTCTCTCGCTTTCCCCTCAATTTGGCGACCATCGAAACAGAAAACAACACAAACCGAAACCTCTGCAAAACCCAAATGAATCACACGCAGCAGCCTTCCCAGCCCCAAGATCTGTCAGATCCCCAACTCCCCAATATCAGAATCCACCACCCCAACTCTCCCCGACACCACCCCAACTCCCCTCGTCACCACTCCTCCTCCGCCGGCTCCGCCGCCACTCCCACCCCCACCGCCGGCGCCCGCCGCAAGCTCGGCGTCGCCGTCGACCTCTCTGACGAGAGCGCCCACGCCGTCCGCTGGGCTGTCGACCACTACATCCGCCCCGGCGACGCCGTCATCCTCCTCCACGTCAGCCCCACCTCCGTCCTCTTCGGCGCCGACTGGGGCTCCGTTGACCTCTCCATCAACACCAACGACGACGTTGATTTCGTCGACAACCACGCCCTGCACGACTCCGTCAAGCAGAAGAAGCTTGAGAACGACTTCGATGCCTTCACCGCCTCCAAGGCCGCCGATCTCGCCAAGCCCTTGAGGGAGGCGCAGATTCCGTACAAGATCCACATCGTCAAGGACCATGACATGAAGGAGCGGCTCTGCTTGGAGGTCGAGAGGCTAGGGCTCAGTGCCGTGATCATGGGGAGCCGAGGGGTCGGCGCTGCCAAGCGTGGGAACGACGGCAGGCTGGGAAGCGTCAGCGATTATTGTGTACACCACTGTGTTTGCCCCGTTGTTGTTGTCCGGTTTCCGGAGGATGACAATTGCGGCGTTGCTGATGGTGGTTCTGGTGCTCCTCCGGTTGTTTCTGTTAAAGAGAATGAGGAGGAAGAGGCCGTGATCAAGCCGGTGCTAAAGGAGGAGCATAAGAAAGGTTAGGGCTTTTTCTCTGATTTGATTGTAGTAACTTCAAGTTTCGATTTTTAATGGTTTTCGGAATCTAGTTTGTTTAGTTGGTGATTGTGTCATATTTGGGTATGATTGTTGCACATTACACATATCCGAAATGAGAGCTACAAATGGGAACTATGTTAATTGTAGCAGTTACCGATGCATCCGTCTTAACTTTTCGCAAAATTTGAATTTGCTTCCGATGTATATGCGAACTGCAAATGTTTTTCTATTATTGTATGTTATGGACCTACATATCCAAGGTTGATTAAACAAAGTTTGATCTTTTCGCAATGTCCTCAACTTATGCTTGTTTTGTGAAAGCATCATGAGGTTCTTTGAATGTGAAAATGCTGTTGAATGAGAACGAGATGCTTTTTATCTCTAGATTTGTTGAGAATATCGCGTTTAAGAATGGGAAAAATAAGAACAAACTCTGGAAATCTAAAAACAAATAACCAAGATAAATAACACCAAGAATTTACATGGTTTGGCAATATGTGCCTACGTCCATGGGACAACAACAACAATCTTACACTATATCAATAATGAGTACAACCAGTAATCTTGCATCTCTAGAACTAAGACTTGACGAAAAACATGAAAGAACAAGAACAAGAAATACACTTATCTCTTTTCTTTTTTCTCACACACACTTTGCCCCTTAATTCAAAACTATTACAATAGCCCCTTTATATACACATAATAAAGGTCTTCTTCAATAAAGATTATTAATCCTAATTGAAAACTAGTTATAAAACCTACTCCAATTGAGAAACTAACTCCAATTGGGTAAACAACTCCAATTAGAAAAACAACTCCAATTGGGAAAACAATTTAATCCTCTAAAACTATAATTCCTTCTGGACATGGGACAACGTATCATGGGCTGGAAAAAACCCAACAAGATTAACATGGAGCCTTCCAATTTAAGTTTGCTTACTTTTAGAGTTGCTGGGTCTTTCCAATCTTTCTTAACGATCATCAATCCTTTGTGGATTTTTGTTTGTGTATAGAGGTTCTACGTAGCATTTACCATCACCATGCACTTGTGGCACTGGTTTGACCATTTTGGATTTTTCAATTAAATATCCTACCTATGAGAATATCCTTTTTCTTTCTTCTGGAAAGATAAAAATTGCTTGGAATTAGCTTTCCCTTTACTAGTGTGTGGTTATGCTGCCAGATGCTTCATATAAACAAAAACAAGTCTACTTCTTCTCTTGTTTAATGTCGGAATAAGTTCTCTATGCCAAAAGCCTTATAATTTTGACAACCTTTTCATATATATGACATGTTTGTGAAATTCATTGGTGATACTTCTAGTTGATTGTTTCCTAGTATGCACTTCGTATAGAACTGTAGGAAAGAAAATCGTTTGAAAACTTAATGAGGAGCAAGGTTGCTCATATCGCTGGAAAGTTTAGCTGTTTATTCAGTAGGTTAATCTGCTCCGGATAGTTTGGGTAGCTCCATGGCATTCTCACTCTGCTGGATAGTCCCTTCTTGTTAGTTGTGATTTTGAAATGAAACGGCTTTGTTCAGGGACCTAATCAGGATTCTTGTATAGTGTTTAAAAACAAAACACTAACCTAGGTTGTAAATTTGCTGTTGTCTACACGTCTAGTTGTCAGGGCCTGTCCACATCTTTTTGCATCTATCAGTGCTGCTTACAAATTCTAAGTAGAACAAAAGAGTATGTTTCATCAGTGAGTTTAACTGATATGACTGTATGACTCATGTCACCCCCTGCATGCCTCGAATCAAGTCATCGGGTAATATAACATTTCATCAGAAGGAATCCTGGAATTAAAATTTTGTCAAAATGCCTTATTTATACTGGTTTTAAAAGTCCTCTTGTTTATCATTTTGGCTTTTCCCTGAAGAATATTTTGTGCCCTTTTAATCTCTCACGTATGAATAGGTGAACGCGTATAGAGTTGGGATATGTTTTTCACCCTTAGTTGGGATATGTTTTTCACCCTTAGCCATGATAGAACTAAGAACTATTTTCTAATGTGTTTATTCTGAACTAGTTGATTAAGCGATGCTTTACAACATTGACATGTGAGGTACATTAAATAATATTCTTATTATTTTGTTTCGCACATATTGTACTTTAAATATAAAAAAAAAGGTCGTACCCAGTGCACAAGGCTCCCGCTTTACGTAGGGTCTGGGAGAGGTGAATGTCGGCTAGCCTTACCCCCATTTATGGAGAGGCTGCTCCCAAGTCTCGAACCCGAGACCTACCGCTCATGGGCGAAGGCACTTGCCATCGCACCAAGTGTGACCTTACGATAATATACATTATTTTGGGATGATCTTAGCCACTAAGTAGTAGTTGTCTTGTTGTGATTTTCAGTTACTCAATTTGGTTTATTAGCTCTGGGATAGTGTTTCCTCTGTACAAGTTGGTGCATTGGTAACATTTCAGCGATTTTGCATGATAAAAATTTGGGCTGCTTGAAAGAATGGGCATGATAATAATTACAACATATACATATGGGTAGTGTTATCCACACACCCATTTTTACCTCTTGCACACCCCTCTCAATTTCTGGACGTCGGATTGAATGAATTGAAGATCAATGGACAAAAATTAACAAGGGTGTGTGGGAGGTAAAAAGGGGTGTGTGAATAACGCTACCCTATGCACATATATGTATTTACTATTTTAGCCTCAAGGTTGATTGATAATAAAGGCATATCGTAAGGTTGTGTGAAAGAAGAGACCTTGCAACTAGTTCTGGAAGGGCTGAAATGCCGTTGCAGCTGTTAAGATTTTTTTTTTTGTTTTGTGTGCGTATGCAAGTGGGTTTGTATCGTTCAAAAAGAGTGGAGGGTGAGCAAATATTGTTTTGGCTTGAAATCTTTTCTGTATTTTCATATTAATGACACTATTATTTGGTTTTTTTTGGTTTCTTGTGGCAGAAACTTAGCTGGTATTCCGATTCGTAGTTGAATCCTTTCAAGTACAGGTCGCATTTAATGCCAAATGTCTCTATTTCTTGCTTGTAACTAGTTATTGTAAATTTATATTCCCTGGGGGCTTCATTTTTACCCTGTCTACGTTCAGTTTTGGAGTCGTTTATGGTGAATGAGTATGGGTGACCAATTCAACTCATTTTATATGGTGCGGTTTGTGTAGATGTTTGAGTCGACTGGGAGTGGTGTCAAGATACGTTGAGTCCAGACTGCTTTCTCTCCTCACCAACAGCTCTTTCTCATGTATGAACTTTGGGATGATTGGAGATGGTATTTGTATGGTGAATGAGGTTTAGGGTTTCCATGACGCATTTCCTACTTTGTTCGACCGCTTTGTGACCCACCTACTCCTTTTAGTTTTGAGGGATGTGCTTGTTGTTGCTAGTACGATGCAAATTTAATTATTGGATGTTTATATTTGGATTCTTTGGTATGGTAAGGTACTTTCTACCACAACCTTGATTGCATTACTTTTCAAAGTCATTCATTTTCTCGTGTCGGATTTGTCCTAAAGAGTGATGCTAAGGATAGTCGTTCACGTGCGCATGAGTGGCTGTAAGCCGTTGATGCGCTGTGGGTTCCGTCCTGTGGTAGAGTCTGATGTTCTGGAGGGGAGCGTAATGTTGGGCTTTTCTTTCAACTCGAATAGATATGTGCCTAACAAGTGAATTGCTTTGGCATGCAAGCTTCAAGCAACAGTCCAACAATGACATCGTAGTAACGCACTGAATTTTTTTCAAACCGACTTTGTGATGCCAATGTCAACGGGATATGATCGATTATGAGAAATTGTTGGTTAGCCAAGTGTTTCAAAAATAATACTTTATTAATAGAAATGGTTTGTCTGCATTCGGATAAAGACGTACATGACACGGTAACAACGATACCGTAATGTTCCGACACGTGCATACCTGAAATAACGGTAAGAATGATACCGTAATGTCCCGTGTGCATATCCGAAATAATATGTATAAGGTAATGATATCTACACATGTTTTTATTTTTCACATCCTTCTTAATTTTAGTCCGTTGAATTTGAACACTCCTCTGTATACCTTCCAAGAAGTCGAAACTTAAAACTAAACCAAAACACAAGATAAACATTTCTATTTCTTCACCAAACAAAAATGGAAATTAGAGCGACCTCTTACTTTCATACCACCAGCCACTTGGTGTCTCAACTTGTCAATCCGCACCTAATTCTTTCCATTCTGAGTGCACCCACAGTCCCGGCGGGTCCCCTCTCCCCATATTATCTCCATTTTTTTTTCTTTTAGTTGTCATAAAAATTACGCTGGTACGGTTTGCAAATTTCAACTCAGAATGTTTCGTATCTCGTACGCATGTTTTTTGAAATGCTCATTACTAATCCTCTGTTATTCACATTTTTTGCTTCATCCTTTATTACTTGGACTCAATCGCTTTGAATTCGAAGTCTCCATCCGAGAAAAATGCTACGGAGACTTTCTTAAAAATGAAATTCTTTATGGACTCTTTGTCAGCTTATGTTTTATAATGCTAATACAAAAATTAATGTTAAACTACTTTTGAGAGAATTTGAAGTTTTATTTTGATAGAATCTTCTTAACATTTATCTTTCATCCAAACATAATCTTAGAGTAAAGATATGTGCAAAGATGCTATTACAACTATACTGAATGAGTGACTACTTTTCAGTAAGAACTAGTGGTACTAAGTGAAGACAACTATCACTTCAAGAACTAAAATTAGAATAATATTAGGAAGATCAAATTTTTTAGATAAAATTACGTGTCACCGATAAGAAACAAATACGTTAATCAACACTTAATTAATAATTCAATCATCTACAAGCACGACATTTGATTTACAAATTTTGATGTTACCCTTAAAACTATAAATCTAAGTCATACTTCAAATTCCCACACACACCAAAATACAAAATTAAGGAATGTCATTACATTACTCTAACATATATTAAATTGGATCCAATGAAGGGGGGCGGGGGGCAAGGGGGGGATAGATTCTATACCACGTGGTCATGGACCTGCGACAGCATTCAACAATTAGCTACTACACCTCTAATGTATTGTTAGAAACTAACAAATCGTTAAATAAACATAATTAAGATTAACGGTTCTCATCATCTCTTGCCGACGCACGATCATATCTTCGTTGATTACCTTGATCACCTGCTCACCATCACCGTTGATCTCTGACTCAATAAACGGTTCTATTCGCTCAGTCTCTGTCGCTTCAACATCCTTAACGAACACGGCAACGGCGTCTCGCATCGCAGATCAGAAGCCTCGTCCGCATTTCCCCTCATTCGCTTCGACACCGAATATTCCTCTTCCTCTTCCTTACTGCTGGAACAACCAGCCACCGGCGGAGGCTCCGCCGCCGTATACGAACAACACGACCACGGAACCACCTGATTCGCATCGTCATCACTCTCGTCACAATCATCATCGCCATCCTCCACCTCTCTCTCCTCGTCATCATCATCGCCGTCATTCTCCGCTTCGCTTTCTTGAACCTCCGCCCGCCGCTCGAACTTACTCCCGCGGCGTTCCACGCATGTCTCGCAGACAGAGACCGTCGGCGTGAGCTTGGAACCCGACCCCGTCCACGGCGTCAGCGACTGGCATCCGTGGCAGAGGAGGCTCCTTGGATGCTTCGCCACCAGAAAGTTAGCTCCGTGAATCTTCCCGTCGCAGTCCCAGCACAGCCTCGCCTGGTCCGCCTCGCAGTGAACCCGCGCCCGAACTCCGCAAAGCTCGCACTCCTTCATTTTTCTCCGCCTCTCGTATTTTCTGCTTCCTCCGTCTCAGCACACCAAGATTTATATCCGAATCGCGCGCTCGCTGCCTGGTACCGCGTGGCGGAAATACCCCTATACTTCCGATTTAATTACGTGATTTTACACGGTAAAGGGAAGTAGGATCGGGGACTGTTTCGTCAAATCCAAGAAGAGTGAAGCAAGCAAATTGGAAAAATGTCTTCACCAATTTCTTCGAAGTTGTTTTAACTTCTTCTCCACGATAGATATCCGCGGCTGCAGTTCAGCTTTTATATCCCGCGCTGAGGTCCACGCATTTTCCTCCACGTGACCAGCACGTGACGATTCACGATTTGATTCCTCTCCGCGTGGCGGCGTTCTGGTGGCTGTCGAGTTGGAATGGTATGGGCGTTCCTAGGCCTTCTATTCCTGTACATGCTCGGCCTACGACTACAATCCCTCATCGCCACCGGAGAGCGCCACGTGTTGTGGGATTTACGGATGCGATTTTCGGAAGCGATAAATTTTTCATTATAATCGGAACATGGTACATCACCTGTTATTATATAAATAATTAAAAAGTTTAATTTTTTAAATTATCAATTTTAACAGATATATTTCAGCATTTGTATAGAAGGCCTTGGATTCTGCACTGACGTGGCGACCCACCCCACCAATATAGAGCCTGTAGTCTGTGGGCGCCTCCAGTTTTCAAAGTTTGCCAACTTGGACAGTTGCAAGTCACAAGTGGAAGAAATTGGGGTGTGCGGCCACGTGACGCCCACCTGGCTTTCCTCTTAAAGGAGCGTTGGACCCATTACACAAGTCTATGACTTATCGGCCGCCAATGGTTAATAATTAGTTATAACAATAATAATTCTTCTGCGTTAATCTTTTTGCATTTTTAAATCGAATTTGTATTAGCAGATGTCACTTTGTTTGTTTTTTATTTTTATTTTTAACAAATAATATTATTTAAATTAAGAAGAAGTGAATAAATTTAGTCTATTTACACTAATTGAGATGGGGGTGGGGTTAGCATCATAATGAGCTAGCAAGAATGTCGTTCAAATTTGCTTTTGGTGAAAATCAAATTTAAGACCTCTCACTTACAAGTGAAGATAAATATTACTAGATAGTAATATTAAGTGGCAACATTATTGATTTGTTTTGTCTGATAGAAAATATACAAAGAATTTTGAGATAAATACTAGGGCCACAAGTTATGGGCAGGGAAAGGGTTTGACTGTGGCCATGTCCTTAGGATGAGGATCCTATCCGGATCATCTTTGTGAGGATTTTCAGCATTTTTCAATCATGTTCGTTTATCGTCTATCATGCAGCAAATTTTTGTTAGGTATTGTTTATATTCAATTTTAAATAAAAGAATTTATAGTGATTTTTTACTGCATGATGTACAATAATTAAACGTGATTGGAGGATCTCCAAGATCCTCACAAAAAGGATCTAGAGGATCCTCATTCTTAGGGATTACATTTTACGAGATAATGACATTAACATATAAATCAAGTATGGGTATAAGTACTTAGTATTACGAAAAACTGATATTCTTCTCTATTTATAAGTAAAATATATTAGTTCTAGATCTCATTTACAACAAGTTTTGTTTGTACCATACTTGACCAATTCCGAAACTACTGAGCACTGGTCAACGTTATACCGTTAAGGACCCAGAAGAGTTTCCCTCAAACCAGGAGGCCAATCACAGCACGACACGTGTCGATATCAGAAGCCAATCATAGCGCGACACATGTCAACATCAGAAGCGAATCACAACACGACACGTGTCAATGTCAGAATGAAACTAGAAACTCTCTTCTATAAATAGAGATCATTCTCTCACAATATTTCCTAATGTCATTTGTACTAAATCATTCACTTGTATTCACTAAAGGAGAGCTTGAACCTATGTACTTGTGTAAACCCTTCACAATTAATGAGAACTCTTCTACTCCGTGGACGTAGCCAATCTGGGTGAACCACGTACATCTTGTGTTTGCTTCCCTGTCTCTATCCATTTACTTACTCATCCACACTAGTGACTAGAGCAATCTAGCGAATGTCACAAACTTAACACTTTCTGTTGTACCAAAGTCCTTGTTGATTTTGTGCATCAACATTTGGCGCCGTCTATGGGAACGACACTTATTCCCACTCTCTTCAGCTTTGCCAAGCTGGTTTCCACCATTCGTATATTCTCTTTTGACCAGGCATCCTTCTCCAACATGGGGAGCGAAGGAAGCCACATCACACAGAATGACACCCATCTTGCACTTAGTGCGAAGCAACGAAAGAAGGAAGGGAAAAGGGTTGTTCTTCAAGCTAAAGTCGATGAGCTAGAAGTTCAGAACAACAAGATAGCAATGAAGAATGAGGTCCTCCAGGAGTAGTATGAGAAGCTCTTTGAGACACTCCACGAAACTAGGCGTACTCAATCATGCGAGCTCGTTGCCCCTGTGGACATTAACCATCATCTGGGTACCCCCCAACATAGAAGGCCACCTCTCTTTGACATAGGTATCCCTGATGAGGAGCGAGCTAATCATCAAAACATTGATCAACATGAGACTTCTCTCAACCCAGATGCTTCGACCCGAAGTAGAAGAAGTGAAGGAAGACACCTCATTGCAGAAGGGTTGGAAGGATCAAAAGCCGTTTATCATGACTGTTGAGACTTCCTAAAGCAACGTCGAGAGAATCCCCTCCACATATGCTCGAAGATCAATGACCCAAAGGTTTCTGAAAGACTCAGTCCCCTCCCACGACCCAGGCCAGCTGTCAGTCTAGGGAAGGACCGACAAGTCCCAAGGAACATGAAGGTACAAGGGACTCTGAGGTATTCCGACAAAATCACCCTAGAAGTCAGTATGGCGAGTCCAAGAAAAAACCACACGTCCTTGCTCAAACTTTCCTACTTCCAAGAGGCGATGGAGACTTACGAAAGAAAATTTCAGTGGTACATGGCTCCACTCAGGATCCCCTTGTCCTACAGCTCCTTGAAGAAGTAAACAAGTTGAAGGCCGAACGTCAAGCCGAGATACCTGACTAGAACCAACCTAGGCCTGGCCCTCTCATAAGGAGGATCCTCGACACCCCCTTCAAGTGAAGACAAAACAAAAGCTTGGTTTACAACTATATACTGGAAGGGAGGACCCAATTAAACACCTTAACCTCTTTGAGTCCACCATGGCATATCAGATGCATACCGACGAAGAGCGATGTCTTCTTTTCCCCTCCACCTTCTCTGGCGGAGCTCTAAACTTGTATTGCCGTCTTCCACCTGAGACAGTATACTCATTTGAGGAACTGAGGAAATTGTTTGTTTCTCAACACATCTTCCAGACCGATCGCTTGCATTCTACAGATGACTTGTACATTAATCGCCAAAAGATGGACGAGTCACTACGAGAGTATGTCGGTCGCTTCAGCCATGAGTATTCTCGCTGCGCTGAGGCAGATGACAAGACCGCCTTCAAGGCTTTCACAGCAGGCCTACGTGATTGTTTCTTCAAGTACATGATCAATGCCAACACTTGGAAGATTTACTCTGAGGTGATGGCACATGCTTACAACCACGCCTCCGCCGAAGCAAGGACATACCAAGGGAACCCTCATATGGTTAACCCCTATCAACAAGTGGGAAATGGAAGTCAAGTTCTACCAAGTGAGGAGATCTTGGCCATTCAGACACCCATTGCATCATCTCCTGCCTCATTTAGCTACTCGCTAAGTCACCAAACGTATCTGTCTCTTGGTAAGAGGAATGATTTTTACTCTCAGCAAGCCCATTACAACAAGAGGGATAAAAGTTCGTATCAAGACAACCAGGGGTGAACGTACCGTCGACTATTATGACTATGGGGCCAAGCCTCACTCTTTCAAAGTGGAGAACTAGGTACTAAAGGAAATGCTATTATAAGAAGGCATACACATTACAAATGTTTTGACTCTCAACCGCTTGAGATCTTTTGTCACACAAGCCATTCGGCAAATATTTAAAGAAGAGGGAATTAAGACAACTTCTTTTGAGTCTTTTGCATTCCTAGCATTGGAACACTTGGTCTACGCTGACCTACCCTTATACTCTAACTCAGCTTCAACATGCATATTTTGACACAAAGTATGTGATACTAAGTGTTACAACCAACATGGTTCACATAACAAAAGCATGGATCCCTTTATGCATAGCAAAACATTCATAAGCATCACTCATATCAATCAACATAAACATCATACATTCTAACACAGTCATACATAAACATTATACACTCCAACACATTCATACATAAACATCATACATTCCAACATAACCATACATAAGCCAAATGTGCTTCGAAAGGGTTTAACATACTTTATGTCTTCGACACTTACTACAATGTGCCTCGACACCTTGCCCTTATTCTCACCAACCAGGTGATGAAATGTGAAGAAGAAACTCATCTTCATGCCACCAACCAGGTGATGAAATGTACAACCCGTACTATAATATCATTTGGAAACTTGCCACTCATGCCACAAACCAGGTGAAGAAGGAACTCATCTTCATGCCACCAACTAGGTGATGAAATTTACAACCCGTACTCTCCTTCATGCCACCAACCAGGTGATGAAATGTACAACCCGTACTCTAATATCATTTGGCAACTTGCCATTTTTGCCACCAACCAGGTGAAGAAGGAACTCATCTTCATGCCACCAACCAGATGATGAAATGTACAAACCGTACTCTAATATCATTTGGCAACTTGCCACTCATTCCACCAACTAGGTGAAGAAGGAACTAATCTTCATGCCACCAACCAGGTGATAAAATGTACAACCCGTACTCTAATATCATTTGGCAACTTACCACTCATACCACCAACCAGGTGAAGAATGAACTCCTTTTCGTACCACCAATCAAGTGATGAAAGCAACTCACTATTCATTCCACCTACCAGAAGACGAGTGGTACAACTTGTACATGTGAAGTCCTAGCATTCACAAATAATAAAAAACTCTCAAGCTTGACAACTTAACTAGGGGAGCACTTATGCCTAACCAAGGAAGAAAATATCAGTAATATCGGAAATATTGGTAGTCCAAAAACATGGAAATATCGATATCGATAAAAATTACATGGAAACCACGGAAATTGTAAGAAAAACTTGGAAATTTTTATTGAAACTTTGTAGGATGTTTATTTAGTCAATTATCTATTAGTTTATTACAAAAAATTGGAAGGAAATGCATTGCATGATGGATTTAACATTATCAAGTTGATTATATAGCGAGCTGACAAACATTGTGTGTGTAGAAAATATGTAGTAATTAATGAAAGAGGTCTAAACACACCATAATCATTTATATATAATGAATTAGTACAATATTTTACACTTTGTACATTGCATTTTTGGTTCTTCTCTGACAGAATTTGGTCTTCACGTGGAGAAGAAAATAAAGTAAGCAGATTTTTTGGTTCTTCTCTGACAGAATATTTGGTTCTTCTGTGCAAAGTCACTTCCAATTCTTTCATACAAAACCGTGTGCCACACACACACACCCTCAAAGTTTTTTTCTTTTTCTCTCGGATAACACACACACACACACACATAACCATACACACACACACACACACACACACAAAACCATGGTTTCATACAAAACCGTGTGCCACACACACACACACACACACCCTCAATCCTTCCTTCTATCTCGAATCGTCTCGATCCTTCCTTCTCTCTCTTCTCTCTCTGACTCTTCTCCCTTCCTGTAATTGTTCTCAGTTTTCTCCCTTCCCCCTTCTCCAGTTCTTCCACACATACACACAGACATCATCTCTCGAATCTTGATCCATCTCTCGAATCTCGATCCATCTCTCGATCCTCCTCGTCCGCGTCTCCCTCTGCTCCTCCCATCTCACCCGCCCTAAACCCAGCCGTCGACACCACTCCATAACCGCCTTCTAAACCACCTTGTTCCATGGAGAAGCCGTGTCGTTAGTCCCAGTCGTCGAGTCGTAACTGTCGCGTCATCGCAAATCAACGGTTGTGGAGAAACTGAGTGGAGGCAGCGGACACCGGACGATGGACCGGAATTCATCGTAGTCGTCGGTGAGGAGCACGACGTTGTCCCAGCCGTCTTGGATTCGTGAGGAAGACGACGTTCCCAGGCTCCTACTACCATATTCTTATCGGCTTGTAATTTAATTTTTGTACAGATTTCGAATTTTCTGCATATTACACCATTTTTGTACTGAATTCGATTTTAGGGATTTAGGAATTAGGGATTCAGTTCATTTGCTTTGAATTCGAATTTGGGGATTTAGGGATTCAGTTCATTTGCTTTGAAATCGAATTTGGGGATTTAGGGATTCGGTTAATTTGCTCCGGCGTTCTTCTCCGATTTGAACAGTGCCAAAATATCGCGATAGTTTCGAAAATATCGCGATATTATCGATATCGATAATATCGGCGAAATATCGCCGATATTATCGATATTTTCTTCACTGTGCCTAACAAGAGTTATAGTCACCAACAAAGTTTTATTGCAAGCCAACAACAACTTCAGTGCATAGCATATGAAGATCAAACTATTCAGCCTTCTTGAATCTGCTTCAGACATTTCCCCTTTGTAACAATGCAAACACTACAACTCGTAAAAAGCTTCACACACTCTTGATCAAGACAGTGTGAAGCAAAACTAATTTATGGTGCCAACAAGAGCTTCATCAAAGGAGTTTAACCATAATTCTCAAAAGCTTCACACACTCTTGATCAAGACAGTGTGAAGCAAAACCAATTTATGGTGCCAACAAGAGCTTCATCAATGGAGGGCAACCACAATTCTTAAAAGCTTCACACACTCTTGATCAAGACAGTGTGAAGTAAAACCAATTTATCGTGCCAACAAGAGCTTCATCAATGGAGGGCAACCACAATTCTCAAAAGCTTCACACACTTTTGATCAAGACAGTGTGAAGCAAAACCAATTTATGGTGCCAACAAGAGCTTCATCAATGAAGGGCAACCACGATTCTCAAAAGCTTCACACACTCTTGATCAAGACAGTGTGAAGCAAAACCAATTTATGGTGACAACAAAAGCTTCAAAAAAGGAAATTCAACAAAGTTTCACCACAAAAGCTTCACCAACAAAAGCTTCATCAATGGAGGACAACTACAAATTCTCAAAAGCTTCACACTATCTTGATCAAGATAGTGTGAAGCAAAATCAATTCATGGTACCCAACAAAAGCTTCCCTTACAAAAGCTTCACCCATAAAAGCTTCACCAACAAAAGCTTCACCCACAACAGTTTCCCCCACCACAAAAGCTTCACCCATAAAAGCTTCACCAATAAAAGCTTCCCCACCACAAAAGCTTCCCCCACCATAAAAGCTTCACCCACAAAAGCTTCACCCATAAAAGCTTCACCAACAAAAGCTTCACCCACCACAAAAGCTTCACCCACAAAAGCTTCACCTACAAAGCTTCACCTACAAAAGCTTCACACTATCTTGATCAAAATAGTGTGAAGCAAAATCAATTCATGGTACCCAACAAAGCTTCACCTACAAAGCTTTAAAATATATATATATATATATATATTTTAGGAAATTAGAAAATTCAAAAATTCAGAAATTCAGAAATTTAGAAATTCGAAAATTCGAAAATTTGAAAAAAAAAAATTTCGAAAAAAAAAAATTGCCTAGGCCTCATCTTCTTTGGGCCTAACAACTTTCATAACAAATTTATATGAAGATGAAGTTTTGGGCTACCACTTAGAAAGGAGCACTACGTCAACCGACATGCTTCACTCACAAAGCTTCAACATACAAGCTTGAACAAAAGGAAAAATTCAAAGAATTTAGTGAAGAATGCCTTGGTGTATTTAACACAATATGTTGAAATGAAGCAAAACTTGTTTATTGATATTTCCGATAAGTTACAAATATGTACATATACATGAATCAAAATAAACAAACAAGAGGGAACCTTCACAAAGGTTGCTCAAGAGAAATCTCAGCAATCAGCAGAGCCCCAGAAAAAGGAGGCACCAGAGGGTGATTATTCAGAGCCTCAGTACTAGGCAGAACCCCAGAATGAGAAGGCACCGAAGGTTGATCATTTGGAGCTTCATTACGTAGTACAACCCCAGAAGGCGAAGGCAATAAATGCCTTTGGAACGAAGCCATAAACCTCTGATGATCAAGTAAAATCTGACCATCAGATTCCTGCAGCTGGTCGAGCTTCCTCTTCATGTTTGTAGCATAGTCATGTGCTAGCCTGTGCAACTGTTTATTCTCATGCTTGAGCCCTCTGATATCTTGTTTGAGACTTATCACTTCAGTTGCCAATGATTCAACTTGACGGGTTTGAGCAAATAGGCGTTGGGCCATATTAGACACAAAACCTGCACACTGAATACTGAGAGCCAGAGAATCCTTAACAGCCAACTCATCAGACCATTTGGAAAGTAGTCTGTTATCTTTGGGAGTGAGAAGGTTCTTGGCCACCACCGCAGCGGTCATATCATTCTTCATCACAGAGTCCCCAACGGTAAGAGGACTAGTAGGGGATAAGAAGGTTGGGCGCCATATGTTGTCTTGAGAAGGCATGGCTGCCTCTTCACTAAAGTTCAAGTCAAAACGATGGTCGGATGGGCCAGACATTCTCAGAAATGAAGTGCAATAAATCTCTAAAGTAAGGGGAAAATTCCTACAAGCAATAACTCTTTGAATGTACTTTTTACACACAATTGGTGCCCTTATAAAAGAAAGGGCAACATGGCTGTTGATTCAAAAATCGAAGAGGCACCATTCTCCGGATTCTGAAAATGCACCACTTTCCACATGCAACATCAGCTCCTCATGTACCACAGATAACTTTGCCAAAGATCTCTGATAAAGGTTAGACACATAAATTTTGAAGGTCCAGCTACCCTACTATTACCTACAAGGGTAAAGGAACAGCACCACTACTTGATAACTAGAAAGTTCTAATGTGTGTCAACCTCCGTGCTCCGTGGCAACACAGACTGGCAAAAATCCCTAACCTTTACTCACATTCGAGAAAACACTCCCAACAAGATTGCTTGCTCAAAAATCGAAGAGGCACCGCTTTCTGAATCTCGAGAGCCAGACTCCCAACAGGATTACGTGCTAAAAAATCGAAGAGGCACTGCCATCCGAATCTCGAGAGCCAGACTCCCAACATGATTACTTTCTCAAAAATCGAGGAGACACTACTCTCCGAATCTCAAGAGTCAGACTCCCAACAGGATTACTTTCTTAAAAATCAAAGAGACACTGCTATCCGAATCTCAAGAGTCAAACTCCTAACAGGATTGCTTTCTCAATAATCGAAGAGGCACCGCTCTCCGAATCTCAAGAGCTAGACTCCCAACAGGATTACGTGCTCAAAAATCGAAGAGGCACCGCCCTCCGAATCTCGAGAGCCAGACTTCCAACAGGATTACTTTCTAAAAAATCGAAGAGACACTGCTCTCTGAATCTCAAGAGTGAGACTCCCAACATGATTGCTTTCTCAAAAATCGAAGAGGCATCGTTATCTGAATCTCGAGAGCTAGATCCCCGACAAGATTGCTTGTTCAAAAACCAAAGAGGCACCGCTCTCCGAACTTCGAGAGCCCGATTTCCTTGGATAAAGCTTGTCTGCAATCTGCACACGCAACATCAACTTTCTAGATACCACAGACCACTTTTTCAAAGTGCTCTGACAAAGTTAAAACACGTGAAGCTTGCCACTATTAGAGAGAAGAGAGATTGATTTAATTGTGAGGTGTGTTTGATTCACCCCATTGTGCTTTTATTTATAGTAGTAGGAAGGGTAAAACATTTCCCTTTAGGATTACAACATTTAATAGGTAATCTAATTCTACTAGGAATATAAGATACATTCCTAGATTCCCTAGGATTTACACAATCACATTCCTATTCTAAATATGATTGCAACACTCTCTCTTGAGTGTGTAAATACTAAACAAAACTTCGCATCAGATCTTCAGCTGAATAGTTGATGAAGTCATCGACACAACGGGTGATCACGAATCTCAAATTTACTTTGAAGTATGCATTTGCAAAAACTCACAAAAACCTTGCTATGGTAAAACCCAAGATAGGCAAAAACTCATAGACTAAGGAAAAAAGTAAGAAAATATGCATAATGTCTAAAACACTCGTCAAATTGGACGAAGGTAATGAACTTATCGGAGTATGATCATCCCAGGATGGGTGCCTCATTAAAACCTTGTTATGTAGCCAAAACCCAGTGGGACAAATGCTCCTAATCGTAGGAAAAAAGTACATTAAGATTATGTGAGTATGTTTCTAGATACTCCCCCTGAGTCAGACATAACTTCTAAATAAGAGAACTACAAGCGATTCAACTAGACAATTTACGCATACCGATTCCTTGGATGAGCTTCTAAAATGTAGACTTAGGCAACGACTTGGTAAAGAGATCGGCCAGGTTGTCCTAGGAACAGATTTGCTTGACTTCAATGTTCTGATGCTGCTGTTGCTGGTATGAGTAAAAGAACTTCAGCGCTATGTGCTTGGTGTTGTCTCCCTTGATGTATCACTTCTTCAGCTGCTCGATACATGCTTCATTGTCTTCAAAGATCGTTGTAGGAAGGTCAACGACTGATGTAAGACCACTAATGCTTCGAATATGTTCCATAACTTCTCTCAGCCAAAAGCACTCACACGATGTTTCATGTAGGGCAAGAATCTCAGCATGGTTAGACGAAGTTGCAACTAGCGTTTGCTTGGTAGACCTCCAAAGCGGTGTGTCCAATGGTAAAGACATAACCAGTTTGAGAACGTGCTCTATGTGGGTTAGATAGATATCCAGCATCTGCATAACCAACAAGGCGAGAATCAATCCGAGGGCCATAGGGGGTGGCAATACTTGGAGATTTGCGGGTTTAGAACACACCCAAATCCATAATACCTTTGAGGTAGTGAAAAATGTCTTTAACACCATTCCAGTGCCTGCGTGTGGGCACATTGCTGTATCTAGCCAATAGATTCACAACAAAGCAGATGTCGGGTCTAGTGCACTAAGCCAATTACAATAAAGCTCCAATTGCACTTAGGTAAGGAACTTCGGGTTCCAAAATCTTTTCCTCATCCTGGGTGTACTCGAAGGCTTCGATTTATCCTCATTAAAACGTCGCAACACCTTTTGGGTATAGTTCGATTAATGTACTAGGATTCCATCCGAACAATGCTCAATCTTCAGGCTGAGATAATATCGAGTTTTCCCAAGATCTTTCATCTCAAATTCCGATTTCAAGTGTGTAGCAATTTCCTCAAGCTCTACGAGAGTCCCAATAAGGTTCATGTCATCAACATAAACTACAACAATTACAAATCCAGAATGTGACTTCTTTATGAACACGCATGGGCATAGTTCGTTGTTCACATAACCCTGACTTGTCAAGTATTCGCTCAGACGGTTATACCACATCCGCTCGGATTGTTTCAATCCGTAGAGTGACCTCCTCAACCTAATTGAGAGAGTGTTCCGTGGTCTAGAACTATTTGAGCCAGTCAATGGAAGTCCTTCTGGAACTTTCATATAAATTTCCGTATCTAGATCCCCATAGAGATACGCGGTTACCATGTTCATAAGCTGCATATTCAGTTTTTCGAAAACTACCAAACTGATTAGGTAACGAAACGTTATAACGTCCATTACGGGGGAATATGGCTCCTCGTAATCAATCCCTGGGTGCTGAGATAAACCTTGCGCTACGAGGCATGCTTTATATCGCACTATTTCATTCTTCTCATTATACTTCTTCACGAAAACCCACTTGTAGCCAACGGGCTTCATGCGTGGTGGTGTAGGAACGATAGGTCCAAATACCTTACGTTTCGCGAGTGAATCGAGTTTGACCTGGATTGCTTGTTTCCAATTTGACTAATCGGTTCTACGTTGGCATTCATCGACGGAACATGGATCAATGTCATCGCTAAGCATGATGTCAGTAGCTACTGAGTACGAGAATGCATCGTCGATGATCATCTCATTCCTATTCTAAACCTCATCCAATACTGTGTAGTGGACCGAAATCTCATGATTTTCGGGAAGTCGACATGTTTCGTGTGAAGCATTACCGTAATGTTGGTGCCATTTTTCTCTTCTGGGGTTGTGAATCCTTTGAACCAAGGGGTCTGCCACGCTTCAGGGTCGGATCAGATGATTGGCTACTCACCAATGTACCTTATCGCGTGGAGGGTACGGCCTCCCCATCTTCAGGGACAGTCCGACCTTCCCAGGCGGGTTGTTAACGTACGCGGGGTACATCTATCTTTGCAGGTGTGTTAGCAGCGGGTATATGTGATCTTGTCATCTTTGCTAGATCATTAAAAGCATCTCGCATGCTTTGAGCAATGCTCTGAAGATCTATAATTTGACGCACCTCAGTTTCAGAGTGGGCAGTGCGGGGATCTAAATGAGACATAACACGAGCATACCACGACAATTTGTAGCGTTCTACGGGAACGTTAGCATGCTAATCTCCCCCTAACGACGAGAAGACTGTCTCATCAAAGTGACAATCTGCAAAACGTGTGGTAAAGAGATCTCCTGTCAATGGTTCTAAGTAGTGAACAATTAATGGCAAATCATAACCGACATAGATTCCCATTTTTCTTTGAGGACCCATTTTGGTATGTAGCGGCGGCGTTATTGGCACATAAATGGCACACCCAAACACCCATAAATGCGAGACGTCAGGCTCGTATCTAGTGACCAATTGTAACGGTGATGGGTAGCGGTGGGCCTCAGGCGGACCAACATAGCTGCGTGCAATATTACATAACTCAAGGCAGATACCGGCAGTTTGGTTCTCATAACCAAAGTCCGAGTTATCAATTGAATGCGCTTTATGAAAGCTTCTACCAGACCATTTTGGATGTGAACATGGGGTACATGATGTTCCACATTTATCCTTACTGACATGCAATAATCGTCAAAAGTCTGTGACGTAAACTCTCCAGCGTTATCCAGTCGAATCGACTTGATCAGATAATCAGGGTGGTGAGCCCTTAGCTTAATGATTTGGGCTAGGAGTTTAGCAAACGCGGCGTTATGTGTGGACAACAAGCAAACATGTGACCATTGTGTCAATGTATCAACCAACACCATAAATGGTTGGATAGGTCCACAAATGTTCCCTTGAATCCTCTGAAAAAATTTAGGGGGGTCGTGAATAATCTTTTTATATGAGGGTTGAGTATTCAACTTCTCTAAAAAACACGCTTTGCATGGTGGGAGTCCAACATAGGGATGTAACTTATGCTCGTGTGAAGATTTGAGGATTCGGTGCATCGTGTCACGTCCAGGATGTCCCAAATGATCATGCCAAAGCAACAAAGCGTCCGCTAACTCAGGCATAGGGCTAGCCACATTGTGGGCTTCTATGCTGCGAATGGTTGTGATGTACAACCCACTTGGCAAACGTTACAACTTCTCGTGAATATGCTTCTGGCCATATTCATACGAAGTGATACAAAGAAATTCAAAACCACGATCTTTAGTGGTTTCAAGATGATATTGATTATCTCGAATATCTCTAAAACTCAGCAACGTTCTTCCAGAATGTAGAGAATATAATGCCTCCTTAAGGGTCAGAATTGTACCATTAGACAACATGATACATGCCTTTCTTTATCCTTCAATCAGGTTGGATGAGCCTGAGAGAGTTGTTAAATGAGCTTTCTTGGGTATGAAGTTAGTAAAATAATGTCGTTCATGCAAGATGGTATGCGTTGTTGCACTATCTGCCAGACAACTAACTTCCCCACTACACATACCTAGAAATAAATTGATTGAATTGAAATATAAGTCCATTCATTCAATTAAGTAATTCGAGAAAATAATATTCATTCAAATAACAATCCATAATTCAAAACAAACAAAAACCAAACAAATTATTCCAAATACTTAGAAAAATTGTTCAAAATTAAACCATAAACCTAGCAAAATAGGGGGGTAGGGCTGGCCACTCTTAGTGGGTTTGGCCACTAGGGGTAAACACCCTAAATACATGTCTATTTTATTCATCCATAGGCGATGACACCTCCTGGAAATCCGATATCTCCATTGATGTGGTTGCATCTTCCGGATGATCCATATGTGCAAAATTAGACTCACGACGAAAATGATACTTGGCAATAGCCTCAGGGGAAGCTTGGCATACGCGTGACCAATGATCCTTTGATCCATAACGAGAGCACATGTCCAGTTCAATAGAAGCAGCCTGAACGAGAGTTTTGCCATTGTTCTTGAAGTTTGGAAGCTTAGGGGTGAGTGGTGGACGCTGATGGGTCACATTTCTTCCCTTAGGTGCGACACTCTGTTGACCTTGGGCCCGTGTTTAGGCTTGCCGCCCATTGCCATGGCCAGATGTTTCTTTCGTCGTTTATGGCTGCTATAATAGGTCGCATGCGCTTCAAGCGCAGCGTTCGAGCTAGTGGGTCAAACTTGATAATTCTTCATCAAAAGCTGGTTATGCATTTCAGCAAGAAGTAAAATAAAGATCAAATCTGAAAACTTGGTGAATTTCTGTACCCTATATTGTTGCTGCAAGATAATATTGGTGGCATAAAAGGTCGAATAAGTTTTCTCTAGGAGATCTGATTCGGTTAGTTCCACTTTGCAGAATTTCAACAGAGAGCGGATTCTACAAACTTCAGAGTTGTATTCATTCACAAACTTAAAGTGCTGGAAGCAAAGATGCTGCCAGTCGTATCTTGCTTCAAACAAGTATATGTCTTTCTAGTGATCGAAACGGTCGACTAGAGCAAGCCAGAGGGTGTGTGGGTCCTCCTCAGCGAGATACTCAGTCTGCAGTGCATCATGAATGTGTCTTCGGATGAAGATCATTGCAGTAGCCTTTTGAGCTTCGCCAACATGTTTGTTGGCGATAGGTGCCTCGATGGTGGCTCTAATACCCTTTGCAGTGAGATGAAGCTTCATGTCGTGAACCCACTTCAGATAGTTTCTTCCAGAGACTTCTAAAGAGGAGAAATCGAACTTGTTCAAGTTCGACATGTCCCTAAAACAGAGGGAGAAAATGTGATTAGTCATATGGTAAGCCATAGACATATATCGTAGAACATACAGGTTCTATAGACATATAGTGGTTTAATTTATGCATGAAAACTACGGGTTTCATTTGGTATGTTTTGAATGAAAACTTCAGGTTTCAAAGGCACTGAATTTGAAACTACAGGTTCAATTTAGTTTTATGAACAATTAGTTCATAATGAGAGGTTCCTGCAAGAAACATAAAATGCAATATACTAACTAAGTGTAGTGGATTTGAGGTTCTTCAGGAACTCAAGTGTGAGAGCTTCATAACTACGAAAGCATGTGACGGTTCAAAGTATAAAAATAAATTATTGAATCGTTAATGTCCAAAAGTGATATTCAAGTCAATAATTTTGGATTCATTATCAGATTAATGGACTGCAGGTCACTTTTAATTAATTCAATAAATCTGGCCATAAGGGGTTGATTGTAGAAGCTAAATAATATTAAAATAATATTATTGGATTGAAAATACAGCCCCAAAATAATTTTGGGCTTGGTGCCAGGGGTAAGGGCACGAGTGTGGGTGCCTTAAGCATAAGGTGAAGCCCAAAAAAAACCTTGGGGTGGTCTTCATGCCATGATGAAGGGAGGAAACCCTAGCCGCTAGAGAGAAGAGAGGGGGCCGACCACTATTAGAGAGAAGAGAGATTGATTTAATTGTGAGGTGTGTTTGATTCATCCTATTGTGCCTTTATTTATAGTAGTATGAAGGGTAAAAACCTTTCCCTTTAGGATTACAATATTTAATAGGTAATCTAATCCTAATAGGAATATACATTCCCAGATTCCCTAGGATTTACACAATTACATTCTTATTCTAAATATGACTGCAACAGGTTAAACATTGTTATCGACTGAATTTTTACATTATTATAACAAAATCAAAGAAAAGTATAAAAAACTAAAAGGTTAATCTTAGTTTACTACCTTGAAATTTCGGATTTTTTAATATTTGGTACATGAAGTTTTTTTTCATTCCAATGTTATATCTCAAGTCTTAATTTTGGGACAGTTTCATATATCTGTTAAGTTTTCCGTTAGAACTTCTGTTAACTGATGATGTGGCGCCCATGTGGACAATAATTGAGTGGCACATGTCAATATGGGCCCACTTCAATATTAAAAAAAACACAAAAAAAAGAATAAAAAAGAAAAATCCCAACCTGTCCCCACCCCTGCACCCTTCTTTTCTCTTCTGCAAATCCCAGCACCTCACCTAAATCCCAACATCTCTCAATTTCTCTCTCTCTGTCTCTCTCTCACTCTCTTCCTCCGCCTTATTTGCGATGAAAATAAGATGACGATAATCACCCAGCAAACCCTACCACCACCGCTAGTCTCTTTGCCAATCTCTCTAAACCCACACCCTGCAAAACCCAGCAAACCAAAATGTGCTATGTGGGAAAAGCAACAGAGATCTTCATTTCCATCAATTTGACCCATTTAGGACTGGGAGCCAAATTGGTCTAGGAGTTGAAATTAGAGGTTTCAGGGGAAATGGAGAAGACCTAGATGGCAATCTGATTCACCATTGGAGATAGAACTGGATATGGGTATTAGCATGGTGCAGAGCTCAGATCCGTTCACAATCGAGCTATTGCAAAAGAAGGCTTGAGGTTTGGGTTTGCAGGCGGTAATGTTGGCCAACGTCCACACGTTCTGGAGAGGCTGGTGACCTCGGCTAGGATTAGGAGGGAGAGAATAGTGGTTGCGCTGTGCGAGGCAACGTAGTGGCATGTGAGGAAGATGAAAAGCGTGATGAGGACGACGACGAGGGTGTTGTGGGCAAGGAGAACAGGGGAGTGTAATGGAAGAAAAGAGAAGAGAGAAAGGATGGAGAGGGTGTGGGGGTTGATGGATGAGTGGTTTTATTTTTTTTTTATTTTTTTTTGTATTTTTTTAATTTTGAAGTGGGCCCATATTGACATGTAGCGCTCAGTTATTGTCTACGTTACTAGTTAACGGAAAACTTAACGGATATATGAAACTGTCCCAAAATTAAGACTTGAGGTATGACTTTGGGATGAAAAAAACTTCATGCAACAAATGTTGAAAACCACAAAACTTCAGGATAATAAACTGATATTAACCCAAAACTAAAATTGACGTGTGAAGAAATTTATCTCCCTTCGATTTAGTACGTCAAATACCATTATTATAACAAAAAAGTGATGACTTGGAAAATTTTCACGTGATTATCCTATGTGGCATATGATTACAATCTTTGTTTGGGGAGGTGGAGGTATGGCGAGTTGTAGAGAGTTTCTTGTGTGTGGTGGAGGTTGAAGATAATGACAGGTTCTTTGGATCAAGACAGAGGGGAGGGTGCATGTTCATTTTCCTTGGGTGTAATCCCCGACCATATATGGAGGGCGACGCTACAGTGATGTCTTTTAAGCACCCCATTAATAATGTGGAGAGCAACTCCAACTCACGCAACATGACACATTGTCAATATGGTATCTATATAAATAAAATAATCTTAAATTATGTATCGAAAAGTTTACACATAGCGTTGCACTGTTAGCACGAGGGGCGACGCATGCAGTGTATCCTTTCCTATAACATGCCAATTTAAAATACAACTAATTGATTAGGAAATGTTAAGATTCTTAGATCAGTCGTACACACACAAATTCATTTATTCTTTATATGTTTAGAAGGTGTATTGTCTTGGGATCCAGCTTCTCTGCCCTCTCACTTCTCATACTTTCATTGTGCGGTCACGGTTAAGTTACATCAATATTTTATATTGATTTTTTTATAGAGATAGTAAGACAAAAAGCAATAGTAATATAAAATATTGACGTGACTTAACCGTGACCGCACAAATAAAAGAGGATGAGAATGTATGGGAAGTGGGAGGGCAGAGAAGCCAGGTCCATTGTCTTGGTAGTTAAGGCTGTACTCATGTCGGGTGTGATTTGCATAGAGACATCATCTCTTATATTTAACACTTAATCCACGTCAAGGTTAACTGTTGGCAAAATATTAGAGTTAATTCCATCAACTAGGTATGCTTTAGAGACGGCGTCAATTATGAAGTCAGTGAAGTTTGGGAACCACACTTGCCAGTTAGAAAAATGACATGGGATATTATTGCTCACAAATTTTCTTTGCATATATAAATTAAACTGATGTTGATCACGATAGTCGTGTGAGTGGTTGCTAGTTGCATGCTGACTATCCTGTTATCCTCCTTTTCCCTTGGAGTATGATTTTCTCTCCTCTTATCCTTCTTTTCCCTTTCATTTGAGGATTTTGATGTACAATTTGAGTTTAATTAATGCCTTTCACATATGAGCTCTTGATAGCATCAAATTTAGGAGAAAAGCACCTCAGACTTAATAGTGTAGAGAAATTCAACTTACTTTATAACACCATAGGAATTTTACAACTAATTAAGAATCAAGAGCATCCCAAGTGGATAGATGATGAGGTCTCCCACTTGAAGAATTTGTTTTTCTTCGTTCAAAAGTAACATTCATTAAAGAGAAAAAAAAGTTACATGCGTCAACATAAAGGAAGGCAACCCAAAATACAATGGAAAGTCCCAACTACATTTCTAGACCCAGCCCAATAAGCAAAAAGACAAACTAAAAAAAACTTATATATCTCTATCTTTTAAAAGCATAAAAAAAAAGAAATTTTATCATAAATGTTTTTTCAAATTGACACGCTTCATCAAGATAGTCATTTGTAAATTAATGTCATCCTTGGGTTAGAATAATATAAAATTTCTATTAATGTGCTGACTTGGCACATTAAACCCCTATTTCAATTTTATGATAACATGTAAATTAGAGAAGGGTTTTAATTTTTTCAAAAAAAAAAAATTTCATCTTCTTCTTGTTTGAATCCAGCCACCGTCTTCTTCGAACCCAGCCTAGGGATGGGCAATGGTTATGCGAGCGGGTAACCGCGGTTATTTTACCCATAACCGTTTATGTTCATACCCGCATAACCGTTTACCCGTTGGGTAATTACATAAATGGTTATACCCATAACCATAACCGTTTATAAACGGTTATCCATACCCATAACCGTGTACCCATTTACCCATAACCATTTACCCATTTAACCATAACTATAACCATTTACCCGTTTACCCATTTTTTCGCCCGTTTATCCTTTTTTTACCCATTTACCCTTTTTTTTCTCCCGTCTACATTATTTTTTTAACAATTTGAAAATTACAAAAGAAAAATTTGTCATAATTTTTATTTTCTGACAATTAAACACCGTTATAAGTACATTTTAGCATACATTTCCCTATTTTAATCATTTAAGTCCTCGTATAATTCCAATAATTGAAATAATAGTTTCCGAACGATATTTTTCTGTAAAGCAACCAATCAATTTTTTTTATTCTGTATAGCAACCAATAAAATATGAAAGTTCAGGAACCTGAGAAAATTGAGCCTAAAGGAAGAGTAAAAGTAGAGCTTTTTTATTTCTGAATTCCCGAATGATTTTTAAAGCAACAAACCCTTTAGCAACAGCTCATAAATCTGTGTTTCTGATAACAAAAAACAACCATACGAAACCAACCAAATTTCATCTAATTCATCACAAAACTGAGTTAACCCTCTATTATTTCATATAATTTCATCTAATTGAAATCTGTGTTTCGAACACGTTCAATCACAAAGTATCATCGACTCGTTGTCACCAAAAGAGGCCTACAAAAGAAATGTATAATTGAATTAGTATGCATAAATTGAATGAGCATCACCAATAACTCCAAAGTAAAAAATAAAAATAAAGATTAGTTTTTACCACATTCACATCAGTATCATCACCGAATGAAGAATCTTCAACACGAGTAGAGTTTGAAGCTGGTTCAATAATAAAAATTAAAATTAGGCTAAAATAGTAAAATTTTGAACATATACATAATTTATATGAAATTTTACAGTAAGTACCTCGCATCTGACCCCACAACCAGTCTCGAGAACACATGAGTGCTTCCACCGTGCTTGAATGAAGTCGGCTACGGTGTGGACTAATAATCCTACCACCAGTACTAAATGAAGACTCTGAAGCTACTGTAGATACAGGAATAGCCAAAATATCTCGAGCTATCTGATGCAAAATAGGATATTTAATCCCATTTGTCTTCCACCACGACAATATATCAAAATCTTGAGTCCTAGGCAAGACTTTCTCCCCCAAATATAGGTCTAAGTCAGATTGTTCATTACCGATGGTAGAATCCATAACAAACTGGTCATAAGATGTTAAAGGATCACCAACTCTGAAATCAAATGACTGTGATGGAAAATCAGTCAAAGAAGAAGATTCAGAAGACCGATGACCAGGTCTATGCTTCAATTCATACTCTTTGACCAACTTAACAGCCAAGTCAAAGACTTTCTCAATTTCTGATGGAGCATTCTCTTTATAAATAAGAGGAAAATAATACTCGATCAATTTCATCTTGAACCTTGGATCCAGAATAGCTGCAATTGCCATAGCACCATGAATTTTATGCCAATACTTTTCAAACTTGATTGACATCTTTGTTGCCATTAACTTAACTTCAACATGGTCAGACTCAAGCCACTTACAGATTGCAATCCTAATCTGACACACATTTGGAAAATAAAGATTTGATGTGGGATATTTGATCCCAGAAAATAACTCAGTCACTTGGTGAAAGATCTCCAACTTTTCAGCAATCATGTTAGTCTTCGCCCAATCTTCTTCACTTGGAACATTTTTATATGAAGGCTCACGCTGTTTTAAACGAGGAAATACATCTTTATATACCAATGCAGTGGTAAGCATCACATACGTCGAGTTCCACCTAGTTTTACAATCAAGGACTAACTTCCTAGAGAACTTAATTTTCATTTGTTGAGCTATCTCAACAAATTTTTCCTCTCTTTTTGCTGTCCCAGACCAATATGCAACACTATTCCGAATAGTCTCAATACTATCCCTAATCACATCCAATCCATCCTTAACTATCAAATTAAGTATGTGAGCACAACAACGCATATGAAATAATTCTCCGTTTAACACAAGTGAAAGCTTGCAATATGTCACTATATCCTCAATCATGGCATCATTTGTAGAGCAATTATCTACTGTGAGAGCAGACAACTTACCATCAATATTCCACTCTGATAAGCAATCTATCATTATAGCAGAAAGTGTCTCGGCATTATGTGGGCATGGAACATATGCAAACCTGATATAAAACACCACTTAATTATCATAACTCAGAGTAACATGATGTGCTAGGCAATAAAACAGCCAACAGAACAAAACAGCCAACAGAACAGAACAAGACATATTACAAACTTAGTCAAAAGCATGAAAGCTAACGCAAGAAAGTGAAGAACAAAACAGCCAACAGAACAAAACAAGACATATTACAAAGATATGGTATTAGTTCGATAAATTAACTTAGAATTCGACTTTGAAGCGTCCACGAAGCATCGATAAAATGAGAAGTGATAGCCATAAACCCTCTCTTCTGATTACTTGAAGTCCACATGTCAGTCGTGATTGCAATTTTACTCTTGTTCATTTGCAACAACTTCATGGTCTCTCCCTTTTCACATTCAAATACTTTCATAATATCCCTCTTGATAGTACTTCTAGAAATAACCTTAAATAAGGGTTGCAATGAATTGCAAAACCTCTTAAAACCCAAGTGGTCCACCATAGATAAAGGATACTCATGTAAGATAATCATATAAGCTAGCTCTTTCCTAGCATTACCTTCATCAAAACTATATGCACCATGTTTAACAGACCCATCACCGGTTATAACTGGACTCTTTTTCTTTGTCTTCAATACAGGACATGTTCTAACATGTGAAAGTAAAGATGAAGTACCAACAGTGGAGCCCGATGCTAGCCTAGCTTTATAATGGTTACAGACAGCCTTCACCTCCCCACAAAAACTTTTTTCCTCAAAATGCTGCCAGACAACTGAGGTTCTTTTTCTCTTCCTACCACTGTCATCAAAGCTTGATTCACTTAGGTCCAATTCTTGATCAAGATTAATTGGTTCAATAGCTTGGTTCTCGCTTTGAGTCTCCATCTTGCCACAAAAAATGAAGATATAGAGTTCAGAATATAAAAGATGTTGGAAATTTGAGTAGTTTGAGTAGAAATTTCCTTGTCCCACATTGGCCATTCCCAAAAGATTTTATCACTTTATAAGGTTTTGTCCTTTAAAGAAAGTGATTGGAGTAATAGGCCTGGAGACTAAAATTGGGCTCACCCTTGGGGTTGGGCTTTGGGATGTAATAATTAATTGGTAATTAATATATAATTAATTATAATTAATATATAATTAATATATATTTAATTGTCAAAAGATGGGCCTTGGGCCTTGGGGCTCTTGGGCACTAATAATTAAATTATTTAATTAATTATTTTTCGGATTTACTTAATTATTTTTTAATTAAATTCGAATTTAATTAATTAATTATTTTTTATGAAAAGACTCATCCTTTCAGATGAAGTCTTAGAGTTCTTTCTGAACACATAGCAAAGCACCCTTCTGAAGAGATGTCTCCCAACAGTCACACCCCATTCTCATACCTGTTGCAAACAGGCATCTATCTGCTATATATACATACATCTGCATAGCATTTAGAACACAGAAATAATAAACTTCATCTTCTACATTCATAAACCTTCTTACTAAGAGAACCACACTAAATTCGCCAGAAGTTAAATTTTCCAGTGCTGGAATTTTAACTTGATCGTTGAATCCTGGTGAAGCAGACGTCCGTAGAACTACAAGCACAGAGTAGGGACGAAATTTCTGTTTCAAGGACATTGCGGTACGCAAGCCTCGATCTTCAAGTTGTCTGTTTTATAATTCATATTTTAGTTTATATTCTGTTAGTTTCTATTGCATTTATTATTTATTAGCATATATAAATTATCACAGATTGTTGACATATATTGACAACAAAAGAAAAACAGGAAAGCAATTGAACAAAAGAAAAACCCAAGGTCAATATACTATTTGGGTTATACTTTGTGAAGGTGCATTGCAGGAACCAACAACTCTATCACGTTTCATGGTAAGATTCACCTAATACCAACAAGTTTCCAGTGATGATATGTATGTTAAGAGCTGACTCTTTGATGCCAATTGTAAGTAGCATCAGGCGAAATCGCTGCAATAATATGTAATAATGGATAACATAGTAACCATTTCTATCCAAAGCCACCCCAAAATAACTCAAATACACAAGAAAAACCATACATATATTTAATAACAGACATGAACTTGACTAGTCACAATATCACAGTCAAGCATGAACAAACCATACAGACGTCAGAGACAAATGAACTCTGCATTATGATATACATCCAAGATTAAAAAAATCATTTAACTAAATATTTCCAACAACGGTTAAGGTTAAAAGAGGTGTTAGTCACACACAAGGATTGTACCTGAAAATTTCATACAGAGAATCACACGCACAAAAACTCTAGGGATCTCCATCCACTGGTAGAAAACAAGTTCATACAAAGAATCGCACGCACAAAAACTTAAATTCCAAGTTATACTAAAGGAGCAGCTTATACACAAGGATTGATCTTCACAATGGTGGCAACTTTAGCTCGAGATCTTCACTTGTGGCACCAGTGATATGAATAAGACTAAGATGACATGCAAAATGTGAATCTAGCAACAAACAAATCTCCTCAATCGAACATCAACAGATTGAGAGGATTTGATATGGCTCATACAAGAAGGTGCTGTATGAGTCAGCTACCCTATATGGTAGCTGCACACAAACTCCTCATCCCCACCTATGATGAATACTTGGCTCCAGAGTACAAGCTAACCCCTGACTTCTTAACTGAATTAAACTAATCTCACATTATATAAACGGTCTCACCCACATTCTTCACCCAAACAACAGAAACCAAATGATATCAATGATAATAATATTAATAAACAGAAAGTTCATATGCTACATTTCATTCAAACAAAACAATACCAAATAGTCCTAGGCAAAATTTAAAAGCCTGTAGAGTAATAAGAGTTGAATAAAGATATGTGAGCACATAATTACTCTACTAAATTCAGTAATACATAGCAAAGATACAAACTGGAGAACCAAAATCTCAAACCCTAGAACTAAATTCAGTAATACTAAATTCAGTAGTACATTTCCAAAATCTCAAACCCTAAATTAAATTTACCTGATGTCCCGGATTCTGAGGTGAGGAGTTGTCTGAGGGTGGTGAGGTTGTCTGAGCGAGGTCGCCTGGTCGAGTCGAAGTCGAGAGGTGCAGAGAGAGAGCGACGGAGAGAGAGGCGCAGAGAGAGAGCGACGGAGAGAGGCGCAAAGAGAGAGCGACGGAGAGAGAGAGTGACGGAGAGAGAGAGTGACGGACGGAGAGAGAGAGAGCGACGGAGAGATAGAGTGATGAAGTCGAGAGGCGGAGAAAGAGAGTGACAGAGTTGTAAGTTGTAACTCTGAGGTTTTTAATTTTTTTTTTTTTAACTTTACATATATTAAATTAAATGGGTAAATGGATACCCGTTATAACCATGAATATTACCCATAACCGATGGATACCCGTTATAACCGCGGATAATACCCATAACCGTCCATTTAAATTTCATGGATAAACGGTTATACCCATAACCGTTTATTTGTTTAAACGGTTAACAATAACCATAACCATTAAGTTTAAATTGACGGGTAACCGCGATTACCCATACCCATGGGTATTTTGCCCATCCCTAACCCAGCCACCAAACAACAATCGTCATCTTTTTGGCTTAAATCCGGCTCTACATATCTAATTCCAACTCCAATTTTTGATAGCTATTCTCATTGCAATTTTTTTTCAATTTGGGTTAAATTTCATTATATTTTTATCTGATTTCAATTATATAGATTTTTCTTTACACGAACTTCATTAAAGGGCAAAAGCCCACCAACATAACCAGAGCAGCAGAGAGCTACAAAAGCTTGTGCCATGGTTCCAAGATTGCATCACCACCACTGGACATGGAACGCGCGGTGAATCCGCCATGAAAGAGAAATAGACAACAATATACCCCTTAAAAATCCAATCCCCCACCAACACACCCCCATCAGAATTACTCGCTGAAAATCCCCAGGGGAATTCGGGGTTTGAGTTGTCAGTGAGTTCCCGTGAGGAAGAGAAGGCAGTGGTGGTGACGGAGGAAGAAAAGGCGATGTCGGCGACCGGAATAAAGATCGTGACTGGTTTGGCTTTTGTAATGGAAGATGAGCCATAAACTTTTGATAATTTATGAATTTTGTAAAGGGTTGATATAGATATTGCTAGTTCTTCGTGCAGCTGGACTAGTTGGCCTTGAGGGGTTGTGTAACTTGTGTTGTTGGGATTTGCAGGGAAGCTGAGAAGGTGGAGTATTTGAAGCAATTGGGGGTTGACCATGTGGTGGACTCTAGCAGCGAAAATCTTATCCAAAGTGTGAAGGATCTCTGAAATCCCGAAAACTTAAAAGGCAATGAAGGTTTTGAATTGGGGAGGCGAAGAACATAACTGTTCATCATTTTATTTTTAGTTTTAAATTATATAAAAAAATTGATTATTTAAATATTTTTAATTCCATGTAATATTTAATTAGACTTTATGGAACCTAGTTATATGCCACATTAGCACATAACAGAAATTTCGACCGAATTATGACAAAAAGACCATATTGATTTACAATATCCATTTTTAAAAGCTATATTAATTGATTTTCAATTTTAAGAACTATCTTGATGATGAGACCAGCCAATTTCATGAACAATATATGATAAAAACTCTAAAACAAATGTCGTCTTGACTTATCAACAACCACCAAAACACCTAATTTGGAGAAAATAACCGACTAGTCAATTCGAGCAAGGCAGCACAACATAAAAATTACAAACCTGCAACTAGAAGTACACCACAATCATATTTTGTCATTAGGTGCGCCCTCAAGAGAAAGTTATCGGATCCAAACCACCTTCACCAACTCCTACAATTATATACAAAACTAGTAACAGGTGAAAGGGAGGCTAAGGGGATATGTGAACCATTGCTTTGACAGAAGCCGCAACACTCGAGAAAATCTGGCATGCCGGTCATGGATGGTGAAGAAAAAAAAAGAATTTGGCATCCATCTTTAGTTTATCGCTCGTAGATCTGAGCAAGGGTTGTGGTGGTTATGGATTATGAGGATGAGAGGTAGAGGGAAGAGACGTGGGGTGATGGTTGTTTGGATTTGAAAAGGGACAACAAGAAGTTAGGATGAGTGGAAAATTAAGGGAACGAAAACAACAAAAAGCGATGATAAAAACCGGAGAAACAATGATGAACACTGAGCAAGAATGTCACCGACTCTCAAAATGGCAACCGGAAGAAACGTTTGTGGGCAGAGCACGAGAAGTTGGGAGTCTTTTTAGGACATTAGTCGTCTTTTTTAACACTCGGAAGAGTTCTTTTATAAAACCTAGTTTGGTGGCGTGTATTTTCTATTTCACTATTTAGTTAATATGCAGTGAGAGTGCGTTTGTTACATCGGACTATCTCAGATTAGATTAGTTTTAGGGATTAAATTAGTTTGACTTAGACTAGACTAATCTAGACTGAGTTAGTGAAGTGTTTGATATAGTATCGAACTAAAAAACACAATAATTAATAAATTCTAATATTATATTAATTTATTCATATCAATTAACATTTTATCATTAATTTATTTTTCTTTTAGGAAATTTCTTCCTTTCTCTCGAAAGGTCTAACATTTTTGCTTCCTTTCCACTGTCTCCATTCTCTCTCCCTTGTTTTCTACCCCTTTTTCTCCAGCCAACCGTCTCTCTCCCGTCTCTTTTTTTCTCCCCTTTTTCTCCATGTTTTCTTTTCAAAGGAAGAAGCCGATTATACACCTGATTTCATTTGGATCCAAAGACCAACAAGTATTTCTTTTTGTTTCTCAAAGAAGAGAAAGCTATCTCTTTTACTCAAAAATCCCAAATCAAGTTTCTAATATAATGTATGATTTACATCTCCAAATTCGATGTAGTTTATGCCTATGGATTTCTGGAGAAGAGCATTACACCCAAGGTAATAATTTTCTGGGTTTATCGCAGGATTTGGTGTTTTTTGTATTTGGGATTTATAAGCTTTAATCTTCAAATTGAAGCTTTAATCTGATTTGGTGGCTGGAGAAGGGGGCTGCAGCTCATGTACAAAGGAGTGGTGATTGGGTTTGCGGGATGATGGGGTCGACGACGCCAGATGACGCAGGCGCTAGAGACGGGATTAGCAATCCTCCAATTTTGGACGAGCCTCGCTGAGACCAAAACTAACCCTGGCTAAATGCTATTTTTTAAGTTTTATTTCCCAACCCAACCCAACCTAACCCAAACCATTCTAAATGTGTGGGTTAAAAGGTAAAAGCCAAACAAAAGCCAAATTCCCTCCAGGATTTAGCCTAGCAAATGGTGTGGGCAACACCAGTGGGACCCCACTCATATGGGCATGTCTCTTAAGATTTATTAAATCCAACGGTTGAGATCGAATACAATAAAATCTAACAGCCCAAATTTTGATCCAACGGGCTAAAATAATTAAAAAATTTATTTAACTCAAAATTCACTCAAATTTAGTGATTTTTCAATATTTATTGGAATTTAAATATTTTTAGGTTAAGATATTTATAAAATTAAATTATGATAGTGTACATAATTTTTTTTTTAAAAATTACTTTAAAAGAAAAAATTAGCCTAAATTTATTCTCTAATCATCTCATGCTAAAAAATTTAGGTCATAAGGGTTGAAGCAGAAAATCTGTTTCTAGGTTAAAACCCAAATTTTATGGGCTAAAAATTTTAGGTTTGAGCCCAAGGGTTGAAGATGGTCTAAGAACAACTAGTGAAGGTTTTAGTCGGAGCGAGTCCAAGTTAACGTCATTAAAGATAGTCTTTGTTTGCGCCAAACACATGCTAGAATTCCTATCTAGGGCAGTCCAATCCAATGAAACTTAAAGAGTCCAAACAAACGTGCCCTGAATGTACTAATTGAATTTACAAGCTACATGGATTCCGAATAATCAAAGTAAACATTCATGCACATCATGATCACTCAGCTAGATCCATCCATCCACATGAATACCTTGCTCTCACATCTCATCACCATCCAAACCCTAACACAAATGGACATATATGCAAACAGAGCCTGCCGTACTTATCATGCATGCATGAAATTGGATAGGAAAATGGATAATATCTAAATTTCATCACCAATATATTAATTTCCATGCAAACAGGAAACCTATTGATAAGTACATGTACATTATTGTCCGAAGTGGCTAGCAATTAGACAAAAAGCGAAAGGAGGAAACGGAGGGAGGACTTCCAGGAAAGGGAAGAAGCAGCCAACCAAAAGTGCCGAGGGCCCAGGTCCAGCGCTCATCATTTTCTGGACAGTTTCTTCTTCTGCTTCTTGGAAGTTGCATAGATGTTGCTTATACCAAGCCCTCATCATATTGTTTGGTCATCACACACACACACAGATATAGATTATATAAAGGGAGACTTTGGATGCGGTCCTTAGTTATGAATAATCTTTGACTGAAACTTTGTTGGTTTTCAATTTTTGATCAAAGTCCCTAAAATTAATTGATAATTTATTTCTATGTACGTTACTATATTTTTTAAATTAAAAATTAAAATTTATAGTTGTTTATAGTAATGAGATTTTAAATAAAAAACATAATTTGTGGGATTAAAAATATTAAAATATAAATATACTATTGTGTGTGTGTGTGTAAACATGGGTACATTCATAAAAAATAACCAAAACATTATTGTATCAAAACATGGGTACATTTAGCAAAAATAAAAATGGGTACAAATAAATAAAAAAATATGGGTACAATACAAATAAAACTTTAAAAAATATGGGCACAAAAAGAAATTAATATATGGGTACAAATTAAAATTGAAAGGAAAATTGGTACAAATTAAAAAAGGGTTGCAAATTAAAAATGGGTACAAACTAAAAATAAAAATATATGATAAAAAATTTAGCCATAAATATAAATATACTAATTGTAACATTTTTAATATTAAATGAATATATTTAGAAATAAAAAATATTTTATTATTGAAATAATTAATGATATTATTAATACAAAGGACCTTGATCAAAAATTGAAAAGTAATAAGGTTTTAATCAATAGAGTAGTAAAAATAAGGATGAAAACCTAATTACTCCTTATATAAATATTAGCCAGCCATCTATTTGTTGGAAAATTTAATAATAATATTATTATATTAAATTTATTAATTTAATGGAAATTAGAAGTGGAGCATTTTGATATAAATATATGTCTAATCAAATGAAGAGTTGCAACTTTTGACTCTTCATGAATAGTCACATGCTTTCTAAAAATGTATCTCACATTCTATAAATAGGGAAGCCCCCTATAATCACATAACAACATTTCATCATACATATATATATATAGGCATTAAATATTAGAGAGTCTCATTGAGTTCATATGAGAGAGTTTTCAATACAATCGTGGTTCATGGAGCCTTGTGATTTAGAGTACTACTATTACAAGGACGTAGTCGTTGTCTGTTAGGAGACATGCGCCGATCAACCATTAGCACTGTAGTGGGACGTAAACTTGTCTTAAGGACAAAGTGTCCAACACTTGCCTCGACCGTATTTTCTAGGTTTTTCTAATCTATTATATCATATTCATTTAACATTGGTTACTTGTGCATGCATTATTGTGATATATGTTTCATGAATTATTTCTTAATTTTTCATGTGATTTAATATAGCAATTAGACCCTCTTTTTCCAACACTATTAACGTTGTTTTTTCATATATTCCATGCTAGGTTCATATTTTTCATTCTTCTTTTACATATAAGGTGCGTGCGCTTAATGACAAGTTATACATTATTGTAATATCAAGTTGTAATTAAGTGTTAGCTAGTTAGTTAACTTTAACTAGGTTGTCATGTATAATTACGTCAACATATATGCCATTACTTTTGTATATGGTTCCCAATCTCTAGGTTAAGGTGAGGAAACGATGAACTTTCAAAACGATGTGCTTTAGTTTCTTTTTTATCTACTACGTGCATGTATGGTTGGAATTGGGGTTGACTTGGGTGCGAAAAGGTAAAGTATGGAAATTGTTAATAGGGTGGGATGAGCTAATTTACACTGAATTAGCTTATTGTATGTTATGGGAACACCATGTGACGTACTGGAATGAATTACAAGTCCACACAAACTTTAAAACGTACGTTTGGTATAGAGATTAGGGTTGAAGGTGTAAATACATATGATTGCGACATAAATTTGCACAATTAATTGCTGTCTTGGCTTGAAGGCTTATTATTTCATGTTGATAACAGTTGGGGCCGTTATGGACATGCTAAAATAATGCTTCGGTTCACAACCTCGGTTCGAACGTTTAATAATTTCATACAGCTAAAGTTAAAGTTAAGTTTGTTACTTTTCCAGAAGAAAGAATAAAATTATAAAGAGAAGCCACAACAACACCTACTAGATACTACCAGGCATACAAAGCACCAAGAGGCAATACATTACACCAAATTTGTAAATCATTTGTAACATGTTCTTTGGCTACAATTGCGTCCGCCACAAAATTCGATTCGCTTCACGAAAGATATGCTTGAACCGAATATCATCAAAAGAGCGAGCAAGCATATATTAGTCAAGATCGTTTTGATACGCCACGGAATTGCACAGTTCCGCATAATTGAATCAATGAGAGCTTTAGAGTCATCTCTCCTTCTACATGAATTTTATTGAACCCCTCCTGCCAAGTGATGAGTAGATTTTATATTACATATTTAACCCTATTCTTAGTATATTTGGTTATTATTTTGAAATAATTTTGATACTTTGAATTGTATTTTTAATATAGGACTTTCGACTTCATCTGGAGCAAAATATGATCAAATGGATGAATTTTGGAGTAATTTTAGTTGGAGGACGTTTGTGAGTCACTTGGCTTGATCGTGTCAAAATTTAGAAATTTTCTACCAAGCGGTAATTTTCTGGCGATAGAATAAAGGAGTAATGCGCAATGTTGGAAAATTGACATTTTGGGCTTGAATTGCATTTTTGGCAGTGTTCTAAAACGTGGTCAAGGCAGTTGCCTAAGCGGTGCCTAGGAGTTGGGCATTGGACCACGGCCGTGATTTTTCCAAAAACGTTCAATAAATCTGCAAGGGTATTAGGCAGTGTCTAGGCGGCCTTGGCAGCAAGCTAGGCGGCCTCGGCGGCGGACTAGGCGGTTCTGTTAAAAAATTATATGTCGCTGTTTCACTACACCGTGTAGAAGATGAGGGCGACAACATAAAATATGAAAGAGAGAGAGAGTGAGAGAGTGTGAGGGAAGAGAGAGTGAGATAGAGAGACCAGTAAAAGGAATCAGAATAATAGTGCAATTGATGAAGAAAAAAAAAACGAAAAATTTGACTTGGACTCTTCGGATTTTTTCGCCGGAGTTGGCAACGTTTTCGAGGATCTTTGCTACGCTAGACTAGATTTTGGGAAATTTTGTAGGGCAAGAAGATGGGGAATTAGGCGGAGAAGACGATAGAGAATTAGGTGGAGCAATCGAAGAAGAAGCGGAGGAAGAGAAAATAGGACACCCCAAAATAAAAGCCCCCCAATTTTCAAGGCGTCAAGACCAACTCCCCTTATCTGATTGATATCCACTACTTGTGACACACCCCGACCGGGATAAAGGCATGTTGGCCGTCACGTGAGTGTGACATAACCATGTACATAGTGCGGAAGCAATAAAGATAATATTTATATGAATAAATAAAAACCGAAAGCTACTAGAGTGTACTAATAAACATGAAGTGTTAGGAGTGTGATACAAATGTAATTACTCCTAATCAGAGCATAGAAAGTCTAGGTGCAGTCCAGTAGGACAAGTACTAGTTATACAGTACCATAAGATGTCCTACAATTATTTTATTATGTCAGAACCGCCGAAATCCTCGCACACCACCAACAGCAAGACAACCTAAAACCTGGAAGGGCGCAAAATAGAAAACGTGAGTGGGGCAAAAACAAATGTTTTACAAAACCATTTCATTTCTCAACATTTCTAACCCCTCCCCGTAAAACATGTATAATTTTTCCATAAATAGAATATAAGCATATACATAAATATATATGTAAATATATCAATTCAAATCATGCTTCACATATTCATAATCATAAGTATGCCATGCCAAGATATAACAGAGTAAGTAATTCAGGTGAGAATAAATTCATGGAAAATAACATATTAGCCGGAACCTCTATGGAAGTCTATACAGCTGAATTCATAGTTCAAAAGTCAATCTAGTCGGAGTCACTACAATGACCTATACGGCACTATATTGCACACGGGTCAGAACCAATGAAAAGGTCTGTACGACAATACTGGGTGTAATATAATTATGCTCAATACTACTCTCTTATAATAGCTGGGGATAAATCACTAGTTACCTACGAGTCGGAACCATTTATAATGGTCTATACAACAAGACTGGGCACCTAAATTGGATCCGATGTGAGCATATGGTGTGGGATGTGACATTATAGACAGGCCTATGTCATATCTCTGGTTAAATCACAATCACCCTAGGTGCAATTTTATGAGCTCAACGTTATTCAACCACATGCCATTAATCATTAATTCTCATAACAAAACATAACTCACCTGGTACTTACCTAAGCATCCACAACACCACAATTATGTATATATGCAAACAATTCAACTCATATACTAAATATAAATTTATACGCATGGCATTCAAGGCATACTTTCATTTAAACGCATTTTTTGGGAAAATATCAAGTATATAAATATATACTGAAAACCAAAAGCCCACTCACTGGTATGTCGAAGGGTCGTAGCCCCCGAGTCGCCCTTGATTGCGCTCGTCCTCGGGATAAGTCTCACTTATATGCGAATTAACTAAAAAAACGTTATTTAAAGCACATAGAGAAAACTAGCTAATAACTTTATGAAATTTGAACCATTTTGAAGATCTCATCAAGACGAACAAAACAATACCTTTTACGAGTCCTAAAACCCACGGGATTCGTCGGAAAACTCCTCGATATTCCGGCCAACTGCAACTCGTCGAATCTCACTATTCCGACGTCCAAAATCTTCAAACGAACCACTCCTAGCCTTGTGAGGACCTCCTTAAGCTACCTATGAGCTTGAAATCTCCAAAAACATGAGATTTTACGTTTGCATTAATAGTACCATAATTGGAGATCAAGAAAAACTAGGGTTTTCGAATGTGTTCTTACCTAAAAATAGTACCATTCTACTTGTATGAGCCTCAGGAACATGATGGTGTCCTTTAAACCCTCGATCTGCAAGCTTCCTTCTAGATTTAACGTTGGTCTATACGTGAGGGAAGGAGAGAGAGTGAGTCTGAGGGTGAGAGAGCACGGGAGAGAAGTGAGAGAAAGAGTTTATGTGTGAGAGTGGTCCACGTGGTCACCAACCAAAACCACAAAACCAATTTCCAATTTTTGTTCCAAAAATTAGGGAAATGCAAGTTTGGACCACCATTTACATGCATAACACACCACAACGCTCACATCCGAGGGTAAAATAATCAATTCACGTCATCGATAATTTATTTCGGGACGGGCTGTGACAACTTGGGCTTATATGTTATAAATTATAATAAAAACAATTACCCACTCCACTATTAAATAATATATTATGTAATTATTTGGGAACTTTATATATAGAGATCAAAACTTTAACTATATTTCAAGGAACTCTACAAGTTTTTAGACATATCAATGAGAGACAAAAACATAAAAACCATTGTTCTAAAAATCCCTGCCTAGGCGCTAGGCGGCTAGCCACATCTCCGATTAATGCCTAGGCGTTTGAAAATTAAGAAATGATGCTTAGACCTGTTGAGGCGCCCGCCTAGCCCACCCAAACTCACCTAGACACCTGCCTAGGTTGCAACTCACTTAGATAGAAAATAGATAACTTTACTTTAGCATTTTACTTTTTCCAATAAATTGTAAAAGACTTATTGAACACTTAAATAAACACACATTATATGTTTGCTTCCCATATTTTTATTATGTTCCAATACTTCATAATATATATGTCATTCTATTTTCTAGTTTATGATGAAATTATATATATTTTAAGTATAAACACACTCTTATTTACACGAAATACAATAGATTTACCTAAATCCGCCTAATTCACCTAAGTGCCTGCCTAGCCGCTTAAGCGCTAGGTCCCAACTCGCCGCTCCACTAAGGACTAGCATTTTTTTATAACCTTGGTTTTTGGAGTCTAAGATGACCTCTGATGGGTTCCTGGACTTTTGGAGATGTGTTCAGAACGTTCCGATCTTCAAAACGAGCTATCATGGCCCGGATTTGGAGGATGTTTGAGGCAAAAACGTGGTTGTACGATTACTTGGCAGATTCTCCTAGTTTAAGTAGGACTTTATTTTCTAAGATATTTTATTATTATTTAGTCTCCTAGTTGGAATAAAAGACTTGGTTTTTAGGATTGTGCGATGTCTAGGAGGGATATATGGTTTTATGGGCTATGTTCTTTTATGCAAATTTGGAGACAGTGAGAAATTGGCTAAGGTTTTGGAAGGATTTCAGATTTTTACTTTAAGGTGTTGTCATTCTTATTCATTATAATAATATTCTCTATGATTTTAATTATGAATATGCGTAACTAATTCGTTTTGCTAGGGCGAAGCCTTGAGCCTTAGCATGAATATGTAATTTTTATTTAATTGCTCATGATTGATTGTATGCATGCTTTGAATTATTAATCACCATTTAAAACTATCTAATTGTCTTAATGCTTGATCACCATTAGGGTCTTTAGAAAAGTAATTTGATGCAATTTTGGTCGGAAGGTTCCTTGAAATTGATGATGGTGTCTTGTGATTAATATATAATTGTAATTTCACTTAGGATGAACACCACGTTATTGTGTTCCTTTCAAGTTCAAATATAAGGATAGTATAATGGCACAAGTAAGGTTTCGAACCACATGGACTAATTAGAACTTTACAAATTACTTGCTTTATGTGAACCCTAACTAAGCAATTAAAATGAAAACTGAATTTAGATTTTTGTTTTGACAGCTAAAGTAACTTAAAATGCAAAACAAGATAGAGATGAATGATAGATTGATTCAGAAACGATGGGAACGGAAATAGGGATACTGATTTCACCATTACAAGCCAATTCCATGAAAATTAAGTCAAAATACATTCAACTCTCCAATCTGCAACTAGGGTTTATTTTACTCATTTATGATCATCCATTTGATGTGTGGTTGTGATCAAGTACTCCTAATCTGCAATCTAGTTGTGATGTTCAACTTAGATTACCAAATAAGAATCCATTAAGAACAAGAAAACTTCAAAGAACCAAATAAATCACATGGCAGGATGTATGCATAGCAGTTTCTTCATTCATTCACATGTCTACCAAGATTAAGCATGCTGTGTACTATAACCTTGATCAAATAATCTGTAAGAAACCCTAAAGGTGATCAAACATTAAGATAAACAAACAAATTGAACTATGAAATCAGTGAATGAAACAAGAAAACAGATTGATGAATTTAATACTTTAACTTAATAACATAGAATAATTTTGCAAGGCTACATCGAAATCCCCAGCTATGAACTTAATTACACAACATGATTACAGAATATATTAATATCAAGAACAACATGAGTGAAATTAAAGTTCATAGAAGAAACCTCCTTGAAGCAATTATGATATTGAACTTCTCCAAGAACAGCACGGTTGCGTGGTTTCTTTGGTGGCTGCTAATGGTGAATGGAGAAAGGATTTTGTTTCTGGAAGAAAAGCTAAAGAAAAAGAAGAGAGCAAGCTTTGGGCGACCCCAAGGGGGAGCTTTTGTAAAAGTGGTTGAAACTCTCTGTTTTATAAGGTTAAAGAGGCTGTTATAGAATGCCAAGACATCCCAGTAATGGAGCATTTATTTCAGACGTTTTTTGCTGTTATTGGTCTCTTAAAAGGGCCATATTCATCACATATTCAGTTTCCACTTTTAATTCTTTGTCTACATCAGCATCCTTATTCAATTCTCCACTTTTAGCACTATTTTGCCTTATCTGTCCTCAATTGAGCTCTAAAATACGATTAGCTGCACATTAACACAAAAGACGGTAAAATACAACTAATTTAACTCAAAAATATCATAAAGGGACTAGGAATGAATGGTATAAATGTATGAAATATATGAGTTATCACACATCTTAAGGGTTTCATGGTTTTTCAAAGGGCTTTCATAAAACATAATGAGTCTCTCATATTCATATTTGATCCGAATGTCTGGACGGATTGCATGTTAGATATATGTTCTATGCTGGAGGTTCCAAGTAGAATATATATTAGGAAAACCTAACCTTCAAAGTGGCATGTGTAGTTCATAAGTAATTAGTAAAAATACATAGGATTGCTAGGTGATGGTGGAATCCTAGTGCTTTTATAAATTGGTATTTAAAACTCTTTTCTTTTATCGTATTAGTTTTGGGAAAATTTACTATTTGTTTTAATTAAAATTCATTTTTAATATTACCCAAATTTAGAATCTCCTTTCTCAATTTTTAATTTTAAGTAATTAAATAGGAATTGTTTTTACATAAATTATTGAAATAGTCCTTGTGGAGAATGACCTTGCATGAACATCTATACTACAACATCCTTGTATTCTTGCAAATATTTTGTGTGATTTTAACCCTATTTGTGTAGGCGGTAAAAACCTATCACCAAGCACACTGAAGACCATCAAGTAAGGCCGGACCTTCAGTAATAAGAACATATGTATCACCCGTGTTTTAAGCATCTGCATATAAAAGCAGACCACGAGAGTCTTTGATCGTAAAACCGTAGTTTGATTTTGAAATCTAACTGAGCCATCAAAATTTAACTTCACAAAAGAATCGGGGGAGGTTCCCAACAAATGATACTTTCATGATGATGACTTGTAGAAGGAGCTGTATCATTTTCATTAAGGAAACTAAAGGTATTTGTCGATTTCCTCCAAACTTGTAAAAAGCTGTTAATTTCTCCCTTGAATTTTAATTTTAGTCTAACTTTCCTAAACTTTTATAATTGATAAATTTTCCTTTTAACTTTAATTTTAGCCGATTACCCCTTAGAACTTTACAATTGGCCAACTTTCCCCCTAGCATTAGATTTTAGAATTTTTCATCTAATTTAATATCTATCTTGGTCATGGGCACGACACATGGCAATTGTTTGAAGGTAAAAAGGTAATTTTATCCATAACCTCGACACCATATTATTTTTTTTCTTCTTCTTCTCTTTCGCTAGTTTACTCCATACACTTTTTGTTTGAATTTTCTCCTTAATGTGGACCAAGGTCTAAAATATCAATATTATTCCGATATTTCCATCAAAATTTCCGTGTTTTTGGACTACTGATATTTCCGATATCATCGATATTTTAGACCTTGATAGGAACTCTATGTGGTACTAAGTCACTCATGTATCTTACCATGCAATGTATAAAGTGTAAAATATTGTACTAATTCATTATATATAAATGATTATGGTGTGTTTAAACTTCTTTCATTAATTACTACTTATTTTCTACACTCACAATGTTTGCCAGCTCGCTATATAATCAACTTAAATCAGTTAAATCCATCATGCAATGCATTTCCTTTCAATTTTTTTGTGATAAACTAATAGATAATTGACTAAATAAACATCCTGCAAAGTTTGAATAAAAATTTCCAAGTTTTTCTTGCAATTTCCGTAGTTTTTATTCAATTTTTATCGATATCGATAATATCCCGATATTTCCATCGAAATTTCCGTGTTTTTGGACTACCGATATTTCCGATATCATCGATATTTTAGACCTTGACGTGGACAACTAAGAATCTTCTCCATGGTCTTGCTTTTTCAGCAACATGTTTTGGTTGTGATGCCATTTAATTAACCTTCCATGTGACTTGATTCACATGACCATCTCGATTCATCTATTTCAAATGAAGACTCAAATTCAAAATAAGAAAAATAATTACTCATCGTAATAAATGCATTACTAGGAACCAAGGTATAAAATATCGGTGATATCGGAAATATCGGTAGTCCAAAAACACGAAAATTTCGATGAAAATATCAGGATATTATTGATATCGATAAAAATTGAATAAAAACCACGGAAATTGTAAGAAAAACTTGGAAATTTTTATTGAAACTTTGCAAGATGTTTATTTAGTCAATTATCTATTAGTTTATCACAAAAAATTGGAAGGAAATGCATTGCATGATGGATTTAACTGATTTAAGTTGATTATATAGCAAGCTGGCAAACATTGTGAGTGTAGAAAATATGTAGTAATTAATGAAAGAAGTTTAAACACACCATAATCATTTATACATAATGAATTAGTACAATATTTTACACTTTATGCATTGCATGGTAAGACACATGAGTGACTTAGTACCACATAGAGTTCCTATCAAGGTCTAAAATATCGATGATATCGGAAATATCAGTAGTCCAAAAACACGGAAATTTCGATGGAAATATCGGGATAATATCGATATTTTAGACCTTGCTAGGAACCGACCAATTATAAACGTTCAGGGAAGTACATATTCGGCTAAAATTAAAGTTCATGAGAAACTAACCAATTATAAAAGTTCAAGGAAGTAATTAAAGTTATTGAAGCAATTGATAGCTCCTTACAAGTTCGGAAAGAGAGAGAATCAATGAATACCTCAAGAAACTATTACCAACATAAGCAGCAAGGCAAATAAGTTTTGTTGAGTGAGGTTTAACTTGTCTCAACACCACTCATTACCAAAAAAAAAAAAAAAAAAAAAAAAAACCTTTTCAGACGAAAACTAATCGTTGAGCAAAATCGAGTTTTGTCACCTACATTTTGACGCTACATAATTGGCTTGACAAATAGTAAAAAGTCGTTTGGTAATACTGTTTACCCAATGAGAATATGTTATCGAGTAAAGTGCATTGGTCAAGTACAGCTGACAAATCATTCTTGCCCGAAGCCATAGTTCCGTTGGGTTTCGATAAATAAATAAAATTTAAAATATTTTGCCAGGCCAACTTTTTTAATAAAAAAATCATAATTTAAATTATATTAAAAATAATATTAATCTGAAAATACAATATTAAATAAATTATTTAATTATATTAAAAATAAAATATTCGTGTAAGTGTATATAAAAAATCCTAAACTAACTACTACTACTAGGGTAGCTGGTGGGATGGCAGTTGAAGGTCGATCGGAGGATTAGGAAGACGAATGCCAGAGGCTGCCACTGCTTGGGCCATCCCAGCAATGTACCGCAAAAGGCCTTCATCTCACTGGTGTGCCGCTGCTTCTCGAGCTTTTTCTCGCTAGTGTGCTTCTTCCCGAGCTTCTTCTTCTCGCTATCGCAGGTTTGCTAGCTCAACCTCTAACTACTGCAATCTAGAAGACGTCCCTCTTGAAAGGCTGAGAGCTATATGAAGAAGATTTCCCAAAGTCCTGAACCCTACCCGCTTCTAGGTCGCAGAGTTCTTCGTCTTTCTGTTGCCTAACCCTATCCAGCAGTAAGTACACCGACGCCTATGGATCAAGTGTCATCTCCTCCATTAGTGTGTCTGGTTGCTACTAGAGAGGTTGACGAGGTACTAGTCATTCTTATGCAATGTAGAAGAATACAAAACATTTTGAATCGAATACTTACATAAATATTGTCAACCACTTGGTTGCCATAATTGACATGCTTATCCCCTCCTAAGCCTCGACTTTTGGGCAATCACGCTATTCCTCGACTAGGAAAGTGGAGGGCCGAGAACCAGAGTGATGAAGGTACGCTTCCCGATTAGCCTTATTTGTTGTCGATTTTTGCTATAAATTAAAAGATTAATTAAACTGAAAACACTTAAATTAAAACAAAAGAAAAGAAAATTGGAAATAAATTTAAAAAAAATCTTACTAGAAATTTCAAGCTCTAAAAATGATGTCACAACCACTCCCATTAGTCAATTGTATTCGTAAACTCTAGGGGTGGATGGTTGGAGCTTCAACAAGAGATGCACAAGTATTGTTGTACATGTGTAGCTCGTCTTTCCACTCCTTGTACCCCTCAGTCCACACCTGGTTTATATACTCTTTCGTGCCCAGGTGCTGCATATCGATGGAGAAATTGGTTTGAAATCGACAAAATAAACAAATGTATAAGTATAAAAGTATGTTAAATAAGTAAAAATAATAATAATAATAAATTAAAAAACTTCCACACTTTTCGAAATCTCTCGCATCATCTCCTCCTACACTTGGAGGCAGAGCTTCTTCCATGAAGGGACAAGCATGAAGGAATGAAATCTCTCTGCATGGGTGCCGCTAAGTATCTCTGCTGTCAAGTACTCTGACCCGACACGGAGGCTGAGTGGCAGCCACTGATGATCAATTGCGATGACATCTGTGAAAAAAATAACATAATAAAGATATAGTAATTTTCAATTATTATTTCATAACATGACATTCTTTCATAAAATTCTTTTGTTCCTACAAATTTAATTTCATTCTTACAAATTTAATTTCGTTTCTACAAATTTAATTTTTTCCTTCAAATTTAGTTTTTTTCCACAAATGTAATTTCTCTCCTACAAATTTCATTTCTTTCCTAAAATATTTCAAAAATTGCACAAATTTCCTAAAAAACTTCAACCCATACCTAGGCCTGACAATTCCTGACACGACCCGATAACCCGACACGACACGACACGAAATTAACAGGTGTTCGGGTCGGCACGATAACGAATCGGGTCGTTATCAGGTAACCCGATAAGCACCTGTTAAGATAACGGGTTGGTTTGGGTACACACGTGGGTAACACGATACACGATAAGCAGAATATTAATTTAATAATTTTATAACCCTAAACAAATACTATAATAATTATATATATATATATATATATTAATTTAACAATTTTATACCCCTAAAAACTATAATAATTATACCCCCAAAATATTAACTATAATAATTATATATATATATATATATATATATATTAAATTTTAAATTAAATTTTATACCCCTAAAAACTATAACAATTAATATGCATCTGCCATCCGCCCTTTGAAAGAAAAAGGGAGGGAAAAAGTTTTCAAATAAAAAAGGGAGGGAAAAAAGAAAATGATAAGAAAAGAAAACAAAAAAGAGAGGGAAAGATGGGTGTACCAGTACCACTGTACCGTGTAGTGTAGGTGAGGTGAGGTGTCCGCCCTTTGAAGAAAAAGGGAGGGAAAAAGTTTAAAAAAAAAAACTTTTCGACGGTTATAAACGAAAAATCACGATTTAACGGTTATTTTAACTCCGATTTTGATTATTTTTTATAGCTACACTCCTTGACCCTATATGAATACAATGAATGAACTCGATCTTCAATTTAAAATATTTACAATAGTGGATACCACAAAATCTTATGTTATACTTAATGAAAGTATGAATAAACTCTTTAAGTATTAGTGAATCTATTGTTTTTATGGGATACGCATTCTACGAAACTAGTTTCAACGATCTAACCGTCAAACATGTTTGCATATACTTCAAGATCACATACACCAAAAATTAAAAAAAATAAACATTAAGAGATCAAGTAACGGGACAAAACTTTTCGACGATTATAAAACGAAAAATCACGATTTAACGGTTATTTAACTCCGATTTTGATGATTTTTTTACAGCTACACTCCTTGACCCTATATGAATACAATGAATGAACTCGATCTTCAATTTAAAATATTTACAATAATGGATACCACAAAATCTTATGTTATATTTAATGAAAGTATGAATAAACTCTTAAGTATTAGTGAATATATTGTTTTTATGGGATACGCATTCTACGAAACTAGTTTTAACAATGCAATCGTCAAGCATGTTTGTATATACTTCGAGATCACATATGCCAAAAATTGAAAAAAACAAACATTAAGATATCAAGTAACGAGACAAAACTTTTCGACGGTTATAAAACGAAAAATCATGATTTAACAGTTATTTTAACTCCGATTTTGATGATTTTTTACATCTATAGTCCTTGACCCTATATGAATACGATGAATGAACTCGATCTTAAATTTAAAATATTTACAATAGTGGATACCACAAAATCTTATGTTAAACTGAATGAAAGTATGAATAAACTCTTAAGTATTAGAGAATCTATTGTTTTTATGGGATACGCATTCTACGAAACTAGTTTCAACGATCCAACCATCAAACATGTTTGCATATACTTCGAGATCACATATGCCAAAAATTGAAAAAAATCAAACATTAAGAGATCAAGTAACGGGACAAAACTTTTCGACGGTTATAAAACGAAAAATCACGATTTAACGGTTATTTTAACTCTGATTTTGATGATTTTTTACATCTACACTCCTTGACCCTATATGAATACGATGAATGAACTCGATCTTCAATATAAAATATTTACACTAGTGGATACCACAAAATCTTATGTTATACTTAATGAAAGTATGAATAAACTCTTAAGTATTAGTGAATCTATTGTTTTTATGGGATACGCATTCTACGAAACTAGTTTCAACGATCAAACCGTCAAACATGTTTGTATATACTTCGAGATCACATACGCCAAAAATTGAAAAAAACAAACATTAAGAGATCAAGTAACGAGGCAAAACTTTTCGACGATTATAAAACGAAAAATCACGATTTAACGGTTATTTTAAATCCGATTTTGATGATTTTTTACAGCTACACTCCTTGACTCTATATGAATACAATGAATGAACTCGATCTTCAATTTAAAATATTTACAATAGTGGATACCACAAAATCTTAAGTTATATTTAATGAAAGTATGAATAAACTCTTAAGTGTTAGTGAATCCATATATTAAATTAAATTTAAAAATTTGACTAGTAGGGTATGAATGTTTTTTTATTAAGCTCTTATTTTCGAGTGTAGATGTAGTACTTAAACGATAAATGTGTTTTAATGTTTTGAAGTAATATTTATGTGGTAATGTGTGGTATGTGCAAATTTAAGAAAAAAAATATTTTTCTTAACAGGTTGTAACGGTTTATAACGGGTCGGGTCACTTTACCCGTTGGGTAAAGTGACCAGACCTGTTAAGGACCCGTTAAGATAACAGGTGTGACACGACACAACCCGTTAAGATAACAGGTGTTACACGAACACGACAGACACGACCCGTTTGCCAGGCCTACCCATACCCGCACCCACCCACCCACCACCCACCACCCCTGTACCCATTCTAACTGTCGAACGATTTCGTCCTGTTACCTAATTCCCGAAAGTTTATTTTTAGTGATTTTTGGCATATGCTATCTCAAAGTAAATAGAAACACGTTTGATGGTTGAATAGTTGAAATTATTTCCGTAGATTATGTATCCCATCTAAACAATAGATTCAACAAACATTTAGAGTTTATTATATACTTCCATTATGTAGAACGTTAGATTTTGGAGTCACTACTAGTGGAAATATTTTAAATTGAAGATTGGGTTTGTTCATTTTATTCTTCTAGAGTCATGAAGTGTAGTTATAAAAAATCATCACAATCAGAGTTATAATAACCATTAAATCTGTGGTTTTTCGTTTCTTACCGTTAAACGATTTCGTCCTGTTATCTAATCCTTGAAAGTTTTTTTTGTTGATTTTTAGCTTAATTGATCTCGGAGTATATACAAACTGACAGTTGGATTGTTGAAATTAATTTTGTAGACTGTGAAAATCACCAAAGGAATTAAAAATATTAAAATGTCCCTCACCCTTGCCCGACAAATGATCAACCCTAAACCTTAAACCCTAAATCATAAAATATACCTATGTGCAATGAAACCTGAATTGTTTGTTGCACAAAAGATGGCATATTATGTGCCAAGTTTTTCCCTTAGAGCGAAAACTATATATATACCCGACGAGGAAACGTTGCCCATAGAATGATATCGTCAGGCAAAAACCTCTTCAGAAACAAAAATGGTGACCAGGTTTGCCTGACAAAGCATTATTTCGTTAGATAAAGTATATTTACCCGACGAACTAAATTTAGTCAAGCAAAATGTCGTTGGGCAAATGATAATTTCTAATAGTGCATTGATTTCTCGTATCCCAGAGCTGGCAATAGATGAGAACTTTACCATGATATGAACGAGTCTAGAAGAGTTGTCCTTACCGTTTAAAGTGGATAATCATTAAAGCAAACCTGTCCCAGCATAAGGAGGAGCAATTGAAAACATCATGGTGCCAAAGTTGTCTAGCGAAAGAGCAGTCCACACACAAATATCCATATCCTCCACCTCCTCGGAACAAAGAGCACATGTAAGATGTTGAAAGTGAATTCCAGATTAGTGGGAGAAGGTACCTTGCATGGACTTATAAAGAAGTTAAGTCGCTCTTCATATTTTCATAGTTTTATGGTGAGACCTTCTTCATGATATCATAGCTGGTTGTCTCACGTATGAAGCTCAACAGCCACTATATCACCCTGTTTGTGTTATCCACATGTTAGGCTTAAAAATTCGTCACAGGGGCATATTGATAATGAATCCCACATTGATGGGAGGAAGGACCTTAGATGGACTTATAAGTAAGTTGGACTATTTCCTGATATTGCCAATGGTTATGGTGAAACCTAACTTTTCTTCCTAGGATTCATTTGAGGAATAAACCTGTGAAGTCTTCCTCTGGTAATAAGACTTTGGTGCGCTGAAAGCTAACAAAAAGTCTTAACCTTCGGAGGAATAAACCTCCAAATTCTTTTGAGCATGCTAACTTGTTCATGGGGAGGGAGATGAACTGACTGCATATCAGAAGCGGACTTTATATAATATTTTCCATGCCATATGGTGAGGGGCCCCAAAGAAATTCACCATCCATGTCACTGATGTCAGATAAAGGAAAGAGGAACTGCTATCACTTTGTTGACATGCAATATGAGAAGGGAGAACCATTCGAAGCTTACTAACATTCCAAGAATGATTACAGAAAAATTTGTCCACAGTAAGGGACCATTCCAGCTGAGAACTTTGATCATGAGGGACAAGATTAGCCAGAGGATAAGGAAGCATCCAATTAAAACCCCTAAAATTAATAGAGTGACCGTTGACCACAATCCATCTAATTCCTCTGTAATGAATATTTCTGGTGTCAAGAACACCTCTCCAAGAAAGCGAGTGATTAGTTTTCTTTCCACACAAAAAGAAGTTGCCATTCCTCAAATATTTGGCTTTGACGATTTGACCAATCAGAATGATCAGTAAGAACTTTCCATCCTAGCTTAGCAATGGCTGCCTTGTTAAAATGCTTATTGGATCTGATTCCCAGGCCACCTTTATCTTTTGGGGTACTGTTGACCCTAGAAATTACAAAGCCTACGTGGCGCGCAGGCCGAATATATTCTAAGCTAACTACGTCATTCGGTGATTGCGGGGCGTGCCAACTCGTCGGCCGAGGCTCGGCCGAGGAGTAAATTTGATGATGCTGCGTTGGGTCGCGCTACTGACTTCTGCGTCTTGCGATTGCGGCCGAGAAAGGAACGCGTCTCGGCCTCTTGGGTTCTCGAGCCTGAAGACAAGGCTGCTATTTCTTACAAAGTTCACGAACCGAATTCGGCTTACAATGTGCCGAATGTAATAACTGTAACACCTCACCTCGCCGAGAAGGCTAATGAGATGACCTCGACCAACAAGGATTCGAAAACCCTTCTCGACCGAGACTTGGATAGGCAATCGACCGTTCTCGCCGCAGTGCTGTTGATGCCAACGGAAGATACTGCGAGACCGACCGACTCTACGGTGACAGAGCTATCTATGCCGACTTAAGATATCACCGGTTGCTTCCACAGTGCTGTTGATGCCAACGGAAGATGTGTCAGCGAAAAAGGAAAAGAAAAAGATCTCAAGTTGTGAGAGTTTGCGCAGGGCAATTTTGTATTGATTTTTGTGGGCTTTTTCCATTGCTGAATGTCTTGTATTTATAGTAGCAGAACACCGAGCCCGAGTTCTAATCCTATTCGAACTAGGTTTCCCTCTCCGGATTAACGTTACCTCAATCAGTCCTATCTCTGCTAGGACTACGAATCTAGTCCTTTACTGAGCCGGATTCGCCTTCTAGTTTTACTGATCTCGTCGAGGGTCCCTATTGTATTAGGACTCGACTTGCACTCTGATTTAACCGATCTAGGCCTAGAGGCCCATGAGCTGAACGCCCCCATGACTCTCTCGCCGTACGTCTTCCCGGGCCGAAAGTGATACCTCCCTCGGCCCAAACTGTTATTTTGGGCCCAAACATTACCCCCTCGCTTTTGAGGTCCTCGGCCTGAAACCTTCGGCCGAGTTTCGGCCTTGAAGAAGCGAATCTACCACTCAGGATCCCAATACCCGAGTTCCAAGGCGCATTTATTGAACATGATTGCACGATCTTGATCCTGCTAAACCACTTGCCACGTGGCATCCCCTAACATGGCCAATCCCCGATAATGACGTCTGAAGCGTGCGCCTGCCCGAACCGTCTCGCCATTATGACCACTATCTCAATTCGCGAGCCATTTCATCAGTCCGTGAGCCCTCCTGTCATCGTGCAGGCGTCGAACCGTCTTTCGTCATTAACTTCGCCGTCACATGCGATCGTGCGCCCCCAAAACCTAAAACCGTCGGTCTTCTCAACCGCATTCCCCAAATGCTCATCATGATCAACGATTCCTCCGGTCGACTTTGCCCTTTGTTTTGAATTTCAAACGATTGCTCTTCCTCCCATTACTCTATAAATACCGAAATTTCCTCATTTGTACTTTACGTTCTCAAACTTCCTGAAATCTCCTACCCTTGTTCTCAAGTGCATTCCTCCATTCCAAGTTTTCGTCCTCAAATCCCCAACCCAGAAAACCTCCTTACGCTGTGCTTTTACAATGGCCTCCTTCATCTCCAAGCTTTCCCGGGAATGCGACCAGCATCAAAAGATCCTTGATCGGAGCTCGATCAAGAATATACGGTTCGAGAACGACATGAGCACCGTCCACCAAATCCTGGGTCCTCTCTTCAAGGCAACAATCCCGCCGACCATCACTGGTCTTCTCCAGGAACACTGCCTTACACCCTTGCTCCAAGGGTTTGAATGGTCGAGATGGGAGGCGGCAAAACCCCAAGGCTCCTGGCCCTCGACGACCACCACCTGGGCGACCTGGGTTGTCCGAATGGAACAGCTCTTCGGCAAAAAATGGAAAATCCTGGGTATCTACGACGCCATCCTCCTTTCGTCGATGGACATTGTCCCTGACAAGGAGCTGCTCCTAGCTGCTATATGCTTCTGGTGCTCAGCCACCAACACAATGGTCCTTCCCCTTGGTCCCATTGGTCCCACCATCCTGGACATCACCGCCATTTTGGGGACCTCGGCCACCGGGATCCCTATCGACGCGACCCTCTCCGGGCACCCGTCGAATATCGATCTGAAGACGCTCTTCGACCGTCGAGCCTTCGAGACCCTGAACAGTGACGGTCACATCCCGTCGAGGGATGAGATACAGAAGCTCCACAAGAACTTTCTCAACTACAACACCCTCTACCTTCACTTCGCCGGTCGAGGGGAAGAGGACCTGCGAGAGGGAGAGCATGAAGCCTTTCTCTTCTACTGGTACAACAAATACATTTGTTGTACCAAATCAAACAAATGTTTGGTCGAGAATATGCCAGTGGCCGAAGCCCTGGCCAGTGGTCACGTCCTGGCGCTGAGTTCTAATATTCTTGCCCACCTCTTCCGTTGCCTGGCCGAGGCGACTCTCCACACGGTGGACCCCCACCAGAATGGCCCTCTCTGGGTCTTCCAGCTCTGGTTGCAGGTGTACTTCGCCTCCCTTCGGCCGGCTATAGCTGATTTCTCAGCAACGGAGGCTCTTGGTCCTCAGCTAGCCTCCCGACCAACGCCTCCTCATCAGGCCGAAGAGGTATTTAGGTACTTCTTTGCCCTTGACGATCTCTCAAGCGACGAATTCCTGATTTGTCGTCGTCGCGATTACCCCCCCTCCATCAGACTGCCTACCTCTACGTGGGCCGCAGAGGAGGATGCCGCTCTTCGCCAAACCTGGGGGTCGTTCGTGCTTGCTCGCGACCTTCCTCTCGGCTGCGACGGGAAACGGTCGGGGTGGGAAGTGTACCATCCGAACTTCCTTGCCCGTCAGCTCGGCTATCTTCAGGGCTGTCCCGTCCCCCTTCTCTCTTCCCGCACAGTATTGAGCCGCGGACGCGAGCCTCGCTCTTCAGAGAACGAGTGCAGGACTGCCGCGAAGGAGTTTCAAGAGTACTGCCAAAGATTTCGCCTACGACCGGCCACCCCAGAAACCCATTGCACTGACACCTTCGGTGAGTGGTGGGAAAATTACACTCAGGAGTTCTTCAAGGCGCCGGTCGAAGATGTACTAAGCAGGCTCTTCGGTAACCGACCTAAGAAAGCCCCGGCCCCCCACTCTCAAGGTAGTTGTTCAATTCCCCCTTTTTCTTCAACCTTGCATATTGTACGCCCTACTGAATTGTCTTTATCCTTTTAGGTAGTCGGCCTTTGAGAAAGACAGAGGCAGTTGCCGCTGCTATGGCCGGGAAAAAATCGGTCGTGGCCAAAAAGGACAAACCTGCTGGTAGGGCCGGGCTGATCAAACGGCCTCGCCAAGAGGCCGGGCCGGCTATCGAGCCTTCCCCGCCTGCCAAGCGGGTCAAACAACTGGCAAAGAAAGGTGCACGGGAGATCCACGTTATTTCCAGCCACACGACGACTCCCAGTGCTTCCCCTTCTCCCGCCACCGGCCATTCTGGGGTCAAGAAACAGCCGGCTTCGGCCATAGAGACGGTCCCAGCGCGGCCTGCTTCTGTGGCCGGCGAATCAGTCGTACCTCCCTCTGTCGAGAAGGCACCTGTCTCACACCAGGCGGTTCCTACGACCGAGGAAACCTCTCCCAAGAATCCAAAGCCCACGGTCTTCGTGCTGGAAGAGAGTGAGGGGAGCGACGAGGTCCCACTGGCTCGTCGTCCTCCTACTCGTCAACAAACTCCTCCAGTATCCGAGATGGCGGTTCAACCCGGCCCCTCCTCGGCTAATCGTGGCAAGCGCACGGTCGAGGAACCGACCCCGGCGGCCGAACCTCTCGTTCCTTCACAAGACCAGGACGTCCCTGCCTCTACTGAAGCAGCTGCGCCAGTCGGCCCATCGGCAGCCGACCGTGGCAAACGCCTGCTCGAGGAACCCGAGGCCACGGCGGAATCGCCGATCCATCCTCAAGACCAAGGCTTCCACATCCCTCCACAAGAGGTTACCTCGGCTTTTGTAAGTACCTTCAATTTTCCTCCTGATTGCTTTTCTGCTTTAGAATTCTAAACAAGGAAAAACTAAATGTCAGGTGCCTGTACATTCTTTTCACCGTCAATTCTATGCGCCGAAGGGCGTTATCTATATTTCCTGGCCGCCTCAGTGGCCATCAAACGTAGATAACCTCCATCGGCCTCGTGAAGTGAGAAGCAATCTGAGACACTGGGCTCGGCCATTGAGTTCTTTAGGTTCGAGCAACGACCCTGGGGACATGGCCGAGGTCTCCTCTCGGCAGGTTAAAAAACGACACCTTCTTGCTATTCTTGTCATGACTTCCTTTAAGCTTAACCTTGTTTATTCGTGCAGGCTTCATGGGAGGTTGAATTCAAAGCTCTCCTCTCCAGCACGACTGCAGAGTCCGGCCCTTCGGCCGCTCCAACTGAGGCTACCGATCCAAGCGCCCTAACCCAGTTGCGAGAAGTCCTGTCGCTCTCTTCATCGCAAGTACTTGAGCGCAACGGTCTTGATCTGCTCGGCGTGTGTCTGAACGACCTTGGGGCCGACGGTCGCCTAAGCGGAGATGCCATTGTTCGGGCATCGTCTGCTTTGGAGCGCGTTCGGGAGACATTTGGCATCTTCCAGACTGCTCTGAAGGCCGAACAGGACCTGCAAGCCGCCACGGCCGTTCAAGACACCCTCCGTCCGAAGATTGACGATCTACGGGCAAAAGGAAAAGCGTTAGCCGAGCTCGACCGTCAGATGGCCGAACTAGCAAAACGCCGGTCGGTCATTGCTTCTGAACTTGCGAGGGACTTCGAGTCAGGTGGGAAGGATCGCCTAACTGAGTATGCGGCGGCCAAAAAACGGGTCGAGCGCCTGAGGCTAGACAAAAAGAATCGGCAAGCCGAAGTCATCATGGCCGACGTGCGGTGGTTGGAATTGAAAGCTCTGCTCAGCACTCTTCTTCCCTCGTCTCCTTGAATGTATTAGACCTACTCATTTTTGTAATACCTGTCAATTTTAATGAAATGACTTTTCCTACAACAAACTTTTTATTCACGCATTTCCCATGTGACCGGATAGTATTTCTTCAAGAACTTCCCATTAATTGGTAATTTGTGAACTACTCCAGTCCGGTCTTTAAGATGATACGCCCCCTTACCGTATACCTTATGCACAATGAACGACCCTTCCCAATTCGGCGACCACTTGCCGAACCTAGGATCTTTTATTCCTACGGGCAACACCGTTTGCCACACCAATTCACCCTCGCCGAACGTTTTCTGTCGTACCTTTTGGTTATAGGCTCGCTCGGCAATCTGTTTCTGTGCCACCAGTAAGTTATAAGCGTCAAGTCGCGCCTCTTCCAAATCTTCTAGTTCCTGTCTCATGGACTGATTATATTCGGCGCTAAACAAACTACTTTGTTCAATTAATCGCAACGAATTTATGCTCAACTCGACTGGTAGCACCGCATCGTGTCCGTAAGTCAATGCGTACGGGGTTGTTGCAGTCGCCGATCGGGACGACGTTCGGTATGCCCATAATGCCTCGTTCAACTTCAAATGCCACATGCCAGGCCTCTCTTTTATTATTTTTTCGAGGATGCCAATCAACACTTTATTACTTGCCTCGGCCTGCCCATTCGCCTGTGGATAATACGGTGTGGACTGTTCCAGCCGAATTTTCAAATTGGCCGTGTATTCCTTAAACCTTTCGGCTGTGAAGATTGTTCCATTGTCGGTTATGATCGTTTCTGGCACACCGAACCGGGTCACAATGTGTTCCTCCACGAAATCGCAAACTTCTTTAGACGTTAATTCGGCATATGATTTTGCTTCGACCCACTTAGTAAAGTAATCAGTTGCGACTATTATCCATGCATGCTTAGCAGCTCCAGAAGTCGGCGTGATTTTGCCGATTACATCCATGGCCCATCCTCTAAACGGCCACGGCTTAATGACCGAATGTAGCGATTCGGCCGGGACCCTTTGTATAGGCCCATGGATTTGGCACTGCACGCATCCTCGTGCAAACTCGATACAATCTTTCAGTATTCTCGGCCAAAAATAACCGTGTCGTCGGAGTAGCCATCGCATTTTTCGTCCAGACTGGTGAGCTTCGCATACCCCTTCATGAACCTCTGCGATCGCTCGAGCACTCTCTTGAGGGCCGAGGCATAGCAATAACAAACCATCTTCGCCCTTTCGGTACAACTCGCTCTGGTACGTGACATAGTTCGTGGCGTGAGCCCGTGTCCTGCGACTGTGTTTTCCGTTAGGATTATCAAGGTACTGCATAATGGGCTTTCTCCAATCATCTGGTACTGCCTCGGCCGCGCAAATTTCTATAGAGTCCTGGTCCTGCCGATCCAACAACGAAGGCAAGGACATGACCCTGGTACGTACCACATTGTCTCGACGGAGGATTTGCTGATCAACCAAGGCCGGGTATAATTGTTGTAATATTGGTATCTCCCGGCCTAGCTTGCCCCCCAGGAGTTGTGCACTAGAGGCGATTTGAGCCAACTCGTCTGCGTCGGTATTATGATCCCGAGAAATATGCTCGAATGTAATACCGTCAAAGGACTCGGCCAAATAGCTGGCGATCATGTGGTAAGGCGCCAGAGTACAACTCATGCAGCGAAAAGACCCATTAATTTGGTTAATCACTAGTTCAGAATCCCCGAGGACGAGGACACGAGTGGCATGTAGGTCAAGAAGGAGGCCTAGACCAATGACCAGAGCCTCGTACTCGGCCTGATTATTGGTACAGTCGAAATCCAATTTGAGCGAAAAATACCAACGATCGTTGTGAGGAGACTGAATGACGATGCCTGCACCGGCCGAGGACGAAGTACTGGAACCATCGAAATACATCGTCCAATAGTTGTCGCGGGTCACCACCATGCCAATCTCGACATCAGCACCCCCGAAATCGTAAGGCGAAGGGTGCTGGGCAAGGAAATCGGCCAACGCCTGTCCTTTCACAGCTTTTTGCGGCACGTATTGCAAACTAAACTCGGACAACGCCATCGTCCATTTCCCAATTCGGCCCTTCACAATTGGCCGGGTAAGCATGTACCGGATAACGTCGGTCTGGGCAATGACTTGGGTGACCGACGGGAGCATGTAATGCCGAAGCTTGGATGCAGCGAAGAACACGGCGAGACAGAGCTTCTCAACGGCGGAATAATTGATCTCTGGAGGACTCAGATTACGGCTGAGGTAGAAGATAGCCTGTTCCCGGCCGACATCATTGTCTTGCGCGAGGAGGCAACCGATGGACTCGTCGGCCGCCGAAATGTACAGCTTGAGAGGCTTACCGCGCTGAGGAGGGACCAGGACAGGTGGGTTTGTAAGGGAAACCTTGATCTGTGTGAACGCCGCCTGGTGCTCCTCATTCCACATGAACTTATCGGAGTCCTTGAGTTTCAAAAGTGTGGAAAAGGCTTTCAGTTTACCTGCCGAATTAGCAATAAATCGGCGTAAAAAATTGATCTGGCCGAGTAAGGACTGTAATTGTTTCTTCGTTGTTGGGGGTGGGGCGGTGATGATTGCGCGTGCCTTGTTCTCATCGACTTCAATCCCACGATGATGTACGAGGAAACCAAGAAAATTCCCGGCCGATACACCGAAGGCACACTTGGCAGGATTCATCTTGAGGTTGTGCTGACGCATACGGAGGAAAGCCTGTCGGAGATCGTCCAGATGTGTCTGTCGGCGTTTAGATTTGACGACAACATCGTCGATATAAACTTCGACGATGGTGCCAATTAAATCATGGAAGATGGTGTTCATCGCCCGTTGGTACGTAGCGCCGGCATTCTTGAGGTCGAATGGCATGACAACCCATTCGTAAGTGCCGAGTGCCCCCGGGCACCGGAAAGCAGTTTTGTGCACATCGGCTTTGGCAATAAATATTTGGTTGTATCCGGCATGTCCATCCAGAAAAGATAAGATCGCATGATTCGCCGCGGCATCGATTAACAGATCTAAAATCGGCATTGTATACTCATCTTTGGGCGTTGCCAGATTCAGATTGCGAAAATCGGTGCAGATGCGCAGTGCACCACTTTTCTTTAATACAGGAACAATATTCGCCAACCATTCGACATATCGAGCTGTCCGAATGAACCCGGCTTTCAAAAGCCGAACTAATTCGTCCTTAACACTGAGTTGTACTTCGGTCGAGAATCGACGAGGTGGCTGACGGAAAGGCTTGAATCCGGGCTTAATACGTTCATGCTCGACCAAAGCACGATCTAAGCCGGGCATTTCATGATAACTCCAAGCAAAACAATCTTTGAATTCCGTAAGCAAGGCCCGCAACTCGTCCTTCATTTGTTGAGGAAGTAACGCACTAATAAACAAAAGTCGTGGGTCATCGGCCGTCCCAACATTAATCTCTTCCAAAGGGTCCTTAACAAGGGGCCGATGATCTTCGAGCTCGGCCGGGGCGGCTCGAATTTTATCAAAAGATAATACAGGCCCATTGTCTCCCTCAGCAAGGAACTCGACGAGGTTGACGGCCGAATTTGGTTGTTTAGATATCGTATACCAATGGGCCAGCAGTCGTTCCATAGTAGATGAAACCGCGGCCCTACGTGCTTCCCGATCGGCGTCAAACATCGGTTTCGGGGAGAAAGTTAGCTAATCCGAGTCTCGCCGAATCCTGCTGGACAGTCTCGGCGCCAACCTCGATAGCTTTCTGAACGGAAATCCGAGTCGGCCGTCCCTCTTCATTGAAGCCTTGCAACGTAATATAGCCGACGTGATCGTCATAATACCGTGCTTGAATCATGTTGGCTTCGAAGGGCTGGCTATCGGCCGGATGAACAGTGACCGATTTGCAGTCCCAAAAGACAAGCACTTGGTACAATGAGGAAGGAATACAGCTGGTTTGATGAATCCAATCTCGGCCGAGCAGTGCATTATACTCGGTTTTGGAATCAACCATAAAAAAGGCGGTCATATGGGTGCGACCGGCAATATTCACAGTTAACGGAAGCACACCTTTGGTGTGGGACTTGTCGCCGACAAAACTGCTCATTGTGATCCCTGACGGAATAAGTTCGTCATTTGAACGGCGTAAGGCCTTCATGATGTTCAGGGGCATGATATTGACAGTAGCTCCACAATCGACAAAAACTTTAGAAACCGGATATCCCTCGATGTGTGCCGTTACATACAATGGCTTTAAATGGTGAAGCTTGGCCGATGATAAACGAGGGAACAATTCGGCCAAAGCGGCCTTTAGGCTATCATCTCTTGCTGTTGACTCGCCTTCAGCAATCGATATAAAATCAACATGGCCAGGTTCCTCGACAACCACATCTCCATCGAGGAAATTTGGTTGAGCCGTGCTTGATTGAAAATCGGCAGGTAATACATGAACCATACTAATTTCCATATTATCCAGGACGGACGGGCCCATCTGGTCGAGATCCTCCTCGTTCGGTTGGTTAGCGACTACGGACTCAGTTGTCGTCAGAGTCGGACAACGAGATTCTTCCGTCCCTTCAATAATGTCACTCGGCGGAGCTGCTTCGGCCACTTGTTGGCTCTGCGTGACCGCCTCAGGTAAGGTCGAGATTGACAATGAGCTTGGGGTCAAGTCCTGAACCTGCTCCTGGTAGTGTAGCCGAGCATCCCTAGTGTCGAGATAAGCATCCAGACGGGCAATACGGGCGATTTCATCGGTCGTAAGGCCGAAGAGAGAAACCGCCGAAACTACTTCAAAGTGATACCGTAAATACTGAAGGTCCTCTAGCGAGAAAGGAAGGTCAGCGACATCGATATCGGTATACGGGTCAACTTCAAATCCAAAGACACGAGCTTCTCGTATGTGCTGGAACCTTGCTTTCAATCCTGGATCTGAGGTCTTCTGGATGATCCGCTCAGCATCCGGACAAGTCAAGACAAGATCAATGGTGTCCTGACATGCCTTCGGCAAACCATACAAATCGTTGGCCGAATGTTCCTTATGAAATTCTCGCATATATGCCAAAGACTCCCCAAGGAACGGGGGGTGCAAATTCCGTCGAATTTTGACCAAAGGCTCTTGTATAGCTAGCGGGGATAATTTGCTTTCGGCCTTTTGCCTGAAATGTTCAACACGTGCCTTCATTTCCCCTGGTCGAATGAGAAGTTTGATCCGCTTATCAGCTTCTTCAAACATGGTCTCGACGTCTTGATCGACCAGCCGTTTCCCCTGAGCCAACTCTGTCATAATTGGTGGAGGTGGTCGCTTTTCATTAGTGGCAACTGTATCCTTCGGTCGCCACTTAGGGGCCGAAGTTTGTTGGGCTGCTTGTCGGCGAGCCATGCAATCTATCCGTTGATGCCGGCGTTTCTGAGATTTGGACAACGCGGTATAGACGCCCTTCGAAGAATGGTATGTGTACCAACGTTGATCTCTAGGCTCAGGAGGCTTGAAGGTCTTTTGACTCCGTGATGATCCTGAACTGCTAGAATTACGCTTATAGTAATCATCGTCATAAAATGAAGCATCAAAATCAAGGCGCCGCCTGACCGGGGGTGTCTCTTCCATCCGTACTTTAGGACCGAGCCTCCCAAAAACCCCATGATGTTGGTCTTCATTGGCTATCTTTTGCCGAGTTGCGGCCACGGGTTGCGAAGAAGGTTTCTCTTCTGGTTCACTGTCGACCTTCGCTTTACATTTCCTGCACAGAACCGCTGTCCCACTATCTTCATTGGCGCTACACTCCGTCAAAGATTTGACAATAGCGGGCCCCGTTAAGGCCGCAGATGGTTTATTTGAACGCGAATCGGCCATGAACCGTGGCCGAACATTCTGGTTCCGCGGGCGTTGTGTCTCAACCACTTCAGCCTTGCCTTTCCCTTTGTCCTTGGGTAGGTACGCGTCGACCATATTGACTGTTGCCGTGGGGAACGGATCAGTATCAACACTCATCCTCTTCTCGGGGAACTTCAGCTTGCCATTATCAATCCAGCTTTGGACGTTATCACGAAATACGACGCAATTGTTTGTCGTGTGTTTGCTCGAATTGTGGTATTTGCAATACACCTTTCCTTTAAGCTCCTCGGCCTTAGGAATGTTATGACCAGGCCGAAGCTTAATGATTCTTGCTGATAACAGTTGGTCAAAAATTGCGTCAGCCTTGGTAATATCAAAAGTATAAACCTTTGACGGTTTCGATGTTCCTTCAGTGGCCGAGCGACTTTTGGCTTCTCTAGAATCAACCTGAGTCAATGCCTTGCAAATGTATGGTTTATCTATTACTATCTCAGCCGCATCCACACTAACACATTCATCCTCGGTTGATGCATAGTTGACAGTAGGGTTCTTGTAAATCGTTCCCCGAGTTGGAGTCTTCGAAGTCTTTTCCTCGCGGAGCAAATAATCGTACTGCTCGACATGCTGGGCCAATTCGTACATATCCCGAAAATTTGCCCCCAAGAATTTCTTTTTGTATTCGACGTCAAGACCATTCAAAGCAAGCCTGACAAATTCGACTTCGGGTAAGGGCACTCGGCACCAATTCCTAGCCGATTTAAACCTAGTAAGATAATCCATTGGTGACTCATCAGATGCTTGAGCCATCCGTGCTAATGAAGAAACTGACATCTCCATCCCCGGCCGATAAAATTGCTCGTGGAACTTCTCGACCAACTCCTCCCAGTTTTGGACGGAATTAGGCGGGAGATTGATGTACCAGGCAAATGCCGAGCCGGTCAATGAAAAATTGAACAGCCGTAACTTGTGGAAATCACTATTCACATCTCCACATTGCGCGGTGAAACGAGCCACGTGCTCCAACGAAGACAGGGACGATTCACCAGCAAAAAGACTAAAATCTGGGATCTTGAAGCCCTTCGGGTATCCAAACATCTCCACGTAAGCTGGGTACGGATGAATAAACTTGGGAAACTTCGGCCCTTTCTTCATAGCCGAGTCGATCATCCGCTGAACTTCGGTCATATCAACAGATGCTGCTTCGACCCTTTGGTCGGTCCCGTCTGACCTACTGTTCGACCCTCCTCCCTTCTCCAAGTTAATTGTTTTGAGCGGGGCAGGAATAGGTTCGGCTGGTACAATCGGTACCGTGTTGTTTTCTGGTAAACAAGGTTGGCGAAGATCGAAAGGCCTGCTGCCACCAACTTGGCTAACCAGCATTTCGAGCAGTTTGGTTTGCCGATCATTGGCACTGAGTATCGCGTTCTGCAGCTTGTCAATGCCTCGACTGAACGTCTGCTCGACTGACCGAGACTGCTCGTCCAGTCGCTTTCGGAGAAACGACCTCGTTGGTGGGTCTGATCCTTCACCACCATCCTCGTCACATTCCTCTATTATCCCTTCATTGAGAACGCATGTGTTTCTGTTGGGGATTTCTAAACCACGGAGTTGACCGCCGAGATTAAGTTCTCTCTCTCGGCGAGTCGCGCTCGTGGACTCAGGTGTACCAACGCTAAGGGGATTCTGCGCCTGTGGCACACTCTGTCCTATGCTCTGACTCGGTAAATCGGCTGTCTACTTTCCCATAGCTGTTTTCTTTTTTACCGATCGTGTTTCAATTGGCATGAACTTCGTAGTTTAGCACTAGGTCCCACTGGGCGTGCCAAAATGTTGACCCTAGAAATTACAAAGCCTACGTGGCGCGCAGGCCGAATATATTCTAAGCTAACTACGTCCTTCGGTGATTGCGGGGCGTGCCAACTCGTCGGCCGAGGCTCGGCCGAGGAGTAAATTTGATGATGCTGCGTTGGGTCGCGCTACTGACTTCTGCGTCTTGCGATTGCGGCCGAGAAAGGAACGCGTCTCGGCCTCTTGGGTTCTCGAGCCTGAAGACAAGGCTGCTATTTCTTACAAAGTTCACGAACCGAATTCGGCTTACAATGTGCCGAATGTAATAACTGTAACACCTCACCTCGCCGAGAAGGCTAATGAGATGACCTCGACCAACAAGGATTCGAAAACCCTTCTCGACCGAGACTTGGATAGGCAATCGACCGTTCTCGCCGCAGTGCTGTTGATGCCAACGGAAGATACTGCGAGACCGACCGACTCTACGGTGACAGAGCTATCTATGCCGACTTAAGATATCACCGGTTGCTTCCACAGTGCTGTTGATGCCAACGGAAGATGTGTCAGCGAAAAAGGAAAAGAAAAAGATCTCAAGTTGTGAGAGTTTGCGCAGGGCAATTTTGTATTGATTTTTGTGGGCTTTTTCCATTGCTGAATGTCTTGTATTTATAGTAGCAGAACACCGAGCCCGAGTTCTAATCCTATTCGAACTAGGTTTCCCTCTCCGGATTAACGTTACCTCAATCAGTCCTATCTCTGCTAGGACTACGAATCTAGTCCTTTACTGAGCCGGATTCGCCTTCTAGTTTTACTGATCTCGTCGAGGGTCCCTATTGTATTAGGACTCGACTTGCACTCTGATTTAACCGATCTAGGCCTAGAGGCCCATGAGCTGAACGCCCCCATGACTCTCTCGCCGTACGTCTTCCCGGGCCGAAAGTGATACCTCCCTCGGCCCAAACTGTTATTTTGGGCCCAAACAGGTACAAACATCTTTCCGAGCAATGGGGTTCAACTTAGGAGAACAAGGAAAACAAGAAAAAACATGATCCGGCATGCCCAGAAAGAGAAGCCTCAATAAGAGTCAATTTCCCTGTCGTCGAGAGGGTGTTACACTTCCATCCGGCAAGTTTATGGTTGAAAGAATATGGTGTCACGTTTAATTTTCTTGCATTGGAGTTGTTTTTCAATTTTTTATTTTTTTTTTCCATGGAGTTGTTCAAGATGTATTCATGTGTTTTTTTTTTAGTTTAGAGATGTATTGTGTTGTATTATGCATATTAGATTCCAATGGACATGTGTCACTACTTTTTTTACCTAGGTTTTTGTGCCGCCCACTTCATAATTAATGTATTTCAACGATCTCAATAGTTTATCTTTTAGGTCTATCCTCAAATATCAAGTCTACCAAAAACCCAAATCTAAAACCATATGACTATTGGATTAAGTGTTTAGGGTAACGATATTCGTCCATTTTCTACACCACAAATGAATATCTTAATAATTTTGAATTTGTCTAATTTTTTACAAGGATGATCTATGAATGATGTTCTAAAAGATAAACAGTTCGGATTGTTAAAATACATTACGAAGCGAGCTCCACAAAAACTTGTATGAAAAGTTATGTAAAGAAATGGTGTCAACCCATCCCTTAATTCAATAAATACTTTGTCTTGGTCTCTAGATTATAAGTTTAAATCGTGGATTTAAAAGAGTTTTAATCAATTTTTTTTGTTAGCGGCTCATCCCTTAACAAACTGTTACCAAGCGGTTAGGGTTGATCATTCTTCATCATTTGTTAGCTTAGTGATTCGTTAACAGTGACATGTTAAAAATACAGTTTATGATATATCAACACGGACCAAATAAATAAAATGACTTGGTACCAGGTCTACTTTACATGCATTATTTCAGTGGACATGTCACCTAATATTACAACACCATTTCCAGCATTCTGACATAGTTGTAGCTACCAATGAAATATAAGAATTACTCTTTTTTTTCCATGTGGGTGTGTGGATAGAAGGCACCACACACAACTATAAAAGCCAGAATCCAACTGACTAGGGTACTCCTTTGAACTTCGTGGGTAAATTAACACCTTATTAGCTTTTGAGGTTCAGGAAGCTTCAAGAGTTGTGCTAAAGGCCGGATAATGATCTTCAACTACGCGTAAGTATTATAGCACCATTGCTTCCCATGCATGTCAACTAATTGGGATTGAACCAGCAAGCATTAATACTGACATCGCAATGTGTAATTAAATCGAGGAGAAGTACATATAGCATATGAGTGCTTGAACTAGACATATATATGTTACACAAATCAGAGGATGAGAAAAGAAGAAAAACGAATTGCAAACGCTGAATCTTATTCTATTAGAAAATCCTAATACATAAAATAGCAAAATACCATATGTAACATAATAATGAATTAAAATTGCTAACTTCCCAACTTTTCTCGTACAAAGATTGATATCTTCAAATTCACAAATTACAAAGTACGTACAACCATTGATACAACATGATCAAAGTCATTATTAATTAAAGAAGATGCACCAAAGACAGACAAGAAGACAATACATTGATCATTGGAAGCCTACATGTATTTGATGATCATTTACACGACGATGATCGTAGTCTTCCATCCACAATTCCTTAGATCCATCGATTAGACCTGGACTTAACCTAAACATGAGAATACAAAACTCCATCTGACTGAGAGCTCCATCTCCATCTAAATCACCCTCCATCAACATCCACACAAGCTCATCATCTCCCATGTCATGCAATCCCAGCAGAAGGCAGTTACTCTTCAAGCTCTCAAAAGTGATGAGCCCCTTCTCCACGTCCATCAGCAATCGAAAGCCGTTGCAAAGCTCCCCTATAAACCCTTCGTCTCCCAACCTTGCAATCATGGATGGAAAGTAGTCCACAAATTCAACTGCAGTCATCATGTTTTGATAATGATGATCGAATGCTGTCATGATTAATAGAACAATTAGTATTCAAAACTAAAATGATCGAAAGCTTTATTTGTAACCTAATTGAGAGCTATGTATGATGGAGAATATGGAGGCCGGAGGGGGGCTATTTATTAACGAGTGAGTGAGGACTGAGGAGTGATGAGCTGAGGTGCGAATATTTAAGGAGAATAATATTAATAAATTATGATTGTGACTTTCTTGGTAGCTCCTTTTAACTGTTAGCTGCAACTTCTTTATTTGCTTCTTTTTTCGTTGCTTCTGTGATGAACTCATCTCCTTCCTGGAAGCTGCATGGGATCTTGGGGATTTTATGCTTAATTATTGGCCCAGCTTTATAAACTTATAAACTTTAGCTCAGTTTAGGAGGGGAAATTACAGATTAACCATACTAAATTCATGCTTTAAAAAATTTAAATAAATTGCTTTTAAATACTCTATTTAGCTACCACTTAGTATTACAGTTTAGTAGCATTATTCTTAACTTGTAAGTGAAAGGTTCTAAGTTCGATTATCGTCAAAGACGAATTTGAACCACATTATTGTTAAAACTCATTGTGAGGCTCACAACCTTCTATCTCCTCTTAGTTTATATAATATTTTTTGTTAAAAAAAAAAAAACTCTACCTAGCTGCCTTAAATTTAGGAGTGATGCTGCTGTTGTTTCCTTCTTTTGGCTGATTTAGTGGGAGCGTCGTGGCCAAGCCAAAGGCTGTTTGTACTAACTCTAGGAAATTTTTTTTTTCTTGGGAAATTGGCCGAAACGGTAATTTTCAATAATTCAAAATCTGAACTAATCATTATGTCATCGATATCTTTTAGTGGTTCACTATTTTGTTAATATTTTCGATATCTTAGATGTTTGCTTTTATTAGTTCAACAATTGAAATTTAACTTCTGAACACTTTAATTAATTTGTCTCTTTATCCTTTTTTTTTAATCTTTATTTATAAAGCTAACAACTTTTTTTGGGGTCACAAACTTCACTAAAAATTTTTGGACAAAAATGATCCCAAAGAAAAAAAATTCAAAAGCAACCCAAAATAATGCACCAAATAATGAAAGGGTATTTTTGTCATTTAATAGTGTTTTTAATAATTAATTCTTTTTGTATAGGTTTTTTTAGTTAGTATCTCACAATAGGCTAGTAATAATATGATTCAATCAATTGTTGATTAAATATTATTTTCTCTATTTTTAAACACGTTCAAAACTTCTTAAGAGACGTGTAATGCCGGTTATAAAAAAGCTTTTCGAACACGTATAACAATGTGATTAAATTAGTTGTCAAATTATTGTTTTTTTTTAAGAATATCTATACTAAGGGAGAGGGGGGAGGGCAGCTTCACAATGGACTAGCAATAATGTGTTTCAACCAGTTGTTTATTAAATATTATTTTCACTATTCTTAATGTAAATTCAATAGAATGTAGATGGAAATTGAAAGACCAATTTTATTATGTGAATTTAGCTGCTTTGATTGGTTTGTGAGGGGTTTTTTTTCTAGCATGATCTAAGATTATTCATCTACTTCAAATATTTAACTTTCATTTTGTCAATTCACGCATATAAATACATTTAAAACGTGTACGTTACACGTAGCATGTCGTGATTTAAAAAATATCTTCTGCAAATGCATGAGCGCATGCATGAATGCTAGTAAATATATATTGATGTTGCGGTTGCTTGAGTTTTGCGCCACGTGATTTCTTTAAAATAGAAAAGGAAAAAAGGTTAACTTAAATATAGGCAGATGAGGCAAACCACAGATTGGATGGTGATGGGAAGTGTAAGTAAATGCAAATGAGTACCCCACTTACTGCCTTATAATTTAGGTAGGGGAGTTTATGGTTAGTAGTGGAGCTTTGCCTCGCTATGGAGTACCTTCCATAACCCACTCTCCAACAAAAAAAATTAGGTCAACTTGAATTTGGTTAGACGCTTGCAAAAAAAAGTCCGACCAAACAAGAAGCCGTTGCATGTTGATGATGCCATGTTTGGAATGGCTTTGGATAAACCAGAAACCAGATAAAGCCTAAAGGAGCAATACTTAAACGCACACCTTCTTCTTCACCACTTCTACGTAAGTGTTTATCTGTGAAAATATACAATTCCTTTACAAACAGTTAACTCGAAAACCCAGACAGAAAATGCCGAATCATCAAAACTCAACATCCTAGTATATGATTTGAACTTGGTACCTACTTTAGATCTTAGATTATTGTGCTGGATCTCCCATTTGAGACTTCTCTAGCTTCACACCCTTTTCAAACTTCATGATCGAGCCACATATACATTAACATTTGTAATCTTGATGTCACAATTACACTATGCTGATCTCATGCTATAATTATTTTAAAGTTTATCTTTGTTTGTTAAAAATTACAAATTTAAATTTAATACATGGTGATCAGTGGATGAGGCAACGTCCACATTGATTTGGTAGCATCAGTCCAACAAAAGGGAAATTTCTATGCAACTTCCTTCATCCTTTACTTTGTTAGACTTAGAGTACAGCATAAGTCTTAATATGTATATTTTAACCCTTCAACACCACCCTCATTTGAGTATATCAATCGTACGTATAGTTGAAGAGTACTATACTAAGTATTTGACTTATTATCACGAGTGATGCTAGAGAGGTCATTTACTTGAAGTATATTTTGTAGATCACATGATGTGGTAGTTGATGGTTCTATAATTTAAATAAGGAATTCAACCATCAACTGCGACATCATGTGATCTATAAAATATGGTAAAAAAACTTCATCTTCCAAGCATTTTCCTTATTGGAATTTTGATAAGATGTTAACACTACTACAAAACCAGTTATCAGTGGCGTTTTGAAAACCGACAAAAAATATATATTATTGTCGGATTTTAAGCAAAATCCGACAGAAAATGGATGCAGTGACGGATATAATAAGCGATAGAATTGCCTGTGTCAGGAAATGAATTTTCCGACATAAAATATTCTAAAACCGACATAAATTGTGTCAGATATAACCGACAGATAATATATTAATAATAAGTAAATAAGCGCATTTCTGTTGGTTGCAACCGATAGAAATGAATTAAAAAGAATAAATAATAGTAATTCCTGTCGGATAAAACCGACTGACAAGAATTAATAATCATTAAATATTAGCATTTTCTATTAGCTAAAACCGACATGAATTAATTAATAATAAAAAAATATATAAATCACTTTCTGCATTTTCCATATCCCCTGCATTCACCATCCAACCACTACTTGTAGTTTCAGAGAGCACAGAGAAAGCTTATCTCCCTCCTTCATGGTACTAAAAAGTTTTAAGCATCACTACAAATTACTCCGACAAAAACTTCATGGCACAAAGCATACAACTACTTCATACATGCAAGCAATAGGATAAACATTATAAAGCAACTTACAGGTATAGCCCCCCATACTAGCCGGGGAATCGGCCGCCACCATGACGCCATCTTTGAAGATGAACGCAAGCGAGGTTGTTCCTTTGGTCGGCTTCACCATCTGGATAGCTTCCTTCTGAAATCCATCAAACTGAAATAGTAGGAAAAGAAGAAAAAAAAAACCATAAATCAGCCAAACCGTACCACGCAAAAGACTAAGGACCACGAAAAGAGAGCACAAAAAGCACATTGGAATTCACATCATTGGTGATAAGAACCTCGAATGACGGAGGAGCCGAAACGCCGTCAGAACATTGAGCATTCCTTTGATCGTCGGCTCCAGAAGCTCCTTCTGCAGATTAAACAAAAAATAGCACCACGTTTTCAAAATACGCATAATTAATCAAATATAATCAAAATTAGAAGGAATTTGACAATGTGTACTGGCGCGAACCTCAAGGTCATGGACTTGATCGACGATGCAAGGAGAGGTGAGGTGGAAGACGCCGAAGCAGCCATTTACGGCGGCGAGCATGGAGTTGTAGTTGAGGAGGTCGATCTGGAAGAGACGGAGGCGCGACTCTGCTTCTAGATGCTTCGAGACCACTAGTGTCAAGCTTTATAGCTTCGGTAATTAAAAAAAAATTTCAAAGATTCGGTAATTAAAATAAAAAATTTGAGAGAAATTAGGGGCTGTGAAAATACCTTGGAGATTTGATGATTTCACAGACCAAGAAGAAGGGGAAGAAGGGGAAGAACGGAGAGTGAGATGGAGCTAAAGAAGAGAGAGAATGAGAAGAGGGGTTTATGGTGTACGTGTTATAAAGGGAGGTACAGAGGAGGATGACAGGAGTGGAGTCGAGTGAAGAAAAGGGGGAAGGGAGAAGTAGCGGTGTGGGGAAGATTGAGGAGTTTTTTAAATTTAGGTTATTTTCATTACTGTTGGTTAAAACCGACAGAAACATTTTTTTTTAAAATAAAAAGCGATAGAAATTTTTTATTACTGTCAATTATAACCGACAGAAAAAAATGGCGGTAAAATTCCCTCTGAAAATTTTAAATTCCCCCCGAAATTTTGTTACGATTTTGAAAAAATAAAATAATAATTGTTTGGTTTAATAAATAAATAAATAATATGTAATTAAATAGAATATGTTTTTAAAAATTAAATAAATAATTGATTGGTTTAATAGATAATTTTTACACTTTTGGTTTAATAGATAATAATCCATGTAAAATATGCGATAAAGAAACAAAAAGAGAATTGTACAATGAAAATGTCATCACACAAACTAAATATTGTCTAATCAATACTTGAAAAACATAAATAAAAATTTAGCACAAATTACTTTTCTCACTTCAAAATTTAGGCAAATTTATGCATTCTACGAAACTAGTTTCTATGATCTAACCGTCAAACTTGTTTGTAGATACTACAAGAGCACACACGTAAAAAATTGTGAAAAACAAACATTCATATATTACGTAACGGAAAAAAAAAATTCGACGGTTATAAACGAAAATTCACAATTTAACGGTTATTTTAGCTTCGATTTTAATGATTTTTTACAACTACACTCCTCGACCCTATAAGAATGTAATGAATAAATTTGATTTTCAATTTAAAATATTAACAATGTGGATACCATATTTTATACTTGGTGGGAAAGAATAACATTAACTCTTAAGTGTTTGTTTAATCTACCGTTTTGACTCGATATGCATTCTACGAAACATTTTTCAACGATCCAACCGTCAAATTTATTTGTACACACTCTGAGATTGCATACATAAAAAATTGTAAAAATCAAACATTCAGAGATTGCGTAACGGAACAAAAGTTTTAGACGACTATAAACGAAAATTCACAACTTAACGGTTATTTTAGCTTCGATTTTAATGATTTTTTACGGCTACACTGCTCGACCCTATAAGAATGTAATGAATAAATTTGATTTTCAATTTAAAATATTTACACCAGTGGATACCACAAATCTTATTTTATACTTAATGGAAGTATAACATTAACCAGAGTGTTTGTTTAATCTACTGTTTTAATGCGATAAGCATTCTACGAAGCGTTTTTCAACGATCAAACCGTCAAATTTATTTATACACACTCCGAGATCACATACGTAAAAAATCACAAAAAACAAACATTAAGAGTTTAGGTAACATAACAAAAGTTTTCGACGGTTATAAACGAAAAATCACAATTTAACGGTTACTTTAGCTCCGATTTTAATGATTTTTTACAGCTACACTCATCGACCCTATAAGAATGCAATGAATAAATTTGATCTTCAATTTAAAATTTACACTAGTGGATACCACAAAATCTTATTTTATACTTAATGGAAGTATAACATTAACTCTTAAGTGTTTATTTAATCTACCGTTTTGACGCGATACACATTCTACGAAACATTTTTCAATGATCTAACCGTCAAATTTGTTTGTACATACTCCGAGATCACATACGTAAAAAATCACAAAAAACAAACATTCAAAGATTAGGTAACAAAACAAAAGTTTTTGACGGTTATAAATGAAAAATCAAAATTTAACGGTTAGTTTAGCTCCGATTTTGATGATTTTTTACAGCTACACTCCTTGACCCTATAAGAATGCATTGAAAGAATTCGATCTTCAATTTAAAATATTTACACTAGTGGATACCACAAAATCTTATTTTATACTTGATGGGGAAGTATAACATTAACTCCAAGTGTTTGTTTAATCTACATTTTTGATGCAATATGCATTATATGAAACTTTTTTCAACGATCCAACCATCAAAATTATTTTTACACACTCTGAGATTGTATACATAAAAAATCGTAAAAAACAAACATTCAGCGATTAAATAACGAAGCAAAAATTTTCGATGGTTATAAACAAAAAATCACAATTTAATTGTTATTTTAGCTCCGATTTTGATGAGTTTTTTACAGCTACACTGCTCAACCCTATAAGAATGCATTGAATGAATTCGATCTTCAATTTAAAATATTTACACTAGTGGATAATTTTTTATACTTAATGGAAGTATAACATTAACTCTTAAGTGTTTGTTAAATCTATCAATTTGATAGGATATGCATTCTACGAAACTATTTTCAACGATCCAACCGTCAAATATGTTTGTATATACTCCGAGATAGCATGTGTAAAAAATCGCAAAAAAAAAAAAAAAAAAAAAAAAACATGCAGAGATTAGGTAACGGGTCCATGAGTGAAAAAAAAAATTAAAAAAATTTGTTTATTTATTTATTTATTTTTAATCAATGTAACATTTTAAAATAATAAAATAGTAAATTTCTGTTAGTTATAACTGCCACCATTAACTTAGAAACCGTCAGAATATGTTAAAAATATTAAAAAAAAGAATTAAAAAATACTGAGGGTTATAATAATTTTATGGCTGTTAAATCCTCCAGGAAAAATCCGACAAGAATTTATGTCAGATATATCCGATAGAAAGTACTTTAATCCGACAGTAAATAAATTATGTGTCGGATATCTTTTATCCGTCAGAATGACTTATTAACCGCCAGGATCGTCCGACACCTAAAACTAATATTGCAGTAGTGTAAGAATCCTATAGCTCTCTATCATTGAAATCCAAACAATAATATGGGTCCTAAAGTAAATATATGAACACGAATTCTATAGGAACCTTAGCTAGGTCTTAATCTCTCTCTTGCAAAAAAAAAAAAAAAAGGTTACTTAATCTTTCTCACGCTCAAAGCCTCGTTGATGCCTCCGTCGTCTCTCCTCTAGGACTACCGATAAACTCGCTCCAATCTTCCCACGTACAGCTCCATAAAATCTGAAATATATATAGGAAAGATAAAACCCTAGAAAACTAGGAAACCCGAAAATAGAAAAATTCCTTATAGCAAAAGCGCAACCGGTCGCCTATTAATTGATGTCGAGCACTCTGGGTAACTTGATTGCTTTATCTGCACCTTCTGACTTTGTTCAGGCCCGATCGGTCACCCAAGACTTGGTGACATTAATATCACTTCCTTTTTTAATGGAACCTGCAATCATATTCCTACAAATGTTTATTTTTTGAAAGGTTTTTTGTTTCGCTTAAAACTTTGGTTGTGTTGTTGAAAAGATTTTCCTACAAATGTTGTTTGTGTTGCTTGATAATATTGAATATCCCACTTAAGCTTGTAATTAATTAGGACACTTTTTTTTTAATTTTTTTTTGAACAAACGATATTATTTATACTGAGGGAGAGGGGGTGAGCTTACCTCAGAATGAGCTAACAATAATGTGGTTCAAATTCGCATTTGACGATAATCGAATCTGCGAAGACCTCTCACTTACAAGTAAAGAGAAATATTACTACACCATAATATTATTAAGTGGCCTAAGACTTGTCAAATTCGCCTTTATCAATAATTAGGAGACATTTTCTTTGTTCAACTAATTTTTTTTTCTTTTGCAATAAAAAAGAAACTACAGTTCTTTAATAGCACATGAGTTTCTTTTTTCTCTTGATTTTGCGCGTAATAACTAATTTATTGAGTTAACATACATTGAAAGATGGCCGATCTTAGAAGGTCCCCACTCCCCCATGCAAGGCTTTACCTTAATTTCTTGTTTTTATTTTTTAAAACGGTATTAGTCTTCCATCACAAAACAACCAGGATAATAAAAATGATAAAAGGATGGTGATGCTGATGACATTTTTCATGATTATTCTGGTTTAGTCCTGATCAACATCCAATATTCAAAATCAAGTTGTCTATTTTAAATTTTTAACAAGCATCAAAGTATATGTATAGAGTATATATTACGATATTTGATTGATATATACGGTACGATCTCAAACTTAACTTTCATTATATTGTTTTTAATTTTGGAAAATAGACAAAAATGACTCATCTTGTAATCTTGTGATTAAAATAGGATTTTTTTTAGATATACACATGACATGCACAACAATATAACATAAATATGTTTTTTTTTAATTTACAATTACCAAATTGCCCTCCCATATAAAAGGGTTACCCAAAAATTCCAATTCTCATTTCTTATTTTGTGGAGAGAGCAGAGAGTAGGGAGAAAAATTTCAACCCAGCACCTCTCTCTCTCGCGGATTCTGGTTTGGCATTTCGTCGAATGGATTCCGTGCATGCACTGCACACCTCTTCTTCCGCGCCACAACTCCAACGTCGCAAGCAATTCGGATGCCTCCACCTCGGCATCAATGCCTGGGAATCTTCGAGTGTCGTGGCAATGATTAATTTAGATTGCAAAATGTGAGCAATTTGAGTTTTGCGGCAAAGATCGGAGCTTTCAATTTTTTTAATTTGGAATTTTTGTTTCTATTGTGAGAAATTAGGGTTCTTGATGCAATATTTGGAGGGAATCTTCGAGCGTGAGAGTTTTGGAGCAAACCTTTGAGGAATGTGGTGAGTATTTTGCCTCCATTTTGGGAAATCAGGTTTTGGGAAAAGTAAAAGAACTCGATGCTGGTCACGGTGGCGTCGTCGCTGTCGAGGTCGAAAATGAAATTGTGGATGATACATGTAACAACGTCGTTTTGTTGTAGATGAGCATCGTGCAATTAACGGTGTTAGGTGATATGTGAGGGCTCAATTATGGAATCGTTAAAAGATCTGTAGTTTACAAATCTTTGACATGAACCTAAATTCTAGAAATTCCATTAAAAATCATCTATTTTCAGTGACATGTACACGATATGCACATGATATCCACATGATATGTTCACAAATCTAAGCAGCCCCAAAACCTAGAGCTCACAACTCTCTCTTCGAAATTAGAAAAATAACGTCATCATCTGTGAGTTTTTACAATTTATATGTGGGTATTTTCGTCATTTCACTTTTGTGCATGGTGTGCATGGCTGGTTTGTCCTATTTTAGTCTAAAGATTAAGAATATTGGTCATTTTAGGCAATTTCTCTTTAATTTTTGTAGTCCACACCACAACCTGATACTTTATGCAAATTATAAATTATTTCGCAATTTGAAATGAGTAGTGTTATATTTACCATCTATTTGTATTATCTTTCTAATGGAGATAGAGCCCATAAATACATGTGGATCTCATCTCTATTAGAGAGTTGAATAAATAATGGTACAAATAAATGGTAAGGATAACATTTTTTTATTTGAAAAACCACATAGAACCATGTAAACGCTTGACATGGATCATCTATTCTATAACTACTTTAATATTTTTCTTGAGAGTCTTGATCCCACACCAACATCAGAAAATAAGGACCTTGTATGTGCTTATAAGTAACTGAGCTTCTTCTCCTATTGCCAATTAATTTTGCTGTGGAACCTTACCTTCTTCAATTTTTGGCCAGTCAATAGCCAGTAAGTCAATGATGAGGCCCTTCTTTCTTTCTGTTACCTGATGGCGCGTTTAATAATCCTCGTTCATGGAAATGAAAAGTCATTGAGATCCTTTTTTGGAAATGCTTCATTCCAATGCCTTCTTGTCCTCCCTTGTTTGCTTGTCATTAATCTTATTGAATAATTGAATTTGACTATTGCAGCTCATACCACAACCTCTAGCCAGCCTGCCAATGATTCTGAGACTTTAACTTCGTTGGGTGGAAGATTTGAACTAGGCTTCTTTTCTCTGCTGGGAAACCCCATGAATAGGCACTTGGGAATATGGTACATTAACATACCTAGCAAAGTTTTGTGGACTGCAACAAGAAACAGTCCACTGACTGATTTATATGGGAAACTCGCGATTGGCACCAATGGAAATCTTGTTCTTCTCAATCGAAATGCGAGCAGTATTTGGTCTTCAAATGTATCAACAACACCAAAGACGCGAGTTACACAGCTTTTAGATTCCGGAAATCTTGTTTTGAAGGAAAATACAAGTAGTGCTGGAACTTATGTGTGGCAGAGTTTTGATAATCCATTTGACACATTGTTACTAAGTATGAAGATAAGCTGGAACATAAACACCGGATCAGAGCGACATTTGACATCACGGAAAAGCATTGATGATCCATCCACCAGTGACTTCTCTTACAAAATTGACATGAAGGGGTTACCACAACTAGTTGTTGTCATGGGAGCATCAGCCATAAAGTACCAAACAAGGCCATGAAATGGAGTTCGATTCAGTGGTCTTCCTGCACCAGCGGATTCAATTTTCAATACAGTTATGGAATTACATGAACATGAGTGGTATTATAATGTAGCTGCCTCACAATTAAGGTTAGATCAATTCGGTTCTTTGCAACGCCTTGTGTTGAATGTTGGGGAAGCACAGGATGGGATGTCATATTTTCATTACCAGATGATTCATGTGACAATTATGGATATTGTGGTGCTAATTGTATTTGTAGAAATAGGCATCCCATATGTGTCACAAGGGTTCACTCCGAGGTTTCAAGAAGAATGGGAACTTTCTAATGGAACCAGTGGATGCATGAGATGGACACCATTGGACTGCCACAGCGGAGAGGGATGTTTACTGCTTGTAGGGGTGAAATTGCCTGACATGTTAGAATTTTCACTCAACGAGTGTATGAATCTCAAGGAATGTAGGGCCCTGTTTACAAGGTTACAATTTGTTATGTACAGTAAACAAGAAGGCGTATGTTTTGACGTTCACCTGATTATAACAAAAATGCATGTTCAATATGATCAAATACAGGGCAGCTTTTCAGGACAAGAAATAGAAGTGAAGCGGGTATCACACCCATGTCAAGGTCTAGAAGAGTTCAAGAATGTAGTAGTTTTGATTGCAAAACTTCAACACCGGAGTCTTGTTTCACTTTTGGGCTGCTGTATTCATGGTGATGAATGTATGCTAATCTAAGAGTTCATGTCAAGCATGGATCTTTTCATCTTCAGTGAGCATCTTGAATCTTCGGCACTTAATCTCTAGATTCTTTATGCTTCAGCTTGAACCCTCCATGCATCTAAGATTCACAAGGGCTGAAATTGATTTGCAGATGATACAAGAAGTGCTTTATTGGGATGGGACACGCGCTTTAACATTATCATGGGAATCACAAGAGGGTTAATGTACAGTGGATATACATCTTCAGCTAATGTACATTGATATTCACTAGTCAAATAAACAAACTTACATACAAATTTCTAATGCAGTGGCTATATGTCCCCAGAGTATGTAGTTCATGGGAAGTTTTCTGTAAAATCAGATGTCTTTGGCTTCGGTGTGCTTTTGTTAGAGATTGGCAACATAAACATGAGGTTTTCTCACCCTGATCACAACCATAACCTCGTGGGACATGTAAGCGCGAAGAGCTATATATATAACATGTCATTTCTTTTTAGCAGGATTAGTTAAGCATTGTTATTGAAATTTTGTAGGCATGGTTGCTATGGAATGAAGAAAAATCCTTGGAAATATTGCACAAATACTTGGAAGAATCCTGCATTGAATCTCAAGTACTTAGATGCATTCATATGGGTTTATTGTTCAGACATTCTTAGCCGAGCGGCCCAACAATGTCGTCTGTAGTTTTCTTGTTGGCAAACAAGGGAGCAAGGTTGCCTTGGCCTGAACAGCCTGGTTTCTTCATGGAAAGATGTTCCACTGATCTAGATACAAGGACAAGAGGGGAGCAATCGCATACACAAAATGAAATAAGCCCAACGGTGGAAGGTCGATAGAGAAGGCTTGAGCATTATGATGCTGCTTAACCAATGCATGTATATTATGAATTTAATTATATTATCTTGTCAGTTATAGGATCTATGCCGTTATGCCAATTGGAAGAGAAGACTAAAGACGATCCTATAGTGTTACACGGTGTACCAAACATAATCTAACCGCTCAAAGTCTTGGCAGAAAACGATTTCTGGTTTTCGAGAACTAATGTTTCTATGTTTTTCTATTGTTTTCCATTATATGAAAGCAATCATATAACTCAATTATTAGCACTAGTACACAAGCTACTTTTCTTGTTCTTTCTGTCAAAGCAATCATATAACTCTATTCAACCTTCAATTATTTCAAACATCTATGAAATATCTTCCCTTCAACATCACTATTGTTTTCTGAATTGATGTTACACCTTGCTGTAAGTATAGTTGAAAGGTACCATCCATATTTCAAACATTCAATTTCCAAACAGTAGATGTCTTTCAGTTTCAAAGTGCTTTTGTTAGAGATGTAAGTGGCAGAAGAAACCGCTGAGGTTCATCATCCGACTCATCATTACAGTCTTCTCGGGCATGTAGGTATTTTTTGTGATTATGCTATATGTGTCTGGTAATTTTGGACCTCTAGATAGCTTTTCATGCGTAGGACTAAACTCGTATGATCTGCAATTGTTCCAGGGATGAGGCGATATTATACTATATATTTTACCCTTATTTTAGTATTAATTTATTAGTTATTTTGTGAGAACTTTGATACTTTGTTATGTATTTTCAATGTAGGACATTCGACTTCATCTGGAGAAAAAAGTGATCAAACGGATGAATTTTGGAGTGATTCCAATCGGAAGATGTTCGTGCGCCTTCAAGATGATTGTATCAAAGTTTCAGATTTTTCTATCAAGCCGTTTGACCGTGGCGAAGAAAAGAAGGCCTAACGCGCATCTGTCCCATATTAACTTTTTCGGACGTTTTGGGTATTTTGAAGGTTAAGATAGCATATTTTGAGGAAGATTATTTCTGAGGATTTGTTAGGGAGGTCTCAAGATTTAAAAATAGACATTTTTGGACCAAATCAGTGTTGATTTGGTTGGTCAAAAGATGGATTTTCTCTGCCGTCCAAATTTCTGTTTAAATAGGAAACATTTTATTCCTAGTTATCTTATTCTATTATGTTTCTTAGTTTTTAGAAGTCATTTTCTAGGTAGAATTTTATTTTTTAGTAGTATAAATAAGGCTACGCATCAATTTGGAGAACTTAGTTAGGTTTTGACGATTTGTATTTCAAGGTGTTTTCTATCCTTTTTTTAATTTCAATTCCTTTTGTTTTATGGTTGTTCGTAACTAATTTCCGTTTGTTAGGGCGATGCCTTGAGCCTTAACATGAATATGTAGTTTTTATTTAATTGCTTATGATATTATACATGCATGCTTTGAATTATTAATAACTGTGTTTAAACTGTCTCTATATCTTAATGATTCACGACCATTTAGATGTTTAGATAAGTAATTGGATGCAATTCAGTCGGAATGCCACCAGAGGATTAAGTATTGTAGTTGTAATTTCACCTCGGATGAATGCTACATCTTAGGGGTTGCATGGTTTTTCAAAGGGTTTTCACAAAGTGTAATGAGTCATGCATGTTTATATTTGATCTGAATGCCACATACATATTGCATGTTTACTTGAATGCCACAAGTAGAATATGCATAAGGAAAACCTAACCTTCAAAGTTGCATGTGTAATTCATAATTAATTGGTAAAACTATATAAGATTGTTAAAGTGATGGCGGAACTCTAGTGTCATTTTATCATTATTTTCTAAGATTGTTCCCTTTCAAATTGGTTTCTTTAATTATTTTTTTATTAAAATTCGTTGTTGTTATTTTAAAATCCAAAACCAATATTTTCCAAACTTTGTTTTAAATAGTTAATTAAGAATTAGTTTAAATACAAATTATTCAATCAATCCTTATGAAAAACGACATTGCTTGAGCTGCTATACTACGATAACCTTGTACTCTTGCAAGTGGTAAAAATCCTATCACATGGCTACTGTGGAACAAAAACAAGGGTTTGGAAGTAATAGATGAATGCTTGGAGGACTCATACATTGAGTTTGAGGTAAGGACGGAGCCAACAAAGGCTCACTGGGGGCATCTCAAGTGATTCGTTTGTTAAGTTGTACTATAATTATATAATATACACGCGTTATTTTTAAAGAAAATATATGTACCTAGTATCCAACATACTTTCATACTGCGTATACTTCATATCAAATATTATATGAGCAAAAGTGCTCTTGTTCTGTCATTCAAACCGAAAAACCTCACTCTTGCATAATTATGTATTAATATTTTTCTTATCACTTTGCCACTTTCCACTACTACACTGAAATATTTGTAACATTGGAATTGTAATACATTATCATTTGAAATCATCCATATTTTCATATTGGTTATAAGCCATACTATAATAAGGTTTTCTTAATTGATTTTCGGATTGCCCTCACTAAAAGAAATTTCTAGCTCTGTATTTGGTTTGAGGTCTTAATTAAGATGCATTAAAGTGTGTCTAGTATGCATTCAAAAGCTTCTGGAAGACAGACCAGCAATATCATCTGTGCTTCTCATGTTAAGCAATGAGGAACCAACATTGCCCCAACCAAAGGAGCCTGGATTATTCGTAAAAGGAAGTTCGATGGGCATTGATCCCTTAATGGGAGAAGGAAGAAGCCATACACGAAATACTATTACTCTTTCGACCATGGTTGCTAGATAATTGAAGCATCAAGAACCTTGAGTGATTAGTTATTGTGGTGAGCATGCCACTATCAGGCTATAAGCACTGAAAAATGCCTAATGGATTGTATGACTAATAGAAAACTTGTCGCGCAAGAAGAAACCTAACTTCTAACCAAGCCGCTGAACAGTTAGTGGTCAACTTGTATGACTAATAGAAAACTTGTCTCGATAAGTGTCTGCTAGATCTTGTAATCGTATTGCGCACGAGTAAGTTGAGTTTGCTTCTTCTTTCTGGTTTTGGATTATGTAGTTTGATAAAGAAGGAGCTGGAGTTGCTATCATAGTTGATAATGTAGTGATTTATTGTGAAATTTTGGGAAAACGGTCAAATATTTCAAGGTAGCTGAGTTTTGGAAAGAGTCAGATAGATGGGTAAATACTTACATATACAAGACAAGTGGCATTCTAATGCAGTTCCGTATAAAATGGAGGACACAATTTTGTTCTCCAAGCCAACAAGACTTGGTAAAGAAGAAAACAACACATAACGCAAACGTTTTATTTTTATTTTTTATACAACCATGTGAAGGATGAAGAAATTGAATATAAGATTTCGTGTGTAAAGGAGCTACAACGAAACCAGCTTCGTATAAATAGACAAAAAATACGAGTATTATGAAGACGTGAGAGATTATTTAAGTCTTATGATCTATGCCAGCAAGATAAAGTCCCACACATCTTTTAAATAATATATCTCAAACTATATTTTCTACAAATTGCTCTGACCATGTATATAAATATGCAATATATATTATCTTTTTCCAATATTCTATCTTCTGCATTTTCCTTGCCAATTATACTGTCAATACAAAGACTTTGTTTGAAAATTAATATGTGATCGGATATTTTTTGAATGATGGACACCCTGAAAATAATGTGACAAGGAAGTTGAACACATCAACAGACAATTGAAAGGCTGCTTCAAAGAAAGTCCGTAAGGGCGGGTTTGGGTTTAGTTAAGTTGGGTAGAACAATGTACTTCTCCTCATTTAAGTTTGAATCTCCCTTTCCGAGGTTTTGATGAATCTAGTGTAATTACCCAATCGTTTGTCAATAAAAAACCTGCAAGGTACAAAGTAATCAGTCTCCTTCCCTCTTCTTGACAAACAACACAGATGAAGGGCCTTCCCTTTTTCATCTTCTTTGCCTCTCTACTCCCATTTTTAGTCTTACGATTGTCCACAGCAACTGATACCATATCTGCATCACAATCCATCAATGGCTCTAATACCTTAGTTTCTTCAGGCCAAAGCTTCGAATTAGGACTCTTCCAGGTGGGTAATTCTAAAGCCTGGTACTTAGGAATATGGTTTAAGAACTTACCACATATTGTTGTATGGGTTGCCAACAGAGAAAACCCCCTTCCAGATTCACATGGAGCCTTGACATTAACCAAAAATGGAACTATGGCTCTTTTCGACCAAATGAACAACACAATTTGGTCCACCATGTCTTCCCAAATAGCAGAAAATCCTGTTGCACAGCTTTTGGAGACTGGAAATCTCGTTGTTCGAGACAAGGCTGCAACAGATTCCGAAAGTTATGTATGGCAAAGTTTTGATTTCCCATCAGACACTTCGTTACCAAAAATGAAGATTGGGTGGAACTTCAGAACAGGTCTTAACAGATTCTTGACTTCTTGGAAAAACGCTAGTGATCCATCTCCTGGAGAATATACTTATGGGATCGATCCTCTTGGATTGCCTCAACTCGTTGTTGCCAAAGGAACAGAGAAATTGTACCGCACGGGGCCTTGGAATGGTCTTCGATTTACTGGCTTTCCAAGTTCTTCAAACGAGCTCATTGTGAAACCGATCTTTGTCTATGATACCAATGAGTTATATTACATGTACATGGCTACTGATATTATGACAGGAGTAAAGCTTACTGAGTCGGGTTTAGCCCAGCGGGTGGTGCTCAACAGAGGGAGCACTGAATGGTCTGTTATGTATACTCTCCAAAATGATAGGTGTGATAATTACAGGGAGTGCGGAGCAAATGGTTTTTGCAAAATTTCCAATTCACCCCCTTGTGAGTGCTTGCAGGGTTATGTTCCAAAGTCGCAGAACGAATGGGAGGTGCTTAACTGGACAAGTGGGTGCATAAGGGAAACATCACTGAATTGCCAGAAGGATGATGGGTTTTTGAAAGTTCCAAATGTGAAATTGCCGGACCTGTTGGATTTTCAGTTGAACATGAGCATGAGTGTGAAACATTGTGAGGCAGACTGCTTAAAGAATTGTTCTTGTGTAGCTTATACTAATTCAGATGTCAGGAATGGAGGGAGTGGCTGCCTTATGTGGTTTGGCGACCTAATTGATATGCGAGAGTCCATTGAAGAAGCTAGCCCGGAACACATATATATTCGAATGCCATCGTCCGAACTAGGTAAATGATCAGTTTTCATTAACAATGTTATCTAGCTAGGTTCTGCAGCCCTATTTTATAAAGTACAAAGATTTATTGCTTACAATTTGTATGTCACAATGCTATATTTAGTTAAAAAAATCCTTGTTTAGGCATCAATTTAAGCATGGCTAGTTGTAATACACCAAACTAGACCACAAGAGAATAATTTGTGAGATTTACTGAATAAGTCAGCATAATCTGTAATTTAATTTCTCAATGTTATTTACTACATGATCTTTAGGTAATTCCACTCAGAAGGATAAACGAGTAGTGCTGATCTCGGTCATATCTGCAGTTTCTGTGCTTCTTTTCTTGGGATTTACGTGCTTTTTGCGCCTAATAATTCGGAAGAAGAGAAGAAAGAAAAGTGGTAAGCATGCATATACTTTAGAATTCAAATTCATCCGTTGATGTTGCTTTATATCATAATCTTTTCTTCCTCTTGTTTTTTCTATTTGAAAGGCTCAACATCTCCTAAGGACTTGGAATTGCCACTCTTTGATTTTGAGGAAATTGCAACTGCCACCAATAACTTCTCGTTCAGAAACAAACTCGGAGAGGGAGGGTTCGGTCCAGTTTACAAGGTAACAACGTTATAGCTGACCTACTTATACGAACTGAACTAAATATTTTCCTCTAAATTTTCAGGGGAGCCTAAGACAAGATGAACTAATAGCAGTCAAGAGACTCTCAAAAGATTCTGGGCAAGGTATCGAGGAGTTTAAAAATGAAGTTACGATGATAGCCAATCTTCAACACTGGAATCTTGTGAAACTTTTGGGATGCTGCATTGAAGGAGAAGAAAGGATGCTCATCTATGAGTACTTGCCAAACAAAAGCTTGGACTGCTTTATTTTCGGTCTAACACTCTCCTTCTTTTGGATTAATTATGTACCTAAAATTTGATTTTACTACTTTGTAGTGCAGTTTATGGAACTAAACAGTCCTATGCAGCTCTCTTTATATCATAGAGGAGGAAACTTGAACAAAAATTAATTCATGTGCAGATCAAAACCAAAAGATGCTTCTGAATTGGCAAAAGCGATATGACATTATCATGGGAATCGCACGAGGACTTCTCTACCTCCACCAAGACTCAAGAGTAAGAATCATTCACCGGGATCTCAAGAGCAACAACATCTTACTTGACCACGAGCTGAACCCCAAAATTTCTGATTTCGGAATAGCAAGGATTTTCGAACGCAATCAAACTGAAGCGAAAACAAAACGTGTAATTGGAACATAGTGAGTTACACTAACATAGACCATGAATCTTCATTTCTCTAACAGAAGGGATATGTCTTCAATGGTACCTAAGGAATGTGTTTTTGCATGCAGCGGATACATGTCTCCAGAGTACGCAATTGATGGGAAGTTTTCAATGAAATCCGATGTTTTCAGTTTCGGAGTGCTTTTGTTAGAGATAATTAGTGGCAGAAAGAACAGAGGATTTCATCATGCAGATCACAATCACAGTCTTTTGGGACATGTAAGTATTTTATGCTTAATTATATTTGTGTCTTGCTAATTTCGAACCTTCATTTTTTCATGTGTTTTACTAAATCAATTTAATTTTCAATTATTCCAGGCATGGCTACTGTGGAACAAAAACAAGGGCTTGGAAGTAGTAGATCAATGCTTAGAGTACTCATATGTTGAGTTTGAGGTGCTAAGATGCATTCAAGTGGGTCTACTATGCGTTCAAAAGCTTCCAAAAGACAGACCAGTAATGTCATCGGTGTTTCTAATGTTAAGCAACGAGGCGGCGATATTGCCACAACCGAAGGAGCCTGGTTTCTTCACAGAAAGAAGTTCCATGGACTTCGAAGATACCTTAGCCGGCAAAGGTAGAAGTCAGACAGGAAGCACAAGCACCCTTACAACAGTGGAAGCTAGATGATTGACACATGTAAACATGGATTCGTACTTCCTGGTATTTTGACATGGATGCTGATTCATTTGCGTTTAGTCAGTAACAGAAAGACTCACCTGAGTGAGAGGTTGATTGAGAAATATAAAATCTGAAATTTTATTCATACTTAGTATTGTTTATCAGAACTGTAAGAGTGGGGCCAAATAATTCAGTTGCACATTTTATCATATAGTTAAAGGATTGCTTGTAATGTCAAATAATTCAATTCTAAGACTGAAAAATAATTCGATTGCACTATTTTCTCTGCAATTTTTCGTTTTGACAAGTATTTCCTCCATATTTCAAACTAACCAGGTAGCATCCCTTTCCGATGCCAGCACCGCCTGGGGCAAAGGACTTTGACGGTCAAGAGCTTGCAGCAGGCATGAGAGTTATACATGTCAAGCAACATGGCCTGGTAGGAGAAGACATCATCTATGTTCAACAACTTGGAGTTGGGGACTCCTTAGTTGGAAACTCATACTAGGTTACTAGTGATTGAAGGGTCGTCTTCACATCAGTTGAAATTGAAATGCTAGTAGTCAATACGGGCCCGGAAACCTGAATTAAGGGCCGATTAGGGTGTGATTGGTGAATGTTGTCGCCAATGATACAAGACATTCATGTTGCTTCAATCCTTGTCATAATTGTCAAAGTTACATAAAGCGGGTTGCGGCACACATTGATACTTCCCCACGTGATCACCAGTGCAATCAACAAGTGTATGATTTTTATGCAAAAGACCTCAGTACAACTAGACGTAGAACCATTTAATACAAGTTGTTCTTTTTTTGTTTTTTTGTTTTTATGATAAGGGAGTTCAGCTAAGCCATACAATGGCAGCCTAAATTGGTATCAAATTCGTCATTCATGAGATTCGGACCTAAGACCTCTTACTTCCAAGTGAAGAGAAATACCATCAGACCGTAGAACTAAGTGACGACAAAAGGCACTTTAATACATAAGAACAGTTTGAGAATTTATCAACTATCTTTTTTCTAAAGAATCATTCAAAGTGGAATGGCATGGGAAATGAAATGCTAGTAGTTCTTATGCCTCAAGTTATATACTTGTATATATATGTATCTTGCGATATCAACAATTCTCATAATTCTACATGGTATCCTGAAATATAAGTCTAAATTATCAAGGAGAGAAGCCGGCCGCAAAGGCCAAACATTAAGTTCCAATACTTCCCATTTTCTGGCCAAATAACACAGAAGGAAGCCCTTTCCTTTCATCCTCCTTACTTCTCTACTTCATTTTCTAGTCTTAGAACTCTCCACGGCAGTTGATACCATTTCTCCATTACAATCTATCACCGGCACGAATAACTTGGTTTCTTCCTGCGAAAGCGTCGAATTTGGCCTCTTCTCTGCTGGCAGTTTTCGGTATTTAGGAACATGGTACAAGAATTTTCCAGATATTGTTGTATGGGTGGCCGACAGAGAAAATCCTCCGGCAGATTCAAATAGATCCTTGACAATATCAGAAAACGGAAGCCTGCTCCTCTTAGACCAAATGAACAACACTATTTGGTCGTCGAGTTCTTCCCAAGTAGCAGAGGATCCTGTTGCGCAGCTTTTGTAGAAACCAATTTTTAAAGAATAGTCTCGATTCTAAAGAATAGTCTCCTCGAAGCAAGAGACACCGCTGACAGAAACCAATTTTTCCTCTAGACTTGATTTTGAAGGAAGGTCAACACACAGGATACCTAAGAAACCTAAAGCCATGTGTCTTGAAGCAAGAGACGGTGGCAACCAAGCCATGTTCCATCATTGGCAGACAACCAAACAATAATTCCCTCCGCAGATTCCGCGCTTGCCTTGAGTGCATCATCCAACAAATAAACAATTCATAGTGGTGGAGAATCTCTTTTCTTTGGTTGAAACAATCTGAATAGATGCCAAATGATATCAGAATTTTTAAAACATAAGAGAGTTTACGAAATTATCAATATAGTCCATATTCCTTTACCCAATTGAGCTGCCACATGGCAGCACCCTATCAACCCTCATGTTCTCTCTCTGTCTCCTACCCCATAACCCCTTCTTTCTTCTCTCTTTCTCTGCACACTCCCTTTCCTCTCTCTCTCGAAACCCTCATCTCTCTCATCTCTTCCATGTGACCACACACGCACACATGCAATTGCATACCTGCTCGAGGAAACCCATCATCATCATCAAACCTCCTCTCTCTCTCTCTCTCTCTCTCTCTCTCTCTCTCTCTCTCTCTCCTGTGGCTATGAGGACAGCGAACCCTGAAACTCTTCGGCGAGATTCCTTCGATTTTGTGGTTAGGTAAGTTCGATTTTACCTTTCTTTTCGTTCTAGTGTGAAGTTTAGATGAGATTTATTAAGTTTATCTCATTAAATTACAAGGTTTTAGAACGAAATCGACTCGGGGGAAGGCACACCCATTTCCTGGGAAACCGTGGGTGTCAAAGGATTTTCCGGTCACCTCCGACCGTTCTACGGTGAACCAAAGGTAGTATGCTTCTCCTCTCACCTTGTGCTTTCGTTTGGCACCTAGATTGGAGTCTAGGACCCTCGTTTTCAGTCGGTTGGAGCTATAGAAGCTCCGGTGTTCGTTCCCGACGAGATCAGGCCTTCAAGCTGTTTTCAAAACCCACGGGCTTTAGGCCCGTTGTGAACCATTCCAATAACCCAACCCGTTCCCTTTTTATTTTGATTTTAATTGATTTAAAAGCTCAAAAGGCCTTCGGGCCATGTTCTCTAGAACATCTGGCAGTTGGCCCAACCCAAAACCCATTTTCTTTTATTTAATTTGTTTTAAATCAAATAGGGCCCCTTGGGCCATTTTCTGATAAAGGCTTTAAGCCCAATCTCTAAACCCTTGGGCTTTTGGACCTAAGCCCTAATTCGGATCCAAGCCCAAAACCCGTTAACCTAGTCTAACCCAATTGACTGACCCGTTGACCCGGTTGACCTGGTCAACGTTGACAGTTGACCGTTGACTTTCAGTTTTTGTACGAGACCCCTCCTAGACTAATTTCAACGTCCTGAATCCGTTCTCGATGTCTATTTTCCCAAATTAAATCGTTTGAGTAGAGTTTGATTAAATGTGCTATTTATGTGCTTAGGGGCAATTATTGTGATGTTTCTGTCTTCGCTAGTGGCGCAGTTTTTAACGGCTAAGTACTGTGAGTGGACCCCTTCTAAAAGCTAAGTAATGTGGGTGGACCCCTTCTAAAATTACATGATTTTATAGTTCAATTGCATAAATGAATAGCATGCCTTATGAGTTTATGATTTGATTTTATGTTAAGCATGTTTATTGAATATGTTGATTTTCGCCTCGTGTTTTTGGTGAGGAATTAATTGTAGGCCTATTTTGAGCTATATTTTTAGGGTAAAGTACAAAAAACTACCTCAACTATTAGTGTCACGACACTTTCATACCTCATCTTTTAGAATTGACAATGTCATACCTCATCTTACGATTTTGTGCTAATGTTATACCTTCCGTTAGGGTTTGCGTGAATTTCTCAGTTAAATGCTGACGTGGCTTGATCTGGGGCCCATTTTCTATTAAAAATTATAAAAAAAATATTTAATATTTTTTAAATATTAAAATAATAAAGAAAAGATTAAAAAAAAAAAAACCACACTCAGTCAATTTGTCCCCTCCCCATTCTCCCTCTTCTCCCCATCATCATCTTCTTCCCCCTTCCTGCAACTGCAACCCAGAAGAAAAAAAAAGAGAGAAAAAAAAAAAACCAATTTGACTTCCCCCCTCCCCACCCCCCTCTTCTCCCCCCACCCGCTCCCCACACCCAACCTCCCCACCTTTGCACCCAACCTCACACTCACTACATGCAACCCAAAAAAAAAAAAAAAAGAAAAAAACCCAGATCCGGTTGAGGTGGAATCAAGAAACCTTTGCCAGGCCTATTTCGAAGGTTGAGAACTTGGGCGCGGAGAAAATGAGGGGAATGGGTGTGGAGGGAAGAGGGTGGGTGCGGCAGGGGACGGACGAACTGGGTTTTTTTTTTTCTTCTCTCTTCTTCTTCTTCTTCTTCTTCTCCCTCCTTTCTGGGTTTGTTGGCGAGGGGGGGAGAACTAGGTTAGGTTAGGGTTTTTTTTTTTTTTTTTCCTTCCTCCTCCTCTTCTTCTTTCTAGGTTGCAGGAAGATGGGGGAGAGAGAGAGAGAGAGAGAGAGAGAGGGGAAGGACGAACTGACCTTAGGTTTTTTTTTTTTTTTTTTTTTTAACTTTTTTTTATTATTTTAATATTTAAAAAATATGAAATAATTTTTTTTAGTTTTTAATAATTTTTTAATATAATGGGTCTCGGATCAAGCCACGTCAGCATTTAACTGAGAAATTCACGCCAACCCTAACAGAAGGTATAACATTGGCACAAATTCGTAAGATGAGGTATGACATTGTCAATTTTAAAAGATGAGGTACGAAAGTGTCGTGACACCATTAGTTGAGGTAATTTTTTGTATTTTACCCATATTTTTAATATATAGTATTTTCTATAAAAATCATGAACTGGTAGACTATCCGATGGATGACAATAGGATGCTAGAACATGTTTTCGAAACCCCCTTATAGTATAGACGATGAATGACTTTATACTATGAAGTAGTTATTTTTTAAAGGTGTAACTATTTGTGCGTACCTAGTGGACACTATGCCGCCTGGGGTGAGGATCTGGTGTTAGCAGTTAGGCCGGGAGAAATAATCCCTAGCGAAAGGCTGAGGGACACGGAGACAGGCATTGGGCCAGGAGGAAGTTATCTCTGGCTACAGGCACAGAGACTTAGGTGCAGGCATTGGGCCGGAAGTGTTATTATTCAGTGATCTTACTAGTAGCACACCGCGTTTACGAGATGATCTGTGAGACTCTTGATGCTTTGGTTTCCACGATATGTCTTTTGAGATGTTTATGGCATGCTAGGGTTTTCATAGAAACCTATCATTTATTAGGCTAGTAGTTTTCATTATTAAAACCTTGGGGGTTTCAATAAACATGGTTCGTTTATCATGTATTAATTAAATGAATAAATGGCAAACTTCACTGGGAATGAGGACACGTTTAGGAGGCCAGATCCCAAAAGAAAAGAAAGGATCAAAACTGGAAAATGATAAGACAAGTAGGATTGAGAAAGGGGAAAAAAACTCACCCAAGTGGGATCAATGGGGAGTCCGACATCAAAACTATGATGAACCCATAAAGCGGTGACAAGAGTCTTGGCGTCATTTCGAGCAGCAACACATACGGGATCATCCTACAAAATGTACAAAAATGCAGATAATACACCATTCTATTTCAATAATTCTACGATAATCACAGAAAACAAGACATAGCATGAACTTATTAAAGCATCAAAATTGAAGCTTGGAGAAGCAATTAGAAGAAAAAAGCGACTTACATACACAATTTTATCCACAATGACGTGGGTGCAATTGGGGGAATAGTGGGCAACATCCTCTCCGCCGCAATCTACAAGCTTAGATCGAACCTACACGATTCATCAATTAACACAAAACTAAGCAAGGCTACCACATCATAGTATCATACACATGGAAATTTCAGATATTTGTAATTCCCAAGACTGTAAGAGACAAAGGGAAGGGAGGAAGGAGGACCTGGTGCTTGTCAAAGGGGTCGAATCCCAAAAGAAGGAAACGGACGCCTACAAACGTCTTGGCCGGTGAACTTCCCTCCGTCATTGAAATTTGAATCCTTTCAACTCTCTCGCTCTCTCTGGGCCTCTCTCAGCAGTTAAATACCTAAACCCAACCCAAGATTCTCCAGAAATAAAAGCTAAAGAGAAAAAGGAAGAAGGTGCGATTCAAGAGGTGAGGTGAGGGTGTAAAACTAACAGATAGTGCTCCGCCTCCGCGGCTTCTGCAATCTCATCTCATCCGGTTGCTCAATGCCTAAAACTTGTGGAGGAAGACTGAGAGGCCGACTCACTGTTTGGGGAAAAATAATGAGAATTAATAATAATAATATTTTTTTTTATAATTGGTAAAAGGGAGGGAATTTTTGTTTCATTTTTTGATTTTAGGTGCAGTGGCGGGAATTCGGATCTTCTTTGTGAGGATTTTGGAGATCGATAAATCATGTTTGTTCATCGTAAATTATGCAGTCAAAAATTATTTTAAATATTTTTATTTAAAATTAGACACAAACAGTATTTGATAAAAACTGATCATCCGATGTACGATGAATAGACACGATTCACGGATCTCCAAGTCCTCACCAGAAGGATCCAGAGAGAATTCCGTTGGCAGTGGCGGGATGTCTAAATGGTGCGAGTGCGCCATGTGGAATAGTGGCACGATAGATCTTAAACGCACGTCACCCATAAAAGTGTCTCCAACAGACTAGTTAGAAGAAATTTTTTTACTAGTCAAACGGAAAATGTAGTGAAAAACAAAAGCAGCAAATCTGCTCGCTATTTGGTTCGGTAAATAAGCGAAATAAACAATTACTTGCTAGATTTAGAAAAAAAGAAAAGAGAAATGACTCGCTTGTTATAATTTAAATATTGTACTTGTAAAGTAGGCTTCTCCTTCAATGTTTACGTCTGGTCCATACGAGTGCACTACAATTAGCTTGTAATACTTTTATACACACTATCCTTTAGCTAAATTAATAAAGTTATATAGTGTTGCTGGAGGAACTAGGATTCTCTTCCTTCTTTTTTTCTCTTCCTTTCCCTCCCCTCCTACTTGAATGGTCACGGTTAAACCACGTCAACATCTTATATTATTTTTTTTATAGAAGAAGAAAGATAAAATAGAGAATGTAAGAGGAAATGGAAGGAGATAGAAAAAGAAGGGGAGAGAATCCTAGTCCTTGCTGGAGATGATCTAAACCTCCCAGAGACTAGAGTCGTCAACTAGGGATGGCAACGGTTCGGTTTGGGGACGGAAATGCTAAATCCATCCCCATAACCACGAAAATTAACCATATCCATAACCGCAAATTAACCATCAGGTATTATCCATAACCATACTCACCAAATAACGGATTCCCCATCGGTTAACGGGTATATCCATCTTCGTCAATACAAAAAATATATTCATTCAGTTAAGACATTATAAGTTAATAGATATTAACTTCGTCATTAAACATTTGATGTATAAAATGATCCAATGAATGGATCTTGTTGAGTATAAAAATTAAAACATTGATGATGTTGGCTTGTCTTTGATATCTCACATAAGAACCATTGAGTTCACATTGATTTTGATTCAAAACTTTACTTTCCTACAAAATGCAACTTTTGTATTCTCAAGGTAATGGTTCTGTGTGTTGATGCACAAAACCGGAGGGGTCTTGAAACAACGTAAATCCGACCGTGAATCTGCAAGAAAGTAAATAACACAAGATGTATCGTGGTTCACCCCAATGTTTGGGTTACGTCCACACTGATATTGTATTTCTCTAAGAGGATTGTGAGGGAGAGAACCTCTGTAATGTGAGAAGGGATGTGAGAGGGTGAGGGGGCTTTAGGCCTAAGAGTTGGCCTCTTTTAATTGTGAGGGTGAGGAGTCATTTTATAGAATAAGGGCTCCTCACTTATTACATATTTGCCCCTTCCTTTATTACATAATTACATTTAAGTCTCCCGAGTATTTGTACGAGATCTATATACAGAGGCCCTAAGTATGGTACGAACAGTAGTCCCTCAAGTCTTCAATTAAGAGAGTCTTTTGGTTGAAGACTTGAAATTTAGTCCATGTGTGGGCCGAAGTAACTAGATGTCGTCTAGGACTGATACTCGATATGAGGCGGTGCTCAATCTGAAATGATGCTCAACTAGAAGTAGCATATGTTGTGAGGCTGCTCGGCTTGTGGCTTATGTTGCCTTGGTTGGCTCGGCTTGTGGCGTTGAAGGTGAGTGAGTCCCTTTTATAGAATAAAGGCTCGCTCCTCAATACATAAATGATGGGCTAGAGTTGATGCTCACGGTGAGGCGGTTGCTCAGTAGGCGGCAATGCTTTCTAATGAAGGTGAGGGAGTCCCTTTTATAAAATAAGGGCCCGCTCCTCAGTACATGAATAATGGGTTATGAGTGATGCTCGCGGCGATGCGGTTGCTCAGCTGGTGGCGATGCTCTCTAATGAAGGTGAGGGAGTCCATTTTATAGAATAAGGGATCGCTCCTCAATACATGAATAATGGGTGCTCTCTAATGAAAGTGAGGGAGTCCCTTTTATAGAATAAGGATTCGCTTCTCAATACATAAATAATGGGCTAAGTCCCCTAAGTATTTTTCATGAGGCCCAGTTGAGGCCCAATATATGGTACATAATGTAGTCCCCCAAGTCTTTAGTCAATAGAGTCTGTTGGTTGGAGACTTCAAATTGAATTCATATATAGGCCGAAATGGCGGTTGTTCGGAGGCGGTATTTGTATACCTTGCACTAAAGCTTCGTAGGTGAAGCTTTGCAAGTGAAGCTTTGAAGCTAGAGCTCTGTAAATGAAGCTTTCGAAGCTGGAGCTTTTGTAAATGAAACTTTTGAAGATAGAGCTCTGTAAATGAAGCTTTTGAAGCTGGAGCTCTGTAAACGAAGCTTTTGAAGTTGGAGCTTTGTAAATGAAGCTTTTGAAGCTAGAGCTTTTGTAAATGAAGCTTTTGAAGCTGGAACTCTGTAAATGAAGCTTTCGAAGCTGGAACTCTGTAAATGAAGCTTTTGAAGCTAGAGCTCTGGAAATGAAGCTTTTGAAGCTGAAGCTCTGTAAATGAAGCTTTTGAAGCTGGAGCTTTTGTAAATGAAGCTTTTCGAGCTAGAGCTCTGTAAATGAAGCTTTTGAAGCTGATTGACATGAGTGATGCTCATGAATGTTTATGTTGATTGACATGAGTGATGCTCATGGATGTTGACATGAGTGATGCTCATGAATGTCGACATGAATGACGATCATGAATGTTTATGTATGATTGACATGAGTGTTGTTCATGAATGTTTATGTATGATTGACATGAGTAATGCTCATGTATAATTTTGAAGTACTGGACATACTTTTGATCACCTGGTTGATGATAATAGCGGCAGGGTGTCGAATAATTTTGGAGTACTGGACGTATTTTTGATCACCTGGTTAGTTATAATAGCGGCATCACCTAGTTGGTGATAATAGCGGCAGGGTGCCGAATAATTTTGGAGTACTGTGCGTACTTTTGATCACCTGGTTGGTGATAATAGCGACAGGGTCTTTTAGGCATATGGGCCTTCGCCCTCCACATAACCTTCCAGCCCATTATTTTGGGCTTGCCGTTTTGTTTTTTTTTATTTTTTATTTTTATTATTATTACCCTCTGATGGGGTTTATACAGATGTCTCCGAAAGATATGAAAAATAAATTATATCATTCAAAAACAAGAAAAGTAAATCTCATCATTCTGGTGGGGTGTTTATTCCTTACTTTTGCAGTGTGGGTGTTTATTCCTTGTTTTTGCTTTTGTTTCCCGCAGCTCACTTGATTGCTTTTGCCTTTCCTCTGCACCTTTGTTGCTTTCGTTTTTGTTTCCCATGTGCTCTCCTCGTTCCTTCTCTGATTTTTCTGTCGGCAAGACTTTCCCTCTTTTCAAGGCTTACTGCCAACCAAACTAGATTTTTCCTCCACATGGTGAGTAAGAAAGTGCATGACCCATGTGCTCTCCTCGTTCATTTTCTGATTTTTCTGTCGGCATGACTTTCCCTCTTTTCACGGTTCACTACCCACCAGACTTCTAACTAAAGGCCTCAACTTTATGAATTTACAATCACCAAGTAAATAAAAGGAAAGCAACAGCTAATAGTGAAAAATCAACATAGATCCATCATTCACAGTAGTGTACACTTCACACCTAGATTTTACCTCCACATGGTGGGTAAGAAAGTGCATGACCCAAATCTGACTCCCTATCTCCAACCGTGACTTAATTTGCATTGTGGAACCAACGGGTCCGGCACCGGTGCAGTTCAACCCACTCAACCCATCTCTGAAAATGGGGCCCGGTGGGTTCTGGACCATCCTGGAAGCTCGATTGGGATCGGAGACCGGGAACGACTGGGCAGTGAAGGGGACGCCCATGAACTAGGTCTAACCCGCTTTGATCTTACTGGCGGGTATGAACATGAACCCGACTTGGCTGCCGGAGTAGATAAGCTGGAGAGTGTTGTTGTAGTGGCTGAAGGCGGCTTAATCAGGGTTGTGGACAGAGACGTATTGGGAGAATGTGACAGTGAATCTGGTATACCCACCGTTCTCATCACATAAAGGTAAAAGGGCAGAATGGCAATTCTTACTTGTTCATCTTTCTCAAATTTCATGAAGTTTGAAAGGCTGAAAAAGCAACGACATTTAGGCCCTATCTGCTCCGTACATACAGAGGCAATGTGGCAAAAGTCTTCATAGTTCATCTTTTTTGCACTAGTTGCATCATCAATCACATAATTTTCCCTTAAGCAAACCCACATAGCATCTAGATCATCTGCATTTAGCAAAAGATATGATTGCTTCTTTAAAAAAATGATATTTTGCTATCCTCTGGACCCTCTGACTAAAAGATCATTCTTCAGGTTTCTTCTTGTAAAAACTTGGGATTGTGCTAGCTTCAGCACTTTTTTGTTCTTCTCTTTGAAAATATCAAGCAAGATTCTTTTTGTTTCAAGCTCCATGAGGGCTTCGGATCTGAGTCCGGCGCCGGATCCGATGAAGCGACGGTGATTGCGGACCCAAAGCATGGAGGAGGCTGGAGGGATCTTCCTCTGCACGGCCTCATGCCTTCACCGTTGTTGGACCCACTGTACATTGTTGAACTCGGACCAAGCCAGAGCCCACGCACAGTTCGAGTTGCTGAACAAAGCCCTAGCTACCACAGGCATATATAAAAATCTTAGCTTTTAGCTTTGAGCCTTTGAGCTTTGAGCTCTGATCTGCCGAGGATGTGGAGATATAGGGAAACTGAGAAAGAAGACTTGGTCACTTGGGTTTTGCAGATCCACAGTGGACAGTGGTGATGTTGTGAAGGTTTCACGATGGTGAGATGAAAAAATTAAAAGAGAACTGACATAGTTTTTCATGTCGATTCCCACAGACAGCGCCAAATGTTGATGCACAGAACTAAAGGGGTTTTAGAACAACGTAAATCTGACCGTGAATCTGCAAGAAAGTAAATAACACAAGATGTATCATGGTTCACCCCAATGTTTAGGCTACGTCCACACTGATATTGTATTTCTCTGAAAGGATTGTGAGGGAGAGAACCTCTGTAATATGAGAAGGGATGTGATAAGGTGAGGGGGCTTCAGGCCTAAGAGTTGGCCTCCTCTAATTGTGAGGGTGATGAGTCATTTTATAGAATAAGGGCTCCTCACTGATTACGTATTTGCCCATTCCTTTATTACATAATTACATTTAAGTCCCCCGAGTATTTGTACGAGATTTAAATACGAAGGCCCCAAGTATGGTACAGACATTGTGAATAATGGATATACAAATACATATATACATATATATATTATACTATTATGTTATATATAAATTATATTATTTACTAATCGGGTCGGATTCGGTTATGGATACGGTTTGGGGACCTCTATAACCATATCCAAAACCATAGCCGAATAATATAAATGGTTTTTCCCCATATCCAGAATATACCCAAACTTCCATACCCAAATCCATTCCATTCGGGCGGTTATCCACTATTATCGGGTTTAACGGTTAGAATTGCCATCCCTATCGTCAACATATATGAAATGGGCCTCTGGCTAAATGCTAGCTTTAGGTGAATCACCAACTTTTCAAGCCATGCGGCAGTAATCTCCAACGGGCTGGGCTTGCAGAGCCTGAAGCCTAATATCAAAAAACGCAACAATCTGGTACGGACAGGAATAGTAAGCCTGGTGCAGGCCCATTTGGGCTATCCACATATAGCAGCCCTGTTTTTAATTCAGCCTCGGCAAATTTGGGCTCAGATTTCTCCCTTTTAAATTTAATTAATTACGATGCACACTTCGACGATCCAGGTAACACAGGCTCAACTTTAATTGCATCCGTTAATCTTCATACAGGTTGGATCATTGACTTTGGAGCCACTGATCATATGACTTATGATTGTACTCTTTTTAATTCGACAACACCACAACCATGGGAAAGTATTGTCACTGCTAATGGCGGTATTGCTCTAGTTACGAGGGCGAGTTCGATAGCAATCACTTATACTCTCTCCATACACAATTGCTTACTTGTTCCCTCACTCTCTAGCCATTTGTTATATGTTGGACATGTCACTAAGCAATTAGACTGTGTTGTGTTAATGTTTCCATCGTTCTGTTTACTTCAAGATATCCAGACCCAAACGATCATTGAGCGTGGTACTAAGAGGAGAGGGTTGTACTATGTTGATGATGTTGCATAAGGTAAGTTCAAGTTTGTAATAATGAAAGGTTGAAGACTGTTCAGTTGTGGCATCGTTGTCTTGGTCATGCTTCTTTTGGTTATCTACGAAAATTGATTCAGTCATTATTTGGTAATATTCTAGATTCTTCATTAAAGTGTAATATTTGCACATTAGCTAAAAGTCATCGAGCATTTTATTCTCCAAGTTTGAATAAGAGAACAATTCTGTTTGAGTTAATTCATTCTGATGTGTGGGGGCCATCTCCGGTTACTACTTAGCATCGTGTGCGTTGGTTTGTAACATTTGTTGATGATTGCACTAAAATGACTTGGTTGTATCTTATGAAAAATGAAAGAGATGTGGGTGGTATCTTCAAAAAGTTTTATCACATGGTCAACACTCAATATTCCCTCCCTGTTAAAGTGCTTCGGTTAGACAACAATGGTGAGTATCTTAATCAAGATCTTTCTCAGTTTTTTTTTACGGAAAAAGGCATTCTTCATGAAACTACGTGTCCTCAAATCCCTCAGCAACATGGAGTTACCGAACAAAAAAATCGACATATCTTTGAGATTACCCGTGCTCTTCTTATTGGTAGTTGTGCACCTAAGACATACTAGGCAGATGCAATTACCTCTGTTATTTATCTCACAAACCGAATGCCATCACGTGTCCTCTCTTTTCAAATGCCCTTGGTCGTGCTTGCTGATCATGTTTTGCTCATTTCCACTCTTCATCTCAAACCCTGGGTTTTTGGTTGTGTGGCATATGTCCATCTTCACAAAAATCAAAGAAACAAGCTCGATCACTGTGCAGTGCTATGTGTTTTCATTGGCTTCAGTCTTCAGCAAAAATGGTTATCATCCCCCAACTAGACATATATACGTCACCATAGATGTGACCTTTTCCGAAGAAGAACTCCCTCCCCCCCTAACCATAATTGTAAATGCAAATTTCCACCTTCTTGATCTTGGACAAAATTGCACCTACAAAACAAATAACACCTTAGGTCAAGGTCATGAGCCACACGCACCTACAATGAGTGGGGGGGGGCTTTGGCCGAAGAACCTCCGATGCCAAAGTTAGAATTTAGAGAGAAAAGTGTTTGAGAGTTTTGGAGAATTTTAGCAAGAGTGAAGACCTAGGTTTTTAGAGAAAAGTGGGTAATATTTATAGGGCATGGCCGGTCCTCTTTGGAGAAAGAGTGGCCGACCCTTTATGTGTATTTTGGGTGTTATTTGATGATTTAATTAGCAAATTAATATATTGATTAGGAATAAATATATTAATTAGCTAATTAACATAATAAAATGAATGTTTTTGGGAGGTTATGGAGTGCATAAATAGCTAATTGATTAGCTACAAAAGGGAAAATGAGGTAAAAGATATATGGAATGAAATAGGTTTTGGGAGTTACCTTGTAGAAGGGATTTGATGAGATAGATTTTGAATTGTTACCTATTTTGGGCATTTTTGGTTTAGTTGAAGGATGATTGCCTGATGCTTGGGCGTAGGAGTCCCATTGTACCTCAAGGGTATTTTTGTCCTCTTTTATCCAAAAATCCATGTGTTGCCTTGTGATTATTTTTGGCTCCACAATAATCATCAGGCGAGATGACTGAAGGTGAAGATTATGGATGGATGTATGTCATCCTTGTCGTCTTTGATAGAATAACTAGCAGCATTGCAAGCCCAAGTGGGCGTGAACAAAATAACACTAAAAGCCCATCTGGGCATGATAATTCAGCTGCTAAAAGCTTATTTGGGCATGATAATTATGTTGTACATAGTAGTGATGAAGACCCATCTGGGCGTGATGAAGATGCTGCAAATGGTAGCAGTGAAGGCCCATATGGGCGTGAGAATGTTACAGGTGGCATCACATAAGAAAAGGCAAGCCCAACTGCTGTTGTGTGGTAGAAGAAAGTGATGGATGATGTCAGACCCAACTAACATAATTTTGTCTACTCTAGTTAGTTTAACAACCCATTTCAACCCCCTCAAGTACCCATCAATGATCCTATGGATATCCTTTCCAATGTAAGTACTCACTTAGAAACTATTAAACCAATTTATGTATTACCTCCTAAACAAAATTAAGGAAAGCCACTAGACAGGTACTTTATGTCTCCATTAATCGACTCTCGCCAAAATATTATGCATTTGTTCAACAAATGGAAACAATTAAAATACCTACCAAAGTAGAAGAAGCCTTGAGAAGTCCAAAGTGGACAGAGGCAATGCAAACTAAGATGGAGGCGTTACAAAAGAACAAAACATGGAGTGTGATGACACTTCCCAAGGGAAAGAAATATGTGGGATGCAAATGGGTATTTACCATCAAACTTAAGGTGGATGGGTCAACCGATAGATACAAGGCAAGATTGGTAGCCAAAGGGTATACACAAAACTTTGGCGTTGATTACCAGAAAACATTTGCTCTGGTTGCAAAGATGAATACAATCAGAGTTCTGTTATCTCTTACTGCTAACCTTGATTAGCCACTGAGACAATTTGATGTGAAAATGTGATTTTACATGGGGATTTAGAGGACGAGGTATATATGGATTTTCCACAAGATATGGCATTGAGAATTCCAATGGAAAAGTATGCAGACTTCAGAAGGCATTGTATAGGTTAAAACAGTCGTTATGAGCTTGGTTTGAGTGATTCACTCAAGCTATGAAGAAGTATGGATATCGACAAGGGAACTCAGATCATACTTTGTTCATCTAGTGTAAGGATGGTAAAATGACCTTACTTATTATATATGTGGATGATATGATTGTCACAGAGGAAATTGAACGACTACAAAAGTACTTGTCTTCTGAATTCGAGGTGAAAGATCTAGGAGGACTTAAATACTTCCTAGGAATTGAAGTTGTTAGGTCTCGAGAAGGCATATACTTATCACAACGTAAGTATGTGCAGACTTGTTATCAGAAACTGGTATGCTGGCGTGTAAACCGGCAGATACACCGATTGGGCAGAGTCTTCATCTTGCGATATATCAAGATCAAGTCTCGACAAATAAAGAAAGGTATCAAAGGTTAGTTGGAAGATTGATTTACTTGTCGACATGATATTGCCTATGCGGTAAGTGTGGTAAGTCAGTTCATGCATACACCCAGTAAGGATCACATGCGGCTATAATGAGGATTTTCAGTTACTTGAAAGGGGCTCATAGAAAAGGGTTAATGTATAGAAAGCATGGACACATGGAGGTGAAAGGATATACTGATGCAGACTTGGCTGGAAATATTACTGATCGACAATCTACATCAGGATATTTTACGTTTGTAGCTAGTAGTCTTGTGACCTGGAAAAGTAAGAAGCAAAATGTGGTGGCAAGGTCTTCGACCGAGGCTGAGTATAGAGGAATGGCACATAATATGTGCGAGCTCATCTGGCTTCGGATTCTACTCACTAGGATAGGGTTCAAACCAAAAGGGTCTGTACTGTTGTATTGTGACATACATTTCATAAATAAAAAGCTAGATGTTAAGTTAGTTAACTTTCTGTTTGTGAAAATAGAAGAACAGTTGGTAGATATTCTAACTCATGCTGTTTCTGCTAGAAGATTTCAAGATCACTCGACAAGTTAGGCTTAGGGGGTATTTATGCACTAACTTGAGGGGGAGTGTTGGCGTGATCCCTAGTTTGATTAGGAATATAATTATTTTTTTATTATTATTGTATTTCCTAATTTGATTAGAAGTCATTAACTATTACTTGTACGACAAGAGATGTAGTTGTCTATATATAGCCTCCAAAAGGGAGAAGAATAAAGTGAACATATTGAAACCCTAAACTTAATTTTAATTACTTTGTTGCTAAGAAGTAAGTTGGGATGAAACTTCGGAACAGGCCTCAACAAATTCTTGACTTCTTGGAAAAATACTAGCGACTCTTTTCCTGGAGAATATACTTATGGGATGGACAATGTTTTGTTGCCTCAGTTGGTTATTTCAGAAGGATCGAAGAAAAAGTTTCGCACTGGACCTTGAAACACTATTCAATTCACAGGTACTCCTGGTTCAACCCTTACGTTATGTTGAACATCATGCAGTATACGTAGCCATGTTGAGCATCATGCAGCATACACATCCAACCTAGCTTAGCTTTGTTCTAGGGTGGTGTTCTACCCTTAAATGCTTTATGTAGACTTTAGGGTCTCTAGGTCATAGTTTTTTCCACAACTCTAGATTATAGTTGACTTCTTGGTGTAATATCCCTTAAATTAAGGGATGCTGTATATTTGTTGTTTCCTTTGCTGCTTCTACAAAAGTGTGTTGGTTGTAATCTCAAACATTGGAAACCAAATTCCACATGGTATCAGAGCAGTGTCTTTCTTAGGCTTGTCTCTGCAACCTTTATTTGTTGTGGTCTTTCATTATTCTCAACCAACAAATATGGTGGAAGACAATTTAGTCAATCAAGAGGCTGAGAGCACACTTGCCTCACCTCTTACATTCTCTAAGGTTAACATCAACCCAAATCAAAGACTCAACTCAGTTTTGTTAAACGAGTTCAATTATCTCCCATGGTCAAGAGCTATCACCTTAGCTCTTCTTAGCTCTTGGAGGAAGAGCTAAGCTTAGCTTCATTAATAGAGTCACCCCAGTTCTTGAAAGCTCATTTCCAAACCATGAATTATGGCTTTGCAAAGATCAATTGGTTAGGTCGTGGCTACTTAACTCTATGGAAAGAAAAATTGTTGAAATTTTCAGCTATTCAGAATTATCACAACACCTATAAGATAAGGTGAAGGAGATATATGGCAATTAGAACAACTTTGCTAGGGTCTTTCAGCTCAAAAGGGACATCGAAGATAAGTCATTTGTCCAGCATCTAGGTGACCTTACCATTAAGGAGAACTGAGTAAGATAAAATATTCCAACTACTAGCAAGTCTAAGCACATAGAATGAAGACTTGAGAAGCCATATCTTGATGAACTTGGAGCTGCATTCATTCTCCATTGTGTGTGCTACCATACAACGTGAAGAAGTTAGGAGAAGAGTTATGGGTTTAGACTCTAAAACCAGCATGCGAGATGCTTGAGCGTACACCTCAAATCACAAGGTATCTGAATCAAGAATCTACAAAGGCAAGATACTTGATATGAGATTTGATCAATGTATTGGTATCGGGTACCTTAAAATTGGGCATACCAAAGATTGGAGTTGGGTACTCCATCTCGAGTTGAAACCCAAGTTCAACAAGGATGGCAAGGGATTCTTCAAGGTAACTCTAAGACTTGCGTACAAAGGCAGCCACGTAGCCAACCTTGTAGCAACCTCTTCCACAAACCATACAGTCCAAACTCACACTAGTGGAATGCTGGATTTCACGTTAAATCCCACTGCACTGATAAATGATTTTGCATTTTATCTTCAACATAAGAACTGGAAAGGTCAGAGTGAAGAGAAAGTGAGAACTGGAGCTAAGCATCACACTGCACTCCTGGGGAAGTTTGTTGGTTTTTTAGCAGAGGTAGAGAACATCACACATGAAGACTCTCTAGGCATCTTAAATGCCTTTTCTACTACTCTAAATAACAACCTTTTGTGTGACTGTTGGATAATAAATTATAGGGCCATTGATCATATGTGTAATCAACCTACAAACTTGCATGATTTGCAAAAAATGTCTTCCCAAGTCTCAGTTGCCTTGCTATTTTCTCACCTCATAATGTGATTTTTCAGGATATAGTTACCAGGAAGATGGTTGGTGAAGGTTTCTTTCTAAATGGCCTTTACTACATGCCAATGAAGTTATCTCAATAAAAAGCCTTCAAGTTAGTACAAGTACAAGTCCAAGTCATCCTCAGGATTCCATTTTGTGGCATCAATGCCTAGCCCATCCTTCCCAACCTGTTTTGTTTGAAACTTTTACCTAGTTTAAGTCACACTAATATCAAGAGTGACACTTGCAATTTCTCCAAGTTTGCTAAACTACCATTTAATTCCTCTTTGTCTAGGGCTAGTATACCTTTTGAAATTGTACATTCAGATGTTTGGTGTCCAATTAATGAATCATTTGATGGTTATAAGTATTTTGTGACATTTGTTCATGATTTTACAACAATTACTTTGCTATATCTCTTAAAATTCAGAAGTGAGATTGTTACCATGTTCAAGGATTTTAATAATCATGTTACCAACCATTTTGATTCTAACCTTAAGATCAGATAATGGCACCGAATATATATCTAACATCATGTCACAATATTTGAGCACACATGGCATTTTTCATCAAACTGTTTGTGTTGGTACAAAATGGGGTAGTTGAGAGAAAAAATAAGGATCTTCCTAAGAAGACACGTTCAATCATGCTTCATACAAATATTCCCAAGAAGTTTTGGCCTTAAGGAGTTCTCACAGCCACTTATTTGATTAATAGACTTCCTGGTCGAGTTTTGGATTAAAATCTCCATATAAAGTCTTAAAAAACTGTTCCATAGACTTGTCACATTTAAGGGTTTTTGGATGTACGTGTTTTGTGCATATTCAAGCTCCATAACATGATAAGTTAAATCCCTGGTCAATCAAGTGCATGTTTTTGGGATATTCTTCAACATAGAGGGGATATAAGTGCTTTAATCATGCTACTCATAAGTTCGAAGAAACCATTCCTTTCTTCAACAAGAAATGCACTGGTTCATTTGAGGGGGAAACTTGGGATGATCTTTTTCCCTTACCCCACTCCTATGTTGGCATGGATTCTGAGCTTGTTGGCACAAACCATGATCTTACACCTGCTTCCTAGCAACAATCACCTCAATATGTCCATTCTTTTGATAGCACGACGCCATAATCTTGTGACAATGCTATATCACCTTCGCTGAATTCTTAAGAGACAGACATGCCTCCAATAAGAATGAACCCTCCTAGGGCACTTCAACCCCCACCTAAATTGCTTGATTATGTCACATATACTGTCAAGCATCTTATCACTGATTCTGTTGCATACCATTGTTTCTCTACCTCTCATCAACATTTTCTTAGCTCTATCTCAAGCCACACTAAGCTTAAAACCTTTCAAGAAGCCACTCTTTAGCGTGAATGATGATGGGCCATGGACGAAGAGTTATATGCTTTAAGTGAAAACAATACTTGGAGTATCGTTCAGGTTCCTCCTGGAAAAAAGGCAGTTGGAAGCCAATGGGTTTACAAACTCAAATTTCATTCTAATGGAACTATTGAGAGACATAAATCACAATTGGTGGCTCGTGACTTTACCTAAACATATAGGGTAAATTATAAGGAGACCTTTGCTTGTGTGGCAAAGATGAACATTGTTCGTGTACTACTCTTAATGGTTGTAAATCAAGGGTGGTCCTTGTCTTAAATGGATGTAAAAAAATGCCTTCCTTCATAGGGAACTTGAAGAAGAGGTATACATGAAATTGCCTCCTGGACATCCTTAAGCATCTTATGATGGTCTTGTGTGTAAGCTTCACAAAGCCATCTATGGCTTGAAACAGTCTCCTCGAGCATGGTACGCCAAGTTAAGCTCATTCTTAGAGAGGTAGGTTCTCAAAGAGAAATGCCAACTCATCTATGTTCATTCGACATGGGTCAGTAGGAAGATTGGTAGTTCTAATATATGTTAATGATCTTATCATCATTGGTGACAAAATGGATGAAATCACTTGTCTTAAGTAGTATTTTCATAAAAAAAATTGCCATCAAAGACCTTGGCCAGTTGAAGTATTTCCTAGGCATTGAGATGGCTACATTACACAAGGGATTGTTTTTAAATCAATGAAAATACGTCTTGGATCTTCTTCAAGAAGCTGAGATGCTTGATTGCAAGCCTACCAATACTCCATTGGATTGCAAGCTTAAGATGGATATGGAAGGTGATGCTCTGAGTAATGTTAGTTACTACCAACGATTAGTTGGTAAGCTCATTTATCTTACAATTACTTGGCCATATATTATCTTTGTTGTGAGTTTAGTTAGCCAATTCATGTGTGCACTAATCGTTAAACATCTTCATGTTGTTAAGAGAATTCTCATATATCTTAAAGGGTTTGTTGGGCATGGTATTGTGATGCAAAATAATGGTTCCACCCTTATTCAAGGCTACACCGAAGCGGATTGGGCTGGCAATGCCCTTGATCGAAAGTCAACCACTGGCTATTGTACTTTTATTGGTGGAAACCTTGTCACATGGAAAAGTAAGAAACAACAAGTTATCACTTGATCCAGTGCTAAAGCTGAGTATAGGGCAATGGCTTCAACAGCCTGTGAGCTTATTTGGCTCAAGAGTATTCTTCTTGAGTTAGGGTTCCTGAACATTGCGTCCATACCTCTCATGTGTGACAATCAGGCTACGATGCATATTACATCAAACCCAGTTTTTCATGAGCGCACCAAACATATCAAAGTGGATTGTCACTATGAGAGGGCTCAAGTCCAGTCCAAGGTTATTCGCACAGTTTTCACTTGAAGTCATGATCATTGGCAGGCTTGTTTACCAAGGCTTTGGCAGCCACTCATTTTTTAAGTCTCATTGACAAGCTTGGATCCATTAATCCCTTGGATCCAGCTTGAGGGGAAGTGTTGAACATCATGCAACATATGTAGCCATGTTGAGCATCATGCAGCATACATAGCCAACCTAGCTTAGCTTTGTTCTAGGGTGGTGTTTTTCCCTTAAATGCTTTCTGTAGACTTTAGGGTCTCTAGGGCTTAGTTTTGAATAATACTTGGCTACTCAAAGGATGAGTAGGAACTCCTACTCAAAATTGTTCATTACCAATTTATAGAACTTCATGTTTATAATCAGAATCGTTCATAATATAAATCACCTTATAAAGATCCGCTATGCAAAAATCAATTAAAACTAAGGTTGTTTAGTCATTGAACTGTATAAAAACAAATGAACGGAATTGGTAAAAGCATTACAAACCGTCTATATATTTGCTAGAATAGATTGACTAAGCGACCTTAGTTTTAATTCATTGTTTGCATGGATGATCTTTACAGTGTGATTGATAATATGAAAGGTTTTTATTATATGCACAAAGCTTTGTGATTTAAATACTAAGAGTTTTGAGTAGGAGTTTCTACTCATCTTTGAGCAGTCAAGTAAGGTTCCTTAGTTTTTCGACAACTCTAGATTATAGTTGACTTCTTGGTGTAATATCCCTTAATTTAAGGGATGTTGTCTATTTGTTGTTTCCTTTGCTGCTTCTACAAAAGTGTGTTGGTTGTAATCTCAAACATAATATACGAAAATAAATTTGAAACCAAATTCCACACGTTAAGAATGGTTGTGAATCCAATTTATGTGTACAATTCCAATGAGTTATACTATGCAAATGAGGTTGCCAATAATTCTACCATCACAAGGTTAAACCTTACTGTATCGGGCGAGATCCAGCGGTTACTTGTCAATAAAGGAAGCACTGAATGGGCTGTTGTGTATACTTTACAGAATGATGCATGCAATAATTATGTACAGTGTGGAGCAAATGGCATTTGCAAGATTAACAAATCACCCATTTGTCAGTGCTTGCCGGAGTTTTTTCCGACATCAACCAGCGAATGGAGGGTGCTTATTGGACACGTCGGTGCGGGAGGGAGACACCACTGAATTGTCCAAAGGGAGAAAGGTTTCCGAAAACTGAAAAAGTGAAACTTCTGGACCAGTTGGATTTTTGGGTCAATAATAGAACTAGCACCAATGAATGCAAGGCAGAGTGCTTAAAGAATTGTTCTTGTATACCTTATGCTAACTCAGATATCAAAAATGAAGGCAATCGCTGTCTGATGTGGTTTGGCGACCTAATTGATCTGCGCGAGTTCGTTGAAGAAGATAGTGATCAAGAGCAAGATATATAGACCATTTTCAGAGCTAGGTAAGTCAATACTTTGCTTCATTAATGTTAGCTCCTAATATTGATCAAGAGCAAGATCCATTTCTTTTGAATTGGATGTTGCAGGGAACAAATTGAATAGGTCAAAATCGGGCAACTTTGTTATGCTTCAATTTAAGGCCTAAACACATGAAGAAGTGCTAAAATCAGAAAATTGAAAATGTGTGGTTTAACGTTTACATCTTGTATGATCTTCAGGGAAAACGAGTCAGAAGAAGGATAAAAAAGTAGTACTCCTTTCAGTCATATCAGTGGTTTCTTTGCTACTTTTTCTGGGTTTGGGCTATTCCTGGTGTATAATTCTGAAGAGAAGAAATAAAAGAGGTAAAACATGCAGATGCTCCCCGCTGTTATATTTATCGACACATTATTGAAAAGAGATGCTTCAATGCATTGTGCCCTGAAAGAATATATGAAAATTATCATGTTCATATCCTGTGACGCTTCTCCGCCAGAGGAACTCTAGTGCATTGACAAAAAGACTATTTGAATATTTATGTGTCATTTACATTCTTCCCTTTGTTTTCTTTCTGTTTTTTCATTTTACAGCTTCAGGAGACAGTCAGGAGAACTTGGAGTTGCCACTGTTTGATTTTGATACAATTGCAGCCGCCACCAATCACTTTTCCCACACAAACAAACTAGGAGAGCGTGGTTTTGGTCCAGTTTACAAGGTAACAATGCAATACTTTACGATGTTGGCTACGAATTTAAGCTAATAGACTATACTTAATATTCAAGCCAACTTAACCCAAGAAGAATTCGTAGCTGTAAAGAGACTCTCAAAAGATTCTGGCCAAGGAACTGAAGAGTTTAAAAACGAAGTTACGATGATAGCCAATCTTCAACAATGGGATCTTGTTAAACTTTTGGGCTGCTGCATCGAAGGAGATGAATGGATGCAGATTTATGAGTACATGCCCAACAATAGCTTGGACTGCTTCATTTTCGGTCTGAGATTCTGCCCTATATCTTCCAGAATTGTTAATATTTATTCCGTTCAATTTAAGATTAAATAGTCATATGAAGCTCTGTTTTTGTCATCCAATTTAATCAAATATGGTGGAAGACGTTTGCAGATCAAAATAGAAAGGTGTTGTTAAACTGGGAAAAGCGATTAGACATTATCATGGGAATCGCACGAGGGCTTCTCTACCTCCACCAAGATTCCAGACTAAGAATCATTCATAGGGACTTTAAGAGCAGCAATATCTTACTTGACAATGAGTTGAACCCCAAAATATCTGACTTTGGCATAGCAAGGATTTTCGGACGCAATCAAACTGAAGCAAAAACAAAACGCATAATTGGGACATAGTGAATTATACCAACACATGTCATGAATTTCTTCATTTCTAGTTATAAACTACTAACGTTGTGTTGTTTACGTGCAGCGGATATATGTCTCATAAGTACGTAATTGACGGGAAGTTTTTGGTGAAATCTGATGTCTTTAGTTTCGGCGTTCTTTTGTTGGAGATAATAAGTGGCAGAAAGAACAGAGGGTTTCACCATCCACAATCACAATGTTCTTGGACATGTAAGCATTACATACTAATGTGTGTTTTCCAAATGTTGAGCCTGTACAAACTATAGTTTTCCATGTGTATTGAATATCAGAGTGCGCAAGTAACAAACAAACAAAGTAACTATAAACTAATATGATTTTATTGACGTAAAGAAAGATTGGCATGACGACTCCATAACCCAAGAAACTACATTGTGTCTAACTTATTCTTCAGAGATACGAAACTTTATATTTATAGCGAACAAACCTAACCCTAATACTAACAGGCTAGGCCCAAACTAAACTTGTAAGAAAACCCAAACAATATAATACCTAAAATACTAATATTTTCCAACACCCTCCGTCAAACTCATGGTGGTATATGACATGGGTTTGCAAATAAGCAGATGTGGACTAGCTCTGTTAGGCGGACTAGCAGGCATACAAACTTGACTTGACTTGACTGAACTGGCGAACTGGCAAACTAGTGAACTAGTGAACTGGTTCCGATTCAAGCATTTTGATTTTGGCTGGCAAACTAATTCTGATTCACACTGGCCAGTGTTGAGAGTATGGAAAGAACCTATCACTAAACGGACGAGATTTCCATATCTCAATTATAGCAACGAACAAAAATAAAGTCCTATCACTCAAGTGGTCACAGGTCCAAGCACTCGAGGGACGGTCACAAAACAACTCTAAATAGGCCAACAACTCGTGTAGGCCTCAAAACCAACCAAGCCCTATAGTAGCTTCAATCAACAAGGCCCAAAAAAGCCTTTAAACGAATCATGACAACCCAACAAATCATGGGGTCCAAACCTAATTTTTTCCTTTTCTATTTTTCTGTTTTCTTTTCCTGCTTTATATTTTCTATTTCTTCTTTTTTATTTCTAAATCAACCAAAGCATTCCTTTTTCTCCGGTGTGACATGGATGATGGGTGCAGGAGCAGCGGTAGTTCTTCAAGCAGAGGGGTTTAATACATGGAAGATGGCAGTGGGTATAGACCTGGGTGCGGATAGTAAAAGTGATGCAGAGTAGCAGCAGCGGCCAAGGTACATCAGTAGTGGTTAAGTCAGATCAAAGACGAACTCGATCCGAGTTGTTTGTTTTCGGGGTTTGGGCTTCGTCAAACAAGTGGTTGTCCAGTAGCAGTGGTGGTGGATGCGGAAGCAGTGTGGTGATGATCTGATGAGCAAACGATGGTGGGTATTGTTCAGGCAGATGCGAGTGCAGGCTGGTCAATCTTCAAACTCTAGGCATCGACTCCGGTGCGACGAGGCTACGGTGGCAGGACTCATACATCACAATATTATTATTATTATTTTATTATTATTTAAATAAAAGCCTAATGACAACAAACAGACAATATGAACATAAGCAGATTAAATCTCGAAGGACGAAACCTGCTCTGATAGCAAGTTAAATATCACAGTGCGCAACTAATGAACGAACAAAGTAACTTTAAACTAATATGATTTTATTAACATAAAGAAAGATTAGCATGACGACTCTATAACCCAAGAGACTACATTATGTCTAACTTATTCTTCAGAAATACGAAACATTATATTTAGGGGTGGGCAAACAAGCCTTAGGCCCGCGGGACGGGTACGGGGCGGGTTTAAAATTTGTAAAGAAACGAGGTGGGCCGGGGTGGTTTCACAAAATTATCGGGATAGGGCGGGTGCAAAAGCCTTAAGGAAACAAAGCCCCGGTTGGACCCGTTTCTCCCAATTCTCACAAAATTATCAGATATCTGGTGTGGTAACCTAGACTTTTCTCCCAATTCTCAGCTGTTCAATCTCTGACACACCCATCTCAAAAGCTCATTTTCTGTCTCCTTTGGTTGTCTCTTTTCTCTGTCTCCACAAACCTAAAAAATGAGCTCCTTTTCTTTCTTTATTGGCTATCTATTCCCTTCTTTTTCCTTGCACTTTCCCCGTCACTTTTCCATTTTGCTTGCTTTTTCTCCCTCCATAGAAAGGTGCAACTCCAGCCACTGAAGGGTTCGATGAAGAGGATGAGGATGAGATTGACTTCGATTTTGATGATTTTGAAGGTGATTCTCTTTCCTTATAGCCCATGTAGTCTTATGTTGATGAGACCAAAATCAGTCGAGTCACTGAATTTTGTTATGAAGGAAATGCTTTGTGTTCAGAATCTGATGAAGAAACCATCTTGTCTTATGGTTAATGGCAGATGACAAAGATGATATGCGAACACTATTTGGCTGAGAAGTCTGACTCATCAACACACTCTTCGAAGAGAGTCACCAACTAGATCTAAAAACAACAGGATGACGAAGACATTGGGGAGGGGAACGAACAGGATGACGAAGACCAAACTTAGGTGTGAGTGAAGATTTGGACCTATGGGGACCCGTAGGAACTGGCCCGTTGCAATGGGCTGGGTTAGGTCCGGATCCCATTTTGAAAAATCCAAAACCCGCCTCACCCTGTCCCTTTGTTTTACAAATAGGTCCGGTCTGGTTCCTTCAATTTTGGGCCCGGCCCGTGCCCACCCCTAATTATATTTATAGCGAACATACTTAACCCTAATACTAACAAACTAGGCCCAAACTAAACTTATAAGAAAACCCAAATAATATAATACCTAAAGTACTAATATTTTCCAACATAAAGATACATAATTTTGCAACTGAAACCAGGCATGGCTACTATGGAACGAAAGCAAGTGTTCGGAACTAATAGATCAATGCTTAGAGTACTTAGAGAGGGAGAGAGATTGGCCTCAGTGCAAGTGGAGGTAGATTGAGAAATGTATAAAAAAAAAACATCTAATGTATTTTCAAATTAATTATTATTTCCCGAATAACGCACAATCATTATAAACCACCATTGAAACTCAACTTCAACCCACTTTGTCCCGAAACTTAAATTGTGTCACTTTGTCCTCTAAAACTTAAAATTTTAGTCACTTTATTTTATGTTAGTTCCGTTAAAAAATCTGTTAAATCCCTAATATGGCTAAAACAGGCCTTACTTATTGCCATATCATTCCCAAATGTAAAATAATAATAATAATAAACTGTTTTAAAGCATTACAAACTCAATTTAAAGAAAAATAAAAAATTTCCAACAAAAAATAGAAAAAGAAAACATTAAACAGAAATACTAGGTAGTCAATCTCCATGTTTTCTGACTCGTTCGAAAATAATTTCTGATCCAAAAGCCACCTTCACTTGTATGAACATTGATCAGAAATGGTTTTCTGGCTAGTTCGAAAATAATTTCTAATCCAAAAGCCACCTTAACTTGTATGAACATGAACAGAAATGGTAGCTAGTCAATTTCCATGTGCAGAGAAAACTGGATTGATTTATCAGTTGAGAGTGTTTGACTGCATACATGAAGACACCAAAATGACATCCCAACCAGCCTACACAATCTGCCTTTTTCTTTCCCCTATTATGTCATCCTAACCAGCATTGGGACTTAAAAAAAATCCATAACCAATCGATGTTGGACCAAGTATATATTGTGCCAGTTCACAGAAGATGGTCGTGGTTATGTTCATTAGTGACTTCTTTCAAGTTAGGATAATCAAATGTGTCGTTCATGTCAGCCGAATTTGAAAACTTTCACTTACAAGTAGAATAGAATGCTACTAGACTCCAGCTCTACAAACCCCTAAGATCAACATTAGATAAGCATAATGGAGCTCTCTTATGCACTGGAGTCCAATATCTCATTCATTAGGCATCGAGGCCTACAATAACCAAGTGATAATTTGTTCAAATTCGCAAAATATTTTCAACATTAAGACTGAGTCAATGAATTTTTTTTGTAGTTTTAAGGAGAGGCCAATGAACTACTCCATTGAAAATGCTTTAGCCATAAATATAGCATCATTTCACTGTACCAATGTTATACAACTAACAAAATCCTTAGCAATACATCCATAAGCCACAAAGGACCATCAACTAAGAAGATAATAATATGATGGTTTGGATGATCAGTAAGCCATCATCAGGGACAGAGACATGATTTAGCATTTGAAGTGTGAACCTATTTTTTTTCCATAAAAATGCAGCAGAGTTTTCATTGTTTCTTTCAAATTTTCAAAACATACTAAACGTCCAAAGTATGGGTGAATTTCTTATACAAACACAAAAGACACATCTAATCAAGAGTTGAGAGTGATGCAATAAGTTGGAGGTGCTTGCTTGTTCATCTTGGGGAATCATATGGAAGTGAAGAGGCTGGTGTAAGGAAAGTCCAGCTCTTGACTTGGAGTGGTCTTGGCTTAAAAATGGGTGGGCTTGGGCTTTAACATACTTTTTAATAAATAAATAAAAAATAAAAAATAGATCAATTGGTTTTCACTTTTCATTGTTTCCTTTTGCACATTTATAGTTTCTTTAACCTTTAGGAATGAATTGAAAAAAAGAAAGAAAGAAAAGAAGCTAGACAAAAACAAGAGAAGAGAGCTATGACTTATGAGAATTAAGGTTCTAAAAGATGTTAGACGTTAGTCGGGAGCTGGGCTAGGGTCTAGTGCTTAGCCGGGTAGGCGGGGACTTAGGCGGACTAGGTGAATTTAAGTAAATTTATTATAGGGTAAATCTCAGTTTACTACCTTAAAGTTCTAAAAGAAGCTAGACGTTAGTCGGGCGGTGGATTGGGGCCTTGCGCCTAGGTGGCTAGGCAGGGCTTAGGCAGACTATACGGATTTAAGTAAATTTATTATATTATTATAAAAAGAAGTGTCTATTTATACTTAAAAAAAACATATATAATTGTAATGAGATACATAAATTGCAAAATAAAATGATATATAGTTATAAAATATTAAAACATAATGAAAACACCAGGGAACAATCATATAATAAGCGTTCATGCAGGTATTCAATAACTCTCTTATATTTATTGAAAAATTAAAGTGCAAAATGAAAGTTAACGATTTTTTGTCTAAGTGAGAGTCGCGATCTAGGTGAGTGCCTAAGCGAGTTTAAACGGACTAGACGGGCACCTAGGTAAGCTAGGTGGATTCCTAAGCAGGTCTAGGCGTACTTTCTTAATTTTCAAATGCCTAGGAATTAATTGGGGTTGTGACCAGCAGCCTAACGCAGCCTGAGATTTTTAGAACAATGATGAAAATAAATTGGAAGTATGAAAGTGTCACGCCTCGATCCCGACATACGTCCAGGATCGACACGTGACATCACCAATTACATGTATATCTAACATACCCCGCCTCTGGAATATGTGCAAAGCACAACTCAAGGTCCAATTGCGTAATAATTTTTCGTACACTTTGTGGTTGCATCTAACCTTCTTGTTAGATTGCCTAAGCCATTCGTAGTTTGTCATTCACTACACTCGAACAATCACCACATAAATCCCTATGTCTTAACAAAATACCACATAACAGGCATGCAACATCTCGAGGAACATTCGACTAAGCGCAACATAAATTTCTAGCCATATTGGTCAATGAGTCTAATCATAATGACAACAACCACAACCAACATCATTCCACAATCACATCAATCAATAACATATACCATACACCGAAATGCAGGTTTAGAGCGACATAGTTCGACCAAAGCCTACATCTTTGAAGCTGAAATCAAATCCAAGGAACCAACAAGTCAAATGATGCGATTTCGGACCACTTAACGAAATCAATCAACATCAGGTTCCGGACCACTCAACGGAATCGCGGAGTAAAAGGGATTCTAGACCTCTCAACAGAATCTGAGTGGATACAATTCCGGACCACTCAACAGAATTGCGGAGTACAATGCATATCGAACCACTCAATGAAATCCAAGCTGGATACGATTTTAGACCATTCAACGGAATCGTGGATCATGAGAAATTCCAGACCATTCAACGGAATCTAAATAGAGCAGGGACCTAGACCATTCAAGGAAACCCCAACGGAAACCCAGTTCTGGATCACTCAACGGAATTGAGCGGAAGTCCAAGGAATATAGCAACACTCGAAGAACAAGATGAAACAAGTACTCAAAATACAAAAGCTCAACGAAACAAGAAATGGAACAAAGCACAAGGTACACAATTAAAACGGCTCAACGAAATGAGAAATGAAATAATGATACGATATGTGAAATAAGTCTCAAAGCAACAAACCCCATGACAATGGGTTCATGGTCCACTACTAGCCCTCACATTTCATCACATTAGGCCAATCATGCAATTTAAATCACATTTCAATTATGCACGTCAAATTACTTTTCATCGAACAATTCAACAAGCGCTTCATATCACATTTCACAAATATCGTCAATACAAGAGTCAAATGACGTTTAATAAACTTAGATCAATGACCAATTACATTTCAATAGATTCACATTATAAAATCAAATAATATTCACAATGGATACTAAATACGAAATCAGGGTAATAACCATATTACATATCTTAAAGTCACTCATTATCCAATAGGCCCACTAGACTTCACTTAGTATCTAATAGTACTAATTTTAGTATTTAGAACGTTTCGAGACATGTTGACCAAAAGTCGACCATCGGTCAATGGTAGGGTCCACAACCTTACGTAATTTGATCCAGAAGATCTGCACATCGGATTTCTGATCCGTAACTTCCCAAAGTCCACACTATGCTTCTAGAACAACATACTAAAACTTCATTACGATCCATCTGTTGGATCTCCGCTAATTTCTAAGATTAAGTGGTGGTCAACATTTGATTTTACAAACTTAGAAATCCAATTTGAGAATATCTGTACATCAAATTCCTAATCTGTAAGTTCCTATTGTCCTCAAATATTACGTATTAAAGTTCTGTGTCGATCCAACGGTTGGATCGTCAATTCATATTATTATCAAGTGATGGCCAACTAAGCAATCAACTATGAAACTATATTAAAACATCGGGATTTCACTAAATGGATGTCAAATATGGAATCGGGGCATCAAATTTGGCCTCGGATGGGCATATAGTGTCTCGGCACCCACGCCGCCACCATGCGCCGTCGCCTCGACTTGCTGAAAAATTTCATTTACTCTAAAAATTATCAAATGAGAACAACTTTCATACCTGGGGCCGAAGTCCAATTCGCCCGGGAAATGCCTGAAAACCTCATTGATTCTTCTGAACCCTAGAAATTAGGTGCAATTCAATTCGACGTCAAACCCAACTCCATCATCTCCAATGTTGATTGGACTTTATTCCTGGACTTTAAAGACACTTGAGGGTGGTGATGGTTGACAGAAAACCTTTCGGAAATGGGCGGATCACCGCCGTACACCCATCAAATTCCTGGGTTTGATTTCCAAGAATTGGAGCCAAATTGACTCTGGTTCTTGGTAGAAATCAAAGAGGGGAGGTTGGGTAGGTGTTTGGTAGGGGTGGAAGGTTGTAAAATGCCGAAAATGGATGGAAAACCATCGGGAAAAGTCACCGAAAATGGATGGAAAACCATCGCAGGTGTAATGGGTTGGGGTGATTCCATGCCTCTTGCTTCTCTCCCTTCCCCTTCTTTCTTTTTTCCCCTATTGGTCACTTCTCTTTCCTCTCTCTTCCTCCCTTTTCTGATTAGCCGCATCCTCATTTTCTATCCTTTCTTTTCCATCACAGCCATACACGTGGCTTCACAGATCCTTGCTCGAGAAAATTTGGAGCTTTCCAGATAATGGTCAAATGATCATTTCGCCCTTTCCTTTGCTCATTTATAACTTCTTCGTTAGAACTCCAAATTATATTTTGTTTGCGCCCACGTGTTCGTATCGACGAGTACTATTCAAATATGTAAAGAAATCTAGAAAATCATGAAAGGATCAAATACGTCCATGAAGAATTCCGTTTAATACAATAGGGGTAATTTTGTCCTTTTACTTATTGAAAAAAAATATACGCTGTAAATATGAAAGCGTCGAAACTACGAATATGAATACGAAATATGAGATACATAATTTTAAATAGTGAAATCCAGAGACGGGATTTCACAAAAAGTCACTACTCTTAACCAAACGGTTCACTCAAACCTTTCCATCTTGGTATACTCAATATCTGAGGTTTCTAATTTTATGATTAATTGTTGGGACTATATATATATATAAAATATAATTTAATTTTTACTATATGAAAGGAAAAAAGATGAGAGAAAATTCGAAACTATTACAATAATACGGGGACGAGAGTTTAAACAAATAGCGTATGAATAGAAACGCCACATTGGATATTCACAGGCGTTGGAGACTATATAATACCATATATAAATTTTTCGGCGACTTCCACAAGGGTATTAAGACCCACTCTCCAACCCATGGCTTAAAATTAACCTAAAACCTAAAACTGATATGGGGGTCAAATACCAGCCCAAGTTTAGGCCACAAATTGGAGTGGACCCCAGCCTGTGTGACTAAAACCTGGGCTGTGAAGGCCAGATGCCCAACCCGACTTGCTCCACGCGTAGACGTGCCAGAGATGCAGCCGAGGCGGACCTTACCCAGGTGGGCGTGTCCCTCGGCTTGTCAGAAGTTGTCTGTAGCCAATGACTACTTTTCTTCATTCAATGACTGTGGTAATTGGATCGTTGACTAATCCAACAGTCCAAGATCAAATGTTTTTTTTTTAGTTTTATATTTATATATTTATTGAATCCAATGGCTTAGATCGAATATAATCAAATCTAACGGTAAAAATATATATTTATATATTTATTAATTGTCATGTGTATTTATCGGAATTTAAATATTTTTAGATTAAAATGTTCATAAAATTAAATTATGATTGTCTACATAATTGTTTTTAATAAAAAAAGTTAATTTAAAAAAAAATTAGTCTAAGTTATTTCTTTAACTTACTACGTTGACGCATTTACCCTTGAGCACCTTCCTCTTGACCAAAGACCATCAGTTCACTCATCCGCTCCTTAAACGCGCTTTGACAATCCTACCCCTCGTCATCACCTTCTCAGAAACCCAATGGCAGCTTCAACAAAACAGACCGACTGACTCCCCATTATCTGTAACTGAGTTGTCTCCCATGGCCTCTCTTTCTTGGAAAACCCTGCCACCCCGACCCTCTTCCTTTATATATTCTCCCACTTATCTCTTTCCCCACCAACAAACATACCCTTTCACTCACTCACTCATCATCATCATCCCTCTCTCTCTCTTCTCCAAATTGTCAATGGCTTCCCAGCAAACCCCACAATCCAGTTTCCAAGATTTGTTACCCACCATGGCCGACAAGCTTGGTGGGGACGGTTTAATAGGCGAGCTCTGTAATGGATTCAATTTGTTAATGGATTCCAACAAGGGGGTCATCACCTTCGAGAGTCTCAAGAGGAACTCTGCTCTTCTGGGGTTGCAGGATTTGAGCGACGACGATCTACGGTCCATGTTGGACGAAGGTGATTTCGACGGCGATGGCGCTCTCAATCAGATGGAGTTCTGCGTTCTCATGTTTAGATTGAGTCCTGAGCTTATGGACGAGTCCAAACTCTGGCTTGAAGACGCTCTTCAACAGGAGTTTAAACATTATTATTGATTTTGGGTTTTTATTCTTTTACACATAAATACTGATTTCTGATTTGGGTTTTTTGTATTTTTATTTTCGGTGATTGTTATAGGCCCTATGAAATTACCTGGGAAATAAAAATACAGAAATGCAATTGACAGTTGACACATACTTGCTCTTGTATCTCGGGTGATTTACTTAGTTGTTTTGATCGATCGCTGGTTTGGACTTCCTTTTAAAATGATTGAGTTTTAGAGAATATTTTTGACTTCTAGAATACTAGAAGTGTTTCTTATAACATGATTGTACTTTTAAAATATTTTTAGAAAAAATGTTTTTTTGTTATAGACCTATTTAACTGAACTATTCTAAGTAAATAGACAAAGGGAGACCAACGAGAATAAGAGAGAAGAGAGAAATTTAATTATGAAGTGTGTTGTATCATCCTATTGTACCTTTATTTATAGTAGTAGGATATATTAAATCCTTACCCTTTAGGATTACAACTCTAATAGAATATTAACTACTAAATGAAATATTCAAAGATATCTCTAGATACACTAGGATTTACACAATCAAATTCCTATTCTAAATATGACTACAACACTCCTTCTTGAGTGTGTAAATACGAAAAAAAAAACATCGCATCAGATCTTCAATAGATATGGCAGAACAATTGATGAAGTCAGTGGCACAACGAGCGAATGCGAGTCTCAAATTTATATGCATTGGTAGTAAAACTAACAAAACCTTGATATGGTAAAACCCAATGTGGGAGAAAAACCCATAGACTAAGGAGAAAACTGAGAAGTATACATACTGTCTAAAACAAGAGTCAAATAGGACAAAAGTAGCAAACTCAAAGAAGTATGATCATCCCAGGATGGGTGCCTTGTTCAAACCTCGTTACATAGCAAAAACACAGTGAGAAAAATGTTCCTAATCGTAGGAAAAATAGTACATTAAGATCAAGTGAGTATGTTTCTAGATACTCCTCCTGAGTTAGACATAACTTCCAAATAAGAGAACTACAAGCAATTCAACTCAGATAATTTACACATACCGATTTCTTGCACGAGCTTCTGAAAAGTAGACTTGGGCAACGATTTGGTAAAGAGATCGGCCAGGTTGTCATAGGAACAGATTTACTAAACTTCAATGTTCTAATGCTGTTGTTACTGGTGAGAATAAAAAGAACTATGGCGCTATGTGCTTGGTGTTGTCTCCCTTGATGTATCCCTTTTTTAACTGCTTAATACATGCTGCATTGTCTTCAAAGATTGTTATGGGAAGGTCAACGACGGAATATGTTCCATGACTACTTTTAACCAAAAGCACTCACGTGATGCTTTGTGCAGGTCGAGAATCTCAACATGGTTCAAAGAAGTTGCAACTAGTGTTTTCTTGGTAGACCTCCAAGATATAGCGATGTCTCTAACGGTAAAGACATAACTCGTTTGAGAATGTGCCCTATGTGTGTTAGATAGATATCCAACATCTGCATAACCAACAAGACGGAATCAACCCGAGAACCGAGGGGGGCAGCGGCTCCTCTCGAGGATTTGTAGGTGTAGAACAAACTCAAATCCGTGGTTGCAACACCTTTTGGGTGTAGTTTGCTTTATCCTCATTAAAATGTTGCAACACCTTTTGGGTGTAGTTCGATTGATGTACTAGGCTTTCATCCGAACAATGCTCAATCTCCAAGCCGAGACAATATCGAGTTTTCCCAAGATCTTTTATCTCAAATTCCGATTTCAAGTGAACGACAATTTCCTCAAGCTCTGCAGGAGTTCAATGAGGTTCATGTCGTCAACATAAACTGCAACAATTGTAAATCCAGAATGTGACTTCTTTATGAACACGTATGGGCATAATTTCTTGTTCACATAACCCTGACTTGTCAAATATTCACTCAAATGGTTATACCACATCCGTCTGGATTGTTTCAATCCGTAGAGTGATCTCCTCAATCTAATCGAGAGAGTGTTCAGTGATCTAGAACTATTTGAACCAGTCAATGGAAGTCATTCTTGAACTTTCATGTAGATTTTCGTATCTAGATCCCTATAGAGATAAACGGTTACCATGTCCATAAGCTGCATATTCAGTTTTTCGGAGACCACCAAACTGATTAGGTAGCGAAACGTTATGATGTCCATTATGAAGAAATACGTCTCCTCGTAATCAATCCCAGGGCACTAAGAGAAGCCTTACTCTATGAGGCGTGCTTTGTATCGCACTATTTCATTCTTCTCATTATGCTTCCTCACGAAAACCCATTTGTAGCTCATGGACTTCACATGTGGTGGAGTATGAGCTATAGGTCCAAACACCTTAAGTCTCGCAAGCGAATCGAGTTCGACCTGGATTGCTTTTTTAGTTTGACCAATCTGTTTTATGTCGGCATTCATCAACGGAACGTGGTTCAATGCCATCATTAAGCGTGATGTCAGTAGCTACTGTGTAAACAAATGCATCGTCGACAATCATCTCATTCTGATTCCAAACCTTAGCCAATATTGCGTAGTGGACCGAAATCTTGTGATTCTTGGGAGGTTGAGTTGTCTTATCTAAGACATCAATGTAATCTAGAATAACCTCATGCGTTGGAACAGATAAGTGAATGATGATCGGATTCAAACTAGGGTCACTAGTTGGTGTTGTTTTCCTCTTCTGGGGTTGTGAATCCTTTGAACCATGGGGTTTTCCATGCTTCAGGGTTGGAGCAGATGATTGGCTAGCCGCCAATGTACAAGGCCACGTGGAAGTTGTGGCTTCCCCATCTTCGGGGACGGTTTGGCCTGTCCAGGCGGTATTACGACGTACACGGGGTATGTTTATCCTTACATATGCGTTTGCAGCAGGTATATGTGATCTTGTCACTTTTGCTAGATCAGTAAAAGCATCCGGCATGCTCTAAGCAATGCTCTTAAGATCTATAATTTGTCGCACCTCAGTTTTAGACTAGGTAGTGTGGGGATCTAAAGATGCATGTCCCCCAAATAGCCAAAGTTGTAATAAACGTATATGCATAGAACGTGAAGAAATCCATGAGCAATTGAAGGACCAAGTCAACACTTTAACAGATAAGTTGAACTCTTTGCAACAATTAGTTGAAAGACTGATGCCAAACAACTCAAATAATTATGCACTCAGGACTATCTGCTTCTATGGTAAATTGTTTTATTTCATTTTTATTATTTGTCTTACTGTTGAATAATATATTATTTCTTTACTGAAGTACTCTCATTATTGTTTGTTTGACATGAGAATGTTGAAAGTTGGTCAGATGCTCAACATAAAGATCAGTAGTGAATCATACTTTCATTTTGATATTACCAAATATCTGAACTTGTTATTCGTGGGGTATTGTTTGTTTGTTTGTTTTTTTTTTTTTTTTTTTTGCCAATTTAAGTATTGTCTATTTTTTTTTTTTAAATTTTATGAATAATTTCGTTTGGATGTTGAGAAATTTAATACAATGGTTTGGTTAATTTATTAGTAACGATTATATACCTATTTCTATCATATTTTAATTTCAATATATAATTTAATTATAAATAGAATAATAACTTTTTTCGATTGTAAATTCCTCTCGTTAATGTGCACATTTCTAACAAAAACATTCCTATAGGAAATACCCATTTTCAACCAAATATTGGTTACGAAAAAATTTGTGACGACTAAATATGGTCAATAATATATATTTCCAACAAAGCTTCACCATCAGAAATATATATTACCGACGAAACTTCACCATTGCAAATATATATCTTCAACGAGGCTTCTTTGTCGAAAATATATATATTCCCAACGAAGGTTGCCATTGCAAATATGTATTACCGACAAAGATTCACCATTGGAAGTATATATTTTAGACAACGCTTGATCATCGCAAATATGTTTTTGTGCCTATTTCTGTCAAGCTGTTACGTATTTTCAACAACCTCGTATGGTCAGTAATTGTAATTGTGATGATTGTGCACTCTCATAAATAAAAATTATTTTGTTGAAAAAAGATTTTTTGACATAATTGTTTGGTCGGAAAAAAAATGTCATTGTAAAAAATATTTGTCTTTGTTTGAAAAGTAATTTCGACAACTCTATAATTATTTATGACCACATTTCCATGTCGAAAATAAAATAAGTTTGCCATTTTGAAAACTCATTTCCGATAAAAAAAACTAACTACTAACGACAAGTCCTGTGCGTCGAAAATGAATTAATTTCGACTGCTAGTTAGAAAAAAAGTATTTCCAATAGATCAATTTGCGAAGAAGCCCAGTTAGGGTTTTTTCCCGTCGTAAATAAGTATTTGCGACGGCAAAATGCCTTTGTCGACGACATTTGACCCTCGCTAATGACACTTCGTTTTGTAGTGTGGAAGCATACCACGACAATTCACGGTGTTCTCCAGGAACGTTAGCATGCCCTTTCCATTAGTTTTATAATATCATTTATTAAAAAAAAAACCAATCATTTGACAACTAATTTAATCACATTATTATCTGCGTATGAAAGACCTTTTTTATAACTGTCATTACCCGCCTCATAAGATGTTTTGAACGTGTTTAAAAATAAAAAAAATAATATTTAATGAACAATTGATTGAATTTCATTATTGCTAGTTTATTGTGAGGTACTAATTATTAAAAAATACTAAATGACAAAAATATTACTGTCACATTTAAAGCATTATTTTGAGTTGCTTTTAAATTATTTTTTATTTATTTGAGGAGTATTTTTTATCTAATTGTTCATTGGAATTTGGCTTTATATAATTGCCGCTTAATCGAAATAATGCCCTGAAGTGGAAAAAGAACAAACTACTAAACAGTCCCAGCAATTATGTGACCCCTGAATAAAAGGCTCCCCCCCATAGAATGTGGAAGGAAGCATTGCCGTTCGCTGACATCAAATCATTGCATACTATACAAAAAATTTTATATGATTTATGAATATCTGAGTGTAATCAAATTCTATATTTGCTTAGACACTAGCCTTTATGTGTGTGCATAAAACATTTTTTGAATCACGACATGTTATACATGTCTTACATGTTTTAAATATATTTATATGAGTAAATTAACAAAAAAAAAAAATAAAAATCAAACATTTGAAGTAAATGAATAATCTTAGATCATGCTAGAAGAAACTCATCATAAACTAATTAAAACAACTGAATCCACATAATAAAATCGGTCTCTATTGAATTTATATTAAAAATAGAGAAAATAATATTTAATAAACAATTTGTTGAATTACATTATTACTAGTTCATTATGAGGCTAACCCAACACTATCTCCTTTAGTATAGATTATTTCGTTTGTTCAAAAAAAAAAAAAATCATTTAACAACTAATTTAATCACATTATTATTTGCGTGCGAAAGATTTTTTTTTTATAACCAGCATTACACGTCTCTTAAGATGTTTTGAATGTGTTTAAAAATAGAGAAAAAAAATATTTAATAAACAATTGATTGAATTACATTATTACTAGCCTATTGTGATGTACTAATTATTTAAAAAAAATGTACAAAATAAAAATTTATTATTAAACAACACTATTAAAATGACGAAAACTAGAAAACTCGCTGGAAACTGGGTAAACTTTAAACGTTTATAACTTCTTCAATAGTCAACGAAATTAAGTAATTCAAAAACAAAAATGATACTTCTCGACGAGACAAAGAGAATGGTACCTTTTTCAATGGCTAAATCGCCATGGTTTGGTCGAAAAATGGCTCAAAAGAGGCTAGCTGAAGACAAAGACAGCCACTTTCGAGCCATTTTCCGGCCAAACCACAACGAGTTAGCTGTTCAAAAAGGTACCATTCTCTTCGTCTCGTCGAGAAGTATGATTTTCATTTTGAATCACTTGATTTCGTTGAGTATTGAAGAAGTTATGAACATTTAAAGTTTACCCAGTTTCCGGCGAGTTTTTCAGTTTTCCCTCGGACCAATCAACTTTAAGGCTATTTCCGACCATCTTCGGCAACCATTGGGTTTCCAAATAGGTATAATCTTATTCTACACTTTCCTATCTTCATTTTGATATATTATGGGTCGAATTTGGTTAAGAAATGATTGAGTTACGAAGCTTTGAAAATTGCCCAAACTTCTGACCAAGAGCTCCGGGACACTTAACGGAGTTTTTAACAGAATGACCAAAATGATGAATGGTGGACAATTTCAGGGACCACTTCTATTGATTTGAAATCTCAAGGACCAAAATGAGGAATTGTGCAAATCTCAATGACTATTTTGGATAAAAAAAAGCCTTTTCAAAAAGAAAATAATGATGTCTGAATAGGTAGAGAGAGTGAGAGAGAGTCACATGAGGAACAAAGGAAAAAGTGATGGAGAATTATGATGTTTGATGGAAATAATGTCACAAAAGTGTGGATTTTTAACCTATTAAAATATTGGCTAAATAGCCAAAATGGTCCCTGAGATTTGCATAATTCATCACTTTGGTCCCTAACATTTCAAATCGATAAAAGTGGTCCCTGAGATTGTCCACCATCCATCATTTCAGTCCTTCCGTTAAAAACTCCATTAAGTATCAGGGAGAAAAAGTTTGGACAATTTTTAAAGCTTCATAACTCAATCGTTTCTTAATCAAATTCGACCCATAATATATCAAAATGAAGATAGGAAAGTGTAGAATAAGATTATACCTATTTGAGAGCCCAATGGCTGCGGGAGATAGCCGGAAAATGGCCTCAAAATCGACTGGTCTGAAGGAAAACTGGAAAACTCGTCGGAAACTGGGTAAACTTTAAACGTTCATAACTTCTTCAATACTCAATGAAATCAAGTTATTAAAAAATGAAAGTCTTACTTCTTGACGAGACAAAGAGAATGGTACCTTGTTTGATGGCTAACTCACCGTGGTTTGGCCGAAAAACGGCTTGAAAGTGGCTGTCTTAATCTCAAGTTAGCCATTTTCAAGCCATTTTCTGGCCAAACCACGGCAATTTAGCCATCTAAAAAGGTACCATTCTCTTCATCTCATCGAGAAGTATGATTTTTGTTGTTCAATCACTTGATTTCGTTGAGTATTGACGAAGTTATGAACGCTTAAAGTTTACCCAGTTTCTGACGAGTTTTCCCTCGGACCAGTCAAATTTAAGGCTATGTTCCGGCCATATCCAGCAGCCATTGGGCTTCCAAGTAGGTATAATCTTATTCTACACTTTCCTATCTTCATTTTGATATATTATAGGTCGAATTTGGTTAAGAAACGATTAAGTTACGAAACTTTGAAAATTGCCCAAACTTCCAGCCAAGAGCTCCGGGACACTTAACGGAGTGACCAAAATGATGGATGGTGGACAATTTCAGGAACCACTTTTATTGATTTGAAATGTTAGGGACCAAAGTGATGAGTTATGCAAATCTCAGGGACCATTTTGGCTATTTAGCCAATATTTTAATAGGTTAAAAATCCACAATTTTTTTGACATCAAACATCATAATTCTCCATCACTTTTTCCTTTGTCCCTCACATCACTCTCTCTACCTACTCATACATCATTCTTTTCTTTTTAAAATGACTTTTTAGCCAAAATGGTCATTGAGATTTGCATAATTCCTTATTTTGGTCCTTGAGATTTCAAATCAATAGAAGTGGTCCTTGAAATTGTCCACCATTCATCATTTTGGTAATTATGTTAAAAACTCCGTTAAGTGTCCCAGAGCTCTTGGTTAGAAGTTTGGACAATTTTCAAAGCTTCGTAACTCAATCGTTTCTTAACCAAATTCGACCCATAATATATCAAAATGAAGATAGGAAAGTGTAGAATAAGATTATACCTATTTGGAAATACAATGGTTACTGGTGATGGTCGGAAAATAGCCTCAAAGTTGACTGGTCCGAGGGAAAACTGAAAAACTCGCTGGAAAATGGGTAAACTTTAAACGTTCATAACTTCTTCGATACTCAAGGAAATCAAGTGATTCAATAAGAAAATCATATGTCTCGATGAGACAAAGAGAATGGTACCTTTTTGAACAGCTAACTCGCCGTGGTTTGGCCAAAAAACAACTCGAAAGTGGCTGTCTTGGTCTCAAGTTAGCCATTTTCGAGCCATTTTGCGGCCAAACCATGGCTATTTAGCCAATTCAAAAGGTACAATTCTCTTTGTCTCGTTGAGAAGTATGATTTTTGTTTTTGAATCACTTAATTTCGTTAAGTATTGAAGAAGTTATGAACGTTTAAAGTTTACCTAGTTTCCAGCGAGTTTTCCAGTTTTCCCTCGAACCAGTCAACTTTGAGGCTATTTTCTGACCATCTCCGACAACTATTGGGCTTCCAAATAGGTATAATCTTATTCTACACTTTATTATATTCATTTTGATATATTATGGGTCGAATTTGGTTAAGTAACGATTGAGTTATGAAGCTTTGAAAATTGCCCAAACTTCTGGCCAAGAGCTTCGAAACACTTAACAGAGTTTTTAATAGAATGACCAAAATGATGGATGGTGGACAATCTCAAGGACCACTTGTATTGATTTGAAATCTGAGGGACAAAAGTGAGGTATTATGCAAATCTTAGGGACCATTTTGGCTAAAAAGCCTTTTAAAAGTATATTATTTCATTCCCTATTCTCTCTTTTTCCCACCTCTCACTCTCTCTAACTCAGACTCTTATTCTTCCGAAATTCTCCTTGGTAGCACAAAACCATGGCTCCGCTTTTATCCTTCACCGCTAAGCATGTTGCCTTCAGCTTTCATCTATTCAATATTAGCTCTCTATCTCATTTCTCTCTTCCTCTCTCTCCTCATTCATCTCACTCGGGACCCTCTTTTTCTCTCTCTCTCACCTTCTCAGCAACCCGAGACCCTCCCACGTCTCGCCGCTTTGGTGGGCTCCAACACCCTCGTCATACCATACATCCATCATCTTTCATTCTCCACTCTGACGTGGCCGTAATGCTAGACCATCTGTTATAGAAAAAGGTGATCGAGCTACTTGAGTGCAAATGCCCAGAAGAGATGAATTGCGTTAACGATCCTAGGCAAGTGCTTCGTTCTCAAGGAGTTCATCATAAAGCTGGCATAACAAGGACTAATTGAACTTGACCTTGAAGACACCGTTACAACACACTCTACTGCGATTGTGTTTGGATCCTTCAATCCTATGCATCTCCAAGTGACGCATGACCACAAAAAGACAAGGAAGCCAATACCATAAGTCATGCGGCCAAAGGTGGAACAAGGGAGAAAGCACCGCCACCGCAACAATAGGAAGCCCAAAAGAAGTGTAAGAGCTGCTAAGCCAACGTACGTTAGGGAACATATGGAGCAAGAGCTGCGCATTCCTGTCTCTTTGCACAAGTACTTAAGGATTTCTTCCAAGAATGCACTACCGCTGCCTATCATATGGTTGAATTGGAGATAGAAGAGATCTCAAAAAGCAAAACTATCGTTGTCGAGGAAGAGAAAACTCTTACGCTTGAAGAAAACCTGTCATTATACTTTAGCATCGAGGAGGCGCTGCAATTGCCGAAAGAGATATGAAGAGCACTAATAGCGGTCTTGACAAGTCTTGATGTCCACGAAGAGCAAGAAAGCAAGGATGAAGGCTTAAAGTTTCGGCCATATGAATATACCACATGTTGTGTCGCCCATGACGCAATCAGCTTCACTGATTAAGACTTGCTGCTGGGATCAAGGCCTCATAACCATCCTGTCCTGGTCTCTGGGTACATAAGGGAACACAAAGTCAACTGCATGCTTGTGGATGGAGGATCGTCCATAAACATCATGCCAAAATCAATAATGACTACAATCGACATCAAGGTGGATGAACTATCCTGGAGTCGCCTCCTAATCCAAGGTTTTAACCAAGGAGGATAAAGGGCGATAGGCATGGTCATCATGAAGATGACCATTGGTGAACTCAAATCAAGCACATTATTCCACGTGATTGACGCGGGAACTTCCTACAGCTTGCTTTTAGGAAGGTCTTGGATTTGTGAGAATAGGGTAGTGCCATCCACCCTCCACTAATGCCTAAAGTTCTATTGAGAATGAGTGAAAGTGATACAAGGCGACACCAAGCCGTTCACTGAAGCCAAATCACACTTCGCGGATGCCAAGTTCTACATGGATGAAGAAATGGTGCCCGAAGCTCTTTCATAAGAAATCAAATCCATAGGCAAAGCCGCACATAAGAAACAAGAGTGACAAACCGTGCCCAAGAAAGGAGAAGGGGAAGTCATGCCATCTTCAAGTAAAGATGACTATGAGCCTGCTAAGCCCATAATAGTTAAAGGGAGTGTGACGCCCTCAAAATGGCCAAACATTCCCATCTTCTGATACATGCCAATGTCGAGAAGAAAGAATGGGCAATCCCCGTTCAAAACTGGAACAAGCAAAGCCAACACACAACTGCATAAAGATGATGTAAAGTTGCTTAAGACAAACGCAATTTTACCTCTGACACAGCTTAGTGACGCTAAAATTCAAAACCACCGTTAGGCTTCATAAAACCCCTGCCAAAGAGGGCAGAACTGATCGCTCTTCCAACCAAGAGGACCAAAGAAGGTTTTGACCCAAACGCCTACAAGCTCATGTCAAAGGCCGAGTACAATTTTGTCTCCTCTTCAAATCTTGGAAGAGAGGTTTCAAACACCATTAACAACAAAGATTTTGACCTTACTGCGACTCAGAAAAAGTTGAAGAAGCATGGTTATGGAGTTAACAATAATAAAGCTAGACTTGACTTCACACTAAATACGCCCGTGAAGATTTCAAGAAAAGCAAAAAACGCTAGCGCTCAACACATCAGCGTGAGCGTTGAACAAAGTCAAGATAAGCCTAAACCCGCCCTTCGAACATCAGTCTTCGATAGGATGAACCGTTCAAAAACCTAGAATTTCAGCACTTGATCGCATTGGTGACCAAGACCAAACATTCGTCTTCAAAAGGCTTAACACGCCAACACCCTAAAGCTCTGTTTTTGAAAGGTTGTCAAAACCAAGAAACAAAGCAACACAGCTAGCTTTCCTCTGCGACGGTCGGCCTTGGAAAAAACTTAAATAAACCAAGAAGCCTTCTAGAAAAAGGAAGATAACCCAAGAGAGGAAAGACTCGACAGTCTAGTAGAAAAAGATGACGTTCGAAGCTCGATTCCTTCAAGAATGAAATGCCAAGCAACTTCGGAGGTTAACACAAAAGGGCCATTGAAGGTAAGAAGGCACACCATCATCCACATTGGCCAATCTTCACGCTAACAAGCCCAAGAGGATGGCATTGAAGATGAGGTCTAAGACATCTTCCATATCATGATCCAAGAAGATAAAGAAGAAGAAATCCCTGAGGAGGACATCATTGATGTGCCACCACAACTCGAGGATGGGGGGTAAGTTATAGTTGATGATCTTAAAGAGCTTAACCTAGGCACAAGCGACGAACTGAATCTTATCTTCGTAAGTGCATCACTAAGTGCGGACGAGATCGAGGAGTATTATCAACTGCTCTTGGAGTACAAAGACGTCTTTGCTTGGACCTACAAAGAAATGCCTGGCCTTAACCCTACCATCGACGTGCATCGTCTTGCAGTCAAGCTTGGAACACGACCGATAAATTAAACCCAAATATGCTATTGATCCGAACTCATCCCATAAATAGAGGCCAAGATTGACAAGCTGATTGAAGTAGGCTTTATTCGAGAGGTGCAATATCTTAAATGGATCTCTGACATTGTCATTGTTCTTAAGAAATCTTGACAAATACGTGTTTGCGTATACTTCCGAGACCTCAACGTTGCTCGCCCAAAGGATAACTTTCCCTTGCCAATCATCTAAATCATAGTGGACGCAACCACTGGCCACAAGGTGCTATCATTTATGGATGGCTCATCTGGGTACAATCAGATTCGCATGGCTCCGAAGACGAGGAACTAACAGCCTTCCACACTCCAAAAGGTATTTACTGCTACAAGGTATTGCTCTTTGGCTTAAAGAATGTTGGAGCCACATATCAACGCGCCATGTAAAAGATCTTCAATGGCATGCTACACAAAAATGTAAAGCGTTACCTATATGAAGTAGTTGTCAAGACCAAAAAGCGATCCGATCATTTGAAGGATTTACAAATGGTGTTCGACAAACTACAACACTACAACCTCAAGATGAACCCATTGAAGTGTGCATTTGGTGTCACTTCTTGGAAGTTCCTCGGCTTTATTGTCAAGCATCGTGGCATTAAAGTGGACTAGTCAAAGATTAAGGATATTCAAAGTATGCCCAAGCCAAGAATCTACACGAGCTGAAAACTCTACAAGGACGGCTCGCCTTCATCAAACATTTTATCTCCAACCTCATTGGACGCTGTTAACCCTTCAATCGACTCATGAAGAAGGATGTTGCATTCGTATAGGATGACGCCTGCTACAATGCCTTAAAAACATACAAAGATACCTAGCAAGCTCACCTGTCTTAGGAGCTCCCATGCCTGGAAAACCGCTCATCCTATACATTGCAGCACATGAAGGTTCCATTGGATCACTCTTAGCACAAGAAAATAAAAACCAAAAGGAAAGAGCACTCTACTACCTAAGTAGAACCCTCACTGGTGCCGAGCTTAACTACTCACCAATTGATAAGATATGCCTTGCCTTTGTCTTTTCCATCCAAAAGCTTAAACACTACATGCATGCTTACATCATCCACTTGGTTGCCAAAGCTGACCCGGTTAAATATGTCATGCACAAGCCAGTTTTGACAGGGTGACTAGCGAAATGAGCATTGCTTTTCAATCAATACGAGATCATCTATATTTCAGCTAAAGGAATCAAGGGACAAGACTAGTAGACTTCTTTGCCGATCATCCAATCCCAGCCGATTGGAAAATCTCAGACAACTTGCCTGACGAGGAGGTGTTCTACATCGACATCTTCCCAACATGGACAATGTTCTTCAACAGATCTAAACGAGCAGACGTAGCGGGGGCAGAAGTAGTATTCATGTCACCACAAAGACAGATACTACCCTATTCCTTCCGACTAAGCGAGCTATGCTCCAACAACATCACTGAGTACCAAGCGTTAATTATTGGACTTCAAACTATGATCAACATAGAAATGACAACACTAGAAGTTTATGGCAACTCCAAGCTCATAATCAATCAACTTTTGATTGCATATGAAGTGAGGAAAAATGATCTTATCCCGTACTTCCAGCTAGCAACTCAACTACTATGAAAGTTCGAGGCCGTGACGCTAGAACATGTGCCAAGAAAAGAAAATCAAATGGTGGACGCTCTCGCTAACTTAGCTTTAAGTATGGCTCTAGGAGAAGACAAAGCTGCCGACATGCCAGTTTGCCAAAGATAGGTGATCTTGCTTATCATTGAAACACTACTGGATGATATAAATGTCATCTCAGTACTTCTAGTCGACACTAAAGAGTGGAGACAACCGTTGATCGACTACTTGGAGCATGGAAAACTTCCGGACGATGCTAGATGCCGCTCTGAAGTACGTCGACGAGCACCTCGCTTCCTTTACTATATGGGAACACTCTATCGACGCTCTTTTAAAGGGGTACTTCTAAAATGCCTAGGTGAGGAAGAAGCCAATCAGGCCATGGAAGAAGCACATTCAGGCGTATGCGTAGTACATCAGTCTGGACAAAAGCTACACTTCCAGCTCAAAAGAATGGCCTATTACTGGCCAAGCATGGTGAAGGATTGCCTAGAGCACACTAAAAGGTTCCAAGCCTGCTAATTCCACACTGACTTCATACATCAACCACTTGAGCCATTACACCTTACGGTTGCTTCATGGCCATTTGATGCATGGGGATTAGAAGTCGAATGACCAATTACACCAAAGTCATCTGTAGAAGAAGCATAAATCCTAGCCGCAACAGACTACTTCTCTAAGTGGGCTGAAGTCGTACCCCTAAAGGAAGTCAAAAAGAAAATTGTCATCTGTTTCATTAAGGAGCATATCATCTACCGATATGGTGTGCCTGCTACATCATCATTAACAACGAAAAATAATTCTCTAACCGACTTGTAAACGAGGTTTGAGAGAAATACAAGTTCAAGCAGCACAACTTTTCTATGTATCATGCTCTAGCCAACGGTCTTGCAGAAACATCCAACAAAACGCTATGCAACCTCTTGAAGAAGGTGATCGGTCGAACACAGAGAAACTAGCATGAAAGAATAAGCGAAGCACTTTGGGTATATAGGATGACACATAGGACTCCTACCCAAGCTATGCCTTATTCTCTTGTATATGGCAGGAAAGATGTCTTGCGACTTGAAAGCCAAATCCCCTTACTAAAGATGGTTATTTGCGGAAGGGGAAGACCCAAAGCTGCGACTTTAAGAGTTTGAAGCACTCGATAAAATAAGGCTTAAAGCTCAACAACAATTGGAATGCTACCAAGCACGGCTATCCAAGGCGTTCAACAAGAAGGTCCACCCAAGGTCTTTCTAAACCAAAGATCTTATCTTAGCATTATGAAGGCCCATCATCACAACTCACAAAACAAAAAGCAAATTCACATCAAAGTGGGATGGATCTTACATAACACAAGAAGTTTACACAACCGATGCCTACCTAACCATGGCAGAAAATAGTTTGAAGATCGGTCCCATCAACGGTAGATTCTTGAAAGGCGATGCTCCTGTCGTGCACAATCCTAAACTGCACACGGCACAATGCTTTTTGTTCGCACAAGCTTAAAAGGCGAAACTCAACGTTCCTTGTTCACACTAGTTTAAAAGGCAACACTCAACACTCATGGCCTGCAAGAGCATAAACTGTACAGCAAAACAAAAACAAACAAAAAAATCATCAAAATCGCCAAAACCCATCACTTCCTTGAACTACGTCATGACTTGATCCCTCCTTAACAGAGGGTACGTAGCAACTTGAAACTTCAAGAACTTGAAGTGCAGTCACATCATCAACAAAAAACACAAACACTTTGAAAAATAAAGAACAAATTCAAAATGTGAATACTTTATTTCTTTAAACGAATAATTTGGCTACAAAGCCTTATTAAAAAAATGAGAAAAGACAAAGAAGGCTTAAGGCACAAAAATAAAATAAAATGGAAGACACTACTTGAAAGCTAGGTCCCTAAAACTACGACGACGATCTTCAAGAAAGCCCTCCAAAGTCTTTAAAGTTTCTACATCACTGAGAGACAAGGTAAGTACTTCCATGGCCGCACTTCTCCCTTGATATAGACGTGAAATCTCCTATTAATGTTGAGAAAATGTAGCTTTCTACTCCGAGAGAATGCCTTGAAGTCGTGATGCTTCAACTTCCAAATGTCCTTGCTCTCGCGCCAATACTTCTAGACGCGCCTGGACCGAGGATAAAGAGGTTCCTATAGCTTGATAACCTTTCGAAGTAGCTTGTTAAGAAGACCGAACTTGAGTAATTGATAGATCTATTACCGCAAGTTGTTGAGATCTAATCTCTAGGCTCAACTTCTTTAAGGAATAGCATGCAATGAAGAATACTCAGTTGAGGTAGCCATAAGTTCGGTAATCTTGACTCTCAAAAGTGAGGAGTCAACGTTAAGGTTGTCAATCACAGAAACAAACTTCGACAAGTCCTTCTTAAGAAAAGCAAGGTCATCCAACGGGCACTTTAAAATCCTCTTCTTAATGTGGCTCTTAAGATCCATGACCGCATAAAGCTTAACACGATGGATAAACTGCTCAGTGCCACCAAGGTTCAGTCATCTCAAAGAGATCTCATAACTAGCTGGCAGAGGTGTCGGATGCATAACAGGTTCTTGCATACCTTCACTTACACATGGTAAGCTTGGGCAACTTGGCTGATTTGGAACAAGCTCTGTAACAGGCGGATCCCCAATCTCCTCGTCTGTAGGTAAATTACCTCCAAATAGCATCTCCATATAAGAATGAACACCCATGTTCACCAAGTCAAATTGAGGATGACTGAACACTTTCTTCTTCTTATGATGAAAATTCACATCACTATCATCCAAAGCACATTCACGCGGTCGCTTGTTTAAAACTTGTTGACACTGCCGCAAAGCAAAAGAGACAAGCATAGGCGTTGAGGGACTAAAACCACGAGTCCATCTTGCAAATGAGATGCACTAGCATGATCAAAAGGCACTAGCTACGTAGGAACTGTGGAATAACCCTCTATTGGCCATCATTGCATGAATGAGAAGAATTAGTACCACTTGCCGTCCTCAAGTCTTCACGGTGAACCTTCGACCACTAACTTACATAGGCACAGGTCAATAGATTACTCTGAAATTCATGCTTGGCTGGAAGGGTTATGGAAGCATTTGTGCATGAACGAATACAAGACTCCCAATGCATATACACGGCATGTAAGGATTTTAGTTGTGTGTTTTCGTTCAACTTGCCTGGCATATGCTAGACAAAACCAAATTGCCTGTTAAAACAATGAGGACTATACAGCTGAACAATGCATCGGTCTCCTTACCGCAAAGAAGCATACCCTGAGCGAAGACTCATAAGATAAGACAAATCGGAAAAAAAAAATGAGAATCATCTATGAGGCCTCGCCGCGCCGAGCCAACTTTAGCTAGGTGGTCCATCCTCAAGCCGTCACAACTTCTAAACAACGCTTGCACTTGCAAATCATTAAGACTCTTCGCAAAAAGCATGCCATAATACTTCGTCATTAAAGGCCCCGACTTAACTGAACTTGGTGAAAAATGCCCTGACTTGTCTAAAGTTGGCGAAGAAAAATGAGTGCCAAAGTACTCAACCAACCAACCGTACATATAGTGGTAGGGAAGTACCGCAACACGATCTTCTGTTCTTTCTGAGTTTGAAACAACACTCAAGCCATTGTAAATGTTGGCTAAGACCAGAATAGCAAGGCTAAAGGATTCACCTGCAGCCATCTTGCAAGCAACTTTGAAGACTCTGGGATGGATAAAGTTGACATCGTCTTTAGGGAAAACAAACTTACAAAGCCAACAAGCTAAGAAAGCAGCTAGGTAAGATTCTTCTACACGCTCTGACGTTATGCCAAGATCATCAAATGCTTTCAATTCGGCAAAGGAACAGCGCCCAGCTAGACCAATGACACCTGACGGACCTGAGTCTCTCTTCGGCCTGGTTGTCTTGTTCCGACCACTTTTCTTCAAAGGCCTCTTGTACTTCATTTCATCCCAATACCAAAATTGAATCCATGAAGACATCTTCACACCTGAGTTACCTTGAGCCTCTTAGGAAAGCTTGTGATATGCCCAAAACAAATAGTGGCAACTTGCAGGCAATCCTCGGCTATTGCAATGAGAAAACTCCTCCACGCTAGGAATAACCTCGTCGTAAAATTTTCCCTAGATCGGCAATCCTCCTATCTTATGGAGATCCCAAAGTGAAGTCGACATCTCTCCCTAAGCTATGTGAAGTGTGTTAGTTGCTGAACGCCATTGCTCGAAGAACGCACGAAGGACGAAAAGATGGCGATCGTAGCTAAACAAAGATGGTACACAATGTGATAAAGGCCCACATTGGTAAGCATATCTTTGGATTGGCTCACGATATCTTCAAGCCACTCCCAGTAAAACTCAGCAAAGACGGCTTCTCCAGTAGTCGGCAAAGTATTATTCCAAGTCACAGCTCCGCTACGGATGCAAATGCCAAGAAGCTCAAGCGAAGCCGGTGAATTGTCACAAGCATGGTATGAAAGATTCAAAATAAGAATCTTTGATGTACACGCCTTCTTCTTCAAAGTTGGTCGATTGAAATCTGTTACCTCCCAAGACACTTTAGAAGACCATGATTTAGCAAGTTGTATTTTGCAAGAAGAACAAGCACCTTAGGGCCAGTCAACGGGGCGCAAAGCTTTAACGTCGCTGCCAAATAGGCTTTGATCAGATTGAGAAGCCTGAAATCTCATAAAGAATAAGGTAGATTGATGTGTCTCAAACCATGCCCGAGGGGCTTACTTTAGACCATAGAGAGACTTTTGCAAGCGACAGACATTAGTGGGATGATCTTGATCAATGAAGCCAGGTGGTTGGGACATATAGACATTTTCCTTCAAGAAGCCATGCAAAAATGCATTGCTTACATCCAATTAATGCATAAACCAGTTGGATTGAACTTTTAGAGTGAGAAATATTCTAATAGTCATCGGTTTAGCCACTGCGCTAAAAGTGTCACTGTAGTCAATACCCTCTTGCTGATTGTACCCTTTTGCAATGAGTCGAGCTTTGTACCTACGTAGAACCATTAGGGTTTCTTTTGATTCTAAAAACCCACTTACAGCAAAAAATATTGTATGTAGAATTAGGAGGTACAAGTTTCCAGGTTCCAGTGTTTTGCAAAACATTAAATTCATCTTGCATGGCAGCTTTCCAATGTGAATACTTGGTTGCATGGAGATATGTAGAGGGAACACACTTAGTGTCAAGATGATGAGGGAGTGCATGTTTGGTTACTGTAAAGGCTTTAGGTTTAAAGATCCCTGATTTAGATCTAGTTTGCATAGTGTGAATGAAGATTGTAGATAAGGAGTTGGTGGAATTGTGGTTGCAAGTTCAGGTATGATGGGAGGACTTAGTGTAGGGTTTGTAATGGGTGCACCAAGGTAAGCTTATGGGTGCAGGATTGGAAAGTTGAGGTGATGGAGAACTTGGTGTAGCTGCAAGAGATGGAGAGATTGGGGTGGGTTGGGAAATGGTAAAAGTTTGAGATGGAGAGTAGAGATTTGGAAAAGTGAGAGAAAATGGGAAAGAATGAGAGGAAAAGGAACATGGAGGTTGTTGGTGAAGAGTAAGGGTGGGATTGTGAAAATGAAATGTTGTTTCATCAAAATAGACATGTCGAGAGACATAAACTCGATTGGTAGAGGGATCTAAACATCTATAACCTTTTATGGGAGAGGTTGTAGCCAATGAAGACACATGGCTTGCTTTTAGAGTCTAGTTTGGAATTTGTATAAGGTTTAAGCCAAGGGAAACAGATGCAACCAAAAATTCAAAGTTAGGAATAATTTGGACACTTTTTAAAGAATTATTCCTAAGGTGAAGGTTTGGACACTGAAGGTAGTTTATTGATCAAGTAGACTGCTGTAAGAAAGGTTTCTACCCAGAATTTATGTGGAACCTTAGAAACAATGAGAAGAATCCTTGCAGTTTCAACAACATGCATGTGCTTTATTTCTGCACAACCATTCTGCAAGCGTGTATGTGGATAACTCAATTGATGTTGAATGCCATGAACAGAAAAATGGTTCTTGAAATCAAAACTGAGAAACTCACCCCCTAAATCGAATCTCAAGGTTCCAATTTTATAACTAGATAGATTTTCAACAAGTGCTTGAAATTCAATGAAAGTATGAAATACATCTGATTTGTACTTAAGTGGATACAACCAAGTGTACTTGGTAAAATCATCAACAAAGATGACATAGAGCTGATAGCCATTTCCAAAGAGCAATGGAGCTGGTCCACAAACATCTGCGTGAACCAACTCTAAAGGTCTAGATGTATTACAGATAGAATTTTGAAATGGTTACTTGGCACATTTGCCTAAAACACAATTTGAATAGAAAAACTGTTGAAAAGAACTAGAAATAGGCAAGGCAGACTTTGAAAGCACAGATTGCAAAGTCTTGAACGTTAGATGCCCCAAACGTTGATGCCAAGTGGTAGGAGAATCCTTAATTGCAGTATTTACATGATATGGCGTTGAAGGATGAGAAGATGCATAGAATGGTTAGAGACCACGTCGAACAGGAGTTTGAAAAAGCATTTTCCCCGTAGTAAGATCCTTAACATTGAAGTCAAAAGGATTTAGAACCAATGAACACCAATTGTCCAAAAGAAACATATTAGCAGAAAGTAGATCATGTTTTAATTATGGAACATGCAACACATTGTTTAAATGAAAAGTTGCAGTAGATGTATGAAGTTAAGTGGAACCAGAATGGAGAATTGGCAAACCTTGGCCATCTCCAATGTACACTTTGTCAGGACCATTGTATGGTTGTGGATTTTGAATGTTGTTGAAATTGTTGGTCTTGTGAGAACTTGCGCCAGAGTTAAGCAGCCATGGAGGAGGAGAAAAGGTGTTTTTGTTTGCATACATTGTAAGTTTAGCTGGTGGAACTCGACCTAGAAAGTTAGGATTCATCCAATTTAAGTCAATAGCATAATGACCAGGATCTTCACAAATTTGGTAAGGATTGGTTTTGAAAATATTGTTGCAGTAGCAAAAACCACCACGATTTCCTCCTTGATTGCAAGAATTATTATTGTAGCGGTTGGATCTATAGTGATTACCTCCACGATTGTAGGAATTGTTATGGCGCTAAGAATTGCCTTTGGTGAAGTTAGACAGATTGTTGTTCTAAGCAATATATGCTTGAGGTGTAGGAAGCAAAGAAGGGAGAGTTGAAGGTGCTGCAATGGAATTAAAAGCTTGATAAGACTCAATAATGGAATATTCATGAGCTTGTGTCTTGCAAGCAAGTGCCATTTTCTTGCTAAGCAAGAATCCATGAAGGTCATCAACTGAAGTATCAGCCAATTGAAATAGAACTAAGTCCACAAAAGAATCATATTCATCAGGGAGGCCATTAAGAATAATGAGAAGCAGAGCATGATCATCAATAAGAGTGCCAACTGCAGCAAGAGTATCAGTTATCTCCTTAATGCACTGCAAGTACTCAGAGATGAAGGATAAACCTTTGGTTATATATTGTAAGTTCATGCGCAGTTGGTGGATGTGAAAGCGAAAGACGCCATCAAAGCATTTTTCAAGATTGAGCCAAAGATCACACGCATATTGAACACTGACTATGAATGGAATCAAATCTTCAGAAATAGTGGAATTGATCTAGATAATGATGTTTTGATCATTTTCGTACCAGATCTCAAACTCTGGATTTAGAATCGAAGTGAGACTTCCAAAATTATCAGCAAGAAATCGAGGAGATGGAGGCTCAGATCCATCAACGATGCCGATGAGTTTGTACCAGCAAAAGATCAATTCAAAAAGAGATCGCCATACAAGATAATTGTGGTGCTTTAACTTGGTTTGAATCATGTTGTCGATATTGTTGATTGTGGTTGAGTTGATCGATGCTTGTATAGAAGAATTAGGGTTTGTGTTCATCGGAGAAGAGACAGGATTGGCAGACAGATGGCAAGCAGTGTGCACTGGAGAATGATGAAGTGGTTCAATCACTGAAGAAGAAGAGTGAGAAGAGTTGGCTGCCGTTGATGAACATAAAAGAGAACGAAAACGATCTTTTTGGTAGGTGAAAAAATGCAAGAAAATTTTCCCAAGGAATCAGAAGTCGTAAGGCATAAGGCTTCTTGATACATATTGAGAAAATGATTTCATTCATTCCTTAATGATTAAGTTACAAAAGTATTTATAGGGAGGCTAAAAATAACAAACTAATAGAAAAAGGGTAAATTACAAAGGTAATAACCTTAACTAACTTTTGACAGTTCGAATTACTATTAATTACTTCAGTAGCTTTCTCTTCAATTATGCCAAAAGGAAATAGAAATAACAAAATAAATCAAATGATACAATATCATACTTCTAACACTCCCCGCAATGGAGCGTGGGCGTTTTTGCTAGTCACTTACTACCAACGTAAACCATCAGAATCTATTGTTCTCGTACCTGGTGGTGGCTTATTTGTTGCGAAATATGGAAGGAAAGATGCTTTGTTATTTTCAATGACAAATCCCCCGATCCCATAGCTGTCCTACATCGAATCAATTTCCTTGTTGCCGAGATGAGTATAATCAATATTCCACTGCTTCCTTCTCAGGGCATGCTGCACGAAGGCCAGTATCATGGTTAGCCTCACAGTTCCCTTTCATAAAAATGAACATTGGTGATGCTTGGAATCACTCTACTATTGAGTCTCGTTTCGAGGTTGTTGCCCGTGATTGTAGAAGGGCTTTTTTATATGGAGCCCCATTCTCCTATAGTGCTTCTTCTGATGCTGCCGAAACTGAAGCAGTACTAAGGGGATTGAAAGTTGCAAAAGCTAACCACGACAATCGTATCATCATCGGAAGCGATTCCATTATTGTTATTGACATCATCAAGACACCACATTTGAGTTATAACTGGTGCATTTTCCAAATTATTGCAGAAATACGCCGTTTTGCCTCTTGTTTCTCATATCTACATTGGAATTGGGTTCCTTGGTCAGCAATGGAGTTGCTCAAATGGCAGCATCCTATTAATAATAGTAACAATTGGAATGGAGATTTAACTATGCCAACCTTGTAAAATCAACAAAGCGAACATGACTCTTAAAAATCTTATCTTACAAATTTGTTGCAATGTCAAACCTCTGTCAGTTTGTCTGTCAATTTCTCTATTAAATGATGACATGGCTTGAGGCGCAACCCACTTTCTCATCCAATTAGATAAAAATATTAAAAAATTAAAGACAAAGTTAATTAAATATTATATTAAAAAAAAGGGACCCACCCCTACCTTACCCCTCACCTTTCTTCTTCCCTGGTTCATCTGTCCCTTGCTCCCCGAGATTAAACTCCTACCCCTCTGCAAAACCCTAAGGCCAGCGCCCATTTCTCTTTCTAGAAGCCATGTTTATTCTATCTCACATTCGCCACTGTTGGAATATAAGTGCTTGTGCTAGAGAAATATAAGCAAAACTTTTGGTATTTCAGATTTAAATGTGAGCCATTGGATTATATTCCAATTGGACAGCTGAGATGTAATATTAGTAATAGTAGTGTGTGTTGCCACTTGTAACTATCTTATAGGGTAGATTACATAAATGGTGGAGATTGAACTTTGTAAAAGAGAATCTCTCTCTCTCATCTCAACGGTTTTACTCTTGCACATGCTTTGAGTGCTATGTGTGAATGAATGAAGTAAGTTTTTGCTCTGTGTGAATATCCTCTCTGCAACTCTCTGAGATTTTCCAGAAACCTTTCATCTCCATTTTTACTTCATTCCTTAAAATAGATATCATAGTCTCTAGATTCTAACATGGCCTCAGAGCCAGGTTTGGTCGCTTAACACTGGGTGATTGAATCTGTGAAGGAAACGAGTTGAAATTTGAAGAAATTGTTTGCGATATCTGTGTCTAACATGGCAGGGTTTGGAGGTGGTGAGATAAGAGGGCCGATCTTCAATGGCGAGAATTATGAATTCTAGAGCATAAAGATGAAGACTATATTCAAATCTTATGGGTTATGGGAATTTGTTGAAAAAGGAGCAGAGTGCTCAGATTCGAAGGGAGCTGATGAATCTGATGAAAATAACAAGGAGAATGAGGGATTGAGTGCTGTTGCATCTCTCTCGGATAAGCTCACGAAAGAGGCCAAGGCATTGGGGCTGATTCAATGAGCAGTTTTCGATAAGATTTTCCCTCGGATCTCTCATGAAGAAACCTTTAAAAGAGTTTGGGATATTTTGATGCAAGAATTCCATGGTGACAAACAGGTTAGAAGTGCCAAATTACAAAGTCTTCATAGAGAATTTGAATATACCAGAATGAGAGATGATAAGTCTTTGCCTGCTTATCTTACAAAATTGTTTGATCTGATAAATCAAATGAGAAGTTATGGAGAGGAATTGTCTAGAGAGAGAATTGTGGAAAAAATGTTGATTAGTTTACCTTTCGTGTATGATCCTATATGTTCTATAATTGAACACTCAAGGGATATAGATGTGATTGAGGTCTAAGAGGTAGTTGCCTCGTTGAAAAGTTTTGCACAGAGATTGGAAAGACATAATGAGAATAAGATTGAGAGAACATTTGCAAGTCTTAGTGTGAACCCCAAACCTGTCAATGCTTCTGGGAATCAAGGGAATCGATACCAGAAGAATTGGAAACCAAAATTTAAAAAGTGGGATCAAAAGCCTATTTACCAATCTGGGAAGCAAATTGCAACTACAAAAGTGGTAGAAACCCTTGTAGACACTGTGATAAGTATCATTATGGAGAATGTTTTCTTAAAGGCAAACCTAAGTGTCACTGTTGTGGAAAAATAGGGCATATTGCAAGAGACTGCAGTAATAAGAAAAATGTTCAGCAGCTGAATTATGCAATTCAAGTTCTTCCTACACCAACCATGTTCTATGTTAATAATGCAGTTGATAAGAAGTCCATGGAAGATGTATGGTATGTGGACAATGGCTATAGTATCATATGACTGGCAGAGAGGATGTGCTAGTTGATATTGATAGAAGCATAATTGCAAAAGTAGAAATGGTGACAGGTTGATGTTATTGGAAAATGAAGTTTGGTGGTTGACACTAAGATGGGAATAAGGTATATTAAAGAAGTAATGCTAGTCTCTGGTCTTAAGGAGAATTTACTTAATGTGGGACAGATGATGGAGCATGGATACTTTCTGATTTTTGGAGATAATAAGGCTAAGATTTATGATGACTGCTCTCTTTCTAATATGGTTGTTAATGTGCCAATGAGAGGAAACAAAAGTTTTCCTTTGAAACTTCAAACAGATTTGCATTTTGCATTAAGAGGAAGTGTGAGTAAGTCAACTTTGATTTGGCATAGAATAATGGTGCTTGGATTGCCAGAAATCAAGAATACCAATGAAGTGTGTGAAATGTATATTCTTAGGAAACATTACAAGGATTCTTTTCTAAGAGAGACAACAAGTAGAGCCACTATTCCACTGGAATTGGTACACACTGATGTTTGTGGACCAATGTAAACTGTTACAAAGGCTAGAAATAGGTACTTCCTCACTTTTATAAATGATTGTACTCAGATGTGTTGGGTTTACTTTATGAGATACAAATCTAAAGTGTTTAATGTCTTTAAGAAGTTTAAGGCTATTGTTGAATTGCAAAGTGGGTATAAGTTGAAGAAACTAAGAAGTGACAGAGGAGGAGAGTATACATCCATTAAGTTCAACATGTTCTATGAAGAAATGGGAATGGAAAGGCAACCTCACTGTGGCATACTCACCACAGCAAAATGGAGTGGCTGAAAGGAAGAACAGGACCATTTTGGAGATGACTAAGTGTATAATGGTTGAGAAGAAGATACCTCTGGAGTTTTGGGCTGAGGCACTTAACACTACAGTATATGTCCTAAATAAGTGTCCAACTAAGGCTTTGGACAAGAAAACTCAATTCGAAGCCTATAATGGAATTAAGCATTTAAGGGTGTTTGGTTCTCTGCGCTATGCACATGTTCCAGAACAACAAAGACAGAAGTTTGATTTGGCTAGCACAAGATGTATGTTTTTGGGGTATGAAAGTTGTGAGAAAGGCTACAAGCTTTATAACATTGAATCTGGAAAAGTTGTTATTTCCAGAGATGTAGTATTCAATGAAGAAGCAAGTTGGGATTGGAAGGCATAAAAAGAATGCAGTATCTCAATTCCACTCACTGATATGCTTACTGAGAAAGAAAAGAAAACTAGTGAATCAAGTCTGACTCAAACTGAGATTTCAGAAGGTGATGAAGAGACACCAGAAAATATTGAAGAAGTACATGTTGCAATTGGTGCTGTAGAAGATAGTCAAAGTTTAGGTCCACATGATGTTGACCATACTCCACTGAAATATAAAAGCATTGCAGAAATGTATAAAAGGTTCAATTTGTGCATCATTGAACCTGAAACATTTGAAGAAGCTGTCAAGGATGAATCATGGCAGAAAGTAATGGAGAATGAAATTGCAATGATAGAGAAGAACAATACTTGGGAGTTGGTTAGTAGACCATCTGATAAACCAGTAATTGGTGTCAAATGGGTTTACAAAACCAAGTTGAATCTTGATGGCTCAGTGCAGAAAAACAAAGCAAGACTAGTTGCAAAAGGTTACTCTTAAAAGCCTGAAATAGACTTTAATGAAACTTTTGCACCAGTTACTAGGCTTGATACAATTAGAACATTGGTTGCTTTGGCTACACAGAAATGGTGGAGACTATTTCAATTAGATGTGAAGTCAGCATTTTTTAATGGAGTATTACATGAAGAGGTATATGTTGATCAACCCCCTGGATTTGTGATTAAGAACAAGGAAGATAGAGTTTACAGACTCAAGAAGGCATTATATGATCTTAAGCAAGCTCCAAGAGCTTGGTATGAAGAAATCAACTCCTATTTCACTAAGGCTAGTTTTCAAAGAAGTCCTAGTGAAGCAACATTATATGTGAAGACTGCTGAAAGTGGAATACTTATTGTTTCTCTATATGTGGATGATATCATCTACACTGGAAGTTCAAACAAATTGATAATGAAGTTCAAAACTAAGATGATGAGTCCCAGTGAAGAAACATTATATGTGAAGACTGCTGAAAGTGGAATACTTGTTGTTTCTCTATATGTGGATGATATCATTTACACTGGAAGTTCAAACAAATTGATGATGGAGTTCAAAACTGAGATGATGAAATAGTATGAAATGACTGATCTTGGGTTGTTGCATCACTTCTTGGGTTTAGGTGTGATACAAATTGATTCTTACATCTTCTTGCACCAGAAGAAGTATGCAAAGACATTGCTGGATAAGTTTGGTTTCAAAGATTGTAAATCAATTGCTACCCTTCTTGCAATGAATGAAAAACTATCTAAGATGGATGGAAGTAAACCAGCTGATGAAAGTCTATATAGACAGATAGTTGGGAGTTTGTTATATTTGATTGCAACAAGGCCAAACATCATGTTTGCAACAAGTTTGTTAGCTAGATTTATGCATGGTCCTACCAGAAAACATATGGGAACTGCCAAGAAAGTACTTAGGTACATTCAAGGCACTCTTGATTATGGTATAGCATATGAGAAAGGGAAGGAAACAATGCTTATTGGCTACTGTGATAGTGATTGGTCGGGGAGTGAGGATGATATGAAAAGCACATCTAGATATGCATTTAATCTTGGTTCAAGTGTATTTTCGTGGGCATTAATCAAGCAAAGCATTGTTGCACTATCCACTGCAGAGGTTGAATATGTCAGTGCAGCAGAAGCCACTACACAAGCAATCTAGTTGAGATTTGTTATCTCAGATTTTGGTGAAGAACAGGTTGAGCCTACAACAATTCTATGTGATAATACATCTACTATAGCCATAACCAAGAATCATGTGCATCATCATAAGACAAGGCACATAAACAGACAATTTCACTTCACTCGAGATGCATTACAAGATGGGGGGATTGATCTACTGTACTGCAAGACTGAGGAGCAAGTTACAAATATCCTTACTAAGGCATTGGCAAAAGATCAGTTCGAATACCTGAGAAAGAAGCTTGGAGTAATCTCAGCACAACACTTAGAAGGGAGTGTTGGAATATAAGTGCTTGTGCTAGAGAAATATAAGCATAACTTTTAGTATTTCAGATTTAAATGTGAGCCATTGGATTATATTCCAATTGGACAGCTAAGATGTAATCTTAGTAATAGTAGTGTGTGTTGCCACTTGTAATTATCTTATAGGGTAGATTACATGAATGGTGGAGATTGAACTTTGTAAGAGAAAATCTCTCTCTCTCCTCTCAACGGTTTTACTCTTGCACATGCTTTGAGTGTTGTGTGGGAATGAATGAAGCATTTTTTTGCTCTGTGTGAATATCATGTCTGCAACTCTCTGAGATTTTCCAGAAACCTTTCATCTCTAGTTTTGCTTCATTCCTTACAATAGAGATCATAGTCTTTAGATTCTAACAGCCACGTAACCCTCACCCGCCATGCACACCACCTTTCCACGGCGACCCCAAGGACGAAATCTGGGTTTTTTACTTCGGTACCAAGATTCTTTTTTTTTTTTTTAAATTCAGGATTTTGAATTGGGTACCCAAGTGAGATTATGGTTTATGGGTTTTGATTTTCATGATTTTATGGAGTGTTTGGTAATGGTGGTGGGGTTATATGAACATTTGAAAGGATTTGGGGCTGAGTTAGGATGACAGAGTCTTGAAAGCTTGGAGCTGAATTTGCATGTGTTCATGGCCACCATTTTTGTTCAACCAAAAATTTACAGAGAGATAGAAGCAGTGGTGAAGCAAGAATTGTTAGGAGGAGGAGCGAAATTTAAAGTAAAAGGTCAAAAAAAAAATTAGACATTCAAATCGTTTAGATAGTAAACAATACTAATGTCGTTCATAATTTATCAAACCAATCGTATTACAAACTACGCGTAATTGCCTACAAATTCATTAACAAACTAAAATCCATTATCAAACTGTAAAATAGAAACTACTAGCCCTCTTTTGTAAGTAGCATTGTGCATCTTTCATTAACTGATCATATTGTAGAGTAATCTTATATTTATCCACCTCCAAGAATTGAATCAGATAACACTGTAATTAAGCTAGGTTTCTAACATATATGTGGCTCTTAACATAAACAGAGGATATTAATGAATATGACATCCTAATGTTAAATCTGCATTTTATGTAACCTTCGAATTCATAGCATTCGGGAAGCGGACTAGAAATGTTTTGACTACTATATAATGCACTTTTAGCATAAAAGAAGTATTCAACAGTGCATGGTGCTCAAATGGCTGGACGACAGTGGCACGAGAAGACTCTTGAAGGCCTTGCTGTTGATTGTCACCCTATCCAATAGCATAACAAAGGTTCTGCAGCCTACTGTTGCAGGTGATCTGTATGATACTTTGGTTTTGAACCAAAAAATTAAAAAATTAAAAAAAAATACTTGAATGGTGTGAAGGCTAACTGGTCCCCCCTTTAGTTTTTTTTTTTTTTTTAACCAACAAAATGAAACGGCATCGTTTATTAAGGACTATTGTAAAAAAAATTTAATCATTAAAATGAAACGGCGTCACCCCTGTTAAGAGTTTTTCAAGAAAATAAAATAAAATAAAATACTCTGCTACCCACCAGCAACAACAGAGACCTAAAAAATCAGACAACTCCATGAGCAACCATCACTTCCGATCGGAATAGAGGGGCGGAATCATTGCTACTGGGCTTAATTTTCGACGAAGGGAGGGGCGATCGCCCCTCCTTGTCCCTCTGTAGCTTTGCCACTAGACGGAAGGGAAGGAATTGAGGAAGAAGAAGGGTGAGGGTGTTGGTCCCACTTTTTTAATAAAATATTTAATTAATTTTTATCTTAAATTTTTTAATATTTAATTAATATTTTTATCCAGTTGGGTGAGGGAGTAGGTCTCGTCTCAAGCCATGTCATTATTTAATAGAGAAATTGACAAACAAACTGACAGAAGTCTGACATTGCAACAAATTTGTAAGATAAGATATGACATTATATTTTTAAAACATGAGGTATGAGCTTGTGATTCAACCTATGGTTGAGGTAGTTTTGTGTAATTTACCCTTAAAACATCTATATCTCATACATTTAGTTTTTATTTTTATTTGCAATTCATACAACCGTTATAAAATCTGTTAAATTAGTCATTAAGTGATGACATGTAAACAGTGGGTTCTACATTTGTGCTGACAACTAAAATATATTTGGATAAATTACATTTTGCACCCTCAAGTTTGTGTTTAATTGCAACATCGTGCAACATCTTAAAACATTTCAATCTCATGCATTTACTTATTATTTTATTTCAATGTCATACGTCCGTCTCAATTTCTGTAATTTTCTTCATCATCTACCTACGTTGGCAAAAACAATTTGGCTAGGCCCCTGCCCGTTGCACGCGTCTAGTGCCTTTTAGAATCTTGACAAAAATAATTATTTTTTAAACCAGTTGGCTTTATGAAAAATTGCAGGTTGTCACAATTGTATGGTCGTTGGGCTTGAACAACACAAATTAGGTGACCTAGAGAACGTGTGGCCTTTAAGCTTCATACATGAGAGAACTTGTTCTAATGCCATAAAGAAAATTGAAGTTTTACTGTAAAATCAATTAACATTATAGAAAATAGTAAGTACATGCAAAATCAATTATTTTCTGAATGTGTGATTAATACTATCAACGAATAGAAACTCCAACTATAGAGCTAACACACGCTAACCACATCTTAGGAAACCAGCTTGGGATTAGAAATTAACCTCTACTCTCTCAATGACAATCTACCTTCAACATAGATAGATTTATTCATAAAAATTGTGTCGGCAGACGAAACGTTTGATTATAAAAGACCCAATATAAACAAATGAAATTATACGTGGAGGCCATTAAGCGCTCCACATGTGAGTAATGTCAAGTTGTGAACTTGATGATCAGTTTGGACATTTCCTTTCATGTTTTGTTTTTCCCAATGATGGCCTGTACTGGGCTCGGGCTGTTTCCCTTCCGTATGTATCTTGTCCATATCACTTGCTTGGTTCCCGTCCTTTTATCTTTTACTGGGCCCTTCACGTCCATACGTGTCATGCTCATGTCTGTTGTTTGGGGGCCGTTTCTTTTCTCCTTTACTGGGCGTTTCACGTCCCTATGGTTTATGTGCATAGTCTTTCGTTTAGCCCCGTCCTTTCCTTACGCTGTATTTGGTTTCCGACTAGATATAACTTTTGTGTCGTTTTTTTTTTTTTTTTCGTGTCATTTTTGTAACATATCAATATTTTAAAATGTTGTTTTATGTAATACTTGTTAAAATAAATGGGTAATATGATCTGGACCGAACTTGACCCGTAAGTTACTCATTAATGAAAATATATTTTACTTCAATACATAATCAAATAGATAATGTAATATTAAATTAGTATCTACATATCACAATGTTACATAAATATTACTTCAAAATATAAAAACATATTTGTCTTTCAAATATTACATACCTCAAAATAAGAGCCTAATGAACCATAAATTTAAATTTAACCATTGATTGTTGTTACGTTTACTCTTACACTCCATTCTTCTCACCAAATTTCATTTCTTTCAGATATATTTTTTTTAAATATGCCTTAGCAGATGCAGAAATATTAATGATTCGGATCGTTGATATAACATTCAGATTTTTACAGTTTGTAAAAATACTGCTTGAAGTTTATAAAGTTTCTAGAAACTATGTACCATTGCCTCATTTCAATTAATCGTAAACAGCAGAATGTGATATCAACGATCTGAACCATTCATTTTCTGTATCCGCTAAAAAAATCATGTTTTTAGAAGGGAAAAAAAAATCTGAACAAAATTTGGTGAGAAGAATATAGCGTAAATGACAATCAACCGATTAAACATAAATCTAGAGTTAATGGGTTGCGATGTCGAATTTTGGAGTTGATCCCTTAACAAAAGTTGCAAAGCATGTCATTATGAGCAATTGTGTGTATATTTACATTTTTCACACTTCTATATTAATTATTATTAGTTTGTAATTAAAAAAAAAACACTAATCATGAGAGTTGGGGGGTTTTAAAAATCTAAACGACGATGTAACCATTGTCTAAGTGTAGTTGGATGAGTATGTTTTTTTTTTCTTCACATTTTCACACTTGTATATTAATTACTATGAATTTTTAGGGTCGACCAATCTATTTTTATCATCTTTGCATGTCTATCAATTATGTGATTGTTCATGGTGTGAAGTTTATTCCTGATTGCTCTTAGGGTTTTGACACTCAATCCTTTCTTCTCTTAAGATCCGACCTATCCCACGCAAGGCGCTTACTATCCTTCCTGTCCTTTGGTCTCCTCCTTGGAATTCTTGGATTAAACTTAATGAAGATGGTTTCTCTAAAGAAAATTCCGATCCTGCTGCTTATGGAGGAGTTTTTAGGAATTGTCATGGTCGTTTTTTTTTTGTGGTTTCTATCAATGGATTGGTCATTGAAACTTTTTTATTTTTTTTTGCAAAATTATTAGGTATTATTGGTTCGAGTTTGTATGCGAGGTTGGCATTGTCATTGGCTGGAAAGTGACAGTTCTAGTGTTATTTTTGCTTTTCAATTGTCTGATTTTGATCCTTCTTGGCCTCTTTGTATGCAATGGTCTATTTTGTTTGTAACACATTTGGAAAATGATTTTCTACACATCCCACATATATATCGCGAAGGAAATTTTGTTGCGGCCAATTTTGCTAACATGGGCTTGTCTTCTCCAACTTTACCATGACATGATTAACCTTCGCTGGTAGCTTGTGCTGCTTTGTTTTCAGACTGTGTTGGCCTGTCTGGCTATCACTTCTCAAATTAATGTGCATCTCGGCATCCATGTTTGTCTCACTTTTTTTTTTCTTAACTTGGTGGTTTTGTCGACTTGTTTCTTAAGTTTCGACCTTTATGTTTTGTTTTAGAGAGGTGTTGTTCCATGTCACTCCCTCCTATTTTTTCTTTAATCATTTTTGTTTTTGTCTTTATGTCCTTCCTGACTAAATGTAACTTTTTTGTCGTTATCAATAAATTTTCTCTTCTACCATTGAGGCTTTCCAAAAAATAAAAAAAAATCGAAAAGATCCCGAATATAAGTAAGAGTTGATGCAGCCCGAGAGTCTCTGCATTCCAAAAGATCCTTTTTCATTATTCAGACCTAGCAGTTTCTTATACGACACGGTGACACATCACGAAAATAACGAGTTTTGGATCAACACGATAACTAATCGAGTCATTATCGGGTGACCCGTTAAGAACCCATTAATAATGGGTTCTTAACGGGTATACACGCGGGTAACACATGGGTAACCCGTTAAGAAAAATAAATTATAATTTTAAAGTTTAATTACTAAAAAATTCATTATAAAATACAATAGCCATATTGTATATATATTGGTATATTCTATATTAAATATATATTTTTGTATTATTATTCTATATAAGTTAAAAAAAATAAGTTTTATTCATTTATTTATTTTTATTATGAGAGTTTCTTATTATCATTAATATGATAAATTTTACTTAATATATTGTTGTCCAAAATTAAAATCAACTAGTATAGTGTTAGTATAGGCAATAAGACATCCCTACTGTCACATCCCAGCTCGGGCCCCCATCACATCCTAGGTTTGATTCCACCGTAGCAGGATATTGTCCATTTTGGGCCCCAACCACGCCCTCACGGTTTTGTTTCTGAGACTCATACGAGAATTTCCCAGTGGGTCACCCACCTTGGGATTGCTCTCGCGCAAACTCGCTTAACTTCGGAGTTCCAATGGAACCCGAAACCAGTGAACTCTCAGAAGGCCTCGTGCTAGGTAGAGATGAGAATATACATATAAGGCTTACAGGATCCACTCTCCTAGGTGATGTGGGATGTAACAATCCACCCCCCTTAGGGGCCCGATGTCCTCGTCGACACACTTATGGCCAGGGATTGGCTATGATACCAAATTGTCACATCCCGCCCTAGGCCCCCATCACACCTCAGGCTCAACTCCACCATAGCACGATATTGTCCTCTTTGGCCCCCAACCACGCCCTCACGATTTTATTTCCGGGAACTCACACAAGAACTTCCCAGTGGATCACCCATCATGGGATTGCTCTCGCACACTACTCACTTAACTTCGGAGTTCCTAAGAAACCTGAAGCCAGTGAGCTCCCAAAAGGTCTCGTGCTAGGTAGAGATGAGAATATACATATAAGGTTTACCGGATTCACTCCCCTAGGTGATGTGGGATGTAACACCTACAAGTAAGAAAAATGTGAAAAAATATATAAACACCCGTGATTTGTCATTCCTCCACGAGTAGACAATGATTACACTTACATTATCATTTAGATTTTTAAAACCCTCCAAACCGTCATGAATAATGTTTTTTATTTGAGTGTAAAGTAATAAAATTAATAATAATTATTGTAGAAGTGTAAGAAATGTAAATAAAAAAATTATATACAATCACTCGTAGTGACAAGCTTTTCAACTTTCGTGAAAGGGTCAACTTCGAAATCCGACACTATAATCCATAAACCCTAAATTTGTATTTAATCGTCGATTGTCGTTTAGACTTTATTCTTTATATTGAATTTCATTTTTTAAATTTTCTTTTTTGATTACATGATCTTCTGGGGATGTAGGAAGATGAACGGTACAGATCTTTGATATCACGTCCCGATATTTACGATTAATTGAAATATGAGTCGATATTGTATAGTTTGTAGAGATTTTATAAACACAAAGCAATATTTTCACTAATGGTAAAACTCTAAACATAATATCAATGATCCGAACCGTTCATCTTCCTGTATCCTCTAATTGATGATGTTTTTAAAAAAGAAAATCTTGAAAAACAAAATTTGGTGAGAAAAATGAAGCATAAATGTAAACAACAATCGACGGTTAAATTTTTATCTATGATTTATATGATTATAGTGGCATATTTCAAAGTTAAGCCCTTCACAAAAGTTGTAAAGCTTGTCATTACGAGCGTTTATATATTTTTTCTATATTTTTCACACTTCTACATTAATTAAAAAACTATTAAAGACTTTACTTAAACAATAGTCATAGGATAAATGAGAAGAGAGTGCTAATGTAGAAAGCCTTATTGAAAATATCATCAACACAACTCTTGAAAACAATATATCAAGTTAAAATTCCAATATTGTTTCCCATAGTGATTGATGAAAATTGAAGAGTTTGATTGTAAGAAAATGTGCAAGGTTCCAAACCTTGAAACTTAACTCCCTTAATTTTGCAAATCTTTTGAACATTTGATATTTTGTAATGTTCTAATGTTTTTATTTATTTATTATGCTCTTATTTTGGGTATGTAAATATGTAATACTTGAAAGACAAATGCGTTTTTATGTTTGAATGTGATAATATGATATGTATATATTTATTTAGTATTATGTTTTTTATTTGATTATTTATTGGTTTAAAATATATTTTCCTTAACGGGTAACGGGTCAGGTCATATTACTTGTTAATATTATCTGATCGATTTTGGGTCAGGTCATTTTATCCGTTTATTTTAACAGGTGTTACACAACACGACCCGTTAAGATATTGATTATGATACGAAAACGACATAAACACAAGAACCATGATACAAATGGCAGGTCTAGGTGGGATGTGGGTTTGTAATTATTAGGTATTACTATACTAATACATGGGATTAGTTTTACTGATCGGGGGTCCTAAATATCTGGCTTTTCTGATTCTGTAATCATGTTTCAATTAGTTGGCAAGAAGTAAAATAAAAAAATAAAAAGGCAGCAAATATTTATCCGTTAATTAACTTTTTCCCAGCCACGTACAAAGATATTTTTGCATAATTATTAACTTTGCCATAAGATATCAAATTAGGGCATCTTCAATCGAAAAGCCTAGAAATAGTCACGTCTAGTATTTTTCCTGAAAAATATTATTGTTAAATAAACAGTATCAAAACATACACATATACTATTTTCAACTAAGGATGCGTTTGTTGCACTAGACTAGACTAGACTAGCTTCAGAAATTAAGCTAAACTAGCTTAGACTAGACTAAGTTGGACTAGCTTAGTGAAGCGTTTGGTTCAGCGTCAGACTAAGAAGCAGGATAATGAAAACAGTATTGTCACCAGTTTGGTGTTTGCTCAAACTAGGACTACATTATTGTTTTATTTTAATTACTTTTTTTATTAAAGATATTATTAAAATTAATAATATTGGATGAGAGTCAAACTCAATAAAAATACAAAAACCAAATTTTTTTGCCAACGAAAGAAACATACATGATTCAAGAATAGCAATGGACGAACAAAATACAGCCATATCCTAAGGTTGTACGATTAACAAGATCCATAGGAAAAGTTGAGAGAAAGGTTGTCGTTAGACGCAGAGAGGGTTGATGCCAAGATAGAAATCTCAGTTCAAGTATAATTAGGCTAGATGAATTAGCCATCTGTATATTTTCATTATATATATAGAGTTGACAGAGAGTTTGAGATGAAACCATACTCTTCAAATTAAAACATAACAGATAACTAAGAACTAAATACATAAATTACAAACTTCATACTTCCAAGATCGTTGACTTATTCAAACTAAGTTGAAACATTCTGTTGCATGGATTGGATGAGATAAGAGAACCATTTGAATTTAGTTTTGGTAGGCTTAGCTTATCAGGGAATGGAACGTCGTGGATATAGGCTCAGTAGTTGGGTCCTTATGGCTTTGCATTTGCTTACTCTTTTAGCAGTTGCACTCTATCTTGTCGTAGGAGTGAGTGTAAATCTCTCTTACCACAGGCAACTTTCCCACCAGAGTTTCAAGCTTCCCAAATTGATAGAATACTGAAACAAGAAACGTAAGCGGATGCAAAGATCATTGCACACTGGAAATACACTTGTTAGAGAGAGGAACAATAAAAACTTGAACTCAATTTGAAACTCTAGTCCAACTTGATACCAAAAAGTAAGCATACGCAAAGATTAATTCATAAGCCAGAAAAAAAAAAAAAACTTGAAACTCTAGCATATGCAAAAATCATTGTCTTCCTCTAGTCTTAACAGTTGCAGCTAAGAACTATTATGCAACAGAAAAACCGACATGAATAGTCTCAACTATTGCGTACTGACAAACAGAGCTTCAACATAAAAGCCATAGCACAAAAGACTAAATCTGAAACGAAATGCGGCTTTCCGCTTGTGAAATTATTCCATCAACTGTGAATCACGCCTAGAGTTTCAATACTTCAAATTGAAAAGCCAACTACGAAGCTTAAAATGAAAATTACAATGACAGAGCTCAAACAGCAGCAGGACTACAAAGTACATGCAAAATTACTGTATACTAACAAAATCAAGATACAGCAAAGAATATAATTTATATGATAGTAATTCGAGCAAAGCACAATCCTTCAAGGGTTCATTAAAAAAGTAGTGCCGGCATGAAGACATGTAAATCAAATCGCCTCTAGTGAACACCTTCTTCAAGGACGATGCAACTTCTCATACACTAAACACGACTATACACCAAATTTCTAAAATACATTGTTGAGAAATAATACAACTTGTCTAAACAACCATTTCAGACAACCTGACTAAATTATACATTGTTGAGAAATCGACAACATGAAATCTACGAAGAGAAGTACAAAACTACGTCCAGTAAAATGTACATAGGAAGCACATAATATGTCTCCCAAAGAGAAAAACAGACTAGTCCAAACAGAATACAATGCAGTATTGATTTGCTACTCACAACCCTTAAACCCAAATACAACTCACAGTTACATATTATACACAGAAAGTAAGATTCTTTACAGGAAGTGGCTTCAGCAGAAACTGGTTTGTAGCTATGTCACTATGACTAATTACAATTTAGCACGGTGGCTTCTTGTTACAGCATATCAATGGCTCAATCCTAACTCCCTATAGTGCATAGAGCAGGCAATAAGAATTACAACACGCTGAATATGTACAACTAAGCACATTGTACATGACTTTTACAAGCTCGTTGCTAAGCCTAAATCCTAATACAGGCATGGAAGCAAAAGAAGGGGGGATTATTGAAAATTTCTCAAACCCGATACCAAAATCCAAAATCCAAAATCTCTAGCCCAACCTGATACCAAAATTGGTTGAAACTAAACCTAATTACAAATTTAACTGTGTATTCGCCTTACAACAGCAATTTCGTGATGATTATTGTTTGGATTAAAACTTGACTTTGGGCCCAAGGATGGAGTCGGCCCAAAAGGAGGCCTGGAGGAATAGAAGATCAAGGCCCGACCGAAACCCAGGAAAGCAGGAAAGGGCCTTTTCTGACTTGATACAATTCATAAGGACCACTTGCATACCTACCCAAGGACCAAGTGGTGTAGACTGACCAGACTGCACAGCCCATAAAGTACTTTATGATGGCATTACATGTAAAAAAGCTGATGAGTCATCACCCTCAAACCGCATTCGGGCAAAGCTGTTGCTACAGGAAGCCAAACCGAGTCGTCTATAAAAGGAGGAAGAGAAGACAAGAATAAGGACACTCAATCAAACAAACAAATGCAAGCCCAAACTCTGCTCAAAAATCCAGATTTGCCTTCCAAACGAAGCTGTAGTCAGCCAAAGCCTTCATCCCATTCGGGACAAGCCTTTATCCCCCGCGGGATAACCTTCTCTTCAAACCTTTGTAATAGCTCTGCTACCTTGTCCAAACTTGTTGTAGTATCGATTCACTTTTTGTATCTCCTCCCCCCCTCTCTCTCCCTCTAAGCTTTCAGACCCTTGACAAAACTACAAAGATAGGGACCTGCAAGACGATCAGCCTTAACTGATAAGGTTTAATCTTGCCCGACCTGCTTTGCTCTATCTTTGTCTTTTCTTTCTTTAAAGTCTAGCAATATGTTGTATACTTCCAGTTATATGCAAGTTGTTTCTAGCAAAATAACAATGACAAGGCTTTCTCAGTACTTGGACCCGATTTGAATATATCCTCAGTGTTCAAATCAGATCCAAGTCCTAAGCCCTCGGGCATGTAAATCTGATTAGTTTAAAAGTCCTTGGCCTCAAGGCATAAAAAAGAACTTTATGTGGACTTAACCCATCCACGACAATCCTTGATAAACGAGAAGTCCGAAGTTACTTGGGGCGCAAGTAATCGACGTACCTCTTGGTTTTGTTTCTATTATATCATGATTATCATAGAACGCTTAAGTATGGAATGGATTCTGATAGGAAGCCTCAAGGCCTACACCTAAGGCCCCACAAAGGCACCTATTTAGATTCATTCTATTCTGCGGTCTAGATGGTTTGAGTATAAGAATGAACTCTAATGGGAAGCCTCAAGGCCTACACCTAAGGCCCCACAAAGGCACCTATTTGGGTTCGCTCGGATAATCAAAATATAATAGTTATAAGACTCTTACAAACATGAATTCAAATATGATGTGTTCGAGCACTGGTTTAGTTTGACAGGAAGCCTCAAGGCCTACACCTAAGGACTCAACTCTTAACCCATTTTTCAGGACTCAACTCTTTATAGCCCCTTGTAGCCCCCTCTTAACCCTAAGGACTCTTTATTAATCACCTAAGGACTCAAATGCTATAAATATTTTTCGACCCAAATGCTATTATTTTATCATTCTAAATAATTTTAACCCGTATGTTAATATTATTTTTGCTTCTACAATCGACCTTGTATGGCCCGATTTATTGAATTAATTAAAAGTGACTTGTAGTCCATTAATCTGATAATGAATCCAAAATTATTGACCCGAAGATCACTTTTGGATATTAACGATTCAATAATTTATTTTTATACCTTGAACCGCTGACGTACTTTCGTAGTAACAAAGCTCTCACACTTGAGTTCCGAAGAAACTCAAATCCACTATACTTAAAATCAGCATATTGCATCATGTGTTCTTGCAAGAACTCTCCTTTATGAACTAAACGTTCATAAACTAAATTGAACCTGTAGTTTCAAATTTAGTGCTTTTGAAACCCGAAGTTTTCATAAAATAATACACCCACGAAAGCCCGACGTTTTTCATGAAAACCATGTCTTAGAGCTCGAATGTTCTAACTTTGATGCTTAAGGATGATTCATTCCCATAGCACCAATCACAATCTTGTTCCCTCAAATTCAGTGGATTGTCGAACCGTCACAAGTTCGATTTCCCCTATTTGGACGTTTCCAATAGAAACCACTTTATGTGGGGTACAAGAGTGAATCTCCACTTGACTATCAAGAAGCTGAGACACCATTGAAGCCAACAATGGCAAGGAAGAGCTGAATAAGCCTCCGCCATGATCTTCATTCGAAGACTTATGCCCAAAGCATTACAAACAGAAGTACCTTATGAATGAGGATTCCTTGGCTCTTTGACTCGCTCCTACAGACTGTCCAATCATGAAAGATATTGCCTGAAGCACACCATGATTATGTCAATGAATGAGTAAAATTCTAAAGTTTATAAATCCGATCAAATTTTGACTAGAGAATACTTTTCTCGTCCTTCCTTATTTCTAACTTGCTTCTGAAGCAGTAGTGTGGAAAGCGGAAGTTTATCAAATTCTCGGATCTGATTACTACCACAAGCATATGGTAGAATCAGGGTCTGCCAAGGTGTGGCATCATGCCCGATGTGTAATCCTTGGCACCTAAGACCTAAAACTTCAAGAATAAAGGATAATATTCTTGAACCTTAACCTTGCAGAATCTACTTCCGTCTTGATGGAATAGATCATTGGTTATGCAGTTGTTCATGCCCCTACCAATGTTGTTGAGGAGTACCATTCTAGTAGTCAATATGTGAGACTAATTTTGCTCCACCAACCACCGTTGGAAGAGTCGAATTTTGACATGGATAGCCTTGTTGGCCGAATCCCCTTGCTAAACCATTTACTTTGTGAAAAATTTTCCATGTTCTTGGATTCAAGTTTGGTGTATGTTTTACTTATGGATAATTTTATTGATATTGTCCTCTAATATGAGTTAATTGAATTATGTTTCTTAATACATGTGACCAATTCAATTAAACACTTGATTAGGTAAGAATGTGAGAAAGTTAGTTGTCTGGATGAATGTGATACTACGCACACTAACTTTACACCTAAATCACATCTCTAACAATGACTTCAGGTCTATCCAACCTGATTAAGAGCATTAGCACACTCCTCGTTATATGAATGGTATTGCATCACCATTTAAGAGACCTTAAATTCTCCCTGTCATTGAGTTTTTAAGGATATTCTAGATGACAATGATCATAAATGAAACCACTAAAGAAAATCGAGTGGAATATCTTTGCACCACCTCCCAAAATGAGCCTGAAGCTTTGATTTGGGGCCAATAGGTTGTCTCTTAACTAGGGCATACGCCGGCCTGGAGCCGAGTGATTCGACGTGACCATTTGGGACACTTAGGTCGATCAATGATGCTACAACACATCTACTTACCCGAAGTAAGGATCTTGTGCCTTCAAACACACTTTGACAAACTTGCTCATTAGGGAAATTGATTTCTATATCATTCCTAGCAAAGATACGAAACGACTCCCTTTTCACAGTGGATTCAAGGGAATATATGTGGACTAATCCAACCAAAATGCAGACCATATAAATACTTATGGCTTTGGTTGATGAATCGACATGTTTGTCCACACACATTGTTGCTAAACCTTCTGGCCGATTAAGGAATCCCCACCCTACTTATCCCATAAGGTCTGGGAGACTGGATAATGTTGGAGAGCTTATATCGACAGTTTTTCGATAAAGTATTGCATGTATTTTGGGTTTATAATTGAACATCAAATTCTCAAGTTCACCCTAAATAGCCTCGCCTAGTGATCATAAAGCGCAATTTAAATGATCGCCTGGATTTTGGTAAACGTACTAAGTTTTCGGTTTCTGCCTAGGGCTATGCAATCTTGTATGCAGTTATGTTAGTCCACCTTGAGGTCCATTGCCACCTAACCTATATGACGTTACAATTGGTTACTAGCTACGAACTTGACAATTTTCGTATTTACGCATTTAGGTGTGCATTCCACGTGCCAAGTTGCGCCACGTACCAATATGAGTCCTCAAATAAGGATGTGAATCGTTGTCGATTATGATTCTAATTAACACTAGCTCTCTTAGAGCCCTTACACACGATCTTTTTATCGCTGATTTGCGGGTTGTCACTTTAATGAGACAGTCTTCCCGTCATTAGGGGGAGATAAGAACATCACCGTTCTTGTAGAACGGCGCGAATTTATGGGTTGTGCGATAAATTCTAGATTTCAGAATGTTGCTCCAGATACAGTCCTCTGATCTAGCTAAAGTGAAGAGATCATATACCAGTTGCAAACATGTCTGCAAGGATATACGTACTTAACAGACATCGAGTCAACATCCCTAAAGGGTGTGTCGCCCCTATTGGACAATTTGGACACCCATATTGGACGGTCCGGTACGCCAGCAGATAGTCAATCAATCTGTCTTAGCCTGGAGCATGATATATTACTCAGTTCATAGGATTCACTTTCCTAGAAGAAAAAGACACGAGACAACAATAAATCCATACTCGTTTGTTATCTCAAATCATTTTCATCTCATGAGATTAATCCGAATTACTCCCGAGACTTGAAGTTCTTGGTCCAGTATACTAGTTTGGATAAGCTAAATAGAATTGAAATGAGATTACCATCGATGATGTTTTCACTTATATGGTAGCTACTGACATAAATGAAAAAAGACGATATCGAACCGTGTTTCGTTGATTGAGTAACAACGTAAAATTGATTGGACAACCGAAATTACAATCCAAGTCAAATTCCTTACCAAAGTGGATTTGGACCTATCATTCCTATACTGCCTAAGGTAACCCTATTGTGTTTTAAGTGGGAAATGAAGTTTTATGAGATGAATGAAATAGTGCGATATGATGCACGTCTTATGGTGCAAGGTTTCCCTCAAACATCTTGTGATTAATAGCAGCATTATGAAATGTGGTTAGTGTTTCTCCATGGGGATATAGATATGGAGAGTTACATGCAAGTTCCTGAAGAATTACATGGACTGGTTCAAATAGTTCCAAACCACGGAACACCCTCTTCACTGGTTTGAGGTGTTCACTTACAATCCAACGGATGTGGTATACCCGTCTAAGTGATCATTTGATCAGTCAGGGATGAATTATGCCTTTGCGTGTTGAACTATGAAGTCTTATTTTGAATTGCTAGAGTTACAGTTTATGTCGTTGACGCGAATCTCACCAAGACTCCGGAAGAGCTTGAGAAAACTACCTTGCATCTGAAGATGGAATTTCAGATGAAAAATCTTGGGAAAACTCCTTTATGCCTTGACTTGAAGTTGAAGCATTGTTTTGAGGGTATTTTGGTCCACTAGTCGAACTACACCCCGAATGTGTCACTTTTGAGTATACCTTTGATTGTCCATATGTTATATGCAAATGAGACCCTTAAAGAGGTTATGAAATCCGAAACTCCATATCTGAGTTCAACTTTGCGCTTCGTTATACTTAGCTCATTGTATTTAGACAGGACATCTCCTTTGTTATTGATCTATTGGTAAAGATGCAACACCGTGCCTACACTCAACCACTGAATTGGTACTAAAGACATACCCTTAAGGTACTACGAATTTGGGCAAATCAAATCCCATCATCGAGCGGATCCAACCCCCTGATCCTCGAAATGATGCTTGCCTTGTTGTTATGCTGACACATGTTACTTATCAAACCCGCACAAGGCAAAATCCTCGAATGGCTATGTCTTTATTGTTAGGGATATCATAGTATCTTAGAGGTCCATCATATAACCTTAGTTGCGAAATCTTCAATCGTTCCAAAACTCACCTCACTTCACTATACCACAAGTGAGACATGGTTAGGAGTTCTTGTTGAGCATATTCGAAGTACTTGTTGTTTTTCATCCATCGTTGAATCCCAAAGACAATCCATGAAGACTATGCTGTATGTATAAACCCGACTAAGCCATGATACATCAATGAAGTCAACGCCAAGACATATTGCATCCACATCTACATTAGCAAAGCATCATGATATTGATGTCATGCAAGCCGATCCCAGACAACCTTTCCAACCTCTACACGACGTCACTACTGAAGTCAACTTTCCAAAAGCTTGTCCAAGGAATTGGTATGCCTAACTATTCATATGCAATTCTTGTAGTTCTTATTTGGAAGTTATGTCAAACTTAGGAGGAGTATCCAAAAGTATACTCACTTGATCTTAATGTACTTTTTTTCCTTACAATTAGGAGCATTTTTCCTACTGGATTTTTGCTACCTAACTAGGTTTTAATGAGGCACCCATCCTGGGCTAATCATACCCTTGTGAGCTATTCTACTTGCGTCCAAAAGATGTATAGTTTTGACTTAATGCAACTTCTCATTTTTCTCCTTAGTCTATGGGTTTTTCTCCTACCTTGGGTTTTACTATAGCGAGATTTTGTGAGTTTTACCTTTTTTTTTGCATTTTTTCATTGATATGAGACTTGTATTCCATTATTATGCCGACGACTTCATCAACTGTAATGTGTAATGACTTTATCGCTGAAGACCTGATGCGCCATTTACTTGAGTATTTACACACTCGAGATGGAGTGTTGCAGTCCTATTAGATTAGGAATGTGATTGTGTAAATCCTTGTAGATCTAGGAATATCTCTTATATTTCTATTAGGAGTTGGTTACCTATTAAGAGTTGTAATCCTAAAAGGGTAAGGAATTAACCTTCCCTGCTACAATAAATAAAAGCACAATAGGGTCGAATAGAATACACCTACAATTGCACATCTCTCTCTGGCCTTCATAATCATTCAGTAAATTATGCTTACAATATTAATACATATTTTATTGTTTTAAATAATAATAGACATGTTATTCAATTTTTCTTAGACTTAAAAAAAAAAAAAAAAAAAAAACAGAACATGTGATATTATTGGGCCAAATCAGGAAGCACTTCAGTATTATCCCAAAAAAAAAGTTTGCTACAGCGCCCCTGCCACCCTGCGTCTTCGACTCTTCGCCTTTAGTCTTCTCTTCGTCTTCCAAGCCCAAATCTTCTCTTCGTCATCGTATTCTTCACGACCAAAGTGACATAGTTACAGAGTTGCACCGTTCACCCACACCTAAATAACGATTTCGTCGATCTGCCATTGGCCCTCCGCTCTTCGCTGGTTCACCAATACGAAGTTTGATACTCTTTCTCAGGTCTTAGCGTCGCCACCATCTTTCTTTTTTACTTCAATTCTCAATTCTTTTTCACCTTTATTTTGCTTCAAATTCATCTCAGGTTCACCATCAAGGCTCATTACTGAGACATCACGAATTCATCTTTTTCACCTGTATTTCTTCATTTTCTGTCTCAATCTCAGGTCCTAAATTAGTGATTGTGAGACGTCTGCAAGTTTGCAACTTCAAGACTGCAAAAGTATTAAAGTTGTAACTTGTAAAGCACTATAGCAGAAAAACCATAATAGGTAATTTACTAATTTTTATAATATATTGTTATCTATTTATGAAGAAACTGCAGTAATCACCTTTCAACTTTAATCCAACTGGACTACATAGTCCCTTAACTATACGAGCAAGTCCACCGGAGGTGGAATAGCCCAGCACCCAGTCAAAAAACCAGGCTGGGACCCTTTCAACCCACTCCAGCCCACGAGATTGCCTGGCATCCAGTCTAAGCTGGTCTCCAGACCAGCACAAAATTGACAGACCTTGGGACCGGCCTATATGAAGTCATGATATGAAATCGGTGACGACGAACTCCATCTGTGGAGAGGAAGACGGCTAGACGACGCTGTTGAGGATGATGACGTCAAATCGGCGATGCAGCTGAAGGTCAGGTCGTAGGTCCAGAGGCGACGGGTTTGGAGCTGGCGAGCCTAGGCGTTGATGTCGACCAGTTTGGGATGGGTCGGACCGCGGAGGGCAGTGGAGAGCAAGCGGAACGTGAAAGGGAGGTGGGGATTTGATGGAAGGTAGAGATGGGGGGTGTGGGGTTGGCGTGCTCTGGTATGAGGAGCATTTTTGGAGAGAGAGGGAATGAGAGGGAGAGAGAGAGCTCACAGTGAAGGTGGTGGTAGGTTGGAGTGAAAAATAATTTGCAACTAAAACAATGAACCAGCAGGGAATGAAAAGAAGCAGAAAATTACTCGGTTGCACCTTTATCTTTCTTTTGGTCAAAGATGTACTGTCAAATTTTTTTTAATATTTTATAATAAAAATAATAATATTTTAATAAAATTGACTAGGCTATTTTTTGTTAGGGGTGGAGATGTTTTGGCCTATTACTATTCAATGGGGTCTATTACTGTTTACTTGAGTGGATAAATGGGCTGGGTGCTGGCGCAAAGTCTTTAGGGGTGGACTTTGTCAAAATGTGCAGTTATGATTTTTTTGGTAAATTCCGTCAAAACATGCATCAAAATGAATCGGTGAGATTGAATCAAGAGGCAAATATGAAAAATCAAATGAGAAAATTTCTACAATGATCCATCAACTTTAACCTAATTGGAACAATGATCCCTTAACTTTAATCTAAGTATAGTAATGGTTCTGCCACTATGCCTCATTTTGACAGAATGTATGATGAGATTGACAAAAATGACCATAACCGTATATTTTAATGAGTTTAGAGACCAATGATCATAGAATTTTAATTGAAAGATTGTGGAAGCATGATTTTCTAGGACTGGGGTAAGGCTGATCCAAACATAGTTACTTTAGAAGTCTGGTCATAGTTACTTTAGACAGAGTAGTGGTGCCACTATCACCCTGTTCGGGGGAAATAGGTGAAGTCTAGCAACTCCACTGGATGACCATACTTGTTCTGCAAGATACGCGATCCGATTTGGATATGGACTCAATCAGAACCTATAAGTCTTGGAGTTCCTACAATCTAGGAATTGGCGTGCGCCGCAAGCAATTACAACTCCTAAGATGGTTCAATATCCACTTCTAGATATCCTCTAGGATTCTCCCGGTATAGAAAGAGGATTCTATCATAAAAAGGTCTATCTCTCATGGTATAAATACACTTATGTAGGGTTCATCTATGGTAACGCAATTTAAACCCTTCAATTATATTGCCCACTACTTGAGTCTAAAATCATCCATTAAATTGACCATCGGAGAGCCTTTGACCAACACACACCTGCTCCCTTGGTCTTAGGCTTGCTCATAATTGTTTACTGTTTTGCAAGTTGCTCAAGTTTGTCCTCAACCACCACTTACGACGGTGGGCAAATTTGGTTCCAACAAATCGCTCCTAGATACTGAAATTAAAATTGCTATATATATGATTGAGCCTAGTAGGCCTATCTTGGTCAATGAGCCTCGTGAGGGATGTGTGCTTCTGTTTGTGTGCAAGTTGTACCTTACCAAAAATTACATGATTACTGAACTTTTGATAATCATGTTGTGAAGAATGATGCATGTCATCATGATGGTTCACAGCGACTCTAAATCAAACAATATGGCAGCACCCCTGACAATCGCCCAACGAGCTTGGAGAATACCAAAACAACACTCAACATTCTTCTTACACCGCTCTTGACAGCTTGCAAAGTGTTGTTCCTTTACACTTTATGGACGTGGCACTGTTTTGACAAACGATAACCACCTTGGGTAAATGTCGTCTGCTAGGTAGTATGGCCCGTGGTACTTATGTCTGTTGACCCAGTACGTGAATCTTGGTGCTTTTCCTTGCAACACATCGTTGAACACTAGGGATTGGGTAAGGACACTGAGGTCATTTTGAGCCCCGGAACACAAAAAAAAACTTGCCAAATCCATGTATCAAATGAAGCCACTGCCTCCAAAATGAAATTTTTTGCTCATTTTCTGTCCCTATAAGCTCCTTGCCATGCACTTGGATAGTTTTTCCAGGTCCAGTGCATATAGTCGATGCTTCTAATCATCCCACAAAAACCTCGCATCTCGGCCTTCTTCAGAAGCCTTTGCTAGGTCTTCGGAGGTACTCTGCAGTGTAGAGAGATTCGATTGCGGAACAAAACCTCGTCAAGGACTCAAGAATGGTTGATTTCCCCATCTTTGCTATCTCATCCACTTTGTTTACAGATGTTCCATATGCAAGTATCCGCAAGGTAGCAGTAATTTTTTGCTCAAGAATGAGACCTATAACACCAAAAACATCATTCTTTTGCACAAATTAAGAATCATGGTTGCAAACTGCAGTCATGATTTTGTTGAACAAATGTCGTTCAATTCTAAAACGACGTCTAAAGTATGTATCAGGGAACGCATTGTTACAGACAAAATAATCGTCTAAGAGATTCATACCTCGTTGTTGCATGCTTCTATCAATGTTTGCGGAACGGCTGGCCTGCAGATTTGAGCCACAACTTGGATGACTTGACGAGAATGTGAGGCTCTTTGATTTCATGCTTCATCATCTCTCCTTCTATGCTACTCATTAGAGGTGGAATTTTTTGCTAAATTACTATACCAATTGTACCATACCAAAGTTATGCCAAAAAAATTATATCATTGGTAATGGCACGGTATTTGTACCGTACCATACATTTTTGGTACAATAATGGTATTCAAAACCATTACCAGTGGTATACCGCACCATACCACTACTATTAATATATTATCATTTATTTATTCATTTATATATAATTAGGTATTATTATCATTATATATGCACTTTATATTTTTTTCCTAGTCATTTATCCAATCATCTCACCCTCTAACCTCTACTTTCCCAATAAAAAAAACTAAGTCTTCTTGCGCTGTGACTCTTCATCTTTTCACTCATTTAGCCACCAACTTCATCTCTATTGCTCCAGTTCCGACAACTCTCTCTCTCTAGGGTCCATCTCATCTTCTCCTTCATCAAATAGAGATGTCTTTCTCCCTAACTTCATCTATCAAGTTAATTTTTGTACAATTTTAAAGAATGTAGAGATGGAATTTAGGAATCTTTGTACTATTTTTTTTAGGGATATTGGGTTCTTTCAGCAATTCTTTCATCTATTTACTTCTTGTTTCTTAAATGAATCTCTATAAAATTCTCATAATTAAATAAAAAAGTTTTAGATACCCAAAGGGAATGGCCAAAACACGTTTGGGCCTTGAATTGGATTGGAAAGAAAAAAAAATCAAATTTTGGGCCAAAACAAAGTGGTAATTACCATTACCATACCATACCAACCGAACTATTTGGCATGTTGAAATTTGGTATACCGAAAGTTTGGCACGGTAATGGTAATAGATTTTGTCATACAAAAAGTTTGGTATGGTAATTGGTACATGGGTTTTTGTATGGTAATCATACCAATACCACCCCTACTCCTCATCCTCATCCTCTTCCATCTCATTTTCGCCCACCTGGAGATTGAACATTTTTTCCCTTTGCTTAAACAATTTTTTCTCTTGCTCATCGATTTTCCACAACATCCTTGACAAAGACATTGTAAGAAAGAAGCAGAAATTATGAATAATGATAGAGATTTTGATTTTGATGTGTGATTTCTTAGGAAGGATGGTGGATTATATGGAAGAAAAAGAAAGGATTAGGTTGTAGATAATACTATGTGGCATGCCGTCATTCATTAAAAATCTGATCGAAATCTATCGCAAAAAATTATCTTCTCGGATAATGACATGTGGCGCAACGAGAACGATTAAAAATCTTATTCGGAATTACAAATAAAATTATTTTGTATTATTTTATAAATAAAAAATACTAATATTTTATTGTTTATTGACATGGCTATTCAGTTTATGGATGGAGATGCAAAAGACAGTTACTGTTTATTAATGACAATTACTGTTTACTAGAGGCTATTCAATAGTGAGTTGCCCTAGGAGGCTTTTGCAATACTGAAGTTGCTCTCTTATGGATCCAGTGCCATTTTGATGGAAGATGATGCCGTATAATGCCAGGTCTAGTGGTAATAGCAAACACGTCATATAATATCATATGTTTTGTGTGGTTCTAGGTTCGTATCTATTTACTGTAGTACAAATTAGTTATTTTAAGGGGACAAACCCCTATTTGGTCTTCATTGTACACATGTTGATAAGGCAAATCTTACATAATGAAGGTGTTACAGATCCGGGGTCGTAGATATCTTGCTTTTCCAACTCTGTGCTCATATGTTTCTACCTAGGGGTGGATTTTTTTGCCAAATTGCCATGCCAACCGAATTGCCAACCGTGCCATACCAATTTTGTGCCAAATTTTTTGTACCAATCGGTAATGGTACAGTATTGTACCGTACCGAAATTTCATGGTACGGTATTGGTAATGGATACTATTATCACGGTATTACCGTACCATACCGAAAATACAATATAATTTATAATTTATAATTTATATAATACATAATTATATAACACATATTTATAATATTCCAATAATTTGAAAATAAAACCCTACTTATATTAGCATTGTTGTTGGTGACTTTGATCTCTTAAAATTGTGGAAATCAAACACAAAAAAGTTCCTAATTCTTTCACAAATAGCCAAAATATCTTTGTAACTCCCACTTCTACTGTTGCTAGTGAATATGCATTTAGTCTAGGGAGGAGGGTTGTGAACCCTTTTAGGGTATTCTTGACTCCTAAAATAATTGAGGCACTAGTGTGTACTAGTGGTTGGCTAAGGGCAGGTGAAGTAAACTTCTACAAGGACCAATGGAAGATATGCTTCAATTTTACAAGGAAATAGAAGAAGAGAAAAACAAGAAAGATATGCTTTAATTTTTTTAGTAAATTTGTTATTAAATGGTTTTCAACTTTAATTCTTCTTGCTACTAATTAATATGTTTTCTTTGTTTGTAATGTAAGCTTGATATAAACTCAATCTTCTACAAGTTCAATGCATCCTCCAAAAGCTTCGACATCTCAAGCTTGAATAACTGATCAATGAATTCTCCTTCTTGAAGTTTACTTCCAATTTTCATTTGGTTTGAAACTTTAATTTCTATTTGGATTGTTAACTTCTATTTGTTTTGGTTCGTAACTTCTATTTGGATTGTAAGCTTAATTTTCATGATGAATCTTGATGCTTCATTTGAATTATTATGTGTGTGAATTGTGAATGATGAATAATAGATGAATTTAATCTATAATGTATGAGATAAAGGTACAAAAAAAAAGTTTTGCCCTTGAATTGGGTTAAAAAAACAAAAACATATTTTGTCCCAAAACAAAATGGCAATTACCATTGCCATACCATGCCAACCAAACTTTTGGCAATACCGAACTTCGGTATACCAAAAGTTTGGTACGGTAATGGTAATAGATTTTACCAAACCGAAAATTTGGTACGGTAATTGGTACAAGGGTTTTGGTACGGTAACCGTACCGAACCCACCCCTATTTCTACCAGCTGGCAAGAAGTTAAATAAAAAAAATAGAAAGGCAGCAAATATTTTTATCCATTTACATATTGTCCACATCCGACTAAGTAACTGGTACAGCTTAATTTTTTTTTAAAAGCAGAGATGAAAAAAAGCTGGCCTGAAAATTGTGTTTGGTAACAGAACAAAAGAGAGCTTATTTCCGAAGTTACGGTTAGAAAAAGCTGAAATATGGAAGCAGGTGCTTTAAAAAATCAGCTTTTTTTTCTTGAAAACACGGGTGAACAGTGTGTTTAATGAAAGTTTGTAAATGCCCATCCTACCCTATTTTTGTCTCTCCATCACACGAACAAAAAATTTCATCTTCCTTGCTCAGGTCGCGTCGTCCTCTTCCTTGCTCTGGTCGGCAACTCCAGTTTTAGCAATTATTCAGAGCCAATTACATCTATCAAATTATGCACCCATCAATTAAAACTTAAAGATGAACAATCATAGATGAAGTAAATAATTAAAATATTGTAAGGCAACAAATCATCTGGAACTATTCTCACAACTTTGATAGAGAATGGCAAAAAGAATAAGAACATGAAACTTCATTCCCTTTGGTTAGATGGCAGGAGAGAAAGATTCGAGAGTCCAACCCCTTTTCGAACCCCGACCTACCCTCTTCACCTAATTTCCTCCCTCACAATGAACTCCCCATCCCACCCAAGCTCCTTTCCCCTCATGCAACCATACCCAAAACCCAACCCCCTTCCCCCGATGCAACCTACCCAAAACCCAATATTAATATTCTGGGTGAAAAAATTAATGGGTATTGGAAATGCTAGCTTTTCTGGGAGGTAAAGGTGGGGATGATGTCGATATTGAGAACGATGCTATTTTATTTTTTTTTGACAAATGAAAACGGAGAAGATGAAATTGAAGAACACGAAGACAACGAAAAATATGAGGGAGAGGACAGTTCGAGAAAGAGAATTATAAATAATTATTTTATTATATTATTTATACTATCATATCATTTTCAATCATTTAATATAGTCATTGTAGTTTATATAAAAATTTATCAAACACTCAGACACTTGGTTTTTTTTTTTAAATCAAAAGCACTTTTATAAAAAAAAGTTTATCAAACACTAATTGCTTTAATTTATAATTACTTATTTTTATAGTACAACAAAAGAAGTTTTTTTTTTTAAAGCACAGCAATATTAAACTAACCCTAAAACTTGTAACAAATAACCAAGTAAATCCCTAAAACTTGTAACAAATAACCAAGTATAATCATCAACATTTACTTTCAGAGTAGTGTTATTCACACACCTATGTTAATTTTTATTCATTAATATTCTTCAATTTATTTGATCCGACAGCTGAAAATTGAGAGAGGTGTTTGAGAAGTAAAAATTGGTGTATGGATAGTAGCACCTATTCTAATTATGAAATTAACTTTGCAACAAAAAACAACTGTAATATCCATTCAAATTGGGTTTTACCTGTCTGTGATCCTTCTCCCTCACATGTCAATATTGCATAGTCGAATGCCTGGCTATTTGGAGAAACTACTAGAACAGCAGCGGAATCGGGTGTAATATTAAACACGACATCTACAAAATTTTAATTTCAATTATTCTAATTAGCTAGAAAATCATTGGTCATCCAATAGGGGTTTGAAAGACACTCATCGACCACTATTTCCGAGGTGATGAAACTATTCATCACGCAATAAAGTTATTTTCCACGCAAAATTGGGCGCCAAATTCTCAACTTACTGGTAAGTTTTTTTCAAGTCCTCAACAACGAACAAAAACTATCGTTGAGCAAATCTTCCTCGCCCAACGAACTTTCTCATCACGCAAAGGTTTTGGTGTTTTTTTTTTTTGACAGACATTTTACACAACGGCATGCATATTTTTTGTCATGCAAAGTGTACTTGAGCACAAAATTTGCTTCGTTGCCTAAAGTTTTGTCATGCAAGTAGTTTTTCTACCAGTCCAATAATTGTGGATCTACTTTACAAAAGAGGAGACGACTTCACCCACGTGGGGAAATTTATGAAAGATATTGCATGTTGATTCGCTTTTTATCGACCCTATGCCGCTTTGAGTTGGTTTCCTTTTGTTTGTCTAATAGTGCTCAGTTTTCGCTTTGATTGAATATGGTGCCGGATAATGCGGAGTCTATAATCTATTCAAGTTCCAAATAAAAACGAACACGTCATATAATATGGTATGTTTTGTGTGGGTGTAATGCTGTACTACCAAATTAGATTATTTTAAGGGGGTAGGTAATGCTGTACTACCAAATTAGATTATTTTAAGGGGGTAGGTAATGCTGTACTACCAAATTAGATTATTTTAAGGGGATAAACCCCAACTGGGTCTTCTTTTTACACATGTTGATAAGGGAAATCTTCCGGGATGACTGTGTTACAGATCCGGGGTCCTAGATATCTCGCTACGAAGTAAAATAAAAAATAAAAAATAAAAAGGCAGCAAATATTTATCCATTAATTAACTTTTTCCCAGCTACGTGCAAAAGACAATTTTGTGTAATAAATTACCTTTGTCGTAAGCTAGGCGACGCTGTCCCTCCTAGTAACAGTGAGAATGTGTTGGGTCTCATCAGGGAAAATAGTTGTGTGGTCAACGTCTGGCTCATGAATAATATATAGGATTTTAGACTCCATAAACATAGGATTTAAATCTCATATATCTGTGTTAAGTAATGATAATGAAGCAAATTATATGGGGATTAATTGTAATTTAAATAGTTTTCATGTAGTAGATATCATGTGTATGAAGGACTCTACACAATTTGCTTGTCTCGTAAAACCATAATACTCTGGTAAATTTGGAATATGAAAAAGGGTAAACTATTATTTGATCCTTTGAACTATTATTCAAGTTGAAATTGACCACCTGAACTAATTTTTTTAGGTAAATAACCCCATGAACTATTTGAAATCAGTCAATTGACGTCTTGTCGGTAGATTCCATCCCCTATTTAGTCAAATTAAAAAAAAAAGTCTTTCATTCATCAATTTTTACTTGTCAACTATAATCACCAATGAACTTATGACATTTGAAAAAAAAATAATGTGTAATGACAACGTGAGATGGTTTGCTATGTAAAAATTTGATTCTTTTATGTTTTCTAATTATGCTATATGTTTTTTAATTATTCTGTGTCCATATGTCAAAATTTTATTGGTGATTATGGCTGACAAGTAACAATTGATGAGAAAATGATTAATTTGCCCTTGCATTTGACAGAATAGATTCTGCAATCTAACGATAAGGGGTTAATTGATTGATTTTAAATAGTTCAAGGGGCTTATTTATCAAAAATATACTTTAATGGATCAATTTCAACTGGAATAATAGTTAGAGGGTCAAACCGCAATTTACCCTAAAAAAAAACTAGATGTCTGGGTATTCCTGAATATAGGACTTCAACGAAATAAAAAAGATAAAGTATCAGCCTATGTAAGTGTACAAACGCATCTTATTTTCTTATTCGAAACAAAAATTAAAGAGCACATAATTATATTGTTAATGCTCCAGATCCATGATGATTTGTATGATGATAATTCCAAGATGGCTAAATAGTCAAAATGGTCCTTGAAATTTGCATAACTCATCATTTTGGTCCCTAACATTTCAAATCGATAAAAGTGGTCCCTGAGATTGTCCATCATCCATTATTTTGGTTATTCCATTAAAAACTCGGTTAAGTGTCCCGAAACTCTTGGCCGGAAGTTTGAGCAATTTTCAAAACTTCATAACTCAATCGTTTCTTAACCAAATTCAACCCATAATATATCAAAATGAAGATAGGAAAGTGTAGAATAAGATTATATCTATTTGGAAGCCCAATGGCCGCCAGAGATGGCCGGAAAATAGTTTCAAAGTTGACTGGTCTAAGGGAAAACTGGAAAACTCATCGGAAATTGGGTAAACTTTAAACATTCATAACTTCTTCAATACTCAACGAAATCAAGTGATTCAAAAATGAAAATTATACTTATCAATGATATGAAGAGAATGGGTACCTTTTTAGATGGCTAAATCACCGTGGTTTGGCTGAAAATTGGCTCGAAAGTGGCTAACTTGAGATTAAGACAGCCAGTTTCGAGCCTTTTTCCGGCCAAACCACAGTGATTTAGCTGTCGAAAAAGGTACCATTATCTTTCTATCGTCGGGAAGTATGATTTTTATTTTTGAATCACTTGATTTCGTTGAGTATTGAAGAAATTATGAACCTTTAAAGTTTACCCAGCTTCCGGTGAGTTTTCCAGTTTTCCTTTGGACCAGTCAACTTTGAAGCTATTTTCTGGCTATCTTTGGCATCCATTGGGCTTCAAATAGGTATAATCGTATTTTAAACTTTCCTATCTTCATTTTGATATATTATGGGTCGAATTTGGTTAAGAAACGATTGAGTTATGAAGCTTTGAAAATTGCCCAAACTTCAGGCCAAGAGCTCTAGGACACTTAACAGAGTTTTTAACGGAATGACCAAAATGATGGATGGTGGACAATCTCAAGGACCACTTTTATCGATTTGAAATGTTAAGGACCAAAGTGATGAGTTATGTAAATCTCATGAACCATTTTGGCTATTTAGCCTTCCAGGATTAATGGCCAACATTAGAAACATCAAACTCCAATTGAGATGACATGTCAAATGTTGAAATAAATTTGTTTGTCCCCCTCCCACTAAAACTAGCAATTTATTACACAACATGTTAACATGACACGTAAACGATACAAAAATACGAGTTTCGGTCAACACGATAACTAATCGGGTCGTTATTGAGTCAAACGATAAGAACCTTTTAATAACGAAGCCTTAACAGATTTACATGAGAATGATATGCGGGTAACCCGTTTTGACACACTAAGAAAAAAGTTATGATGATTTTAATTTTTTAAACTACTAAATAAACTTATTATAAAATACAATAGTCATAATGTATGTATATATTGCATATTAAATATGTATGTAATTATTGTATATTAAATATGTATTATTGTATGTAACATGCCACATCATCCTAAGTAGTGGATCTTGTAACCCTTATATGTATATTCCCATCTCTACCTAGCACGAGGCCTTTTGGGAATTCACTGGCTTCGGGTTCCATCGGAACTCCGAAGTTAAGCGAGTTTGCGCGAGGGCAATCCCATGATGGGTGACTCACTGGGAAGTTCTCGTGTGAGTTCCCAGAAACAAAACCTTAAGGGCATGGTCGGGGCCCAAAACAAACAATATCGTGCTATGACGGAGTCGAGCACAGTATATGGTGGGAACCCGGGCAGGGATATGACATTGTATAATTATTTTGCATAATTTGTTTTGAATTTTATTTATTTATTTATTATACGATACTATAGACAAAGAGTGAGATAAAAAAATTTATAAGGCACTTTAAAAATAAAAATATCAAGTAATTTAAAAAAACCAAACACATTAAAAAAATAATAATTAATTTACAAGAGCGAAAAATGTGAAAAAATATGCAAATGCTTGTGATTGCATCCTTTACGCTGTGATGATGGGTACATCGTCGTTTTGAATTTTTAAAATCATATAAACCCTCATGAATAGTATTTTGAAGGGAGTTCAAAATAAATAAAATTCATAATTATTAATGTACAAGTCTGAAAATGTGAAAGTATATATAAATGCTTGTGGTTGCATCCTCTATGCTTAGACGATGGTTACATGGTCGTTTAGTATTTTAAAACCCTCCAAGTCTCATGAAAAGTATTTTTTATTTGAGTGCAAAATAATAATAATAATTATTGTAGGAGTGTAAAAATGTAAAACATAAAAAAAATAAAAAAAATATACAATCACTCCTAATGACAAACTTTACAATTTCGTGAAGGGGTTAACTCCGAAATCCGACATCATAATCCATAAATCTTATATTTAAATTTAACCGTCGATTGTTGTTTACACTTTATTCTATTCACATAATTTCAAATTTTAGACTTTCATTATTTATTGATTTTTAAAAAATATTTTTTAATGGATAATGGGTCGGGTCATATTACCTGATAATATTAATTGGTCGATTTAGAGTCGGGTCATATTACTCGTTTACTTTAACGGGTGTTACATGACACGACCCGTTAAGATATCGGATATGTAATGAAAATGAAACGAACACGGAAAACACAACATTAATGCCAGGTCTATCTCTCACGTCCAACACTATGCATATTTCACATCAGGCAAGACCAGATCAACAATAATTAGTCCGAACAATAATGTTAATTATTGAATATATATCACAAATAGCTTTAAGGGAATGAATCCTCATAGATCATCTTTGCGAGATATTAGCCAAATCGATAATATTTGAGACATCAAATGAAGTTCAAAGAAATTGACGAACACTTTGTTCCATAAGAAAAAATGAAATTTCATCATGACAATTAAATAGGCAAATGATTTTAGATTAAACTGAAATTTAAGAAGGATGATTTATGAATCAAGATTTACAAAATAAAAGGAGTTCGATGTGAAGGAAAAATTTGTCCTAGCTAAGAATATGTGAGAACATTTGAACACATAAGCAAACTAATAACACTTTCAAGTAGGCATGCATTAAAAAACAATTCTAAAACCCATGACTTTCAAAGCCTAGTTAATGGTGAACCAAAAGACTCTTTAACAAATTAAAGAGAAGAGAGAGTTTGAGTTTCATTACCCTTGAAGCTCATCCTTGTTTACACAAGGGATTCACCCAAGTGGAAGGCCTTCAAGTCACCTCCTTTGCTCCTTGGATGGTTGCTTCTTTGCTTCTCCTTTGCTCCTTTAGGATTTAAGGAGAGCAATTCCAAGAACACCAAAAGTTTGGTGTCTCTAAGTCTCCACACCAAGGATGAGGTGTGAAGATGAAATTGATGACTTAGAGGAAGGAAGATTGCTAGGTATTTTTCTCTAAGTATGGCCAGCCTCTTTGGAAGACAAAGAGAGAAAGAGTTTTTACTCTTTTGCCTCAAAGAAAACCCTTACTGTGGTAAAACTATAAAGTTCCTTTTATAGCACTTCACATTTGAGTGGCAAACCTGCAATTATGCCAAGTTCACTACCACTCACCTATGTCCGGCCATCCTTTAGTTATTGGGCTAATTACCCATTTTGTTTTAGTTGTCATGCAACTTAAATATAATGGGCCTTGTGGTTCTCAATTAAACCATTTAATTGCTTATCCATCTCATTTATATTTCTTCACTTTCATCCTTCTCGATGTACGATCCATTAGGTTCCAATTAGCAAGGCAATGGGCAATTGTTACTCTTAACGATCAATTGTGAATTGAAACTACATTTCAATTCTCCCTTTGATGAAGATTAGTGTTTGCTAATCTTCAAGGCTTCCACAAATTATGAGTGACACCTAACAGTATGTCATGGCTACCCAAGCTAAGTAGAAGTGGTTGGAGAACCTATCTAGTTACAATTACAATGCAATACGGTCATTCTCTAATACAATACTCTTAATCACATTGTTTGAGTGATAATTTGTTTCATGTCTACCATCCAATGTGATACTTCTCTATACGATTCAATTAAATATGATTTGGAACAAACTTCCTAAGTCATATTCGTATGTTTTGGCCAAAGACTCTAGAATCATATCTCAGAGTATTCTTCCTCTACCATGGAAGGTTAGAGATCCCTTGTTGTGCATTCATATGCCTACATGACTAGATAGCTTGACCCCAACAATGTCGTGGGCACTCTCGATGGAATGCCTTTGACATGATCAAAGATCAAAGACTTAACCATTAGACATTTATGATGCCTCAGGTCAAAGGATTACTTTGCATATTACAACTTATGAGTTCTTACATGACATGTATGTTTAGGCTTTCTTTTGATCGTAGTTCAGTGTACTCGATTACCATTTTGAGCACCTATGTGTTTGTGTCAGTGTCCAACACTAAATGACTTGAGACTAGTCATACTCACGCTTGAGTTAACATAACACATACTAACCTTAGCGGATGTTAATGCCTGATTGGCAATCCTATGGCTAGGAACGTTTTAGGAATGAACATAAGAGAAAGGTCTTGTTAATCTAACTTACTTAGATCACTTCTCTCTTAGATTAAATACATTCCTTGAATTCCTTTATTGCTTAAACACATAATACAATAAATAGTGATTACAATAAGCTTTGCCCTTCATTAAACATATAATAGTTTAACACAATAAGTATTCCAAAAGCTATTACATCAAATGAGTGGCTTTGTGGGTATACTTCCAAAAATCTCCCACTTGCACTCAAAGCCACTTTCCTATGTATCTAATACACATATTTTCCATATGGCGGTCAAGTTAAATTTAAGACATTGGCTTCGTCAGTGGATCTGCTATGTTATTGGTTGAGGCAACCTTGAGGATGTTGACTTTCCCCTCGACTAGTAATGCTCACAGCATATGCGATATCAAGCCTTGTGCATATCATGGCATACATGAGACTTCCTATGGCAGAAGAATAAGGAACAAAAAGAGCGCTCCGCCGCGCGCTACGAGGAAAGGAAGCTAAGCACAAAAAGCAGAGCATTCATATGCCATATTTCTTCAGAAGTCGTAGGTCTCATCGACTTAGAAAGGTGAATTCCATGTCTCACAGGAAGAAAACCTTTCTTAGATTGTTCCATCTAGAACCTACTTAGCACCTTATCTATGTACATAGATTGGGATAATCCAATTAATTTTCTAGATCTATGATGATAGAGCTTTATCCCAAGTACTTCAGATGCATATCCCAAATCTTTCATGTGGAAGGTTTTGGATAACCACACTATTACAGAAGAAAGTATTACAGTATCATTCCTGATTAGTAATATGTCATCTACATATAACACTAATGGTGCGTTTATTGCACCGGACTGTCTCAGACTGGACTAGCTTTAGGGACTAAACTGGACTGGCTTAGATTAGACTAAGCTGGACTAACTTAGTGAAGCATTTGGTGTAGTGTTGGACTAAAAAGCAGATACTTAACAAACTACAATATTGTATTATTTAATACATATTTAATAATATTTTATTATTATTTCAACTTTTTTCCTTGTTTTTCCAAAAAAATCCTGCTCTGGAAACTTCTCTTTCTTCTATTTGGTTCCGTCCAGTCTTTATCTCCCTCTTTCTGCTTTTCCATCTCTCCATTTCTCTTCGTCCCCATAACAACTTTCTCTCCCCTTTTCAATCCATTTCTCTACTCCTTCCCCAACTAATGGCAAATGATATGGATATAGGTGGATTTTGGTGGTTCTTTTTGCCATCTGCAACTTTACGCTAAAAAAAATAGACAAGATTTAGAGATTTTGGCGGTGAGGGTGGACGGCGGGCCATGTCGAATTTTGATATTTAAGCGGTGGGTGTGGCCGCATTGGCTGTGAGCTACTGCTGTTCCTCCAGATCGAGCCACGGGAGAGCAAACACTGCCGACTGCCTAGCCACAGTGGTAGGGCCACAGAAGAAATAAGTTAGAAGCCCATGGACTGGATGTTGGTGCCGACATCGATCCGAGTCTGGGTTGTTGGTGCAAAGAGATAGAGGAAGGGAGAGAGAGGATGCGAAGTGCAGGAACAGACGAGAGAAGACGAAGGTCTTAGTAGTCCCCTTTAGTCCCATTTAACTTAGTCCCAATACAAACCAAACATGGGACTACAATTTAGTCCAGTCTAGTCCCAGTTAACGAGGCTAAACAAACGCCCCCTAAGAATACAACTGCATCCCCAAAGACTTTTTAATAAACACTATTGTCGTCTTTGTTTTGAGTAAAACCAAACGATTTGATTTCAGTGTCAAAACGAATGTTCCAGCTCCTGGAGGCTTGCTTAAGTCCATAAATGAACCTCTGAAGCTTGCATACCTTAGTCTTTTCAGACTTGGACACGAAACCTTCAGGTTGAGTCATATAGAGCTCTTCATCTAGGTAGCCGTTCAGAAAGGCCGTCTTCACGTCCATTTGCCATATCTCATAATCATGGTACACAACTATAGCAAGCAAAATCTGAATGCACTTAATCATGGCTACATGAGAGAAGGTTTCTTCATAGTCAATCCCTTTTCGTTGCCTGTAACGTTCCCATCAGCGTTTATCTTCCTCTTGAAGACCCATTTGTTTCCAATAGGTACTATACCTTCTGGAGGGTCTACAAGAGTCCAAACCTAATTTTGATACATGGAATCCATCTTGGATTTCATGGCCTCTTGCCATCTCTTTGAATCAATGTCAGATATTGCTTCAGTGTAGTCTCTAGGGTTCTCCTTTATGTCATTGTCACCTAGAAAGTGCAATCCCCTAAAGTCATTATCCAAGCCATACCTCTTAGGTGCTTGCTGACCCATTCAAATCTACGTCGAGCTAGGGGTTCAGGTACAAGGTTGTCAACTTGTCGAGTGCTTGTTTGTGGTTCATCATTAATCTCATTAATTTCCATTGTTTTACTTGTAATTCCTTTGAGAAAAAATTTATCCTTTAGAAACTTAGCAGTTCTAGCAACAAAGACTTTCTGGTCGTCAGAATGGTATAACTCATATCCTATAGTTTCTCTAGGATATCCCACAAAATAGCACCTAACTGATCTTGCTTCAAGCTTCTTGACATATGCTTCACAACCCCAAATCTTAATATGATTAAGACTTGGCTTTCTCCCATGCCATATCTTATAGGGCGTCTGTGAAACTGACTTGGAAGGTACTCTATTAAGCAAGTAAGCTGCTGTATATAGAAGGTATCCCCATAATGTTACCGGTTGATCTGTGGAACTTATCATAGAACGAACCATGTTCATCAAGGTTCAATTTCTCCTTTCAGAAACCCTATTAAGGTGTGGAGTTCCCAGTAAAGTCCACTATGATATTATTCCACACTCTTTGAGATAATCTAGGAACTCGTTACTTAGATATTTTCCCCCTCGATCTAATCTTTGGATATTTATCTGTTTCCCAGTTCGCTTCTCAATTTCATTCTTGAATTCTTTGAACTTTTCAAAGGATTCTGACTTGTAATTCATAATATACACATAGCCAACCGAGAATGATCGTCGGTGAATATGATATAGTAGAAGAAGCCTTATCTCGACGTAGTAGACATAAGTCCACATACGTCAATGTGGATTAACCCTAGAATTTCAATGGCATGCTCTCATTTCCTAGTGAATAGAGATTTGGTCATCTTCCCTTTCAAGCAACATTCACAAGTACCCATTTGGTTATTACCTAATGGGCGGAAATATCCATCTTTCAACATCTTGCGAATCTTATCAAGGTTCATATGTCCAAGTTTAAGATGCCACATCTTTTCTTGGTTAACTTCTTCTCTAGCCCTTTTGAGTTTTGAGGTATTCCCACTTTCAATATAGTGCATCCCACTACTTGTCTCTAGGTGAAAAAGTCCGTCTATCATATTACCATGAGAGATAATACGACTGTTCAAGTATAAAGTGCAACTCATTTTGTCAAACAATATTGAGTGCCCATCTCATAAAAGCATAGAGATGGAAATCAAATTCTTTATACATGAAGGAAAATAAAAACAATTTTTAAGTTCCAAGACTTCCCCAAAAGGTAATTTAAGCATGTAGATGTTTACTGCTTTTGCAGAGATCTTAGTGTCGTTCCCAACTCGTACAATCATCTCCCCATTGCGCAGTGTCTTGCTCCCTATTAGTCCCTGCAATGAATTGCACATATGTTCACTAGCGCCTGAATCAAATATCCAGAAATTAGAGCTTACTGTAGAAGCACTCTCTATGACAAAAATTGTCCCTTCAAAAGTTCGTGTCATAAGGTTCGCAATGTGCACCCTATATTTGTTCTTCTAACGTTTATCTTTTCCACAATGAAAGCATGTTCCTTTGGATTTTCTTGCCTTCTTCTTATGCAACCTTTTCCTTATGTTTGCATTCTCACTCCCACTGTCCTTTTTTAAACCTTGTTCAAATTCACAACATAGGTCAATCATCTCTGAAAGAGTACGATCAAATCTATTCACTTTATAGTTTACTATAAACTTAGTGAAATCATTCGAGAGATATGCAAGGAAAAAGTCTCGGGTCATTTTCCCATCGATGGAAGTTCCTAAACTCTTAAGATCTTGAAAGATCATTTCCATCTTTTGTCTATGTTTTTGGACCGATGTACCCTTTGCCATTTTGGCATTTAATAGATTACAAACATTTGAGAATCATAGATTACTAGTCTCAATATCATGCATCTTATGCAAACTATCAACCATCACACAAGAAGTGTTCATGTGCTTATGTAGCTTCTTAAGCTCCTCACTAAGTGAAGAGAGGATTAAGCATTTGGCTTATAAGTCATCCTCATAGTGTGTAGCATAATTTTGACACTCCTCATTTGAAGCTAGTTTTGTAGAAGTTACATAAGGAGGGGATTGCTTGAGCACATACGATATGTCATTCATCTTTGAGACATTTTCAATGTGATGATACCAAGCAAGGAAACGTTGGCCCCTAAGGCTCTTTTTGTCAAGTATAATGGTTGATGTAATTTTAGGCATATCGTTAACTACATAACATAACAAAAATCGTACTAGCTTGTTGATTTTAAAAAAACTACTTGATTGGGTCTTAAATCAAATAGTGCCACCCACTATTTTTGGCAAATTCCACACCCCCTCAAGCTAAAGTTAGATGATCTAACTGCAAGCTTGTAAGTCAAATCTACAAACCTACAACAGGTAAAGATTTGGTGAAGATATCTGCAACCTAATGTAGAAAAGCAACATGGTACACAGTGACATGTCCAGAGAGAACCTTTTCACGGATGTAGTGATAGTCAATCTCTACATGTTTAGTTCTAGCATGGAAGACATGATTGAATTCTAGGGCAATAACATTTTTATTATCACAAAAAAATAGCAAGAGTTTTCAGCAAAGGGAACGAAATATCTTGCAGAATTTTACAGACCCAAGTAATTTCAGCAGTTGTGTTTGCTAAGGATCTATATTTGGCTTATATAGATGACCTAGCAACTGTGTTTTGTTTCTTTGCACTCCAAGATATGAGATTTGGACCAAGAAAAACACAATATCCACTGGTAGACCTTCTATCAATAGGACAACCTACTTAATCGACATCAAACCAAGCAGTTAAGTACTGAGATCCCTTAGTAAACCATAACCCAAAATCAATTGAACCCTTTAAGTATCGATTGATCCTTTTAACTACATGCAAATGAATTGTCCTTGCTGCATGCATGTATTGATAGACCTGATTAATTGCAAATGCTAAATCAGGCCTAGTCCATGTCAAATATTGGAGGGCACCAACAGTGGATTGGTAAACAGTAGGATCAAAGAGCAATGTGCCTGAGTTATCAAGCTTTGCAGAACTAGCAGGTGTAGAACATGGTTTAACACCAACCATATCAGTTTTGGAAAGAAGATCCAATGCATACTTAGATTGATTAAAAAATAAGCCCTTGGCAGTCATATGAACTTTAATCCCAAAAAAGTAATGAATGTCACCCAAATCTTTGACAGGAAACATAGTTTGCAGTTGAGAAATAAATGATTGACACACTGAGCTAGAGCTGCCAGTGATTATTATGTCATCGACATAGACCAAGATAAAAGTAATGGAGGAATCTCGTTTGATGAAAAGGCTAGTATCAGAGAAGGGTGGAGAGAGCCCTAAGGATAAGATGGTAGAATATAAGGCATTATACCAGGCCCTTGGTGCCTGTTTGAGGCCATAAAGATAACTCTTAAGCTTACAGACATGATTTGGCTGAGTGGAATCTACAAAACTAAGGGCTGAACCATATAGACAACCTCTTTTAATGAACCATGCAGGAAGGCATTACTCCATCGAGTTGATGAACAAATAAGTCATAGGTGATAGCTAGGGATAGGAGAATCCTTATAGTTGTAGGCTTTGCAACCGGGCTAAATGTCTCAGAAAAGTCAATGCCTTCTTGTTGGTGAAATCCTTTAGCTACTACTCGCGCCTTATATCGTTTAATAGAGTCATCGAGTTTGTGCTTGATCTTAAACACCCACTTACATCCTACTAAGTTGTAGCTAGGATCAAAAGGAACCAGATCCCAAGTTTGGGTAGCTTATAAAGCTTGAAATTCATCCTTCATGACTGTCATCCAATTGGGATTCTTAGAAGCTTGAAAAAATGCAATTGGAGTATATGGAAATCTTGTGAAATAATCAACAGTTGCTGTTAGTTGATGTTTGATTGTAGTAAAAACCTTAAGTTTGAGTATCCCTGCTTTTGCCTTTGTAATCATAGGATGAGCATTTACAGGAATAGAGACTTGCCGAGGCTCAAATGTAGAAGTAGAGATCTCTAGACTAGGAGTGGTGATTGAGGGGAATTATGATGATGAAGTAGCTGAAATACTTGCTGGTGAAGTAACTGCAACACTTGATAATGAGATAACTCGAATAGTGACAGTAACTGGAGCATTCATAGGCAAAGTACTCATTGATGAATGCACTGTAGGTGAATGAGAATCTAAAAAGAAACCATTCTTGAAAGGAAAAAGTTGCTTATCAAAAGTCGCATGTCTTGAAATATAAACCTTGAACCTTGAATCTGATCTGAGACATTGAATCTTGCATTCAAATAAAGTTTGGACTTTGGAAACAAAAGTCTTGAACACTAAATACACATCAGATTTATAGAACATAGGATAAAGCCAACTGTATTTAGTATAGTCATCTACCATAATAAGGTAGAATCGGTATCTAGTACATGAAAGTGTTGGTGAAGGACCCCATACATCAACATGAAGTAAATGAAAGGGCCTAGTACAAGTACACAACAAAGATGAAAATGGAAGTCTAGAGGCTTTCCCCAATTACCAATCATAACAGATAGAAGATTTACTAACAGAACCAATAACAGGTAATTGATTCTTATTGATAACAGTATGTAAAACAGGGCTAGAAGGGTGTCCTAGTCGTTTATGCCATGTATGAATATTTGCTTTAGCAATCATCAGAGTTGGAGGAGAAATAGCAATCCCAGATATGCCATTGGATGTCTTCAGTAGAAAAAGTTTAAGCCACCTTCCTAAGGGCCTTGGAAAAGCATTCTCCTAGTGTTTAGATCCTTGATATAAAATCCAAATGGATCAAAAGTCAGAGAACACCAATTATCATACACAAAATTGTATACTAACAACAAGTTATGAGAAGTTTGAGGAACTAGCAACACATCATTGAGTTTAAAAGTAGCATTGGTTGTACGAAGTAAAGCATATCCAGTATGTGAAATGCACAGACTTTTACCATCTCCGACAAAAAGTTGTTCACTACCAGTGTAGAGAATAGCAGAATTGAGAGAAGCTGGATTAGGAGTAACATGATGAGAAACACCATTGTCAGCAAGCCAATAACTCAAGGAAGGAGAAGTAGCAGCAGTTATGCCCATAAGTGATCCAAGTTGAGACCTCTGAGAAGCAATTTGAAAAAGTCTGTTACAGGTAAGAGCCTTGTGACCAAATTGACGGCATAATTAGCATTGAAGATTACGACCAGACAGAAATGAAGATTGTCCAGAATTAGAATTATTGTTGATTGCACCAGAGAAATGGAGTTTACAAGAGGAACCAGGTCCAGGTCCAAGAATACTCTCTGAGTTGTTGTTGTTACGATTTTGATTGGCACCAAAATTGCGATTTTGATTGAAACGACTTCGATTAGAGAAACAACCATGAGAATTACCTCTGTAGTAATGAAAGCCAGAAAAACCTTGCTGAGCAGCAAAAGCATGAAAAGAAGTGGTAAATGAAGAGGCTCTAGTCTTGCGCTTTTGAAGAGAAATTTCCTTACTAAGAAACATACCATGTAGTTCATCAATGTTCACTAATTTAGTGCATGTTTCAATCGAATCACTGAAAGACTTATAGTCATCAGAAAGATCAGAGAGCATATACGCAACTAGATCAGACTCAGAGATTGGGTCACCAACTGCAGCGAGCTTTTCAAAAATCTCTTTGAGAGAGTTGAGGTAATCAGACATTGAAGAGTCTCATTTCTGAATAGTTTGAATCTTTGAACGCAAACTGTGAACATGAGTACGAGAGGCACCAACAAAACGACGTTCAAGAGATTGCCAGAGAGATGGAATCATCCATACCAACCGTAAGAGGGAGAAGATCTTCAGAAAGCATCGAGTTAATCCAAATCATCAGAATCTGATCTCGCTCACACCAAAGATCAAAGGCCGGATTAGGAACTCGAGAACCAGACGAATCGCTCACAAGTGGAGGCGGACAAAGATCGGTACCATGCCTGTGATATTCTGAACAGTGATCTAAGCAATAGAGGTGATGGACGAATGAGAAACATTGCCTAGAGAATCAAATGAAGTAGCTGGAGAATAAAAAATTGGCAAAATTTGGAGCAATCACCATAGAAATTCAAGAGAATTGGACAAAAAATTGGTGAAATTAGGGAAAGAATCGAAGAATTTGAAAGAGATAAAACCTATTTGGGAAGAGGAAAATGAGAGAAAATTTTTAAGGCAGTGGAAGCGGTGGATCGAAGTCGGTGGACAAATGCAAAGATACCATGTAGAAACTCATGATTCTGAGAGAATGTTGAAGGTAGAGAGAGAGGGAAGTTGTAGAGAGCGAAAGTATTTGAAGTTGTGGGTTTTCCATATATCCAAATGAATGAGTACACATGTATAAATACATTACAATATTGGCTGAGTCACCATAACAACTAACAAACTCTAACAGATTCTATGAGCTAACAATCCTATCTTAATAGCTAAGCAAAGATTTAACCTGGTGGACCTTCTTTATCCTTAACACATAGGTCAATATGTTTTCAGAAAGCGACAGGAAGGCAACCATTTCAACAAAAAATCTCAATATGTATTTGTCCCTAAAGATTAGTTGCAGTCAGTCGAAGTGTTTTGAAGGTTTGCATGAGTAAAGGTTTATTGGCACGAGACTATAGAAGTGATTATTCATAAAATCGAGTTTACTCAATTGAGTAAGTTTAGAGAAATCAAAGGCCGAGATGTTACTTGGCCTGTAGGAATGTGCATGTAGAATTAGTTGAATATGCATTTAAATTTTTTGTATAATTCAACGAACAAATGTAGAGATATGCATGTAGAATTGGTTGAATAGCAGTTACAATGACCACACTTAACATTGATGCTTACACCTTTGAACTGTGAATTATGCTTTGGAAAAAATATGAGTGTGAATAAAAATGATGTAGTGAATTTGTTAGTAATTACGCTTTGGATTTGAAATGAAAAAACTTGTATATATCGAAAAAACTTGTATATATCGATTCATACTTTGGTGGATATAAAACTTCAAAATCATCATTCATCGGTTAAAAGAGTTTGTTTTTCTCTATAAGCATGTTTAGGGTTTTAGCTAGAATGATCGTAGGATAAGTTGCATAATGGTTGGGTTGGATGTAATGGTAATGTTGGATTATTAGGTGTGAGTTTATTGATAAATTTTAATTTTGTTGCTAATTTCATATTGTTCTTGATGTTAATTATGCAATAGGGTAAAAAAGATAATTCACATTTGAAGTTTCAGTTGGATGTAGAGAGAGCTTATATGGGTTCAAATAAAATTTCTCCAAGGTTAATTATAATGCGTTTAGCTTTAATAATGCCCTAAAGTGGAAAGAGGACAAACTACTAAACACTCCTAGCAATGGTTTAATAAAGAGGTGTGGCCACACATTTTCTTGCTGGAAATCAAGCATAGGATCGATGGATCCACCCCCTATCAAAAAACCTGCAAGTCCGTGAGGGAATCCCCATTGGTGTGCAGCCTGCGCTATGGCGGCCCCTTTTTTATTCAAATTACCCAGGCCTACCTTGCTCAAAATGTCGAACTCTAACGCAGTCGTTACAGCGTAGGTTTGCAGCAGCGTTATAAGTTTCTGGTTCAGAGATTGCAAAGAAGACGCTCTCATATTTTTTATTTTTGTTAAATCTAAATTCAAAACATGCGTTAAAATTGGTTGTGCTTTTTAAAAGTCAAAACGTGCGTTTTATCAAAAAGAGGCATATTCTATTATATCTTAATGTTGTAAAGTCGACGATATGTGTGTAGTGGAATAAAGTAAATAAGACACAATATTTATGAGGTTCGGTAAATGTGGCTAAGTCCTCAGGGCAACAGTAGTACTTTCTTTCATTATCTAAAATAATAGGAGTATAAATAACTCACTATTTTCTCTTTTCTCTCTAGTCTGGCTCACTGGTAATTTCTTTCGCATATTTCTTTCCTCTTCTCTTCCTTTTCCTCTATAACTCCTGTTTCTTTCCTCTGTATGTTTTTCTCTCATCTCGTTCTTCTTCTTCTCACTTCTTCCTTCCTCCGTATGCTCTCATCTTATAAGCAAAAAATTACTATAGCAAAACTGTTCACTTTACAAACTTTCCTTAAATGAATAGTGAAATACAATGCATGAATAGTAACCCATATGTTTTTCTTCATATGTGTTATAAATAGGTAAAATTTAGAGAGATAACCTTTACTAGGGACAGGAGCGAAGCAGTTGCAAAATATTATACCAACACAAGCTATTGCGGATGAAGTAATGTATATTATTGCTATTAGTTATTTTTCTCTTCCAAGTCTAATTTGATCAAATGTAGTGTTCTATTTATAGAGCAACCTCATAGGAAACAAACAAATGACACTATTAAACTTGTGAAAGAGTTACTATATACATGTGGGCAAACATACCCACTATTTTACAACACTCCCTCTTGGATGCCCACATATCAACATCAGTTGCCTCATTAAAACCTTGCTTGGAAAAACCAGTGGGAAAAAACCATAGCGAAGGAAAAAGAGTACAACTTTACCCGGATGATGTTGATTATGCTTATGTTGCCTCGTTAAATCCTAGTGGGAAAAATCCTAATCGAAGGAAAAAGAGTACAACATGCATGTATCATGGATGCTCCCTCTGAATTGTATCTCCCCCTGATTCCGCATTCTTCAAATTTGTAAGCCGACGTAATCTGATTCCTTGCACCAACTTCTGAAATGTGCACTTTGGTAGAGATTTGGTGAATAAGTCTGCTAAATTTTCATTAGAACGGATTTGTCTGACTTCAATAACTTTAGCCTTCTGAAGCTCATGTGTACTGAAAAATCTGGGAGATATGTGTTTAGTCTTATCACCCTTGATGAATCCTTCCTTCATCTGGGCGACACAGGCTGCATTATCTTCATAGATGACAGTTGGAGTGTCTGTCTTTGAAGGTAGACCACATGAACTCCGGATGTGATGGATCATTGATCTTAACCAAGAACATTCATGACTTGCTTCATGTAAAGCAATTATTTCCGAGTGATTGGAAGATGTAGCAACTATCGTTTGCTTTATTGATCACCATGAAATTGCAGTATTTCTATTAGTGAACACATATCCATTTTATGAGCGGGCTTTATGCGGATCGGAGAGAAAACCAGCATCTGCGTATCCAACAAGGATCTGTTCATTTGTGGGCTTGTCTGAGTAGAAGAGACCCATATCTGTTGTCCCACAAAGGTATCGTAGAACATCTTTGACTCCCTTCCAATGACGAATTGTTGGAGCAAAGATGTACCTGGCTAACAAGTTAACTGAAAAAGTTATATCTGGTCTAGTACATTGTGCTAAATACAATAAAGCACCTATTGCGCTCAAATATGGTACTTCTAGACCAAGGACCAGTTCATCATCTTCTTTTGGATGGAATGGATCTTTCTTAATGTCCAAAGAACGAACGACCATTGGGGTGCTAAGTGGATAAGCCTTATCCATGCCAAATCGCTTCAGTATTTTTTCAATGTAAGCTGATTGATGGACCAAAATTCCATTAGCACAATGCTCGATCTGCAGGCTGAGACAATATTTTGTTTTCCCAAGGTCTTTCATTTCAAATTCGCTTTTCAGATATTCAACAGTTTTATTGAGCTCTTCAAGGGTTCCAACTAGGTTCATATCATCGACATATACTTCCACTATAGCAAATCCAGTATTTGATTTCTTAATGAACACACAAGGGCATATGACATTGTTGGCATATCCTTCTTTAATCAAATACTCACTAAGATGATTATACCACATTCGCCGAGATTGTTTCAACCCATATAGTGATCGCCTTAATTTGATCGAGAACATACCTCGTGGTTTGTTAGTTGTTTCAGGCAACTTAAGTCCTTCTGGGACTTTCATATATATGTCAGTATCTAATTCTCCATATAGATATGCGGTGATGACATCCATAAGTCGCATGTCAAGTTTTTCTGAAATCACCAAACTTATTAAGTAATGGAACGTAATTGCGTCCATTACAAGAGAGTATGTATCTTCATAATCAACTCCAGGTTTGTGTGAAAAACCTTGTGCAACGAGTCGTGCTTTATATCTTGCAATCTCGTTTTTCTCGTTGCGTTTCCTTGTGAATACCCATTTGTAACCTACGGGGTTCACACCAGGCGAGGTTTGGACTACTGGTCCAAAAACACTTCGTTTTTCCAAGGAATTTAATTTTGCCTAGATTACATCTTTCCACTTAGGCCAATCTTGTCACTGTCTGCATTCATCAACAGAGCGGGCCTCAATATCATCACTTAATATAATTTCAGTGGCTATTGCAAATACAAACATGTCGTCGATGATTATTTCATTTCGATCCCACAATTCATTAGTACATGTATAATTTATGGATATTTCTTTGCTTTCATGTACTTCTGTCTCTTCAGGGACAAGTGTCTCATCAAGGACATTTTCTTTTTCTGGAAGTACAGAATCATGAATTGTGGATTTATCATTCATTTTCTTTTCTTGAATGATTTCATTTGGGTTCAACTGTGCCCTTATCTTTCTCTTTCGAGGGGCTGAATCTTTTAAACCTGGGGGTCTACCACCCTTCAGGTATGCATTGGATGAATCATTTGCTGCCATTTTATTTTGTCTAACAGGGACATCAATTCTTGCAAGTGCGTTTGTAGCTGGTATATGTGACTTTGTCACTTTCGAAGCATCATTAAATGCATCTGGCATTTGATTAGCAATACCTTGAAGATGAACGATCATTTTCACTTCATTTTCACATTGAGTGCTTCGTGGATCAAAATGAGATGAGGTGGGAACAACCCATGTCAGCTCTTGCCATTCTTCTAGAATGGTCTTTTTTCCCCCTAACGACGGAAAGACTGTCTCATCAAAATGACAATCAGCAAAGCGAGCTGTAAACATATCTCCAATCAAAGGTTCCAAATATCTAATGATAGATGATGAATCAAAACCCACATAAATTCTCAGTTTGCGCTGAGGTCCCATTTTAGTTCGTTGTGTCGGTGCAATAGGCACATAAACAACACAACCAAAAACTCGTAAATGTGAAATATTTGGCTGATGTCCAAACACGAGTTGTATTGATGAGTATTGGTGGTTGGCTATGGGTCTTAGTTGAACCAATGATGCTGCAGTAAGATGACATGTCCCCATACAAAGATTGGCAATTTCGTTTTCATGAGCAGAGTGCGGGCTATTAATTGAAACCGCTTGATAAATGCCTCTGCTAAACCATTTTAGGTATGGACATGAGGAACAGGATGTTGAACATCAATGCCTAGTGCCATGCAGTAATCATCAAAGGTTTGATACGTAAATTCACTAGCATTATCAAGTCGAATGGACTTAATGGGATGATCTGGGAACTGTGCTCGCAACTTAATTATCTGAGCAAAAAGTCTCGCAAAAGCTATATTTCGAGTAGACAATAGGCAAACATGTGACCATCGGGTAGATGCATCAACCAAAACCATAAAATATCGAAATGATCCACAAGGTGGTTGAATAGGTCCACAAATATCCCCTTGAATTCTTTACAAAAATGATGGGGATTCATCATCAACCTTTAGTTGTGATGGTCTAATTACCAACTTCCCTTGGGAACAAGCCTTGCAAGGGTTATCATTTGAGACATCAATGTGTCTGCTCAATAATAGATGTCCATTAGAGTTGGTAATGATTCTACGCATCATGGTAGATCCTGGATGACCCAGACGGTCATGCCAAAGCATGTAAATCTTTGAATCAATGAACTTCTGGTTCATGACAGTATATGCCTCAACTGTTTTTATGTATGTATAATACAATCCACTCGATAAACCATGCAACTTCTCCAATATACGCTTCTGGGTATCATTGGAGATAATGCATAAATATTCCAGATTTTCTACACTTTTTGTTTCAATGTGGTATCCATTTAGACGTATGTCTTTAAAACTCAACAAATTTCGAATGGATCGAGTAGCGTATAATGCATTCTGTATGCACAATATTGTTCCATTTGGTAACATAATCTAGGCTTTTCCTGAGCCTTCAATTACATCTTATTGCCCTGATATTGTTGTTACCTTTACTTTTGCAAGTACCAAATTTGAGAAATACTTTCGATCTCGAAGTATTGAATGCGTGGTTGCGCTGTCTGCAAGACAAAAGTCTTCACCATTGCTCTTGTTTTGAGAATAACCATAATTTTTATCCATGTTCTCTGAGTAAAGAAATTACATTTAAAAGCAGTTTATTCATACTGAAATACTACTTTATTGAATTGAAAATGCGAGCATTAAACCACAAGTACAAATAACAATAGTACATTAAACATAAATGATTCAATCGGACCCATAAACTTCATTCCTTCTTTCAATAATAAAGTCTGAAGCATCCAAGTGGGTTATGTTCAACTGTCCTGATAAATTAGTCTTTGGATCATGTGTTTCCATTGGTTGAGCCTGGTAGAGAAAATTCATCTCGACACCCTTCTCCTTGAATGAGGCTTGATACATATCCATTAGATGTTTTGGGGTGCGACAAGTACGCGCCCAATGTCCATTGCCACCACACCTATGGCAAACTCCTTCAGGATTTCTAAAAGTGTTCATATGAGCTTTTCCTTTCTGGCGATTTGAATTTTTAAAGCTCGGGCTTGGATTATGCCTTGGAACCTGGTTGTGAAACTGGACACCATGGTTCTTGCGTTTCCCCTTCCCATCGGCCTTGCTTGTGGCCACGTCCTCGTTTGTAATTATTGCCACGAGAGGATATAGTATTCCCTTCAAGGGAAGTAGTATTCACTTCTGGGAACAGTGCTGATCTGGTCGGTCGAGACTGATGATTTTTCATCAGGAGCTCATTGTTTTGTTCAGTTACCAAGAGCACAGATATCAGCTGCTTGTATTCAGTGAAGCCTTGCACTCTATACTGCTACTGCAGGAGCACGTTAGAGGCATGAAATGTGCTGAAAGTCTTTTCCAGCAAATCTTCCTTAGTAATAGTATCCCCACAAAGCTTCATCTAAGATGTAATTCTGAACAACGCAAAATTATACTCTGCCACTGACTTGAAATCTTGGATCCTTAGGTGAGTCTATTCATAGCGAGCTCTTAGAAGAATCACCGTTGTCTGGTGATTGTATCTGTTTCTCAAGGCCTTCCAGAGGGCTAACAGATCTTCAACCGTTAAGTACTCACTCTTTAGTCCCTCATTAAGATGGCGATGAATAAAAATCATGGCCTTCACTCGATCTTGAGAGGATGAGATGTTTTCTTCCCTAATGGTATCTCCAAGATTCGCTGCTTCCAGATGGATCTTGGTATCCAATACCTAGGTAAGATAATTCTTCCCAGTAATGTCCAGGGCAACAAAATCAAGCTTTGCCAAATTTGCCATTTTCTTTTCTGAAATAAAAATGAGGTGTGTAAAAACTTGCAATAATATGTGTTCTGAAGGAATATATTGTTAGAACTTCTGGTTCTTACAAATTTTTGATCTTCAGGCCAAAATGATAAGTACTCGAATCTTCAGGCTTGAGTATTACATGATTAATGAGAAGGGCAATTGTACCGCACCATTCGCATCGAAACAAGTATAGGATGGGCGATTTTTTCACACCACTTTAAATAGCAGGAAAATTTAAATATACATAGCAGGGTGGACGATTATACCGCACCACCTAAAAATTACGATAAAATTTAAATATGCAGAGCAGGGTGGACGATTATACCGCACTACCTACATTGCGATAAAATTAAATATGCAGAGTAGGGTGGACGATTATACTGTACCACTTAAATTGCGATAAAATGAAATAGCAAGTAAATTTAAATATGCAGGATAGGTTAGGCGATTATACCGTTCCACTTAAAATTTGAAGTAAAATTAGATCTGCAATCCAAGATAAGCGATGATACCGCACCATCTTGGATTGCATAAATAAACACTGGGTTAGTAGTCAAGAGTTACACCAAACAAGAAATCAAAAATATAAGTAATTGTTAGGTTGAGAACTAGAAGTAAACATGGTGCAAACAGTTCTTCGCGAAGGTATATCCAGCAATTGAGGCACAGGAAGAAGAAGAACAATAAAAACCTTAGAGCAAACATTTTTTTTTTTGGTGAAGGGAAATGAGAAATGATTAGAGAGTCGTGCTGATAACGTGTTATAAATAGGTAAAATTTAGATAGATAACCTTTACTAGGGACATGAGCAAAACAGTTGCAAAATATTATACCAACATAAGCTGTTGCAAAGGAAGTAATGTATATTATTGCTATGTTGGTATAATATTGGTAGGGCTAATAATAATCCATCTAATTTTTCTTTGAATGAATAGCAACAAACTATTCATGTAGTGCTCTATTTATAGAGCAACCTCATAGGAAACAAACAAATAACACTATTAAACTTGTGAAAGAGTTACTATATACATGTGAGCAAACATACCCACTATTTTACAACAATATGAATAATAATCCATCGGATTTTCCTTTGGATGAAATAGTAATGAACTATTCATGTGGGCCATCCACATATTATATTACAATACTTAAGTATATTACAACTTGTTTTTTTTAGTCCTACCAATTTTTAGATTCTTTCCATCGGATTTTCCTTTGGATGAAATAGTAATGAACTTGTTTTTTTTAGTCCTATCAATATAATCTTCTTTATGTTGTAATATAAAATGTGGATGGCCCACATGAATAGTTTGTTGCTATTCATTCAAAGAAAAATTAGATGGATTATTATTCATATGAAGAAAAATAGATATGTTACTATTCCTGCACAATATTTCATGATTCATTTAAGGAAAGTTTGTATAGTGAATAGTGTTGCTATAGTAATCTTTTGCGGCTTTGCCTATAAGATGAGAGCATACAGAGGAAGGAGAGAAGAAGAAGAAAGAGATGAGAGTAAAATATACAGAGGAAAGAAAGAGGATTTACGAAGGAAAGGAACAGAAAAGAAAAGAAGAGAGATGCGGAAGAAATTACCAGTGAGCCAGGCTAGAAAGAAAGGACAAAATAGTGAAAGTTATTTTGTACTCCTATTATTTCACATAATGAAAGAAAGTACTACTGCTGCTCCGAAGTCTTATTTACTTTATGTTTCACTGCACACATACCGTCGATTTTACAACTCGTTATCAGCACAACAAGCTCTTGTGTCAATGGAAAGCACAACCCCATAAATCCGGTGAAGCACTACCTACCTCTCAGATTGTGTCTTATTTACTTAAGTATTGTAATATAATATGTGGAGGGCCCACATGAATAGTTCATTACTATTCCTCTAAAGAAAAATTAGATAGATTATTATTCATATGAAGAAAAACGGATGGGTTACTATTCATGCACAATATTTCACTATTCATTTGAGGAAAGTTTGTAAAATGAATAGTGTTGCTATAGTAATCTTTTGCTTATAAGATGAGAGCATACAGAGGAAGGAAGAAGTGAGAAGAAGAAGAAAGAGATGAGAGAAAAACATACAGGGGAAAGAAAGAGAAGTTATGGAGGAAAATGAAAAGGAGAAGAAAGAAGAGAGATGTGGAAGAAATTAATAGTGAGCCAGGCTAGAGAAAAAATAGAAAATACTGAGAGTTATTTTGTACTCCTATTATTCCACATAATGAAAGAAAGTATTACTGCTACCCTGAGGACGTATGCACACTTACCGAACATCGTAAATATTATGTCTTATTTACTTTATGTTTCACTGCACACATACCGTCGATTTTACAACACTTATTAAAACATTAATATAATTTTTATATCTTTCATTTATTGTAATTATTTGTCATATGAATAATAAAGTATTTAGTCTCCACCTAATTATATTATGCTAATGTCTTTGTTTCCTCCTCTAATACACTGCTAACATCTTCTTATTATTATGGTAATTTTATATACGTACTGCCTTATTTTTCTACAAAATATATCATATCCTAAATTAATTAGGGAGCTTTATATATAGAGACAAAAAATTTCACTATATTCTAAGGAACTCCACTAGTTTCTAGATATGTCAAGGAGAGACAAAAACATAAAAACAACTAAAGCTCAACCCAAAAACATGGAAACAATATTTTAAAATATCAGTCATACCCATAAGGCTTTAGAATTATTAATAAACTTATTAATTCACAACTCCAACAAAATTAATATGTGTCATAAGCTAAACTCATCCTCGATCATTTTTGCAGAATCAGTTCAACCTATCTTTAACAATTTTCGCAAAATTAGTTCAACTCGTCCTCGACCATTTTCGCATAACCAATTCAACCGGTCCTCGACCATTTATGCAGAATCTGTTCAAACTGTCCTTGACAATTTTTGCAAAATCAGTTCAACACGTCGTCGATTAATTATGCAGAATCAATTCAACCTGTCCTCAACCATTTTTGCAGAATCAGTTTAACCCGTCTTCGACCATTTTTGCAAAATCTTCAACCCGTCATCAACCATTTATGCAGAATTAGTTTAACCCATCTTCAACCATTTTTGTAGAATCAATTCAACCCGTCCTCGATCTCTATGCATAATCAGTTCAACTCATCCTCGACCATTTTTGCAAAATCAGTTCAACCCATCTTCGACCATTTTTTCAAATCAGTTCGTCGTCCTCTACTATTTTTGCAGAATAAATTCAACCCGTCCTCGATCATTTATGCAAAATCAGTTCAACCCGTCATCGACTATTTTTGTATAATCAGTTTAACCCCTTAAACCCGTCCTCGACCATTTTTGCAGAATCAGTTCAACCCGTCTTCAACATTTTTTTGCAAAATCAGTTCATCCCATCCTTGACCATTATTGCAAAATTAGTTTCAAATAATTTGACCCTAGTAAAAGTTAACTCAATAACACAGCTGTTTTAATCTAGGTAAATAGTGAACAAAGAGAGATCCTTAAATCCAAAGTAGAAGTCTCGTTCCATCATAAAAACCTTACAAAAAGAACAATAAATGCTATCTTAATTTTTCCAGTACCATGAACAATAAAAATGAACAAGAAGAAAATACAAAAATCAGTCATTTTCCATTAATTTGTAAAAAATAAAATATATATTGTTTGGTTTGTTTTACCAGATCAGAGCAAGTGACAACGAAATGTACTTAAATGAGTTTGCAGTATTCATAAGCATAGATACTTTGCGTCCATTAAGGGACAAAAACATTTCTATTTTTTAATATTTCATATTCTAATTGGCATAGCAATATAGGATTAAACTTGAATACAAAGTCAGTGATCTTGGAGACGATGGCAACCTTGTGCTCATGCAAATTGGAATCCCATATGCAAATTGGAATCTGATAGTAATTTCCATATCAGTTTTTACCGAAGCTTGTTCATTCAACTTTCTCTTTGTAATCAAACAAAAAACAACGAATCGTCAACAAAAAAACTCCATGATTCAGAGAAAATCAACCAAAAATTTAAAAATTTCATATCAAAACCTGCAGTTAGCTTCAAAATCGCAAAGCTTACCGTAGTGATCAAATTGGGAGGACGTGAAGAGTAGGAGAAGGTCTTTGGAGTTCCTGAAATTGATTTGGATAGGGACTTGAGTTAATTTGGAGAGGAGATGGTGAGGATGGAAAAATTGAGATTGAGATGGCGATGAAGGGAAATCGGGTCAATTTTTTTAAGAGAGAGAAATAAGGGAGCAACATATGAATGAGATAGAAGAGCGAAAAGATTTTCCCACTATAAAAGGGTATTTTCGTAAGTTACACTCCACATAAAAAAAAAGCCAATAATATCATCTTCCACATTTATTAACTTTTGTTTTTCCTTGAAATGTTTAAAAAAATATTGTCTCAATATATAATTAAGTATCAAAAGTATACCATATGTGTAATTTTTCCAATTGATTACTAGATATTTTTGTTAAAAATGATTTTTATTAAACAAATGATATTATTTACATCAAGACCATCTCCAACCCTTTGGGTTAAAACTTAAAATTATTAACTAAGAAACATGTTTTCTGCTCCAACCCTTTTGAGTTAAATTTTTAGCTCAAGATCATTAAAGAATGAATTTAGGATTCTTAAAATAACTTTTTTAAAAGAAAATTATATTGACTATGCTAATTTAATTTTATGAATATTTGAATATAAAAATATTTAGATTCCGATAAATATTGAAAAAATCACTAAACTGACACCATGAAACTTGTGGAACACTATGAAAGAATATGAAACACATGAAAGATATTTTTTTAATTATTTTAGCTATTGAATTTAAATTTAGACCGTTAGATCTTTTTCTTTACAGTTAGATTTGTTCATAGTAGACTTTATCCATTGAATTCAATGAATTTATAAATATAAAATATAAAAAAAATTACACATATATGGTGGGTCAACCCACTAACCCTAAGGGAATTCTATGCTAAATTTGCCCAAAAAATGAGTTTTGGGTTAAATCTAATATTTGACCCAAGGGTTGGAGCAAGTTGAGGTAAGTTTAAAACCTAAAATTTTAGTTTTACTACAAGGGTTGGGCTTAGCTTCACAATGGACTAACAATAATGTAGTTCAAATTCACATTTGGTAAGAATCGAAGCTAAACCTATCACTCACAAGTGAAGATTAATACCACTAAACCGTAGCAATAATGTGGTTCAAATTTGCATTTGATATAAAAAATGATATTTAAAACCTTAAGTTTCATACTTAGTTCAGTTTGAGCTCACATTCATTTGATATGTTTTGTAAAAATTTCAAGAATTTGAGCTGTGAGCTCAATCCAAACTTAATTGTTCTTCAACTGGCTCCCACTCAATTGAAGAACAAGTATTTTCCACAATGAATGAAATTGTTCAGGCATACACCCGGTGACTCACACTAAATTTTGTGGTAGATTCTTAAGTTTTCAAATTTTAGTTACTTAAACGTCTAATTACTGACTTCGTCATTGAACACGTGAATTAAGGATAACGTTTAGGCATCTCAAGTATTACCTATGAATTAAGGGAGTTTTAATGAAAAATATTGAAAAATATATTTTCATTTTACTCAATCAAATAAGATTACAATCTGAATGTATATATACACCTGTGTAGACTAACTAACTCATAACAAATAACAACTTTCCTTAACCTCTAAGTATTATCCCTTGATAGTGTATTGACAATATTACCCTTAATATCCCCCCTCAAATGAAACTGAGGGACCCGAAGTTGAAGTTTGTCTCTGAGAAACAAAAATCATGCTGCAGGTAAGGATTTTGTACAGATATCAGCCACTTGGTCTTGGGAGCAGATGTAGTGAAGGGAGATGTGCTTGGCAACTACTTTTTCACGGATGTAATGATAATCAAGCTCGACATGCTTGGTCCGAGCATGAAAAACAGGATTCTTGGCAAGGGATATAGCAGATACGTTATCACACCAAAGTTAAGGAGAACAAGGCAGACAATAGCCAATGTCAGCAAGTAATTGACAAATCCAAGTGATCTCAGAAGCAGTGTTTGCAAGGGAGCGATACTCTGCCTCAATAAAGGAACGAGCAACAGTGGGTTGCTTTTTAGCGCTCCAACTAATGAGAGAATTACCCAGAAAAATGCAGTAACTGCCAGTGGATCTCCTATCTAACTCACAACCAGCCTAGTCAACATCGGAAAAGGCCTTGAGAGATGGAAAAGATGAGCACTTCGAGAACCAGAGACCGTGATCAATGGTGCCCTTAAGATATCGGAGGATACGCTTGACAGCTTGGAAGTGAGAGACTTTGGGAGTGTGCATGAACTGGCATACAAGGTTGACAGCGAAACTAAGGTCCGGCCTTGTCCATGTTAGATATTGAAGAGCACCCACCAAGGACCTGTACTCAGAAGCATTGTCAAGAAGAGGAGAAGCATGATCAATCTTGTAGTGCTCAGTGGTGTGTTGCAGGGTTTTGCACCAACCATTTTGGCTTTGTTAAGCAAATCCAGAATATATTTAGTTTGGGAGAGGAAAATGCCAGTAGAAGAGCGCTTGACCTCGAGACCAAGAAAATAGTGTAAAGGACCAAGATCCTTAATAGGAAACAAATTGATGAGCTGTGTGATCACATGTTGACAATCAACAGAAGAGAGCCCAGTAACCAAAATATCGTCCACATACACGAGAATAAAGACCAAGGATTTGTCCTTTTTGACAAACAGAGAGTGGTCACTTTGAGAACCAACAAAGCCAAGAGAAGCAAGAGCAGCATGTAGTTTATCATACCAAGCTCGGGGAGCTTGGTTCAGACCATATAACAATTTATGAAGCTGGCACACATGATGGGGCTTGGTAGAGTCTGCAAAGCCGGGTGGTTGTTGCATAAACACGGATTCAGAAAGAGTGCCATGTAAGAATGCATTACTGATATCAAGTTGGTGCAGAAACCAATCAAATTGAGCAGCAAGGGTAAGTAAGAGGCGAATCGTCACAGGTTTAGCCACAGGGCTAAACGTTTCAGTGTAATCGATACCTTCTTGTTGGTGAAAGCCCTTGGCAACCAACCGAGCCTTGTAGCGATCTATGGAGCCATCGGGTTTTCGTTTGATGCGAAACACCCATTTGCAGCCAACTAAGTTCTGTGAAGAATGATATGGAACCAGGGACCATGTTTGAGTATGAAGAAGAGCATTGAATTCCTCCTGCATTACTTGGCGCCAATGGGGGTGTTTAGATGCTTGGAGATAGGTTGTAGGAATATAATCCAGAGACAAATGAGAGGGAAGAGGATGATTTGGGGCAGTAAAAACTTTAGGTTTGTAAATGCCGGACTTAGAGCGGGTTTGCATAGGGTGAGTGTTTATGGAGGAAGAGGGTGGAGGGGATGGCGGTGGTGGTGCAGGAGGAGGAGGGGAGGAGGATGGGCTAGAGAAAGGAGATGAGGGTGAGGATGGAGTAAGGGATGTAAAAGTTAAGGAAGATGGAATAGCAGATGATGGACTTGCAGGTTGTAATGGGGAAGAAGGGGAGGAAGAGGAAATATCAGAAAATGGAAACTTGCTTTCATCAAAGAGAACATGCCGAGAGATGTATAGGCATCCTGTAACTGGATCAAGGCATTTGTACCCCTTATGATTGAGACTATAGCCCAAGAAAACACAGGGCTTGCTCTTAGCATCCAACTGAGAAGAAGTATACGGCTTTAACCACGGAAAGTAGAGGCAACCAAAAACTCTGAGTGTACCATAACAAGGCAATGTCTTGAAAAGAGACTCCCAAGGTGAGGGCCGAGATAGAGTAGGTAACCTGTTAATGAGATAGATTGCAGCTGCAAAAACATCGACCCAATATAAGTGAGGAACTTTAGATGCTGCAAAAAGAGTCCGGGCAGTTTCCACAAGATGCCTGTGTTTGCGTTCAGCACACCCATTTTGTTCGGGTGTGTGAGGATAAGATAACTGATGCTGGATGCCATGTTGTGCCAAGAAAGTAGAGAATATAGTACTCATGTATTCACCACCAGAATCAGATCTCAAGGTAATAATTTTGGTGCACAGAGTATTTTCAACCAAAGATTTATATTTCATGAAGACTGATAGTACATCAGATTTGTATCTCAGAGGGTAGAACCAACAGTATCGAGTAAAATCATCCACAAATATGACATAGTACCAGAAACCATCCTGAGAAGCTATAGGTGAGGGTCCCCAAATATCTGTATGAATGAGTTCTAAAGGTTTCGTGGTAGTACATGTAGTGGATACAAATGGCAATCTAGAACACTTTCCTAATGCACAGGCTGAGCAAAAAGAAGAGGTCTTATGTTGGAACACAGAGATACAAGATTGAGAAGCGAGCTTATTTAAAATCTTGACTGAAGGATGGCCCAACCGTCCATGCCACAGAGTTTGGGAAGCTTTTGGAGTAGCAGTAAGAGCTGTATGCTTGGCACCAGTGTGAGATGAAGGATAAAATGGATAGAAGCCATGCTGAACAGGACTTTTAAAACGCATCCTCCCCGAAGAAAGATCCTTCACAGTAAAGTGAGAGGGATAAAGATGCATAGAGCATTGATTATCAATAAGAAATTGATTTGCAGAGAGGAGATTATGCTGCAGATCAGGCACAAATAAAACATTTTTGAGTGCAAAATTACTATGTGAAGTGGTAATGGAAGAAGAGCCAGTGTGAATGATAGGCAAACCTTTGCCATCACCGATATACACTTGTTCAGGCCCTGTGTAGACTTCAGGATTTTGGAGAGTGGCATAGTTGTTAGTCATATGAGAAGTGGCTCCAGAGTCGACAATCTATGGAGAGGAGGAGTTGGAGGTGTTGGCAACCAACGCAGTTTGGGATGACTTGCCATTATAGTGAGGGTCAATGCGATGAGGACAGTCACAAGCCTCATGGTCAAATTGACGACATATTTGACAAGAAAGTTTCCTGTTGGATGCAAAATTGGACCGAGGGCCTCGATTTGAACGCTGATTGTTGCCTCGATTGAAAGTGGAGAATCGCGGATTGTTGTTCTGCCTGAAATTGCCACGAGAATTGTGGTTGCCTCGAGTAAAGTTGCGATCCAGTCCACGATTTTGATTGTGAAAAGAGAACGACTGCTGAGCAAAATAACCGTGAGAAATAGAAGGAACAGGCAGAGGAAGAAGACCAGTGGAGGTGTTGTAGGCCTGAAAGGAAGACACCGGTGGACTTTGCTTGCGATTGGTCAGTTGAATCTCTTTGCTAAGAAGCAAACCATGGAGTTCATCCATGGTAGTTAAACCAAGACGAAACTGAATGGCATCCACAAACGAGTCAAATTCAGGAGGTAAGCCATGTAGAATGACAGAAATCAGCTCTGAATCTTCAACTGGAGCACCAGCACTAGCAAGAGCATTAGCAATCTCCTCAGTGCGTTGAAGATATTGAGCGGCTGTGAGATCTCCTTCGGTGAAACTTCGAAGGCGAGATCTAAGTTCATGGATGTGAGAATGCGAGGCAGCAGCAAGGCGAGACTCCAATTTGGCCCATAGTTCTCGAGCCGAGGAAACTCCAAAAGTATAAGGAATTAGGGATTCCGAGAGAGTCGAATTGAGCCAGATGAGAATATTCTGATCATTCTCAAACCAAGCAACATACGCCGGATTAAGACTGCGATTTTCGGAGGAGTCATTGAGAAATTGAGGCGGCGCCTGCGAAGAACCGTCAATCAAACCGGTGAGATTGTAGCGATGAAAAATTGGAGCAAAAAGAGCACTCCATGTCAGGTAATTGGTAGTGGTAAGCTTAATCGGAACCATAGATCCAATGTTCTGTATGGTAATTGAGGTAGAATTCGAGGAATTAGGGTTTGAAGCTTCCGACGGTGGAAGAATTGGAGAATCCGATGCCGTAGAGGAAGAGACGGCAGGAGCCATGATCAGAGATGTAAAGAAGAGGATCAATCGGAGAAGATCAACAAGATCGGAGTAGCAGAGAAGCGGGAAGATTTGGGATCGAAGAGAGAGGTCGTTAGACGAGGGCGAGTAATACCATATTGAAAAATATATTTTCATTTTACTCAATCAAATAAGATTACAATCTGAATGTATATATACACCTGTGTAGACTAACTAACTCATAACAAATAACAACTTTCCTTAACCTCTAAGTATTATCCCTTGATAGTGTATTGACAATATTACCCTTAATAAAAAAACTCACAGTACTGTTCACTTTAATGAAAAACCATATTTTTACACTAAAAAGTCAAACATGATACTATTCACTTTACTTTTTATTTAATTTATCCTTATAATTAAAACTCAAAATTTTTAAATCCTTTTTATTAGTCTTCCTATGCATTAAAGGCATCTCACTCAAAATACGTGTGGACTTCGTCACTGAACACGTGAATTAAGGATAACGTTTAGGCATCTCAATTATTACCCATGAATTAAAGGCATCCCACTCAAAAACATGTGGGGATATATATGAGGATATCCAAAACGTGGAAGGGACCAGATCCATTGCCATTCGCAAGTATTATTTACGAATTATCAAATTACTGCATGCTTTACATGATATTTCATGTTATTTAAGAATATCCGGCTTCTGCTATGGTGAGTGTTATTAAATTCTATATTTGCTCGCCTACCTGCCCTAACTTCGTTACGAAAAGCTTTTACGCGGTTTTGAAAGGTCCCACTTTTGGTTGACCCATTCAATCCACGAGGGTAATCATTTTAAAATTTTCTGCCTAACTCCGTGTAAGGCTCTGTTTAGATGATAGGCAGCTAGCCGCTGTTCCTATTAATCTCTAAATATTTAAAAATTAAGAAATGATACCTAGAACTGCTTAGACATGACTCTCACAAACAAAAAATCGATAAAATTTTAGTTTGCATTTTATTTTTTCTTTTCAATAAAATGTAATAGACTTGTTGAATACTTTGATAAATACTCATTATATGGTTCTTCATATTTTCAATATGTTTTAATACTTTATAATCTATATGTTATTTTATTTTGTAATTTATGTATCCAGTATTATGATGCATTTTTTTTAAGTATAAATAGGCATATACAATAAATTTACTTAAATTCCCCTAGATCTCTGCCTAAGCGTTAGGACCTAGTACGCCACCAGGCCCCAACATGTCGTCCGACTAGTGGCTAGCGTCGTTTAGAACATTGAGTTCATCCAAAATAATAATAAAAAAAAAGCCACGAGAACATTGAGTTCATCCAAAATAAAAAAATAAAAAAAATAAAAAGCCACGAGTTTACCTTTCGGATTAAATTCTATATTTGCTTGCCTATAAATACATGATCGTCCACGCATTATTCTTCATACTGACCAAAATTCTCCGACAGGAAAGCATGGCATTAATCCAGGATTCAGCAGAAGCTCAATCACAAAATGCGAAGCCTGAAGTTGCTCGGCGGACGGCAAATTTTCACCCAAGCGTTTGGGGAGACCAGTTCATAAATTATGATGATTCCCAAGACATTGTAATACATATCATGCATGCATGCATGCACGCACATTATCTTCTACAATATCACAGCAGTTCTTTAACATTATGAGTTATGATATAGTGTATGGCTATTTTTAAATACATAAAATTGACACTTTCTAAGAAAAGCGGACTTTACCATTTGCAGATTACTCAAGCTCAAAGTCAACAACAGGTTGATGAACTCAAAGAAATTGTGAGGGAAGCATTCACAACTAGTGCAACTGATTTTTCACTTCAGCTAAAGTTGATTGATGCAATTCAGCGCCTTGGCTTGGCATACCATTTTGAAAGAGAAATCGGAGAAGCACTTGAACGTATGCATTCTACGTTTGATGATGACCATGGCAACGATGATGTTGATCTATACACTGTTGCTCTTGGTTTCCGGCTGCTAAGACAACATGGATATAATGTTTCATGTGGTAGGTGTAAACAAATTAACTTAATTAGTTAATTTGAGTTACTATTAAAACTTTCATAATTCTTTTGTCCCTATTTTCTGAAAATCATGCAGCCATATTCAACAATTTCAAAGATGAAAGTAGTAACTTCAAGGAAAGCTTGATTGATGACATGTCTGGTATGCTAAGCTTTTATGAAGCAACACATCTGAGGGTGCATGGAGAAGACATATTAGAAAAGGCTCTTGTATTCACCACCACTCACCTTGAGTCAGCAGCAACCCGTGTAAGCAATCCACAGGCTACACAAATTACTCAAGCCCTAGAGAGACCTCTGCGAAAAAGTCTAGAGAGATTATCTGCACGACGTTACATTTCGATCTACCAAGAAGAAGCTTCACATAATGAATCTCTTCTGAAACTTGCAAAGTTAGACTTCAATCTTGTCCAGCCTTTGCACAAAAAGGAGCTCCAAGAGATCACTAGGTAATTAAGCTGATCTTATTAGTTTGCAAGATGGCACCAAATATATATATATATATATATATACACACACACATACACACACACATAACTTTCGAATTCGAAGTAATTAATAGTTAAGTCATATGTTTAGGTGGTGGAGAGAACTAGACTTTGAAAGGAAGCTGCCATTTGCAAGAGATAGGATGGTAGAGTTGTACTTTTGGATCGTCGGAGTGTATTTTGAACCCCAGTACTCTGTTGGGAGAAAAATTATGACACAAGTGAGTGTCTTGCTGACAATATTGGATGATATCTACGACGCATTTGGTACATTTGAAGAGCTCGTAATCTTTACTGAAGCGATTGACAGGTTTGAGATATTTAAATAATAACTATTTGTTAAAAATAATTAAAAACTGCTACTTTATTCCAATGATTACGATGATAATTATGCTAGCGCTTCAGGTGGGATGTCAATTGCATTGATGAACTCCCGGAATATATGCAAACATTTTATCTTGCACTTTTAAATCTCTACAATGATATTGAGGCAGAGATGGCGAAGGAAGGAAGATCATACCGAGTTCCATATGCAATACAAGCTGTATGTAGTACATAAACATATGCAGAACTTTCCTTTTAAACTTTTTTTCTTCCTAGTAAATTAACAGAGCCTTGGCTCGTCAGATGAAAGATCAAGCTCGATCCTATTTTAATGAGGCCCGATGGTTGCACGAGGGACGAGTTCCAAGCATGGAGGAGTATATGCGTGTTGCAACAGTTTCAATTAGTTACACCTTTCTTACAACCATATCTTTACTTGGCATGGGAGATGTTGTGACAAAGGAAGCATTTGAGTGGTTGTTCACTGACCCCAAAATTGTTAGAGCTGCAAATACCATTTTTAGGCTCATGGATGACATTGTTTCCACAGACGTACGTATAATTTATTAGCTTGTGATTATTTCAAAGCAGTAAGATCCTAAGACAAATTAATTTTGTATTTAATTTTTGCAGTTTGAGAAAGAGAGAGGGCATGCTGCTTCTAGTGTTGACTGCTACATGAAACAATATGGGGTGTCAGTGCAAGAGACGGTTGATGTTTTTCAGAAGCAAATTATGGATTTGTGGAAGGATATAAACGAGGAGTTCCTTAGACCAACTTTTGTGCCAATGTCTGTTCTTATGCGCGTTCTCAATTTAACAAGAGTAACTGATCTTCTTTACAAAGGGGAAGATGGATTCACACGTGTGGGAAAGGTGACGAGAGATAGTATTACTTCAATCTGTATCGATCCAGTGCCATTATGAGTTGGTTTGGTTGTTGTTAGAATATTGATATTTTATAATGTCCTGTTGAATAAGATGACCTATGTACTTTTTTATTTTGAACGAAAGATCAACTCTTAAAGCCTAAGACGGGCACAACAAGAATAAGGCCAATAAAAGCCCAAATAAAAAGCATAAATTGTTGGTGTGAGTCAGTAGTTTGATTACGAATATTATTATTATTATTATATTCCCTAAATTTATTAGAGTCACTAACTACTACTTGTACTACAAGAGATGTGAGTATATATATTACCTCCAAGATGGAGAAGAATATATAGAAGATTATTGGAACCCTAGAATTACTTCAACGTGTCTCTAAACCCTAACCCTTGTTGCCGACTTTGAGTTCTTATTGGCTGGAAAAACAGCAACCTGCAGTAAAACCAAAGGTGATCTCGAAACAAGAGAATCACCTTGAACCTAAATCCTAGGAACCTAACCGCATCAGTAAAACCGAAGATGATCTCGAAACAAGAGGATCATCCTGAACCTAATCCTAGAAACGTAACCGCATAACTACACCACCGTTTCCTTTTTCAATGGAGAAAGCCATGCAACAATTTCTGCCGTGGGGTCAACCATTGGGCTTGCTGTGCTGACATACAGCGTGGGCTGTTTTGGGCTTGCGGAGCCTGGAGCCCACACTCCAAGCAAACTGAAGGCTGGTGCGATGGTGCCAATATTGTCAGCAGACTGGGCATGGGCCCGCTGGGTTCTTCAGCCATTATTGATGGCGTTGGTAGAAGACTGGGCATGGGTCCGCTTAGTCCACCAGCAATACTCAATGATGATATACAATCGGACCGAGAAAATCTAGGTCCGCAGCTTTCATTGAATTTGATTTCGTCCAAGAACAACGGCTTACTTGTTCCGTCACTCTCTAGTCATTTGTTATTTGTGGGACATGTCATTGAGCAATTAGACTCTGTTGTATTTCCGTCTTACTGTTTACTTCAAAATATCCGAACTGAGGCAATCATTTAGGCATGGTACTAAGCAAAGGATGTTGTACTATGTTGATGATGTTGTATAAGGAAGTGTACATCAAGTTCAAGGTTGTAACACTGAAAGGTTTAAGACCGTTTAGTTGTGGCATCGTCGGTTAGCTCATGCCTCTTTTGGTTATTTACGAAAATTACTTTTAGTAATATTTCAAATTCTTCATTGAAGTGTAATGTTTGCACATTAGCTAAAGGTCATCAAGCTTCTTATTCTCCAAGTTTAAATCAAAGAACAATTTCGTTTGAGTTAATTCATTATGATGTGTGGGGGCCATCTCTGGTTACTACTTAGCATGATCTGCGTTGGTTTCTAACATTTGTTGACAATTGCAATAGGATAACATGGTTGTACCTCGTGAAAAATAAAAGCGATGTGGTTGACATCTTTAAAAAATTATATCACATGGTCAATACTCAATATTCAATCCTTGTTAAAGTGCTTTGGTTAGACAACGGTGGTGAGTATCTTAAACAAGATTTTTCTTAGTTTTTTTTTTACAGAAAAGGGCATTCTTCAAGAAACTACGTGTCCTCAAACCCCACAGCAAAATGGAGTTGCCAAACGAAAAAATAGGCATATTTGAGATTACCCTTGCTCTTCCTATTGGTAGCTATGTGCTTAAGACATATTGGGCTGATGCAGTCACCTATGTTATTGACAGAGCCGGTTTTTAAAGGGTGTGACAGGTTCCATTGCACAGGGCCCCAAAAATAGTTTTTTATTTAATATAATACTACATAAAATAATACTATATGAAAATAATATATAAAAATATTAATCAAATAAAAAAATATATATATAAAAATCCGATGGGGCCAACGAGCATCAGACACCTGCCCTAAAAATAATTTTTTATAAAATAATATTGTATGAAAATAATATATAAAAATACTAATCAAATCAATATATATATATATATATATATATCTGATGGTTTATTCCAATCAGTGCTGCTGATTCCCATCACTGTCGTTGCTTCCTACTTTTCCTCTCTCACACTAAATCCCATCGCTGCTCCTCTTTTTTATTCTTTCACACCACAGTTCCAGATGTCAGAATCCCCCGTCGCCAATATCCAGTCTACTTTACTTCTCTCTTCCCATTGTTCTTTTTCCCACAAATTATTAAACCCTAATTTATAAGTTCATGAAATTGAAGAGAAACTTCCAAATCATGAAGACAATTCAACTGATCAGAATGATGTAGACTTCAATTAAAGTAAGATATTTACTAATTTAAGTATATTGACTTGGAGTTTGAAGGTTTGGGTATTTCTCATTTATAATAAAAAAAATTTCTTTTGTACTTTTCAGGGTAAAATCAAGAGGAGAGCAGTCACAAAAAATCACTAGATGCACATGTATTGCGGACTATTAGGTTTCATTGTTCATACTTACTATAATTTTATTATGATCTTGTTTGAGATATAAAAAATGGCACCTACTAGAAAATATTCATCTGGCTTGAAGCGTCAAAGAAAAAGAAAAGTTGAACAATTGGCTCAGAGCTATTGATAGGTTCTTTCTGTACATTTAATAATATTTAGAATAGATGGTTAGTGAGTTTTAAAGTTTATTTCGATATTGCTTTTTAGCATCAATACATTGTTTAATTTTTTTTAAAATGTCTTATAAGAAGGGTCTCTTTTATGAATTTTGCACAGGGCCCCCGAAATCTCAGAAATGGCCTTAGCTATTGATCTCATTAATCGAAGCCATCGCATGTTCTCTCTTTTAGAACACCCTTGGTCGTGTTGTCTGATCATGCTTTCCTCCCCTCCACTCTCCACCTTGAACCTTGGGTTTTTGGTTGTGCGGCATATGTCCATCTTCACAAAACTCAAAGAAGCAAGCTTGATCCATGTGCGGTGAGGTGTGTGTTCCTTGGCTTTAGTCCTCAACAGAAAGGATATTGATGTTATCATCCATCCACTTAACATATGTATGTCATCATGTATATTACCTTCTCTGAAGATGAATTATTTTTTCTTCATGCCATACTCCTTAAGGAGAGACAAACTTAATTAAAGATTATGGCAGATTTGGTGTGATGGAGATAGTACCACATGCTGACTCCGATCCACCTACAAAACGTGCTAACCCAAGTGGCTTGACTAATCAAATGGAAAAATGTGGGCTGACTGACCAAACTGGCCTAAGTGAGCTGACTAACCATTGAGACAACGTAGAAGACAACACAAGTGATGATGCATGTGCTGGAAAAAATGGGTCGCAAGACAGCTTAAGTGGGTGAAATGGATTCTCTTTTAATTATGAACAAGCCAGCATCAAAAGCTTATCTGGGCGTGATGATTATGTTGCACATGGCAGCGTTTAAAGCCCATTTAGCTGTAATGATGATGCTACACATGGCAATGGTGAAGGTGCACCTGGGCGTGAAGATGGCTTAATTAAGACCACGACAAGTAGGACGTTTGATGTTGCCAGCCCACGTGGGCCTTTCCCTAGTCATGTTGGAATTGAGACAACAAAATACGGTGGGCCTCCTGATGATGATGACCTCATTGAACCCACAACAAGTAGGTTGGTTGATACAGTCAGCCTACTTGGATTTCTCCCTGCTTGACACGCCCCAATCCCCATCGGGATGGCCACGTGCTGGCCGACAACGCAAGCTATTTAATGAATGCATATGCTAAGAACATGTAAACATGCATAAACATTTTGCGTGTAACTACGCAAAGTAATATTCAAATATAAGTCTTACAAAATACAATAATAATATTCAACTGCCAACAATGAGTATAATGATAATGCATGACATGTTCAGAGTATACAACTAATCCAGAGTACAAGTGGAAGGTAAAGTAGAAAGGTGCTATTAAAATGAATGTCAAGCAGAGATAAAGGCAAGATATCACTAGTAGGGGAATGCCTCGTAGCTCAGATTGTAAGCCTCGTTCCTATGTCCTGAGGGAGCGCAAAACAAACATGAGTGGATCAAGTTGATATATATATATATATATATATATAATATTGAAATAGTTAATCAACATACTAACCCCCAAAGTTTATGAAAGCTCAATAGTATAATATGTAATAGGTTTTCCGAAAATGCTAGCATGCCATAAAACCTTTCATGAAACATATATCGTATAGTGTGCTAGCTAATGGTATCATATATAAGTATCTTTCGGCCGTAGCCATCTACCAATGCCCAACCAAAGCCAATATAAGTATCATTGCCCGTAGGTAGAATAGTGACCACTAGATACACACAAAACATTGAATATACTCTTTCCAAACATAAGTACATATATCTCAAAATCATCTTCATAGCCAGTGGCGGAGCCAGGATTTCGGATTAGGAGGGGCCTCTCACAAATATTAAAAAAAATTAAATCAATAGTAGTTACAAAACTGTTAACCAAAACATCATAGTATGTATATGAAAAGTAACCAAAATTCAAAATAACATAGCATTGATAATATTACATATTCCCAATAATTAAAATAATTGTCCTCGACGAGTTTTCATATTTTGAAACCGTTGCATGATAGCCTCGTCCTCTATACTATTAAAAATATCCTTTTCAATATAAGCAACCAAACAATCGTTCATCCACAAATCACCCATTCGATTGCGTAGGGTGTTCTTAACAATATTCATAGCAGAAAAGACTCGCTCTACACTTGCTGTTGCAACCGGTAAGATGAGTGCCAGTGTCAAAAGCAAGTACACTAACGGATAAGTATGATCTTTCTTGGTTCCAACCATCTTTTGTGCAAGATCACTAATTCCCTTCAAATCTGCAAACTCACTATTAGAGGTCATGTCCCAAATATAATTCTCAAGCTGTTCTTTGAGTAACTCAAGATCGTGCTCTGAAAAATCACTTGGATAAAATTGGGCAAGACGCATCAATTTTTCTTTGTCAAAGGCAGAGAAAGAATTACTTGGACTTAAACATGCCACACAAAGAAGTAGTTCAGTATTCTTCTCAGTAAATCGATCATTTAACTCAGTGAGTTGTTTATCTATGACATCGGTGAATAAATCAACCCGATAATGGTGCACGTTTGTGATGGGATGAGCTTTTCGGTTTGGTCGCTCTCCACTCGTAAAAATATCATCCATGCTAGGAATTTTAATACAATTCTTGTCACAAAAGGATGAAACTTCATCAAATAAGGATTCCCAACCACTTTCTCGCATCCTTTGCAATCTTCCTTTGCATATATTGACCAAGTTCATTGCATTCACAATATCTTGATCCTTCTTTTGCAATGCCTGTGATAAATCGTTTGTGATCCCCAAAACCTTTTTCATCAAGTGTAGACCAAAAATAAAGTTGAAAGATTGAATAAAAGTCAATAGAACCTTTGCTTCAAATTTTTGTTCAGAACTTGTTCCATCTTTTCTTACAATCTCAAGCACTTCTATCGTTGATGAGAACATGTGAGCCAAGCTGATTAAACAATTATAGTGAGAGCTCCATCGCGTGTCACTAGCCCGCTTAAGAGTAGTTTCTTGATTCAAACCTTGTCCACTTGAAAGCTCGTTATTTTCTAGTGCTTCCAAAACTACATGAGCATGTTTCTCTCTAAGAATATCACGACGCTTAGAAGATGCCACCACAATATTCACCACAGAAGAAACCATAGTAAAGAGATCTCCAATTTCAGAATTTTTTTTTGCCACTGCTACTAGAGCTAATTGAAGTTGATGAGCAAAACAATGAACATAAAAGGCAGACTCATTCTCATTTAAAATTAGTGCTTTAAGGCCATTGAACTCACCTTGCATATTACTTGCCCCATCATAGCCTTGCCCACGCAATTTTGATATGCTCAATCCATGTCTAGAAAAGAAATCATCAATGGCTAACTTGAGTGAGGAAGCTTTAGTATCTGCAACATGCTCAATACCTACAAAGCGCTCTATCACATGACCTTTATCCACAAAGCGCAATACAATGGCCATTTTCTCCTTTGAAGACTTGTCTCGTGATTCATCAACAAGAATGGAAAATAAAGAATCATTAATATCACTAGTGATTGCACTGATGATTTCATATGAAATAGCACTTGAGATGTCCTTCTGAATATCAGGTGATGTCAATTTCAAATTTTCAGGAGCATTTTCTAGCGTGACAGCCTTTATACCCTCATTATAATGACGTAGCCACCGTAGAATTTCAAGAAAGTTTCCTTGGTTGAGTGAATTTTCAGATTCATCATGCCCACGAAATGGAAGACCTTGTTGTAAGAGAATTCTACTAACACCAACTGATGCACCTAATCGAGTTCGATAATCAATTCGATCTTGGTCAGTTTGTTTTGAGATAACTGTTTCAATATGTTGTTTTTGGTTTAATAAGGCTTCACAGTTTCTCCAAACATTATTATGAGAACTATTAGGTCCTCCAACATGAATTTCTAGTTTCTTCTTGCACTTCCAATTCTTGAATCCGACTCCAACAAAAGTATCCCCACCAGATTGATCTCCAATATCAGGTTTGAAGAGATAACAACATAAACAATAGGCAGCATCCTGTGATGTGCTATACTCCAACCAATTAGGAAATTGAGTAAACCAAGCAGGATTGAACCTTCTAGGCTTTGTCCCAAAATTTGTGTAGGGAAATGCATGGGTTTTTGGTTGACAAGGTTTATTTTGGAGATAGGCTCTTCGAACTTGGTCTCGAACATTAGGATGATAACTCAAAATCGGTCTACGCAATCCAGGATCATACTGGAGAGTTTCCGAGTTAATTTCCATATAATCCACACAAGTTTGTTTTGAACTACTTTCATTGTTCTTTGGACTCTTTGGAGACGGTTCTAATATCTCAGGTTGTGTTTTTCTTTTGAAATATCTTTCCATAACTGAAAAGTAAAAAAACATAGATTTACTAACTTTAAATTAAAAGAAATATGAACATATATGCTAATTTTACAAACTAAAACAAATTAGGCAATAGTTAAGAGAAATTGCAAGACATCAATTTAATCATAATTTATAAACAAAAAATTGTAACAGGAATTGAGAGTAAAATACATACTTTGGGTTGTTGACCAATTAACTAAACTTCAATGTCTTTTTTATGGAATGATGGAATAATTGAATTCTTTAATCTGCAAAAAAAATATTATTTGTTAAATTAATTTACAATTGTAGATGACAACATATATGAATTAGCAAATTATAAAAAAAAATTGAAAATGACAACTATGAAGATTCGAAGTTCATACTCTTGAGGATCATGGAAATTGAAGACTGATAGATTGATAGACTGGTTGAAGACTGTGACATGCTAGATGAGAGAAGCAGTGTACGGCTTGTGTACCACGGGAGGGATCAGACTGAGAGAAGCAGTGTTGAGAAGGAGAGAGCTACGGGAGGGAGAAACGAAGAAGAAGAAGAGAGAGATCAGAAAACATAAAAAAAATAAACAAGGTGGGCCCCACGGGCTCACCAATTAAGGCTTTAAAACAATTTTAAAATATAAAAGAGGGTAGGGGTGTTTCAAGTGTTCTGACTATTTTTTCAAACTAGCAGCAGAGCAACAGTCGGCTAGAATTAGAGAATAATAAAATACTAATTTTTAGTATTGGGAAAATGAATGGAAGATGAAGTGTTGGAAGTTGGAATAGGTTATAGGTAGGCTTTAGGGTTATTTAAAGAGGGCCGGATATTCTTAAAATATTTAAAGAGGGCCGGATAGTTTGTCTAGGAAATATGAATGATTTAACTGAAAATAATAAAATAATAAGTAGTACTAATTTTTAGTTATAAACAAAAGCAGGATGGGCCTAGGACTACTGTGGTCCTATGGTCCCTCCGCCCCTGTTCATAGCATATAGTCATCCATCATATATACTATAAAGAAGTGTAAAGAAAACATGTTCATAAATAATATATAGTCATCCATCATATATACTACAAAGAACATAATTTCGATAAAATATGATATTCCAAAATATTCTCAGTAAGCATGATAATCATATAATGTAAATCCAATTTACTTATAAAAGTTTCATAAAACGTAACCATTAAATCATGATTTTCATGTATGCATTTCTACTATTAAAACATGCATTTTAGAAGGGGTCTACTCACATATACTGAAGGAAATCTTTGTGAAAACTAGTTCATTTAAGCAACATCTATGCATGCAATTAACAATTAAAAGGCAGAATCATGCTTATATGCACCCAAAAACAAAATTTTACCCATAAAATTCAAGGCCTAGTACTTGTCGTGAACCAAGACTCAACTCAAATATTAAGGGAAAGAGTTGAGAAACTTTTATACCTTTGAAGCACCTATTTGCCTAGCAAAGGATATTCACCCATGTGAGGGCCTTCTTTCCTTAGTCTTCTTGCTCCTTGACTCCATGGATGTGGATAGAGAAACATTGCTTCTTGGCTCCATGACTTCTTGGATGGATGAAGGAATCGATTCTCCAAGTTCCCAAAATAGGGAACCTCTAAGTCTCCACACCAAGGAGAGCATTGAGGAAGAGATGAGTGATCTAGAGGACGAATGATTGCTAGTTATTTTCCTCTAGGGTGGCCGGCCTCCTAAGAGAAGAGAGAGCTTTGTGTACTCATATTTTCTCTCTAGAAAACCTTTATGAACTTTTGGCTATAAATTCCTTTATATAGTCACTTCACTTAAGTGACAAAAAGAACCAAAACCCATTCATTTACAATATGCCCGGCCTTCTAAAGGCTTTGGGCTGTTTGGTCCCTTTTGAGTCCTTAGTCATTAAGTTGTTATACAACTTAAGTTAATGGGCTTGACGATTCTAAGCCCAATAGGCCTTGAGATCGAATAATTACTCAAAAGCTAAAACGAACTTATTCATTTGATTAATTAACATATTAATTAATCATGGCCATAAATAATTAAACCTTTTAATTATCCTTACTCATCTCCATTGTTTCTTTAATATTTACCTTACACGGTGTACAATCCATTAGGTTCCTTTTAGCGAGGCAGTGGGCGATTAGAACTTTTCAAATTGATTGTGAATTGAAACATACTTTCAATTCTCCCTTTAGTGATTATACACCTTTAGGGATTCCACAAACCATGAGTGACACCTAACAGTATATCATGGCTACCCAAGCTAATCAGAAGAGGTGGAAAACCTATTCAGTTTAGGATTACAATGCAATACGGTTTTTCCCTAATACAATACTCTTGACCACATTGTTTGGTTTGATAGTTTATTCATGTCTACTATCCAATGTGATTCTTTTACTTGTATGATTACCTTGAATGTGATTTGGAACAACTTCCTAAATCATGAACCAGAACCAACAAACACCCACGCGCAAGCTCACGCACAACTAGGTTGCTGGGCTGGACCAGATTTGGGCTAAGGTTCTTGGGCTTGGATTCGGTGGCTTGGGCTTCACCACTGGGCTGGGTTTTAAGGCCCAAAGCCCTGGGTCAAATGGGTTTTAGGTCAAAGGGCCTAGGCTTGAAAGCCCGGCCCAAAGGTTATAGGGTTTAAGGTTTAACGGGCCAAAGCCCTTATGTTTTTAGCCCAAGGGTTTAGCGGGCCAATAGCCTAAATTAGCATGGCCCCAAGGGTCTGTCTCTTTGGGTCTGGGCTTGAAGGTCATTTCTTTGCTGAGGAAAGAAAGTCGGAGCCTTCTGAGCTCCGGTCATCATTAACACTCACCCTTAGGCCATAAACTAGGTACCAAAATGAAGCTAGAGACAAAATTGAGTGATTAGGTACCTTTGATTCGTCATGGGGTGGCCGAAATTTGGACTTGAACACCACAGGTTCTTGGGTGTCCTTTGGGTGCCCTAGAGCTTAACAACGAAAAAGAAAAAAAGGGGGAGGGTTCTCACGAGGGTGACGGTGGTGGTGGTGAGGTCATTAGGGTGATGGTGCCTTGGTGTGCGTGTATGGGTAGATCGGGAAGGGAAAATGCGAGAGAAAGATCTGTGAGACAGAGAAAAATGTGTGAGCTGAGAAAGGGAGAGGGTTAACTCGTGGGAAGGAGAGAAAGATAAGGGATGGGTTAGAGGGCTGCCACGTGGCAGCTAAAGAGAGTTAGATAATCTAGAAAGGAGATATGGATTGGGTAGGAAGTAAGGGGCAATTTCGTAATTTCATAAATTGTTAAACAAAAATAAAATTACAAATTATTTGGGGGTGGGGTTTCACACTGCTTCTGCAACCTACCCAAATGGGCTATTTCATACTTTTGCCACTTGACCAAATAGGTCCATTGCTGCTTCCCCGAGTAACATCTCAAATGACAAGTCCTATCACACTCTTCCAATACCAGTCGATGATTCAATGGATATCCTTGAGGTAAGTACTCAATCAGAAATTAGTAAACCACTCTATATGTTACCTCCTAGACAAAATCAAGGAAATTCGCCATAAAGGTACTCTCTAGAAGAGAAGGTACAATACTCTATTGCAAACTATGTCTCCACCCATCGACTCTAGCTAAAATACCGTGCGCTTGTTGAACAAATAGACACTATCAAAATACCTACCAGAGTGGAAGAAGCCTTGAATGATCCGAAATGGATAGAGGCAATAAGTACAAGGTGAGGATTGTACCTAAAGGGTACACACAAACCTTTGGTGTTGACTATTAGGAAATGTTAGCTCCAGTTTGATATGAAAAATGCACTTCTGCATGAGGATTTAGAGGAAAAAGTCTAAATGGATTTTCCACCAGGATATGGCATTGCAAACTCTAGTGGGAAAGTGGGCAAACTTCAAAAGGTGTTGTATGGTCTCAAGTAGTCACCTAGAGCATGGTTTGGGAGATTCACTTCAGCTATGAAAAAGTATGGATATTGATAGAGGAACTCAGATCATCCTTTAGTTATAAAGCGCAGGGATGGTAAAGTTACTTTGCTCATTATATGTGTGGATGATATAATTACAGGTGATGATATGAAGAAAATTGAACAGCTACAGGGGTACTCGGCCTTCGACTTCGAGATGAAAGATCTAAGGGGACTTAAGTACTTCCTAGGTATTCAAGTTGTTAGGTCTCGAGAATGGATCTACTTGTCACAATGTAAGTATGTGGTAGACTAGTTATCTGAGACTGCTATGCTAGCATGTAAACAGACGGATACTCTTATTGTACAGAATCATCATCTTGCAATTTATCAAGATCAAGTCCCGACAAATGAAGAAAAGTATTAAAGGTTAGTGGGAAGATTGATTTACTTGTCGCTTACATGACCTAATATTGCCTATGCGGTAAATGTGGTATGTCAGTTCATGCATGCACCTAGTTAGGATCATATACTGACGGTAATGTGGATTCTCAATTACTTGAAAAGGGCTCCTAGAAAAGGGTTAATGTATAGAAAGCATAGGCACATGAAGGTGAAAGGATATACTGATGCAGACTAAGCTAGAAATATTATTGATTGGCGATCTACATGAGGATACTTTATGTTTGTTGCTAGTAATCCTATGACCTGGAGAAGTGAAAAGCAAAATGTGGTGGTAAGGTCTTCGACCGAGGGTAAGTATAGAGGAATGACACATGGTATTTTTGAGCTCATATGGCTTCAGATTCTACTCACTGAGGTAGGGTTCAAACCAAAAAGGTCTATGCTATTGTACTATGAAAATCAAGCAGCATAAAAGATTGCTAACAATCTGATGCAGCATGATAAGACCAAACATGTTGAGGTGGATAGACATTTCATAAATGAAAAGCTAGATGTTAAGTTGGTTGACATTTTGTTTATGAAGATAGAAGAACAATTGGCAGATATTCTAACTCATGATATTTCTACGAGAAGATTTCAAGACTCACTTGACAAGTTAGGCTTAGGCGATATCTATGCACCAACTTGAGGGGGAATGTTGGTGTGAGTCCTAGTTTGGTTAGGAATATAATTACTATTATTGTATTTCCTAAATTGATTAGAAGTCATCAACTATTACTTGTACTACAAGAGATGTGAGTATATATATTACCTCTAAGATGGAGAAGAATATATAGAAGAATATTGGAGCTCTAGAATTAATTTTGACTTAAAGTACAATGGACAGTGATGACGATACAAACTAGGAAACATGAAAGTCTACCTAGAACCAGATAAAAGCTATTAGTCTACCTAGAACCAGATAAAAGCTATTAACACTCTAAATGGTGACCAAAAGAAGGGGAGGCTAATAGAACTTAGCTATTTGATCGCATGAAAATAATTACTCGATATTAGAATAATTAGGCTTCGCATGAGAGCTTGAGGTGCAAAATGGTGTGCCTTAGGTGGTAGTCGGGAAGTGGGGAGGGCCAACATTTAGGGGCCTATGTGAGATCCTAAGAGTATTTTTTATTTTTATTTAATTATATATATATATATATATATATATATATATATATATATTATAAGTTATAAGTATATGTGTAAAATTTAGAACTCTTTTTGTTGATTTTGTATCATATTTTATGCCTATAACTTTTGTTGGACCTTTTATTCTCATTAAATAAATGAAAGGTTGGGTCTTATATTCCTAGTTTTAATAGAATTTCCACCTGCTTAAAATAAAAGGCCCTAACCAAAGCTTGTTAAAGCTGCTAAGCTAATGTCGTCGTCAGCCATCTCGGTAATTACAGAGCCATAACTTCTCTTCTACAACTCTCTCGTCTTGTAGACTATCGACCACTCCTCTTCGATTACATCTAGAGGGCGATGATGGAATCAGCGAGACGCAGACTTCTTTCTTTGTGAGTCGTGAGTTGTGAGTCTCGTGATAGATTGTTTTTTCCCAAGTTGCCGCGGCCGCCCAATGTCCACCTTACACCGCATATTACCCTTGTTGATTTCATAAACGATATCAGGTTAATCACGATGAAGCACCACCCCCTAGAGCCTAGGCGGCTGCGTAGACCACTTTTCAGAACACTAGTCAAGATAGAGATTTCCAGCTGAGAGAAAAATGTTTTTCTCCTTGGTTTCCATTCCAGCATTGCTCTGCACTTAACTCACTTTCATAGAGGGATAAAGCTTTCTATTATTTCCAATAGTCAAAAAGTGAGATGATAGATATTATTGTTTCCATTAGACCAAAATTTTTTTTGTTGTTCCAAGAAGTTCATACAGGTTGTGGTTTGTTGTAATAAGGCTAAATAGCCAAAATGGTCATTGAGATTTGCATAACTCTTCGCTTTGGTTCCTAACATTTCAAATCGATAAAAGTGGTCCCTGAGATTGTCCACCATCCATCATTTTGGTCATTCCGTTAAAAACTCCGTTAAGTGTCCCGGAGGTCTTGACCGGAAGTTTGGACAATTTTCACAACTTCGTAACTCAATCGTTTCTTAACCAAATTCGACCCATAATATATCAAAATGAAGATAGGAAAGTGTAGAATAAGATTATACCATTTGGAAGCCCAATGGCTGCCGAAGATGGCGAGAAAATAGCCTCAAAGTTGACTGATCCGAGAGAAAACTGGAAACCTAGCCGGAAATTGGGTAAACTTTAAACTTTCATAACTTCTTCAATAATCAAAAAAATCAAGTGATTCAAAAACAAAAATCATACTTCTTGATGAGACGAACAGAATGGTACCTTTTTCGATAGCTAACATGCTGTAATTTGGCCGGAAAATGGCTCGAAAGTGGCTATCTTGGTCTCGAGTTAGCCACTTTCGAGCAATGTTCCGGCTAAACCACGACTATTTATACGTCTAAAAATGTACCATTCTCTTCATCTCATCGAGAATTATGATTTTAGTTTTTGAATCACTTGATTTCGTTGAGTATTGAAGAAGTTATGAACATTTAAAGTTTACCCAATTTGTGGCGAGTTTTCCAGTTTTCCCTCGAACCAGTCAACTTTGAGGCCGGCTATCTGTGGCAGTCATTGGGCTTCCAAATAGGTATACTCTTATTCTACACTTTCCTATCTTCATTTTGATATATTATGGGTAGAATTTGGTTAAGAAACGATTGAGTTACGAAGCTTTGAAAATTGCTCCAACTTCTGGCCAAGAGCTCCGGGACACTTAACAGAGCTTTTAAAGGAATGACCAAAATGATGGATGGTGGACAATCTCAGGGACCACTTTTATTGATTTGAAATGTTAGGGACCAAAGTGATGAGTTATGCAAATCTCAGGGACCATTTTGGCTATTTAGTCGTTGTAATAACCTATGGATAAATGGGTGCATCAGAAATAGCTTATTTCCAACTGATAAAACAAGGATTGGAATTTTCTTATGCCTTATAAGTAAACAAGGATGCTTGATTAGCCTCACTGGGAAACATGTTTTGATGTAGGAATAAATTCACTGGAAGATGTGTCTTGGTGCAGGAATAGAGGTCCACGGTAGACATGTCTTGATGAACTTCTAGACTATATACAGACATTTTATCATGCACTTATGAATCTTTCAATTTATGAGCAGAGGACTAAACATCTTCTTCTCGAAAGATAATGGCAATGAATCATAACCAACACCAAAACTCGCAAAGTCATTCACGTTTGTTGGATGTTTTGCTATGTGAGGAGGAGAAATGGGAGGTGGATGACGATGATCAAGGAGAAGTAGTGGAACAAGAAGTGTGGTGAGAGATACAACATTGGTGCCAGTGGGAAAAATCCAAAATGTCCAAAAGTGGGCGGAAAATGATCAATTTTGCCGATAAAGCCGGCGGGTGCCTAAAGCTTCCCAGCGTCAATTTGCAACCTAGGGTGGTCCAACGGGGTCAAGTCTAGTTGGGATTTACTCCTGGGATGATGGGCTTCAAGTTCCAAGTGGAGGAATCGACCATCGCTTTGCCGATTCATCGAAAAAATAATAAGGGTGGCCGGAGAACGATGGTTAATCAAGGTGGTTCTTGGGTGGGTTTTGTAGAGGGAGGTGAGATCTTCAAGATGGTGGTGGTGGCATTGAAAAATGAAACTAGAGTTGGCCAGAATCGGCATCGGAATGTCATGGGTTGCGGTGGGTCACTTGGGTTGGGTTTCTGGGCTTTTGGGTACAGTTTCCCGAAATGGAAACCTCCAAGAATCTAGGTATCCACTTGTGGAAATTTATGGTAAGGTCTAAATAACCAAAATATCCCCCACTTTAAACGTTTCTAACTTCTTCGTTATAATTTGAAATTGAGATCCGTTTGCGCCTATGCGCTCGTGGAATTGAACTCTACCTAACTAACTTAAGAGTTGACCGAAAAGGTTGAGAAAATTTGAAATAACTAAAGTACCCCTCACTTTGCTTTTCTCAAATCGGAGAATTAACGAACTAACTTCAATTAAATCTCCAATATACGTTTAAAAAGAAATAAAATACTAATTTTGGGGACGGGATATCACAAGTTGGGTGAGGATTGGGCCCCACGCCTGCCACGTCATCACTTAATAGCGAAATTGATAGAAAATTTAACGGAGGTTTGACATTGCAATGAATTTATAAGTTAAGGTATGACACTGCAATGTTTAAAACATTAGGTATGAGATTGTGGTTCAACCCATAGTTGAGGTAGTTTTGTGTAATTTACCCCTTTTTTTCTATAAGAAAGCAGGCCACATGATAAGAGTTGCCCAAAATACAAAACTTGGCTTGCCAAGCAAGAAACAAAGAAAGGTAACAAAGTTTTTGTGTGTTTTGAGTCTAATTCAGTTGACATACCTAGTAATGCATGGTGGCTTGACTTTGGCTCTTCTATTCATGTCAATGAATTCATTGCAGGGCTTCACAATAAAGAGAATACCAAATAAAGATGAAGTGAAAGTCTCGATGGGTAATGGAAGAAAGGTTGAAGTCAAAGCTTTCGGGACTGTTAGACTTAAGTTAGACTTTGGTTTTTTATTTGGATTTAGAAAATGTTTCTTATGTACCTTTCATGAAAAAGGAGGTTAGTTTTAGTTTCAAAACTTGTTTTGTTAGGGTATTATTTTACTTTAAATAATATTGGCTTCAACATTTTTTTTTTTTTATAATTCTTCTCATATTGGCGCTGGTTTTATGAGTAATGGTATGTTTTTAATTTAAACTATATGTCGATAATGTAGTCTTTAATGTTGAAAAGAATCCCTCAAAACCCCTTTAATTATCTCACCTTTGGCACAAAAGGCTCGGCCATATTTCTAAAACATGGATGGATCTTTTAATCAAAAATGACATTTTACCACCCTTAAACTTCAATGATTTCCAAATTTGCATAGAATACATTAAGGGAAAAATGACTAATTCAAGAAAGGAAGGATCAACCAAAAGCAAACAACTTCTAGAGATCATTCATACATACATTTGTGGTCCATTTCCTACAAAAACAATTGATGGGAACAAGTATTTTATAACCTTTATAGACGATTTTTCTCGTTTTGTTTTATATACTTGATCTCTAAGAAGTCAGAAGCTTTTGAAGTTTTTAAATTTTTTAAAATTGAAGTTGAAAGCCAATTGGAAAGAAAGATCAAAGTTGTTAGGTGTGATAGAGAAGGTGAGTATTATGGCAAACAAAGTGAAACTGGCAGACAACCAGAACCATTTGCATTGTATCTTCAAAGTCATGGCATCGTAGCACAGTACAAGACCCTTGGGACACCTAAGTAAAATAGGGTCTTAGAAAGAAGAAATAGGACGATGATGGACATGGTTAGAAGTATGATGTGCAAGGTTGATTTACCATTATTTATGTGAGGAAAGGCAATCAAAACTACCAACTATATTGTTAATCAAGTACCTAAAAACCCTTTTCGAACTTTGGACATACATGTAAAAAACCTAGTCTAAATCGCTTACATGTTTGGGGATGAAAAGCCGAAGCCAAGATTTATAACCCTAATGGCAAGAAACTTGATCCCAAGACACTCTCTTGTTACTTCATGGGATATATTGAGAGATCTAACGGGTTTCGATTCTATTGCCTTAATCACAACATGAAGATTGTTGAAACTAGAAAGGCAGTATTCTTGGAGTTACAGATGGATATTGATTCAAGTATTAGAACTGATGATTTTGTTTTTGAAGAAGAGGGAGAAATAGGGAATGGAGAAGAAAATGAAATGGATCATCATCAGCCTACAACAGCAGTGGTTGAGATCACTGATCTAAGCAAAGAATGTGACACTGATGATGATCGAGCCATGAACTTAGGAAATGAAATTGAATCATCAACCCATGGAGAGTAACTAGGGGTGGAAAAAAATCCCGAAAATCCCGAACCGAACCGAAAAAAATCCCGATCCCAAACCAAAAATTTCTCAAACCGAAATTCTCGAAAATTTCAGGATGCTATCCCGAACCGATCTTGAAATTTCGGTACAGGATTCGGGATTGGCTTCTCGATATTTCGGAAATCCCATACCAAACCGAAAATATATAATATTAATTATTATATATATATATATATTTATACATATACATTATATATATTATTCTTTTATAATTGATGCTAGTGGTTTCTAATTCATGCTCCGCAACCTGGAATGCCCTACACCTTGCATATTTTTCATGTTCTGTTTGATATCCATTTGGATTTTATTATTGTTGCTGTCATGGCTGATGATTTTAGAAGGCTTGATTCTTTTGTCTCTCTACAGATTGCAAAAAGTGTTTAATTAATTTGAATTTTGACTCTGATAAAAACAGTCAGGCATGCCAGTTTTAGATTAAATGGTAGTGTGAATGAAATGTCATTCCTAGTTCATGAATGTGTTCTTGAATTATATATTTGAACAACAATTCATAATTCCATATTTCAATTTGGGATTCCCGATTTGTCCTGAAATCCTGAAAATATTTCGGGATTCCCGAAAATTTGGTTTGGGATTGGTCTTTAAATTCCCTTCCCAAAAAATTTCGGTTTGGGATTCGGGATACTAATTTCCCTAAGAGTAACAACCAAGAGTGGGTACAGCAAATATTGAACCAGCAGTCGTAGTCGAGAATGATCAGCAAGGAAAACAAGAAGCTGAAGCAATAAAGAATATATTTCGTTCCCTGGAGAAAGTCAACTAGGGTAGAAAATCAGCACACTCAGGTGACTTCGTGTATATGGCAGAAATAGAATTAATATGTCAAAGTTCGATGATCCAGAGAACTAAAAAGAAGCTTTTCGAGTATAAAGGCAGACAAGTGGATTGAAGCTATGAAAAGTGAGCTTTCTTCATTGGAGTAAAATGAAGTATGAAGTCTTGTAGAGCCGAGAGAATGAGTCAAACCAATAGGTTGTAAGTGGGTATTTAAAACCAAAAGGAACTCAAGGGGTAATGTAGAAAGACACAAGGCAAGACTGGTGGCCAAGGGGTTTACTCAGAGAGAGGAAATTGATTATAAAGAAACATTTAGTCCTGTATCTGCTAAGGATGCTTTCAGAGTTGTAATGGCAATGGTGGCTCATTATAACTTGTTTTTACATCAAATGGATGTAAAGACAACTTCCTTGAATGGTGAATTGGAAGAGGATATCTACATGGTGCAACTTCAAAGAGGAAGGGAGAGAAAATAGGATTTGCAAGTTGAAGATATCCATTTATGGATTGAAACAGGCATCCAGGCATGGTACTTGAAGTTTCATTGTGTTGTCAAGGAACATGGCTTCACAGAAAATCCATTTGATGTTTGTATATATTTGAAAATCTATAGGAGCAACTTATGATACTTTATGTGGATGATATACTGCTAGCATCCAATTGCTCAAGTCTTTTGGATGACACCAAGTCTTTCTTGCAAAGTAACTTTGAAATGAAGGATCTAGGTGAAGCATCGTATTTTTTGGGGTTGAGCTCAAACGAGATAGAGAAAGGGGAATGTTGGGACTGTCTCAAAAGCGCTATATAGAAAAAGGTGTTAAAGACGTTCAATATGACCATGTGGGACCACTGAGATGCCAATATCAAAGGGTGACAAGTTAAACAAAAGCCAATGTCCCAAGAGTGCTATAGAGAAGGATAACATGAAAGAGATACCATATACTTCGTTAATGGGGAGTCTAATTTGTGCACAAGTTTGTACAAGGCCGAATCTTACATTCACAATTAGTGTCCATGGAAGTCTTCAATCCAATGCAGGTGAAGCACATTGGAATGTAGGAAAAAGAGTTTTAAGATACCTCCAAAGAACCAAAGACCACATGTTGGTTTATAAAACGGCTAATAGTTTGATTTTGGAGGTAGTGATGTTGATTTTGCTCGGTGTCCAGATGACCTAAAGTCAACATTGGGTTATGTTTTTACAATGGGAGGAGGAGTAGTATCATGGAGGAGTGTCAAGGAAGACATATTTGCAGCCTCAACAATGGTAGCTGAATACCTGTTATGCTGTGAGACAGTTAATCAAGCTATATGGTTAAAGAATTTTATCATAGGACTTATAGTGGTGGATTTGATTGAAAGGCCTATTCAGATATTTTGTGATAACAATGCAGCAATATTTTTCTTCAAGAACAGCAAGGGGTCTACTGCAACAAGTAAGTTGGAGATCAAATATCTTATTGCTCAAGAGAAGGTGATGGCAGGGTTAGTTAAATTTAACTATTTGGAAACTGGTTTGATGGTTGCAGATCCCCGGAAGAAACCAATTCCATTTGTAGTCTTCAAGAAGCATGTTGCAAAAATGGGTTATGTTACCAGACTTTGATGCTGTGGAATTGTGGGAGCTATAATATTTTGCATGTTATGTCCTCTTCTAGACAGCTTTGTTTTATGTATTGAGATACTGTTATTGAATTTTCTTAACTACTGTTGGTTGATTAAGTTTTCCCTAAAGGTTTACAATAATAGTTATGATGATATACATTGTATATATCAGGATGACAATTTAACTTCTTGTTTTAAGAATGCAACGAAAGGGCTTAGAAATGAAGCAAGAAGAAAGACTTGAACTCAGGATCTTGTTGAGCTCAGGATTCTTGTTAAATGTGTAATAGTACATGTTCATTCACATTTATGTATAGTTCATATCATAATGGGGTTTCATGGATGTGATTATGGGGATGGTATTCATAAGGATTGAATATAAATCCTTTTAGTTCTCTCTGAATAGTCAATAATGACAAAAACTTGAACTCAGGATCTTGTTGAGCTCAAACTTGTGGCCATTTAAGTATGATCACAAATATGGAGATAACGTGATAAACAAGTGTTAGCCCTAGTGGGAGAATGTAAGACTTAAGAAAGCTGCACACTTATTTCACGTGTGTTAGAAGCTTGTGATCATAGAGATTTGAGTATAACAGTGTTTGTAAGCTATTAGAGTGTGTGTACATTTAGGTTTCGTAGCTTCGACACTCCTGATAAACATATATATTGATATATGTACTTACTGATATAAACACTTGGGTAAAGTAGTGATAAGGTTGAGTTTGATAAGGATTGGTATTATGGGAAATCGTCTTACTGATCACCACTGCATGCAGTATAAATAAAAGGTCCCTGCACTCTCAGTTGATAAGCAATATAAGTGCCTCATGCCCCATAGAACTGAGTAGTTGCATTCAGAGATTGGCAAGTAGCAGAAGACTCTTAACTTCAACCCTAGCAAGCATGGTTTTTTCAGGTCAGTGATTAATTTTTTGGTTTAGTGATCAAGTTATGTGTTAAACTAATCTTACAGGTCGGGCTTAGGGCCACATGAAATTCATCCAAAATTCATTCAAATATCTTGTCAAGTACGCGTAAATGCATAAGTACAAAATTTTGAGGCTCAGACTTGTACCCTTGGAGGAACACTCCATTTCTTAAACGGCTCGTACCATTGTGAAAGCAGGTGCAAATTGGATTTGCCCAATAGTGTAATTATCCGCAACCAAATAACTGAACAAGAGAGAGAGCACAACCATTGTGAAAACAAACAGGTGATTACAGTGATAATCTCGTATCTGGATGTCGCATAAGAAATAACAAATCCGCTTCCTTTGTCTGTCTTGGCAATCTGTGACTCCCAACGGTGAGTTGTCAAACCCCAAGTTTCTACTTTTTACTCTCTTTTGAAATTTCAGAATCAGTTGAGCTCAAATCTGAAAAAAAAAAATTGAGCCAAAATGCTCAAGTCTCTTTAGTTTAGTAGAGGCAGTAAAACTATAGATCCTTGAGTTGATTTTCATCTACCTGAACAGATATCAATGACTGGCATAGTGGCACAAATATGTGGCACGACAAGCACAGCAAAATTTGTTCCAGAAGAAACCAGGAGGAGGTATGAAAATTTCTTTTTCTTTCACATTGTTTTTGGAGAACGGATAAGATAATTACACTAAATTCATCTAAAATATGGAGAATGCGGAACACATTGTTCTCGAGCCAACTTGGTTAAACTTGGATCTGCTAGTAAAGATCATAGTTCATTACTAGCTAGTTAATTATGGTTCCCTCACTTTCTATTTCTGATGAATGAAACCACAAGGTCTTCCCAAATTATCTTATCCCTATGGGGTCTTTTCGGTTGTTGGTATATGGTCTTATCGTTATGATTATGAACCACAGAGATCTTTTCCTTCTGCTTCTTATCTTTTGCTTGAATCAAATCAGTAGTCAAGGAGCTCAAGAATAAATTTTTTATGGGTGGTCTTTGTTTTTCGTTTATGATCAGTGCTTATTTGTTCCATCTGTTATTAACAATTTCCCTTGCAGTTGACAGCAGTACACCTTTGCAGTCTGTCCTTGGTGGAACGACAATGGTTTCATGATGGAAAATTTGAACTCGGTTTCTTTAGTCTAGGTAGTTCTAAGAACCATTACTTACGCCTCACGCTAGTACAAAAGTAAGTAAACAACCTGATCTGCTCCTTTGCCCCTTGTTCGCATCTTGTTCTCCCGCATGAAAGCTTTGGAACAGCAGCTAGACTCTTACAAGCAGCAAGTAAGTAAACCACCTTCTCCTGTCTCTGAAACTTCTATGAACAGGGCTTTGAACTATAGCAAATAGCCCATTGGTTGAGCTTTGCTCTATGCTGGCTTAACTGTTCCTATGCCTGCGCGAACAGGAAAGCCTAACGAGCAAATAAACCAGTAGCCCAATCCACTTGTTGCCTGCCTCCTTTCGCACCTCGCTTACGTGTCTACTTAGTTAGCATCCCAAATCCGCGTACCCCTGCTTCCTTTAACAGAATTTGGTTCAAAAATGTCCCAGTTAGAAATATTGTTTGGGTTGCAAACAGATGCAAACCCAACAATGATTCTTAAACAGCACAGGCAATCTTGTGCTCTTGTGTAAGAATAAGAGTGTTTTTTGGTCAACGATCTTAATTAATGAGGTCCAAAGTGCAACGGTGGAGCTCTTAGACTCTGAGAATTTGGTACTTAGAGATGCGAAAGATGGAAATTCAGAAACCTATTTGTGGCAAAGCTTTGACTATCCTGGACCCATCCCCAGGAGATTTTACTTATGGAATTGAAACGAAACTTCAAGCATATCCTGAGGCATATATCTGAATGGAAGTACAAAATTCTTTTGCACCAGCACATGCAATGGACAGACAATCTTTGGTCCACCCAAAGGTCCTAAACCTTGTTATAGTTTCAAATTTGTCTACAATGACGACAAAGTTTACATCGCATACAAACCTAAGATTGACTCTACAATCTTAAGAGTGAACCAAACAACCAGTTTAAAGGGTTTTTCATCAAGACCTACAGAATTGTGTGGTCATTATGGCTTCTGTAGAGCCAATGGAAATTGTACCTGTGAAGATCCGGTCTGCCAATGTATACAAGGATTCAGCCCCAAGTCTCAAGAAAATTGGAATTTGATGGCCTGGTCTCTAGGTTGCGTTAGCAATAAACCACTAAGCTGCCACGAATGAGATAATGATGAGTTTCTCAAATTTTTGGCTTGAAATTGCCAGATACTACAAATTTTTGGGTGGAAAAAGGTATGAATCTCAAGGAATGCAGAGCCAAATGCTGGAAAAACGGTTCCTGTACTGCTTATACAAGCTCATATATCAAGGGAGGAGGTAGTGGCTGTGCCATCTGGTTTGTTGATCTAATAGATATCTGTTGGAACCCCCATTTGTCCCACATCGGACAGCGGGAGAAGAGAAGAGTACTTTATATAGAATTACCCCACTGTAACTAACACCAAGATTTTTTGTGATACAACCCCACACTTGAGGATTGTGCAGGTGGTTAAGTGGGCACAGTATCGGTGTTGTTGGAGTGGACCCTCGACCCGTCGACCTGAAAAATTCCACAATATCAGATAGGTTCCTGTTGCTGGGAAGGAAACATATATCTGAATGTCAGCTGCTGAATTAGGTATTGACCTATACAAAATGAGCTTCTCGTTCATACTTTTATAATGTCACTTGTAGTCCAACTATTGTTTTTCAACATGTTTCAGTAAGAAGTTCGTTTTGTTTCTCGCAAAGCTGAACTGGCCCTGCTGTTTTTTTTTTTTTGTTTTTTTTATTGCTTGCTTCATCTTAAAATTGTCTGCTTTATTTGATCTGTCAACAACAAAGGAAAAAACAACAGAAGAGTGAAGATAGCAATTATAAGTTGCTCTTGGCATAGCAATAGTATTTTCAGGAGTACTATTAGTTGGCTATTTCATTCGCCGAAGAAAGAGAAAAAAATAAAGGTATCACATCTCACCCTGACCATCATTCAAGTATTTGTCAATGTTTTTTGTGTTTGGATATGCATTTTTGAGACCATCATTCAAGTATTTGTCAATGTTTTTTGTGTTTGGATATGCATTTTTGAGAGAACGGGATTATAAGTTTTATCGAGTTTAATTGGGTGGAACTGTACATGTAATCTATCTGCACATATAAGTTTTAGTTTGGTTATTACATCTAGGCTCTAGCTACAGGAACCCCATCACGGAAATAAGGGAAAGAAATCAGGACAATGAAGGGACACCAAGAGGGGACATGGAGCTCCCACTCTTTGACCCGATGACAACAGCTAGCGCCACGTATAGCTTTTTCAAGAGATAAAAGCTTGGTTGCTTTAAAATAATTTCATGGAATCATATACAGGTCATTAAGTGATTTGGATTGAAATTAAAACTATGTGGAATTCCGCGGTCTCGTCTATCTCTATCAGGATTCAAAGCTAGGGATTATTCATAGAGATCTCAAAGCAAGTAATGCTGTAGAAATATATAATTAGAGAAGGAACACAATAAGTATAGAACAATAATATTGATGAAAGTCACTATATTCCATTGCTCAAAAACAGGTATAAATATACAAGAGCTAGAGAGTCCTCCAATGACTGTATATCATCTAATACAAGTCCTATCATGATTACAAAACGTAAAGATAATCATGCAGTCTACAACTAAGTTGAAGTCGGAGAGGACTCTATGCTAACACCCCCCCCCCACCCGCAAACTGGGCATCCCAGGATGAACAAGTTTGGACCGTAGCAAGATATGGCACGCTTTGAGCAACCCTTTCGTCAACAAGTCTGCAGGTTGATCAACAGAGGGGAGGAAGCGAACCTGGTGGCTACCGAGAGCAACCTTTTCACGTACAAAATGATAGTCAAGTTCGATGTGACGGGTGCGAGCATGGAAAACAGGGTTGGCAGCCATGTACGTCGTACTGAGATTATCACAGTGAAGGTAGATAGGGAACGGAGTGGTAACACCAAGCTCATGGAGCAAGTAGATGAGCCAGGTGGTCTCGGCACATGCATGAGATAAGGCCCGATATTAAGATTCGGCGCTGGAACGCAAGACAGTTGGTTGTTTCTTGGAACACCAAGACACCAAGTTTGCTCCATGATAGATCAGGTAACCGGTGGTGGAGCGGCGTGTATCAACACACCCAGCCCAGTCCGCGTCGGAAAATGCGGAGAGGCAAGAGGAGGTAGGTTGTGGGCGGAGTAATAAACCTTGATCAAGGGTGCCTTTGACGTAACGTAAAATGTGTTTGACGGCCAGCAAGTGAGTCGAAAGGGGGTTGCTCATGTATTGAGCAACATTATTGACAGCAAAGGAGATGTCCGGACGGGTTATGGTGAGGTATTGCAGGCAGCCCACTAACATTCGATACTCAGTGGGGGATGATAAGGGCACACCATCATGTGCAGATAAGGACAGTTTGGCAGCAACAGGAGTGGAACACGGCTTACACTCCAACATATTGGCTTTGTTTAATAAATCGTAAGCATATTTGGCCTGAGTGAGGTGCATGCCGAGGGCACTGGTGCTGACTTGAAGACCCAAGAAATAATGAAAAGGTCCGAGATCCTTTAATTCAAAGACATGGCCTAATGCTGTGATAAAATGTTGCAATAAAGAGGGGTTGTTACCAGTCAGGACAATGTCATCAACATATAATAATAACCACATACGAGAAGAACCAGTGTGATAAACGAAGAGGGAGCTGTCAGCTTTACTTTGAAGAAATCCATAGTGAAAAAGATAAGAGCTAAAGCGGTGGAACCAGGCTCGGGGAGCCTGCTTAAGACCATAAAGCGCCTTGGTGAGACGACAAACATGATTGGGCCGCTGGGGATCAACGAAGCCTGGGGGTTGAGACATATACACCTCCTCCTGTAAGTGACCATGCAAGAAGGCATTCTTGACGTCGAGTTGACGAACTGACCAACGGTTGGAAACAGCAAGACTAAGAATAGTGCGTATAGTTGCTGGTTTGACGACAGGGCTGAAAGTTTCAGCATAGTCAATGCCCGGTTGTTGATGAAAGCCCTTGGCCACCAAGCGGGTTTTGTATCGTTCGATGTTTCCATCAGTGTTGCGTTTGATGCGGTAAACCCATTTACAACCGACTTTGTTTTGGGTGGGAGAGGGTGGAACCAGAACCCAAGTGTTGTTCTTAAGAAGAGCATTAATTTCTTCGGTCATGGCAGCCCGCCATTCGGGTTTGCGAGTAGCCTGAGTAAAACAGGTAGGTTCATCAGCAAGAAGCGAAACGGAAAGAGCATGAGGGAGAGGATACCGAATGGAGCCATCATTCCAAGTATTGGGTTTCCGTGTGCCGGCTTTAGACCTGGTGATCATGGGATGGGAGAGAGGCACATGTGGTTGGGGCTGTGACGGGGCAGTAAGAGGCGGCGATGGAGACTGGGCTGCAGGCGGTGGAAGGCTGGGCCCAGTCTCGGGGAGTGTGGACGGACCTGCAGAAATGTGAGAGCCCACGGGGGTAATAGTGGCAGGAACGGGCAGGGGGCTACGTGGCGAGGGAGCAACAATGGGATGAATGTCAAGTTCCACATATGCAGGTGGTTGGTGGCCGAGAGGATTAGCAAAGGGGAAAGCCTCTTCGTTGAACACGACATGATGAGAAATATAGACGTGACCAGTGGCACGATCAAGGCACCTGTAACCTTTATGAGTAGCACTGTAACCCACAAAAACACACTCAATAGAACGAGGCATTAGTTTATCGTGAACATAGCCCAAGGTATGGAAAACATATACATCCAAAGGTACGTAAATAGGAGTAAATAGGTGGTCGACCAAAAATAAGAGTGTAGGGAGTGGACCAATGAAGGGTAGATGTGGGAAGAAGATTGATGAGGTGGACAGAGGTGAGCGCAGCTTCAACCCACAAGGTGAGCGGGGCAAAAGCTGTGGCAAGCAGGGTGCGAGTCATATCAGCGATATGACGATGCTTGCGCTCAGCAAGTCCATTTTGTTGAGGTGTGTGTGGGCAAGAAAGACAGTGCTGGATACCTAACTGGCGAAGAAAAACAGAGAATGAGTGATTAACATACTCAATGCCGCCATCACTTTGGAAATATTTAATGGAAGCGTGAAAAAGGTTTTTAGCCATTGCAACAAATGTTTGAAAATGGGTGAAAACTTCAGACTTATGTTTCATGGGGTATATCCAAGAATAGCGAGAATAATCATCAGTGAACAAAACATAATAACAAAAACCAGAAGTGGAGGTAGTAGTGGACATCCAAACATCAGAATGTATAATAAAAAATGAAGAAGTAGCCCTTGTATTATTCAATTGAAAAGGAAGTTGTGTGGACTTGCCTAAAGCACAACTTGTACAAAAATGCTTAGAAGAAAATGACTGAGAGCCTAAACTAGAACTAAGACGAGATAAAACCGAGGACGAAGGATGACCGAGACGTTGGTGCCAGAGTATGGAGGATGACGTAGCAAGGGCTTGGGGTGAGGGAAGTGACAATGGATAAAGGCCATCTCTACATGGGCCCTGAAACAATAAGGAACCAGTGCGTAAATCATATATACGATAAAAAGAGGGAAAGAAACAAATAGCAATAGCAACATTGTTATCATGGGTAAAGCGAGCAACAGACAAAAGGTTTTTATGGAGAGACGGAACAAGAAAAACATGATGAAGAGTAAATGGAATAGAGTTGAAAGAAATAGGAATAGTACCAGTGGATGTAATATGAAGAGAATCACCATTACCCAATTGAACTGAATTAGGACCATGATGAGGTTGAGGGTGGAGAAGGGCGTTGGGATCGCCCGTCATGTGGTGGGTAGCGCCGATGTCGGGAAACCAAGTATTGGGATCCTGATAGTAAGCCACCTGAGAGCCTGCAAAAGGAGGAAAGGAATCTGGGCCTCCACAGCGATGAGGACAGTGGGTAGCGTTGTGCTGGGAGGTGGAGCAAGTGGGGCACCATGGCCCAGGACCCAATAAGCCTGAGGTGGGACGGCCGGAGAAACCACGCGGGTCGGGCCAATGAGGAGGAGCAGGCGGCCTAGTCCACGATTGTTGGGAATGAATATTAGATCCATTCCAAGGTTGGGAATTGCGGGAGTGCTGATTGCGGCTAGGACGCCAGCCGTGTTGCTGACCACCGGAGTTGCATTGGGAACGATTGGACCAAGTACCACTGCGATTACCAGAAGGCTGAGAGGAAGCACGAGGCTGCTGGGTTGTGATGAGTGCAGTCGGGGTAGCGGCGGGAGTTGGGGAAGGGCGAGGGTTTTGAAGATCAAAGGCTTCAATTTTGGAGCTGAGCTCTTCAAAGGTAGGGAGAGGAGTGACATTGATGATGGCAGTTGTGAGAGTAAGATAGTCAGAACCAAGGCCACGAAGAACGGCAGTAATGAAGTCATCGGGGTCGACGGGACGACCGATGGCTGCAAGTTTGTCAGCGAGGGATTTTGCATGTTGGAGGTATTCATTAACAGGCTTAGAACCTTTAGAGAGATCAAGAAGCTGGTAACGGAGGGCAGCGGAGTTGGTGACAGAGCCGTGAGCAAAACGTCTTTGGAGACATGCCCAGACAACTTGGGCTGAGTCATGGCCAACAGTGAGAGCAAGAACAGGCTCTGTCAAGGTGGCGGTGATGTAGCTGACAACCAGTTGATCTTGTTGGTACCATTGGGTGAAAGCAGGGTTGGGTTAAAGGGAAGCAGTGACCGTCGAAGAGCTCTCAGAGTTAGAGGCAACAATGGTAGGGCTGGCAGGGACGGTGAGGGTGGTCGTTGGGGGTGGGTAAGAGCCATCAACAAACTTCCATAGATCGTGGCCAATGAGAAAGGGCTTGATTTGGCGAAGCCAGGTAAGATAGTTAGAATCATTGAGCTTGAGAAATTGCGCCACAGCAGGGCCGAGAAGCAGGGAGGAAGAAGACATAAGGAAAAGCAGGATCGAAGAAGGTGGTTAAGCCAAAGAAAGGGATGATACCATGTAGAAATATATAATCAGAGAAGGAACACAATAAGTATAGAACAATAATATTGATGAAAGTCACTATATTCCATTGCTCAGAAACAGGTATAAATATACAAGAGCTGGAGAGTCCTACAAGGACTGTATATCATCTAATACAAGTCCTATCATGATTACAAAACATAAAGATAATCATGCAGTCTACAACTAAGTTGAAGTCGGAGAGGTATCTATGCTAACAAATGCTTTACTTGATAATGAAATAAATCCGAGAATTTGACTTTGGTTTAGCTAGATTATTGACTAAAGGAGATCAGACTACAACAAATACATACAAAGTAGTTGGCATGTAATAAGTTTGCCGTATAGTATTTCCCCCGACCAACTACTAGTCCTCGTCAATTGTTTATTTTGTTCTCACTCCTCTATGATGTCACTACTTTCTACAACAGCAACATTACCCCCCCCAGGGAATATGTTATTTTGAGGGGGGGGGCAATTTTCTATGAAATCCGATGTCTTTAGCTTTGGTATTTTGGTAATGGAGATCATTACTGGAATGAAAAATAAAGGATTCTCCAATCCAAGCAACAACGGTAACCTTTTTGAACACGTAAGTATCATGAATTTTTCGCTCTTATTGGAACAGTAATTGACGAAGGATTTTGATTTGTTTCGGGTATGGAGATTGTGGAATGAAGGGAATTCTTTAGAACTGATTGATGCATGCTTAGGAAGCTCGGGCACACTATCCGGAAGTGTTGCGTTGCATCCACATTGGTCTCTTATGTGCGCAACATCATCCTGACGATAGGCCAAGCACGGCGTCTGTGGTTATAAAGTTGGGAAGTGAGACTGCTTTGGCTCAGCCGAAACAACCCGGTTTCTTCATGGAAAAGGAATCACATTGAGCAGGTCCTAATTCAGGTTAACAGTCAGCTTCAACCAATGAATTATCGATCCTGCTTTTGGAGGCTCGATAGGGATCATTTTATTCATCTCAGACTACATCTATATAAGCATTCGTATCAGACATTTGTTCAAAATAAATTTTGAGAACAAAGCAGACAAAGGTCTATGAAAGCATATATTTATGAATCATTTGGTGTAAAAATGCTTAATATTCCAACGTTTTGCAATAGGGCCTTCTGGGCTAATGCTTGTTGAACAAGTAAATGACACTTAAAACGGCCCAATCCATTGAGCAGTTGAAAACAATTGGTTTTATACTTTTACATACACAAACACTTAAAATGATCGGATTAGACAATAAATTAAAGGTTATTTAGTGAAACCTCAACTTTATCTTTTTCAATATATTCCACATCGAGAAAAGAATGGATCTTGCATATACTTATAAGTAATGGGCCATTCCCATATTCCCAATTAGTTTTATGGTGGAATCTCAACTTTGTTCGAAAAAGAGAGCACAACATTGTGGAAACATAGATTACTCATTGCGGAACAAAAATCAATTGCCACCAAGTTTACTAGTGAAACGTCAATTAATAAAGAGTAAATTGTAGCTATGGTCCCTGAACTTTACTCAAATTGGAGCAATGGTCCTTCAACTAAAAATCCATTACCATTGGTCCTTCAACTCATTAAAACATGCAGCTATGGTCCCTCAACTAAAAATCCATTACCTTTGGTCCCTTAACTTTAATTCAATTGGAGAAATGGTCCCTTAACTTTATCCCAATTGTAGCTATGGTCCTTCAAACATAACTCGTTTTGACAAAATTTTTTAAGTAGTTGACAAAAATGACCATAATTACACACTTTTATTGAGGGACCAATGGTAATAGATTTTTAGTTGAGGGACTATTGCTCCAATTTGAGTAAAGTTCAGGGACCATTGCTACAATTTACTCATTAATAAATGCACCACATGGATCCCATTTTATACATTCTATTTTCAATAACATCTATGCAATAGGCAGCAGCAAACCAAATATTATAAGGTTGTACTATCTACATGCCTAAACCTATTTTTATCGATTTTTATAACTCAAAGCTTCTTCCATCACTTGAAACTAATGTGGTTCCATCAACGATAGATTGCGAGGGTGTAACGTTGTGTACAAAATAAACATCAACCTGGTACAGTGTTAAGGATAAGATTAAAAATGATTCTTGTGTTTGATACAAGTCAAAGATAAGACCCGTGGAAGTTTTGTTCCCGACCTACCACCAGTTTCATACAAGTCAAAGATAAGATTAAAAAGGATTCTTGTGGTTGATCATTTGAGAGAAGGCCAAATACCAAACAACTGCGACAAATTGACACACAGTTAATAAGACCCTTGTGTTTTCTCTCTTTAGTCTTCTGGAAGGCCAAAAGTCCGCACGGCTACCCTCTGTTGACTGGTATGCACGTCATCTTTATGAAAACCAGGGCAAGTGTTGATCTTTCCGGTTTCTGCTATGTTCTTGTGGTTGATCATTTGAGAGAAGGCCAAATACCAACAACTGCGAAAAATTGACACACACAGTTAATAAGACCCTTGTGTTTTCTCTCTTTAGTCTTCTGGAAGGCCAAAAGTCCGCACGGCTACCCTCTGTTGTCTGGTATGCACGTCATCTTTATGAAAACCAGGGCAAGTGTTGATCTTTCCGGTTTCTGCTATGTTGACGAAGAATAAGCAATTGAGCATTATCTGTCGTATGCATTTGGATGGAAAATGACCGAATCACAACAGTCTTTTTTTTTTCTGATTATATCTTTAACTTGAAGAATACGATTACCATTAGGCATTGAGCTCAAAGACCAAAGTAATTCAATGGGCGGTTTTGGTTTTCTGCTCATCTGTACTAATTTGCTCCTTCTGCTGCCCACAATTTCCTTTGCAGTTGACAGCATTGGTCCATCGCAGTCTATTCGTGATGGCACGACCTTGGTTGCAAAAGGTGGAAGCTTTGAGCTTGGTTTCTTCAGTCCGGGTAGCTCCAAGAATCGTTACTTGGGAATTTGGTATAAGAACATCCCGGTCCAAACTGTTGTTTGGGTGGCAAACAGATGCAACCCCATTAATGATTCTTCCGGCATGTTGATGATAAACGGAAAAGGGGATCTTGTGCTGCTGGGTCAGAATAAGAGTGTAGTTTGGTCAACGAGCTTAGTTGAACAGCCCAAAAGTGCAACGGTAGAGCTCTTAGATTCCGGGAATTTGGTACTAAGAGATGCAGGGGCAGGAATCTATTTATGGCAAAGCTTTGACTATCCATCTGATACGTTGTTACCAGGAATGAAGTTGGGATGGGACTCGAGGACGGATCTAAATCGTAATTTATCAGCATGGAAAAACTCAGAAGACCCATGTCCGGGAGATTTCATTTGGAAAAACTCAGGACAGCTCGAAATGGAACGTCATATATACCCCGAGGCATATTTTCTTAAAGGCACTGTAAAATACTATCGTTCTGGCCCATGGAATGGCCTAAGATTTAGTGGTGCACCAGAATTAATGCCTAATCCACTTTATAGTTTCAACTTTGTGTATAATGACGATGAAGTGTATTACATGTACACCCTTCTAGATAAGTCTGTAATCTCAAGATTGGTTATGAACCAAACCACGAGTACGCGTGATCGCTTGAGATGGATTGAAGCGGAAAAAACTTGGAGGGCATATTCAACGGTACCCAGGGACATGTGTGATCATTATGGCCTCTGTGGAGCCAACGGAAATTGTCTCATTGGTGAGAATCCAGTCTGCCAATGTCTAAAAGGATTCAAGCCTAAGTCTCAAGAAAGATGGAACTTGACGGACTGGTCTCTAGGATGTGAGCACAAGAAGCCCCTGAGTTGCCAGGAAAAGCATAAGGATGGGTTTATCAAATTTTCCGGCTTGAAATTGCCAGAAACTACACATTCGTGGGTGAACAAAAGTATAAATCTGAAGGAATGCAGAGCGAAATGCTTGAACAACTGTTCCTGTATGGCTTATACAAGCTCGGATATAAGAGGAGGTACTGGCTGCGCCATCTGGTATGGTGATCTAATAGATATCAGGCAGTTTCCAGCTTCTGGACAGGATCTATATGTTCGAATGCCAGCTTCAGAGTTAGGTAAGAAACTTCGTAACATGAGTTACTTTTATCTTCTTTTTTTCTTTAAATAATTCATTGGCTGCAATTTTAATTTATCTTTATTGCATCTCACAATCATGATGAAGAAAATGATGATAAAGCGAAGAAAGCAATTATAGTTGGAGTTCTCGCAGGAGTAGTGTTTGCTGGAATGCTGTTACTTGGATATTATTATTACCTTCACCGAAGAAAGACAGAATTAAAAGGTACCTTGACACTCTTTGCAAATCATTTGTGAACGCTGTTTGATTTTACTTGAATGAGTATTTGAAAGAGGGGAAGTTAGATTTCTATGGTGTTTCATTTGCGTAGAAGGGATATGGTTAAACTAGTAAATATTTCATCTTCATAGTGCCTATATGAGCTTCAGTTTGCTTACTCTTACATGTAAGCGGATATCTAAATATTCACGGATGTTCGATTGTTATTGGATGAGTTTAATTTGGTTAGAAGAGATATGGTTAAACTAGTACATATTCCATCGGCATATGTAAGTTTTAGTTTGATAAGACATACTTATATGCTATAGCTAGCTAAAATTGATCCCATTTCAACTAAATCAGGGAAAACTGAAACAAGAGAAAGGGATCGGAACAATGAAGGGGAACCAGAGGGGGAACTGGAGCTTCCGGTCTTTGACCTGACCACAATAGCGAGTGCCACCAATAACTTTTCAAGTGATAACAAGCTCGGAGAAGGTGGCTTTGGACCTGTTTACAAGGTAAATTTTTTATTTTGTTCATAGTAAGGGCCAAATGAAAAAAGAATTACTTCATCCCAAGTTTCTCAATTTCGAAATTCGGTGAATTTCCAGGGGACGCTAGCAGATGGACAGGAAATTGCTGTGAAGAGGCTTTCGACAAGTTCTGGCCAAGGATTGAGTGAGTTCATGAATGAAGTCGTACTGATTGCCAAGCTCCAGCACCGAAATCTTGTAAAGCTTCTTGGATGCTGTGTTCAAGGAGAAGAGAAAATGCTGATTTATGAATACATGCCCAACAGAGGCCTTGATTCCTTTATTTTTGGTTTGTATCTTCGAAACCTTATAAGTTTATTATTTTTAATAGCTCTAGCCTCTATAATAATTTCATAAATAGGTTTTGGAGCATTTTTTTATATAGAAATAAAGTTCGATTTTTGTTAAACTGCCAGATAAAACCAGAGAAGAACAAGTCCTAGATTGGCCTACACGCTTCAACATTATATGCGGAATTGCTCGCGGTCTGCTCTACCTCCATCAAGATTCCAGGCTAAGGATTATTCATAGAGATCTCAAAGCAAGTAACGTTTTACTTGATAGTGAAATGAATCCAAAAATTTCAGACTTTGGCTTGGCTAAAACCTTGGTTGGAGGAGATCAGGCTGGTGGAAATACAAAGAAAGTTGTTGGAACATAGTAAGTTTGTATTACCCTATTTCTATGATCAACTTTCACCAATGGTTTATTTTGTTCTTACTTCTATACGATGTTTGTACTTTCTACAGCGGTTACATGGCACCTGAATATGCGGTCGATGGACTATTTTCTGTGAAATCGGATGTCTTTAGCTTTGGTATATTGATGCTAGAGATCATTAGCGGAAGGAAAAACAAGGGATTCTACAATAAAAACAGCCAGAACCTTATTGGGCATGCAAGTATCAGGCTTAAAATTTCTTTCTCTTACATATTAGACCCTATTAAATGTATAATTGATGAAGGAGCTTTGATGTTTTTCAGGCATGGCAATTATGGAACGAAGGCAGGCCTCTGGAAGTGATTGATACAGGTTTAGGAAATTCGTGTTCTCTATCGGAAGTGTTACGTTGCATCCATGTTAGTCTCTTATGTGTTCAACATGAACCTGAGGATAGGCCAAGCATGGCATCTGTAGTTATAATGTTGGGAAGTGCTGGTGCATTGGCTCAGCCTAAACAACCTGGTTTCTTTATCGAAAAGAAAGCATATGAAGCAGGTCTGTCTTCAGATAATCAAACATCTTCTACCAACGAATTATCAATCACGCTTTTGGAGGCTCGTTAAAGATTGTTTTATTCGTTGTAAAATTGGTTCATACTGCTTATTTAGCTATTCACCTCAGACTACATCTATATATATGCTTTGCTATCAACTACCGTTCAAAATAAGCTTTGTCTACAAAGCAGCACAGGTATGTGAAAATATAAATATATGTAGTAGCTAATAGGCTCCATAAAGTCTTTTTTTTTCTTAGATTACTATCTCTCGTCGATTCTTGTTGGAAGGCGATCCAGTGATTTAATTCCATTCAGGGAATCTGGACTGTCATCTTTCATGAGGAAATGAAATGAACTAGCTAGAAATCAAGTTTGATATTTAATTACAAGAAGTTTTACGTTGTGACTAAAGTGTTGCTTAGCGTCCTGTATGACCATATTTACAAGTGCTAGTTTTATGCAAGTTAAAGACAAGATTAGAAAGGATTCTTTTTGTTGATAATCGGGCTAGAAGACCATAAAAGGACAACTGCTAAGACTGGTTACATAATTGAGAAGCCCCTTGTGGTTTCTCTCCCGGAGGCGGGCACGGCTAACCTCTGTTGACTAGTATGCAAGTCATCTCTAATAAAACAGTGCAGTGGTTGATCATACCGATCAAGGTCTAAAATATCAATATTATCTCAATATTTCCATCGAAATTTCCGTGTTTTTGGACTACCGATATTTCCAATATCATCGATATTTTAGACCTTGATAGGAACTCTATGTGGTACTAAGTCACTCATTATCGTACCATGCAATGTATAAAGTGTAAAATATTGTACTAATTCATTATATATAAATGATTATGGTGTGTTTAAACTTCTTTCATTAATTACTACATATTTTTTACACTCACAATGTTTCCCAGCTCGCTATATAATCAACTTAAATCAGTTACATCTATCATGCAATGCATTTCCTTCCAATTTTTTGTGATAAACTAATAGATAATTAATTAAATAAACATCATGCAAAGTTTCAATAAAAATTTCCAAGTTTTTCTTACAATTTCTGTGGTTTTTATTCAATTTTTATCAATATCGATAATATCTCGATATTTTCGATATCATCGATATTTTAGATCTTGATACCGATGTTGCTGTATTTGCGACGAATATGCATAATATCCACAAACTAGGCAAGACCCGATCTTTGCTCAGCACTACTGCTACATCCATCCTCGTTCAAGAGTCAAATCAACGTGGAAATTGTGGACGATGATTGATTTGTCAACCCAAAGGGCAAGTGAAGTGCTTGTTACATTCTGCTACTTGTTCAAAAAATAGGGTAAATTACATTTTACTCTCTCAGATTTAAGTCAAATTGTAACCTCATACAATGTTTTTAAAACATTTCAATTTCATACATTTACTATTATTTCATTTCAATTTCATACATCCCTCAAATTGTAACCTCATACAATGTTTTTAAAACATTTCAGTTTCATACATTTACTATTATTTCATTTCAATTTCATACATCCGTTAATCAATCTGTTAGTTTGACCATTAAATGATGATGTGTCAACTGTAGGTCTCACATTCTTGTTGATGTGGCAGTCAAATATGTCCACATAGACTAAAAATTAAATTACAAAACAGACTAGGATCATCTCCAGATCCCAGCCTATAGAGCAACCTGAGCAAAACATCTCATCCTTCCATTTTCATCTTGCCTTGTTTGCGTGAGAATTTTTCAATATTGATTAATTTCTGGCCGCAGGATCAAAAATGGAAGGATGAAATGTTTTGCTCAGTTTCCTCCGGAGTCTGAGATCCGGAGGTGATCCCAGTCCTTGTAAACCACCCCCTTCAAACTTGGTACCTAGTTATCCAGCTGGTTCTCGCCGGAAAACGCAAACCATGGCTGCTACCGTGACCATGACATCAAGCTCAATCTCCGATGACCTAAATCTCGCGGTTCTTCCTCCCTGCTACCTCACCAACATTAAACTTCTTCCCTACCATGACCACCATGTGGGTGTCGAAGACAGAGAGGTAACTCCGCCCCACCTCACCCCACATTCCTTTATTTTTTTTGCAACCACCAACACTGTAACAACCAATAATTCATTGTTCAGCCAATAGTTGTGAATCATTGCAAACCCACAACCTAAGCCTCTTAATTTCCCATAAATTAATCTCTTACTTTTATTCATTTCTAATTCTAGCTCATCAAAGGTTCGTGGTTTGATGCCTTGAAGGATATATTGTAATCTCCATTGCATGCCTTGGACGCACATCTCGATTGAGGAGATCTTTGAAAGCCTATCCTTGCAGTCGAGGCTTAAAGTGCACCATTGATTGATATAGTCAACAACTGGCTCATCTTTCCATTGCTTCGTACTTGTCAGCTCAGCATGCTTACAGTGCGGCGGGTGCTGTAGAAGCGGTTAAGGACTTCCCTTTCCAATTGTTCTCAACTATTGATGGACTCAGGCTCTAGGTTCGTATACCACTCAAAGGCGTTTCCTTTCAGCGAGTGCACAAACTGTTTAGCAAGGTAGTCTCCTTTCGTCCCTTCGTTGTTGCAAGTTTCAACGAAATTGGCGACATGCTGCTTAGGGTTTCCCTTTCCATCAAACTGTATGAACTTTGGTGGTTGATAACCCCTTAGCATCTTTAAGGCGTCAATCTTCTTGGAGTAGGGCTTTGAGTACAACACAAAGGTACGTGAGCTCCCTTCGTACAGCGCCTTGATAGTGTTTGTGATCATCTCCTGCATCTGCTGGATAGAAATAGACCACATGAGTGCTGCTGCTAGGTCTGGCTCCGGCTTCACATCGACTTTCTCCACTGGAGGCTCCTCTTATTCGCTGGCTCCTCTCTTTAGTAGATTAACCTTTGGGTCAAGTTTCTCATCATCATGTGCTTCTAGTTGATTGACGAGTGCAACAATTTGCAAGTCTTTTTCTTTCATAGTCCGTGTTAGCCTTGTGATCGCTTCATTCATTTGACCCAGTTGTTCTTCAATTGAGGTAACACCAATGGCCATGACTTGCGTAACCAATAGACGTGACTTTCCTTCAAACATCCAGGATGCTGAAAAAGAATGCCATTAGCCGCTTTGGGATGTCATCTTGTACGCCTCATTACCATGCTTCGGTGCCCCCAGCAAGGTCAGGTTGATGATGGACTCGTGCCTTTGATGCTCCCCTTGCTCCCTTAGTGGCACCAACTTTGAAGTGGCATGTTGAGGAGTGGTTGTGGCGCCAATGGATTCTCCGTTTACGGTGAAGGTGCTCAGTATCCTTCCCTTAGTGGTTGTGAGAATGGCTTATCCCTTGCTTGATGCCATTGATTTTGAGGTGTGCTTGGATTCCTTAAACGGAGAAAAAGATGAAAGGTAGAGATTGTCTCATTGGGCATGCCAAATTTGTAAAAATGGAAATTCTTGCGATGCAACGAGACAAGAACACGTGTACAAAATAATATTTTGTATTAATGATTTTGGGGTTACAATCTCTCTCAAATTTGATCCTCTGATTCGATCTTCGTAATGTGTTGATTTATGGATATTTTGTTGATCCAAGGGCCATCGAGGCTTAATCTTGGATAAATGGTCAGAAGTTTCTTCAAGAGCCTTCAGGCTTGATCTTGAAAGTTGATGGAAGTTTCTTTAAGGGCTTTTGGGCTTGATCTTTAAGAACGGTGATAAACAGATCTTCAAGGGCTTATGGGCTTGATCTTGAAGAATGGTTGTGCGGATTTTTTGATGTTGTTGATCCAAATGGCCGTTGGGGCTTGATCTTAGGATGAACGGATGATGAACGATGAACACTTTCTTCAAAGGCCATCGGGGCTTGATCTTGAATTGGTGGAAGTTCTTCAAGGGCCATTGGGGCTTGATCTTAAAGGAGGAAGTTCTTCAAGGGCCGTTGAGGCTTGATCTTGAAGGAGGATTTGACGAAGAACGAAGAGAGCTTTCTTAATCCTTCGGGATTTGCTTAGGAGCTTTAGAGTTTCAAAGCTTCAAGGTTATGGTGTGATGTGAATTGGTTAATCAAAATGAATGACTTGGCTTCCTATTTATAGAATTCCAAAACTTGATTTTTGGATTTAAATAATCAGATGAAATAAACCATTTCTCCCTGGTGTTAACACGTGTCATATTTGATGACTTGTCCGATAATTTTCGATTTTTTTGTTATGTCACATGCTACGTGTAAAATTTATGTGACACGTGAACGCTGAAATTTTAATTATTGGTCAACATTTATTTCACCGAAATTTTGATGTCTACAAATGCCCCCACTTCAAGGCGCATCATATACATGTGTTTGTCACGTGTAGAAGATGCGTTTTGAAGTCCATTAATGTAATGTTGATCCAAAGGCCATCGATGCTTGATCTTGAATTGGGTTGGTAATTTCTTCAAAGGCCATCGGGGCTTGATCTTGAATTGGGATAAAAGTTTTCTTCAAGTATCGTTAAGGCTTGTTCTTGAATTTTGTTGAAATTTCTTTAAGGGCTGTCGAGGCTTGATCTTGAATGAAATTGGACCACAAGGAGCTTCACGTGGTAGATGATCTTTGGCTTTGGTAGTGGATGAATCAGCATGTATTATGTTGCGCTTGTTGACTTTCCACAGCTTTGGTCTTGAACTGGGTTGGAGGATTTTCTGGTTTCCTCCAATTGTTAACTTTTCCACAAGCTTATTCTTAAACTGGGCTGGAGATCTGAGCAAGGAAGAGTAGAGTTCCTAGGTGGTGGTGGCGATTTGATGGTGTTGCACGGCGAGGCTTTGCTCTTCAACGACGGTGCCATTGAAAGGTCTTTGAAACTTCTCGAGCTCTTTGATTAGAGCAATAATGCTGAGCTTGGATTTGACTCAGACTCCTCCATCTGGGTTATGCGGTTATGCAGGGAAGGGTGTCTTACTATAGTTATCTGTTACAGCTCACCATGTTGCATTCTTCTCTACTTGTTTCTTTTGCATGGCAGAAGTGGTGTGCAACATTTTGCCTTTAAATGGTCATTCAGAGCATCACTTCTTAGCAACTCATCCATGCTTGGCAACTTCAATGTAAAGAGCCAACATCATATCAACTGTTCTGAAGTATTCGTTGAGGAAACTCGAGACTTATTAACAGTTGAAGATGATCACTCAAGAGCAATGCTAGGTAAGCAACCATGCAAAAGTTCTGGGCAATCAGTTCCAGATCAGAAGTTTGATTTCAGGTTCCGACTGATTTCTTTCTTTCTCTTTGTCTTGCAGGTAAGAGCAAAGGTAAAGGAAAAGATAGGGAAAAAACATGCCATAAGATATCTTTGCTTTCAACCCTGATGATATGAGATACTTTTGCTTTTGAAGAAGTAGCTTTCCACAGGTTTAATCTTGAACTGGGCTGGAGGGTTTTCTGGTTTCCTCTAAAGGTCTGAACTTACTCCTTTGATCTGGAATTCAAGGGTGGTGGAAGCTTCATTTTGAATCGGACTTGTGATTTCTTCAAGGGTCGTTGGAGCTTGATTTTGAATTTAAATAGGACCACGAGCGGTTTCAAGATTCGGACACATGGCAAGCAGGCACGAGGTGAAGGTGATGGTATGTTTCTTTCTTCAATCTTTCCAATTCATACCTGAGCAGTTTGGTTAACAGTATGATTTTCAAGGGTGGTGGACACTTGATTTTGAATCGAACTTGTGATTTCTTTAAGGGCCTTCGGAGCTTGATCTTGAATTTGACTGGAATGGGACCACGAACATCTTCAGGTGGCAAGTGATCTTCGGTCTTATCGGGATGAATCGACATGTGTTTTTTTCACCATGCCTTAGCGAGCCGATTCAAGAATTTAAGGGTCAAAACAAGTCCATCAAATCTAGAGTACATTCGTCCCTAATGATATGAGATACTTTTGCTTATGAAGAAGTAGCGGATAAACTGGCACGTTTCATTGCGCTTGTCTCCACATGCTTCGATGTATCATTTTCATTCGTCTTTTTTGTTCTCCAGGCAGACATGGTATCTTCTCTAGAAGTACATCAATAGTTGAAGATGAGTACTCGAGAGCAAGGCTAGGTAAGCAATCAGGGAAGGGGTTCTAGGCAGTCGGTTCCAGATCGGAAGGTTGATTCCAAGTGCCAGCTGATTGCTCTTTTTTTCCTTGTTCTGCAAGGAAGAACAAGGACAAAGAAAAGGACAGGGAGAAAGCATGATATAAGATACTCTTATTTTCGACCCTGATGATATGAGATACTATTGCTCTGGTATGACTTGTTTGCAAAGGTATTCTTGGGGAGGAAGAAAACCTGAGTCTTTCGAAAGGCTTGTTTGGGAGTGCACTCTCAGAGGTGAGGAAGGGTTGGGCATTTTTGCAGATCTGCCTTGTTATGGAGGACAAATGTCAACATATATAGGAATTTCCCAATAGTGAGTAGTGGTATTGTTCCTTTACTCTTGTTGCTAACCTTTGGGTAATTGAAATAGTAATATTCACGCGCTTTCTTCTTTGTCAGAAATCTGTGACAAAATTGTTCGTGATATCTGAAAAGTTGAGGTTGTGTTTGAAATGTGCCGACATGTTTTATCCCAGAAAATCCGGCTTTTGAATTTCAGAGAAAGGTGCCTATTCTATCTTTAAACAAGCGACACAGCTTTTGAAATTCGGAGAAATGAGCCTCTTTGATTTCTGAACAAGCGGCCTGACTTTTGAAATTTAGGGAGAGGTGCCTCTTTGATTTCTGAACGGCCATGTTGCCTCCTCGATTTTTGAACAAGCCCTGTTGGTTCTTCTTTTTATAGAGGCATTAATCGTGTTCAAAAACACGCTTAGAGAGTTGCCACATGTAGGAATTTCCCTCTTTTTGTATTTCTCAGAATTCGATTTACCCGACCTTTTCTTTTTTCGTCATTTTTTTTGCAAATGGCTTGCCCATCCGATCGTCATCTTGATTTGAATGTTGGGGAAAATGTCGATATGTCTTCTTCAGACAACATATGACACTCATCATTCTTATCCTCTAACGGTCCTCTTACAGTTAGGGACTCTGTGATGAAAAATGACTTAACTGCTACGGTGGTATCTAGAAATCTTCAAACCCCCAAAGACAACAGGATCCTTTCCAAGCGGTCTGATGAGTTGGTTGTTCAAGACTCTCTGGCTTTCAGTGTTCAGTGTACAGGCTCCGTATCAAATATGGGCCAACACCTTCTTACTCGAACTCGTCAAGTCGAGTCATTGATGGCTAAGGTGGCGAGTCTTAAGCAAGATATTAGAGGGCTTAAGCGTGAAAACAGAGAGTTGCACATGCTTGCCAATAGTTACTCAACGAGCATGAAGAGAAAGCTTGACCAGCTGCAGGAATCCGAAAGTCGGATTCAGAGTGACCATCAGATGTTTGTGGCTTTACTCCAAATGCACATATTGTCTTCATCCTTTGGAGTTTTACCAAGTGTTGAGGCTCCAAACAATCAACCTCCGGCGCCTCTTCTTCCTGGAGTTCCGCCGAGTGATGAGGCACCACCTGATCAACCTTTGTGAAGGCTCATTCCTGTTTGCTGCTCCTTTTTTTTTTGTCTCATGTAAAATGTACATTTATGTAAATTTTTAGAGAAATCAATAAATGAGGCTTTTTTCATTCAGTATATGTGTGTGTGTGTATATATATTTTTTTTCACATGGTGCTGATCCACCATTCATTTATATATATATATATATATATATTCTTTTCTTTTCTTTTCTTTTCTTTTCTTGCACATGGTGCCAGATGCACCTTCCATTTTTTAATATATTTTTTTCTTTTCTTTTCTTTTTTTGCATATGGTGCCAGATGCACCATCCATTTTTTCATATTTTTTTTTTCATTTTTTCACATGGTGCCAAGGCAAGGCTGTGTTTGTGGGTGAAAACCCAAGCCGAATGCATCGAGCACAACCATCGAGCATAGGTACTGACCACAGCCATTGCACACCCGTTGCACTGCCTGCCATTGCGGAGGAAGGGATCACCGGCTACCACTGCCACGTCATCGGCACCTTCAACTTCTCTGCAATCTTTCGCCAAAGTTTACCACGCACGTAACGTCCACACTGGCCAGAGCGTCGCTGTAAAAGTCATCAAACAAGAAGAAGTTCACCGGCACCAACCTCATGCCCAACATCAATGAGCTCTACGAGGTCCTCGCCTCTAAGGCACAGCAACTGCACAAGCATTGCACAGCCACTGCACACCCGTTGCACTACTAGGCTTCACGGAGGAATGGATCATATTTGCAACCTGGGCGTTTCCTACCAGACCACCAAGCGCTGCCACAAGACCCTTAAAGTCCACCTCCATGAAGGGAATTTCTCCATTGATCAAGTTGTTGTAAAGATCTAGTGTTTGAAGCTTTTGCAGCCTCCCGAGCTCGGCGCACTGCAAGATAGTCAGAAGTGCATGCTCAAAGGGCTCAAATGTCTCATTCTTCACCGCCGTCACGAGCCTCAAAATCCTTCTGACTATGCCTTTATGCACAACCAAATCCATCACCAAAGACAAAGACTAAAAGTTCTTATTGAGAAGCCACAACAACTGGTGACAGGCGGAGATCGTGAGTTCAGCGAGTGCAGCAACAGTACAACCTACACCTGCAGCCACAGATGTAAGTCAGAAGGGCATGGCTTAGGCCTGGATTTGGGCTGCTCTTTTCTGTTGACTTCAACTTGTGTTTCTTTCATTTGGCATAGGTCTTAAGTGTAGGAAGACCCACATTAACATGTGTACATTTTTTTAATACAAAGAATATTGTTTTTTTATTTGTAATAAAATTGTCTCTCAATAGTCAAACATTTAATAAAACCTTATTTTTTATTTTGACATGACTGTATTCGAAGTTGAACGTTCGAGTTGCCTACGTAACCTTCCAAAGAAGAGATCAAGTCATAAGGTAGTTCAAATACATATTTTTTTTCTGGAATATTTTTTTTTTGTGCCATACGCAGTTTATGCTCTTGCGGGCCAGGAGCATTTTTTTGGTGCCGTGTTGCAGTTTCAGCTCGTGCAGGCAAGGAACGTTTGGTGTCGCTTTTTATGCTCGTGTGGACAAGGAACTTTAGTTGTCACCTTTTATGCTCGTCCGGATAAGGAGCTTTGGTGTCGCCTTTTAGGCTCGTGCAAACGAGGAGCATGTGAATTTGTCAAACGATCTTAGAGAGGCATTCCTTGCAATCTTCATAGCAAGCAGTCTTGAATGAGTGATTGAAGAAGTCTTCGGGGAAGAAATTGCGCATCGTGATGGCAACAGGCGATCTTTATGTCGCAATTTCATCATCCTCAACACTTTCATGTAGCTTTGGAGGTTGACGAGAGCTGTTTTGCCCCATTTCCGATTGGTGAACTTGTGGGGGAGACATATGCTTCTTGTGCAGTTTATTTGGAGTGATATGGGTCTATCATTCAACTTTAATTGACTTGATTGACATGGTTTTGGAGCATGCCCTAGCGGTTGAGGTGAAGATTTTGAATCGAAAGAGTCGAAAGTAACAGTGGTATAGTTTGACTTCACCACATCGTCAAGATTTAGCTTGATGATTCCTTTCTGAGCCAGCTTCATGATACGATCTTTTAGCACAAAGCACTTTTCCATCAGATGACTGATGAAGCGGTGGAATTTACAATACCTTGGACTGTCAGTACGATCTCTTCCGGCCGTCTGCACTTAGGTAGGTCGATCAGCTTTTTGTCAAGCAAGTCTTTCAACATGGCAACCACATCAGAGTCGATGAATAGATAAGTCTTCTCCTCAAGCTCTTTCAAAATACGTCTACGCATCTCTTGATCACGAAAAGCTTAGGCTTGAATCGTCTTGCCTCATGTAGAGATTTTGACGGGAGCTGTGTTGATCATCATTGCTTCCTTGGTGGGTTTCCATGCAGCCTTATCCACCTTTGGCCCAAAAAAATTTTCGTTCTTGTAGTCGATGATCGGTTATTTTTACCTATGATGGGCGATGCTCAACTCCATGTCATGGGTGCGGGTGGCTAGCTCTTCAAAGGTTCGTGGTTTGATGCCATGAAGGATATATTGTAATCCCCATTGGATGCCTTGGACGCACATCTCGATTGAGGAGTTCTCCGAAAGCCTGTCCTTACAGTCGAGGCTTAAAATGCACCATCGATTGATATAGTCAACAACTGGCTCATCTTTCCATTGCTTCGTACTTGTCAGCTCTAACATACTTACAATGCGGTGGGTGCTGTAGAAGCGGTTAAGGACTTCCTTTTCCAATTGCTCCCAACTACTGATAGACTAAGGCTCTAGGTCCATATACTACTCAAAGGCGTTTCCTTTCAACGAGTGCACAAACTGCTTGGCGAGGTAGTCTCCTTTCATCCCCGCATTGTTGCAAGTTTCAACAAAATGGGCGATGTGCTGCTTAGAGTTTCCCTTTCCATCAAACTGCATGAACTTTGGTGGTTGATAACCCCTTGGCATCTTCAAGGTGTCAATCTTTTTGGAGTAGGGCTTTGAGTACAACACGGAGGTATATGAGCTCCCTTCGTACTGTGCCTTGATGGTGTTAATGATCATCTCCTGCAGCTGCTAAATAGAAAGAAATCCCATGAGTGCTGCTGCTTAGTCTGGCTCCGGCTTCACATCGACTTTCTCCACCAGAGGTTCCTCTTCTTCGTCGGCTCCTCTCTTTAGTGGATTAACCTTTGGGTCGGGTTTCTCGTCGTCCTGTGCTTCCAGTTGATTGACGAGTGTAACAATTTGCAAGTCTTTTTCTTCCACAGTCCGTGTTAGCCTTGCGATCGCTTCATTCATTTGAGCCAGTTGTTCTTTAATGGAGGTAACACCTATGGTCATGACTAGCGCAACCAATAAACGTGACTTTCCTTCAAACATCCAAGATGCTGACGAAGAACGCCATTGGCCGCTTTGGGATGTCATCTTGTGCGCCTCAGCACCATGCTTTGGTGCCCTCAGCCAGGTCAGGTTGATGATGGACTCGTGCCTTTGATGCTCCCCTTGCTCCCTTAGCTGCACCAACTTTGAAATGGCATGTTGAGGAGCGGTTGTGGCACCAATGGATTGTCCATTTGCGGTAAAAATGCTTAGGATCCTTCCTTTGGTGGTTGTGAGAATAGCTTGTCCCTTGCTTGATGCCATTGATTTTGAGGTATGTTTGGATTCCTTGAACGGAGAAAGAGATGAGAGGTAAAGATTGTCGCACTGGGCGTGCCAAATTTGTAAACATGGAAATTCCTGCGATGAAACAAGATAAGAACACGTGTACAAAATAATATTTTGTATTAATGATTTTGGGGTTACAATCTCTCCCAAATTTGATCCTTTGATTTGATCTCCGTAAGGTGTTGATTTGTGGATGTTTTGTTGATCCAAGGGTCGTCGAGGCTTGATCTTGGATGAACGGTTGGAAGTTTCTTCAAGAGCCTTCGATCTTGATCTTGAAAGTTTATGAAAGTTTCTTCAAGGGCTTTTGGGCTTGATCTTGAAGAATGATTGTGCGGATTTGTTGATATTGTTGATCCAAAAGGTCGTTAGGGCTTGATCTTAGGATGAAAAGATGATGGACGTTGATGAACGATAAACACTTTCTTCAAGAGCCGTCGGGGGCTTGATCTTGAATGGGTGGAAGTTCTTCAAGGGTCATTGGGACTTGATCTTGAAAGAGGAAGTTCTTCAAGGGCCATTAGGGCTTGTCTTGAAGGAGGATTTGACGAAGAACGAAGAGAGCTTTCTTGATCCTTCGGGATTTGCTTCGGAGCTTTAGAGTTTCAAAGCTTCAAGATTGTGGTGTAAAGTGAATTGGTTAATCAAAATGAATGTCTTGGCTTCTTATTTATAGAATTTCAAAACTTGATTTTTGGATTTAAATAATCAGATGAAATAAATAATTTCTGTCAGGTGTTGACACGTTTTATATTTGATGACTTGTTCGATGATTTTCAATTTTTTTTGTTGAGTCACATACTACGCGTAAAATTTATGTAACATGTGAACATTGAAATTTTAATTATTGATTAATATTTATTTCACTGAAATTTCAATGTCTACATTTTTATTCATTTCTAATTCTAAAGAGAGAAGCTGAAGCTTTGAATTAAGAAAAATGGGGATTTGAGATTTCGTCTCCAGGACAACCATTTCGTTGAATGGGGATTTTTTTGGGGTTTTCTCTATGCAACCCAAGTTTTATTTGCTTCAGAAAGCCATGGAATTTTTCAATCAACGGCGGTTGTGATTTCACTAATTTGTGAGAGCAGTGATTATGGTAGCTAGCAGGGCGAAGGCGAGGGTTTAGGTTAGTTGGGAGAAAAGTAATTTTAGCTGTTTGATTTCTAACGAGGATGGGTGGCTCGACGAAGCTGGCGGCGTGGATCTGGAAGAATGGTGGCCGGCGGGAGTTGGTGTAATCGGGTAATTCCAATTGCGGCCTGATTCGGCGAGAGTTTGAACCTAAAACGTCTTGAATCGGGCATCGCAGCGGGACATCCAATCCCCACCCACCCCTTCCACCTACCATCATCTATACCTTCCCCTTTCCCTCTGTTCCCACTGATCTCGACGAGCTCCGCCGTCAAACGGCTATGCAGCTGAATGCGCCATAGGTCACATCGCCGGAGCCTCCGTGGCGAGGCCGTGGAATTTGAGGATGAGGAGGGCGGGTTGCAAGGCTCCAATCGGCGACGGCGGTGGTGCTAAGGGGGTTAGAATCGAGGAGAAAAAGGCGAATTACTCGCCGTTGAGGAGTGATGGTAACAATGGTGTGAAGTCGCCGAGGCTCCAATCGGCGATGGCAGTGCTGGATGAACGATGACAACAAAAACAAATTCCTGGGTGGAGGTTTGTTTTTAAATATTCAATTACTTTTATTTGACATGTCATCAAAAAGTGGGTCATATATTTATCATGTCATCATTAACGATGAATTTAACAGATTAATTAACAGTTATATGAAATTGAAATTGAAATGAAATAGTAGTATATGTATGAGATTGAAATGTTTTAAAGATATCATATGAGATCGTAAATGATTTCAAATATGAGAGGTCATTTGTAATTTACGCATAATACTGTTAATCCCTTACACCAGTTTGCTACTGGTAGGGTCTCACGAGTTGATGTATCCATTAATTAACATTAATATATATGAAGCAGAAAGCGACATAAAAATTAAAAATTAAAAAAATCTAGTTATGACTTGTCAGGGGCCACTTTCTGAATTTTGCACAATTATTTAAAACGACTGAACCACAACGGTGATCTCTTCTTGACCATATCTTTAACTTGAACGACACCATTACCATTAAGGGAGAGAGCTCAAGAACAAAAAGAATTCAATGGGGGGTTTCGGTTTTCTGCTCATCGGTACTAATTTGCTCTTTCTGCTGTCCACAATTTCCTTTGCAGTTGACAGCATTGGTCCGTCGCAGTCTATCCGTAATGGAACGACCTTAGTTTCTAACGATGGAAGCTTTGAGCTTGGTTTCTTCAGTCCAGGTAGTTCCAAGAATAGTTACTTGGGAATTTGGATCAAGAATGTCCCGGTAAGAGCTGTTGTTTGGGTTGCAAACAGATGCAAACCAATCAATGACTCGTCCGGCACATTAATGTTAGACATAACCGGCAATCTTGTGTTGTTTGGTCAGAATAAGAGTGTTGTTTGGTCGACAAACATAGTTAAACACGCCCAAAGTGCAACGGTACAGCTATTGGATTCTGGAAATTTGGTGGTAAGAGATGTGAAAGATGGAAATTCAGGAACCTATTTGTGGCAAAGCTTCGATTATCCTTCCGATACACTGTTACCAGGAATGAAGTTGGGATGGGACTTGAGGACAGGTCTAAAAAGGCGTTTATCAGCATGGAAGAATGCAGAAGATCCGTGTCCAGGTAACATCACTTATGGGATTGAAATGGAACTTGAAGCATACCCTCAAGCATTTATTCGGAAAGGAACTGCAAAGTTCTACCGTAGTAGCCTATGGAATAACCTGACATTCTGTGGTGCACCAGAAAAGCCTAGTTCCCGTTTCGCTTTCAACTTTGTGTACACTGACGATGAAGTGTACTACACATACAAACATAAAGTTCAGATAATCTCAAGAATAGTTTTGAACCAAACCATCGGTAAATGTACTCGCTATTATTGGGATGACATAGATCCACATTGGGGGCAGCTTTCGCCAAGGCCTAGGGAGCAGTGTGATCAGTATCACCTCTGTGGAGCCAATGGAAAATGTACTTTTGACAATTATCAGGTCTGCCAATGTCTGAAAGGATTTAGGCCTAAGTCTCAAGAAAAAGGGAACTTGACCGACTGGTCTCTTGGATGTGTGCGCAACAAACCTTTAAGCTGCCAAGAAAAGGATAAGGATGGTTTTCTTAATTTCACTAGCCTAAAGTTGCCCGATACCACACACTCTTGGGTGAACCGAAGCATGAATCTCAACGAATGCAGAGCAAAATGCTTGGGCAACTGTTCTTGTACGGCTTATACAAGCTCGGATATGAGAGGAGGTACTGGCTGCGTCATTTGGTTTGGTGATCTACTAGATATCAGGGAGCTTGTGACTGCTGGGCCGGATCTATATGTTCGACTGTCAGCGTCAGAATTAGCTTTAGGTAAGAAGTAACAATAGCTGCTTGTTAAATGCATTTATCTGCCATGTAGTTCAAATACTTTTCCATTGTGTTTAGGGAAGATTTACAATTGCTTCTACAAAGTTAAATGGTAGTTCACCTTCCTTCTCAGGTACTTCATCCGGCAACCATGAAGAAGGAAATGATGGTAAATGGAAGATACCATTGATAGTTGTAGTTGCAATCACAGTAATGTTTTCAGGAATTCTGTTAGTTGGATACATTCGGCGAAGGAGGAAAAACCTAAGAGGTTAGTAAACTAATCCGACCATCCTTGCTAAACACTTTCTGGTTTTAGTTTATTGTATACTCGATATGAGCATCTGAGAGAAAGGGATGAAAAATTTGTTCCAGTTTAAATTGATTGAACTAATATTTATTGCATCTTCGTATATAAGTTTCATTTTGCTTACATGAAGTATATTACAACAGAAAAAACAGAATTGGGAGAAAGAGATCAGAGCAATGAAGGGGAAGGAAAAGAGAACCTAGAGTTGCCACTCTTTGACTGGAATGAAATAGCTAGTGTGACAAAAAACTTTTCAACCGAAAACAAGCTAGGAGAAGGTGGCTTTGGACCTGTTTACAGGGTAAATTTGTAACTTTCTTTACAGCAAGGCTCAGGATAACAAAGAATCACTATAGTGGATTTTGCAATATTTGATGCAGTGTTAATTTTCAGGGGACACTAGCAGATGGACAAGAAATCGCTGTGAAGAGGCTTTCTAGAAGTTCTGGTCAAGGATTGGACGAGTTCATGAATGAAGTTGTACTGATTGCCAAACTTCAGCACCGAAATCTGGTAAAGCTTCTTGGTGGTTGTATTCATGGAGAGGAGAAAATGCTGATATATGAATACATGCCCAATGGAAGCCTAGACTCCTCGATTTTCGGTTTGGATCCTTGGAACCCTATAAATTTAGGCAAAACTAACTGCATTCATATAGGGAACTGAAGTTGGATTATTTATTTATTTTTTTTTAAACTTGACAGATAGAACCAGAGAAGAACAACTCATAGATTGGCCTAAACGTTTCCACATTATTTGCGGAATTGCTCGCGGTCTCCTATACCTTCATCAAGATTCCAGGCTAAGGATTATTCATCGAGATCTAAAAGCAAGTAATGTATTGCTTGATGATGAGATGAATCCGAAAATTTCAGACTTTGGCTTGGCTAGAATATTAGTTGGAGGAGATCAGGCTGGTGGAAATACAAATAGAGTGGTTGGAACATAGTAAGTTTGTATTACCCTCATGGACTCACCAAGGTTTATTTTGTTCTCACGTCTAATGATGTTTCTACTTTCTACAGCGGTTACATGGCACCTGAATATGCCGTTGATGGACAATTTTCTGTGAAATCCGATGTCTTTAGCTACGGTATACTGGTGCTAGAGATCATTAGCGGAACAAAAAACAAGGGATTCTACAATAAAAACAGCCATAACCTTATTGGACATGCAAGTATCAGGCTTAAAATTTCTTTTTCTTACATATTGGACCCCATTAAATGTGTACTTAATGATGGAGCTTTGACGTTTTTCAGGCATGGCGATTATGGAACGAAGGAAGGCCTTTGGAAGTGATTGATACAGGTTTAGGAAATTCGTTTTCTCTATCGGAAGTGTTACGTTGCATCCATGTTAGTCTCTTATGCGTGCAACATGAACCTGAGGATAGGCCAAGCATGGCATCTGTAGTTATAATGTTGGGAAGTGATGGTGCATTGGCTCAGCCTAAACAGCCTGGTTTCTTTATCGAAAATGAATCATATGAAGCAGGTCTGTCTTCAAATAACCAAACATCTTCTACCAACGAAGTATCCATTACGCATTTGGAGGCTCGTTGAGGCTCTTTTTTTTGTTTTAAAATTGGTTTGTACTGCTTATTAAGCTATTCATCTCAGATTACATCTTCGCTGTCAAGTTATCAACTATTGTTCAAAATACACTGTAACATTATAAATTTGTGACTTAGATCCTCTTCATTCTTGCGGAAAATGAAATACACTAGCTAGAAATCAAGTTTCCACAATCATAACGAGTAAATTTTACAATTGTAATGTAAATGAACCTGTAAATTACGGCATCCCTTAAGAACTTCATACCCCATCCGGACCATGCCTGCTGGCCCGTCCTGCTAAATATGACCATTGGTCCTGCCATCAACAACGTGACATGCCACCTTCTTTCTTCAACGCATTTTCCACTCACATTGTCATTGTCCATCTCTTTTGGCACAAGTCTTCCATTTTGTATGAAGGATGTCCCTATGTATCTGCCTAATACCACTGCATCTTCCAATGCCTTGCAACCTCCTTGTCCTAAATCAGGTGTCATGGGTTGCATGGCGTCTCCAGCCACCCTGATGTTTTGCTTGCCTAGATTCCCCAATACTACATGCCACGGGTACCTGAACATTAATGGAGCCCATGTCAATGTTGAAAGATCTGAGTGCTGCACAACGTCTAGATATATAGGAGGAAAGCCCTTGGCATAATTCTGAATCACTTCCCTTCTTATAACTTCGGGCTTCTCCGCCAGATTTTCCATTAGAAATAGGCGCGGTGTTTTGATAAGTGCTCAATTGGTTGTTGTTAGAATTCATATCAGAACTTGTAATTTCACAGGAAAATAAGCAATCACAGAGAGGAACAATCTCAGAGAAAGCTAGATTTCTAGAGAGAGAGGGAAATGGAGTTTTTAGAGAGAGAAGTTCGTTGCTGCACAAATCATGGTGGTGCATATTAACTACATTGCAAAAGATGGAGAATTGGTACAGAGGAAGGGAAATAATTGGTAGAGAGAAACAAGAAAGATTGTATTAATTGAGTAGAGAAAATGTATACAATGGAACTTTTGAAAATAATAGCTATACAATCTCTTATATAGTCATATAACCCAATTACAATAATACCCCTCTAACTATATTTCTGTTATATCAGTTATTACTCCCCCCTCAAACTAAACTTGGAGTATCCAAGTGAAGTTTGAACTATCCAAGTATTTGAGACTGATCTGAAACTATCCTGGCATTCTCCGACAGACATTGGAAGCCGCAAGGAACCCTGAACTCATGCGTGAGATGAGGCGAAACACTAACAGAGCAATGCGTGAGATGAAAATGTTTCAGGAGCCATTTTGAATGCTACAACCAATCTCCACAGAAATTGCAGCTTTGGTGATGCTTTCTGATTAAAAGAAAATTCTTGTTGCCCAGTTTCTTCACACAACGATATGGCATAGAGTAAGTACCCACAAAGCCTATCATCTAATTTAACCCCTTTTTCAACTGCAACGCCATATCACCAAATCTTCCCAAAGAGTTTCAGCTGCTCAAAAAAATGTACATTACCAACTGGTGCAAAACAGAACCCTGTATCATCCTTTCAAACACACGTTATGTAGATAGTATTACATCCGGAGCAGGACCGAATTCTCACTGTATGTGAATCTGCAAGGCTTTCCTTATTATGAATGAGCTTAGCAATACAATTAAATCTGGTCTTGATCTGAACATACCCAACAAGTTTTCGACTGTAAACTAAGAAGCCATAGTTGATACTGCCAAGAAACTAAATCTACCAAGGAGAATGACACTCCAAGAAACTAAATCAAGAAACTAAATCAACTAAGGAGAATGACACTCCAAGAAACTAAATCAACTAAGGAGAATGACACTCCAAGATTCACAGAAAATACTTCTACGTAGGAGAATGACACTCCAAGATTCACAGAAAACACTTCGACTCAAGAGAATGACACTCCAAAAATCCACAGAAAGACCGCTACTTTCTTCTTCAAACCCACAAACTATAAATCCTAACATATTCACAAATTTTAGAGAATTATACTCCAAGAAAAGATACAGAAAGAATGATCCTTTCAGACATCACCATATCACAATTATATCCAGAAATCAAGAACCCCCAAATCTTTGCTTCAAACAAACCAAGAAATTAAGAACAAACACATACCACGACTTCAAAGAATAAGCAGCATATAGAATCGAGATTCGAGAAATAGAAACAAATTCACCTGAATCACCACACAAGCATCACCAGATCGTCAAATAGCACTGAACTCCAGACGTCCAATCGACAAGCAACCCAGATACCCAATCTTCGAGCAACCCAGATTTGCAATTCTGAGCTGGGCAATTCGTCAAGCACTTGGGCTGCACATAGGTCTAAACGTTATTCCATACCAAGGAACAGAGCAGGGATCAAAATCGCAGAAAATAGTATTCAAAAATCCAAGATCTCAATCAACAGTGCAAAGAATTAGTCCTGCATCGACCTATTTCCTAGAAATCCAAACAACACATCTCTCCAAGAAACCAGAGGATTCCCCCGTTACCAAATCACAACATGAAAGAGATGCCGCCGCACATTCACCACCTCCGCTGGCACGGCTCACTCACGTTCTGGTCCTTCGTCTTCCTCGGCATGATCTTGATCTTCTTCTTCCGCTCGCTGTCCTCCAATTCTCTATCATTTTGGATGGCGCATGCTTAGACGCCAAAAAATCAACCCACAAACAATCGCAGAAGCACGAAAAATCTAATGGAAATTGAAGAGAAACTGAACAAAAAAAATGTATACTACGAAGAGAAACCACCAGAATCCATGGCGTGAGCTGGTGGCTCTAATACCATATTAACTACATTGCAAAAGATGGAGAATTGGTACAGAGGAAGGGAAAGAATTGGTAGAGAGAAACAAGAAAGATTGTATTAATTGAATAGAGAAAATGTATACAATGGAACTTTTGAAAATAATAGTTATACAATCCCTTACATAGCCATATAATCCAATTACAATAATACCCCTCTAACTATATTTCTGTTATATCAATTATTAGTGCACACATTCTCATACATTCCAAACAAAAATATTCCCTTTTACATGTATTTGGATGGCATCACAGCCTTACATTTATATGCAGTGGGTCCATCACCGGAAGGTGAAGCTGCACGACTTTGGGTTACGCCAGAGAAGAAACATATACATATAACATATCACACCAACAGTCAGGCTAGTGAAGCTGGGGGTATGTCATAAATATCATCAATTGTGTCATATGGCCATAGACGTCTACATACCCGGTTGTGTGTATGTGTTGTATGATACCCACTAGATAAGCACCAAAAACATACCTCAAAACTCATATCAAATCCGGAGCTCAAAAGGCCAAAGCCTCATCTCATCAAACCATAATAAATCATATTCATAAACCATATATAAATCATATTTGTAAATCCATAGGATTTCAAATATGAGAATCCAATAATTTATAATCTTTAGTCAAATGTAAATTTGATAAATCATAAATATTTCATAAAAGCAATTTAAATAAACCATAAATATTTCGAAAATTTTGAAGTGGATGAAGGCAGAGGCAATATATTTGTGGTGGATTTGAATGGGTGCACTTGCTCATGCAAAAGATGGGATTTGACAGGCTTTCCTTACATACATGGTTGCTCGGCCATTTATTATGCAAGGAGACACCCTGATGAATTTGTTTCCTCTTGGTACAAGAAGAAGACGTACTTTCTCTTGGTACAAGAAGAAGACATACTTTGAAGCTTACGAAAACTTAATTCAACCTGTCCAAGGCATGAAATATTGGGAGCCATCTGAAAACAAATGCATTCTTCCTCCAACTTTTAAAAGACAGCTTGGGAGATCAAAAAAGAAGAGAAATATGGAAGGTGATGAAAATGAATTCAAGCTAAGCAAGTGAGGGCAAAAAAGTGTGAAGTGTAGTGTTTGCAAGGGCTCGGGACACAACAAAGCCAGATGCCCAACCACTTATCCTCCTCTTGCTGCTAGAAAAGGAAGAAAAAGCAAGAAAAAGAAGGTATAATTTTGATATTTTTTGTTGATTTTTCATTTATTAAGTGAATTTTTTATTTGTGAAGTGTAGTATCTGTGAGTGCTAATGTTTTATGTGTTCATTACTTAGGCCTCAACATCTAAGGCACCACAACCCTCTCAGGCATCACAGTCATGCACTTAAGAAGCTCCACAACCTTCATCTCAGCCAACTCAAGCCTCTCAAACCACTTCAAAGTCTACTGCAAGAGGTCAGAAAATGAGGAGGAATGTTCCATGATATTGCTTTAATGTTTTAGGTTGTTTAAGGGTTCATTTTGTTATAGATGAATATGCCCTTAGTTTTTTTTGGAAACAACTTTAGAATAGATCTTTAGTGTTTTGGACAGTTCTATGGTGTTTTTGGTACTCTTATTTTGGTTTAGTTGTGTACTTATATTTTGGAAGAACACCTTGGCCGATTAGTTGTTAAAGTTGTGGTCTTTTGATACTTTCCTGTGAATTGTAGGGTGTACAACTTGGAATATTGAACTTTGTTGTGAATTGAAAGTTGTTGACAATTGAACTTTGTTGTGAACCCTTGAAACTTTTGTTGTGAACTTTGTTGGTAGTTGGTAGTTTAAAGGATGAATTTGCAGATTTAGAATTAAAGGTTTGTTTGGAATTGAATATGGAGATTTGGAATAGAAAGTTGTTTTTTCCCTATTTAATTTGATTTTTTTTTCCAAAAAATTGTGACGGAAAAAAAAAGGCCATACACAGTTATGGGTTAAAAATTTGGGAGGGAATTTTTTTTTTTTTTGAATTTTAAATTTCCACATGGACCCTTTCTAAAAAATAAAAAAATATTCCACATGAACCCCTTAATGACACGTGGTGCCCAGTCACTGTCCACATAGGCGCCACGTCATTAGTTAACGGGAGACTTAACAACCAAACTAACAAATTTATGAGATTGTTCCAAAATTAACACTATAGGTATGACTTTGGAATGAAAAAAATTTCATGTACCAAATGTTGAAAACCACGAAACTTAAGGGTAGTAAACTAAGATTTACCCTTTATTTTATGTTTGAGCATAAGAGATAGTTTGTAAGAAAAATATTCCTATAGGGATGAGTTAAGATCCAATTTGTAAATGTTTTAGATGGTGGAACTCACCGGATCCTTTTCCTGAGGATGCGGGGGATTCTGTGATCGTGACGGTTCATCGTATATCGTGCTGTCAGTTTTCGTTAGATACTATTTATATTTAATTTAAAATAATTTCTGACTATACGATATACGATAAACGGTTAAGATCACGATATCCTCCGGATTTCCTGGAAAAGAATTCGGCGAGTATCTTTTTCCGGTGGAAAGAACTCTGAGTTTGAAAGAAAGATGCCGTTTGCAAGAGACAGGATAGTTGAATTGTACTTTTGGACAACTGGAGTACTTTTTTGAACCCCATTACTCTACCGCCGGAAAAGTTACTGCCAAAGTCATTGCTTTGGTTTCCACAAAAAAAAAAAAAAAAAAGAAGAAGTCGCTGCTTTGGGGTCAGTATGGATGATATCTACAACGCATTTGGTACATTCAGGTATCGTTTGGTACATAGAATGGGATGGAATAAAATGAGACGAGATGTTCCGTTTCATGTTTGGTGCGCCTAAAACGGGTGGAACACGTTGTTCCACGAGACGAATTTTAGGTGAATTTTCATTCCGCCTCACTCCCTGGAACGACTCGTTCCACATCTGTGGAACACAAAATTATAATCTCTCTATCTCCTTCTTCCTCCTTGTTTCCATCCTAGGGCATCTTTGCTCCCTCTCCGTTCTGTCCCGTCTCATTTTATTCCATCCCGTCCCGTCTGCATACCAATGATATCTCAAGGAACTTGACATCTTTACAGAAGCAATTAGAAGGTTTGATTTAAACAAAGTATTGCTTTGTATAAAGATTACGTTTTTCCTGAAGCCAACAATTTATATGCTTAGGATGATTCCCCAGAACGACAATTCTCTGCCAATTGTCCCGACGAGATCCGGAGGAATGGTGCGACCTCCTCTCGTGATCCAACCTTCAATTGATCATCTCGCTCTTCTTTTTTTCCGCCAACAAATTTCGTAATAAGGGCTACGCTTTGGTTCTCCTTGGAGCAGCAATTGCCCATGCTGATTACAAGAAAGTTTGTACATCTCTTGAGGCCGTCTTGGCACGGTGATATGAGAGCCGTTACAAGGTTATTTTTCCTTTCTTTCTTTCCTTTTTGTCGGCACGTGTCGTTATGGTTATTTTTCTTTGTAACTTTTGTTCATCAAGCTACTGCATGGACAGAGATGGCCTTATAGTTGAATATCAGAGTGCGCAACGAACAATACTAACAAAATAATAAGAATATTATTAAACTAACTGAGAATGCCGAAACGGCTACAAAACCCTAAGAGACTACATTGTGAATGACTTATTCTCAAATGAATAACAAGCACACTATTTATAATAAACTAACCCTAATCCTAAAAGGTAAGAAATCAAAACCTTAATGCTAACGGACTAAGCCCAGAAAACCAAGCATTCAAATAAACCAAAATATACTAATATTTTCCAACATCCCCCGGCAAACTCATGGTGATATACGACATGGGTTTGCAAACAAGCAGATGCGGACTGGCTCTGTTAGGCGGACTGGCAGGCATGCAAACTTGACTTGATTCTTGACTTGATTGGCAAACTGGCAAACTTGACTTGATTCTTGATTCTTACTGGCAAACTGATTCTGGTTCTGACTAGCTAGAGTTGAGAGTATAGAAAGAACCCGTCACTAAACAGACGAGATTTTCATATCTCAATTGTAGCAACAAACAAACAATACAAATACTATCACTCGAGTGGTCACAATCCAAGCACTCAAATAACGGTCACAAAACAATTCCAAACAGGCCAACAACTCGTGTGGACCTAAAAACAAACTTAACCATTTTTTTCTTTTGCCCGTGTGGGCCTAAAGCAACAGCAAACAGTTTTTTTCTTTCCTTTCTCTTTTTGCCTTTTTTTTTTTTCCTATCATTTCCTTACTCCTTATTTTCTGTTCGTTTACTTATGGTCCCAAACTAATCAAACAAAAAAAGGGCTTGTTTGATAACCCATAAACTGAATACTAAATTTTGAAAACTTAAAAACAGCTTTCGATTTTTCATTTTTTTTACTAAACCCTAAACTCTGAACCTAAACCTAAACTAAACAAGTATTGCAATTTTTTTTAAAAAGGTGAAAAATAAAAACGAAATAGTTATAACGCCAAAGCTACTAAAAAAGTAAAAGTTAATCAAACTAGTTAAGCATGCATGTGTTAAATACAACTTCTTTTGCATAACGAACTCGGTATGACTTTCCTTCTATTACCATCTCTTCCTCAATTTCATTGAAAGGATTAACAAATGCATGATAAAATGTCTGCATACAAGTGGTCGAGAGCTAGATTTGAGAGAGAATAAAGAGACTGAGAGCGAGTTGAGAGAGAGAGAAGGCTGAGAGTAGAGAGATTGAATTGCAAAGAGAGAGAGAGAGAGAGAGAAACAACGCTTACCAGACAAAAATTTGAAAACAACGCTTACCTGACAAAAATTTGAAATATTTGTCAGAGTTCAATAAAAAATTAAAAGCTTCTTTTTGAGTTTTCAAAATTTAGTTTTTAGTTTTCATTTTATGGGTATTAAAAGAGCTTCGGTTTTTATCTTCTCAAACTATTGAACTTTACGTTTTTTTAAGGCTAGTTTAACTAACGAAGTTTAAGTTTTCACACATGTCATTGTCAAATACAGTGGAAAGCTACTGCCCAAGCTTAGTTTGATGAGCCTAGATGGTTATGCAAACGATTCATCCCAATCATGGAGTATTACACGTTGCAACGGTTCTGTTGGTAACACCTTACTTTCAACTGTATGTGTGGTTGACATGGAAGATAATGTAACGAATGAGGTATTTCAGTGCTTGTCCAATAGGCAATAAACCCCAAAATTCTCGAGCTTCCAATATCATTTTTAGGCTCATGGATGACATTGGGGGCATAAGTTACAATTCTCAATACATTGAATAATATAAGCTGTATTAAAGTTACTAAATTTCTCTTTAAATCATCTTCAACTTTTGGGTTAAAACCTAAATTTTGTAACCCAGAAATAGTTTTTTTTTGCTCCAATAGTTTTAGGTTAAAAATTTAGCTTGAGATTAATAAAAAATGAATTTACACTAAAAAAATTTCGGTAACTTTTTTCAAAATAAAATTTATGTTGATTATCATAATTTATTTTTATGCACATTTTAACCTATAAATATTTGGATTCCAAGAAAAATTAAAAATTCACTAAACCGGCTCTATGAAACATGTATTTATAGAGTTTTTAGGTGAATTTATTTAAACATTTTTTTAATTGTTTTAGCAGTTGAGACGTTAGATTTTTTTTTTTTTTTTTTTTTTTACTGTTAGTTTTGATCATGTTCGATCTCAGCCTTTGAATTTAATGAATTTTAAATTTTAAATTGCTCAAAGTTTAGGTTATTACCCAAAACTTATTTTAGAAAGAAGGAGGTACGTACTTTCTAGTATTGATTGCTATATGGAGCAATATAAGGTGTCTGAGCAAGAGACGCTTGATGTATTTAACAAACAAGTAATGGATATGAGGAAGGATATAAACGAGGAGTTCTTAGACCAATTGCCGTGCAAGGGTTTGTCATCGTGCGTGTTCCTAATTTCACCAGGATTTTGGTCCTTGTGGACCTGCTTTACAAAAAGGAGACGGCTACACATATATTGGCAATGCCAAGGGCTGGTTTGATATTGTTGTTCTTTGAAAAAAAACTGCTATGAGAATAAACGGCTGTGAAATAAATCAGCAAAATGTTTGGTAAACTTTTTTGTAAAAATGCTTTTGGAAAAAAAAACAGTCTGATAGTGGGTCTTTTCATTAAAGGAGCACTGTAGCTCCGTGTGCTTTAAAAAAAGCCAGTTTTCCAAAGCTGCAAATAGCAGCTTCAGCTTTTTCCTTTGATTTTAGCTTATTCTCACAGCAGCTTCCAAAATAAGCCATTTTTTTTCAGTTTACCAAACATCTAAAACCTTCACAGCTTTTTTTTATGAGTACTTTTTTTTAAACAGCTCACTCCCAAACCACCCCAGGTCTAGTGCTAAAAGCGAAAACGTCATAGAATCTCATATGTTTTGTGTGGTTCTGGGTTTGTATCTATTTACTGTAGTACCAAATTAGTTATTTTAAGGGGACAAACCCCTATTTGGTCTTCATTTTACACACGTTGATAAGGCAAATCTTACGCAGTGACAGTGTTACAGATCCGGGGTCCTAGATATCTTGCTTTTATGACACTGTGCTCAGATGTTTCTATCAGCTGGCAAGAAGTAAAATAAAAAATAGAAAGGTAGCAAATATTTCTAGTGAACTTTAACGAAAAGCACCCGGTACAGTTCACTTTAACGAAAAACCACATTTTTACACTAAAAAGTCAATTCTGGTACTATTCATTTTATCCTTTATTTTGTCCTTATCATTAAAACTCAAAGTTTTCAAGCCATTTTCATTAGTTTTCCTATATTTTTATCCATTTACATATTGTCCACATCTGACTAATACTTGTAACAAATAACCAAGTATAATCATCAACATTTACTTTTATTCACATTTTTTTTATGCTTTTACACATTTTTATTAATTTTTGTTCATTAATCTTCTTTAATTTATTTGATCCATAACCGAAAATTGAGAGGTATATGATAAGTAAACATTGGTGTATGGACCTATTATAATTATGAAATTAAATTTGCAACAAAAAACAACCGTAATATCCATACAAATTGGGTTTTACCTGTCTGTGATCCTTCTCCCTCACATATCAATATTGCATTGTGGAATGCCTAGCCATATGGAGAAACTGCTAGAGCGGCAGCGGAATCGTGTGTAATATCAAACATGACATCTACAAAATTTTAATTTCAATTATTCTAATTAGCTAGAAAATCATTGGTCGTCCAATAGGGGTTTGAAAGCCATTCATCGACCACTATTTTCGAGGCAACGAAACTATTCATTGTGCAATATAATTCTTTTTTGCACAAAATTGAGCACCAAATTCTCAATTTATTGCTAATTTTTTTTGAGTCTTTAACGACGAACAAAAACTGTCATTGAGACAATCATCCTCGCCCAAAAAACTTTCTTGTCACGCAAAGGTTTTGGGTTTTTTTTTTTTTTTTGATAGACATCTTGCACAATGGCATACATATTTTTTGTCATCCAAAGTGTACTTGAACACAAAATTTACTTCTTCACCTAAAGTTGTCCTGCAAGTAGTTTTTCTACTAGTCCAATAATTGTGGATCTACTTTACAAAAGAGGAGACGACTTCACCCATGTGGGGAAATTTATGAAAGATATTGCATTTTGCTTCGCTTTCGACCCTATGCCGCTTTGAGTTGGTTTCCTTTTGTTTGTCTAGTAGTACTCAATTTTTGCTTTGATTGAATATGGTGCCGGATAATGCGGAGTCTATAATCTATTGAATTTCCAAATGAAAACGAGCACGTCATATAATATGATATGTTTTGTGGATCTAATGCTGCACTACCAAATTAGGTTATTTTAAGGAGGTAGGTAATGCTGTACCACCAAATTAGGTTATTTTAAGGGGATAAACCCCAACTGGGTCTTCATTTTACACATGTTGATAAGGGAAATCTTATGGGATGACTGTGTTACAGATCCGGGTCCTAGATATCTCGCTTTTGTGATTCTGTCGGGTGTAGTTGTTGTCTTTTTAAAATTTAAAATTTATGTTTTAAATCTGGTTGCCTATTTTTTAAATAAAAAATTCAAAACCAAAAGAAGAATAATTAACCCCCCCTCCCCACGATGTGTGCTTGAATATTGATTTAAAACATGTAAAATTACCATTTTGTTCCTATTTTGTTTGAGTTGTTGTTGATTATTCTGTTCTATCAAAATGAAAGCTTCACCAGATTTGTTACCGAAAAAAAAAACATCACCAGATGGGCTAACTTTCTAGCTGTGTTTCTGCCTATTTCAACTCATTAAAAGTATACATTCTTTAATAGATAATGTTAAAAAAATTAAATTTGTAGATAAACTTCTGCAAACAAAATAATATGGAAATTGATGATTAGATTATGATTTAAGTCATAAACGTTTTCATTCTTATTGTTGGTATATTATTTAGTTTGTAAATTTTATCTATAAATTTAGTCTCCCTAACATTTTGTTTTTTGAATAGTTTAACATACATTTTCCCCTTCAAGCTCATTTCGACAACTCTACCACTAACTTTGAATTTATGGAAGACGAATAATAGCTATATCTAGTCTAGCCTCTTATCATGCACATACGTGCGCGGTATTTTGATTTTTTATATTAAATTATGTTTTTAGGATTGTTTTTGTTAAAAAAAATGAAGCAAAGCCATGACACCGCAAATGTTGTTTTCTTTTTTCGAATTATTTATTTTGTTTAAGATTTTAATTTCATTCAAATTGTTCTAAATTTACTATTGTGTCCCTCACTAATTAAATGGTAGTATTTTAAATCTCTAATTATTGGAGGGTATTTTATAGTATTTTGAAAACTTCACTTTCTCCTCATTTTATATGTAGAGATGTTTCTATTAGCTGACAAGAAGTAAAATAAAAAATAAAAAGGCAGCAAATATTTATCCATGAATTACCTTTGTCATAAGCTAGGCGACGTCGTCCCTACTAGTAACAGTGAGAATGATGTCGGCTCTCATTATCAGGGAAAAGGACCCGGCTTCTCTGCCTTTTTAGTTTCCATACACTCTTATTTCTTTCTATTTTGTTCGGTCATGGTTAAGTTACGTCAATATTTTATAATTATTTTTTATAGAGATAATAAGACAACAAACAATAGTAATATAAAATATTGATTTAACTTAATCGCAACAGCACAAACAGAAGGAGATGAGAGTGTATGAGAACTGGAAGGGCAAAGAAGCCAGGTCCCAGGGAAAATACTTGTGTGGTCAACGTCTGTCTCATGAATAATATATAGGATTTTAGACCCCATAAATATAGGATTTAAATCTCATCAATCTGTGCTTAAGGATCCCTTAAGTAATGATAATGAAGAAAATTATACGGGGATTAATTGTAATTTAAATAGTTATCATGTAGTAGATATCATGTGTATGAACTACTCCACACACAATTTGCTTGTCTCATAAAACCATAATACTTTGGGAAATTTTGAGTAGGAAAAAGGGTAAACTGCCATTTGGCCTCTTGAATATTTTGAAATTATGCAATTGACCCCTTGTCAGTAGATTCCATCCCCCATTTGGTCAAATTCAATGAAAAATTAGTCTTTCATTCATCAATTCTTACTTATCAACTATAACCACTAATGAACTTATGACATTGTGTAATGACAATGTGAGATAGTCTGTTATGTAAAAATTTGGTTCTTTTATGTTTTCTTGTTATGCTATATGTTTTTAAATTATTTTGTGTCAATGTGTCAAAATTTTATTGATGGTTATAACTGACAAATAACAATTGATGAGGAAATGATTAATTTGGCTTTGAATCTGACGGAATTGATTCCACAATCTAACGGCAATGGTTAATTGATTGATTTTAAATAGTTCAGTGGGCTAATTTATCAAAATAATAGTTTAGATGGTTAATTTCAACTAAAGTGATAGTTTAAGAGGTCAAACCGCAATTTATTCTAGGAAAAACTAGATGTCTTGGTATTCTTGAATATAGGACTTCAATGAAATAAAAAAGATAAAAGTCTCAGCCTATGTAAGTGTACAAACGCATCTTATTTTCTTATTCGAAACAAAAATTAAAGAACACATAATCATATTGTTAATGCTCCAGATCCATGATGATTTGTATGATGATAATTCCAGGATTAATGGCGAATGTTAGAAACACACCCACAATTACACATCTCTCTTTCTCTCTACTATTGCCGCACCTTCCTTCTCTCTCTGGCCTCCATAATTGTTCAGTAAATTATGCCTACAACACGTTATCAACACGCTCTTGACGCTGTACTAAAGAAAGTTTATTCTTCAATCAGGGGAGTATTACGTTTTAATCATTCTTTTTTATGATTAATTTATTATTGGGTAAAAGACTGTTTACTACCCTTATGTTTCATGATTTTCAACATTTAGTACATCAAGTTTTTTTCGTCTCAGAGTCATACCTAAAGTGTAAATTTTGGGACAGTCTCATACATCCGTTAGTCAAACTGTTAGTTCTCCCGTTAAGTGATGACGTGGCGCCCATGTGGACAATAATGTGGCGCCACGTGTCAGCCACATTTTTTTTTTTGTGACAGGTTTTTTTTTTTTTTTTTTTCTCTTTGTTTTTTCTTCTTCTTCTTTCTTCCTTCTTCCAGCCGACTGCAAACTTTTTTTTGTTTTCCTCCTTCTCCTTCTTCCTTCCTCCTTCTTCCTTCCCCTTCTTCTCCTTCTTCCTTCTTCTTCCTTCTCCTTCTCCTTCTCCTTTTTCTTCCTCCGAATCTGGGGAATTTTTTTTTTTTCTCTTTCTTCTTCTTCTTTCTTCTTTCTTCTTCTTCTTTCTTCTTTCTTCTTCTTCTTCTTCTTTCTTCTTCTTCTTCTTCTTCTTCTTCCACCCGACTGCAAACTTTTTTTTTTCCTTCTTCCTTCCCCTTCTTCTTCCTTCTCCTTCTCCTTCTCCTTTTTCTTCCTCCGAATCTGGGGAATTTTTTTTTTTTTTCTCTTTCTTCTTCTTCTTTCTTCTTTCTTCCACCCGACTGCAAACTTTTTTTTTTCCTTCTTCCTTCCCCTTCTTCTCCTTCTTCCTTCTTCTTCCTTCTCCTTCTCCTTCTCCTTTTTTTCCTCCGAATCTGGGGATTTTTTTTTTCTCTTTCTTCTTATTCTTTCTTCTTTCTTCTTCTTCTTCTTCTTCTTCCACCCGACTTCTTTCTTCTTTCTTCTTTCTTCTTCTTCTTCTTCTTCTTCCACCCGACTGCAAACTTTTTTTTCTTCTTCTTCTTCTTCTTCTTCTTCCTCCGAATCTGGGGAAGTTTTTTTTTTTTTTCTTTTTCCTCCTTCTTCCTTCTTCTTCTTCTTCTTCTTCTTCTTCTTCTTCTTCTTCTTCTTCTTCTTCTTCTTCTTCCTCCGACTGCAACTTTTTTTCTTTTCTTTTTTTCCTTCCTTCTTCTTCTTCCTCCGACTGCAACTTTTTTTCTTTTCTTTTTTTCCTTCCTTCTTCTTCTTCCTTCTTCTTCTTCCTCTTCCTTCTTCCTTCCTCCTTCTTCTTCATCTTCCTCAAAAAAAAAAAAAAAAAATTAAAAAAAAAAAAAAAAAAACCGAATCTGGGCAGATTCGGAGGAAGAAGAAGAAGAAGAAGAAGAGGAAGGAAGAAGGGGGAAGAAGGAGGAAGAAAAAAAAAACTTCCCCAGATTCGGAGGAAGAAAAGGAAGAAGGAGAAGAAGGGGAAGGAAGGAGAAGGAGGAAGGAAAAAAAAAATGTTGCAGTCGAGTGGAAGAAGAAGAAGAAGAAGAAGAAGAAAAGAAGAAAAAAAAAAAACGTGGCTGACATGTGGCGCCCAGTCATTGTCCACACGGGCGCCACGTCATCACTTAACGGGAGAACTAACAGTTTGATTAACGGATGTATGAGACTGTCCCAAAATTTACACTTTAGGTATGACTCTGAGACGAAAAAAACTTGATGTACTAAATGTTGAAAACCATGAAACATGAGGGTAGTAAACAGTCTTTTACCCTTTATTATTTTATTGAATTGATCTACATGATATTGATTCAATTTAATTTTTTTTTGTGTTGAACGTGATACAACGCATTGGAGATGCAATTCCGGCTTTCTGAAATGGATCTTCTACAAATTCAAAGGCTTTTGTTCTTTTCTGCCAATCAGGTACGCTTAAAATAAAGTAAGATATTTGAAACGACCTTGAAGTATGAAAACATTCCCTATGATGCATGAACCCCTATGTTTATATTTTCTTTCCGATATATATTGTATATGTTCATATATTTGTCAATATATATATATTTGTTTCATGCATCGCACAATTAAATTGTTATGTGGAATTTGTGAGTCAAATTATATCAAATAAATTAGAAGCATATTTAGGGTTTCTTAAACCCTAAGGGATTTTGAAAAAAAAAAAAGGGAATTGGGTATGGTGCGGCACACCCACCGCATCACTATGGACACAGCAACCAGGCCACAACCTGGATTTCACCTCGGCAAGGCCTGAAGCCCCAAGCCCATGCACACTGACCTTGGCCCGTAGCCATCTAACCAGCCTAGTTGGCTAGGCTTTCCTTCCCTGACCTACATATCGCAACCCTTATGGTTGCTGGGCTTATGCAGCAGCCCTGGCCTTCAGTCCATTACTAGCAAGCCTAGCTTGCTGGGCCATGTGTCACGACCCACTGCCTGCCATGCATGACGTCAGCCCAATGCGGCTGGGGTGTCCCTTGTAACCCGCAAGCTTTTGGGCTTGCTCCTGTGCCATCCCCGCAGTCCAAACTGAAACCTAGCTGTGGCTGGGGTTTCACCTCACCCCTGTGATTTGCAGTCACTCCCAAAGCCCTTTTTGGACCCTGCCTTTTCTGCTTAAGGCACCCAACCCATGCCTTTTACCCACAACACCTAGCCCAAATTATTTTTGGGCTATACTTTGATCCAATAATATTATTTTGCTTCTACAATCAACCTTGTATGACCCGATTTATTGAATTAATTAAAAGTGACATGCAGTCCATTAATCTGATAATGAATCCAAAATTATTGACCTGAAGATCACTTTTGGACATTAACGATTCAATAATTTATTTTTATACTTTGAACTGTTGACATACTTTTGTAGTCCCGAAGCACCCATACTTGAGTTCCTGAAGAAACACAAATCCACTACACTTAGTTGTATATTGCATTCTGTGTTCTTGCAAGAACCTCTCTTTTATGAACCAAACGTTCATAAACTAAATTGAACCCGTAGTTTCAAATTTAGTGCCTTTGAAACCCAAAGATTTCATAAAACAATACACATATGAAAACCCGACGTTTTTCATGAAAACCATGTCTTAGATCTCAAATGTTTTAACCTTGATGCTTATGGATGATTCATTCCCATAACACTAATCACAATCTTGTTCCATCCAATTCAATGGATTGTCAAACCGTCACAAATTTGATTTTCCTTATTTGGACGTTTCTAATAGAAACCACTTTATGTGGGGTACAAGATGTGAATCTCCACTTGACTATCAAGAAGTTGAGAAACCATGGAAGCTAACAATGGCATGGAAAAGCTGAATAAGCCTCCACCATAATCTTCATTCGAAGACTTATGCTCAAAGCATTACAAATGGAAATACTTCCCGATCGAGGATTTCATGGCTCTTTAGCTCGCTCATACGGACTGTTTAATCATGAAAGACATTGCCTGAGCACACCATGATTACGTCCATGAATGAGTACAATTTTGAAGTTTATAAATCTGATCGAATTTTGACTGGAGAATACTTTTCTCGTGCTTCCATGTTTCTAACTCGCCCCTGAAGCAATAGTGTAGAAAGCGGAAGTTACCAAATTCTTGGATCTGATTACTACCACAAACATATGGTAGAATCAGGGCCTGCCAAAGTGTGGCATCATGCCCGAAGCATGATCCTTGGTAACCAAGACCTAAAACTTCAAGAATAAGGGAAAATATTCTCGAACCTTAACCCTGCAGAATCTATTTCCGTCTCGATGGAATAGACCATTGGTTATGCATATGTTCGTGCCCCTACCAATGTTGTTAAAGAGTACCATTCTAGTAGTCAAGACGTGAGACCAATTTTGCTCTACCAAACACCGTTGGAAGAACAAAAATTTGACATGGATGGCCTTGTTGGCCGAATCCCCTTAGTAAACCATTTACTTTGTGAACATTTTTCCATGTTCTTGGATTCACGCTTGGTGTATGTTTTACTTATGGATAATCTTATTGATATTTTCCTCGAATATGAGTTAATTGAATCATGTTTCTTAATACACGTGACCGATTCAATTAAACACGTGATTAGGTAGGAATGTGAGAAAATTAGTTGTTTGGATGCATACGTACTACGCATACTAACTTTAGACCTAAATCACATCTCTAACAATGACTTCAGGTCTATCCAACGTGATTAAGAGCATTGGCACGCTCCTCATTGTATGAATGGTACTGAATTACCTTTTAAGGGACCTTAAATTCTCCCTGACGTTGAGTTTTTAAGGATATTCGAGATGACAATGATCATAAATGAAACAACTGAAGAAAATAGAGTGAAATATCTTTGCACCACCTCCACAAATGAGCCTGAAGCTTTGATTTAGGGCCAATGACTTGTCTCCAAACTAGGGCACACAACACATATGGTCGACCTGGAGCCGGATGATTGAGCAGTTTACTTGCTTTGACACGACCTTTTGGGACACTTAGGTCGAACAATGATGCTACAATGCATCTCCTTACCCGAAGTGAGGATCTTGTGCCTACAAGCACACTTTGCAAAGCCTGCTCATTAAGGAAATTGATTTGCTATATCATTCCTTGCAAAGATATGACACGACTATCTTTTCATAGTGGATTCAAGGGAATATATGTGGACTAATCCAACCAAAATGCGGACTATATAAATACTTCTAGTTTTAGTTGATGAATCGACAAACTGGTCACATGTTTGTCCACAAACATTACCGCTAAACCTCATGGCCGATTAAGGGTTCACCACCCTACTTATCCTTTAAAGTCAGGGAGACTGGATAATGCCAGAGAGTTTATATCGATGGTTTTTGATAAAGTATTGCATGTATTTTGGATTTATAATTAAACATTGAATTCTCATGTTCACCCTAAAGAGCCTCGCCTAGTAATCATAAAGCGCAATTTAAATAATCGCCCGAATTTTGGTAAACGTACCAAGTTTTCAGTTTCTGCCTAGGGCTATGCAATCCTTGTACATAGTTATGTTGGTCCGTCTTGAGACCCATTGCCACCCAACCTATATGACGTTACAGTTGGTTATTGGGTACGAACCTAACGATTTTCGTATTTACGTATTTGGGTCTGCGTTATATGTGCTAAGTTGCGCCGCCGCAACGTACCACCATGGGTCTTTAAAGAAGGATGTGCATCTTTTGTTGATCATGATTCTCCTTCACCTTCGCTCTCTTAGAGCCTTTGCATGCGATATCTTTACCGCTCATTTGCGGGTTGTCACTTTAATGAGACAATTATCCCGCCGTTAAGGGGAGATAAGAATGTCAATGTTCCTGTAGAACAACATGAATTTGCGTGGACGTTGCCCACTATGTCTCATCTTGATCCTCATACCACACAAGTGCGATGAATTCTAGTTTTTAGAATGTTGCTCTAGACGTATTCCTCTGATATATCTAAAGTGACGAGATTATATACCAGTTGCAAACATGCCTGCAAGAATAGACGTACTTAATGGACGTCTCGAGTCAACATCCCTGGAGGGTGTGCTGCCCCTGTTGGATGGTTCGGTACACTTGCGGATAGCCAATCAATCTGTCTTGGCCTAGAGCACGACAGATCATTCGGTTCGTAGGATTCACTTCTCTAGAAGAGGAAGATACGGCACAACAATGAATCTAAACTCGATCGTTGTCTCAAATCATTTCCATCTCATGAGATTAATCCAAATTTCTCCCGAGACTTAAAGTTCTTAGTCCAATATACTAGTTTGGATGAGCTAAATGAAATTGAAATGAGATTATCATCGATGATGTTTTCACTTATATGGTAGCTACCGACATAAATGAAAAGCGACAATATCGAATTGTGTTTCGTTGATTAAGTGACAACGTAAAACTGATTGGACAACTAAAGTTACAATCCATGTCAAATTCCTTACTAAAGTGTGTTTTGGACCTATCATTCCTACACTGCCCAAGGTAACCCTATTGTGTTACAAATGGGAAATGAAGCATTATGAGATGAATGAAATAGTGCGATATGATGCACGCCTTATGACGCAAGGTTTCTCTCAAAACGTCATGTGATTGATAGCAGCATTATGAAATGTGGTTAGTGTTTTCTCCATGGGGATATAGATACGGAGATTTACATGTAAGTTCTCGAAGAATTACATGGACTGGTTCAAATAGTTCCCAAAACCACGGAATAGCCTCTTAACTTGTTTGAGGTGTTAACTTACAATCCGATGGATGTGGTATACCCGTCTAAGTGATTATTTGATCAGTCAGGGATATGAATTATGCTCTTGCGTGTTAAACTATGAAGTCTTATTCCAAATTACTAGAGTTACAGTTTATGTCGTTAACACGAATCTCACTAAGATTCCGGAAGAGTTTAAGAAAACTGCCTCGCACCTGAAGATGGAATTTGAGATGAAAGATTTTAGGAAAACTCATTTATGCCTTGACTTGAAGTTGAAGCATTGTTCTGACAGTATTTTGGTTTACCAGTCGAACTACATCCCGAATATGTTACCTTTGAGTATACCTTTGATCGTCCATACGTTATATGCAAATGAGACCCTTGAAGAGGTTATGGAATCCGAAATTCCATATCTAAAGTTCAACTTGGCTCTTCATTGTACTTAGCTCATTGTATTTAGACAGGGCATCTCATTCGCTGTTTAACTTGGTAAAGATGCAGCACCGCGCCTATACGCATCCACTGAATTGGTATTAAAGATGTATCCTGAAAGTACTACATGGGCAAATCCCAACGCCTTTTAGCGGATCCAACCCCCTGATCTTCGGAATGATGCTTGCCTTGTTTGTTATGCTGACGTAGGTTACTTATCAAACCCGCACAAGGCAAAACCCCCAAATGGTTATGTCTTTACCGTTAGGGATATTGCAATATCTTAAAGGTCCATGATATGACCTTAGTTGCGAAATCTTTGAATCGTTCCAAGACTCACCTTACTTCATTATGCCACAAGTGAGACATGGTTAGGAGTTCTTGTTGAGCATATTCGAAGTATTTGTTGTGTTTTCATCCATCGTTAAGTCTTGATGACGATCCATGAAGACTATGCCGCATGTATCAACCCGACCAAGCCATGATACATCAACGAAGTTAACACCAAGACATATTGCGTCCACATCTACATCAGCAATGCATCAGGATATTGAAATCATGCAAACCTATCCCAAACAACCTTGCTGACCTCTACACGACGTCACTACCGAACTCAACCTTTCAGAAGCTTGTCTGAGGAATTGGTATGCCTAACTATTCATATGCAATGCTCGTAGTTCTCATTTGGAAGTTATGTCAAATTCAGAAGGAGTATCCAGAAGTATACTCACTTGATCTTAATGTACTCTTTTTCCCTACGATTAGGAGCATTTTCCCACTGGTTTTTGCTACCTAACTAAGTTTTAACGAGGCACCCATCCTGAGCTGATCATACCCTTGTGAGTTCTTCTACTTGCGTCCAAAAGACGTATAGTTTTGACTTAATACAACTTCTCACTTTTCTCCTTAGTCTATGGGTTTTATCCCACCTTGGGTTTTACCATAGCGAGGTTTTGTGAGTTTTACTTTTTATGCATTCTTCCACTGATTTGAGACTCGTATTCGCTTATTGTGTCGACGACTTCATTAACTATACTTGCTTCATCACTAAAGATCGGATGTGCCATTTACTTGAGTATTTACACACTCAAGGTGGAGTGTTGCAGTCCTATTAGATTATGAATGTGATTGTATAAATCATAGTATATCTTGGAATATCTCTTATATTCCTATTAGGAGTTGATTACCTATTAAATGTTGTAATCCTAAAGGGAAAGGTTTTTCCTTATCCTACTACTATAAATAAAGGCACAATTGGGTGGAATAGAACACACCCACAATTACACCTCTTTCTCTCTACTATTGCCGCACTTTCTCTCTCTCTCTGGCTAGGGATGGGCAATGGTTATGGCGGGCGGGTAACCGCGGTTATTTATCCATAACCGTTTATTCTCATATCCGCATAACCGTTTACCCGTTGGGTAATTGCCTAAACGGTTATACCCATACCCATAACCGTGTACCCATTTAACCATAATTGTTTAGTACCCGTTTACCCATTTATCCTTTTTTAACCCGTTTATCCTTTCTTTTTTACCATTCACTCCTTTTTCACCCGTCTACGTGTTTTGTTAACAACTTGAAAATTAAAAAAGAAAAATTTGTCATAATTTTCTTTTTTCTAACAATTAAACACTGTTATAGGTACATTCATCATACATTTTTGCATTTTAATTTTTTAAGTCATTATACCATTCCAATAATTAAAGTAATAGTTTACTGACGATATTTTTAAATGTTAACAATATAGGTAATATAAAATTTGCTAAGTATTCTTGAGTTACGAAAACTATTAAAAGATAGTATAATGTAAGGTATTACCATAATATATATAATGGACCATGAAATTTAAAGTGGTTAAGGAAAACTATATTATATTAGCTACAGAAATCATGCACTATAGTCAATAGCATTGATCTAAGTTTTGTCCGATAGGGAACATGGTTTGTATTAATTTTACATATATAAAATAAATGGGTATACGGTTACCCGTTTATAACCGCGGTTAATACCCATAACCTCCAATTGAAATTTTGCAGGTAAACGGTTATACCCATAACCGTTTATTTATCTAAACGGTTATCCATAACCGTAACCGTAAAAATTAAATGGACGGATAACCACGATTACCCATAACCAATGGGTATTTGCCCATCCCTATCTCTAGCCTCCATAATTGTTCAGTAAATTATGCTTACAACAATCCTAAATTAATTACTAGATATTTCTGTAAAAAATGATTGTTTTTAACAAAATGATAATATTTACATTAATACCATCTCCAACTCTTTAGGTTAAAACCTAAAACTTTTAACTGAGAAACATGTTTTCTACTCTAATCCTTTTGGGTTAATTTTTTATCTCTAAATCATTAAAGAATGATTTTTGGATTTTTAAAATAACTTTAAAAAAAATTATGTTGAATATGCTAATTTAATTTTATGAACATTTGAATCTAAAAATAATTAGATTCCAATAAATATTGAAAAAAATCACTAAACTGAAGCCATGAAATTCGTGGAACACTATGAAATAATATGAAAGACATGAAATATTTTTTTTAAGGAAAAATTAGTATCCAGTCCCTAGTTTTTACTGTTCATTGACTAACACCTTATTAGTTCTTAAATTTTGATTCAAGTCCCTAGCATTAATGTGATAATGAATTTACATGTTTATTATATAATTTTTTTAATATAAAAATTAGTAATTAATTTAGGGTTTAATACTCACACCTGTATTAAACTTCTAATTAATTTTCAATTCAAACATTTCCAAAATAATAAAAAATTAAATTAAATTAAGTTTGTACCTATTAGTTTTTTTTATATATATAAAAAGATTCTCAATTTTTTAATCTTAAATGTACCCATTCATATAATTTTTCAATTTTTTTAATCTTAAATGTACCCATTCTCAAATATATCAATTTGTTATATGTAAAATGTACCCTTTTTTAATATAAAATCCATTCAAATTTTTTAATCCATGTTTAAACTTATATGGGTACATTCTTTTTCATTGATTTGAGAATGTATCCATGTTTTGGTACAATAACTTTTTTTGTTAATTTTGGTTAATGTACTCATACATATATGCATATATATATACACACACACACTCACAATATAATAGAGAGAATAATTTATATTTTATTATTTTTAATCCCATAAATTATGGGTTTTATTTAAAATCTCATTAATATAAACAATTACAAATTTCAATTTTTAATTTTTAATTAAAAAATATAGTAACTTACATTATTACATTAATATCAGGGACCTCAATCAAAAACTAAAAACTAACAAGGTTTCAATCAAAGAATATTGATAGCTAGGGACCGCATCCAAAGTGTCCTTTTTTTTAATTATTTTAGCAGTTGGATTTAAATTTAGACCGTCAGATCTTTTTCTTTACAACTAAACTGTAGCAATAATATGGTTCAAATTCGCATTTAATATTAAAAACGATATTTAAAACCTTAAGTTTCATACTTAGTTCAGTTTGAGCTCACATTCATTTGATATGTTTTGTAAAAATTTCAAGAATTTGGGGTGTGAGCTCAAACCAAACTTAATTGTTCTTCAACTGGCTCACACTCAATTAAGGTTCTAAAAGATGCTAGGTGCTAATCGGGTGGCAGGTTGGGGCCTAGCGTTTAGGCGGTTAGGCGGGGCTTAGGCGGGCATCTAGGTGGACTAGGCAGATTTAAGATGAAATCATAAATATATATATATATATATATATTTATGATTTCATCTTAAACTACAAAATAGAATGACATATATATTATGAAGTATTGGAACATAATGAAACAATGGGGAATAAACATATAATAATGTGTGGTCATTTAAGTATTTAACAAGTCTCTTACAATTTATTGAGAAAAATAAAATTCAAAATGAAAGTTATCTATTTTCTGTCTAAGTGAGTCACAACTTAGGTAGGTGCCTAGGCGGTTCAGATGGGCGCCTCAGCAGATCGAGGTGCCCTTTCTTAATTTTCAAGTGTCTAGGCATTAATCGGAACGGTAGCCAATTGTCTAACGCTTAAGAGGGGCCTAGGCATCGCTAAGCGCAAATTTTTAGAATAGTGCACTCAATTAAAGAACAAGTATTTTCCACAATGAATGAAATTGTTTAGGCATACACCCGGTGACTCACACTAAATTTTGTAGTAGATTATTAAGTTTTCAAATTTTATTTACTTAAACGCCTAATTACTGATTTCGCCACTGAACACGTGAATTAAGGATAACGTTTAGGCATCTCAAGTATTACCTATGAATTAAAGGCATCCACTAAAAAAACGTGGAGATATATATGAGGATATCCAAAACGTGGTAGGGACAAGATCCGTTGCCATTCGTAAGTATTATTTACGAATTAAGTAAAAAATTCAAATTACTGCATGCTTTACAGGTATTTCATGTGATTTATGAATGTCCAGCTTCTGCTATGGTGAGTGTTATTAAATTCTATATTTGCTCGCCGACCTGCACTATCTTCCATACGAAAAGCTTTTACGCGGTTTTGAAAGGTCCTACTTTTGATTGACCCATTCAAGCCACGAGGGTAATTCATTGTTTTAAAAATTCCCGCATAACGCCTGTTTAGATTTTGCTTAGGTAATAAGCGGTTAGCCATCATCCCGATTAATTCTTAGGTGTTTAAAAATTAAGAAAGGGCACCTAAAATTGCTTAGATGTTTGCCTAGCCAGCTTAGGTCATGACTCTCATTTAAACAAAAAATCGATAAAATTTCAGTTTGCATTTTATTTTTTTCAATAAAATGTAATATACCTGTTGAATACTTGAATAAATGCTCATTATATGATTCCACGTGTTTTCAATATTTTTCAATATGTTTTAATACTTTATAATGTATATGTTATTTTTTTTGTAATTTATGTATCCAATACTGTGATGTATTTATTTTAAATATAAATAGGCATATACAATAAATTTACTTAAATTCACCTAGATCTCCGTCTAGACGCTAGACCCCAACACATCGCAGGCTCCATCATGCTGCCCAACTAGTGGCTAGCCTCTTTTAAAACATTGAGTTCATCCAAAATAATAAAAAAAAAAAAGCACGAGAACATTGAGTTCATCCAAAATAATAATAATAATAATAAAGCCACGAGGCTACCTTTTGGATTAAATTCTATATTTGCTTGCCTATAAATACATGATCGTCCACGCATTCTTCTTCATATACTGACTAAAATTCTCCAACAGGAAAGCATGGCATTAATCCAGGATTCAGCAGAAGCTCAATCACAAAATGCTATGCCTGACGTTGCTCGGCGGACGGCAAATTTTCACCCAAGCGTTTGGGGAGATCAGTTCATAAATTATGATGATTCCCAAGACACTGTAATACATATCATGCATGCATGCACGCACATTATCTTCTACAATATCACAGCATTTTTTAACATTATGAGTTATGATATAGCAGTGTTTGGCTATTTTTAAATACATAAAATTGACACTTTCTAATAGAAGCGGACTTCACCATTTGCAGATTACTCAAGCTCAAAGTCAACAACAGGTTGATGAACTCAAAGAAATTGTGAGGGAAGTATTCACAACTAGTGCAACTGATTTTTCACTTCAGCTAAAGTTGATTGATGCAATTCAGCGCCTTGGCTTGGCATACCATTTTGAAAGAGAAATCAGAGAAGCACTTGAATGTATGCATTCTACGTTTGATGATGACCATGGCAACGATGATGCTGATCTATACACTTTTGCTTTAGGTTTCCGGCTGCTAAGACAACATGGATATAATGTTTCATGTGGTAGGTGTAAACAAATTAACTTAATTAGGTGTAAACAAATTAACTTAATTAGTTAATTTGAGTTACTATTAAAACTTTCATAATTCTTTTGTCCCTATTTTCTGAAAATCATGCAGCCATATTCAACAATTTCAAAGATGAAAGTAGTAACTTCAAGGAAAGCTTGATTGATGACATGTCTGGTATGCTAAGCTTTTATGAAGCAACACATCTGAGGGTGCATGGAGAAGACATATTAGAAGAGGCTCTAGTATTCACCACCACTCACCTTGAGTCAGCAGCAACCCGTGTAAGCAATCCACTAGCTACACAAATAACTCAAGCCCTAGAGAGACCTCTGCGAAAAAGTCTAGAGAGATTATCTGCGCGACGTTACATTTCAATCTACCAAGAAGAAGCTTCACATAATGAATCTCTTCTGAAACTTGCAAAGTTAGACTTCAATCTCGTCCAGCCCTTGCACAAAAAGGAGCTCCAAGAGATCACTAGGTAATTAAGCTGATCTTATTAGTTTGCAAGATGGCACCAAATAAACACACACACACACACACACACACACATAACTTTCGAATTCGAAGTAATTAATAGTTAAGTAATATGTTTAGGTGGTGGAGAGCACTAGACTTTGAAAGGAAGCTGCCATTTGCAAGAGATAGGATGGTAGAGTTGTACTTTTGGATCGTCGGAGTGTATTTTGAACCCCAGTACTCTGTTGGGAGAAAAATTATGACAAAAGTGAGTGTCTTGCTGACAATATTGGATGATATCTACGACGCATTTGGTACATTTGAAGAGCTCGTAGTCTTTACTGAAGCGATTGACAGGTTTGAGATATTTAAATAATAACTATTTGTTAAAAATAATTAAAAACTGCTACTTTATTCCAATGATTACGATGATGATTATGCTAGCGCTTCAGGTGGGATGTCAATTGCATTGATGAACTCCCGGAATATATGCAAACATTTTATCATGCACTTTTAAATCTCTACAATGATATTGAGGCAGAGATGGTGAAGGAAGGAAGATCATACCGAGTTCCATATGCAATACAAGCTGTATGTAGTACATAAACATATGCAGAACTTTCCTTTTAAACTTTTTTTTCTTCCTGGTAAATTAACATAGCCTTGGCTCATCAGATGAAAGATCAAGCTCGATCCTATTTTAATGAGGCCCAATGGTTGCACGAGGGACGAGTTCCAAGCATGGAGGAGTATATGCGTGTTGCAACAGTTTCGATTAGTTACACCTTTCTTACAACCATATCTTTACTTGGCATGGGAGATGTTGTGACAAAGGAAGCATTTGAGTGGTTGTTCACTGACCCCAAAATTGTTAGAGCTGCAAATACAATTTTTAGGCTCATGGATGACATTGTTTCCACAGACGTACGTATAATTTATTAGCTTGTTGTGTGATTATTTCAAAGCAGTAAGATCCTAAGACAAATTAATTTTGGATTTAATTTTTGCAGTTTGAGAAAGAGAGAGGGCATGCTGCTTCTAGTGTTGACTGCTACATGAAGCAATATGGGGTGTCAGAGCAAGAGACAGTTGATGTTTTTCAGAAGCAAATTATGGATTTGTGGAAGGATATAAACGAGGAGTTCCTTAGACCAACTTCTGTGCCAATGCCTGTTCTTATGCGCGTTCTCAATTTAACAAGAGTAACTGATCTTCTTTACAAAGGGGAAGATGGATTCACACTTGTGGGAAAGGTGACGAGAGATAGTGTTACTTCAGTCTGTATCGATCCAGTGCCACTATGAGTTGGTTTCGTTGTTGTTAGAATATCAATATTTTATGATGTCTTGTTGAATAAGATGACCTATGTACTTCTTTTTTATTTTGACAAAAGATCAACTCATAAAGCCTAAGACAGGCACAACAAGAATAAGGCCAATAAAAGCCCAAATAAAAAGCATAAACGGTTGGCGTGAGTAGTTTGGTTACAAATAGAATTATTATTATTGTATTTCCTAAATTTATTAGTCATTAACTATTACTTGTACTACAAGAGATGTGAGTATATATATTACCTCCAAGATGGAGAAGAATATATAGAAGAATATTGGAGCCCTATAATTATTTTTAACTGGGTATCAGAGCAGATTTAGACGTGTCTCTAGACCCTAACCCTTGTTGCCGACTTTGGTTCTTGTTGGCTGGAAAAACAGCAACCTGCAGTAAAACCAAAGGTGATCTCGAAACAAGAGAATTACCTTGAACCTAAATTCTAGGAACCTAACCTCATCAGTAAAACCAAAGATGATATCGAAACAAGAGGATCACCTTGAACCTAATCCTAGAAACGTAACCACCGTTTCTTTTTTCAATGGCAGAAAGACATGCAACAATTTCTACCGTGGGGTGAACCATTGGGCTTGCTGTGCCAAACTGAAGGCAGGTGCGATGGTGCCAATATTGTCAGCAGACTGGGCATGGGCCCGCTGGGTTCATCAGCCATTATTGATGGCATTGGTAGCAGACTGGGCATGGGTCCGCTTAGTCCACCAGCAATACCCAATGAGGATGTACAATCGGACCCAGAAAATCTAGGCCCGCAGCTTTCATTATTGAATTTGATTTCGTCCCAAGAACAATCCGATGATCTAGGTAACACAGGCACAACTTTATTTGCATTTGCTAATCTAGGATACATGTTGGATCATTCATTTAGGAGTCATTGATCATATGACTTATGATCGTACTCTTTTTAATTCGACAAGACCACCACTACGCGATAGTATTGTCACCACTAATGGCCGTATTTCCCCAGTTAAGGGGGCATGTTCGATAACACTCACTCCTACTCTTCTCTCTCTACACAACTACTTACTTGTTCCGTCACTCTCTAGCCCTTTGTTATATGTGGGACAGGTCACTGAGCAATCAGACTGTGTTGTGCTAATGTTTCCGTCTTACTGTTTACTTCAAAATATCCTAACTGAGGCAATCATTTGGGCGTGATACTAAGAGGTGGGTGTTATACTATGTTGATGATGTTGCACAAGGGCGTGTACATCAAGTTCAAGGTTGTAATAATGAAAGGTTGAAGATTGTTCAGTTGTGGGTATCTTAATCAAGATTCTTCATTGAAGTGTAATGTTTGCACATTAGCTAAAAGCCATCGAGCCTCTTATTCTCCAAGTTTAAATCAAAGAACAATTTTGTTTGAGTTAATTCATTCTGATGTGTGGGGCCATCTCTGGTTACTACTCAACACATTCTACATTGGTTTCTAACATTTGTTGACAACTGCACTAGAATGACATGGTTGTATCTTGTGAAAAATAAAAGCGATGTGGTTAACATCTTTAAAAAAATCGTTAAAAAATTATATTACATGGTCGATACTCAATATTCTTTCTTTGTTAAAGTGCTTTGGTCAGACAACGGTGGTGAGTATCTTAATCAAGATTTTTCTCAGTTTTTTTTTATAGAAAAGGGCATTCTTCATGAAACTACGTGTCCTTAAACCCCACAGCAAAATGGAGTTGCCAAACGAAAAAATAGGCATATATTTGAGATTACCCATGCTCTTCATATTGGTAACTATGCACCTAAGACATATTGGTATGGTGCAGTCATCTATGTTATTGATCTCATTAACCGAAGCCATCACATGTTTTCTCTTTTAGAATACCCTTAGCTGTGTTGTCTGATCATGCTTTCCTCCCCTCCACTCTCCATCTTGAACCTCAGGTTGTTGGTTGTGCGGCATATGTCAATCTTCACAAAAATCAAAAAAGCAAGGTTGATCCATGTGCGGTATGGTATGCGTTCCTTGGCTTTAGTCCTCAACATAAAGGATATCGATGTTATCATCCATCCACTCGACATATGTACCTCACCATGGATATTACCTTATCTGAAGATGAAATATTTTTTCATTCCTACCATACTCCTTAGGGGGAGACAACCTTAATTAAAGATTATGGCAGATTTGGTGTGGTAGAGTAGTACCACATGCTGACTTTGATCCACCTACAGAACGTGCTAGCCCAAGTGGCCCAAGTGGGTCGACTGACCATTGAGACAGCATATAAGACAACACAGGTGATGATGCATGTGCTAGAGAAAGTGGGTCGCAAGACAGCCCAAATGGGCAAAATGGATTCTTTTCTAATTATCAATAAGCCGACATCAAAAGCCCATCTAGGTGTGATGATTATGCTGCACATGGCAGCGTTTAAAGCCCATTTAGGAGTAATGATAATGCTACACATGGCAGTGGTGAAGGCCCATCTGGGCGTGAAGATGACTTAGTTAAGACCCTGATATGTGGGTTGTTTGATGTTGCTAGCCCACATGGGCATTTCCCTGGACATGTTGGAATTGAGACAATAGAATGCGGTGGGCTTCCTGATGATGATGACCTCATTGAACCCACAACAAATAGGTAAGTTGATATTGCTAGCCCACTTGGGTTTCTCCCTGCTTCTACGACTTGCCTAAATGGGCTATTTTGTACTTCTGCCATTTGCCCAATTAGGTCTATTGCTGCTTCCCCATGTAACATCTCAAATGACAACTCCTATCACATTCTTCCAATACTAGTCAATGATTCAACGTATATCCTCGAGATAAGTACTTAATCAGAAATTAGTAAACCACTCTATATGTTACCTCCTAGACAGAATTGAGGAAAGCCACCATATAGGTACTCTCTAAAAGATAAGGTACGGTACTCTATTGCAAACTATGTCTCCACCCATTGACTCTAGTAGAAATACCATGCTCTTGTTCAACAAATAGACACTATCAAAATACCTACCAGAGTAGAAGAAGCCTTGAATGATACGAAATGGACATAGGCAATGCAAATTGAGATGGAGGCATTACAGAAGAAAAATACATTGAGCATGGTTACATTTCCCAAAGGAAAAAAAACTAGTGGGATGCAAATGGGCATTTACTATCAAACATAAGGCTGATGAAACAATCGATAGGTACAAGGCGAGGATTGTACCCAAATGGTACACACAAACCTTTGGTGTTGACTATCAGGAAATGTTTACTCCATTTTGATATGAAAAATGCATTTCTACATGGGGATTTAGAGGAAAAGGTTTACATGGATTTTCCTCCAGGATGTGGTATTGCAAACTCTAGTGGGAAAGTGTGAAGACTTCGACATGTGTTGTTTGGTCTCAAGCAGTCACCTAGAGCATGGTTTGGGAGATTTACTTCAACTATGAAAAAGTACAAATATTGATAGGGGAACTCAGATCATACTTTATTCATAAAGTGCAGGGATGGTAAAGTTACTTTGTTCATTATATATGTGGATGATATAATTGCAAGTGGTCAGATGAATAAGCATCTGATTCCGGAAGAAATCGAAGAATTTCTTGGATATGAAGGAAATTGAATTGCTACAGGGGTACTTGGCCTCCGACTTTGAGATGAAAGATCTAAGGGGACTTAAGTACTTCCTAAGTATTGAGGTTGCTAGGTCTCGAGAATGGATCTACTTGTCACAAAGTAAGTATATGTTGGACTTGTTATTCAAGACTGGTATGCTGGCAAGTAAATAGATGAATACTCTAATTGTGCATAATCATTATCTTGCAATTTATCAAGATCAAGTCCCGACAAATAAAGAAAAGTATTAAAGGTTAGTTAGAAGATTGATTTACTTGTCACTTACATGACCTGATATTGCCTATGCGGTAAATGTGGTATGTAAGTTCATACATGAATCTAGTGAGGATCATATAGTGACGGTAATGTGGATTCTCAATTACTTGAAAGAGGCTCCTGGAAAAGGGTTAATGTATAGAAAGCATGGGCATATAAAGGTGAAATGATATACCGATGCAGACTAGGCTAGAAATATTACTAATTGGCGGTCTATGTCAGGATACTTCATGTTTGTAGCTAGTAATCCTGTGACCTGGAGAAGTAAGAAGCAAAATGTGGTAGCAAGGTCTTCGGATGAGGTTAAGTATAGAGGAATGGCACATGGTATTTTTGAGCTCATATTGGCTTCGGATTCTACTCATTAAGGTAAGGTTCAAACCAAAAAGGTCTATGCTATTGTACTGCGATAATCAAGTAGTGCAAAAGATTGGTAATAATCCGATGCAGCATAATAGGACCAAACATGTTGAGGTGGATAGACATTTCATAAAGGAAAATCTAGATGTTAAGTTGGTTAACATTCTGCTCATGAAGATAGAAGAACAGTTGGAGAAGAATATTGGAGCTCTAGAATTAATTTTGACTTAAAGTACAATGGACAGTGATGACGATACAAACTAGGAAAAATGAAAGTCTACCTAGAAACAAACAAAAGGTATTAACACTCTAAATGGTGACCAAAAGAAGGTGAGACTAATAGAACTTAGTTTTTGATTGCATGAAAATAATTACTCGATATTAGAATAATTAGGCTTGGCATGAGAGCTTGAGGTGCAAAATGGTGTGCCTTAGGTGGTAGTCGGGAAGTGGGGAGGGCCAGCATTTAGGGGCCTATGAGAGATCCTAAGAGTATTTTTTATTTTTATTTAATTTTATATATATTATAAGTTATAAGTATATGTGTAAAATTTAAAAATTCTTTTTGTTGGTTTTGTATCATATTTTATGCCCATAACTTTTGTTTAACCTTTTATTCTCATTAAATAAATGAAAGGTTGGTTCTTATAGTCCTAGTTTTAATAGAATTTTCACCTGCTTAAAATAAAAAGCCCTAACCAAAGCTTGTTAAAGCTGCTAAGCTAATGTCGTTGATGTGTATTTAAACTAACCTAAATAAGAGATTAATTTAAACCAAATTAAACTCGCAAGCGCACGAATCAATTGTAGAAATAATCGCAAATACGAGGTCGATCCCACTGGGATTGCTTTTAATACCAATTCAACTAGTTGATTACGTGAAACTTAACTAAGAAACGAATGATCGATTAATTGATTATGAAAAATAATTCAAACTCCAACTTATAATTAACCCAAGAATATGAATAACCAAAAACACACAACGAATGTAAGTGTAAAAGATATTAATGCGATGAAAGCCTAAGGTCAAGAATCCACCAATAACAATCATATCCCCTTTACTATCCAATTACCATGCCAATATTTAAGGTTGTTCTTTCTAAGATATGAATTAATCCTTGGCCAGGCATCAACTCGTGTATCTATACGTGACAACTATATCCTATTGGTTAAACAGATAGTTAAACACATAAAAACCCATTAAGCACTGAAGAATAATGTCAACCAAGTAGGACTAGTTTGATATTGGTCATCCTCACTAGTTTGTCTACTATTCTTAATATTAGTTCCAATAAACCTAATTGATATTGGTCATCCTCTTAGATTTATCTAGTTATCTAGAAACAAGTTCACAATGATCGCCAGTCACAAGAACATTCGAAACTAGAATAGATTAAGCACAAATATTAAGAAATAAACATGGCATGTAATCGAATAATAATCAACAAGATACTTCGGAAATAATCATGTCATGGCTTCATCATAAACCTTAGAAAAGTAGTTTAGTTAGACATAGTCATAATAAAAATCACAAAAGAAGTCATGGAAGAAGATAAAACCTGGAAAAGAATGGTAAGAGCACACTAAACTATCCTCCTTCACTTTGGACGAATTTTGTGTGTGTATTTAGTTCCCCTTTATATAGCCTAGGGCCCTCTATTTATTCTAGAAAAACCCTCAAAAGTATGATAAAAACTATCCTAAAAGAAAACAAACTCCTAAATAATTAATGACACAAACTAGGAAAGAATCCTTCTTGACTTGGGAAACACGTCATCTGTCTTGCACGCCAGTTTTAGGGTCGATTTATCTTTTGAAAAATTCTATAAAATATGGGAAATGTAGCTTGATCTCTTATCTTTCCAAGCATATATCGCACGCCACTAAGAAAAATTGGGAAAGCTTCAAAATCTTCATTCTCCCACAGCTGCGAAGTTTTGAGGGGAAAGTTACTCATGAGGGATTGATTTGTAAAACTGGAACGTTTGGCTACATGGAAAAGGTCGTACCCAGTGCACAAGGCTCCCGCTTTACGCAGGGTCTGGGAGAGGTGAATGTCGGCTAGCCTTACCCCATTTATGGAGAGGCTGCTCCCAAGTCTCAAACCCGAGACCTACCGCTCATGGGCGAAGGCACTTGCCATCGCACCAAGTGCGACCTCTTCAATGATCTTCCATCTCTTAGCTTCCTTCTCCAATTAGCCTTGCATCAAAACTCGTTCAAAAAGTCGAATTATCACCAAAAACGTCCTGCATGCGCAGATTGGCTGAAACAGAGAAAAGGAAAGTAATAAGACTCTTTTAAGACCAATTCCTTAACAAAACTTTGGGATGATTAATATGAAAATGTGATAAATAATGCACCTATCATTATATAAATGAAGGGTTGGGTCTTATATTCCTAGTCTTAATAAAATTTTCACCTGCTTAGAATAAAAAGCCCTAACCAAAGCTTGTTAAAGCTGCTAAGCTAATGTCGTCATCAGCCATCTCTGTAATTGCAGAGCTATAACTTCTCTTCTACAACTCTCTCGTCTTGTAGACTATCGACAAATCCTCTTCTATTACAACTAGAGGGGGATGATGGAATCAGCGAGACGCAGACTTCTCTCTTTGCGAGTTGTGAGTTGTGAGTCTCGTGATAAATTGTTTTTCCCAAGTTGCCGTGGCCGCCCAGTGTCCGCCTTACATGGCCTATTACCCTTGCTGATTTCATAAACGATATCAGGTTAATCATGACGGAGCACCGCTGCCTAGAGTCTAGGCGGCTGCATAGGCCACTTTTCAGAGCACTAGTCAAGATGGAGATTTCCAGCAGAGAAAAATGTTTTTTTTTCTCCTTTGCTTCCATTGCAGCATTGCTCTGCACTTAACATACTTTCATAGAGGGATGCTTTCTATTATTTCCAATAGTCAAAAAGTGAGAAGATAGATATTATTTTTTCCATTCGTCCAAATTTTTTTGTTGTTGTTCCAAGAAGTTAAAAGGGGTTGTGGTTTCTTGTAACAACCTATGGATAAATGGAGGCATCAGAAATAGCTTATTTCCAACTGATAAAACCGGGATTGGAATTTTCTTACGCCTTATAGGTAAACAACGATGCTTGATTAGCCTCACGGGGAAACATGTTTTGATGTAGGAATAAATTCACTGGAAGACATGTCTTGGCGCAGGAATAGAGGTCCACGGTAGACATGTCTTGATGAACTTTTGAACTATATACAGACATTTTATCATGCACTTGTGAATCTTTTGATTAATGAGCAGATGACTAAACCTCTTCTTCCCGAAAGATAATGGCAAAGAATCATAACCAACACCAAAACTCGCAAAGCCATTCATGTTTGTTTGATGTTTCGCTTTGTGAGAAGGACAAATGGGAGGGGGACGACGATGATCAAGGAGAAGTAGTGGAACAAGAAGTGAGTGTTAGAAATTTAATAATTTAAATATTAGCATTATTAATATTTAAATATTAAATATTCAAGTGAATGAAAATTAAAGTAGAAAAGTGGTTTAGTCTTGAACTGCTTATATATTTCAGTCTGCAATTGTTCCTTTTAATTTTATTTTATTATGGAAATGGTTATGGAAAGGTTTGACCGGTAGATTTTCAAGGGTTGTCTATGTTTGAACAAAGGTTGCATCCTTTGTCTTTTGGAAGCAGATGCAATCTTTGAAAATGGGGCATGTCAATGCCTATAAATAGACCACCAAGTCAAGCATTTTAAATATAGTTTTGCATCCATAAATCAATTAGAAATTAGAGTAGTTTAGTGTCTGATAAAGAGAGAGTTTTAAACACTTTTGGTTTGCTGTTCTTTGTGGATAGGAGTGCTACTTCCGCAAAGAGAAAAATCGTTGTATCCTGAGAGACATTTGCCAACGCAAACCTTGAGGCACCACTCATCTTGCATTCGTAGAAATTTTATTATGTATTATTTAATAGTTTATAATAAAAAATAGGGTTATTTAGATATAGGCCCATGAAATTCCTATTTTTCAAATAAAAACCTACCTAATTTTAAACATTCAAATAAAACCCAAATTTCAAATAGACTGCCATGTAGACAAATATATGACCAACTATTACAATACATTTACAACTTATGCCACAAAATCCTATATAACAGTTTTTCAAAGTTTATTCCAACAGTGAGTGGTGAGAGATACAACATTGGTGCCAGAGGGAAAAACCCAAAATGTCCTTCTCTGTTTTTCGTGTTGCTGTTGGAACAAAATATGTTTTGGGGGGAGGAGGAACTTGTCTCATTTTTTTCATAAGAGAAGTAGAAACAAATGTATTTCATCAAACAATTGGAGGGCAATGGTTGTCGGTTTGAGCGGTGTCTGCAGGTTGAAGACGGTGTCGGGATTGGCTCCGCAAATTTGGTGACTTTTTGAGCGGTGTCTGCAGGTTGAAGACGGTGTCGGGATTGGCTCCGCAAATTTGGTGACTTGTGCAAGGGAAGAGACGCAGATGTCCAAAACCATTTTGATGAAGAAGACAGAGAGCAGCAAAAGAACTATGACTGATGTTGTGCGAGGGGGTTTCCAGAGGCAACCAATGCCGAGGATGACATGAAGTCCACTGAAGAAAAATACAAAGAGTCTGAGAAGACAAAAACAAGCAACTTGATGAACTCTCTCACAATTATGAGATATTGCTGGAAAATTGAAGGCCCTTGAGGCACCCATATCCGAGACTATTTTAGCTCTCATGTCATTATGAATTCTTTGTCTGATAGTTACACTCAGTCAAAAGTCTCATATGATGCATTGCAAGCTAAATGGGATATCAATGAATTGATATCTATATGTGTGGGTGAGGAAGTGAGAACTAAGAAAGAAGGGGCAAAGAATGAGAGGGATGAATCCGTGAATTATGTTCAAGGCTACAACCAAAATTCCAAGCATGTACCATGATATTGCCAGAAAAGATGCTGCTAAACATGCTCCCTCCTCTAAAAGGGTTTTCAAACCTAATAAACCACGGTTTTCAAATGTTTTTTTTTTTTTTTGGCTAAACTACACAAAACTACCTTAATTGTGGCTCAAAATACAATCTCATATGTTTTAAACATTGCAATGTCATATCTCAACTTATGAATTCATTGCAATGTCAGACTTTCGATAAATTTTCTATAACTTTATTGTTAAGTGATGACGTGGCAAGCACAAACCTCACTCCTCACCAACTAAATTTAAAAATCAATTAAATATTAATAAATTAATAATTTTTTTATTTAGTAATTTAAATTTAGGGAGCTTTAATGAAAAGGGCTTGGACTAACTTTAATTTAACCAAAACCACATAATAACTTTATTTAATAAAAAAGACATGAATTTTAATGAAAAAGGACACAAACTATAAAAAACATAAGCCTAACCAAAGAGCCCACGAGCTGGAAGCAAGCCCAGCGTGCAAAACAATTTTTTTTTCCCATCCTTGCCCCTGACGGAACACCACTTCCGTTAGCCAAACCGTTTAGAATTTTGAATGTGGTTATCATTTGCTTAATTTGTCTTAGTGTCTTGCAATTGCATGTAACTGGTCTTATTGTCTTGCAATTGCATGTGCAATTGGGTATTTATCATTATTTCATACATCAAATTATATTTCTTCTGTTATTATTGCTACTGTCGTCCTACTCACTTTCTTAATTATTTTTTTCCACCAATTTATTCAACCATCCACTATAGGATAGTTTTTCAATTAATTTTATCTTTTTTATAGACAACTAGTTATGTAAAATGCCATCAAATTAAAATTACATAACAGTAATATCCCATTAAATTATGATATACAATAGCGGGGAATTAATTGTCTTGAATTGCAGCTTTACAAAGCAACCTTGTTATGTCCTAGCAACAATCTGAAACAAATGAACCAAAAATGCATCAAAATTACTAAAAATTTGATATTTCACGATTCTTCGAGTAAAAAAAAAAAAAAAAAAGCTTTAATAAAAAAGGATTGAACTAACTTTAATTTAACCAAAAAGCACCGTAAACTATTCTTTAACCAAAAGGGTCTAAAATTTAACCATAAAGACATAGGCTGAATAAAAGACATAAGTTGAATTAAAACCCAACACGCTTTTGCACTACTTCTCTTTAAAAGCCCAACACGCTTTTACACTAGTTTTTTTAGATAAAAAAATAGTTCAAGTCTAGAAATAATGTATTTTGCACTCCTTCTCTTAAAAAAAAATTAATAAAAAAAATAGTTAACATAAATAGTGTGAGTAATTTTGGTTCAGTTTCATAAATAATGTGTAATTTTGCTCTTCTCCGTCCAACATCAACATATCAATGGGGAAAAAGAAATTCAAGATATCAATTGAAATTTTTTTTGTACATGTCATATGGGGATTTTGGTTAGTTTTGGTAGAAGTTGAAGCATCATAAAACCCACAAGTACCATCACTGTTTACAAAGGGTGGGCTAGGTTCCGTTTAAGAAATAGTCAGTACTATCACTGTTTCGCAAGAAATAGTCAGTGTTTAGTTTACGAAACAGTGATAGTACTAGTGTTCGTTTGATAAATAGTCAGTGTTTAGTTTTCGAAATAGTGACAGTACTTGTGTTCAGTTTATGAAATAGTGATAGTACTAATGTTCGGTTTAAGATATAGTCAATGTTTAATTTAAGAAATAGTGTTCAGTTTAAGAAGTAGTCAATGTTCAGTTAAGAAATAATGATAGTACTAGTGTTCCGTTTGAGAAATAATCAGTGTTTAGTTTACCAAACAATGATAGTACTAGTGTTCCGTTTAATAAATAGTCAGTGTTTGGTTTACGAAACAGTGATAGTACTAGTGTTCGTTTGATAAATAGTCAATATTTAGTTTACAAAACAATGATAGTACTAGTGTTCCGTTTAAGAAATAGTCAGTATTTAGTTTACGAAATATTGATAGTACTTGTGTTCATTTGATAAATAGTCAATGTTTAGTTTACGAAACAGTGATAGTACTAGTGTTCCGTTTAAGAAATAGTCAGTGTTTAGTTTACGAAATAATGATAGTACTAGTGTTTGTTTAAAAAAATAATAGAATAATAATAATAATTAAGCATCTTGATCTTAATCAACAAGCATATGATAATAATTGATCATATTGTAAGTAGGGTCAACATAATCAAGAAATGACTTTACAGGAACCCTCGTTCCATTCAGCTCTACATTCACTGTCTTTCCAAGGCATTGTTTCGCACTGAGCTGATTTCAATATGGCTGAAAGTACTCTAGATGCTGCTGGATTCGCAACTGCATCATAGTGGGTTGTATCACCTCTAATCTACTGACACAATTGATAAATTAACTTTCATGGAGACAATGTATTATTTTATGAGGATAAATAAAATGCATGAAAGTACCATATGATAAAAAATGAGCACTGAATATTTCTAGAATTGAACACAGACTATTTCTAGAATTGAACATTGACTATTTCTTAAATTGAACACTGACACTATCATTATTTTGTAAACTGACCACAAACTATATCTAGAACTAAATACAATAATATTACTATTTCTTAAAGTGAGCACTGAATATTTCTTAAACTGAACACTGGTATTATCACTATTTCGTAAATTGAACACTGGTACTATCATTATTTCTTAAACTGAACACATAATATTTCTAGAATTGACCATTGACTATTTAAAAAAAAAAGAGTAAAATACTCATTGAAGGAAAGAGTAAAAAACTCAAACAAAAAAAGAAAAAAAAGAAAAGAAAAAGGTTGTGGAACCTTCACGGTTCCACCAGAGGTCCAGAACCCTCTATACTCTACCCTCTGCATTCTCAACTTGTTTTTTACTCTTTAGAGTACACGCACAACTTTAGAGCCTGCATCAATTTTATTTCCCTGCAAAATTTTCAACGGTATACGATTAACCTTCTATGATTTAGTCGGTCAACTGCTCTCAAACACGAAATAAGAACACACAATGGTTTAGTGAACCTCTCAAAGCACCCGAGGAAATAAGAAACAAGTTCATCAATGCATCAATACACATGCTATATAGAAAAGAGGAAGATATGATAGAGTCTCCCAAAGTCTCCAATTCTAACTGACAAGAATAAGCATAAAACACCCCAGAGAAGAGAGCCACTAGCGCTATTGAGATATGGTGCACGTTAGCACTTTCCTCAGTGCAGCCAATGCTACCCACCTCTTCTTCTGCATCTGGGTATCTGAAGCTCCTCACTTATTCAGAGCCATAGCCCAAAAAATTCGAATGTCAATAAAGATTGTCTTTCGGTTGTGTGGCTTTGTGGGTTTTGTGGGCTGAGCTGAGGGCAGTGGTGCGACTGGAGTCAACTGACTTTTTTTGGGGTTTGGGTTTTATGCTATTTTGACAGTGCGTTTATATGGGTTGTTTCCGTTTGCTTGCGTGGGTACTTTGCTCTGTTTATTTCCTGAATAAACTAACAAAAAAAATAACAAACGGAAAAATTAAACACTGTCAGAGTAAAAGTCAGGGGTAGAATTGGACACACGTTAAGTTATTTCAGTTGGGTCATGTTGATTGAACTAATTAAATGTTGGGCTTTGTCTTAACCATTAAATAAACTTTCTATATGGTTTTTTGTTAAAATTCAAAGTTTTGGAGCCCTTATCATTAGTTTTCCTTTAAATTTATTAAAAAATAAACTCTCTCCCTCATTTCTCTCAAAAACGCCTCCTTTCTTCCTGGAACGCCGGTCATCCATTCTTCCTCCCCTCACTCCTTCCTCTCTCCCACTTGCCATTATCGCCCCAACTCCCAAACTCGGAAAATCATACTAACCCAAACCAAATCCAGAAAATCATACCATCCCATCCCAAACTCAGAGAATAAAATCATACCACATCCCCACCCTCTCTCGTCTCTTCCACCTATATTCTCCAGCCAATTCCACCATCCTCACCTCACTCTCTCAGTCCTAAATCTTATCGGATTCTCATGCTCATTGCCGTTGAAAATAACTTCTGTCGATTTTACAATCAAAATGACTATCAAAACTACGCAATCACCAGGAAAGGTGATGAACTCCGACGGCAAGCTCAGAGTGTGACGGGGGTGGATCGTAGAGGTCGGGGATGACCATGTCGTCGTCGTTTTCAACTCCAGATCCGGCAAGATTCAACCGGAATCTCATGGTCAGATAGTTGGGGATGATTTCCTCGACGTCGATGGATCGCCCATTGCCAGTCAGTGGAGAGACTGTTTCCAGCGTGTCTGTGGGCGACCGAGAACACAAGGAAAATGGAGGATGCTAACGGCACCCAGGTGGCACAAATTTGAGAGGGATCATCGTTGGCGGGGTTTAGAGCATGGAGAGGGAGAGAGAGAGAGAGAGAGAGAGAGAGAGAGAAAGGGGGGGGGGCTAGAGATTGAATTATGGTGGGGTTCCGGTGACGAGAGATGAGATTTGAAGTCGGATTTGGGTGTGGATACAATCTGGGTCTGATCAGCGAGTGACCCGTCGAGTGCGACCCATGTATGATGCAATCTTGATGGAAGACGTGGTCGGATTTGAGAAGCCGATGGCAGAGTAGATGACGAAGAGAAGAGGGATAAAGACGCGAGGAGAGAGGTGGTCGGGTTTAGGAAGCTGACGGCGGAGTAACGAGGGAGAGAAGAGGGAGAGAGATGCGAGGAGGGAGGATAGGGTTTATTAATAAATTAAATTTTAATTTTTTTAAGATTAAAAATCTTAACTTATTAATATTTAATTGATTTTTAACTTCAGTTGTGTCATGCATCGATCCCGAGATACACCCGAAATCGATGCGCGACGGAAGGACTGTGGTATAATATAAAATACATAGAGTCACTGAGACTTATACATATAATACACATCAGAGCTTAACAGAAATAACTTACAACAAGGGGTGGCAATACCTACTTTCGAGTGCACTGCCCACATAGCTACACTGCCTGCAAACCTCTTCTTTAATTGCTACCTGTTACTTTGCAAAATAACCCTATGCTGTAGGAATGGTGCATCGGGCAAATCAACACCCGGATAAGCTACGAAGCTCGTGTGAGTGACAATAATACAAATGATTAAATGATTAAAGTAGGGCTACGTCCACATAGGACATTTCTTCTGTATACCATATCAACCGTCAATATTATTCCATCATTCTCTTCAGATTGTGACTCACCACTCGCCTTTCATCATTTCCAAGTAATCACAAGGGTCTAATTGCCACATATTTCATAATTTAACCACCATATGCCTCATTATTACGTATAGGAATGATTATTCAATTCTGAATCTCACCATACGTCTATCGAGATAACATTCAGTCAACACACTATTGGAAAATATTAGTATTTAGGTTTATTTTAGTATTTGAGTTTTGCTTGTTAGTTTAGGATTTGGGCCTAACCCATCCGAGTTAGGGTTTTAGGTTTAGTTCTCTATAAATATTGCTTGTAATTTAGTTTGAGTGATAAGTCATTCACAATATAGTCTCTTGGAGTTTTGTAGCCATTTCGGCATTCTCTTTAGTTTAATAATATTCTTATTATTTTGTAGTCTTGTTCCATCTCGCACTCTGATATTCAACTTGGCATCAGAGTAAGTTTGATTCTTCGGGATTTAATTTGCTCTTGCATGTCGCGTGTTAATTTGTTGTTGTCTTCTGCTATTTAATTGTTCTAGTTTAGATAAATTGGTTCAAGTAAAAAAAAAAATTTGTCGTTGTTCATTGTTCCTTGTTCGTTATTGTCCCGCACTCCAGCGTCTGATTTGCATCTCGCCAGCCACATCACCACATCGTTTCCTGCATTGCATTTGCACCCTCTGCAACCCGCGCGTTTTGCACTAGAGTTCCTGCTGCACTTGTTTGCACAGAAAGGAAAAGGCGACGAAGGAGAAAAAAAGAAAAAAAGAAAAAAAAAGGAACAATGGAAAGGAAAAAGAGGAAGAAGGGGAAAAGAAAAAAAATAAAAAATAAAATAAAGCCCCACACGGGCAAGGGAAAAAATTTGGTTAGAAGTCTTTGGGGTCCACTTTTGTTTGAAGTTGCAGGCCCACAATGAGTTTGTTGATGCTGTTTAGCTTGTATGTTGTTGCTCACCGCAACGAATGCTAGAGTGCTTGAACTGATGACCACTCAAGTGACGTTGCGAAAGTTGGGTTTTTTGCATGTTTGTTTAGAAGTTCGCAATTGGCATTGGGAAACTTTGCATTAGCATTGGTATTTGTCGTGCATTGGCACTGGCATGGAATCTTGCACTGGCATTGGCATCAGAATCTTACACTAGCACTGGCACTGGGATGGAATCTTGCACTGGCATTGGAAACTTGCACTAGCACTGGCATTGGAAACTTGCCATTGCATTGATGGAATTTCGTATTGGAATTGGCATCGGAAATTAGCATAATGGAGCTTGCATCCGCATCTGCTTATTGGCAAACTCATGTCTTTTACCGCCATGAGTTTGACGGGGGATGTTGGAAAATATTAGTATTTAGGTTTATTTTAGTATTTGGGTTTTGCTTGTTAGTTTAGGATTTGGGCCTAACCCATCCGAGTTAGGGTTTTAGGTCTAGTTCTCTATAAATATTGTTTGTAATTTAGTTTGAGTGATAAATCATTCACAATTTAGTCTCTTGGAGTTTTGTAGCCGTTCACATTCTTGTTAGTTTAATAATATTCTTATTATTTTGTAGTCTTATTCTGTCTCGCACTCTGATATTCAACTTGGTATCAGAGCAGGTTTGATTATTCGGGATTTAATCTACTATTGCATGTCGCTTGTCAATTTGTTGTCGTCTTCCGATGTTTGATTGTTCTAGTTTAGATAAATTGGTTGAAGTAAAAAAAAAAAAATTGTCATTGTTCATTGTTCATCGTTTGTTATTGTCCTGTACTCCAGCATCTGATCTGCATCTCACCAGCCGCATCACCACATCTTGTCCTGCACTGCATCTGCACCCTCTGCAACCTGCGCGGTTTGCACTAGAGTTCTTACTGCACTTGTTTGCACAGAAAGGAAAGGGCGATGAAGGAGAAAAGAAAGAAAAAAAAAAGGAACCACAGAAAGGAAAAAAGGAAGAAGGGGAAAAGAAGAAGAAAAAAAAAAGCCCCACACGGGCAAGGGAAAAAAATTGGTTAGAAGTCTTTGGGGTCCACTTTTGTTTGAAGTTGCAGGCTGACAATGAGTTTGTTGATGCTGCTTGGCTTGTATGTTGTTGCTCACCGCAACGATTGCCCGAGTACTTGAATTGATGACCACTCAAGTGGCGTTACGAAAGTTGGGCTTTTTGCTTGTTTGTTCTGAAGTTTGCAATTGGCACTAGGAAAGTTTGCATTAGCATTGGTATTGGTCTTTCACTGGCACTGACATGGAATCTTGCACTAGCACTGGCATCAAAATCTTGCACAGGCATGAAATCTTGCACTGGCACTGGCATTGGAAACTTGCACTTGCACTGATGGAATTTCATTTTGGAATTGGCATCGGAAATTAGCATAATGGAGCTTGCATTTGCATTTGCTTGTGGGCAAACTCATGTCATTTACTGCCATGAGTTTGACGGGGGGTGTTGGAAAATATTAGTATTTAGGTTTGTTTTAGTATTTGGGTAATGCTTGTTAGTTTAGGATTTGGGCCTAGCCCATCCGAGTTAGGGTTTTAGGTTTAGTTCTCTATAAATATTGCTTGTAATTTAGTTTGAGTGATAAGTCATTCACAATTTAGTCTCTTGGAGTTTTGTAGCCGTTTCGGCATTCTCGTTAGTTTAATAATATTCTTATTATTTTGTAGTCTTGTTCCGTCTCGCACTCTAATATTCAACTTTGTATCAGAGCAGGTTTGATTCTTCGGGATTTAATTTGCTCTTGCATGTCGCGTGTCAATTTGTTGTCGTCTTCCGCTGTTTGATTGTTCTAATTTAGATAAATTGGTTGAAGTAAAAAAAAAAATTGTTGTTGTTCATTGTTCGTCGTTTGTTATTGTCCCATACTCCAATATCTAATTTACATCTCACCAGCCGCATCACCACATCATTTCCTGCACTACATCTGCACCCTCTGCAACCCGAGCGTTTTGCACTAGAGTTCCTGCTGCACTTATTTGCACAGAAAGGAAAAGGCAACGAAGGACAAAAGAAGAAAATATAAAAAAGGGAACCACGGAAAGGCAAAATAAGGAGTAAAGAAGTAAAAAAAAAAAGCCCCACACGAGCAAGGGAAAAAAATTGGTTAGAAGTCTTTGGGGTCCACTTTTGTTTGAAGTTGCAGCCCACAATGAGTTTGTTGATGCTGTTTGGCTTGTATGTTGTTGCTCACCGCAACGATTGCTCGAGTGCTTGAATTGATGACCACTCAAGTGACATTGCAAAAGTTGGGTTTTTTGCTTGTTTGACAGAAGTTTGCAATTATAAGTAGGAATGAATCACATCCAAAACCATTCTCTTTTAGGCAACACCATCGTGTAAACTATTTTATTTAATCGTCACTTTCTAGATTGAGCCACATAGGCTTTCAATCTTGTGTTTCATATATGTAACAAATAATAATCTAGGGCTATAGAGGGACACAGTTTGGTCGAAGCCTATAATAGGCAACGGATCAGGATGTGGTCCCTTATTGCGAATTAACCAAGCAGAACCATCCTGAGAACACCATGTAGGTAGTGACCCCCTATAGCGGATTAACCAAGTAGAGTTACTCCTGCGAATACTAATAGGTAGTGATCACTCATCGTGAATTAACCAAGCATGATCACCTGTAACTATGTATGGCCATACCGAAGTAATAAGCATCGCCCATCGCGAATTAACCAAACACGATCCTAAAGTATGGTCCCCCATTGCAGATTAACCAAGAAGAATCTATGTACCACTGCTACATGGTGCAAATTCCGATTATATCCCACATTACCCCATCTACTGGGTTAACGGTCCTCTACTAGCTCTCACATATCACACTCATTTCAAGCATAGCATATATATATTTCCGATAACACCATCAAGTAAACATAACATTGTAGCACACATTTCCATATAATCATTTGGAAATCCATGTCACATCCACATAGTATATAACAAGGAATTTCATGGGTAATAACCATATCACATAATATTAATGTCACTCACCTGGGTTATTTGTACTTCTAGATTCACCAACTCCGCCTCCAGGAACCTAATACAACACAGAAAGCCCCACTTAGGAAACTTAATAAGATCGACACATAAAATGAGGCCATGTGCCACTTTCACGTAAATTGAGATGCACGTCAACCGGGAACAACACGTCATTTTGATGAGCCAACTAAGCTCCATTAAGCCTTAATAACATTCTAAAAATAACCGCACACTAAAATATGGTACATTAACTAAAAAGCCAAACGTCGATCAAAGGTCTTCTAAGGTCAACAAACCTAGGTTATTTAATTCGGAAGATATACTCACTGGATTCCCAATCCATAAGCTCTCAAAGGTACAACAACTAATAACTAGGATGTTCACAAAATTGCACGAGGATCCAACGGTCTAATTGTTGTCAATTACAAAAATCGTACGGCAGTACAATTATCCGAAGAATTGAATAATTGAACCATCGTATCGAATTTTAAAGAACGAACTTTAGATAAGGGCTCAGGACATTGAGAACATCTTGCTATCCAAAATCCATAAATTTTGACTATTTCCCACGCATTGCCACATGCATGTAAAAAAACTAGTCTAAATGGCTTACATGTTTGGGAATGAAAAGCCAAAGCCAAGATTTATAACCTTAATGGCAAGAAACTTGATCCCAAGACACTCTATTGTTACTTCATGGGATATGCTGAGAGATCTAATGGGTTTCGATTCATTGTCCTGATCACAACATGAAGATTATTGAAACTAGAAAGGCAGTATTCTTGGAGTTGCAGATGGATATTGATTCAAGTATTAGAACTGATGATTTTGTTTTTGAAGAAGAGGGAGAAATGGGGAATGGAGAAGAAAATGAAATGGATCATCATTAGCCTACAACAGCAGTGGTTGAGATCACTAATCTAAGAAAAGAATGTGACATTGATGATGATCGAGCCATGAACTTAGGAAATGAAACTGAAGCATCAACCCATGGAGAGTAACAACCAAGAGTAGGTACAACAAATATTGAAGTAACAGTCGAAGTCGAGAATGATCAGCAAGGAAACGAAGAAGCTGAAGCAGTCGACAATATTTCGTGCCCTGGAGAAAGTCAACTAGGGTTAGAAAATCAACACACTCAGGTGACTTCGTGTATATGGTAGAAACAGAATTCAATATGTTAGAGTTCGATGATCTAAAGAACTAAAAAGAAGCTATTTCGAGTATAAAGGTAGACAAGTGGATGGAAGCTATGAAAAATGAACATTCTTCATTGGAGTAAAATGAAGTATGAAGTCTTGTAAAGCCGAGAGAATGAGTCAAACCAATAGGTTGTAAGTGGGTATTTAAAACCATAAGGAACTCAAAGGGTAATGTAGAAAGACATAAGGCAAGATTGGTGGCCAAGGGGTTTACTCAGAGAGAGGAAATTAATTATAAAGAAACATTTAGTCCTGTATCTACCAAGGATGCTTTCAGAGTTGTAATGGCAATGGTGGCTCATTATAACTCATTTTTACATCAAATGGATGTAAAGAGAACTTCCTTGAATGGTGAATTGGAAGAGGACATCTACATGGTGCAACCAGAAGGATTCAAAGAGGAAGGGAGAGAAAACAGGATTTGCAAGTTGAAGAAATCCATTTATCGATTGAAACATGCATCTAGGCACGGTACTTGAAGTTTCATCGTGTTGTCAAGGAACATGGCTTCACAAAAAATTCATTTGATGCTTGTATATAGTTGAAAATCTATAGAAGCAACTTATGATACTTTATGTGGATGATATACTGCTAGCATCCAATTGCTCAAGTCTTTTGGATGACACCAAGTCTTTCTTGCAAAGTAACTTTGAAATGAAGGATCTAGGTGAAGAGGTTCAATGTGACTGTTGAGAGTCAATGTCAAAGTTAGGCAATGTTAGGCAATTGCAAAGTTAGTCAATGTTAGGTATGGTTGTGTGAAAAAAAAATAATTAGGTGCAATTAATGTGTTTTGTGTGGTAGTAAATAATCTTAGTTTAATTAAGTGTGTGG